>NC_090928.1:466626995-467876995 GCF_040938575.1 Ambystoma mexicanum | reverse complement strand
GAGTGAGACACCAATTTCTTCGGGTAGCCTCGTTCTTTGAGGTCACTGGCAAGTTTGTTGGCATGTGTGTAATAATCAGCAGTCTCTGTGCAGTTTCTGCAGAGTCTGAGAAATTGACTAAACAGCAAATTCTCTTTAAGAGATCTTGGATGAAAGCTCTTAAAGTCTAAAAAGGTGTTTCTATCGGTAGTTTTTTTGTGCAGGGAGCAAGTCAGATGTCCTACTTTTACATTAATGCATAAATCCAGGAAATTGATTGTCGATTTAGAATGCAACATCGTAAATTTGATGGTATTATGCTGGCAATTCAAATAGGCAAAAAATTCCTGTAGGGACTCAATGTTGCCCCTCCAAAGGAAAATCAAATCAACAATATACCTATACCATTTTCTAATATAAGGTCTATAGATGTTGTTTTATATTGCAACCCGGGGCATAGTGGTGTGCACATTCGAAGTGCTCAAGTCACGCTTTCGCTCCCTTGACCGCCCTGGTGGGCAGCTGCTATACGCGCCCCCAGTAGTGTGTAGGATCATAGTGGCAGCATGTGTCCTGCATAACGTTGCAACATGCCGGGGACTGCCGGTGGACGTGGTGGTGCCCCCACATCCCCAACCACAAGCATGGCCGATGCGCATGGGAGAGGAACGTGCACGTGGTGAGGCAGCCTGTACGCAGCTGGTGGCTAATTACTTCACCTAAAATCACACCCCTGTGGAGTGCACACAGCCCTGGCACATACCAGCTGACAATCAATGATGATGACATAAGGGACAATCAACTGTCACAACCATACCAGCCTGAGATTGGTCACCTGGAAGTGTTACATTGAGTGCATTCCTACCTACCGAAAGACAACCCCCATGCAAAATGCAACATGAAATTAGCGCCATGTCACCCAACCCCTCCCCATCTCCGCCACCCAACACACCATGGCATGTCCTGCAATGTGAAAGCAAACAATGGAATGCACAACACATGACACAAGTGTCACAAAGTGCACTGTCCCAAATGGAAACAGGCCACAGACAATATGCTCCCAGTAATCAATAACAAACAGCACACATGACCAAATACTTACCAGCAACACAATACAGCAACACATCATGAAACATCGCCAAAATATGACAGTACAAACTCAAAGTAATGTAAGTCATACAACCTCAATAAGCCAGCACATCGACCCATTCCAACTCCAGAGTGTTGCTGTCAGGCAAATGTGTCAGTGTACTGCATACAACATGAACTGCATCTGCAAAGGAGACGGCCTTGAGAAGACATGAAGAAGGTACCTACGGATAAGAAGGAAGACATGGATGCCCAAGCACATATCAATACACCATGCAGTGTTCAATACAAAAACAAACCCCACTAGGGATATCCACACAGTTATGACTACAGACTGCCCACACAGCTCATGGGAGCCCAATGTCACTGTGTAAGTCACTGTCACTTGGTCACACCCTTTGCGAGCCCATGGAAACGGGAAGCAGGAGGGGTGTGTGTGTCAGGAACCCAAGCATCTAACCCAAACACAGGACAAGCCTGCATGTGCCCAGCCGGAATACACAGTGGATGCCCATGGGAGCCACACAAGTCAACACACTGTAAAAAAAAAAAAGAAAAATCAAAAATGGCCATGTGGGGGCTGGGGTGGGGGGAGGCCACCCAGGAGGTCAGAGGACAGGGTGCACACCAACACCCACCTGTGTGGATGTTGCGAAAAATAAACACCTCCATGGGCTCATAGCCTGCACGGCTACGCTACTGTGGGAGAAGTGCTGCTGTCGCTCTCATCACCCTCTGCTGCTGCAACAGGAGGTGGTGGTGCTATGGGAGGCAGCCCACGCAAAGCCCTGGTATGGTCCTCCAAGGCAGCAAGCATGCGGGTGTGGAAGGTCTTGTTCTGGAGAATGATAGTACAGAGATCCCCATGCAGCACCTGACGGGTTGCCTGCATTTCTGCACGCATGGCCTCCCGTGATGCCCGGATCTCCTCCCGAGTTGCCTGCAGCTCATCTGAGAGTGAACGTGTGAGCCGCTCCAGCTGCTGTTCTGTCCTCAAATTTGTGGAAGCCTCAAGTTCAACAAGAGTCTCCCTGAGGTTATGGAGTTCTACCCTCAGGGCTTCCCTGTTGCCCTGTGACTCTATAGAAATGGCTTCCCGCAGAGTCTCCAGTGCCACCCGTCGGTCCCTGTTGGACGTCAACATGTCTTCCCTGTGTGATCGGCAAATGGAGTCTGTTGCCTGCTGTTGTTGCTCCATCTGCTTTTCAGGGGGGTGTTATGGAAGTGGCCACCCTCTCCATTGCCTGAGCCATCATTTCAACTGATGCTGCCTGTTGGGTTGGCATACCACACATGGAGTTTTCCCATACATTATTGCCTGGTGGCGTACGGCCACCGCGTCGACGGGCACCACACCTGTTCGGGGCAAGGCGATCTGAACCTTGCTGTGCTGGCACTGCCTGAGGCTGCAGGACTGCATTCCCCCTCTGATCTGCTGGCCCAGGAACAGGATCAGATTTTGTGGAGTGTGACCCTGCATCTGTAACCGCCAAAGGCCGACTTACCAACACTGACATCCCCATAGAGGGTTCTACCCCTGGTGCAGGTGGGTTGGACAGAACAGAATCCCTGCCAGAAACACTCACCTGCGACGGCACATAAGTCTCATCATCCGATTCAGCACCTGAATAGACGTCTGGGGAGGTGCACCCAGAGACACCCCTGGACAGGATGGTCTGCATTCTGAAAGGGTTTTGACCCACCACCACACCACGTCCCCCACTGGTGCGTGGTCGTGCCTGAGATTTCTCCTGGTTCTGCACCATCTCCTCAACCTCAACAGCATCAAGTGTGTCATCACCTGCAAAAACATGAAACACAAAAAATGGAAACAGTCATTAGCACCATAGCACAAACATAGGCCTGACAAGCCAGAGATCCAGTACATGATTTACACATGTCCCACATGACTATAACCCTGGCATGCATGCAATGTCACTGAGTTGGAAGGGGAGGCAAAAAGCAGACACTGATGACACCAAGATGGAAAAGCAACACATTTGCTGCATGCTGGGTAGCACTGGCATCACACATTAGCCTGTGAGTGGCATGTCCAATACACATACAAGACACATGCCAGCACACAGATGGCATGTAGCATAGCCATGGTACATTTGACAAGTACAGCCATATGTCAGTGAATGAGTACTGTCAGCCATCCATGTGAGATGGCCATGATGAGGTGAACAATGCTACATAGTGTGACAAAATGCGCATGTGCCACTCACTGCAACACATCCTGTGTACAAGAATACAGTGAATGCAGGCAGATGTACACATCAATGGTTGGTCACTTAATCATCACAGGAAACAACTATCAAGTACCACATACTAAAAGGCACCAAAAATCAATGTGCGCAGGCCAATACTCAATCAGCCTGAATGGTCTAATCATTCATATAACAAGGTAACAAATGTGGGCCAATGTGGGGTGTAATCAATGATAGAAGCATGTCACATATGTGACAATAGGGCTGAAAAATTCATTGCAAAAACCCCATTTGGGTTGTTTCATGTAATGGACATTTCAATGTGGGGTGTATGTTATGCTTGGTTAGTTACTTGGGCAGTGGTGGCGTGCCGTGGGATTTTGGTGGTCATGAGGGCCATGGTTGTGGGTCATGTTGACATGTTGGGGGGGGAAATGAGTGGGGGCCTGCTGGCAGGTGCCCCATACTGCTGGGGGGTGGGGGTGCTAGGGGACATGAATGGGGCCCAGCTGGCATGTGCCCCTCACTGCTGGGGGGTGGGGGTGCAGGGGGACATGAGTGGGGGCCTGCTGGCAGGTGCCCCTCACTGCTCGGGGGTGGGGGTGCTGGGGGACATGAGTGGGACATGAGTGAGGGCCTGCTGACAGGTGCCCCTCACTGCTGGGGGGTGGTGGTGCTGGGGGACATGAGTGGGGGCCTGCTGGCAGGTGCCCCTCACTGCTGGGGGGTGGGAGTGCTGGGGGACATGAGTGGTGGCCTGCTGGCAGGTGCCCCTCACTGCTGGGGGGTGGGGGTGCTGGGGGACATGAGTGGGACATGAGTGGGGGCCTTCTGACAGGTGCCCCTCACTGCTGGGGGGTGGTGGTGCTGGGGGACATGAGTGGGACATGAGTGGGGGCCTGCTGACAGGTGCCCCTCACTGCTGGGGGGTGGTGGTGCTGGGCGACATGAGTGGGACATGAGTGGGGGCCTGCTGACAGGTGCCCCTCACTGCTGGGGGGTGGGGGTGCTGGGGGACATGAGTGGGGGCCTGCTGACAGGTGCCCCTCACTGCTGGGGGGTGGTGGTGCTGGGGGACATGAGTGGGGGCCTGCTGACAGGTGCCCCTCACTGCTGGGGGGTGGGAGTGCTGGGGGACATGAGTGGTGGCCTGCTGGCAGGTGCCCCTCACTGCTGGGGGGTGAGGGTGCAGGGGGACATGAGTGGGGGCCTGCTGGCATGTGCCCCTCACTGCTGGGGGGTGGGGGTGCAGGGGGACATGAGTGGGGGCCTGCTGGCAGGTGCCCCTCACTGCTGGGGGGTGGGAGTGCTGGTGGACATGAGTGGTGGCCTGCTGGCAGGTGCCCCTCACTGCTGGGGGGTGGGGGTGCAGGGGGACATGAGTGGGACATGAGTGGGGGCCTGCTGGCATGTGCCCCTCACTGCTGGTGAGTGGGGGCACTGTGGGACATGGGTGGGGGCCTGCTGGCAGGTGCCCCTCACTGCTGGGGGGTGGGGGTGCTGGGGGACATGAGTGGGACATGAGTGGGGGCCTGCTGGCAGGTGCCCCTCACTACTTGCGGGTGGGGGTGCAGGGGGACATGAGTGGGACATGAGTGGGGGGCTGCTGGCAGGTGCCCCTCACTGCTGGGGGGTGGGGGTGCAGGGGGACATGAGTGGGGGCCCACTGGCAGGTGCCCCTCACTGCTGGGGGATGGTGGTGCTGGGGGACATGAGTGGGGGCCTGTTGGCAGGTGCCCCTCACTGCTAGGGGGTGGGAGTGCTGGGGGACATGAGTGTTAGCCTGCTGGCAGGTGCCTCTCACTGCTGGGGGTTGGGGGTGCAGGGGAGACATGAGTGGGGGCCTGCTGGCAGGTGCCCCTCACTGCTGGGGGGTGGGGATGCAGGGGGACATGAGTGGGACATGAGTGGGGGCCTTCTGGCAGGTGCCCCTCACTGCTGGGGGGTGCAGGGGGACATGAGTGGGACATAAGTGGGGGCCTGCTGGTAGGTGCCCCTCACTGCTGGGGGGTGGGGGTGCATGGGACATGAGTGGGGGCCTGCTGGCAGGTGCCCCTCACTGCTGGGGAGTGAGGTTGCAGGGGAACATGAGTGGGGGCCTGCTGGCAGGTGCCCCTCACTGCTGGGGGGTGGGGGTGCAGGGGGACATGAGTGGGACATGAGTGGGGGCCTGCTGGCAGGTGCCCCTCACTGCTGGGGGTGGGGGTGCTGGGGGACATGAGTGTGGGCCTACTGGCAGGTGCCCCTCACTGCTGGGGGGTGGGAGTGCTGGGGGACATGAATGGTGGCCTGTGGTAGGTGCCCCTCACTGCTGGGGGGTGGGGGTGCTGGGGGACATGAGTGGGACATGAGTGGGGGCCTGCTGGCAGGTGCCCCTCACTGCTGGGGGTGGGGGTGCAGGGGGACATGAGTGGGGGCCTGCTGGCAGGTGCCCCTCCCTGCTGGGGGGTGGGGTGCAGGGGGACATGAGGGGGACATGAGTGGGAGCCTGCTGGCAGGTGCCCCTCACTGCTGGGGGGTGGGGGTGCAGGGGGACATGAGTGGGGGCCTGCTGGCAGGTGCCCCTCACTGCTGGGGGGTGAGGGTGCTGGGGGACATGAGTGGGGGCCTGCTGGCAGGTGCCCCTCACTGCTGGGGGGTGGGAGTGCTGGGGGACATGAGTGGTGGCCTGCTGGCAGGTGCCCCTCACTGCTGGGGGGTGGGGGTGCTGGAGGACATGAGTGGGACATGAGTGGGGGACTGCTGACAGGTGCCCCTCACTGCTGGGGGGTGGTGGTGCTGGGCGACATGAGTGGGGGCCTGCTGGCAGGTGCCCCTCACTGCTGGGGGTGGGAGTGCTGGGGGACATGAGTGGTGGCCTGCTGGCAGGTGCCCCTCACTGCTGGGGGGTGGGGGTGCTGGGGGACATGAGTGGGACATGAGTGGGGGCCTGCTGACAGGTGCCCCTCACTGCTGGGGGGTGGTGGTGCAGGGGGACATGAGTGGGGGCCTGCTGGCAGGTGCCCCTCACTGCTGGGGGGTGGGAGTGCTGGGGGACATGAGTGGTAGCCTGCTGGCAGGTGCCTCTCACTGCTGGGGGTTGGGGGTGCAGGGGAGACATGAGTGGGGGCCTGCTGGCAGGTGCCCCTCACTGCTGGGGGGTGGGGGTGCAGGGGGACATGAGTGGGGGCCTTCTGGCAGGTGCCCCTCACTGCTAGGGAGTGCAGGGGGACATGAGTGGGACATAAGTGGGGGCCTGCTGGTAGGTGCCCCTCACTGCTGGGGGGTGGGGGTGCAGGGGACATGAGTGGGGGCCTGCTGGAAGGTGCCCCTCACTGCTGGGGGGTGGGGTTGCAGGGGAACATGAGTGGGGGCCTGCTGGCAGGTGCCCCTCACTGCTGGGGGGTGGGGGTGCAGGGGGACATGAGTGGGACATGAGTGGGGGCCTGCTGGCAGTTGCCCCTCACTGCTGGGGGTGGGGGTGCTGGGGGACATGAGTGTGGGCCTGCTGGCAGGTGCCCCTCACTGCTGGTGGGTGGGAGTGCTGGGGGACATGAATGGTGGCCTGCTGGTAGGTGCCCCTCACTGCTGGGGGGTGGGAGTGCTGGGGGACATGAGTGGGACATGAGTGGGGGCCTGCTGGCAGGTGCCCCTCACTGCTGGGGGTGGGGGTGCAGGGGGACATGAGTGGGGGCCTGCTGGCAGGTGCCCCTCACTGCTGGGGGGTGGGGTGCAGGGGGACATGAGGGGGACATGAGTGGGGGCCTGCTGGCAGGTGCCCCTCACTATGAGTGAGGGCCTGCTGGCAGGTGTCCCTCACTGCTGCGGGGTGGGGGTGCTGGGGGACATGAGTGGGACATAAGTGGGGGCCTTCTGGCAGGTGCCCCTCACTGCTGGGGGGTGGGGGTGCAGGGGGACATGAGTGGGGGCCTGCTGGCAGCTGCCCCTCACTGCTGGGGGGTGGGAGTGCTGGGGGACATGAGTGGTGGCCTGCTGGCAGGTGCCCCTCACTGCTGGGGGGTGGGAGTGCTGGGGGACATGAGTGGTGGCCTGCTGGCAGGTGCCCCTCACTGCTGGGGGGTGGGGGTGCTGGGGGACATGAGTGGGACATGAGTGAGGGCCTGCTGGCAGGTGCCCCTCACTGCTGGGGGGTGGTGGTGCTGGGGGACATGAGTGGGGGCCTGCTGGCAGGTGCCCCTCACTGCTGGGGGGTGGGAGTGCTGGGGGACATGAGTGGTGGCCTGCTGGCAGGTGCCCCTCACTGCTGGGGGGTGGGAGTGCTGGGGGACATGAGTGGTGGCCTGCTGGCAGGTGCCCCTCACTGCTGGGGGGTGGGGGTGTTGGGGGACATGAGTGGGACATGAGTGGGGGCCTGCTGACAGGTGCCCCTCACTGCTGGGGGGTGGTGGTGCTGGGGGACATGAGTGGGGGCCTGCTGGCAGGTGCCCCTCACTGCTGGGGGGTGGGGGTGCTGGGGGACATGAGTTGGTGATCATATTGCAACATGACATGTGGCTTGGCTGGGGGGCATGCCCATGGTGGATGGGCTGCCTGCGGGACATGGCCAGGGGTGCAGGATAGTCCCCTGTGGTGTGTGCTGCCTGCAGGGGCCATGGAGGGGCTAGAGGGGACACCTGGGAGGACCCACACTGCCAATTCACGTGTAGGACTCCCCGCACACCACACTGGAGACACGTACCCCGCTCTGACAGCAAAATCGCGTGTGAAACTTCACCTGCACCCCAGAAATACACATACCCCACTCGCACAGGGCCAATCGCGTGTGACACTTCCTGCAAACCTCAGTAATACACATACCCCGCTCGCACAGGGCCAATCGCGTGTGAAACTTCCCACGAACCCCAGTAATACACATACCCCGCTCGCACAGGGCCAATCGCGTGTGAAACTTCCCGCGAACCCCAGTAATACACGTACCCCGCTCGCACAGGGCCAATTGCGTGTGAAACTTCCCGCGAACCCCAGTAATACACGTACCAGGCTCGCACAAGGCCAATCGCATGTGAAACTTCCCGCGAATCCCAGTCATACACGTACCCAGCTCGCACAGGGCCAATCATGTGTGAGACCACCTGCGCAGCGGGGTACGTGTATTCGGAGGGGTGCACAAGGAGTTTTACAGGCGTTTTCGAGGTTCTGCGCCTGTGCGCCATTTACGGGATTTGTGCGCTGTACATGGCGCACGGGGAGGGGTTGGGGGCATAACTGCCGCTACGGCAGGATCGATGCGCCACTCTGCGCCACAGCTGTTTTTGGATGTTAAAATCCATTAATACGCTGTGCGCGGAAATGGAAATTAGCGCACGCGGCTGGTGCAGAAAGTTGCACGCGCACACTGTGCGCCAGCCGCGTGCGCCACTTGTGTGCTGAATTCTATGAATTACCCCCATAGTATCACAGTGGAGTTATTTATCTACTCTACCTACTGACTGGTTATCACTTTTTAGATTGTATCAGGCTGATTTTTATTCAACAATAATATGTAAAACTCTTTTGTTTAACCAATTTATTACATTTTAACACATTATCACTGCAAAACAGAGTTTAACAAATTTCACATATCTGCAAAACAATAGCAGCAAGTATAAATGAAGAATAGAGAGAAAGAAAGAGAGAAAAAATAATCCCCAAAACCCCAACCCCCAGGAGTAAACAAGAACAAATAATATAAAGCATTGAAAAAGTCCAGAATGCATACACCAAGAAAACTTTGGAAAACATGAAATCACAAAGTATCTACATGGCAGTGTAAACAACACAATCACAATAAAATTAACAAATAAAAACATGCATGTTCACTTATCTGAATACAGGATACAAGATCCAATCTAATCCGCATCCAGAAATGCCTTCCATATCTTGTCAAACAAATGCCTCTTCATTTGTGCTGAATATATCACATTTTCAATATTGCATGTTCGATACATCTCCTCCAACCAATCGTTCGTCGAAGGGTAAACAGTTGATTTCCAATTTCTTAAAACTAGCTTCTTCACCAGCCTTGCACTACGTAAAATCCATTTTATCTGATGGCTACTCAAGGAGTCTAACATGGTGGTTTCCCCCAGGACTAAAATTTCGAAATTAAAATCTAAATTATCATTAAGAACCTTATTCATTGTAGTTGCAATGTCCTCCCAAAATGTTCTGACCTTCTGACACTCCGATAACATATGTTCCATAGTACCACAAAAGTGACCACATCCCCAACAGTTCTCTGTCTGATAGTTCTCGTTCCTTCAATTTCACAGGTGTCCAGAAACCCCTATTCAGGATCATAACTTGTCGGGATCTTTCTCCCACATTTGGTGACACTCTTTTTATATTTTCGCATATCTCATTCCATCTTACTGCAGAAATCTCCTCGTTCAGACAACAAGACCATATCCTTTGGAGTTTATCATTCCCTTTCACAACACTGTTCAGTAAATTATACATTTTGGATGCTGAATGCTCATTATTGCCAATCCTAAGTACAACTACAAGCAAATCCGATATGGTCAAAGAAGGAATTTCACAGCTTTCATTAACTTCCTAAACTCGCCATATGTACATCTTGATAAATCATACTCCAGTCTCAGAGCCCGAAACGTCTTCCATCTCAATCCTATAAAGAGATTTGCAACTCTATTGACCCCTGCTGACAACCATGGAGGCCAGAATATGGTTTTATTGTTCAATTTGATATTCAGGTTCATCCAGATAGACAAAACCCCCATTTTAGTAGGTATCAATCCTGCAGATAACTCATATGATCTCCATGTGGATCTGGGGAAATATGTTAAAATAGATTGACTGCCTGGATCCATTGTGGAAGTGGACCGAAGGGCCTCAGTACTCAAGAGACCCACACCTGTAGCTACTGCCTGAGCCCATTCATCACCCACTTCTTCCAAAATAGGCAAGACATGTTGCAAAGAAAAAGCTTGATGATATTTTTCAAAATTGATGACATTTAACCCTCCTCTCTCCTTTCGTAACTGCACTTTCCATAGCTTTATTCTCTGTGATTTCTTATTCCACAGAAAGCATTTCAGGATACTAGTCACCCTTCTCCATGTCTGGTTACTTACTGGAAGGGGGATCATGCTCAAAATGTAATTCAGTTTTGAAGCCATAACCATCTTTATAGCATTAATCTTTCCACCAATGGATAGGCCTAGATCATTCCATCGATCCAACTCTAGCTTCATCTTTTGCAAAATCATGTCCAAATTCAGGCACATCATGACTCTCAGGTTTTCGGTAATCCAAATTCCTAGATACTTCATTTGTATCAGGCACCACCTGAAGCCTAGGTTCTCCAGAACCCTGCCATTTGTCAAGTTTGAACCTGGCAAAGCCTCCTATTTAGTTCAATTGACTTTGTAATTTGATAGATGGCTGAATTCTTCAATTAGACTAATTGAAAAATCCATCTCCTAAACGACCAGCAGTAAGTCAACAGCATAGAGACACCATTTTTGGCATATCGCATTGTATTTGACTCCCGCAATTTTCTCATTTGATCTAATCGCTTCTGCCAAAGGTTCAATTGAAATTATGAAGAGTTGTGGAGACAGAGCGCAGCCCTGTCTTTTCCCTTGTTGCAACTCAAATCTCTCCACTATAACTCCATTTGTGTTGACCTCAGCAGTCGGATTTGTATATAACAATTGTTTAACCCAGCTCATAAATCCTAGACCAAAGTTCATCTTCTCCATTGTGTTCATCAAGAAGCTCCATTTAACCAGCCAAAAGACTTCTCGACATCTAGAGACAAGGCAACTGGTTCCAATTTGCACTTCTGACAAACTTCCAGTGAAAGCAATAATTTCCTCATGTTGACAGTTCTTTTAACAAAATCTGCCTGGTTAGGGTGAATTAACGCTCAATTAATACTAGCTAGTTTGCGTGTGCCATTAGTAAGATCAATACTTCGAACCCTAATAATAACAGCTGCCAATATTCTACATTCCATGATGTCCCTTGGCCTTGACTATCCTAAGTGGCCACGCTTGTCTAGCAGCAATGGATATCTTTGAATAATACCAACACTCTGGCCACATTTGTCATATACCATCAATATTATTATGATAGGATGCAACTACCACCCACTCCCCATTAGGAAACAACTGTATGCCCAAGGTAATGTACAGCCAAACTGTACAATGGAACCAGCAACATATAATAACCAATTTTATAAAATAAACATTATTTTGCACAGCCTTCAACATTCGTGTCGAGAAAAACCCATATTGGAAATTAATGGTTTACCATATCAGTCCGATCATTTGTGATGCAAATATTGGCATTAATTAAAGCACCTCACCCAATACTCATAAATACTCCTATATGTAGATCCCAAGCAGTGTGGCTGCCGAGGTAACATCCTAAGAAGGCTGTCAATTATTTTGCATATGACCCTTGTTCGAAAGTCGGCACTACCTAGGCATTACTTACAATTCAAACAAATCAGTGATAAAATTGATTGTTTTCAAGGACAATCTATATATACGCAAGGGTGTTTACCTGACCTCATTATGCAGTGCATTACAACAGGTAAACTATCCTTCTCATTCATGAGAATGCAATACCCAGGAACTTTAAACAAACATTCACCTTCCCTGCACACTGTCTGCTCTGCTTTACACTGTGCGCACACACGTTGCCACTGGGTATTCGTCTGATTTAACCATGTCATCAACATTATTGGCCTCAGCTCACACCATATTGTCCTTTGACGTGTGTGGAGAGATCATTTGGATGTGTGCACCGGAGTTGCTGTTTATATTGTACTACACAAGTCCCTGCTCATTTCTTATATGCAACCTTTCAAACAACCAACCGCTCCACATCTAGCCTCTAAAAGAAGGCTTAAAGCAAGCAACAGTAATTTAAGAAACAACCCCCTGCTCTCTATAATAGGCAAGGACCACAAGTCGTGTGTGGATAGGTCATGGGGCATGGGGTACCTGTATTTTCCACCCAAATAGACACAGGGTTTTGTTTCATGTTGTTTCATGTTTAAAATGATCTATTTTTCAGTGTCATCGTGACAGTGTAGTGATGGGAGGGGTGAATTCATATATGCATGTCGATTGGTGGAACTTTTGTCACGATAACGTTGGATTCCCATGAGATTTACAGGCCAATTCATGGAATCAACGTGCGCCGAAAAAACGGTGCACGTGTGCGAAAATGTGCGATTCGCAGTGAAATAGCGAAAATCGCAGTGCAAATGCGATTATCGCAGTGCAAGTGCGATTATCACACAGAAAACATCGCACATCTATTCATGGAAGTCCGTGCATGCGCAAAATGTGGGATATGCGCTGAAAAAGTGCGCGGCGCACGCTGGCGCACAGGTCATCGAACGCCGTGCGATAAGGCCACAGCGAATTCGCACATAGCGCGGCGCACATAACAAAAGTAGGCGTAACACGGGGCGTTACACGCAGAATGGGGAACAACTTGTGAAAATGTGGGCGTCACGGGGGAAGTACAGGAGGCAAGTGCGCAGAACGCCCACACGCTCGCCTACAACACGTATTCATGGAATCGAATAGGGAAAAACAGCGCACGGCCAAAGACGCGCACAGGCCCATACATGTCCGCCACACGAAAGCAGGCGGTAGCGTCCCTGCGCAGGAAAAAAATGTGCACCAAAGTTCTACACGCGCGAGAAGTACCACACGCGATCGGGCCTGGGGGAGTGTGTGCGTGTATTCCAGGGGTGCGCAAGAAGTTCCACACGCGATCGGGCCTGGGGGAGTGTGTGCGTGTATTGCAGGGGTGCGCGAGAAGTTCCACACGCGATTGTCCTGTGCGCGTGTATTTCAGGGGTGCGCGAGAAGTTCCACACGCGATCGGGCCTGGGGGAGTGTGTGCGTGTATTTCAGGGGTGCGCGAGAAGTTCCACACGCGATCGGGCCTGGGGGAGCGTGTGCGTGTATTTCAGGGGTGCGCGAGAAGTTCCACACGCGATCGGGCCTGGGGGAGCATGTGCGTGTATTTCAGGGGTGCGCGAGAAGTTCCACACGCGATTGTCCTGTGCGCGTGTATTTCAGGGGTGCGCGAGAAGT
The DNA here is from genome assembly GCF_040938575.1 of Ambystoma mexicanum. Lineage (NCBI taxonomy): Eukaryota > Metazoa > Chordata > Amphibia > Caudata > Ambystomatidae > Ambystoma > Ambystoma mexicanum. Next base: position 467,863,653 of record NC_090928.1, on the reverse strand, counting down.
TCCACATGCGATCGGGCCTGGGGGAGCATGTGCGTGTATTTCAGGGGTGCGCGAGAAGTTCCACACGCGATTGTCCTGGGCGAGTGTATTTCAGGGGTGCATGAGAAGTTCCACACGCGATTGTCCTGTGCGCGTGTATTTCAGGGGTGCGCAAGAAGTTCCACACGCGATCGGGCCTGGGGGAGCGTCTGCGTGTATTTCAGGGGTGCGCGAGAAGTTCCACATGCGATCGGGCCTGGGGGAGCGTGTGCGTGTATTTCAGGGGTGCATGAGAAGTTCCACACGCGATTGTCCTGTGTGCGTGTATTTCAGGGGTGCGCAAGAAGTTCCACACGCGATCGGGCCTGGGCGCGTGTATTCCAGGGGTGCGCGAGAAGTTTCACACGCGATCAGGCCTGGGGGAGCGTGTGCGTGTATTTCAGGGGTGCGCAAGAAGTTCCACACGCGATCGGGCCTGGGGGAGCGTGTGCGTGTATTTCAGGGGTGCGCGAGAAGATCCACACGCGATCAGGCCTGGGGGAGCGTGTGCGTGTATTTCAGGGGTGCGCGAGAAGTTCCACACGCGATTGTCCTGTGCGCGTGTATTTCGGGGGTGCGCGAGAAGTTCCACACGCGATTCGGCCTGGGGGAGCATGTGCGTGTATTTCAGGGGTGCACGAGAAGTTCCACACGCGATTGTCCTGGGCGAGTGTATTTCAGGGGTGCGCGAGAAGTTCCACACGCGATTGTCCTGTGCGCGTGTATTTCAGGGGTGCGCAAGAAGTTCCACACGCGATCGGGCCTGGGGGAGCGTGTGCGTGTATTTCAGGGGTGCGCGAGAAGTTTCACACGCGATCGGGCCTGGGGGAGCGTGTGCGTGTATTTCAGGGGTGCGCAAGAAGTTCCACACGCGATCGGGCCTGGGGGAGCGTGTGCGTGTATTTCAGGGGTGCGCAAGAAGATCCACACGCGATTGTCCTGTGCACGTGTATTTCAGGGGTGCGCGAGAAGTTCCACACGCGATCGGGCCTGGGGGAGCGTGTGCGTGTATTTCAGGGGTGTGCGAGAAGTTTCACACGTGATTGGCCTGGGCGCGTGTATTCCAGGGGTGCGCGAGAAGTTCCACACGTGATTGGCCTGGGCGCGTGTATTTCAGGGGTGCGCGAGAAGTTCCACACGCGATTGTCCTGGGCGCGTGTATTTCAGGGGTGCGCGAGAAGTTTCACACGCGATTGGCCTGGGCGCGTGTATGTCAGAGGTGCGTGAGAAGTTTCACACGCAATTGGCCTGGGCGCGTGTATTTCAGGGGTGCGCGAGAAGTTCCACACGCGATTGGCCTGTGTACGCGATTCCATTGGACCAAAGGCCCTGACAGCGCAGGGTCCCTGTACCCGGGGGAATGTTACAAGACCAAAAACTGCACGTCCGAGTGTCAGCCCGCGTAATTGGAGGATAGTGCCTCAGTGCGTATACGCGGAAGTGACGTTGGATGTGTGGTGCGGTTTAAAAGGTGTGTGTAGTACGTGTAGTACGTCATTTCCTTGTACGTGCTTCCCGTGGAGAGCGAGTGGGTGAAATCTGTACTCCTTGTCGGTTCACACGCGATTTACTTCACAGCGTTTCTAGTTCGTACTCCCTGTTACCTCTGTCAGTATTTTTCTGATTTTCTCTTCGACCTGTTTCCTCAAACAGCGTTGACTTCTCCTTTTGTCCTGTCTCCTCAGACAGTGTACAATTCTTCTTTTGGCGGGAGTGTTGCCAACGCGCACACGCGTGTATTTTTCACGCTCTTTTCCCAGGCAGACGGTGAGTCGCGCACGTATTTACCAACTGTACTAGCCCCGTGTGTAGCGTACCCCTACAGAGGTCATTGTAGGCTGTGTGTGACACGCATACGTTCATTTTTGTGTTTCTGGGTGCCACAGCGTAGTGCATGTTCCTTTTCCCACGCACGTGGTCTACGAGGGGTCACGTGCACGTCATTTTCTGTTTTAGGGGTGCCTGTGCGTTCCGTGACCCGTCATCTTTCCCCAGGGGTTACATACAGCCTTGCTAGAGCACTTGGGTACGAATTCCATCTAGTACCCTACCCCTTTGACCCCCAATTGCCCAGGACAATTGTCCACTGCAACTCCCATATGCACAACTCCATCAGTGCCATGGCTGGGAGGCGAGCAAGTGGTAAGGGTGGCAAAGGTGGCCGAGCCTCAAGAGGAGGGCGTGGTGGGCGCGGTAGGGAACATGGCCAGGATTTGCAGACTCCCCCAAGCCCCCCACGTGTGGAGGACCAGTCAGGGACACACATCCCCCCCCCATGGTTGAGGGAAACGTGGCTGACACCATCCCTGCTCTCCCTGCTCAGCTCTTGTTGGACCGGCCCGTTGTGGCACCTGACCTAGCACAGGGTGACTCCCAGGCTGACTTCCAGGTCGCCAAGTCTAGGCCATGGGTGGCGGCGCAAGCCAGTGTCACCAGGCCACGTGGTACAGGGGCAGCCATGTCATCTGCTGCCCTGAGTAGGCAGGGTGGGGAGGCTGCAGGGGCAGCTGCAGCTCCGTCCACCCCAGCTCTGACTCCTCCAGCAAGGACAGTGTTGGTCCCGGTACATCAGACTGAGGTTCCCCCTGCCATCATCACACTTCAGCTAATGCCTGCAGAAAGTCATGTGGTCAGTGTGCCATCGCACACTACTACTACACAGTCCACCGGTGCTCCTGCCTCTAGTGTCCAGAGCGGCGTAGGGCACTCCAGATCCCCACCACCCACAAAAAGAAAGAGGAAGAGTGCTCGTCCAGTACAGGCTGATGACCCCGACACGGCTACACGGTCCGGCACGCCAAGGAAGCCTAGCTTCATTGATGCCGAACTGGATGCACTTGTGCAGTATGTGTCCGAACATGACGCCGAAACGTTGGTCACTTCATGGTGTAGGATTACACTTGCTCGACGTCAGGCACACTGGCAGTCCATCGCGGACAGCTGTTGAGTGCTACAAGCGCTGGAACGACCTTAAGCGTAGGGCAAAGAAAAAGCTGGCCTCAAGTCATGCCGCAACTCTGGTGACTGGAGGTGGGTCTCCACAAGAGGACATAAAACTCACTCTACATGAGCATATTGCTGGGACCTACGTCACAGAGGAGCATATCCAAGGTGTGGGAGAACTGCCAGATTACGAGGCATTGTCTGGTGAGTGCACATGCATGTGTGTGTGATCCATGTGTATGTAGTTTGTGGGAGGGGTTCTGGTTGAGTGCCAGGTCAGGGTGTGTGTGCCTGAGTGTTTTGTCACACCCATGTGCTTCATCCAATGCATTCTGCGCCCCGGGATTTGGGTATAACAGTATCCCTTCTGGCCACAGTAGGCATTTTGCACTACATCGCGCCAGTTGCCCTTGAAGTGGCATCTTGCTACCACATTGTTCCGTATTTAGCTGTGTTCATTCAGGCTGATTGTAGGAATTCACCTGGTTCTTTTGCGCATCACTCTGCCCTATTGTCACATATATGACATGCCCATGGTACATGCCATCTGTGTGATGGCATGTGTCATGTATGTGTATTGGACATGTCACTCACAGGCCAATGTGTGATGGCACTGCTAGCCAGCATGCAGCTGATGTGTTGCTCTCCCATCTTGGTTTCATCAGTGTCTGACATTTTCCTCCCCTTCCAACTCATGGACAGTGCATGCATGGGAGGGTTATAGTCATGTGGGACATGTGTAAATCAAGTACTGGTACTGTAGCTTGTCTGGCCTAATAGAGTGCCATGGTGCTAATGCCTGTTTCCATTTTTTGTCTTTCTTGTTTTTGCAGAGGATGATGCACCTGATGCTGTTGAGGGAGAGGAGATGGTGCAGGCCCAGGAGGGATCTGAAGCACGACCAGGCACCAGTGGGGGACGTGGTTTGGTGGTGGGGGAGAACCCTCTCTTGCTGCAGGCCATACTGTCCCAGGGTGTCCCTGGCTGCACCTCCCCAGAACTCTTTTCAGGTGTTGATTCGGATGAGGCCTATGTGGATTCGCAGGTATGTGTTCATGGAAGGGATACTGTGCTGTCCGACCCACCTGCACCAGGGGTAGAGCCTACTATGGGGATGTCAGTGTTGGTAGGTGCGCCTGTGGTGGTTACAGATGCAGGGCCACACTCCGCAACATCTGATCCTGTTCCTGGGCCAGCAGTTCAGAGGGGAAATGCAGTCCTGCAGCCTCAGGCAGTGCCGACACAGCAAGGCGCAGTTCGCCTTTCCCCAGACAGGTGTGGTGCCTGCCAACGCGGTGGCCGTCCGCCACCAGGCAATACCGCATGGGAGCAATCCATTTACGGTATGGCCAACCAACAGGCAGCGTCATCAGAAATGATTGCTCAAGCCATGGAGAGGGTGGCCACTTCCATTGTCCCCCCAGAAAGGCAGATGGAGCTACTACAGCAGGCAACAGACTCCATTTGCCAATCAGTCAGGGAGGACATGTTGGCGTCCAACAGGGACAGACAGGCGGCCCTGGACAATCTGAGGGAATCAATTTCTATAGATGCCCAGGGACAGAGGGAAGCCCTGAGGGGAGAGGTCCGGCACCTCAGGCAGACTCTTGTGGACCTTGAGGCTTCCACTGTCACCAGGACGGAACAGCTGCTGGAGCGCATCACCCGTACGCTCTCAGCAGAGATGCAGGCAACTCGGGCGGAGGTCCGGGCAACACGTCGGGTGTTGCATGGGGATCTCCGCACCATATCCCTCCAGAACGAGGCCTTCCAGACCTGCATGCTTGCTGCCATGGAGGACCAAACTAGGGCATTGTGTGGACTGCCTCCCATGGCACCACCACCTCCTGTGGCAGCAGCAGCAGAGGTTGAGGAGAGCGAATCCAGCAGTGAATCTCCCACTATTTAGTAGCCGTGCAGGCCATGAGCCCATGGAGGTGTTTTTTTTTCTCGCAACATTCACGCAGGTGGCTGTTGGTGGGCACCCTGTCCTCAGACCTCCTGGGTGGCCTCCCCCACCCCCCTGGCCCACACATGACCATTTTTGATTTTTGATTTTTGATTTTTTGTTGCAGTGTGTTGCCTTGTGTGGCTCCCGTGGGCATCCACTGTATTCCGGCTGGGCACATGCAGGCTTGTCCTGAGTTTGGGTTAGATGCTTGGGTCCGTGAGACACACACCCCTCCTGCTTCCCATTTCCATGGGCTTGCAAAGGGTGTGCCCAAGTGACAGTGAATTACACAGTGGCGTTGGACTCCCATGAGCTGTGTGGGCAGTCTGTAGTCAATACTGTGGATACATTCCTAGTGCATATTTTTGTTGTATTGTGCACTGCATGGTGTATTGATGTGTGCTTATGCATCCATGTCTCCCTCCTAATTTGCAGGTTCATTCCTGATGTCTTCACAAGGCCGTCCACTTTGGAGATGGAGCTCATGTTGTGAGCAGTGGACTTCCAGATGTGTGTGGCAACAACACTGTACAGTTGGAGGTGGTGGATGTGCTGGCATTCTCATGTTGTAAGACTATGTATCCTTTGCCTTACTACTGTCATGTTTATGCTATGTCGATTGTATTGTGGTAAGTATTTGGTCATGTGTGTTGTTGTTTCTACATTTATGTGGGCATATTGTGTGTGGCCAGTTTCCATTAGGGACACTGTACTTTGTGACACGTGTCATGTTTGGGGGATGACTTTGTTTGCTCTCACATGGCATGTCATGCCATGGTGTGTTGGGTGGCGGTGCTGGGGAGGGGTTGGGTGACATGGCACTGTTGTCATGTTGTGTCTTGCAAGAGGGTAATGATTTTAGCAGCATAGAAGTGTGTCTTTTGAACACAGCATTGGTGCTGTTTGTGTAGGTAGGGAAGCACACAATGGAACACTTCCAGATGTACAATCTCAAGCTGGTATGGTTGTGACAGTTGACTGTCCATTGACACATCATAATTGTCAGTAACAATCATCATTGATTGTCAGCTGGTATGTGCCAGGGCTGTGTGCACTCCACAGGGGTGTGATTTTATGTGAAGAAATTAGCCACGAGCTGCGTACGGGCTGCCTCACCCCGTGCCCTTTCCCTCCCATGCGCAGTGGGCATGTATGTGGTTGGGGATGTGGGGGCACCACCATGTCCACAGCCAGGCCCCAGCGTGTTGCAACGTTGTGCAGGACACATGCTGCCACTATGATCCTGCACACTACTGGGGGAGCGTATAACAGCTGCCCGCCAGAACGGTCAAGGGAGCGGAAGCGTGACTTGAGCACTCCGAATGTGCGCTCCACGATGCCCCGGGTTGCAATGTGGGCTGTGTTGTATCTTACTTGGGGTGGCGTGGTGGGGTTCCGAATTGGCGTCATCATGTGGGTGCTGAGAGGGTAGGCACTGTCCCCTGGGGAGGTGGTGATGGGTATCATCAGTGGGGTTGTGACATTACTCAGTATCTGACATGCATGCATGCGCAGTGGCATTTATACTCACCGAGCAGCCATGTATCGCCATGCCGCCCAGCTTCTATGTCCCGGTTTAGGGTAGACATTCTGTAGATGAAACTGTCGTGGGTGGAGCCTGGATAGTTGGCGTATACTGAGGTGATGATTCCCTTGGCATCACATACTACCTGGGCGTTGATGGAATTCCAGTGCTTGCGGTTTCTATAGATGTGCTCAGTTGCCCTGGGGGGACGTAGAGCCACATGGGTGCAATCAATGGCACCTAGCACTTTGGGGAATTGTGCCACCCTGTAGAAATCCTGGGCAACAGCCTGCCTTTCTGCAGGTGTTCTGGGCAGGTATATGTGCCTGCAGACTGATGGGCGTGCAGTGATGATGGCCAAGACCTGGTGTAGGCAGCGTGACTGCGTGGCCTGTGACACCCCCCCACTATGGCACTTGTCCGCTGAAATGATCCAGTGGCTAGGAAGTGCAGTAAATTGAGGACCTTCTCCAGGGGGCTGAGTGCTTGGGAGCACAGGGTGGTTGATGTGAGGACATCCTCCCACTCACTGACCAGGTCGAGTATTATGTGAGGTGGAAACCTGTACCTCCCATACACATGGTCATCAGGCATCCCAAAAAGGCTGGTTCTGGGTGTAAAAATTCTGGCCCGGACTATCCTCCTCCTCCTCCTGCGGTATCCCATGGCCACTGCTGCTAGGAACGGTATGTTCATCCTGGCGTCTGAGCTTGTTTGTTGTTGGTGTGCACTTTTATGCTGTGCAGGTGGACGTACACCTACTTCCTGCTGGCGTACGTGTTTCCGGATTGGCCACGTTCGTTTCCATGAATACGTGTTGTAGGCGAGCGTGTAAAACTTCCCGCGCAGCCCTGGAATACCCGCACCCAGCCCAATCGTGTGTGGTACTTCTCACGCACCCCTGAAATACACGTACCCCGCTCCCCCATGCCCGATCGCGTGTAAAACCACCCGCGAGCCCCGGAAATACAAGTACCCCGCTCCCCCAGGACCGATCCCGTGTGGAACTTCTCGTGCACCCCTGTGATACACGCACACGCTCCCCCAGGCCCAGTCACGTGTGGAAATTCTCGCGCACCTCTGAAATACACGCGCCCAGGCCAATCGCGTGTGGAACTTCTCGCGCACCCCTGAAATACACGCACACGCTCCCCCAGGCCCGATTGCGTGTGGAACTTCTCGCGCACCTCTGTGCTACACGCGCCCAGGCCGATCGCGTGTGGAACTTCTCGTGTGGAAACAGAGAAATTGATATGAGGCCGGGAAGCCCAAAGGAAACACACCAACACAGGTTACAAAGAACATACAAAGCACTTTATTCAAAAGATACAACAATTACCAAAAGTCAATTGACAAACGGATAGCTATTCGGCCCCCAGAGTAACAGAACGAACTATCAACGGTAGTTCGCCGTGTTAGTGTGAGAGACCGTACATTGGGATACTCAGGTTTTTATACTTTTTATTCAGCTCTGGCCAACCCCCTTGCGGGTTAACCATTCTTAGGACCAGGCCTAGAGTTCGTTGCCAGGTCGATCCCATAATGTATGCATTTCGATCAGTTTCGCTGATACAGTTGTTCATTTAGACATAGGTCAGGGATAGGACAAGGTCTCAGTTCGCGACCCCAACAAGTGGCCTGCGGGCATATTACTTATTCATGTGTGCGGAGGTCACAACGGCCAGAATCCCACTCGAAATGTCATTCGGCCTCCATTTTGTTCAGGGTGCCTTCCACACTACAAGAGAACCTAAAATGGCGGCTAAATCCAAGATGGCAATTTACACAATACATTAAGGTCAAGACCTTGCCGCGGAATCTATTTACACAATGTTTTTAGACAACTTGGCGTAGGCCAACATACATTCAAACAATGCGATAGGAGGTATAATATTATTTTGATTTAGACAGACCCTCCTTTTGGCCTATGCCAAGTGCTAAACATCATTCCTAATACTTTTGAAAATAACTCCATGTGTTATCATCCATAGATTCCGCATCATTGTCTGTAATGTCTATAGCCATAAGGTCGTTCATAAGAACCTCTTGTAACATGAATTCTTTAGATGCTGTATCTGGAGTATATATTTTATGCCCTATTGCGCTCACTGCTTGAGCACAACACCCCCCTATCATTCCACACATACTTGGGAGGCATTGAAAACAGCAACAAAGGAATAACAGAATCACTAAAATAACCAGAATAACGGAAAGCGACTTCCAACCCCAATATCGCAAAGTATCCCAGAACCAAGTACTAGGGTTCCAGTCTCCTACAGGGATATGGACTTCAGAACTGAGAGTATGCAAGTTCTGAATTGCTTTAAAAATTGTTGGTGAGGAGTCTGGTACGAAAACACAACAAGCGGACCCCACTAATTTGCATACTCCACATCGTTCTGCCAAGATTACATCTAATGCCACCCGATTTTGAAGTGCTACCAATCTTATTGCCTTTTGCTCTAAGGTCATGTTGTAGAGTATGTCCGTGGTCCGGTTGATCGTTCTCTCCAGTACCCTTGCTAATCCCCTAATGTTCTCTGAGTTTGCTATTTGTCCCCAAAAGGGCACAACTGATTTCGCTATGTCCCCCAATACTTGCCCAGGGGTATCTCCGTTGTCGTCTCGCAGCGGGCGAGCCTTAGAAATCTCTAATGTACTTGCTACAAATACCCCGGGTAACAATATTCCTAAATAACAGGTTCCCTGCCAATCCTTGGGCAACCAGGGAAATGTTAAACTACCACAAACAAAATAAATAGGCCCCCCTACATATAGAGGCCTGTTTTCCCCAGTGAAATTTACAACGTTTTTACAAGCTTCAAAATCTCCCATTGGCCTAGTGCCATTTCTCTGTGCACAGAAGGGAACCGAGTCAGGACTATGATTTATAGAATAAGACGGAGGTACAGCGTCCTTATTGCCTATCGGAGCCATTTTAAAGGAAATCAGAGTTTGAAAAGGAAGAGTTAGTTTGTCAGACGGCCTAATAGAAGCGACGTTAGGTTTACCTCTATTTGCGAAAAGCGAGCATCCCAGGGGAGTCAATTCACGTTTCTCGAAATCATTTAAATTAGTTCCATCAAAGTTCCCTGAGATGCTATCATTCCATCGGCCAAAGAATAGTGCTCTAAGAGAGGCATTGCAAGCAGTCGTTAAAGGTAGAGGATGTATATACCATCCCAGTCCCTTGTTCCCATGTTGCGGTAAATGAGTACAAATCCAACAATTACTCTTATTAAAAATGGCATGAGTAGCATTCATTACTATCATCAGAGTGTTATTATAATACTTTTGTCTATGTTGGGAGTCTCTAGGGGACAGAGTGTGAAGGTGTACAGAGGGAGCCAAAACAGTTGGTACGATCTCGGTCGGTAATAAAGGTTTCAAAGGATAGATTTCTTCAAAATACCAAAGTCCTACAGCAGCAGTTGCAAAAATAACAATAATCATTATCAAAACACAACAGTACGTTTTCGGGGGCCAGGCACATTGTTCATTTGTCGATTTGGTCATCCCCTTATTTACAAGTCCAGTGCGGTGAGCAGCGGTGAAGATGGCAGGCATCGTAGTTTCTCAATCGACTGCCCCAATGTTCGTTGCTGGCGAAACTACGGTCGCGTGATTTCTTAGTCCTTCCCAACCCTAGCCAGCAGAATCCCTTTTTGTTCAACAAAACTTTCTCATAACAAGACAATTTTCCAATCACTTCATTTTTTTCCAGATGCACAAAACTCGTGCTGCAGTTCTATTTCCTTGGTCGAAGGTTGTACCTGATGGTACCCAAAATTGTGTGGTCCGGAAGCAAAGTATCGTCACTTCCTGAGGGAAGCGACGTGTCGGTGGTGACGGAAGTCGCAGAGCTCGAAACAGTGTTTTCCTGAAGTGATTTTTCAAGAGAGTGCGGAGACGAAATGGACTGTTCCCCAAGCTCCTCAGGCTCAGAGAACTTCTCCGACGCACTCACAGCGCTGTTTGCTACTCCAAGATCAGAGACTGTAGCGTCAGCGAGGGGTTCTGCTTCTTCTGTAGCGTGTGGCGTCGGGTGAGGAAGTTTCTTGATGTGCGTTGCGTGAATCCAGTTCTTCTTTCCAGCCACCCGCACTGCTGTCCTGGTGACCAACAACACCTGAAGGGGTCCCCGCCAGCGAGGCGCGAGACAGGAAGACCTCTCGTAGGCCTTCACGAGGACCCAACTTCCAGGCTGTATATCGTGTCCTGGGCCCGTGAACCGTACAGGTAAAGCAGAATACACCTGGTGATAAATGAAATACAGGTTTTTAGTTAACTGGTTACAGTAGTCTACAAGCAATACATTTCCCACCTCTCTCAGGGCTTTAGGTTTTGGGAGACCCCAAATGTTAGCAGGTCTCCCCATCACTACTTCAAATGGAGAAAGCCCAGTTCTAGTCTGAGGTGTGGTACGCATAGCTAATAACACAATAGGTAAGGCATCTGGCCATTTTAGTTTGGTATCAGCACATGTTTTCGCAAGTTTATTCTTTAAAATACCATTGTGTCTTTCCACCAACCCAGCGCCTTGAGGATGTCTAGCTGAATGAAATCGTTTCTCAATACATAGGGCTGCACATATTTGCAAAATTACTGCTGCGATAAAGTGAGGACCATTATCCGACCAGATTATCCTCGGGAGCCCAAATCGAGGAAAGAATTCTTTTACCATAATCTTTGCAGTGGTCATGGCGGTAGCATCTTTGACGGGGAAAGCCTCGACCCATTTACTGAAGGCACAAATAATTACAAGAACATATTTTAGATTATTACATCGCTCCATTTCAATAAAATCAAAGTGAATAACCTCAAAGGGGACAGAAGGGGGCCCAAAACTTCCCCTTGGAGTCACTGTCCCCTTACCCACATTGTGCTGCAGGCAGATCATACAGTTCTGGACGTGCCTCTTTGCAGTGTCCAGAATCGTGTCATTTACCCAAACCTGTTCTAACATTTTCGTGATCTGCTGGGCACACACATGCGTAGGACCGTGTGCCATCGTAACCATTGCCAATACATATGAATCAGGGAGCAACCATTTCCCTTCGGATGTATCCACCCAACACCCTTCGTCATCCAGTTTCCCCATTCCTTCAGCCCACTTTTTAGATTCTTCTACTGTGGCATCAGTTTGAATATCTCGCACAGACCCAATACCTTCATCCATTATACAAGCATCTCTCATTTCCCTCGTAGCATACATGTCCGTGCTAAGGTCTGTGGCCGTTTGTCTGGCTATCAAATCCGAAAAAGCGTTCCCTTTGCCCACATCATCTATAACTTTCCGATGTGCTGCACATTTTATGATCGCTAACTGTTTAGGGAGTGAGAGTGCCGAAAGTAATTGCACTATCAAGGGGCCATGCTGAATCTTGGTCCCATGTGAGGTCAGGAACCCTCTTTCCGACCAAAGCTTTCCAAAGTTGTGAGCCACCCCAAATGCGTACTGACTATTAGTATATATATTGACTCTATGCCCTTGGGAAAGTTCACAAGCTTGGGTCAACGCTATAATCTCTGCGGCCTGGGCGGAGTTATGCGAAATTCTCTTAGTTTCGACAACTTTGCTCAATGTAGTAACTGCATAAGCAGCTGTAGATGTACCATTCGAAAGTTTGAAGCAGGAGCCATCGCAAATCAGCTCCCCTTCTGCATTATCCAAAGGAGTATCTATGAAATCTATCCTGCCCTTCGTTTCTTGTTCAGTGGTATACAGGCAGTCATGTAATTCTTCATCACCGCAAACAGTATTTTGCGGGAAAGGTAAGAGTTCAGCCGGATTAAGAACACAACACCTCTTAATTTGAATGTGCGGGGCAAACAGAATTAGTTCATACCTTGTTAACCGCGCAGAGGTGAGGTGTTGCGTTTGGGTTTTGTTCAATAGAATATCAACAGAGTGAGGTACCATCAAAATCAAATCATGGCCTAGGACCATTCCCTCACTCTGTTTTACAGACGCGGCAGCAGCAGCGACAGTGCGCAAACATCTTGGCAAAGCGCATGCAACAGGATCAAGGGCGGAGGAGTAGTAGCCGCACAGCCTATTCTTCCCTCTGTGTTCCTGTGTTAACACAGCCAAAGCACATCCATCACATTCATGCACAAACAACACAAAGGCCTTGTCATAATTTGGAGTACCCAGAAACGGTGCCGAACATAGCGTGGTTTTGAGAAGCTCAAATGATCGTTGATGTTCCGATTCCCATGGCAGTGGCAGAGAAATGCCCTTCTTCGTCAAAATCGGTTTTATCACTAGTGTGAAATTCGGGATCCACAACCTACAGTAAGAAGCCATACCTATCAGGGCTCTGACTTCCTTCTGTGTATTTGGAACAGACATGCCAGAAATGTGTTTTATTCTTTCAGGTGTCAATCTTCTCCCCTCCTTTGACAGGAGGTAGCCTAGATAGGCAACCTCCTGACAACAATACTGAAATTTTTTAAGCGAAGCTTTGTGACCATTTTTAGCTAGATGAACAAGCAACAGTATAGTGCCTTCTTTACAGGCATTCTCAGAATCTGCAGCCAAAAGCAAATCGTCAACATATTGAAGCAGCGTGCAAGTAGGTGGCAATTCAAGGGTGTCAAGCTGTTCTTTCAAAGCTCTACTATAAATACTGGGACTTTCAGTATACCCTTGAGGTGCCCTTGTAAATGTAAATGAGCGTCCCCCCAAGGTGAACGCAAACAGATATCTGCTGTCTTTATGTATAGGAATACTAAAGAAGGCGTTTTTTAGATCCACAACGCTGAAGTGCGTAGCCGTAGCAGGGATCATTGTTAATATCGTCGACACATCAGGCACAATAGGAAATTGTGGGGCGACCACTCGGTTAATAGCACGAAGATCAATTATAAACCGGTATGGAATTGCATTGTTGCCTTTCTTATATACGGGTAAGATCGTACTGTTACACAAACTACCTGTAATCTCCACGATCACCCCACGATGTACAAAATCGTAGACAATGCATTTCAAAGCACGTTCGCCTTCGAATGATATTTTATACTGCGGAATGCGTGGCAGTTTCACCCCATGTTTCAGGACTATTTTAACAGGCTCAATCTGTAACACTCCGACATCATTGTCGTCCACCGCCCACAAACATTCCGGGACAATGCTAAACTCGGGAGGTAAAGGTCGAATCAGAAACTGAGAATTAGGAAGTTGTTGTGGTGAAACCGTTAGCCGTACTCCATCCGAAGAACAATGAATTACTGCGTTCAATTTCTTTAACAAATTCACCCCCAGCAAATTCTCTCCACAGTTCGAAGTGAGAAGAAAAGAACAATGGTCCATGAAGGGACCCAAAGAAACGGATACCGGTGCAGAAACCGGACAGACAATTGGTACACCAGAAAACCCTACAGAAACATTTGTTTGCCCTGACAGTGGGATGTTTGGAACCCGAGAATGATCAATGGAGCACTTCTGTGCTCCAGTGTCAATCAAAAACTGGTGTTTCCTATTCGATACTAATAATTCAACGTAGGGGCCTTTCTGATTAACGGGAATAGGTGAAGGTTCCAAACCATGCTTTGGGCAATCCTAATGAAATAGAGCCTCGTCAGAAGGAAGCTCTTCAGAAAGGTAGGCAGCAGAAGGGTGATCAAATATGTTTCTCCAGTCCATACTCGAGGTCTGATTTTCCCATGAAAAAGGTTGCTGAGAATCTTGTAAAAGCTGACCTCTGTCAGGGCCCCCTGCTCCAGGGTGGCCCCCAGGTCGTCTACCCATACCCCCAAATGCACTGTTTGACCTCTGGCGAAGGACAGGGCTCTGTGCTCGCCAATGACCTTCCTGGCGGCAATAAGCACATTGATTAATATTCACAGGACTCAAAGGAGCATTTCCTTTTGGAACGTACTGACCTCTAGTCTGTGTCGTACCTCCTCTGGGGTTTCTAACAATTTGCTGCAATAATACTTTGGTTTTCAAATCTCCCTTTCTCTTTTCAATTTTCTCCTTCTCATTATTAACACGGTTCTCATAATACTGAGCCATGTGCAAAACCTCAGATTGAGATTTTGCCTGCCAAGCGCACTCAGAGGACATAATCTGTGACTGGATGTCCGGTAACAATCCACGTACAAATTTGTCCACGAACAACCTCTTCCCCGACTCTGTACCTAAATCCTGTCCACTGAAGTCAGAAAATACCTGTTCGAATCTATTAAAAAATTCAGTGGCGCCTTCAGTTTTCCCTTGGACACAGGCTTGTCCCAAATAATCCTTTTCTCTGGAATTACAGTTTTTAGTTTCGTAACAATCCTATCAGGTAAAGTAAGTATTACCTGTGGTGGTTTCTCGCCAGCTGGTCTTTCTCCATCAATTCTAATCATATTTGCCCACGTATCTCCAAGCCCCGGCACATCGTCTATTGTCCGAACCTGTTTCCATACATCTACGGGTAGGAGTACAGGGAATAACAAGTCAATGTCACTCAAGGTGAACACAGAGGACTGCAAAACGGACTCTATTTCTTTGTAAAACCCCGTCGGGTTTTTCCTAATATCGGGAACTGATTGTCTAATTGTGTTCACTTCCTGTCGTGAAAACGGGACGTGAACAAATTGCGATACATAATGTGCAGGGATATCCACAGCGGGGGCACCAGTCCCAGCGTTGGCGGGGATCTCAACGTTTGGGACAAAGGTCGGAGGAACCTCTCTCATAGGCAACTGAGATATAGGTACCACTGGCCGCTTACTAAGCAATAGAGCCAGGTCAAGCGCTAAGGCAGCTGTAGAAGTGTTGGGCCAAAAAGCCCTTTTACAAATCCCCAATAATTCTATGGGGCAACTAACCCTCTTCCTTACACATTCCTCTTGCAGGCGCTGTACCATCACCTGAATTACCTTTCTTTGCATTTCTACTGTATACTGACTATACGTGTCATACACTTCGTCTGGCGGTATCGATGAATCCGAGATCCATCGAACCGCATCTTTAGTACAAATTCGTACTTCCTCAGGTGTCGCTCTACGGCACGGGAGGAACGGTGTCTGTACATATATTCTATCATCTTCGTCGTCCTCATCTCGCAACCTTTCGAAGTCTTTCCTAAACTCAAACAATTTTTCAACATGTACATATACTTTCTGCTCTGTGTCCCTCGAAAGTGACAAAGCATTCAGATCTCTCACCCCTTGTGGAAGATCCGAATTTTGTAATCTACCCCACATCACACACAAATGAGTCCCCAGTCCTTTGATAAAAACATTTTTCTCGGGAAAACTATTCAAATTAGATAATGTGGAAAAAACATTATCTTGATCACCTTTCTCCATGCAATGCTTAGCCCATGCAAACAATTCCTGTTTCTTATCTGCAGAAACAGTACTAAGGGTCACAATCTTTGATCCTGCACCTGGATCGACTTCAATCAATACGGGGCCACTCGGGAGCGGAGGTATAGGTAAATTTAACAGAGGTGCAACTATCGGTGCAGAGGGAAGGGGCGGTGCGATAGGCGGAGGAACAACAACCAAAGGACTAGGAACAATAGGCTGTACAGGGGGAACAGGAATAACAACAGGAGCAACAACAGGAACGGACAGAGCGCCCAAAATAGGGGCATACGGAGGTGGCGCTGAAGCATCAGGCCTGCGTTCATTTAATAACTTCTCAATAAATTCCTCAGAAACATGGAAATCTTTAGAGGGGTACATTTTTTGGATTCCGAGTGAAAAGGCTCTATCCATATTTTTAACTAATTCTGACCGCTTTTCTTTATCATATAATAATGCCTTTTCAGCGTTTGTTTTATGATGACGTGCATGTTTATCCCTACTTTTAAGCTGCTGTAATGCTTCTTTCTTCCAGTTCTGTAGCACGTCAAAGGCTGCTGGTCTAGCCTTTTTCTTTAACAAAATCGATTCTAAGTATTCAATACGGGGGATCTCAAAACTACCGTTGATTGGCCACTGAAATTCGGAGGCATGTCTGGTCTGTCTGTGCCAAATATCATTAAATACTATACTTCCAATGCCATACTTATAGTACATAGTACACGCCGGCGACCCCTCCTGTGGTGCCGGGCGGCTAAATTCCAAGGATTGTCGATTGCTGCGGAACAGAGCCCTAAAGCAGCTAGACAATTTCCCAGGCATTTCACAAAAAATTGGTGTTACCTGGTTCAATAATTGTGTCTGCAGATACAATACGCCAAATTCAAATTGTCAGGGTTAAATTAAGAGCCGGGTCACGACTACACCTGACCAAACCTAAGGAGGACTGTACGGTTTACCAAAGAACTTACCTAACAAATTTTACCTTGTGTTTGGTGGTTTCGGCAAATCTGCCCGCCTCAAAATGGGACCCTCGTCAAGATGCCGTGTCAGACCACACGACTATCGTCCAAGGATCGGATCGTGCAGCGCTGCCGAGGTATCGCGTCTCGATCGGTCGGACCCGCAGAATCACACCGTCCCATCCCGGTTCGATAGTCTGCGTCAACCTTCAATGATCCGGCATCAATCTTGAGGGTCCCTATTCGGGCGCCAACTGTGGAAACAGAGAAATTGATATGAGGCCGGGAAGCCCAAAGGAAACACACCAACACAGGTTACAAAGAACATACAAAGCGCTTTATTCAAAAGATACAACAATTACCAAAAGTCAATTGACAAACGGATAGCTATTCGGCCCCCAGAGTAACAGAACGAACTATCAACGGTAGTTCGCCGTTTTAGTGTGAGAGACCGTACATTGGGATACTCAGGTTTTTATACTTTTTATTCAGCTCTGGCCAACCCCCTCGCGGGTTAACCATTCTTAGGACCAGGCCTAGAGTTCGTTGCCAGGTCGATCCCATAATGTATGCATTTCGATCAGTTTCGCTGATCCAGTTGTTCATTAACACATAGGTCAGGGATAGGACAAGGTCTCAGTTCATGACCCCAACAAGTGGCCTGCAGGCATATTACTTATTCATGTGTGCGGAGGTCACAACGGCCAGAATCCCACTCGAAATGTCATTCGACCTCCATTTTGTTGTTCAGGGTGACTTCCACACTACAAGAGAACCTAAAATGGCGGCTAAATCCAAGATGGCGATTTACACAATACATTAAGGTCAAGACCTTGCCGCGGAATCTATTTACACAATGTTTTTAGACAACTTGGCGTAGGCCAACATACATTCAAAGAATGCGATAGGAGGTATAATATTATTTCGATTTCGACACTCGCGCACCCCTGAAATACACGCACCCAGCCGATCGCGTGTGGAACTTCTCGCGCACCACTGAAATATATGCACACGCCCCTCCAGGCCCGATCGCGTGTGGAACTTCTCACGCACCTCTGTAATACACGCCCCCAGGCCAATCGTGTGTGGAACTTCTCACGCACCCCTGGAATACACGTACCCCGCTCCCCCAGGCCCGATCGCGTGTAAAACCACACACGAGCCCCTGTAATACACGTACCCTGCTCCCCCAGGCCCGATCGCGTGTGGAACTTCTCGCACACCTCTGTGCTACACGCGCCCAGGCCAATCGCATGTGGAACTTCTCACGTACCCCTGAAATACACGCACCTAGCCCGATCGCGTGTGGAACTTCTCGCGCATCCCTGAAATACACGCACACGCTCCCCCAGGCCAGATCGCGTGTGGAACTTCTCGCGCACGCGTGTTCCCTGTTCCCGACACCCGTAATACGCGTTCCCCGCTTTGCATTTGCTGTTTGCCAGTCCGGTTAACTGGTGCAGGGTTGGCACAGCCCTTTGCGATGGTTTTGCGATCTTGATGGCTTTTCCTTGCGCGAGGGCGTTCTTGGGGGCGTAACTGGCGCTGCTGCAGGGTTGCTGCGCCACTCTGCACCACGGCTGCTTTTGGAGGTGAGAATCCATGAATACGCTGTGCGCGGAAATTTATTTTATCGCACGCGGCTGGCGCAGACATTCGCACGGGCACGCTGTGCGCCAGCCGCGTGCGACACTTTTGGGAGGAAATACATGAATCGGCCTGTTAATCGTGCCTTTCATCAACATAATGTAAACATAAGAGAGAAGGGTGACCAATGTTCTTTTCATAATGGGAACTATGAAAACATAATCCCACTATACAACTGCCAGCGTAATCACCTTTGTCATTTGCATGAAGGCGGAGCATAAGAACAAAAATGTAAAGCGGGTTATAATGCTGCCTCCTCATCAAATCAATATCCAAATTCGCAGCATTTTGAACTTGCACACGTTCAAATAGTATTCAGAATAATGTTTGTACAAACAGCTAATTATTTCAATTCCTGCCACGAATGGAGGCAATGCCGCCATTCGATGCAACTAGAGTATGTACGCATTATTGACCTATAACTATTGAAAACTAGCAACATGAATATTGCGTCGCTTGAAATCGACACTACCCTTATCTGTGTACAAACCCGATACAGGTCACACACACCTCCCACCCGACACATATCCATGCAACATGACTCCAACATAGTTTCCACAGAAACCCCATACACTAGACTCCATGGACTGTCCACAGCTTAAACCAGAAGAGTAGAGATTTTATGCATCATTTAGAAATATAATCTAATTTAATTTATTTATTTTATAAATTTAGCTCAGTTTATAAATGTTTCATTTTGTTTTGAAATGGCGAGTTCATGAGATATTTAAGTGCATTTACCGTTGAACGTATTAGAATGTTTGTCTTCGAATATGAATGGAAGTATTTTGAATGCAAGAGATATTTAGGTCCTTTGCTCACATTACGACGGTATTGTGGGGAAAGCGTAATACGTAGTGTGGCGTAATGCTAAGGAGGATGAAATTGGTAATGGAAATGGTGGACAATCAGGTATGGAATATTGTGGCCCTCTTGTTGGGATAAGTTGTGGAATATGTGAAACTCTTGCGAGCAATATATCTCCATAAATTATCAAATGGTTAAACAGCACTTTAACTGCATATCCAACGATTGAATCCCTGTTTGATTTAGACTGCATGAACGTAAAAATTACATCATTGAAATCACCAAAACAATTTTCAAATATAAATAAGGCTTTAATTAAAACCCAGCCAAGGGAATTTAAAACTCTGATGAGCAATACAAAGAAACTACTGGAGGAAAGTAAGTGGAAGTTCCTTCAATTGGCAATTGAATCTAAGAACCAGAAAAGGTTTTTTGGGCCCATTGTGGCCAATATGGAACCCTGTGCCAGGGACCCCTACATTTTGATATCATTGAGGATACCTGCATTTCCATTATAGTAATCTGTCTTGCCAGGGAAAAACAAGAATTACTCCAACATTTTTCAATAATCCTCAAGCCTCAGATATATTTAATAAGTGATTTTAATGTTTTATGAGAGGTTGAGGTAAGGATGGTCTTAATAATGCAAAAAGTACAAAAAGCTTCAGGAGTGGAATACTTTACAATACATCCTTTGCGCAGAAACCCATCATTTTGGTGACCTTTCTGTTTAAACTTTTCAACAGATTTAATAAATAATACTTAGTTTTATCCCATATTTACAAAGGTAGACTGAAGCCAGATCTCCCTCATGGGCAGCCTTGCTAAAGTTTACAGTAACATTATTTTTAGATGTATTTGTTCATGGTGTATTGAGGGATACTGTCTGTGCCCCTTGTAAGCACTGATAGTTTAATGTAATAGCTCTAATACTCTTATTGTTACTGGTACAAAAACATGTTTTTTTCAAAAACAGACCATATGATGTTTGTGGAGCTAAAATCAGTAAAAACAGGTTTGTCTCTTTCTATACTTAAAGATATGTCAATGCCAGCTCTACTGTTCATAATATGTGTAGTGGCAACTGAGTGAAGATACGATTCAGTACAGGAGTTTGGATTACTAGATCCATTCTGGTGTTAAACAATGTTAGGTAAGACTATGTTCTTGCTCTTCAATTGTGTGCCCTCTAAATAAGCAGCCTAACTGTATAAATGACTCATTGAGCATCAGATTGTCCTTCTCTCGATGGGGAGCGGTTGGGGGCCCTCCTCTTTATTAAGGATGCAGTGTTGATTTCTAAAACACTGGCTTGCCTTCCACACCGACTGAATTTGTTTGATAACTGCTGTAAAATCAAAGGATTAAAAATAAATGTAGAAAAAACTAAATGCACGACCTGTGAACATCGAAGTAAAAAAACAATCGACTCTCATCACTACATGGGAAGATATTAGAACAGGTGACTAATTATCATGGTGCTGTTGGATATATTTTGGGGTTATACCTATTACTTTGTGGTATTTTGTTATCATGCTTTTATTTGGTGGTGTTTTTTAATACTTGGTAATATATTGTGGTAACTCGTTGGGGTATTTTTTATAGTGGTGAGACTAATTTAGAATATTGCATAATAATTGTTTTTACCGGGGTCACTAACAACAAGCAAAATACTGGACTTAATACACTCTGGATAAATGGTTCATGCCCCCTTGTGGTACCTTATGTACAATACCACACTACGCCCTTTTGGTTGAGTTTCAACAATTGTAAAGCATGCAATTGAAATACTGCACATTCATTCAATCTCTATAGCTACTTTCTTTTGAGATATCTCTTATTACACTTCTGTCTTTTTATGCACATGAATTAAACGGACTAAATGCAGCATAGATGCGAAAAGACTACAAGTTACTTTGAAATCTGTTTTTTTGTCATAAAATAGAAATATGCAAGTTATGAAGAGTAACAGTTATGCCCGCAATGGAGGTCATTACGACCTTGGTGGTAGCCATGCCTCTATTTGTGGCATGACTACCCCCATTCCGGGTACCGGGTCCGGGTTCCTGGAATGGGGCAATACCAGGCCATTTTGAACTGGGAGGGCCCGGTATTTCCCCATTCCAGGAACCCAACCCCATTCCCATTCGAGTCCCCATAGGGTTCAATGGGAATGGGGAGCATGCTAACAATGGGACTGTTAATAACGGGCCCGTTGTTAGCATGCTGGACCACTCGCGGGACCCGCTAAGGACACCTGGTAAAACCAGGCATCCTTAGCAGGTCCCGCGAGTGGAACTCGTAATGAGGCGGTAGGGGGTAACAGGGCTGGCAGCTCTACTGGCCCCATTAACACACTACCGCATGTCTCGTAATGACCCCCAATGTGTTTCACAGAGCACATTCATTTCAATAGCGTTCTGTTTTATGAGTTTCAAGTCTTGCCAACTGTCCGCGGCAACGTGGGACTTGGCAAGAGAAATACACTTTGAAAGAGAAAGAAAATAAAGCAAAACCTTTCAAAACATAAACACAGGGTTACATGCATGTTCAAAAATAGACAGCACCTAATATGAAATGACTGACTTAACATCGACTAACTGACCTAATTCAAAACAGCAGCCCCTCACTTAAACTCATATTTACCTAGGTATGTTGGCGATATTTCTGATTCATTTTGGCATGGAGATCTTCCCCAATCTTTCTGCCTGCATCGGCCAGGGTTGTCCAGATAAGGACTGCTCCAGCATCAAACAGCCAGCCAGCACTGAGTTCCGTCTCTATCCAGCTCTCTGTTACTTCGTCACCCAGTGCCTGAAGATGAATGAAAAAACTACTCCCTCTCAAAACCCTTTTTGTAAAATGTCCCTGTCACTCAAGGGAAATACCTCACCTTGAGCAGGTCATTCCACTGAAATGGCACATGATTTCAACACTGGAGAGCAAAAGATAAATCTCTCCTTGTGCGTCCTGCTTACTAGAATGCCCTGTTTTCAGTGGGACAGATCTTCACATTTTATTTATCACCCAGCGCAAATTTAGTCTGCACGTTTAATTTCCCATTTTAAAGAGCAACCTGCCTTCAGCCTATTTCAACATCGATTAATTTGCACTAAATGTCATTAAGGGATTCAGTTACATTATAACTGGGGTTGGGTTAATATGTTAATTTATATTAGTATTATGTTTAGTGCAGCTCAGTCCATTGAAATATCATCCTGAAGCAACATGCAATTTCAATAATGTGCTCTGTGTATTGGCATCTATTCAATTCTGCCTGAAACTCATGATCTTGAGTCTGGAAATGAATTTCACCCCGTGAGCCTCTATTGCAGTTCAACCCACGCTAACATGTGCATGCTAAAATGATGAACCGTTGAAATGTATAGTCTCACTGCTAAAGTTCAGAGCCCCTACTCCTACAGTGTACACCTATGTTGGATGCCTTTTAGGGTCTTCAAATTAAGGAAAAAGGTACCCAGATTCTGTGATGCTATGAAGGAGGAAGTTGCTTAAATATATGGAGGTATTTCAGCATGTATGGAGAATTACACGGCAGAAGCTTAAATTCGAGTTGCTTCTGCACAAATCCCCCAAAAATATAGGATACCACACTAAGCAAGAGATACAAAAGGCCTACCAGGACCGGAAAACAAGTTCTAATCTATCTTGCATCTGTCCTGACAGTTTGGCCTATTTCAATTTAGATATTAAATGTTACCTCGCAATTGAAGACTATTTAAACACAATTAAACCTGTGTAGTAATGGTTAGTTTCTGTACAGCGTGTTGGTGGTTGGGTCTAACATCGAGGTGTGTAGTATGCACTTACCCAAGGAAAGACTGAGGGTCTCATTTACAAAAGCCTTTCCCTATAGGAAAACCCCATTGGAAAACGATTTGTAAATCAGACCCTGAGAGTTTTTCTTTTCTTTTTTTTTGCCTGGTATATGCAAGTCTGAATTTGACTAAACACACGGTTTCAATAATTCAGCAAAAGAAGCACAGCATCAACACTAATGTGAATCTCTGAGATCCATGCCATTGACTTTTTTTGGTGAAGATATCTTGTCTTTGTATTCTGAAACAATCTTTTACTGAGTTTACGTGATCATGTTTGTTTTTATATTTGTACTCTGCATATATATGCATGAATGAGAAATATATGCCTTTTATGTGTTTCCTGGCTATCACAGGGAATAAACTCTTATTACTACTACCTTGCTTCTCAATCAACTGCAAGCAAGTGAGAACACTACAGACTTTTCCTGATTGCTCCATGGAGGAGTCACTGTATTACGATTCACCTCACATTACATGATTCACTTCCAGCAAGGTAAATGGTTGCCTTGAAGTTCTTTCAATGTCTCTCTTTGACCATCAATGAAAATGCTCCCTCCTCTTAAGTCAGTATGGGATGTCTGCTGTTGTAGATTTTGGTGGACATCGGTTATTGTTCAGATCTCAGGCTAAGATTATAGTAAGGCGTGAAGTTGAACGTACCATTAACACAACACAGCATGGTTTACTAGCATGACACTTTTATTGGGCAAGCAGCTCCCTCCGTGTAACACAATACATATTGCAGCATAGCATGTGATGACACCATTACACCATGAATGATCATGCTGAATCATGGCATGGCCTTTATCAAGTGGGGGCGCATCCTCAAGTGTTGTACTTGACTAATCATGCAAGAGCAAACAGCACAGTTCAACATGAGGCACTGCAATTTATTTATTTGTGTATAAAGCACCAACAGCCTGCAGACATCATGGCTCACACCAACACATCAGACAAAAACATGTAGCACAGGACATCAAGAGGAGTGAATGCAGAAAGTGGGAATTATATCCAAACAGAACAAAAGTAAATTAATTCCCTGCCAAAGTTTTAAGGGTAAGGAATGCCATTCCTTCTGTGCCAACGATGGAAATGATCAGCCATTACCATTAATTTGTTTTGATTTTGGAAAGTATAAGAGCTGAGTCACATGACACATTGTTCCAATGCACGGTGGATTTCTTTGTACTGAGAAATGATCAGACCCATTCAAGGGCATTCCCTGAACAGTTAGCTACTGTGGCCAAAGGCAATTAGAAGGTGGTCATGATCAAGTAGGCCAAACACTACTGATGGTTCAAGTTAAATCAGTATCCCTAACTTCCCTCCGTCAATAATATTCAGCATATTGGATTGTGAATCCAATAGTGCACTTTCAGTGCCATATTGTGGTCTAAAGCCAGATTGGCTGGGATGTAGAATAGAGGTGGCTTCTAAATGTGCTTGTAGTTGCATATTGGCATATTTATTAAGCACTTTGAGCAGAAAGTAGGAATTTGTGACTGGTCTCCGTTTAGTTGTATCTCTGGGGTTTGGACTCGGTTTCTTAACAAGTCATGTCACAGTAAATTCTGCAATAACATCTCGCACGCTAGTGTACCTAAAAGATGAGTTGACAAATCTGGTCAGAAAAGGAGAAAATATTTTAGTGTTCTCCAGAATTATTTTCACAGGAATTAAATCTCCCGAGCAGGACGTAGGACATCATTTCCTCAAACCCTCTTCCATGTTAGGGGAGTTAGAGGGGTGTTTTATTTCCGGGTTTTTATCATCAAAGTCTTTGAGCAGCTAGGTCCCATTTAATTTTGTCACATGCATTCAAATGTATTTCCGAAAAAAGCCAGTTGAATTTGTGTGCAATCAATATTAGATGGAGAAAAAAGAAGCACTTAGGACTGAGGCTTCTCCTGCGATCTCATAATGTCAAACAGTTTTTTAGAGTGTTTGCTGCATTACTACAATGCAGCATCATGCTTGATGAGTCTACCCAGTCACATTGTACTAGATCATAACATATCTGAACAAAGAAATGCCATGCAGGAATGATCTGTCACCTCTAGAAAAGGTAGTGAAAAGGGATGAGCCGCTCTCACTGTTTTATATTTAAAATGTATTTCTGTGTTTTTCAATTACAATATTGGCACAGACACACCAGGACCTTCAACTGTAAGTCCTCTCTAAAATTATTAACTCATGATCCAGAATCAACATATGCAGAAATAGTGTCACAAGCTCCTTGGGAAGAAATTCATATTAATGTTAGTCTCATTATGTATAAGTAAAGTCAGCATCTTATAGAGAACAACGCATCTCACAAATAAATCATTTTTGAATAAAACAAGTTGAACATCATTGGTCGTATTCTCAACTAAATTGCTGCAAATAATTAAAACAAAAAAATTGTCAATAATGTCAATCACTTCTCGTTATTTCTATAAGCGAAGACAACATTTAGAATAATTCTCAAATCATGAACTAAACATTATTTCCATACAGCTCATAGTTTGATGGAGGTGATGTTTATCTTCAAACATAATTCAATTCCATTAATCAATATTTAAATCAATATAAATATGGCACTATATGCTTCTATGAATTATGTTCATGCTTGGTATCCTATCTGAACACAAAACATTTTGGATAAGAATAAACTTTTCATTAGGAGAACTGGAGCCACACTTCTTTATAAATATATAGTATTATGTCACAAAATTACTAATCTTCAATCGGTTATAAAGATATACTCAAACTTGTTCCAAATGAAGTTAATTCAACCTCCAGCTAGTTATCTCATTGATCTTGAATAGAAGATCATCAGTTACTGCCAGATATCATTCCCACTGTTTTATAGTCCCAAACCTGAATCAATATCTTGGCCAACAAAATATCAGAACAATTATCAATGTCACACTGTGCATTAGCTCTATACCCTATAAAGATTAATAAGAATTGTTCCTCTCCTTATTTACTGAATACCATGTGTCAATACCGGAAGAAATCATAACATCATATGTTCAAATCAAACAAACTCCCTAAGTTGGTCAACAATATCCATATGTTCACAATGTATAAATGAACATTGAGGTCAATCAAAATTCTGTCCTAACAATTCAAATGCATATAAAAACAGCAAATCTTTCCTCTGGAACAGCTTGCCTGTGGCCATCAGAGAACCTCCTCCACTTCCGTAAAGACTGACTTTACTATACAGGAAATCCTATGGCCTCTACGGTTCATGTTATGTTATTATACTGTACTCTTGTCTAGTTAGAAAACAACCCTCAAATTCTTGCATTGTGTTATACATGTAATGTGGTAAGCTCTTGCGGTGCACTGTTTGAAACGTGTACTGTTCTAAACTCTGCCTATTATCAAGGCACTTGTGATGTACTTTTTACCACTTGTACTGTAATAAGCTCTTCTCCTCATTCCCATCCTCTGCACTTTACTGGTTCTAATATTCCCTAAATTTGAGAAACAGTAGATTCCCTTGCTCCTCTCCCTTTGCTCTGGGCCATGCAAAATGGCCTACTAGTTGGAGGTGCCTCATAAAGAAAAATACCTTCCCTCTGCCCACGTTACCAGAAAAGGCAAATGAGGTGCATCTCTTAACTGTTCCTGTTTTACATGAGTGATTGTGTTGGCTCTTGGTAGTAGAATTGTGAGGACTGAGTAGGCGTTTTAGCCTCTTCTTCAGGAATTAAGTCAATTTGTCACAGTCATTCCTTCTATCTTTTCCTTGGGGTTTTCTCTTTGCTCCTGCAGTTATTTATCCACCTCTTCCCTGTCTGTCACTCTCACCATGTGTTGATTTCCTCTTAATTCCTTATCCCTTGATACCCACCTCTGCTTGTTTACGTTTACCTCCATTCCTTTATCTCCCCTTTGAAATTCTACCTACTTTAATTTCCTTTTGGATTCCTCCTATATCTAGTCTTCTTCTTTATTCACTTCATGCTATATGCCTCTCCCACACTCCATTCATTCCTTGCCCACTTCCTTCTCTACTTTCTGAAGTTCTTCCCAAATTAATGTGAGTGCCCACTCTCATATGCGAGCTTGGTATTTGGTAGAAAGCCCACTTTTCGATCAAATGTCCTAGTCACCTGTAGTTGTTGCTATTCTTTTCTGCTGTGACATGTTTTTCTCCCAGCCAGGCTTAACCTCAACCCTGAATGAGGGTCTTGCCCTGAGTGTTTCTGTTCTGCACTATGATTCCCAAGGCAGGGGCACCCAAAGGTACCCCATATTCGACCAGAAAGTGTATGTTTTCTATGTTAGTCATGATGCTAGGATGGTGTTGCATTTTTCACGTGTCTAAAATGGTTCCACACAGTAGACAGTCAACACATTCCCCTCCGATAGCAATTTCAAGACACAGCCCTTGAACAAATATAGGCTGCATTCTGTGTTTCAAATCATCATCAGAAAACATTTTCTTCACAAAATATCATTTTTAATATATTAATCTTATTGTTAAGCACAGGTAATACAAAAATTATTAAAACACATATACACAACACATAGTCATATACAAAGTAAAAACACTACCACCTCACAGTATCGCAACTAGTATGCTGAAATATTCAACCAGCATACCACACTATTGGCAACTCAATAAATCTCATTTTCCATTGTGTGACAAAGCCCAACTTATATAAGTTTCAGTCCTCTGTGTTCGATGTAACCGGACATTCATCAGGGGCAGAAGTAGTGCTGTGCTTTCGGTAGAATCTTCCTATTCATACACCAATTGCTATCTCTCCCTCGGGCTATTCCAAGAGTTCTCCCATCCGCAGTCAAAGTAGCGTCCCGAAGAAACTGGCCTCTTTCCTCTATCTGGCAGGGATCCCACTGGTTCTCCCTTGGGCTATTCCAAGAGTCCTCCAAACTGCAGTCAATGTAGCGTCCCGAAGAAACTGGCCTCTTTCCCAACGGGGATCACGGCCACGAGGGCATCTGCGCTTCAACTAATTTGAGGATCGAGGGAATAACCCGGGACATATAGACATGGCATTCCAATTCACTTTCTTGCACGAGGCAGTTCTTGAATATTGTGGAACCAGTGGGATCCCTGCCAGATAGAGGAAAGAGGCCAGTTTCTTCGGGACGCTACATTGACTGCAGTTTGGAGGATTCTTGGAATAGCCCAAGGGAGAACCAGTGGGATCCCTGCCAGATAGAGGAAAGAGGCCATTTTCTTCGGGACGCTACTTTGACTGCGGATGGGAGGACTCTTGGAATAGCCCGAGGGAGAGATAGCAATTGGTGTATGAATAGGAAGATTCTACCTAAAGCACAGGACTACTTCTGCCCCTGATGAATGTCCGGTTACATCGAACACAGAGGACTGAAACTTATATAAGTTGGGCTTTGTCACACAATGGAAAATGAGATTTATTGAGTTGCCAATAGTGTGGTATGCTGGTTGAATATTTCAGCATACTAGTTGCGATACTGTGAGGTGGTAGTATTTTTACTTTGTATATGACTATGTGTTGTGTATATGTGTTTTAATAATTTTTGTATTACCTGTGCTTAACAATAAGATTAATATATTAAAAATGATATTTTGTGAAGAAAATGTTTTCTGATGATGATTTGAAACACAGAATGCAGCCTATATTTGTTCAAGGGCTGTGTCTTGAAATTGCTATCGGAGGGGAATGTGTTGACTGTTCCTTCCTTTTGTAGAAATATATATCTCATATCCTCACTTAGTAGGAGGGAATATCACCAAAGTGTGGGGTTTCCCCTGCAGAATAATTCCCCTCCACACAGTAGACTCCATTCTGCCTGTCTGTGTCCTTTTCTGACCCCCTCCTCCATTCATAAGAATGCAGGGTTTAGTTGTTTGTCTCAAAGACCTGAGTGGTCATATGACTATCCGTTGTCTTCCCTCTGTGTGTGCAAGAATGTGGTCCTATTTGACCAGATAAAGAGAGAGACAGAGAGAGAGAGAAAGAGAGAGAGAGAGAGAGAGAGAGAGAGAGAGAGAGCTTGTGTGTGTGTGTGTTTGCTTAACCTGCACTCTGAAAGACCTGACACCCAACAAAGAATTAAAGCTTTGCACCAGCTTGATGTCCCAAACAACTTCACAGCAATGCTCTGGCTCTACATGGAAGACTAGAAGGAAACCACAGTGGCACTCGCATGCCCTCATCAGGTGGAGACAACAGGATCACTGCACAATGGCCTCATCTCCCTGAAACTCCTGGTCGTTCCAGCATCACCTGAACCAACGGCGGGTACACTTTCACTGCTAGGGTTCTGAGACTCTTCAATCTGTACCAACTTGAGAATCTTCACCTCAGGAACCCAGGCAAGTGTCCTGATTCTGTCTTCTCTCAACTGTGAAACTCCACAGGCCTGTACTGCCTCTATTTCTGTGACTGCACCACTGAATTCACCTAATGGGTACATTGTCTGAGGCTGGCTGCTCTCTGGGGTATTTCGATCAACTTTTCTCCACATTTCATTGTAGACTAGCTAATCTGAACCTATCGTCAAAAGCCATAGCCTGTGAACAAAGACATACATCACTGGCAGCCTCTGGCCACATCCGTCTCGCAATCCCACTCCTTTGGTTATGCCTCCTAACCTGGGAATCTACAGACCATGAGTAATCATCCTTCTGAAGGGTCTGGGGCCCCCCTCTGCATAGGTGTCCCGTAACTGGAGCCCTCGGTCATCACTGAACAATGTGAACAGCAGCCGCCACTGGAAACCGCCAACCACATACTGCAGAACTTCTCACCCAGCCCCAGGGTATTACTGTCTTAATCCTCTGGCACAACTGATAGCCATTTTCTTAATGTCCTTCTTCATCCCCGAGCCTCTTCTTCATCTCCTCTGACTCTTCAAGAACTCCCTTCAATGGAGCTTCAGGAACTGCTTCTCAGGGGGAACATTCACACTGAGGTAACTCTCTCCATCCAGAGACTGTCTCCATTTGCAACACTGATCACTCTTAGTTTCTTGAAAAAGTGCTTGTCTAAACTGAAAAACATTTCCTTTCCACTAATGTTTGTTTGTTTTTCAGGAACAACTTTATTTATTGACTCTGAAAGAAACTGTTTTCAAAGGTTGATACTTACTTGCTATTTTGTGAATTCTCACATTTACAAAGTTGTTCTTATCTATTGGTGTATTGTTTTCTTTCTGCCTTTTATTAATATAAAAAAAGCATTTTGTATACAAATATAGTGTGTTCAACCACTATTATTTGGTAATAATGAACAGTGTCAACTGGACTTGTGACCCACCCCACCCCAACTTTTTTGAGTTAGGCTTTGGCTGCTGTAATATGAATACAACTTGAACAGCACGGTGATCTTGAGTAATTTACTATTAATACCTGAGTCAGGAGGATATACCTAATGACCTGACCACATGGCCTTAAGGAACATCTCCCTAAGAATTGGTTTGCAGCAGCATTCATGGCAGCACTCACATACCTGTTTTCCTCTATCAGAGGAGACTTGCTAATGTTACCAGGTGGGTCACAGGGCCCCGGGTTAGTGTGTCTGTGAGTAGTTGACTCTGCATTCCCCATGCTTCTATTTCCTGAATCCTGCCATACGTCTCAGACCAGAATGGGGGTTATTGCCTGTATTATGAAACATGACACCCTGACATAGGTGGGGTTCATTGGATGGTAGGCCACACACGTCTCGAAGGCTAGTGATGAGGTGAACGCCCTAGAATATGATCCCTGTATACTGACTCTGGGACAACATTCTTGAGCGTGAGATCGCCCCCAGCCCCTGGGTCTCCCAGTGCACATCTAACCTCCTCACAGACAGTGTTCTTCCATTTAGGGATTGTTCAGTTTGTGTAAAGAAAAGTTATTATTTGTGTGTGTTTTAATTGAGACACTTGCATTTTAATGAAACTGTTATTGATGTAATACACACATTTTTTATGAAAGTAAAACCTCTGAAAGTGTGAGCTGTTAGTTTCACATTCTATGCCCGATTTAAAAAATACAGATTATGGTAACGTATGTGTTATTAGCTTACTCAATTGTCAATGGATCAAAAATCACAGAATGTGAGCGTAAGGAACCTTGAGGGAACCGGCATTATACAGATACACAAATGATGAAGATAACACAAAACACAAACAGTTTTGTCAAAGGTTTTGTATCTGTTTTATAAAACCCGGAAATAAACAAACCAACTCCTCTTGTATTTGGATCTCACAGTGGAACGGAGAAGTTGGTACGATTGGGCAGACAACCAAAGTGTTGAGGAAAGAAATGGGAATGTGGGGTGTGAGATTGTCACACCCAAATCACAAGTCTGGAGAATGTTGGCGTTCAGGTTGAAGAACTTGTAAATGGGCATTGGTAAAAAGGATATAGCAATTTGTGCGTGGGGGAGAGGAAGAAGGGATTGTAAAATCAGGAAAGAGAAACAGACAACCTTTCAGGAGACATCCTTTTTGGAATCTGCATTCGTGAAAGTGTTAGTCAGTGGAAGCAAATAGATCCCATGGAGCTATGACGTGACTGGGACATCTCCTAATGCATCCATGTATTTGAATTGCATTGCCTCACTATGTGAGAACTGTAGGAGTGACTCTGGCAAGTGGCATATCGCTACTTCTAAAAAAGTAAACATATTTGAACGTGCCCTGTTTTGCAACATGGCAGCAAATAGTATTGCTTATTTCTGACACAAAACTAAAACAATCCCACAAGACTGTATGGCTTCCTGGGGAAATTCTGCACATTGCATTTTTTTATTGTATTGCTATTTTATAATCCCTTCTTATGCATATAAACTGATATTGTACAGAATGACAGTGAACAATATGACTTTAGGATTTTGACCATATAAGATGTTTACTTTGGACACACAGGGGTTCATTTTATAGCAAGTATTAATTGCATGGAAGTGTCCACCAGCATGAACACTTGTGTGATGTTGGGCCCCCGTCATGCAGCTTTCCTTGTTCTTAGTCTGCAAAGCTCTTGTGAATGCTTTTGATACCTAAACCGAGTTTAAAAGTAAACCATAAATGCAGGCTCATTTGCCTTTATTCCTTGTTGTTACCCTGATTCGAAAAACAAAGTGTAAAAATGGTGCCTGCAGCAAATGCAGGGCAGACTGGATTTGTAATATATTCTTCAGTAATCTGCATGCTTTTCGAAGCTGCTAAACAGATGAATTCCCTGTGAGTTCATTTCTATTCCACTGGCATGGAAATCGTATGCCACCGAAAATCCCGTTGAAGGAGGAGGAGTAATGCACGGCTCAAATGCAAACTCTGTTCACGTCCCTACCCTACCTCCAAATGTTTATAAATTCCTTTAACCTGTAAAAGGCGAAAATGACCAACAAGTTACTTTTACGCCTTACTATTGGACGAAGAAAATGACCTACTCTCGCTCCCCTTGACAAGTTAATGTCTTGCTTTCTTCTGAAACAGCAAAAAGAACATTTCAGTATTGGTTCACTCAGATGGAAGCAAAGGCAAGCCATACAATGCGCTGAGGCAAGCAGGCAAAATATAATTGCTGTACTAATAACAACACAAGCAGTTTGTGTCATAAAAACACAAGACCCGTATAAATGGATATATTTTGTAAGGGTTTGGACTTAGATATTGGTGAATAATGATGTAATGTTTGAAACACAGTCGCTTTAGTGTGTGTGTGTGTGTGTGTGTGTGTGTGTGTGTGTGTGTGTGTGTGTGTAGCAAAATATGTAGTACAATATAATAAAATAAATGTTTCTCTTGCTTTTTACGCAAAGAGATAAGTGACTCTTAAATGACTCATTAAGATTATTAAGATTGAAACCATACCATTTTCATTGAGCAGAACTTGCTCTTAACAGATGAAAAGCGGGGCCACGAGCAAGCCATATATTTTGTCAGGATGATATCTCTAAGCTTTTTACTTTATTTGGGAATTTGTATTGCAAGGAAATGGCTCACCAAGGTAATGGAACATTGTGCATAGAATAGTGAACGTGGGTTACATTTCAGAAAAGTGCAGTGTACACATGTATATGTTTATTTATTTTGAGTGGGGAGGGGAAATGCAATGAGAAGAGAATCGAATCATTCTCAATAGCGTTCTAGAGATTCCATCCATATCACCAGGTGTGCAAGATATTATGCACAAATAACTGAATTATTTGTGTGAAAAATAGTATCAGCATTCAAAGATCAAAGTCCTTCCACAACAGTCATGTATTCAGTGCATTCATGAATTTACGGGACCCATTTCACAATTAAGTGCTTGTGGAAAATTGTTCAAATCAGGGCATTTGATGGTGACCAATTTTCGTCTGGTTCATTGTGCCTATTATTTGGTTGGGTCAGTCTTTTTGCATCAAATGCATCATTGGGAAGTATTGATTTCTCTATTTGTCACTTGTTTTGGTCTTTAGTGCCAGAAGGATCTGCAAGTGATACCAAGTGTCTTAAACTAAAACTATATTTTGACTGGGTGGGGTAAAATATAGCCCCTGAATTACAGAAATAAAGAGGCCAGAGTGATTTGTCGTGCCCCATTGAAGTCTAAAGCCAGCACAGAAATGGTGATGTCTGACATAACGTCTATTGAACTAAAGATAGGCCTAAATCTCAAATGAAGGAGACATATGTTGGGAAGTTCAAAAGTGCGAAGATATGCACAGTGCATTTCACCAAGGAAAGGGAAAGACATGGGGCTGATAATGCTGTTTTACTAAATCCATGGAAAGCTACACTTTTCACTTAAAGAGACAGATAGCAGTGTGTACA
The DNA here is from genome assembly GCF_040938575.1 of Ambystoma mexicanum. Classification (NCBI taxonomy): domain Eukaryota; kingdom Metazoa; phylum Chordata; class Amphibia; order Caudata; family Ambystomatidae; genus Ambystoma; species Ambystoma mexicanum. Next base: position 467,829,894 of record NC_090928.1, on the reverse strand, counting down.
TTATCTTCAATGTGGAACCTGATTGTGATCACAAAATCTCAAGCTTCTTGTATGTATAAGAAATAAAAGGAACTTCCTTTTCCTTATCCTAAATGACAGTATCCAAAGAGAAGTGACTACTTAGTTTCAAGGTGAATATGGTTTTGTCGTATAACTACCCTATATGGACAATCCGGAAGTGATACTTATGTCTTCTGCAACCGTGAGATTAAAGAAATACATTACACATGGATATAAGTCCTGGATGCCTCATAAAATGCTTCATGTAAAATGCATTTTGTGTGAGTTAAAATCATTTCTTGCAGAATTCTACATGCAGCTGGGCATTTCTCCTAAAATGAAACTTATCCTCAAAGACCTTTCCTCTGCTTGTCCCGGAGAGGGTGGTCTGGTTGTCAACAATCAATCAGGTCCATTGCTTAAAAATACAAAGAAATACACTACATTGATGGAAACCACAGTGGAAATAGATAAAGCCATGCCTGTTTTTTTCAGCAGAAGTAAATGTGCATTGAAGCTGCAGTCAGGACCATTACAACGCCAAGAAGGGATAGGCTAAGATAAACATGAGCCAGTATCTGGCTGGTTGCATTCTTAAGGGTAAATGAAGCTGAAGAGAAATAAAAGTGGGGGCCAGAGTGACCGAGGCATGTGAGGCTGGAGTTTAGTTAATAGAAAAATATATTTTATTGCAATAAAAAAGGCAATGTATATGCCACAACTCTCATTCCAGATATTTATTAAAGGTGACAGTAATCCCCTTTGAACTTGCCAAAACGATTTTTGTGTGATAAACATAACAGTAGTTATTAATGAACATTTGTTTTGGGCCTTCCCATGATTCCAAGAGTTTTGAAAGTTGGTGTCAGGGTGAAGGACAAAATTAATATGGGAACTATGGAATGTCATATTTTTCACTGATGTGGCTCCTGAGTAAATTAAGAAAAAATGTATCTCTACATAGGAAGGGCGTGCCAACTTCAGATTAGCATCATCTAATTTGCCTTAACATGTAGTTTTTAAAAATAAATCCATACAAGTAAAGGTTTAAAAAATGATGGTACTTGCCATGTTGATAGACTTTCAAAGATTAAACACATGTCAGTTTGGGATGACAAAGCTTTCTCCTCCCCCAGCTTCCCTAACCCTCACCCCTCATCTCCTTGTCCTATTAGTACACAGGTGGGAGGTGGGTAGAGAAAAACAACAAATCCCTTCCACGGGAATCATGACAAGATTGTGATGGCATTCGCCCTATAAGTAAACCAGTTTGCATCAGAACTGGGCTTTTTCACTTATTCCGGGAGGTAACCTGCTGCACAACTCTTGCCAGAAACTCCCAAGCAGAGAGGCCCCAAATCTTGCATTAAAGACAGAGACCAGGAGACATAGAAGCTGACTAGAACCCCCTGGAAGAGCCAGAGGGGCTATCTTTGACTGACACCCTTGCTGTCCCAGAGGTGCCCTGCTGTTCTCTGATACCCACCACAAGGCCTCTCCAGTAAGTAAAATTATCCCAAAGCAATAGATTTTAAAGGCCCTGCATTTCTCAGGTATTGTTCTAGTTATTTCCCCATAGCAAAATACCCTGTTTGTCTGTGTAGATCCTTAGCATATTTAGTTAACTAAGTCAATTAATTCCCCTATAGAAATCAAGGGATGTCTTTGTTAGCATTCAAAACTAACAAGCTCCTCCCAGTGTGTTTTGAGCCGGTATAGACATAAGGATTTAATAGATAATTTGTAAGAAAACCCCTGACCTTGGTAGAGAAAGCAGGGTACTAAATGTAAAAGAACAAATCCCCAAAAACCCTGTTTCAAAGTGAGTGTGCAGGGTACAAAACAAAATTCCCTGTTGATCCCCTGTATTGTAGATCAGAAGTGTGAAGCCTTGTATTTCCTTTGCTTGTGGGGTGGGAAAAACAAAATTGCCCCTTTGTTCCCATTGTGCTCCGACCCAAACCACAAAGCCCTGCCTGTTCTTTTTAGGTGTGGCAAAACAATGTTTCCAACAGTTTTTCTTTCACTCATATTGCACATGTAGTAATAAGTGAGAAACAATTGTTCTCCTTGAATCTCTGTACTAAAGAGTGCATTTTGCTATCAAAACCCAAAAAATCCCCATTGTGTTCCCACTCTCTGCCACCTGCCTTCAATTCAGAGGGGTTATGTCTAATTGATGTTTGGAGGGTGGGGGTTGCTGAGAGAAAAGTTATCATAACCAAATCAGCAATCACTGTGTGCCTTGAATTGTCCTGCTTCTTTATCGGCGAGTGTTTTTTAAAAGAAAGCTGTGGAAAATTGTGACTGCTTATGTTAGTATTATCTCTCTGTTGGTGCCATTACAGAAATCATTGTTGTTCTTGTGTTGCCACAGCATTGTTGGTTGATGTTAGTCTGTTTGTCAAATTTGGTTTAAATAAATTAACAAATATATATTCTCACTACACACCGGCCTGGTTCCTAGTCCATTGTGGCACTGTGTATTTGGTGGGGTTGGGTGCGAGACGGGTTGGAGGCCTTATCAAAGGGAATTCAAATAATAATGCTTTGCTGTGCGCCACCTTGATTGGGGCAAAATAACTACCTGAGTTGAGTGTGACGGTGTAAATAAACCACAACAATTGGTAGCCATTGGACAGTTATGATTGTCGTAGATGAGTTGTCGCGATCTCTGAAGCACAGGATTAGCCAAGCAATGTATCGGACATTAAGTAGTTGTTGGATGACTTTCTTGTAGTGGCCAGTGTTCATACTCTTGAAGTAGCCAATCAGGTGTCAACAGAGAACATGTGGTTACAAAGGATGGGAAAGAGGTGCATATATTGGATAGATGATATTGTCACAACTGCCTCTCAATCTCTGGGAAGAACCCTATGTGGAGTAGCTTGTGTTTAAAATGCACACTCTACCTCGATCTGTTGTCTTGTCTATATGTGCCCTTGATAGTCCTTCACATAAGTTGGAAATCCCATACCGTCCAGCATATATGGCAGGACCCACAATGCACCTGTAAAAACCGGGATCATTATCCAATACATCAGGAGAACAACTCTCAGAAGTTCAACGGGGTTTCCTATCTTTCTTTTCCTTAGGCTCAGGGAGGGTTGAAGAAGATCATTATCAAGCATGGAGAACTATGCGCAGCCAGTGAGTTTGTTTCATCCCATAGTATTACAGTATTCTGCGGTTGATTCCCAGAGCTATGTGTTGTTATACTGAGAAATGTCCAGGCCCCCTTGCAGTCAACTGTGGATTCCTGTTGAGCCATATTGCTACTGTCTGCTGTCTGCTGTTGCCATAACATGGTTCATTTCCTGAGGCCTTACTGCCTCCATGCTCTACACCTCTTTGCTATTTGCCCTGTATCCCCTTTCCTCCTTGCATGCAGTGCTTTGTTATCTGTCTGTAATGCCCTTGAATTTGGTCCGGGGTTACTGCCCATGGTTCTGTGATTCCAGAGTGTTATTTCAATTCTTAGAGTCCATAGTTTCCTTGATTCTAGTCATATCTATCTATCTATCTATCTATCTATCTATCTATCTATCTATCTATCTATCTATCTATCTATCTATCTATCTATCTATCTACCTATCTATCTATCTGTTCTTTTTACTGCACCACTCGCCCAAAGGCCTCAGGGCGCTCACAAGACAGACAAACAGGAAACAAATAGTGGACTACAATGGATGGTACATCAGTTATCACAGGGATCCTGTACTCATTAATCTATCCCTCTATCAAACAGTAACATTTTCAGTTGTTTTTTAATTGAGTTGTGGTAGCACAGATCCTAAGATCTAAAGGGAGTGAGTTCCAGGTGGTTGGTGCTCAGCATTAAAGCCAGTGCCACCAATCTTTTTTAGAGACACACTTTGTTGGTGTAATCATGCTATTGTTTGAACAGAGGGTCCGCGGAAAGGAACTCTTTTTATCCTCGTCGAATGATAGAGGCCTCAGGGCGCTCACACGACAGACAAACAGAAAACAAATAGTCGACTACAATGGATGATACATCAATTATCACAGGGATCCTGTACTCATTAATCTATCCCTCTATCAAACAGTAGCATTTTCAGTTGTTTTTAATTGAGTTGTGGTAGCACAGATCCTAAGATCTAAAGGGAGTGAGTTCCAGGTGGTTGGTGCTCAGCATTAAAGCCAGCGCCACCAATCTTTTTTAGAGACACACTTCGTTGGTGTAATCATGCTATTGTTTGAACAGAGGGTCTGCGGAAAGGAACTCTTTTTATCCTCGACGAATGATAGAGGCCTCAGGGCGCTCACAAGACAGACAAACAGAAAACAAATAGTCTACTACAATGGATGATACATCAATTATCACAGGGATCCTGTACTCATTAATCTATCCCTCTATCAAACAGTAACATTTTCAGTTGTTTTTTAATTGAGTTGTGGTAGCACAGATCCTAAGATCTAAAGGGAGTGAGTTCCAGGTGGTTGGTGCTCAGCATTAAAGCCAGCGCCACCAATCTTTTTTAGAGACACACTTTGTTGGTGTAATCATGCTATTGTTTGAACAGAGGGTCCGCGGAAAGGAATACTTTTTATCCTCGACGAATGATAGAGAGGGGCTTCACCCGAGAGACATTTGAACACCAGAATCGAACCCTTAAATTGGATTTGCTGCTCAAATCGGAGCCAATGCAGCTTCCTAGGAGATGCAGAAATCTGGGAGTGACAACCCAGTCCCAGATCATTTCTGTGCTACCTGGAGCGTTTCATGTTTGCTTAGAGGTGCCCATCAAAAGACTATTGCAATAGTCCAGCTTTGTATTTATAATAGCTGCAGCAATCAGGGCTCTGTTGGCTTCTGATACATATGGGCAGATCTGCTGCAGTAGGTTCGTATAGTAGGAGCAGGATGACATGAGATATGAAACATGTTTCTTGAAGGGCATATGTGAGTCAAAGAAGACTCCTAATGTTTTAATTGAGTCTGAAACTGTAATGGCATTGTCATTGACTAAGAAGCATTTGTACTGGGGGTCTAGGTTTTTTTACTTTTGCTGGGTGCCGATGCGAAACAATCCTGTCTTTGAGTCATTCAGAACCAGTGAATTTACAACCATCCATATCTGTATGGCGTCAAATACTTTATTCATTCTGTCCACATCTTCGCTATAAACCCCGGTTAGGGTGAGAATCATCTGGGTGTCATCTGCATGTTTTGCAAACCGGATACCCAGAGAGATAAGCAGATCAGATAGGAGATTAGAGTATGCATTAAAAAGCAATGAAGATAATATGATTCCTGGGGGACACCACAAGTTAAAAGTGTTATTAGCGAGTGGGCATTACCTTTGGCCACTGTAGCCGTCCTTGGTCCCAAAAATTACTTGAACCAATTTGCAGCCAGTGAGGACTTCCCTCACAACCCAACAATTATGTTCTATCCTTTTGTGCCAATGGAGATTTTTAGCATGCACCTGCTAGGCAGGAGATGTTTGGAATTTGGAGTTTCCAGGCCCATTTCCCACTTATCAATCAACTTAAATTTGGGAATGGTCTGATCTTTTGGGAGTTTCCTGAATAATGCTTTGCTGATGAAGCTTCTTCCGTTATTCAGGCATACTCTGGCGAAATAAAGGCTGCCCACTCATTTACCTGGATTGGGAGAAACAACTGTTCACCCTTTTTATGGACATCAGCCAAATTTTGAGCTGCTTTTTCATCATCTTTTTTCATGGGATTTGGGTTCTTCTCTGATTGCGGATTGGTATACAATGTCAGGGTATTTCCTTCCAGTGTGCAATGCCACTTAAAACTTGAAGGAAGGTTGATTTTCAAAAATGGAGAAGGGTTCCAATCACCAGTTTGCTCTCCTACAGGGATGACAGTGATGTCTGGGACTTAATTTTTCCTAAAGTGAAATTTGAGTTGGTCTGACCATTGCTCAATTATGTGGCATGTGCCATTTAGACTCACATAAGTGGTACTGTGTTTCAATTTGATTGGCCGGTTAGTCTGAGTCTAGAAGACTTTGTTAATGCAGTCAATAAGGGGTGATAATCTCTGGAGAAGGTAATTCCCTAGTAGACAAGGTGTGCCCTCTTGAGTGACGACTATCACTAAGTCGATCAATTTCGATCTCCACATCCACAGTCCCCTCAATGGAAATATAATTTCCATCAAAGTTTTGGAGTTGTCCAGGCAGAGGTGTGAGGGGAATTTGGTGACTCTCTGCCCTTCCTGAATTCATTTGGTCAAAGGCTTTTTTGGACAGAAGGTTGGCTTGAGGTCCAGTATCCAGCAGCGTGGAAAATGCACATTGACCCTGTACCTTGACAGAGGCATAAAATCTCCCTCCCCTCTCCTCAAGGAGGCAAAGAACATGTGCATTTTGTGCAAGCTTGGCGGTTAATTACTTTATTTTTAAATCTACACTGTGTGATCTTGGGAGGTTTTCGGTGTCAGAGTCCGGGAATCTGTAAAGAAAATCTGGCACCCTTATATCTGTGGGATTGGGAAATCCCATTTTTCTCCTGATTCTTTGCTGCCCCCCCTTTTCTTGGAGACAGTTACCCAACCCTGTTTGAAGGCAGGATCCCTCACTTCTTTCAGAGTTCTTTGGGTGACATTGTTGGGGTTTAGGAATCGGTGGTTCTGGGTCAGTCTCCATACTTATCCAGTCTAAATTAGGGTCTTTTTGGACCCATTTTTCCTTGGGAGTGGTCCCTCTATCCATGAAAGAGAAGATACTCTTCCCTGAATCCTTGTGGGATTCTTCTCCTTCAAACAGGAATATGCGGTCTTCCTCCACAAAATGGGTTTTCTTCTGCCCTTGATTTCTCCTACTTAACCTCTGTTCCATAGGTTACAGCTTTTCGGGGGTAGGAGATTTCTGTTCAGGTTCTGAGGTTTCTAGAGTTTTTTCTTGGGTGAGAAAGGAAGTTTCCTGTATGGCTTTGTATCCCTCTTTCCCCCATGCTTCCCCTCTGGAACCTGTGGGTTGTCAGGATTTTCTCCCCGTCATTGCTTCGGGGCACCAGACCCGGGTGTTGAGCTCTTCTGGGTAGCCATGTTTATTTGAGGGCTCTGCTGAGCCCTCAACATGCAACTCAGGTCTTGTGTCAAACTTTGGACCTCTCACTCCAGTTGAGACATCCTCTCTGGTTGATATGGGGGTCTGGAGTCATACCTTTGCTGCTCTCAGGAAGGGTAGCTGTCCCTTCTCCCAGAGTAGCTCTGGTATTGAGGGTTTCCCTGATATACCTCCATCCTTGGTCTCCATTCTCCCTAATTTGCGCTCTATTGTCCTAAAAGTGGGGAGAGAGAGGAGGATTGTTCTGGAAGTTGGGGTTTGGAGGGTATATTAGAAAGAAGCTTAAGTTGGAGGGTGGAGTATTTCATCCCTCCAGAGGGAAGTTCTGAGGGATGTTTTGAGGCAGGTTTTAAGGAAGGTTTCCTGGGGCTGTACCTACCTGATTGGAACCCCCCTTGTGCCGGGGAGTCCATACATACCCCAAGATGGGTCTGTTAACCTTGCATGTTGGGCTGATATAATGGCAGGGTCAGATGAAGAGTTGGTTGGATACCCTGCCTGGCTACCACCCAATTGTGATGAATCAGAGGGTCTCCTCTGCCTCTCATTCTGCTTATTAGAGGGAGGAGTATTTTTAGGCCGCCCATTTCTAAGTCCAAAATAGTGGTATTCTTCAGCTCTGCTACCTTTGCAGCAGCGGGTGTTAGAGGGTTTGGAATTTTTGGGGTTATTTTTGTTTTCAACTGGCTTTTGGAGTTCATAAATCTGGGTAGCCTGTTCTATTACCCAATCTAGGGTCCTACCGTCATGGAAGTCCCTAACCAATTGGGTTGTTATGTATTTTTGGAGTGCATGGAAATAGGTATTAATGAACTCCCTGCTGTTTGTGCACACCAGTCTAGAGGTCTAGGCAAATGCCCACTTCAGTTCTTGCACAAACTCTCTAGGTGCCTGGTCTTCTCCACACTGCAGGTTGTAGGCCGCTTTGCAGGCCTCCTGAGTGTTCCTGTGCACAGAGAAGTGCTTTAAGATGTCCGCCATGTAGGTACACCATCTTTGGAGATCTTGATCCACCAGCCCAGCAAAGAAGCTGGAGTATTCTGGGGAGGATGTCCATTTGACAAACTCCATGGAATCGTGATCATTATTTATGCCAAATGACATCATCATCTGGTCATACAATTCCAAATGCTCCCATACTGAGTATTTGGCATTCTTATCATATGGTGTCATGATGATTCTGATGGCTTTGATTTGCTGAATTGGGTTTTTTACAAGACCTCTCTTCTGTTTGGCAGCCTTCTTTTTCCACTGCACCTGAGTCCATTCACCCTCTGACTCAGAGCTGCTACTATTTCTGGTCCACTCCCTGTTCTCTAGGCACCCCCTGCCTCCCTGAGACTGGAATCCCTCCCAGAAAGATGGGGTCTGGTCCCATCTCCCCTCTGGTACCGTGGGCTCTCTGGGTCACTTTCCTTGGTCTACCCCTTTTGCACAGGAGAGTACTCATCTTCCTCCTCCCGTCTCTGGGTGTGGTGGAGAACTCCCCCCACCTCCCTGAAGGTGTGAAGGTTTTCAAAATATTCTTTTGAGGCCTGGCTCTACTTCTTCTCTGTCTGCAAAGCGGACCAAGTGGCCCTTTGTAACTCATGTTTCTGCCAGTCTAACTCCCTCATTTTATCATCATAGGTAGTCAGAAGTATCTGCTAGGGTATTTTTAAATCCGAATAAAAATGAATATGTTTCCATATCTGATAGGTACTGGCCATCTGGCTCAGTTATGCTAGGCCTTTTTGAGTCCAGCTGCCTCATGTTTCCCTGTTCTTGCACACTGGCAGGCATGAGGTTGGCAGCGCCCTGTGCATAAAATGTGGTGAGTTGGCTTGAGGTCACTGGTAAAGAGAGCAACACCCTGTGATCAGAAGGTGCCTTCCCGTACTCTAACTGTTTGGAGTGCCTCAAAGTCTGTTTGTATCTAGCAATTTTCCCTCTCCAATCTCTCAGATTCTTCTTTCGCAGCCCCTATCTCTTGTTGATATATAGAGGCCTGAATTTTGAGCTCTGCTATGAGGGCTTGAGTAGCTTCTATTACTTTGTTTTGTGCCCCTACTTGGTCACTGAGTCCCTTTTTCTCTTCACAAAGGGACTTATTTTCCTTCTGTGAAGCCTGTATTATCTAGACATACTCAGCCCACTTCGTTTGCAGGAGACTAATGTGTGAGTTTTTGGCCTTTGTTGCCTGCTCTAGGTCAAATTCTGCTTGCCTCACATGTCTCATTAATGTTTCATTTTCTATCACTCTTTCAGTCAGTTCCTGAGAGCATAACTTGCTTTTCTCCATGTCCTTCCTTAACTGGTACACTTCCTTACACAGGGCACTTTTCTCCTAACACAATTTGCTATTCACCTCACTGATGTCATTTCAGAGCATTCAGATTCTGGGGCTCCTGATGGAATTCTGCCTGCGAATCAACATCCTTTATGATCAAACGGCTATTCTCATCTTTCAGTTGTTTCATCTTCATTTGAAATGCACAAATGTCCACTAAACATGCTCTATTATGCACCACCTGCTCACTTCATTTTTGTTGACTCTCTCCCAGGTTTTCCACACATTTTTCATATTCCTTTTTTTTCGCAGTGCAGAAAATTGGGACTTTGGCTCTAAATTTGTTTGCTGCTAAGCCACTAACTCATCTTTCAACTGCTGAATCATGTTTTCTAGTTTTACCTCAGAATCTTGGCTCTGTTGCACTTTTTCCTCAAATGTTTTTAATTCTATCTTTCTTCCATGATCATCATGTGGAAGTACATATATGCTGTTTGCTGAGCCATTTTAATGTACTCATCTCTGGTGGTCTGTGTGATATAAATGACTGCCAGGGCCTGATGTAACAGGCCATTGTCTTGCCACATATCCTTATTTACAGAGGTAAGTTTGTACATCATTCTAGATTGCCACACTTCATTCTCCTGTTCTATCCATTCACGTTTAATAAACAATTTGGATGGAAGGTGATTCCTAGCCATATTGATTTCTATGATGCTCATTATGGAATGTGTTCTGTACCTTCAATGCTTATCTATACACACAGCCCTGAAACCCAGGGTACAGGTTTGGATGGTGCCTTCACAATGCAACACAACTTTCTATCCATTAAATGTGCCAATACCTTCAATAAATAGTCTGCTCTGCTACACTGTCACAAGTGAAAACTCTCTACCAATCCCAGACGAGCCCCCAGTTCTGTCACCGTTAATTACACGGCCACACACAAGTCAGGGATATCCCTCCCCTACAATGAATGTGGCGCACAAAATAAAACGCTTTTATTTATGTCATTCAGGACCTTTTTAATAAGGCCTCCAACCCGTCTTGCACACAACCTCAACACATACCCAGTGCCACAATGGACTAGGAACCAGACTGGTGTGTGTTAAGAACATGCATAAATTAATTCATTTAAGTCAAATTAGAACACACAGATTACATCAGCCACCTATGTTGTGGCAACACAAAAGCAAAATGACTTGGTAAAGTATTCACAAAGTGATGACACTAGAATATGCAGCGACAATAGTTTCCTTTTATATCACCCCCAATACAAGCAAAGAACAGTTCAAAGCGCACACTGAAAATGAATGCAACAGGGTTGTACTTTTGTCCCAGCAACCCTCACCGTCCAAACATCCACTAGTCTTGACTCTTTTGAATGTAAGGCAGTGGCAGGGAGTGTGAACACAGTGGGAAATTGGTTTTTGGGTAGTTCTCACAGAAACATTACAAGGAACTGAAAGGAAATGGGAACATTTGTTTTGCAGAGCACAAAGGTAAAATCGGTTTGAATGGTTTAGCACAACATCTATGGGAAAGAATCGAAAGGAATGGAATTTGTTTTTCTTACACTGAAAAGGACACACAAGGCTTGAGGATTATGGTCAGAGCAGAATGGGAAAATCTATTTTAATGATTTAGCATCACTGCTATGGGGAAGAATGGAAAGAAATGGGGAATTTGTTTTTGTATACCTGACAGGAACAAATAGGGATTTTAGGATTATGGTCAGACCATAATGGGAAAATCGGTTTTAATTATGTTTAGCACAATTGCAATGTGAGAAAGAAAATGCAAATGGGAATTCGCTTTTACCTTGCAATGGGAACAAAGGGACAATTTCGTTTTGCACCTTACAATGAGACACACATGGAAACAGGGCTTTTTGAAATTAATTCTTTTGGCAAATCTTTATGACTATACAGGCTAACAACACACTGGGAAAAGATTGTTGGTTTTGAAAGCCAACAATAGAGATCCTGTGAATTCAATGGGGGGATTAATTGATTTACTTTGATCAATATGCTAAGGGTTTACACAGGGAACGGTGGGATTTTCCAATGGAACAATAACTAAACTACACAAGCAAACAGGGGATTTTTCAATGGGGAAATAACTAAGACAATGCTGAAAGAATACAGGGCATGCACACATTATGGCTTGGGGTTTTCCTACTTATGGGAGAGGTCTGGACTGGGCATCAGAGAGCATCAGGGCACACTGCTGGGACAGCCAAAGGGGGGTCAGTCAAAGGTCTTCTCTCCTTCCTGCAAGGGTACCAATCAGTCTCTATGTCTACTGCAAGGTTAGGCCTGTAGGGTATTTTGTGGAGATTTGGGGCCTGACAGTATTTTATTACCGCCGAAAATAACTTAGCAATAATCACTCCTTGTATTCAGATTTGGCCATGTGCAACAATAATACAGTGGACATGCATTATTTCAGCACCCAGACATGCATATTTGGTATGCGTGGTTGGTATGCGTGGTTGGTGGTATTTTGGTGAGCATAATTCCCTTGTTTTATTTGTGGCCCCAATGTCCAGAATCCCTTATCTTTGCTTAGATTTTTCGTGTAATCACTAGAGAGACCTCAGACCTACATTTTAGGAATACCACATTTTCAGTGTTAGTGTGCCACCATGGGCGATCTCACTGACTTATTTACGACAGAGAGCTATATGTGGTAATTTTGTGGTAATTTCCACTACCTTATATACGGTAGGGAACTATGTTCAGAGAGTCCCTCTTCCCGTTGGCTCATGTACCTCCAACAAGCTATGCTACAAACAATCACTCTCAACTGTCCATACTGAATATGATCATGCACACATCTGTCTTAAAATGACAATTGCATTGTTTAAAAATCTCCCCTCATCATCAGCACTGTATTGGTAAATAGAAGACACACCACCCGTCTGCTTTCAAATATTTTTCTGTATTATAAAAGTTGCATTTAAACACGATCTCACTCTTTACAGAAATAAATAAAACAGCACATTAACAGCATTGTCTGTAATACACTGAAAAAAAATGGTGGAGAACAGAACACAATTTGCAACATTAACGTGTGATTAAGGCACCGGAATCTCCTTTCCTACTCTGACTGAACATTCTTGTACACACTCAGGTCCCACACTTATGTAATTACCTTATCTGTTCAGAGTTTTGTTCAGCTGTTCTCTTTCTGAATGTGGCTCCCTTGAAGATTAACCGCAGTGAAAACGAACGCCTGCCGTTCTCAAACCGGGGTTATTATCTGGAATTCTCAGCTTTTGCAGATAGGAATGTCTCAGCAAGGAAAAAGGTCCTTCTCCCAGCTCTGCCAAATCTTGACTGCCCTTCTCTCTCCTCAAACTCCCCCTAGCAAAACTCTGATCACTCCCTCTAGCATGATACTTGCTATGACGCTGCTCCAATCAGAATCAATCATGCCATCTCCTCCTTCTCTACACAATGGCTCATTTTTATAGTAATACTTTGTAACCAACTGATTTCCTGTTCTTTCGAGCTCTTTTGCTTCCTGTAATTATGTGGACAGGGCAGCAGAGAAAAGAAAAAAAAATGGATGTGCGTTTAAAAGTTCACTTTCAGAATAGGCCTAATTCTGCAGTGGAGACGCATTTTTATTAGTGGATTATGTTAACTTTAGTTTCATTAGTCAGGTTAGTTATAAGTAATGTTAGTTATTATTTTCAAATGTGTCTCTTGCACCATAGGCATTTCAGGTGAAAAATAGTGTGCATTTTTGAATGTGCACATGTGCTTTTAACTGTAAAAATAGATTTGCATCTTATATGTTAAAATCGTTTTTGACTGAATGGCCTTTCTTTCCTTGTTAATCTGGTAACACATATAGCAATGCACCGCACCCGTGTGGTGGTGCTGCAAAAAAAAAAAATTGCTACCTGTGCAGTAGTGCTGTACTCTGTGCTGTTTGCTACCTGTGCAGTAGTGCTGTACTCTGTGCTGTAACACGCCAAATATCCTTACATACCCTCCTTTTGTTTTTAGAATCTGGCTACGATCCAAGCCAATTCCTAAAAACAATTTGTTCTTTTTCTTCTTTTCACAATATATCAATCCAATAAAATGAATATTCATGTTCATCAATGAAAAAGTTGCAATCAATACAGTATTCATCTGAGTTCATTAGTTTACAAAATGTTCTACATTTGCCTTCTCAGTGGAAATGGCATTACTCTAAGTTTAGATTTTTCAAGTCAATTAAAAACAATGAAATAAAACAACTAACCAAAACAAATAATTAATATAACAAATTAAAATAAATAATTAAAATAATAAATACGTGGAACTCCATATGTCAGCACTCTTGTCTGTCTCTGATATGTCCCGACCAGCGATGTTATTTGGTTCATTCGAGTACACTTTCATCTTGGCAATCTTAGATCCATAGGAGTCATCTTTTTTAGCATTCTGGTTATCTTGTCTTCACCTCCACCTGGAGGCAGGCATCTTTTGGTCTTCATCCAGGGGACTCCAGGACTCCATCGTCTCCCGTGGCCTCTGATCCCGGAACCTCCGACCAAATAATGTTAATTTACTAAATCAAATAGAAAATAAACAAATTAAGTACATAGCACAATACTAACTTCACCCTTTTGCCAAAAATAAAACATGCTTGGTAAAAATATTTCGTTTTTTTTTTTCTGAAATTAAACACAAGTTAAAAGAAAACAAGCACACATAAACAGCATTCAATATTTAATACATTTTCTCTCTGCAAACCAACCATGAGCTTCCTTTATATGTGCATTTATTTATTTATTTATTTATTTATTTTATATTATATATTTTTACATATACTACAGTGTTTATGTGCCATCATAACAATCAAGTTTTTAACTTCTTTGTCACTGACTCCTGATTACACCCATTTATTTTCTCTTTTTGTGTTCAAGGGACTTTATCTGTTTCTACATGCTCAAGCTGCCTGATCTCATGTCTGGGATGGCATGGTTTGATTTGATTTACATGGACAAACTGCTCTATTGCTGTTTCACCTTCATTTTTCAAAATTTTATACACTACAGGAGAGACCTTATCTATAATTCGAAATGGCCCCTGCCAGGCTGCTAGAAATTTAGAATTTTTCTGTTTACTTTTTCCAAAATGAAACTTGTATACCTGATCCCCTACACTGTATTCCTTTACTGATGTCTTTTTATCATAATACGATTTTGCACTGTCAGCAGCTCTTTCCAGATTTCTCTGCACAAAAGCAAATGCATGTTGCAAATGCCTCCTCAGTTCATCAATATATTCATGAACTGTGGATGCACTCACAAGGGTTTGCTCATGTGTTCTGTATAGTAGGTGTTGTGGTAACACCATTTTCCTACCTGTTAAGACCTCATGGGGGCTAACACCTGTTGCTTTGGCAGGAGTCGACCTGATTGCCATCAAAACCAATGGTAAACGCAAATCCCAGCTGGAACCTGCGTCTGCCACAAATTTCTTTAAAATATCCACAACAGACCTATTGCTTCTTTCAACTGTACCTGAAGACGCCGCCCGATATGCGATATGTAGTTTCCTTTTCACACCTAGTATTTGCCATACCTTCCTCATTAGAGTACTTGTGAAATGACTTCCTCTGTCTGACTCAATTCTTTGTGGCAACCCAAACCTTGAGAACACATGGTTCACCAGCAATGTGGCTGCTGTTTGCGCACTACAATCTGGTGCAGGAATGCATTCAATCCACTTCGACATCAAACATACCACACTCAAAATATAACGGTGTCCTCTGCTCAACCTTTTTAAAGGACCTACACAGTCTATTTGCAAATCTGACCATGGGAGAGTTAGGCCTCTTTTCATCAATGGTGCTCTATGCATTGGTGAAGCAGGTTTAAATTGGGCGCATACTAGACATCCTCTAGTATATAATTCCAGATCTTGGGACATATGTGGCCAGTAAGCATAATCTTTTAGTATTTCTAATGTTTTTTGTGAACCTCTATGGCCTGCAGTTATGGCATCATGTGCATGGTGTAGCATTAGTCCTCTGAATGAAAGGGGTACTACCCACTGTATTTGTCCTGTTATGGACTCTCTAATCATGAGTCCATCCTGTAATCTAATTCGTGTTTTGTTCTTTAATAGCACCCTCAACTCTTCTTTTCCCATACAATCATTTTCTGTTAAAGGATTTTGTTCGGGATCTATCAAATGATTATAATAGATTCCCAAAATTTGATCATTCTTTTGTGCCTCAATCAAATCTTGGTCTGGCGTGTCATGACTCCACTGCACCACCGGTTGATCTACCTCCTTTGGTGCTTTAGAACGTGTGACTGCATCAATTTGTATTTCACCCATTAAATAATCAATAGGTAGCAATTCTCCCATCACAGCCCCAATCTTAGCCAGGTGGTCTGCCTTACCATTTCCCTCCTTATCCTCTCCTGGTGTTTTTAAATGCCCACAAATTTTTCTCCAGTGTATTGTTAACTCATTCTCTGACACCAATCTATCTATGGCTTGTATCATTTTTCCATGCTTAAGTGGCTTTTTGTTATATGTAACCATGCCTCTTGCTTTCCAACCAGGCAAATACTCCACAAAGCTATTCCGTGCATAGTCAGAATCAGTCACCAGGACAATTTCACTGAACTTTTTATCAACTGCAGTAGCAATTGCTTTATAAATGGCTGCCAATTCCGCCACCTGACTGCTCCTATCTCCAATCCTCATCCCTATACTGGGGACACCTTCACATTTCAACCAGACATTTCCTATTCCTGCCACTAACTGTTTATTACTGTCATTTTCAATGTGAAAAGCACAACCATCCACATATACAGTTGGCAAATCCTTGCATGTTTTTTCATCAAAAGCTGTGTGTGGTGATTGTTCAAATTCCTGCAAACTAGTTTCTACTTCCATTTCATTTGGTATTTGTTCAGCTGCACAGTCATGTAAGTCAGCTAACCCTTGAGCAATTGGGTTCTTTTTATTTTGTCCATATCTCACTTCTACGGGAAAACCTTGTAATGCCAGCGTCCATGAAGTGATTCTGGATTGCGCTAGATTACCTGATCTAATTCTTTTACTCTCTAAAAATTGCAAAGGTTGATGATTTGTTTCAATAATTACCTTTTCTCCCTGAACAATGGGGCGGAAATGTTGTAGTGCCCACACAGTGGTTAATAGGGCCTTTTCACATTCATTAAATTTCATTTCAACTTGGGAAAATGCCTTACTTGCATATGCAATGGTTTTGTGATTCAAATCGTGTTTTTGTGATAACACTGCTGACATACAATGTTCAGAAAAACCTATTTCTATAAAGAAATCCCTGTCCTTTATGGGGTATGCTAAACATGGTGCCTTTACAAGACATTCCTTTAATTTAGCCACTGCATCAGACTGCCCTTTTTCCCATTTCCAGGGAGTATTCAGTTTAAGCAGTTTAGTCAATGGTTGAGTGATTTCTGCATAATTTCAATGAACTTTCTGTTATAGCCTGTCATCCCTAATAAACTTTTTACTCCTTTCACATTTTTAGGAATTTTTAATCTTTGTATGGCCTCTATTTTCTTCTTTTGTGGATTTATCCCATGTTCAGTCACTTCATGCCCTAGAAAGTTCACTTTTTTCTTGCACCATTGTGCTTTTTGCAAAGATACTTTGGTGCCTGCTTTCTGCAATTGGCCAAGTACATGTCTTATTTCATCAAAATGGCTTTTCAGGCTTTCATTTTTTATCAGGACATCGTCCACATAAACTATTGTTCCTCTTTCCGCTGCATCCGGCATGGCCTTTCTCAAAAATATGCCAAATTCACTCCCACTATTGATGTTCCCGAACGGAGTTCTAAGCCAGGCATATTGAGTCCTGTCAAATGTAAAAGAAAATAAATGTTGTATCTCCTCTGCCAATGGCACGCACCAATATCCAGAGGTGAGATCTAATGTGGTAAATACATTTGAACCATGTACCTGAGCTAGGCCCTGATCAATGAATGGCAGTGGCCATCTAGATATTGGTACTCTTTTATTTAACTCTCTCAAGTCTGCACACAGCCGCCATTGACCATTTGGCTTCAATACACCTAAAATAGGTGTATTGGATGTGCTATGAATGGGCCTGATGATTCCCCGTGATTCCAAATTTTTAATAATCTCTGCCAATGATTCTAAACATGCCAGCGGTAGTCTATACTGGCGTACAAACACTGGATTTCTGCTACACCCTTCTGGTAGTGTGGCCACATGTAAATCAGTTAAACCACAATCATAAGCATCTTTTGCAAATACATCCTTAAACTCCATAAATATCTCCCTCAGATTGTCCCTCTCTTCATTGCTTTCACATGCATCCGCTAAGGAGATCTGCTCTTCTAGCATTTTGGAAAATTCTGGAAAATCTTCTGGTAAGGGAATCTCGGCGCTTTCTTCTAACTGTGTGGCTGTGTCTTTTTGTAAAGCTGCCACTTTTAAATATTTTGGCATATCAGCTTCCACTTCAATGGGCTGATTTTCTGTTTCATTTTCATTTAAATTAAATACTATGCAATCCTCTTGATGGCAGCACACTGTCTAATTTGAATCATAAGGATACACAGAATGTATTTTAAATATTCCTTTGGGCTGAGAGTCCAGGTGCTCTGGCAACTCGCCCTTGGCATCTACATATTTTTCAGGAATATTCCCAATCACCATGTTATTTAAATCTGCCGTATAATGTGATTTTTGTATGGCCATTCCTAATGGGGAGTTTTCCTCTAAATGAATATCCTGACAACCTTTATTATTTACCATGATTTTTACAGATCCCTCACCAATGTCTACCAATGGAATGTATTCATAATCCAGGCCTTGCTGTTTTATGGATTCATTCAGGCATACAAATGCATCAGAGCCTTTCATCTGCTGTCCATTTTTGCATTTCAGTGTTATTGCAAGCTGTTTTGTAAATGCAGGAATAATAGTATTTTTCCTCATTTGTAATTCGATTGCATAAGGAACCAGTTGTGCACAATGATAAGCTCTTCTTTTGTCTTCAAATTCAGGTGCCGAACCACCTAGGCGTGACCATATTTTTTGATTAAGGAAATCTAACACCATACACATTCTGTGCATGATGTCATCTCCCATGTAAAATTCATTTTGTGCTCCACTCACTATCCATACATTATAGTAAATTGTTTTCTGCCCAATGCTAATTTTAAGCATGCATCTGCCTGCAATTCGGTTTTCAAAGTCTGGACTGTCCAAGCCAGGAACATATTGGTTTTTAATCCTAAATCTCGGGATTTCTTCCCTTTCCATTATTTTTTGCAACAATTTCTCATTAATGAAACTCCTTTCATGTTCAAGCGCTAAAGTGGCTTTTATTGTTTTAAAATAATCATTTATACCAACATGAACCCATGGTTGCTCATCTTCCATGTGTATTTCTGCCAGAGTGGTAATGTGTTTTTCTGAATCTGTTTTAGGAGCAATATTCTGTTTGCACGTTTTCTCTTTTAGATAAAAACATAATGTGTGCTCATCTATGGCAGTCTGCCAATCTTTCCTTGGGTCCAAGTATATTTGTACAGGTAGTTTTTCATTGTCGCTCTGCATTTTGTCTTGACACATTAATATGACTGTGACACTAGGTATGCATCTATTCTGGAGATATACCTCCACAGCATCATTTGTTTTGGCAACGGTGTGACATTCATTTATATTGCTGTTTTGTGATTTTAGTTTCTTAGGCCTCAATGGTTTTTTGGTTAAGGACCACAGCACTCCATTCACCCCATCTATGAGAGGAGACAATCTTTTCAGGCAATCTGTCCCCATCAGAAATGGAATTTCACAAATAGATGTGATCAATACCTCTTGTTTCATTCTGTGCTTTCCTATTTTTATGTCAACCTCAGTTACACCTATGATGGGCACCTCCTCCCCATTAAAGTTATGCACTGGGCCTTGATTTTCCTTCACTGTGATCTGACTCTGTGGAGGTCTCCCTTCATTGATACTCTTTACCAGCTCCTTGGACATAATTGTGGCCTGTGCGCCAGTGTCAATCATAGCAAAGGTGTGGCATTTTTCTTCTACAGTGATGGGTGCATAATATCTGTCCTCAACTTCCTCTAATACACATAAGAAATGTGAATTCTTACTGATTTCAGGGCTCACCTTTCTCAGGTCTTTTTCACTTTTGGCTAAGCACATTGGTAAATGGAAAGACATTTTTCCCTCCTTTTTACCCATTTCTGCGCGAGATTTTTTATTCATTTCTTCATGATCAGAGGTTTTTTGGAGTGTGGCCACTGTTCGCCCATCCATCTGGGTAACATCAGAGACCACATTACAATCCTCCAACTGAACATGTGTAACAACATCATTCAGCAATTTGTCATTTTTTAATTCTGTGCATTTGTGATCATTTAGTGTAATACCAGCCCTTTCAGCCTCATCAAAAATATGTGGCTCAAAGAATTCTTCAGGTGATTGACTTGTACCCTCCTTGTGAGTATTTCCTTTTTCTGTCTGTGTTTGGTCATTGTTTTGCTTGCCCAGGGAAGGAGCTATAGCATCCCCACTTACTCCCTGTTCACTGGTATTCCCCATGCATGAGTGATTTTTCTTAAATCTGTTCCTTTGTTCTTTTGGAATTCCTAATGTTTCTTTTTCATTTGTGCAAATCTTTACTGTTTTATTTAGCTCTAAGTTAAACCGTACCTCTTTTTTAGAAGTATTTGCACTTTCTGTCACAATTTCATTTACTGGTACTTTCATTTTTAATCCATTAGGCATCTCAGAGTCGTTATGCAAAATTATATCAGAGCAATCTGTCATTTTGGCACTGCAGTTATCATGAGTACTTAGTCACTTTTCGGAAGCCCCCCGGTCATTGCTATGGCCATCAGCCCCCTCTTTGGAAGGTTGTTTTTGCGCTGTATAGAGCTTTCCTATTTGCTCAGCTAATATTTTCACTTGGGCCTCAAGGCACTGGAACCTTTCCATCTCTCTAGGATCCTCTTTCTGTGGCCTAGGTCGATATTGGTTGTTTTCCCCCTGATTGGATCTATTCTGATACCTCTCAGGTGATTGATGTCGGTTGGGATGGTTTCTGAACTCTTGATTCATTTGTGGAGGGGAGCGGGTTGCACCCATCCTTTGATTATAGTCCCCTGGTGGGGAATCATTGTACTGATGTGGACTGTAGTTCACGTTTTGCCTCATGTCCTGTCTCTCAGATTGTGGGTACTGGCCCCTATGTTGATTTCCATTATCAGTAAATCGATCCACATATCAGGGCCTATCCTGATTACCATATATCATGGTGCTGGGATCAAATATGCTCTGTGTCCCCAATGACTGGTAGGGACCATCATTTCTTTGATCTTGATTTTGTCTCTGGTTATTGTTCATGCCTGCCATATCAGGCCGGTATCCTACCCGGGGTCTGTCCCCTAAATACCTAGGGCCGATGTAGCTCTCTCTATTACTAGGATCATGTGAATGGAACATTGGTACAGGAAATGGCGATCTTTGTTGATTACCCCTTTGTTCAGGTGTCACATTATTTTTACCTTGGCTTTGAGCAGACTCAAGGGACATTTTGGCTGACCTGATTTCCATTACTGTGGCTGAGGGTTCTTTAGATTTAGGTCTAGTATCTTTCATTTTATCACTTTCTCTACCCTGACAATAGAGTACCTCATATAGTTTTGTGCTTTGATGTACAATCCATTCAAGGGACTTGTCACGGTCAAATTCACGGACCAATTGGGATATGATGTCTTTCTGTAGCCCATAGAAGTATGCAGTTTTAAACTCATTGGAATTTGAGTCAAAAGATACATCAAAGCGAGAAAATGCTCTTTTCAAGTCTTGTAAGAATTGGCGAGGAGATGTATTAGGTCCAGCAGTAATTGTGTACGCGACTTTCTTTGCCTCCTGCAATGACTGAAAAGGAGAAAAATTACGCCTAATTTCTTTTTCAAACTCCAGCCATGTCATATTCTGCTGTTCATTTAATCCCCTTATGATGCTGGCCGTCGGGGCATCTAAAGTTAAATGAAAATATTGTCTGTACTGTTCCTTAGGTATCTGGAGTGCTTTAAAAATGTCATGCACCGCTTCTAAGTGATCCTCCATGCAGCATTCACCTCCCTTTTTAAATGGTTTGATCAGGGCTTTAATGGATTTCATTATTTTTATGGGGCTACTTGTTGCAATGCATGGAATTGCACTATTTTGTGATTCACTCCTGTTTTCTGGTGTATGAGATTGGTGGCCGCCCCCAATGGGAGTATCAAATCCCCCAAGGGCGCTGCAACCAAGTTCAGTCACCGTCCCAGTCACTGGAGCACTAGCTCTTTGGGCAGAGCTAGAATTCACCTCCACTCCATTGAATGTGGTACCCTGCCGCCTCTCCTGGGACCTGGGAATGCACATTTACTGTTCTAAGTCCTTACACTTTTTAAGGAGTCTGTTGGCTTCATCTTGCAAATAGTTGTTTTCACCATTAATTTTATTAATCACCTCCTGCATGTCGCACATTTGCATTTGGCATTCATTGAACTCTTTATTTCTCTTGTCTCTTTCTTGGATCATTTTAATCATTTCTTATTCTGCACTCTGGAGATCACCTTCTTTTTCACAATGTTCTTTTTGTAAAATCTGCATTTCTGAAACAACCTCATCTTTATCCTGCCTAATGTGATCCACTAAGGCTTTTAAGTGTGCCAATTCTTGCTCACTATCTTCAAATTGTTTCTTGCTTTTGGATAACTGAGTATCAAAGTCTCTGCATTTTAATTGCATGTCTTTTTGGCATACATCCAATTCTGCTCTCAACATTTCCTGATTTTTACTTGCCCCCTCTAATTCAGTCTTTAACCTGTTAATTAGCTGAGTATCATTCTCTTGCATTCGCAGGGACTTGTTTAAAATAAACCATATTTTGCCGCATAGCCGTATTAAACAGTCTTTCTCTGCACTTTTATCGGCTGCATTCAATAATCTTGTAAGGCAGACCTGAATTATGCTGCCTTCTGCAAAAATATTGTCTAGTTTTTCTTTCTGCACCTCACCCTGAATGCGGTTACTCCATTCTAACGTGCTATTTGACGACCAATTCCCATGTGCAAACAACTTTGCCTCTAAATATTGCACTAGATCTGAGAATGTGGTTTCCCTTTGTGACATTCTGAAATTCGTTTTTAGTGGCACACTGTTATTATAAAATGGGTTCCCTTTAATGTGCAAATGGCAGTGTGAGACACGCTTGCCACGCCCAGTAGGTACTCTATGATCACTTTCCCGGCCTGCAACGCACCATAAATATGTAGGGTATTTTGTGGAGATTTGGGGCCTGACGGTATCTTATTACCGCCGAAAAATAACTTAGCAATAATCACTCCTTGTATTCAGATTTGGCCATGTGCAACAATAATACAGTGGACATGCATTATTTCAGCACCCAGACATGCATATTTGGAATGCTGGTTGGTATGCGTGGTTGGTGGTATTTTGGTGAGCATAATTCCCTTGTTTTATTTGTGGCCCCAATGTCCAGAATCCCTTATATTTGCTTAGATTTTTCGTGTAATCACTAGAGAGACCTCAGACCTACATTTTAGGAACACCACATTTTCAGTGTTAGTGTTAGTGTGCCACCATGGGTGATCTCACTGACTTATTTACGACAGAGAGCTATATGTGGTAATTTTGTGGTAATTTCCACTACCTTATATACGGAAGGGAACTATGTTCAGAGAGTCCCTCTTCCCGTTGGCTCATGTACCTCCAACAAGCTATGCTACAAACAATCACTCTCAACTGTCCATACTGAATATGATCATGCACACATCTGTCTTAAAATGACAATTGCATTGTTTAAAAATCTCCCCTCATCATCAGCACTGTATTGGTAAATAGAAGACACACCACCCGTCTGCTTTCAAATATTTATCTGTATTATAAAAGTTGCATTTAAACACGATCTCACTCTTTACAGAAATAAATAAAACAGCACATTAACAGCATTGTCTGTAATACACTGAAAAAAAAATGGTGGAGAACAGAACACAATTTGCAACATTAACGTGTGATTAAGGCACCGGAATCTCCTTTCCTACTCTGACTGAACATTCTCGTACACACTCAGGTCCCACACTTATGTAATTACCTTATCTGTTCAGAGTTTTCTTCAGCTGTTCTCTTTCTGAATGTGGCTCCCTTGAAGATTAACCCCAGTGAAAACGAACGCCTGCCGTTCTCAAACCGGGGTTATTATCTGGAATTCTCAGCTTTTGCAGATAGGAATGTCTCAGCCAGGAAAAAGGTCCTTCTCCCAGCTCTGACAAATCTTGACTGCCCTTCTCTCTCCTCAAACTCCCCCCAGCAAAACTCTGATCACTCCCTCTAGCATGATACTTGCTATGACGCTGCTCCAATCAGAACCAATCATGCCATCTCCTCCTTCTCTACACAATGGCTCATTTTTATAGTAATACTTTGTAACCAACTGATTTCCTGTTCTTTCAAGCTCTTTTGCTTCCTGTAATTATGTGGACAGGGCAGCAGAGAAAAGAAAAAGAAATGGATGTGCGTTTAAAAGTTCACTTTCAGAATAGGCCTAATTCTGCAGTGGAGACACATTTTTATTAGTGGATTATGTTAACTTTAGTTTCATTAGTCAGGTTAGTTATAAGTAATGTTAGTTATTATTTTCAAATGTGTCTCTTGCACCATAGGCATTTCAGGTGAAAAATAGTGTGCATTTTTGAATGTGCACGTGTGCTTTTAACTGTAAAAATAGATTTGCATCTTATATGTTAAAATCGTTTTTGACTGAATGGCCTTTCTTTCCTTGTTAATCTGGTAACACATATAGCAATGCACCGCACCCTTGTGGTGGTGCTGCAAAAAAAAAAAAATGCTACCTGTGCAGTAGTGCTGTACTCTGTGCTGTTTGCTACCTGTGCAGTAGTGCTGTACTCTGTGCTGTAACACGCCAAATATCCTTACAGGCCTCTCTAATCAGGGATGTTCATGCCATATTTCCGCAGCAGGTCCCTCATGGAATTAGGAGGAAAAGTACAGCTCTGAGGCAAGCTGGCTTAATTATTGTGCAAATGACATCAATAACTGCTCATGATTCCAGCAAAATGAATTGGTTAATGCTCAGTAATGAACTCCCACCTGTGTGCTGATATGACAAGGGAATAGAGGAGTGTTTTGGGAGTAGTAGGGGAGGGGAGAACTTCATCATCTCACTTCGACAGGTGGGCTTGGTCTGCTTCAGGGACATAGAACCTCACCACATGACAAGTACCTTTAATCTCCACATTTTGACATATATGAATACATTTTTGTAAACGACATTTTACAGTGAATCCCATGAGACTAGCCAGGTGTCTGTACATCATTCCTGTGTGTGGAGATAAGGCTTTTCTCCATTTGCTCCAGAACTATATTGGTGAGAATCATGGCACCTTATGGGTGTCATACTAATCATACTTGACATGCTTTAATCAATGTTTTATATCTCTGGAATTCACAAGGAGGGCCACATCACATTTTCATGAATAACTCTAGTTGTGTTTATCCCACACAAATCGTTTCTAGCATGGTTAAAAGGGTTTCCTTTTCACCTTTACTAAAATCCTTGAATGATTGTTGTAAGACGTAGATTGTCTATTTCATGCAATACAATGTAATTCTCTCATTGAGAATCAATGCGCCACTACTCCTTTGCTCTAGCTCCCATCTCTTTTAAGTTCCAGTTCTCCTGTTCAGGCAAATGACGTCAAGAGAGGGACCTGTGTTTAGATTAGCCGGTATCTCCAAGGGCGAATGACTAAGCTAATGCATTTTTTTGGGGTTTGTGACCCAGAGGTCACAAGGGCTGGAGAACAGACACAATCTTATCTGGTCCACCCTGTTCCCCCATCTAAGAGCATCTTATTTGTTGTATTTTTAAGAAATAGCACTGACAATTAAGGAAGCCATGACTCTCTTTCCAAGGCAACGGGGAGGAGAGCTTGGTTTCACATTTGATGAAATCAACATCCCGGTCCATTGCTACAAACAGCCTGTAACTCGTACCTATAGGCATTTAAAATGACATCTTATAAAATAAACAATTTGAAACTATGCAAGTTGCTTTAACATCATCCCTTTGGTGAGTTTGTGCTTGGCAGCAACCCTATTTACTTTTTGAAAGTCTGGCATACATTTTTCTGCAAATATTATTAGTCTAGACGGAAAAATTGAAATTACATAATTTTGTCTATTTCCCAAGAAAATGCTTCATTTCACTGTGACGGCTTGAAACACAATCTTGGCATTTTCATTTAAGATTCTGTGCACTGTGGTTTCATGGATGTCAGTGCAGCTTTCCGTGGATTTGTCGAAATGTTCTTTCCACGTATCATTCATTCATGAGAAGTATTGCGCACCTCTCCATATTTTGCAATTTAGTACATTTCCTTTCCTTTTGAATTGTGTTCACAAGGCCTTATGTTGGACCTCATTTCTGTGCAGGCCTGATATTTTGGCGAGTCCTCATAACTGACTCCGGCCTCTTTATTTCTCGGATCCAGGGCTGTATTTCACGACACAACCCCAAATCAGTCAAGTAATTAAGTCAATGCTTTTTACCTAAATTGCAGTTTATTTCGTCCAAATCTGCCAAGCAGTTTTAACACTACAGCTGTTCATAAACTGCACCTTTTCTCTATGGGAAAATGATTGGACTGAACAATGTGAAAGTGGTATTTTCTTTACTTAATAGCTTTTTCATTTTATAACATATTGTTCAGAAAATGTGCAGTTTGGAGTGGCGTGGGGGGCTTGACAAATGTTTTGTTTTAAAAATGTCATTCAAATCCATCCAGTACATCAGAAATTATTAGCAATAGAATATTGGGGAAAAATGGCTGCCTTTTCCTTTTTGAAAAGCCTCTCGAGCTCTGCTGCAATGCACCATAGGAGATATAGCTATAAAGAAGGGGACACACCATTCTCTGTCAAATATGTGAGCACCTATTGGACAGAATAACCCTAGACCCCTCCTGGAAATCGAGTCAGTGCTTCCTGAACCAAGTTGTTTCGTACCTGGTCCAATTCCGTCCAGCGTCTTTTGCTGTGCACTGCGTGTACATTCTGACTTTTTTTCTATGGGGAAATGAATGGGAGTAAGCCAACAACAGTGATTTGTGGCTTTCTTAATAACCTTTTGTATTTTTTTAATGAATCTTTCCCATAATTTCCAGTCTGGGGGCAGGTGGGGGTGGGTTGCCTAACTTTTTGTTTGCAAAATATCAGCCAAATCCGTCATGCAAGTCAAAAGCTATTAGCAATTACATTTTCGTGTTTCCTATTGAACTTAATACTCACCTTAACTATAGTGCAGAGACTGCCACACTATAATACATTTCCGCTTGATAGTAACATCTTCTATGAAGCAGTTCAACTGAAACAACCTTCCCTGTGTGTTTCAATTAGCAGCACTTTTATTCCAGACCCATGTTCACTTCCACACCATTTCAGCGTTCAATGTTCGGCGTTTGCATTGCAGCTGGCAGGAAAGAAACCTCCTTGCTCTGATTTTGACTCTGGGTTGGTAAGTTCGCTGTTTGGTTGCAATTACAAGACTGCTAACGAATATGTAAATAGATCCCATCTATATGCATGTTATGCAAATCTGCATCGTGCATATTCATTACAACTATCCTGCCAACCTGGACAGTTTTAGCATCGCACCCTCCGCGCCGCGCCCAGCACAACCTCCTACTACAAAGGAGAAAAAAATATCACAGTGCACATTATGGCACACTTTCATTGTGTGCATTCAGCTGAGGGCTGGTGACAGGAGCGAGACCGGAAACCCTATAAGTGACTTACTCCATTTCCGACCCTACCGTGGCACCTTCCAGCCACAGCATTTCTGAAACCCTCTCTTCATAACTTGCCATAAGGGCCCCTCATTGCTGTAACTTCTCATATCTTACATGTCTCTCATACTGTGTGCTGCCTGCTGCAACCTTCATTTTACATCACAGCTTCCTGAATACCCCTCAATTGTTCCCAGAGCTGTTGTATCTCTTTGTGTCCCATTAATGTATTCACGTTGGCAACACCACCTCCTCCTGAAAAGCAGGCTGTGGAGAATGCGACTTGCACTAAAATATTCATTTACTCGCTTTCAGATTTGCAGGCAATTTGGGCCTTTCTGTGATCGAATGCACTGGCTGGTGCCTTTAAATTGGATGCCTGGCAATTTGAGATGTAACACCTCTCAGAAGGTAAAAAAAAATCCTCTGCTTTGAGAAAAAGGGATGCACAGCGAGGATAGCTGACAACAATTAGCACATGTTACTCATTAAGAAACGGAGATTGCAACTGAGCCGAGATGGCAGGTTGCCATCAGTCTGATAGTTATGGGCCGGTTTAATTTCTAACAAATGGGAGCTTTGCATTACTAACCAAATTTGACAAAAGGCTGTCTGCATCCTCTCATGGCTTTCATTACCAAATTGGGGGTCTGTGTAGGTTTCTGAAAATGACTTTTAAATGTGGCCAATCTCGTAGAGGGCCGGGCTTGATTTTTCTGGCGAGGCGGCTCCCCGCTGCGAGGCTTTAATGAAAGATCATTCTGGCCCCTCCAAGACTGCCAAAGAGCTATGGGCCCAGAAAGACCTGCAATAATCTGTTTCACTTTTAATGGCAGCCATTTTATATTCATTAAGATCAAAATGCAGTTTTGCGGGCAAATTGCAAAGCTGTTGCACTCACAGCTTGAGAAGCTTGAGGCCCTCCAGCTTTTTATCTTGTTCATAAGCAAATATGCAGTTAATATCTTTTAATATGCTTTGATGTTTGGAACCTTATGGGTACACTGTACCAGGGGTTAGAGAGCTGCATGTTTGCCTGGCAATGTCAGCAATGAGCCAAAGCACGAGCCCTTGCATTTCCATAATGGCAGCAGAAATGGGTCTTTGTAATGTAAGCGCAGCTGAAGAGGAAATGGTGAGGATGGAGCCTGGGTCTCGAAGATAGCAGAAGCACGATGATTGTTTTCCGCCAACATCTGTTAGAAATTAGCATTGTCTAAATGTGCACAG
This sequence comes from Ambystoma mexicanum, assembly GCF_040938575.1. NCBI lineage: Eukaryota > Metazoa > Chordata > Amphibia > Caudata > Ambystomatidae > Ambystoma > Ambystoma mexicanum. Next base: position 467,801,449 of record NC_090928.1, on the reverse strand, counting down.
CCGCATTGCTCTATATGTAAACAGCCATGTACAATAGGATTCATAGCTGTATTGCAACCGCCACCCCTTTCATATATCCAAGTCAATACAAAAAAACACCTATGGAAAACATATCTCGAATGCAGTGCCCAGAAGTTGCTGTAAGGCTGTCTGGGTGCTATATATATATATATATATATATACATCAAATTAAGTCAAATTGAATGTAGTGTTTCATATGTAGTTTACTTGAAATGAAAATGGCGGCTATGCGGAGTGTCCACTGATGAACCTTGTATAAGGCAGATGCACTGGAGTGACACAGAAGAACACGTGTTTTTTTTTTTTTTAATTATAACTCAATTTGAAATTAGACTGCAGTTCCGATCAAGGTCCGTGGACAGTGTGAAACTTGTCATGCGACTTTTACATGTGTGGTGTCCTAAGGTTGCCCTTCTCCTTGATAGAAAGTGCTCAAGTTTCCACCTGTGTCTGGGGCAGTGTTTGATAAGAGCAATGCCTTGCAAGCTTTGTCAATGGGCTAAGGGTCCGAATTACAAAAACTTTTTGAATGGGAAAGCCCCATTGGAAAACGCTTTGTAAATGTCATCATCACTGACAGCTGGGGCCATGCGCCTTCTCCTCCCCCAAAGTCAATCCGCTTAACTTTCTTAGTGTAACTCTTGCTGACCATCAGGGACGGCATAACAGACACGTTGCAAGTGCCACTACCATTAGGGTTAAACCTGTTCAAGTGCAAAAAACATATTCTTGCAATGCATTTTGCACCAGGGCAAAGGACGTGCACTAGGGCAAGCACCGTTCTAGTGCAAAGTGCATTGAAATAATGCGTTCTTTTTTAATTGTTTTTTTTTTGTTTTGCTAAGGCAATGTTTGCAATAGTTCTAATTGCACATCTACAGTGGCAACGTGTATGCACAACTGCTCCAGGACCCAAACCCCACTAAAGAGGTATAACTGAAAGAGTCCCATCTAAATGTGTGACAGAGTGCATGATAAAGCACACATGCACCATGCAAATGACTACGGACATAGCTTGTAACGGCATAGCCCATATTCCGCAGTGCCGGTGGACCAGGTAAAACCTCCTTCAGTGAGCTACATAAGAACTCATCCCATCCTTCTGAAAGTGTGTTGTTCTAAAGGCCAACACGAAGAAACAAAGGTGTTCTAGTCGGTATTCAGTCACTATATCTAGTGTGGACCACAATACTGCAAACCTTAAATAAATAAAGGGTGACTTTGGAATATCTGTTTTTATGAAATGTTTCTTGTTGTGTATTCTTAAATGTAAAATTGTTCATCTCTTTTAACTCTTTTGTTTACATTTTGTAAAGGTTTTTTTTAAAAAACCATATACAAATAAAATAAATAATACATTAAATAAAGGTTGGTGAGGTAAAGGGTTTAAAATGGGTTGGTTTGGGGTGGCCTTATGAGGGTAAAAAACACAGGGGGTTTCGGGGGCACCCCCCACATTTAACATTGAAAAAAATGTGTTTTTTGGTATTTTGTCCACTATAAAATGTATTGCCCTGTAATTGTGGTGAGTAAAATCCCATATAACAGTCCTGGTCCAGCAGTGCAGAAACACTAATCTGTTTGGAACGCCTGGTGTGATGGTACCAGGGAAATCACACACATTTCGATACAGCATTTGATTACAAAATAAATGGTATTAGACTTGTTGTATTCTCATCTATACAGGTTCATATAGCTTCGTGTAGGTCGACGGGCAAGACAATGGGGCTTCCTAGATGTGGGGGTGAGTCCAAACGGATACATGTCTAGGCCTGTACGGGATGTAGGAATAATCACACGCTTCCAACCTCTGATGCGGCAGCATGTACACAGTATAGAAACAACAATGACATCAGAATGATAAACAGCTCATGTGTTGCTAGGGCTCCCCTTCCTTAATCCTTAAACCTCTAGGGCCTCTCGGTGTTTCTATATTGCTGGTTGAGCCCACTCTCAAGGTATGGAAAGTGTAGGCGCCGCTGCCCGTGCGGTGCAGTGCGCTCAGATCATCAGGCGAGCTGCAGACGCAGAACCGAGCAGCTTAATGTATTCATGCTGAAGGAGCTGTCCTATTTATTAGCCCGGTGAATTATGTCAGTACTTCCGCTCTTCCCTGTAGCACTGTCTAGTCCCTGACAGCCGCGTGCCTTTTGTCCCAATACTGTAATGGCATGCAGCCGTACAGCGCTCTAGTTTCCAGGCCAGGGTGCGATCCGCATTCTATCACAATTCACCAATAAATGCGTATACATAACGCCACGGTGGGCTTGCTGCTTGACAACCAAGAGGGCAGTTAAAAGCTGACGTTTAGATTGGTTAAAGTGCTGTTAAGACATTGGATTGCGCTATCTGTAATGCAATATTACAATGTAAGCAAAACATGTGTGGCGTGCGTCCTAGTATTGTTTTCTTTAAACCACTTCACTGGTTCGTATAGGCGAACACGGAATGAACATGTCTCCCGCCCTCCCCTCCTGCCCCTACTCTCTCTTCTTCTCTCCCCACGTGCTTCCTGTTTCATTGCCCAATAGGATATCCGTGCATTGCCTGCACGTTTAGCCACGTCGTGGGTACTGTGTATAGTTCAGGATTTACCCAGTAGAAGGAGCACGCGGGCCACGTCCTCTCTCCGACTTTATAGCTGTCTCTGTTTTGACTGGTTGTTTTACGAACGCGGTGAACGCCCCTTTCAGTTAATGCCTCCAAAAATAATGCAGGGGGAGGCCGTGGCATCATGTAGACAGGCCTTCTGTCCCCAGGCACTCCCAACCTTTGTGTACATCCGTGCCCCGTCGGGCAAATTATAATATCCGGTGGCGTGTTTACAAGTTCTAACGTCTTACTTTGTGCACCAGCGCAGATGCCTTGCAGGGCCGGCGGTATCCAGCCTTTGTGTGTCTGGCAACGATGAGGGAATTCGATAACCTTCTCTCTCCGGGTGTTAGGGCGAGTTGAATGCGTCTGGCCTGCCAAGGCACAATTTAATGGGTTTCTGAAAACACTCAAAAGGCAGACATAAATGTGTGCCCGGGAAGCCGGCCAGGGTGACCTGGGGGAGGGGGCCAGTCGGATTTCAAGCAGGGCAGGGTCCTGGCGGAATGTTTCAGGACCAAGCTGCCTGGGGGAGGACGCTGAGAGCCGAATGTTGAACTCTGGAGGCTTTGGCGAACATGAACCCTGCCGTGATTTAAGAGGAAAAGCATTCCCACCTGTCCAGTTTCAGAAAGGGGGGCGGACAATGTAAGGAACATACAATTAATTTAAGCTGCGCGACTGGTGTGTCTGGGGCTGTGTCTACTCTTTCTGCCCTCGTGAGAGAGTCAGAGTGGAACCTCATGTACATATTTCAAAAATCGCCTCCCCGACATATTCTTGAGGAGACTGTCTAAAGGATCTTGCTGTGTTTGACCGAGACGGGCTGATAAAACATCTATATTCCAGAGGCCTGCACATTACCGTGAAGAGTCAATCACCATCCGAGCCATTTGCTTCTGACAGTTCACATCATTCCGGCCACTTCCCCCCAGCACTGCCCCCAGCCCGAGAGAATACATTTCCTGGCTCCGTGGCAGGGCCATTTCTCCATGGCAAAGTTAGGCCTACAACCAAGAAACTTCTCTTTTGTGGGAGAGCAGACCAGCATCTCGAAAAAGGCAGGCTCGGACTGGCGTATAGGGCAATGCCCGAAATAAAAAGGCAAAATGGTAGTGCGGGACAGGTTTTTTGCTCAAACTGGCACACTTTTTTGGCCAAGATGGTCCAGTTTGAGTTAATTCACCATGCGGCTAGTAGATTTGATCAGTTTTGCTGAATACATATTCATTAAAAGGCAGAATTAACATCATATTTCTTTAAAAAAACTCCCCCTTGGGTAGTATTGAAACAATCTGTCACAAAAGGAATGAATTGCCATTTGCTACTGCTGGCCACTTTTTCATTGGCGGCCGAGACAATTCTATGCCCCAGTCCCTACCCTGGAAAAAGTTACACATAAGCAATGCGTCCGATTCACAAAGCAGTTACCACGAGCAGCTTTGATCTACTCCTATGCCACCATCTAGGTGCATGGTGGCAGCGCTGGGTAATGGGCCGGCTGTTGCCGGATCCGAGATCCGGCATCAGTTTTCTAGCCGGATCTCGGGATCCGGCTGGCCTCTGCCCCAGCCCTGTCAAAGAACCATACACAGTGTGCACGCTCACGCGTGATCTAATGTGCTCTATGCAAGCACACTGCGCACAAATCCTGTGTGAACAGTGCGCTTGCACAGAGCACATTGCATCATGGACCACCAATGGCATATTTAGGGGGGGGAGCAGCTGAGGGACATTTGTCAATGGGACACCTCTCTCGTTCAGCACCTCGATGAGGGTGCACAGCGGGAAAGGTGTACTGCTGGCAGGACAATGTGTGCCGAGCAATTCTGGCTCAGCACGCTCATTGTCCTGGCGACGAGACACCTTACCTTTTCTGAATGGGAGCGGTATCCCTCTGCCAGGGCAATGCCACAAGGAGCTGCGGACAGCGGAGGGGCTCCCATGTTGCTCTGTGTTAACAGAGCATTAGAATGTGAGCCATTAGTCACTGATGGGAGGGAGGAGGCACTATTATCAGGGACTTGTGTCCCTTTAGAAATGTCAAGGGGAGGGAGTGATACGTGTGCATAATGTGGTATGCTGTTTGAAATAATCACGATGGCCTTAAAACCCAAGGGGGATTTGTTAGGCTGACTCTGAATGCAGGATGGGGTTAATAAAACTAAAGCCATACTCTTATTGCTCAATTTATTTATATGACAATTATGTAGTGTATAGTTAGTTTACTATGAAAGGCTAGTTCATTATGTAATGTGTTTTGCTGCCAAGGCATTGCTATAAATAAAGTATTGTTTAAGCACTTGAAATGCAAAGCAAACCTTAATAAATACGAATATCAGCTCAGTTGCTTAAATTGTCCACATCTCAGGTTCACCATTTAACCAAAGTGTGTGATCCTGGGCAAATCATTATATATCTGCAGCTCTGTAAGTGACTCTGATTCACTTCATAGCATATCTTAATATATCATGCTATTATAAAAAAAGACCAGTGACTATAGAGTTGCTCCATATATAATATTAGTGCAATTGAGATATGTTGCACCTCAATGTTATTTGCCACTTGGTTTATTTATGGCAATGTATTCTAAAGTCATTTCCGTGGTGCCCCCAAGTATCAAAGACGATGCTCCTTCCATTGCTCTTTTCTGTGAAGTCACTTCCTTTGGTGCAATCCATATGCAAATTAGGAAGTTTGCATGTATTTTGACCCAGAGCACCTGGACAGAGCCCTCTATAGATGAGTTTCCTGCATCTGTAATGATCATGCAGTTTTATTTTTTGTTGTTATGTGTTAAAATGCCATCTGCCACTAATGTTAACAAAAGAGTAGATTTGGGCAGGGTGTCCGGTTGTGGGTAAGAATGAGACCGTATGGAATGGCGCACACTGCGTTTTGGGGGAAAGTAACAGGACTTTTTTTGTGGCTTACCCACCAGAACTCTTGCACCCACCCTTGCAATGCTAGATACTCCCCTGCCTGAGGACAGTCCCCAGGTTCGCCAAGGGTCACAAAGACCCTTTGACAGAACAGAAAACACACTGTGCACACAGAGAAGAATCCATTTGGAAAACACAATGATCACCGAGCCCCCAGCTTCGCAGGCTCAGTAATGTATACTGCTCTGTGCGAGCACATTGTGCACACATAGCATTACATTATCGAACCCGCAAAGCTGGGGCCTAGGTGATCATTGCCTTTTCCAAATAGATTCTGCTAGTTGTAGTCTTGAGAAGATGACTTGAAAAATACACACATCACACTAAGATGTATTTATGTATTTTTGTGCGTATCTTACTATGGGTTGTGTACTTTTCAAACCATGAAAGAAATTGCTCCATTTTTTTACTATTTCGAACATCCTTTGATCGGATTTCAACTGCCAGCTACCCCCCACCCCCCTCTCCCCTCTGAACCCTGCCTCCTCAGAAGTCAGCACACCCTCCAAACTCCGCCGCCACTCTGGCCCTGTGGGATCCCCTTCACATTTTTGCCATTTCCACCACTGCATGGTGGGCGTCATTAACACAAATCCCTCTGGATTCCACCAGGCATTTGCAGTTGTAATAAACAAGAGGAATCCATCGGAATTACAATGTCTCCGTCTACATAAAATTACTATGCAGGTGGAAATGCATTTGGATTCAGTGCAAGGAGCTGTTGCATTTCCCAGCTCTGTGCAAAACACGGCAAGGGTCGTAGATTCACAGGCAAGCTAGGCACCTTCAGTAAGATGTGATCTGTATGTACACTCATACAGCCGGCATACTGAATTACTCGATTTGCCAGTATGGGTTGCTCGATAAAACCCCAAACATTATTAGATTATTATTATGAAAATACCCCAGATAATGTTTAGTTTGAGAATCAAAGAACCCACTCAGGAGAGGGGCAAGCATAGGTCAGGGTTCCTCATTGTGAATCACCTGCAATGTGTTTCCCACTCGAAGCCAAAGTGCATCTAGATGGGCACACGTGACATTGTGCTGTGCAGGCACATTTTCTGCAGAACGTGTTTGGGAATTAGCAGAGAAGGACGTTGTGCGAAGACAGGTTGGGCGCACTGCGTTTAATGTCAAACATGCTGAGTCAAATAAGACAGTCAGATGAAAGGGTGACACACCCGTCCCAAAATATTTTACTAAAAGTCTTGTTATCTTAAATATAGCACCTGTAAAATCACACAGGTGCACAGACGATAACAAAGCTTGATAAGCACTTTTACTGAGGGGCTCAGCATTGTCCACCAGACCACTCCTTTGCCGAAACATTGCAACTTATTTGGGACAGCAAATACATCGTAATGTGGCAAGCTACATACAATTGTGACTTTTTTTCTTGTGTGCACAATCTTGTTTGGTATATTTTGCAAGAAATAACCGTTCTGACACATGCCACCCTTTGACTCCACCACTTTTGGCCACTTCTTTTCCTTTGCATGTGACACGTAGAATGATTCCTACATTACATGATTCCATTACTGTAGGCTTCGCTCATTGATATGTACTGTATATATAATTGGTTATTTATAACACGCTTAATACCCAGAGGTTTCTAAGAGGGGACCCGGGGATCAATCCTGTGTTGCTCTGCGTCATCTTGCTTCCAAGGCGAGATTGTTGCCCCTGTGCTATCCTCCCAAGACCCTGTTTAAGGATACTGCTAAAATTGCGTGGAGCAATTTATGAAGATCTAAAGAAACAAAGTAACCAATTGCAGTGGTTGACTGTGTTGCTACAATCTAAAGAGAGGAGAGGGAAGACACTTGAAACTGAACCTTCTGCTGAGATAAACCAAGAAACTGTGAGACAACCAAGCATCTTGTGGAGAACCTTCAACCGCAACCCTTAGCAGAAGGGTCGAGTATTCTACTTGCGAGAAGGGAAAGATGGAATGCCAACTGTCAAAGTGTGCATCTTATGAAAACCAAGAGGACTCAGGGTCAGGTAAGGTATCAACCCCTACATCTGAACCTCTGATTTCCACGACAACCTCTATGAGCCAGACTAAAACAAAGAAGGGCAGAAAGAAAGAGGCACAGCGTAGGAAAATATTGCAGAAATCATCAGGAACCCATACCAGTTGGCTTGTTAGAGAGGACGCTACTAATCCTGTCCCTGATGTTAACGACTCTTTAGAGCAGGGGTGCACAACATATGGCCCGTGGGCCAAGTGCATCCCGGCATGTTGCTGGATGCGGCCCGGCAGTGTTCAAGACTTTCCTAATGGAGAGCGACCCGCAAGCAGAAATGGTGGCCCGCCATTACATTTTATGACAGTTGTAATTTTGCAAAAATGACTTTTCTAGAAAGTATGGGCTTTTACAATGCACTTGAGTAGGCTTCTACATTTTGTGCTGTGGGTCAATGGTTGTTTCAAAAGCGGAATTTGTATGGCACAGCTCTGCCAATTTGAAATTGCAAATGACTACTGTAGCAGGGCCAGGCAATCCCTGCATTCCCCCCTTAAACTATTACATAGCAATTTGATATGCTATGCAGCCCACTATTCTTGGAGCAGTTATCCATCAATAAGTGCATGAAAAGGTATGACTGAGAGGCTATGCACTTAATCTGATCTTGTTCTTTTGTCACTTCTAGGCTTGTCTGAATAGTATATGTTTTATATGTACTTTAGACTTGGATCGTCGTAGTGGGAGCATAACAATTGAGTTCCTATCTTCCCCAAAATAACCTGCCCTTTACCGTTGGTACCCCATCTCTGTCCACAAGCCAACGTGTGCATTGCATCACTGTTTGTGCTGCAAATATGTCTCTGCCAATGTCCAGTGTTAAAAAAAGGAAAATTGACCAAGAGCACCGTCAGTTTAAGTTTGAGCGGACTGAAAAGTTTTTTTTTTCATTGAGTCCAAACCTAATGTGTATTCATGCCTCATTTTCCTTGAGGGAATTGAAGTCCCCAAGGAATATAATATATGCCGGCATTAGAAACAAAACATTCACAATATAAGGATTTGCAGGGGGACTTGAGAATGAAGAAGGTGAAGGAACTACAAATATAACTGAGTAAGCAACAAGGTGTTTTTGAGCAGAAAAAAAACAATGTATTTTTTGTGGCAACTTTGCTAGTTATAAGGTTGTAGAAGACTGCCTGGTGGAGATTGGTGATGCAGTGTGTAAGGAAAACAAATCTGCTGTTGCAATTGTTCCCCTTTCAAGGATGAGCATTCAGCTGCATATTGTAGATATGGCTGACAATTGTTATAGCCAACTAAAAATGCAATGTAAGGACATAACATTGTTTTCAGCAGCCCTTGATGAGAGCACAGATGCGAGTGACACAGCGCAGCTCTTAATTTGTATTTGTGTGGGTCAGTAACAAATTCAAGGTATTTCAAGAGCTTTCTTCCCTGGTATCTTTGGATGGCAGAACTACTGGTGTTCTTTACAACTGGTAGCCCCAGGATAAAACCTTACGAATTAAGATTACAGACTAGTGAATTAACATAGGTTACATAGTAGTGCTCACCTTCACCCTTCATTCTTAGAACTACTGGTGTTGACATTTTCAATGCCTTTCAAAAAGTCATTGATGATTGAAATTTGCCATGCGATAATCTGGTAGGCGTGCCCACTGATGAGGATCAGCCATGATTTGAGAGCGAAATTGAAAAGACACTTGGGTGAGAAGGCTGTCTGTTTGAAAAATGATGGCTCATTGGCCACTTACAGCCGTGCCAGAAGCTGTGCAAATGGCAGAGCTTGTGCCTTGCAAATGTAAAGCCACATGTGTGAAATGTTGAGTGCAGTGATTTTCTCCTGAAGGATTTGTCTTCTTTGTCTAATATTGCCAATTGCCCTTATGAAAGAAATGATAAAAATTGAAAATATGTAGTACAACATTGAAGTTTGAAATACAAATAAAGGCAGGTACACCTAAAAAACATATTCTTTTTCCATGTGTTTAATATAAATTTCCTTTTGAAAAAGACTACTGCCCCTTCCACCATCCCGCTCACTGCCCTGCCGACATTTACCTTTCGGCCAACTATAGGCAGCATGTAAGGTACATTTGGCCCCTGCTTTAGAGGAAGTAGTGAACATGGGCACCCACATTTACCCCAGAAATGCAGATGGAGGGTTGGCCATAATAAGATTGACTCCTCCAATTATAAATCAATGTGTGGAAAAAACAAAAGAAAGGTAGCAGGTCTTTTACCGCTTGTACACTGAGGGTGCTGAACTCTGGTGACTTTGATTTTATTGAACATTTAGAAATAAAAAAGGGTAATGTGGCTAGGGTCCACTGTGTGGTATCGGAACCAGCCCAAGTGATCCGTCAGCTTATGACCACTCTGATTAGTCTGGGTTACACCTTGGATAGTGAAGATCATGCAGACAGCAGATCTATTAAGTGTTGTGAAAAATGTAAATGTGCTCTGAAATCGGCATTAACATCTGTTGGTGATAATAAAGTGGTCCAACTCAGTCTTAACGAAGAAAAAAATGCTAACGGGTGGGCTAAAAGACCTGCTAACAAAAAAAAGCAGTAGGAACTAAATGATCCAGCTAAATAGGCTGTTGCAATACCGGGGGTAATGCACATTTGACTTTTAAGAATGGTTCTTTGGGTATGTTGGAAGACTTTGATATAATAATGTTACAAGAGACATGGTTAATTTCTCCCTTACATATTGAAGGGTTCCATACATACCATCATTTGGTAAAATAAGGTGAGCGAGGAGACCGTTCAGGGGCCTGATGATCGGGGTGAAACATGATCTACAGTCCTTCAACAGCTTTCCTAGAGATCCCAAGGGTAATTTTGTGGCTATAGAATTTACCAGTAATGCAAATAGTACTCTAAGCAAGTTGCTTGTTTTGAATATGTATGCACAACCAGATTTGCACTGTTTGGACGAGATCTTCAACTACATTGATATTATCTTGACCCAATAGGTTATATCACCACAACATGAAATGATAATAGTGGGTGGAGACTTGAATGCATACTGTTTAGATTCCCACGTGGCACCCACTTATAAAAACATCAACGCCTACAGTATAATGAATTCACAAAAATCCAATAGTCAGGGGAAAGTATGGCTTAACTATCTGCGTGAATGGGATCTTACTCTTCTGAATGGTCAAACCAGAGGTGATGTACCAGGTGCATACTCCTGGCGCAATGGCAAATTCTTAGCTATCTTGGATTGAATCTTTTGTAGTAATGACATATTGGAAAGGGTGATTGACTTCAGGATAAAATCTAGCTTATTTAGTGCTCATTGTGTTCTGTTCCTTACTATTGAGTGGGCTAATGAAAGCCAGGTATTAAGTAATATGGTGAATATTGTGGCAATCAACACAGGCCATTGCTTAGTTTGGTCAGAAAACAATTTAAATAAAGTGTCAGTATTTGTGAGCCAGGCTGTTTTATTGGAGGGATGGAAATTATCGGCTCTGTTGGCTAACAAAATAGAGGAGTGGATGAAGGGATATGGGCGTATAAGCTTCAGTAGTATCCAGAGAATGAGTGGTGGTGCCTAGGAATGGCGCTACTAAGACCTTTGATATGGCCATTCATGAAGCTAAGAGAAACATGCAGAGAGATATAAGAATGGTAAAATCACAGTGTGAGGGACAGGCCGAGTATGGGCAAATAGGGCTAATAAAGAGGGAATATATCAGGTGGCTTAATAGATGGAGAACATCGAGCAAAAATGCACAGTGGCGACATATGTTTGGGGTAATCAGGAAAGGTGATACACGATCAATATGGAAGCTGCTCTCTACGGTGAATGGACAGTCTAAAATAAAAACCTTGAACCCCATGAAGGAAAGTGGCTGGTTGAAATATTTGGGGAAACATTTGGAGGGGATGTACCCTATTAGTCATAGATTGTGGGAGCCAGGATTGGCCTCTGGGTGTCAACTGTGACAATATTATCTTGGCAATTGGCAGACTGAAAAATTCAAGAGCCTCAGGCCCAAACAGGCTTTCAAATGCGCTCCTGAGGAAAAATCTAGAAGGTTGGGCAACAGTCTTGAATATTTGATAAAGCTTGCAGTGAACATAAGATCCCCAACTCTTGGAAACATTGTGGGGTAATTCATGGATTATTTGTGCCGAATAAAATGGGATTTTTTGCCATTCTGCCCGCGAATCCCTGTTTAACAAATGGGAATTTGCGGGTAGAATGGCTCACAAATCCCGTTTCTTTTGGCGCAAATAATCCATGAATTACCCCCTCTACCTTAATCCCAGTTTACAAAAAGGGTAATAGGCATCTGCCAGAGAATTAAAGATTACTATCTCTACTTGACGTAACTGGGAAGCTCTTTGCATCATTTGTCCTGAAGGCCTTACAGAAATGAGTGGATCAAGAGAATGTCTTAGATGACTTTCAAACGGGTTTCTGCCCAGGAACCTCAACCACTTATAACATCAGAGTGCTAGATGGACTGATGGGGAAGATGGTGACATGGGGCAACCCGTCCCTGTATGTGACATTTGTAGACTTTTATACCACATTTGATTTGGTCATTCGTCCTGAGTTATGGGACAAGTTAAGAGGGTGGGGCTGCCCTCAGTGGCTGCTTGAAGTGATTCTGCATCTCCATGCTAATAATAGGCTCTTTGTGCGATTAGATGATGCAGGACTGATGTCCGGATAGATAGATTTTTGTAGGGGGGTCAAGCAAGGTTGTGTGCTGGCCTCTCTGCTGATCACTCTCTATTTGGCTGACTTACTGGAGAAAATGCAGGATCATTCTATCTATCCTCCTAGTTTGAATGGCAGGAGGATGGCTAGCATTCTTTCCGCCAATGATTTAGTCTTGATGGACCACACGTATCATGGAATGAAGAGTATGTTTCAAAGTCTGGTCAACTATTCCATTGGTAATGGGTTGACACTAAACGTAGATAAAACAAAATTGATGTTGTTAACTGGCCAAAAAAGAAATCGGGTAGAAATGAAAACTTCACTGGAAATTTTCAGTTACGTTAACAGTTATATGTATCTAGGTTTAGACTTTACTTCGGCAATTGGATTAAGTAGAAATAAAGGAGTTTATAGGTAGGTGAGTTCCACAGCTTGGTCTTCTGGTTCATAACACGGCAGGTGATACGCTTGAGGGAATTCTGACTTTTTATAAGCAGTGTATGTGCCCGGCCATATTATATGGCTTGGAGGCCCTGAATATGATAGACTTTCGATGGTTAAATCCACTGGATGGGCAGATTTGGAGCAAAATCTTGAAACAGCATCCTGCAACCTCAATTGAGTATTTAAGACTAGAACTGGGGATTGCTTCATTGCGGACGCAGGCATTGAAAAAAAGAGGTGACCTGTTTCAGAAACCCCAATGCTGATAATACTGTCAGCTGAAGGCCATAATGAATCCAAGGGGGTTGGAAAGCAATAAATACATATGGCAGAGGATCTCTTTAATGTATTGGAGTGGGATCCCGCCCTAGACTTAAACACTGATCTTGCGCCTGTGTTTAAAAAAAAAAGATACTCTATTGGGACTGGATTAAGAACTACCAGCATTCATCTACATTAAAAAACGATGTGCACATAGATAGCTGAAACCTCCAAAATATCTTTTAATTACTCCCTTCCCGATGGTCGGAGATCTGATACTCTAAATCCGTGTGAATGAACTCCCTATTGTCAGTAATAGGCCTGCAGTTAAATCTCCATTCAACTCAAGATAGTGCAGACTGTGTAATCTTCCGCATAAACTGTAAACAGTGAAGCATCTATTCACTGAATGCGTGGCACTGGTGCCTAAATACACGTGTATACTGGGTCCTTATGTCCATCATTATGCTTTCATTAAGTGCAGGGAGTTTTGGTGTTACTGCCTGAATACAGACGTGGAATACATGCACTTAGCACTTTATCGTCTTTGGTGCTGTATTGTTCCCTATCCTGTATTAGGTGTAGTTGAAGTAGTCTATGAGATGCCTCAGTAGACATAGCACAATGGTAGAGTTTAATTTATGGTATTTAATGCATGTAGGAATGTGTTTAATATCATGTGATGTACTTGTTTTATTAGATTTATATGGGATCGTCTATCCAATCGGTTTGTAACTTTCCCCCACAGATCGGTTCACAGGAACTTTCATGGCTTGGATATGCTGACGATACTGTCCTGTTGGACCGTACACCTTTAGGGATACAGTGATCAATCGACGCATTTGGGAAATGTGTGCACCAAAACAAGCTAATCATTAGTGCATCTAAAACCACAATATTGATATTGGGTGCCCGATCAAATGGAAAGGCTCACATCTGGTATATTTACTTACAAGATTGGAAATTGTTGATCACTATATATAGTTAGGATTCCCCATATGCAGCCACCTTGCCCTGGAATTCTTTTCCCATCTTATATGTTCTAAAACTTTGAAGAAATTGTTTTTACTCAAAAAAGTATCTGTATGAAGGGTGGGAAAAATATAGAGGGGCAAGTTGCCCTATACTGGAAAGGTATTGTTCCAGGGGTATTGTATGGGTTGGCAGCAATCTCTGAACAGCTGATGGAATGGATTGACAGACTGGAAGGGAACATTCTGAGATCCATTTTGGGGGTCCCCCAGTCTGTGCCTTTAGCGGCTCTCTGATGTGAACTGGGGCATTAATCACTTAGGTCCTGTTGGTTTACCCAATGTTGCAGTATGTATATCACCATACTACAAGCCATTGACACTCCTAATAGCCTGCCCCACTGCCTAGCTGTAGCAAACACACAGATTTGCAAAAATACTTTTCTGCTCCAACTTCGTGAGAATGCAATCACCCAGCTAGCCAATCTAAATATATCTTTGGATACTGTATTAACTCTTCCTAACTGGGCTCTCTTTCTGAAAAGGAAGGCCAGGGTGTTTTCTCACTGTAGTGATGTATCCAAAGATGTATTATCTATCTTCAGCTGAATACACTACCCACATTAGAACATACAGGCAGATGGAAGTAATTGGCCAGGAAAAAAATAAATTGTCGCCTTTGTAATCTGGTAGTGGAGTCTGCCTGTCATATTCTGATCCAATATCCAGCTATGATCTCTTGTTATGGAAAGGGCTCGGCTAATGTCCTCACTGATGAACGCTACAGAGAAATGAAATGAAATGAAAATGTATTATATAGCGCACAATAGACCTGTGGAGTGATGGCGCATAAAAGACAAACATAACACATTCAGAGCATAGTAACATGAAACATACAGCACAATAAAATTACGACCTAAAAAACAGGGGGTCCACATGAGTTGTTAATTACCCCAGAGCTATGACAATTCTCTTAGCATAGCAAGATTTCTAACAGAACAATCCTAAAGTATTAAATTACAGACTGAGGCCCCTCTAGGAAAGTAATTACATCTAATAAGGTAGTGTGGCAAAGTACTGGCCCCACAGCCCACAACAACAAAGTCATTGTTAGGTAAAGAGCACCATTCGCTCAAATCAATTATATGTGTAAATATCAGGTACGACAATCTGACTGCCCCATGTCCTGTGCGTTGTCGCAGCCAAGCGAGCACTTGGCTTCTCAATGAATCGCTGTTCTCTTTTCCTACAATCTTCCCAATGTTGGAGATGACAACATTTCTTTGGTCCATACTGCAAGCATGAATGCCAGCATCTTTGATAAATGGAATTTGGGATTTCCGTATTCGTATGTTTTGCGCAGACCCCTGCTTGGGTAACATAATGCTGCCTACAGTTTGAGTCTTCGGAGTTTGGTTCACGATGTGATTAAGTACTGGGGTTGAAAGAGGTATATCCATGTTATGACCACTGGTATCGTGATTCAAAGGTTCAACGTGTTCTTCAATAGTGAGTGTAGTCTTGAGAGATGGAGAAGAGCAACCCTTTACAGGTGTAGTTTGGACTGCTTGATTCCTTCTCTCCCCTTAGAGGTTGACTTGGCAGCCATTTGGTGTTCGATCAGAAGGTTATTAGTTTTGGAGTATGTTAGTGGGAGCTGAATCATCATCACGGCAGCTGCTTTCTGTATATGGAAAAAAGCCGGGGAATTAATAATGAAATCAAAGAAGTTTAGATTGTCCTGATCTCTGATCTCACCTTATTTTTATAATATGTGACAGGAAGTTTTATGAATCTACTCTTCTTCTTTCTAGAAATGATGGAGAAAAATGCTGGTTTTAGTTTTTAAGCGATTGGAAATTATCACATATGCATATTCTGTGTATTTCTATTTATGTTTATTCTAATATGTTATATGTGTATTTAATATGTTATACTTAGCTATTGTGTATACATTTGTTTTCTAACCAATAAACACAAATAAAATAAAAAAATCGGATTCATTAATGTAATTGTATTCTTCATTAATGCAACTATTAATTATTTTGTAAAAGTTAATTGGAACTAAATACAAATTAAAAAGAAACACGAAAAGAATTGCATTAGATCATCTCTCTGTAAGTGTGATCACATGGGGCACATCTCCCTTGACCACCAGCTATAACCCTGACAGCCTGGAGATGCACAGGATTGTCTTCCCAGTTCTCACCTTAGCCAGTACATGAATCCTGCCTCAGCTGCCAAAGACTGACAATCCTAAGAGATCTAATGCTGCAGGAAAAGAAAGATTCGGGTTTACCAGATGACTCCATATCTCGTGGGACACCTTATTCCATTTCTGGACTTTGCTTTATCTTTAGCTTTACTCAAGTACAATGTATTTATTAGAAGTGACCCAAGACCACAATTTCCGGTACACCTATTGTTTTGAATCGATTGCAATGTAACTAAAAACTGTTTTATAAAACATGGATATCAATTATTGTGGCACATCAGCAATTTAAAATAATGTAATGGAAATGCAAAGAAGCCATGAGGATTCATTTTTGATTATGTTTCCTTTCAGCCTGGCCACTGCCAATCATCAGAGCATATGATCTCCATTAATCTGTTTGTGTGTGTGTTGTGTTTGTGAGATTCACTGTCATTGATGTAGCATCGTCAGAAAAAAAACAGTTCAGTTATTTTTAACCTAATGGAAAATGTCAGTACTAGTAATTGAAAATGTTCTAAGATGTGCCCTTGGACACTATGATGATTAAGGAGGCTTGAAGCACTTTTAAATATATGCTGAGTACAGATCTTCAATACAGGCAGACCAGCCAGTGTCATATTGCAACTTCAGTTGAGGACGCTTTACTAGATCCTTCTATATGTTTCCTAAGTTCTTCTCAAATTGGGACCGCTCCGGCAGAGCTCTCGCCGGGTTGCACCTCCATGTCCCAGCTGAAGTAAGACCCAGCACATTGGACCGCCAGTGTAGAAACTGGTGGATGGGCACCTCCACCAGGAAAAAAAAAGATTCTCCAATCATTTCACTGAGCAGACTAGTGAGCCTACCTATGCCCTCTAGTCAGTTGATCAATTTTGGGTTGCCTCCCATAGTTATTCTCTTTAGGGTCTGCAATGATGTCAGTCCCAACTCACAGCGTATTGCCTCTATGGGAGTGGAATTAGGTAATCCCAGTATTGGCTTCCACCGTTTATCCTCCAACTGAGAGAGAGCCATGCCGTTTCCTTTACACAGTAAACCTCGAATCCGTACATTACACTTGCAACAATGCTAGATTTGTATATTTCTAGCAAGCCTTGAGTAGAATATCCACCTTTGTGCGCATAAATCTTTTAATAGCATCAAGTTTTCTGCACACTTTGGCAGTAAATACAGAGGCTAAGGTACACGTTGCTAAGTTATTGGTTAAACGCACTGCCAAATATGTATATTTATCCACTACTTCTATTATCTCATTGGACAATTTCCATACATATTTGCTACATTTTTTCCCAGCCCTTACAATCATAATTTCTGTCTTTTTATAGTTGATTCTCAAATAATTATTATCTGCACGTTTCTGAAGAGTTACAAGGCTCCTTTGAAGACCAACCAGGATTTATTTAATCCCTTAACACATTTTCATCAGCATACATTAAACAATTCACTTGATGGGAACCAATGCGTGGCAGGAAGTTGTTACACTTTTTCAATTCACTCTGTAAATCAGCAACACAGAGGTTAAATATTGTCGGTGATAATGTGCATCCTTGCTTAAGCCCAATGCTAATTTCCTGGCTGAGTCTCTCCTCTTGATCCATTTTCAGCTGCATCCTAGTGTCAGCATAGAAAGAGTTAATAAAATGAAGAGCCACCGAATCCAACCCCCAAACACTCAATTCTTCCCATGCTAAGTCACAGTCCACTGTGTCAAAGGCACTTTCATAATCAACAAACACAATATATATCTTCAGCCCGCTGGTACAAATAGTCATCGTCTGTATCACTATGTTTATTCGACAAGACAGGTTTATTTTTGTGAAATATCTTGTGTATATGCTTAATCCAAATACTTTCAACAATAGGGCTAATCTCGTAGTGTCATTATTCAATAAATTATTCTGTTTAACCAGTGCCCACATTTTCTCTGTATCATTGGCTCTTAAAAATGTAAATATCTTATAACACTGAACAGTGGAAACAGAACACATATTCTAAGCCAATTTTTATATCTCGTCTTAAGCCTTATAATAGCAGAACTTTTCTCTAAAACCAATTTATCTTTCATTATCAATTTAATATTTGCTTTAAGCAATTTCTTTTGTTTTACTAACTATCACTATATAATTGAATGAATCATGTTTTTATAAAGACATTTTTTCTCTTATTAACATACTCTAAAACACTCTCTAAAAATAATTATATTTCATGAATATATTTCAAATTGGAGACAACTTCATTAAAAAAAATATCTAAAACACATTAATTAAAAGAAAGTAAACTATGTTCAAACCAACTAACTCTATTACCGGAAGCATCAGGCATATAATTACCCACCAATCTATTTTTGCATTGCTTGACTCAGCCCGGTAATTTAAAATATATCAGGGCATGATCACTAAGTATGGTGTAAGTGTCATGATCTCTGCTTCCAAAAGGTCAGGGTTTTCCCAACTCCCTTGGAAGCAGATCCATAACCCAGGTTCCGAGTGCCAACCAGTCCCAATTGGGACCTTTTGGACCCAGTCCTGGCGCCAGTGGCACCAGGCTCATAAATATGCCCAGTCCCAGCGCTGGAAGCGCCGGGCTCATAATGCTTGGGTGGACTTACCTGCAGCAGACCATGCTGCTTACTTGCCTGCCAGTTGAGCCTCTGATCCTCTTCTGTTTGGAACTACTTTTCCTGTTGGGTGGGGCAGGAGCCACTCCCTAGATTCAGAACACTGGAACTCTTCTGGAAAGCAGGAACTCTTTTTTTACCTAGGCGTGGCTGTGGAAGGAGACACCTAAGCACTACAGGAGGCTATTTAAACCACACCCGATGGATGAATCTTGCTTTGCGTTATTCTGCATCCTCTGCAGCAGAACGCTCATCGTGTCTTCTGAATCTGATCCTGGGCCTAAGGAAAAAGGCTTACCATCCTGAATCCAGTCTTCAGCAACACCTATAAAGACAAGAAAGAACAGGTTAGCATTACGGTCTTCAGTGACAGCTCTTCACTTACCTGGTCCATCGGCTATCACCAACGCCTCGCGCTGCATTCCGGCATCTGAAAGACAAAAGCTTACCAACTCTTCGCACGCTCCGGAGGCCTTCGGCGCTGCATCCCGCATCTGAAAGACAAAACAAGGTGCGTTTAAAGACATTGGGGAACTTTAATACTCACATGCCATTACTCCTTTCCACATCTAACCCAGTGGGTATTCCGGCACCCTGCAGCCGCTCCGAACTTGTACCTGCAAAATAAAAAGACAGTTAGAGCGCATCGTGAAGCAGGCAACAAGCGCTTACTTACGTGCTTCCAGGCGCTTCTATTCATCACACGGGCTCCATCTTCAACTCACTTCAGCCCGTCATCCGCCATCGCCGGAACCCTGCAAAACAAGAGACATCATTACTAAAGACTTTAAAGACATTAGAATTACTCGAAACTTACAGTTCGTGCAGTAAACGACGGACAGCAGTCCTCTGAAGTCAAGAGGCCTGCTCCCCTTATCCAGTGAAGAAACTGGTTACAGCACCCTGCCCCGAGGCAGATGGAGAGCACAGCGTTCACTTACCTAAGGTGAGAGCGTTAACCTTTGGGGTTCTACAGGAGAAGAGAAAGGGAAGAAGAGAGAGACATTCAATAACCCAGTTCCTTAATCCCATATTTTCTATCTGCAGACATCTTACCCTTCGAGTCAGACATACAGTGCACAGAGGTCCAGCCCAAAGAGCCAGCCGTGTGTTACACATCACCTTTGAAGATACGGTATACGCCCAGTCAAGACCGGCCCCTTTACGGGAATCAGGTGAGCATTACAGAACGCAAAGCCTACCACAAAACTCCCATCCAGGCGCTATGGAAACCTCGGATACCGACCAGCTAGCCCAGTTACTTGGGGAACTAAGGGCAGAAGTGCATGCAGCCCGTCAGGAAACGAATGCTCTAAGAAGGGAACTGATTATTTCCAAGGAGCGAACAGATGATCTTGCTAGACAATTGCTACAGTCACAAGCCGGACAGACCCCGTTACCCGCATCTGGGGGAAATCTTCCTTCTACATCCTCTATGAATCCAGTGCAGATCAACCTACCTGGAAATGTACCTCTGGCTCCGCCCGAACGATTTTCTGGTGACCCAAAGAGGTTTGCAGTATTTATCAATCAGTGCCGGTTGCATTTCTTATGCCGGCCAGCAGCCTTTCCAACTGATCAAGCTAAAGTAGCTTTCGTGCTTTCGTACCTTAGTGGCAATGCGGCAGACTGGTCGTTCCCTCTAGTAAATCAAGATGATCCGGTCCTCCATGATTTTCAAGCTTTTCAGCTCAGTATGGAAAAACTGTTCGCAAGACATTCACAGGGGCAGGCCTTGGACAATGAGCTTATTTCGTTGCGACAAGGTAATCAAGACCTTCTGGCTTATATTGCGTCTTTCAACAGACTGATAGTGGAAACTCAATGGCCTGAGGACAAAAGGATTACGCTGTTTTATAGAGGTCTACGTGGAGAGCTCAAAGATGTGTTAGCCCAAGTAGTGAATCCCCCACAAGATTGTTCGGACTATATAGACTTAGTCGTTCAAATAGATCACAGACTGCAGAACAGGAAGGCCGATCGTTCCAAGTTTGATGCTCAAGTATTTTCCAAACCGCCAACTTCTTCCAAAGGAGTAGACTCCGGGGAACCCATGCAAATAGGGGGTCTGAAAGGTCCTCTAACACAAAAGGAGCGGGAAAGGAGAAAACAGTTGCAATTATGCCTCTATTGCGGAAACTCAGGGCACTTTCTTCGAGACTGTCCGGTGAAACCTGCCAAGAAGGCAGTAGGAGCTGCAGTTACCAAAGTTACAAACTCTGAGCAGGGAAACGACCTCGCCTGAAAAGAATAGAGGTCCTCTTGCCGAGCGTGAAAACCAGTTCCGTGACCTCGCATTTCGTGATACCTATGGTCCTCATTAGCCCTGATAATCCGGATCGATTACATGCAATTGAAGCTTACGTCGACAGCGGTGCCATCGGCAATTATGTGGATCATGAAATGGTTTTGAGGATGAATCTAACTCTTTGTCCCAAGGCTGTAAAGGACGTCATTACTACGGTGGATGGTACGGAGATAGCCTCCGGGCCAGTAACTCATACCACTCAAGAGGTGACGCTAGTAAGTCAAGATGGACACCATGAGAAGATCGTGTTCGATGTGATCAAGGCCCCTCAGTTTCAGATTATTCTAGGAATACCTTGGTTAGAGAAACACAATCCTCTGATCGATTGGCGAGCAAGAACGGTCCAGTTTCCAGAATGTGTCTCTACTTGTCACCCTCCACCTGGTGTTGCACTGGCAGCAATTTCTTCAGAGACTCCCCAGTTACCTCCCGAATACCTAGAATACCAAGATGTTTTCCGGAAGGATCAGGCTAACTCTCTACCTCCTCATAGGTCTTATGACTGCCAGATAGACCTGATACCTGGATCTACTCCTCCTTGTAGTAGAATTTATGCCCTCACCGAGCCTGAGAACCTTCACCTTCGACAATACCTGGATCAATACCTGGCAAATGGGTTTATTCGTCCTTCCAAGTCCCCTACTTCTTCAGCTTTGTTCTTCGTTCCAAAAAAGGAAGGAGACCTTAGAACTTGCATAGATTATCGCTCCCTGAACCAGATCACCGTTAAGAATAGATATCCGTTACCTTTGATCCCTGAACTCCTGGACCAAGTCAGAAAAGCATGCATATATACAAAGCTGGATCTTAGAGGAGCTTACCACTTGGTACGAGTAAAAGAGGGCGATGAATGGAAGACGGCCTTCCGCACCAAGTATGGGCTATTTGAATATCAGGTCACGCCCTTCGGACTTTGCAATGCCCCGGCCGCCTTTCAATATTTTATGAACGATGTCCTCAGAGAGCTCATAGATGTGTGTGTTGTTGTTTACATTGACGACATCCTCGTTTATTCTTCATCGGAATCTGAACATCGGAAACACGTGAAAATGGTCCTCGAAAAATTGCATCAACACAAACTTTTCGCTAAGTTGGAAAAATGTGTTTTCAACGTGACTGAAGTTGAATTCTTGGGATTCATATTATCACCTGGCGGAGTGCGTATGGATTCAAAGAAGGTCGATGCAGTTCTCAAACGGCCATCACCATCCTCCGTAAAAGGTGTGCAAAGCATGTTAGGCTTCGCTAACTTTTACCGCAGGTTTATCCCCGAATTCTCTCGAATAGTCCAGCCCATCACTGCCTTGTTAAAGAAAAACAAACGTTTTGAATGGTATACCGAGGCGGAACAAGCTTTCCAGGATTTGAAGACTAAATTTATCTCTGCACCAATCTTAAAACACCCTCGCCCCGAACTCCCCTACATCGTGGAAACTGATGCTTCAAGCCTTGCCATGGGGGCAGTTCTATCACAAAAGGACCCGGTAACCAATCAGTTGCATCCTGTGGCATTTTGGTCCCGCAAATTCTCGCCTCCTGAAATCAATTACACGATTACTGACAAGGAACTTCTGGCTATCAAGTCTGCCTTTAAGGCTTGGCGGCATTATCTGCTGGGGGCCCGACACACCGTTACTGTGATTACGGATCACCGAAACCTGCAATATTTGAAAACCGCAAAAGCCCAATCCTCTAGACAACTCCGTTGGGGCATTATTCTTTGCCGAGTTTGACTTCATAATTACCTATCGACCTGGTACAAAGAACGGTAAAGCTGATGCCCTTTCTCGGATGGGAGTGGAAGAACACTTGATCAACCCTAAACCTGTACCAATCATTCCCGAACAAAGAATTCTGGGTGTAATCGCCACAGAATCCATAGAGGAAGTTAAGGATAAAGCCAGGCAACTTGTAACTCCAGCAGACATACAGAATTGGCATCTGCAGGGAAAGGACTTTGCAGTAAAGGACAACTTATTGTATTTCCAAGAACGATTATACCTACCCAGCACAGATTTACAGAAAAAAGTAATCTCTTGTTATCACGATTCTTTAATGGAAGGACATCCCGGTATGGCCAAGACCTCATAAAAGATCAAGCGCTACTTCTGGTGGCCGTCTTGGAAAAAAGATATCAGAGACTTTATAATGTCCTGTGGAGTATGCGCCCAAAACAAGAGTCAAAAGGAAAGGCCAGCAGGCCTCTTACGCCCTATTGACATCCCACCTCGCCCTTGGCATACGCTTTCTATGGACTTCATCACCGATCTACCTCCATGCTCCGGATACAATACGATTCTAGTAATCGTGGACTTATTCTCCAAGATGGCGCATTTCATTCCGCTCAAAGGCTTGCCAACAGCAGCAACTCTGGCCCGTGAATTTCTCGAAAACATCGTCCGACTGCACGGTTTTCCTTCGGTTCTAATTTCGGATCGAGGTAGTCAATTTATTTCTCATTTTTGGCGAAGTTGCTGTCGGTCGGCTCAAATTGATGTGAGACTATCGACCAGTCACCACCCTCAGACCGACGGACAAACCGAGAGGACCAATCAAACTCTGGAACAGTATTTACGCTGCATGCTGCAACAAACTGAAAAAACTTGGAAAGACATCCTTTGGATAGCCGAATATGCCTACAATAACTCTGTCCATTCCGGAACTGGGAAAACCCCGTTTTTTCTTTTGTACGGCAGTCACCCTCGAACCTCGGAGTTGGATCCCCTCCAAGATCTTGAAACACCAGCAGTAGACTACCTGCATTCTACAATCACCCAAGCCTTTAAGGAAGCTGTTTCTCACCTTCAAAGGGCTAAAGAACAATACAAGAAAGGAGCAGATCAACATCGGAAGGAAGCCCCTCAATATCAAGTAGGGGATCAAGTCTGGTTATCCACCAAATATCTACCTCTAAAAGGGCCACGCACATTCAACCCAAGATACCTTGGTCCCTATTCCATCACTACCATAGTAAACCCAGTAGCGGTCAAGTTGGACTTGCCCCTGCACATGAAGATACATCCGGTCTTCCACGTCTCTCTATTAAAAGCCGTGCAACCTCAAACCCTACTAACTAAATCTCCAAAACCTATCCTAGTTGATGGAGAACTCGAGTTTGAAGTCAAAAGCATTCTGGACTCCAAGATCTCCAAATCTAAACTATTTTACCTAATTGACTGGAAAGGCTACGGCCCCCAAGAGAGATCCTGGGAACCTGCTGAATATGTCCACGCTCCTCGCCTAATCAAAAGATTTCACCGAACATTTCCTGACAAGCCAAAACCCCCGGAGAAGCCCGGTTTGGGAGGGGCCTTGAGGGGGTGTACTGTCATGATCTCT
This sequence comes from Ambystoma mexicanum, assembly GCF_040938575.1. Taxonomy (NCBI): domain Eukaryota; kingdom Metazoa; phylum Chordata; class Amphibia; order Caudata; family Ambystomatidae; genus Ambystoma; species Ambystoma mexicanum. The sequence goes on along the minus strand of NC_090928.1, from coordinate 467,777,050 downwards.
GCTTCCAAAAGGTCAGGGTTTTCCCAACTCCCTTGGAAGCAGATCCATAACCCAGGTTCCGAGTGCCAACCAGTCCCAATTGGGACCTTTTGGACCCAGTCCTGGCGCCAGTGGCACCAGGCTCATAAATATGCCCAGTCCCAGCGCTGGAAGCGCCGGGCTCATAATGCTTGGGTGGACTTACCTGCAGCAGACCATGCTGCTTACTTGCCTGCCAGTTGAGCCTCTGATCCTCTTCTGTTTGGAACTACTTTTCCTGTTGGGTGGGGCAGGAGCCACTCCCTAGATTCAGAACACTGGAACTCTTCTGGAAAGCAGGAACTCTTTTCTTACCTAGGCGTGGCTGTGGAAGGAGACACTTAAGCACTACAGGAGGCTATTTAAACCACACCCGATGGATGAATCTTGCTTTGCGTTATTCTGCATCCTCTGCAGCAGAACGCTCATCGTGTCTTCTGCATCTGATCCTGGGCCTAAGGAAAAAGGCTTACCATTCTGAATCCAGTCTTCAGCAACACCTATAAAGACAAGAAAGAACAGGTTAGCATTACGGTCTTCAGTGACAGCTCTTCACTTACCTGGTCCATCGGCTGTCACCAACGCCTCGCGCTGCATTCCGGCATCTGAAAGACAAAAGCTTACCAACTCTTCGCACGCTCCGGAGGCCTTCGGCGCTGCATCCCGCATCTGAAAGACAAAACAAGGTGCGTTTAAAGACATTGGGGAACTTTAATACTCACGTGCCATTACTCCTTTCCACATCTAACCCAGTGGGTATTCCGGCACCCTGCAGCCGCTCCGAACTTGTACCTGCAAAATAAAAAGACAGTTAGAGCGCATCGTGAAGCAGGCAACAAGCGCTTACTTACGTGCTTCCAGGAGCTTCTATTCATCACACGGGCTCCATCTTCAACTCACTTCAGCCCGTCATCCGCCATCGCCGGAACCCTGCAAAACAAGAGACATCATTACTAAAGACTTTAAAGACATTAGAATTACTCGAAACTTACCGTTCGTGCAGTAAACGACGGACAGCAGTCCTCTGAAGTCAAGAGGCCTGCTCCCCTTATCCAGTGAAGAAACTGGTTACAGCACCCTGCCCCGAGGCAGATGGAGAGCACAGCGTTCACTTACCTAAGGTGAGAGCGTTAACCTTTGGGGTTCTACAGGAGAAGAGAAAGGGAAGAAGAGAGAGACATTCAATAACCCAGTTCCTTAATCCCATATTTTCTATCTGCAGACATCTTACCCTTCGAGTCAGACATACAGTGCACAGAGGTCCAGCCCAAAGAGCCAGCCGTGTGTTACACATCACCTTTGAAGATACGGTATACGCCCAGTCAAGACCGGCGCCTCTACGGGAATCAGGTGAGCGTTACAGTAAGTTTGTCTAAATACACTTATTAATTCATACATGGTTCTAGACACAAAAATATAGTCAAGCCAATAATGCTTTTCCCTATTATACCATGTGTATAAGTGGGAGGAAGTATTGCCTTTCTGGGTAATAGATTGACCCAGGGAATCAGGTGAGCGTTACAGAACGCAAAGCCTACCACAAGACTCCCGTCCAGGCGCCATGGAAACCTCGGATACCGACCAGCTAGCCCAGTTACTTGGGGAACTAAGGGCAGAAGTGCATGCAGCCCGTCAGGAAACGAATGCTCTAAGAAGGGAACTGATTATTTCCAAGGAGCGAACAGATGATCTCGCTAGACAATTGCTACAGTCACAAGCCGGACAGACCCCGTTACCCGCATCTGGGGGAAATCTTCCTTCTACATCCTCTATGAATCCAGTGCAGATCAACCTACCTGGAAATGTACCTCTAACTCCGCCCGAACGATTTTCTGGTGACCCAAAGAGGTTTGCAGTATTTATCAATCAGTGCCGGTTGCATTTCTTATGCCGGCCAGCAGCCTTTCAAACTGATCAAGCTAAAGTAGCTTTCGTGCTTTCGTACCTTAGTGGCAATGCGGCAGACTGGTCGTCCCCTCTAGTAAATCAAGATGATCGGGTCCTCCATGATTTTCAAGCTTTTCAGCTCAGTATGGAAAAACTGTTCGCAAGACATTCACAGGGGCAGGCCTTGGACAATGAGCTTATTTCGTTGCGACAAGGTAATCAAGACCTTCTGGCTTATATTGCGTCTTTCAACAGACTGATAGTGGAAACTCAATGGCCTGAGGACAAAAGGATTACGCTGTTTTATAGAGGTCTACGTGGAGAGCTCAAAGATGTGTTAGCCCAAGTAGTGAATCCCCCACAAGATTGTTTGGACTATATAGACTTAGTCGTTCAAATAGATCACAGACTGCAGAACAGGAAGGCCGATCGTTCCAAGTTTGATGCTCGAGTATTTTCCAAACCGCCAACTCCTTCCAAAGGAGTAGACTCCGGGGAACCCATGCAAATAGGGGGTCTGAAAGGTCCTCTAACACAAAAGGAGCGGGAAAGGAGAAAACAGTTGCAATTATGCCTCTATTGCGGAAACTCAGGGCACTTTCTTCGAGACTGTCCGGTGAAACCTGCCAAGAAGGCAGTAGGAGCTGCAGTTACCAAAGTTACAAACTCTGAGCAGGGAAACGACCTCGCCCGACAAGAATAGAGGTCCTCTTGCCGAGCGTGAAAACCAGTTCCGTGACCTCGCATTTCGTGATACCTATGGTCCTCATTAGCCCTGATAATCCGGATCGATTACATGCAATTGAAGCTTACGTCGACAGCGGTGCCATCGGCAATTATGTGGATCATGAAATGGTTTTGAGGATGAATCTAACTCTTTGTCCCAAGGCTGTAAAGGACGTCATTACTACGGTGGATGGTACGGAGATAGCCTCCGGGCCAGTAACGCATACCACTCAAGAGGTGACGCTAGTAAGTCAAGATGGACACCATGAGAAGATCGTGTTCGATGTGATCAAGGCCCCTCAGTTTCAGATTATTCTAGGAATACCTTGGTTAGAGAAACACAATCCTCTGATCGATTGGCGAGCAAGAACGGTCCAGTTTCCAGAATGTGTCTCTACTTGTCACCCTCCACCTGGTGTTGCACTGGCAGCAATTTCTTCAGAGACTCCCCAGTTACCTCCCGAATACCTAGAATACCAAGATGTTTTCCGGAAGGATCAGGCTAACTCTCTACCTCCTCATAGGTCTTATGACTGCCAGATAGACCTGATACCTGCATCTACTCCTCCTTGTAGTAGAATTTATGCCCTCACCGAGCCTGAGAACCTTCACCTTCGACAATACCTGGATCAATACCTGGCAAATGGGTTTATTCGTCCTTCCAAGTCCCCTGCTTCTTCAGCTTTGTTCTTCGTTCCAAAAAAGGAAGGAGACCTTAGAACTTGTATAGATTATCGCTCCCTGAACCAGATCACTGTTAAGAATAGATATCCGTTACCTTTGATCCCTGAACTCCTGGACCAAGTCAGAAAAGCATGCATATATACAAAGCTGGATCTTAGAGGAGCTTACCACTTGGTACGAGTAAAAGAGGGCGATGAATGGAAGACGGCCTTCCGCACCAAGTATGGGCTATTTGAATATCAGGTCACGCCCTTCGGACTTTGCAATGCCCCGGCCGCCTTTCAATATTTTATGAACGATGTCCTCAGAGAGCTCATAGATGTGTGTGTTGTTGTTTACATTGACGACATCCTCGTTTATTCTTCATCGGAATCTGAACATCCGAAACACGTGAAAATGGTCCTCGAAAGATTGCGTCAACACAAACTTTTCGCTAAGTTGGAAAAATGTGTTTTCAACGTGACTGAAGTTGAATTCTTGGGATTCATATTATCACCTGGCGGAGTGCGTATGGATTCAAAGAAGGTCGATGCAGTTCTCAAATGGCCATCACCATCCTCCGTAAAAGGTGTACAAAGAATGTTAGGCTTTGCTAACTTTTACCGCAGGTTTATCCCCGAATTCTCTCGAATAGTCCAGCCCATCACTGCCTTGTTAAAGAAAAACAAACGTTTTGAATGGTCTACCGAGGCGGAACAAGCTTTCCAGGATTTGAAGACTAAATTTATCTCTGCACCAATCTTAAAACACCCTCGCCCCGAACTCCCCTACATCGTGGAAACTGATGCTTCAAGCCTTGCCATGGGGGCAGTTCTATCACAAAAGGACCCGGTAACCAATCAGTTGCATCCCGTGGCATTTTGGTCCCGCAAATTCTCGCCTCCTGAAATCAATTACACGATTACTGACAAGGAACTTCTGGCTATCAAGTCTGCCTTTAAGGCTTTGCGGCATTATCTGCTGGGGGCCCGACACACAGTTACTGTGATTACGGATCACCGAAACCTGCAATATTTGAAAACCGCAAAAGCCCAATCCTCTAGACAACTCCGTTGGGCATTATTCTTTGCCGAGTTTGACTTCATAATTACCTATCGACCTGGTACAAAGAACGGTAAAGCTGATACCCTTTCTCGGATGGGAGTGGAAGAACACTTGATCAACCCTAAACCTGTACCAATCATTCCCGAACAAAGAATTCTGGGTGTAATCGCCACAGAATCCATAGAGGAAGTTAAGGATAAAGCCAGGCAACTTGTAACTCCAGCAGACATACAGAATTGGCATCTGCAGGGAAAGGACTTTGCAGTAAAGGACAACTTATTGTATTTCCAAGAACGATTATACCTACCCAGCACAGATTTACAGAAAAAAGTAATCTCTTGTTATCACGATTCTTTAATGGAAGGACATCCCGGTATGGCCAAGACCTCAGAAAAGATCAAGCGCTACTTCTGGTGGCCGTCTTGGAAAAAAGATATCAGAGACTTTATAATGTCCTGTGGAGTATGCGCCCAAAACAAGAGTCAAAAGGAAAGACCAGCAGGCCTCTTACGCCCTATTGACATCCCACCTCGCCCTTGGCATACGCTTTCTATGGACTTCATCACCGATCTACCTCCATGCTCCGGATACAATACGATTCTAGTAATCGTGGACTTATTCTCCAAGATGGCGCATTTCATTCCGCTCAAAGGCTTGCCAACAGCAGCAACTCTGGCCCGTGAATTTCTCGAAAACATCGTCCGACTGCACGGTTTTCCTTCGGTTCTAATTTCGGATCGAGGTAGTCAATTTATTTCTCATTTTTGGCAAAGTTGCTGTCGGTCGTCTCAAATTGATGTGAGACTATCGACCAGTCACCACCCTCAGACCGACGGACAAACCGAGAGGACCAATCAAACTCTGGAACAGTATTTACGCTGCATGCTGCAACAAACTGAAAAAACTTGGAAAGACATCCTTTGGATAGCCGAATATGCCTACAATAACTCTGTCCATTCGGGAACTGGGAAAACCCCGTTTTTTCTTTTGTACGGCAGTCACCCTCGAACCTCGGAGTTGGATCCCCTCCAAGATCTTGAAACACCAGCAGTAGACTACCTGCATTCTACAATCACCCAAGCCTTTAAGGAAGCTGTTTCTCACCTTCAAAGGGCTAAAGAACAATACAAGAAAGGAGCAGATCAACATCGGAAGGAAGCCCCTCAATATCAAGTAGGGGATCAAGTCTGGTTATCCACCAAATATCTACCTCTAAAAGGGCCACGCACATTCAACCCAAGATACCTTGGTCCCTATTCCATCACTACCATAGTAAACCCAGTAGCGGTCAAGTTGGACTTGCCCCCGCACATGAAGATACATCCGGTCTTCCACGTCTCTCTATTAAAACCCGTGCAACCTCAAACCCGACTAACTAAATCTCCAAAACCTATCCTAGTTGATGGAGAACTCGAGTTTGAAGTCAAAAGCATTCTGGACTCCAAGATCTCCAAATCTAAACTATTTTACCTAATTGACTGGAAAGGCTACGGCCCCCAAGAGAGATCCTGGGAACCTGCTGAATATGTCCACGCTCCTCGCCTAATCAAAAGATTTCACCGAACATTTTCTGACAAGCCAAAAAACCCCCGGAGAAGCCCGGTTTGGGAGGGGCCTTGAGGGGGGGTACTGTCATGATCTCTGCTTCCAAAAGGTCAGGGTTTTCCCAACTCCCTTGGAAGCAGATCCATAACCCAGGTTCCGAGTGCCAACCAGTCCCAATTGGGACCTTTTGGACCCAGTCCTGGCGCCAGTGGCACCAGGCTCATAAATATGCCCAGTCCCAGCGCTGGAAGCGCCGGGCTCATAATGCTTGGGTGGACTTACCTGCAGCAGACCATGCTGCTTACTTGCCTGCCAGTTGAGCCTCTGATCCTCTTCTGTTTGGAACTACTTTTCCTGTTGGGTGGGGCAGGAGCCACTCCCTAGATTCAGAACACTGGAACTCTTCTGGAAAGCAGGAACTCTTTTCTCACCTAGGCGTGGCTGTGGAAGGAGACACTTAAGCACTACAGGAGGCTATTTAAACCACACCCGATGGATGAATCTTGCTTTGCGTTATTCTGCATCCTCTGCAGCAGAACGCTCATCGTGTCTTCTGCATCTGATCCTGGGCCTAAGGAAAAAGGCTTACCATTCTGAATCCAGTCTTCAGCAACACCTATAAAGACAAGAAAGAACAGGTTAGCATTACGGTCTTCAGTGACAGCTCTTCACTTACCTGGTCCATCGGCTGTCACCAACGCCTCGCGCTGCATTCCGGCATCTGAAAGACAAAAGCTTACCAACTCTTCGCACGCTCCGGAGGCCTTCGGCGCTGCATCCCGCATCTGAAAGACAAAACAAGGTGCGTTTAAAGACATTGGGGAACTTTAATACTCACGTGCCATTACTCCTTTCCACATCTAACCCAGTGGGTATTCCGGCACCCTGCAGCCGCTCCGAACTTGTACCTGCAAAATAAAAAGACAGTTAGAGCGCATCGTGAAGCAGGCAACAAGCGCTTACTTACGTGCTTCCAGGCGCTTCTATTCATCACACGGGCTCCATCTTCAACTCACTTCAGCCCGTCATCCGCCATCGCCGGAACCCTGCAAAACAAGAGACATTATTACTAAAGACTTTAAAGACATTAGAATTACTCGAAACTTACCGTTCGTGCAGTAAAAGACGGACAGCAGTCCTCTGAAGTCAAGAGGCCTGCTCCCCTTATCCAGTGAAGAAACTGGTTACAGCACCCTGCCCCGAGGCAGATGGAGAGCACAGCGTTCACTTACCTAAGGTGAGAGCGTTAACCTTTGGGGTTCTACAGGAGAAGAGAAAGGGAAGAAGAGAGAGACATTCAATAACCCAGTTCCTTAATCCCATATTTTCTATCTGCAGACATCTTACCCTTCGAGTCAGACATACAGTGCACAGAGGTCCAGCCCAAAGAGCCAGCCGTGTGTTACACATCACCTTTGAAGATACGGTATACGCCCAGTCAAGACCGGCGCCTCTACGGGAATCAGGTGAGCGTTACAGTAAGTTTGTCTAAATACACTTATTAATTCATACATGGTTCTAGACACAAAAATATAGTCAAGCCAATAATGCTTTTCCCTATTATACCATGTGTATAAGTGGGAGGAAGTATTGCCTTTCTGGGTAATAGATTGACCCAGTTCATATGTAAAAATCAATGTCATCCAACTTGTGTTTACTCTTTCTAAATCCTCTTTACAAGGAGTAATCATTTTAACTCCATAGTGATTATCAGATCTATGTGATTACTGGACCCAGTTTATTGCGATGGCCAAAAATGCTGACCTTTATTTCCAACCCCCTTTTCACAGCATATATATGCGGGGGGAGACCCCCACAACTCTCATAGTTTCCCCCATCCTTAATTATTTACTCTACCCCATCCACACATATATATGCTGAGAAATGGTGGTAAAAAAAGAAACGTCTGCATGTTCAGCTGGTGCATTAAACTCGGCGCAGCAACTGTATGATCCTGTGGTTATCTATACTTATGGAAAGAATACCATCTTCAACATTTGTTGCCGAAAACCTCTGAAAATTAAGGCCACCTTACCAATATTACTTGCAGCTTATCAGTAATGTCACCTGTCATCATATCTCCTGGTGTATTATAAACATTCATTAACATAATATTAGATAACTTCTTATTAATTGAGATGGATACAATAACAATCTGTATATTTGAGTGAATAAAACCACCATCATATTGAACCCTACAATTATCAGTTTACTGTCCTGGTGGCAGATACATCTTTAAATATAAGTCACTAGCAGAAGAACCTGTTCTCCAAACTGGTTCTGTGGACAGACATGATAACACTGATCCTGTAGGTCATGGTGCGGATTTGCTTATCACTTGATGTGCTTTGCACCCTGAATTAAACTGCACTGAGAAAGGGAGCGTGTGGCTGGCTGACATACCCCAGAGCAGATGTTGGTGGGATGTGAGAGTTGGTGTGCTGCTGCATACTTGAACCTTCTGTGCTCTACCCCACCTGATACCTCACCTTAGCGTGGTGCAGTTTCTTATGGTGCATTGCAGTGCAACTATCTTGGAATCCATGCATCCTAGGGCCTGGACCTTGAGTTTTGCTCCTTGTGTCGAACTGGTCCTTCTACGAACACATTGATGTTTAAGACAACCGTCTCATGTGTGAAGGTGCTGAAATTCGTGGAAACGGGTGGGGTTTCCAAATGTCATGTAGCTTGTAATATCCGGATGGAGCTAACATGTAATTATGCACAATTTGGTGCAGATTGGTGAAACAATGTGGAAATGTATAAGGAACAAAGCGTTGCCACAACTCCCACCACAAACTAACACATTTTCACTTTTATATACATATATAGATAGCTGAGTTATGGTATGGTGGATGGAATTTCTCCTAATTATTACAGCCACAGCAATTTGATATCACACATGTGTCAGCCTTGTTAGCCCACATCAGTTGTGAAAGGATTATGTGTATTTTTCCCAGACAGGCTGGAACTTGCTACTGCTGGCAGCGCTCTAGCCTTGGAGATTACCTGTCTTTGTCCTTTTGTGAGGGCAGGTAACACCCTCCCCAGAGAGATAAACACTCCACAGGAAGTTGTCTGGGGAACATGAATCAAAGGGCACACTCTATCTCAACAAGAGTAGCTTCACACCAGAGTGCTGCATATCTGAAGGCCTTTGATTCTATTGAGAAGGGAATGGGTTGCAATTAGAGTAGGCAGAGTGAGCACTTCACAGATGGAGGAAGGTTCCATCTTTCCATTTGCCTCTGTCTTTCCTTCCTGTCTCTTCCACTTCTTTTGGCACAAAGTACATTGGGTGTGATGTGAAAAGGCAAAGTCCAAGAACAGGGATTGGAAAACTTAATCAGGCTAGCGTTAGTCCAATCACCTGTGGACATGTGCCTTTAAAAGAAGGGGTTGGCTGTTCCTTCTTTGATTCACTGTTGGACAAACACTTAAGAAGGAATTCATTGGGAGAGTTGATATTTCCAAAGTCCTCCATCAGTGAGGTGAAGACTGAGTGTCCAAAGCAGAGTGAAGTTCTGTCTGCAAACCATCCCCAGTGGGAGTGAACTGCTGTTGTGGTGAACTGTTGTTGGGACAATATTTGTCTCTGCCACCTACAATGGCCTAGGACCTCACTGTGATGAAGGACTCCTGCAGTTTTGTTGCAGCCTCTCCTTTGTTGAGAGCCCAAGAAAAAGGGAAAATCTTCTGAACCTTAATCCCTGGATTGGGAATCACAGCATGCTGATGGGCAAGACAGCCAGGACCCATGTTTTCATTGCATCAAACTGGTAAACTGCTTTCAAAGTGTGTTCACTGCATTTCAAATCACAGGACCCTCCGGTGCTGCCTTTGGCACTTGATCAAACTCTTCAAACTAGCATGCTTGCAGCTCAATCAGCTTGATGCCCCATTGTGCCTCAAATAGTCTGTCATCTGCTTAGCTCGAATCAGCTGCTCATCGTCATGCCCCTACTTAAATCGCTGGAGTGCCCACATGCTGACTCAAACCAGCAGTTACACAAACGACTTGACCCGGCTAGACCTTAAACTGCCTCTCTGTCGTACTGTGCACCAAATCATCGGGATCACTGCATTTAACGATCACCAACACTCTCGAATTATGTGAGTGTCACTCACCCTACCCAGTGGTTACAACCCCAACTCGAACCAGAGCGACCCCAAACTGATCCTGGAGAGCTCTCCAACCTGCATCACTTGAACACTGCCTTCAAACTGCTCTTCCCCACCGTATTCACCCAAGCTCGATGCCAGCTCACCACTCGCCTCAACATGACTCTGTATACCTGAATTTGGCTCAAACTGCTCAAAACCTGGCTCATGCTGTCAAACTGCCAAGAACTACAAACATTTACTATCAACTACTAACTGGCCCATATTGATTCAATTCTGAGCCCTAGAGACTGGTTAGATCACTTGTATCTCTTTTACACACAAAAACATATCCCTTTAAATAACATTTTGGCTTTTACTTGCCTTTCGCCACTGATTCATTACCCAGAGTGCTGCATCTTTCTATCTTTGCTGATTCTGTCTACTTCATCAGGGGAGGGTTTTGTGTAGTGGTCTGTATTTAGTTTCTTTTTGTATTTTTATAGTACCTTGATTGGGCATTATTTTATATTTTACTGTTATACCCCTCCACAATTGACCACAATATCCCTGTTGCACTCAATTAGTACTAGCAACACCATTACACCATTAAGTAATTGTATTGTGTTGATAATTGAAATATGAAATTGACTACTGAATAATAACATTGGGGACAATGCAAATATGTTCAAAACAGACTTTAAAAAAAAACATTTTGACAGGAAAAGAGATATTCCCAGATTCATATCCCAGTTCTGCCTCTGGATTAGTTAAATCTTGCTCAATGCCTTGTACCTGGCACTGATCAAGAAGCTGGATCTATTATTTTCCAGGTTAGTTTGATTTCCCTCCCGTGGACCAGTAATCTTTCTGAGTACTTCCATGAAGATGGGATTACCTGGAACTAAACATTGCATTGAATCAACTCCCAGGCGTTTCCAGCCTTCTGGGCTTAAAGAGCCAACATAATTCTGTGCAATCTTATTTGTGGGTGGATATTGAGTGGAAGGAGAGGGCACTTGAGATCTCCCCTCCCTTATTCCTACACTTCCTTGGTAGGCCCAGTCACGGCTGCTTTGGGTCCAGGGCCCCGGCCCCGGGGCACACGTGCAGGAACACCTTCAGGAACCATGAACCCTTTTGTATGGGACTATCTCTGGGTCCTGCGTTATCCTCGTACACATCCTGTTATAGAAAAACCAGGGGTAATTAAGACTCCATTTAGAAAATCACAGACTCCATTTTGCAATAGTAAATGGCTATTAAGGTTTCACTCCAGCCTGCAGCCCTCCCCGTCGAGCACACACAGTAAGCAAGATCCTCCCCCACCTCCTCCCCTCTGCCGTCCACACAACTGCCCAGTTCCCATGAGAAGGCTGGCTGTGAGAACGCAACACAATCCACACTGTATCACTTGTCCCTTCACTGACTCAGATACAACCCAGAGCAAGGGCTATCTGTCTCTGTAAACCTGCGCGCACCCCACAGACCCTGGGCATCAAAACATAATCCCTGTGCACTCTAGGGCAAAATCAACATCTGGAAAACACCCTTAAACCTGTGAGCCTTCTTCTCCCTCAATCAAAGCAAACATGTACAAACCTGATGGTGGAATAAAGAGGCCTATGAGTAAACAATGTAAATGCAATATATATACATGTACGTGTGTAACTGGAAGGTCTTATGATTAGTGTTATGTGAAAGCACAGTGTACATCTACCTATGATTCTGAAATGCTCGTAACAAATAATTGCAACATCACAATGTTTAACTATATATAAATCTGTACCTACTAGCACACGCTACAACATTTTTTGACAAAGTTGAATGTAAATGCACATATAATGTTGCATAGGTATAATGCAGAAGTTTGTCGCTCCTGGCTGGTACCCTCATAGATCCTTAGCCACAACCTGCACGTTTATGAATAAGTGAATCTCAAGTCAAAGAAATGTTTTAACACTTAGTTATTCATTGACAAATTCTCTGTCTCTTTTTTGTAGTAAAAAATGTTTAGTCATATAAAGATAAAAGCATGCTTCGAACCTATGTGACTCAAGTGCAAAACAGCCAGCCACGTGTACAAAGCTGTATGTTAATTGTATTCTGAAAGGCCTTGAGCCATTATATAGTATGTGATCAAACAGCAAAGGGGGTCTCAACTTACCCAGATAATTTTTGGTGTCGACAGAAAGTTAGTGATGTTTGGACAATCAGACACTGAACCCCTACAATGAAGTGCATGGTTATTATGATATATACCTTTTGTAACCCGGTCATCCTAGTCATATATTCTGAAATTCCCCTTGATGAAGCCGAATGGACACCCCGACCATACATTGACCCATTAACCTCCACCCCTTGCCTAGTATATTCCGAATACTTTTGGACAGGGGAGTAATACCTTTAATAGAGGGGAATAATTCATGACCTGCAATAAATAAGCCTGCCTTTGAACCCTGTTTTCACAAGTGTTAAGACACAAGCCTTGTCGCCGGACGAACAGGTCAGAGTTCGGAATGGATGAGAATGTGTGGCCACAAGGGCAAAATGTTGTAAAGATAGGATGTCAAAGAATCAACATGAAATACCAGGCTGATGAGCCCAGCTGAACGTTTGATCCCCAAGCACCACGTCATCTCATCACATTCCTGAGGACCAATCAGCCATTGCCGACCCTATAGCACCTATAGGTGCCTGCTCTTAGTGTCCAGTCCCAATTGATTCTGTGTCCCTTAGGCCTCCCCTCTCTTGGATGACAAAAAATGTATAAAAATGAGTTGTAACATGTTTCCTTCAGAGCGCTCTCAGCGTGAGCAGAGTAGATTCTGTTTGCCCTAATTTAGATAAAGCCTTTAATCACACTCTCACTTGGTCTTGGTCTTATTCCCTCCTGGGATGTACCTTTATTGACTCTGTTGGGTGATTTGCCAGCAGTATTGGGGGGGTCTCTCCCTTTCAATATACCTTCTGATGCCTCAGCCACAGAATTCAGGGATGCACATCTGGGTTCAGGTATTACATCCTTGATACGGGTGAATGAGGTGGATGTGCCACATAGGCTCATTAATGTTACATTCATGTTACTTCCAATTGAGGGGGCATTGTCATTTGACTCCCACGTAACTAATGTCCAAACAGTTGTGCCTCTTTCAACTTTGCAATGGCAATCAAATTCTTCCGGTCACTTCAAGAACCCTCTGAATTCTTCTTCTCAACCAATTTGTTGAAGGCAGAATAGAGTGTAAATACCACATGATTTAGGGTGCGATCAACCATTCCTTGGTGAGAACACTGAATCGCTTTGGACAGGGCATATTAATGTTGGTAGATCTGATCAAGCAACTCAGAACGATCCAGGCAAAACAGGAGTTGCCAGAATTGATGTGCCTGTCTGCAAGCACATAACATCAAAGTGGACAATGAGAGCAATGTCGTAAACTGGTGTCAGAATATCCCAAGGACCTGAGACCGAGTACAAGACCCCCTCTAGTTCTAGAAAGAGGAGATAATTACGTTTTGATGCAGACATTCAATGTGGGGAAGAGCGCAAGCTGTTATTTTCTGGTGGCGGCTTCTGCAATCACCCTATCCCTATTTTAGAGATTCAGATAATCTCCTATTTCAAGTGAGCTAAGATTTGATATGTGCCGGTGTTGGCGCTACATGGTGAAGCATTTTTTCTCTCTCTACCACTTCAAAGAGAAGCCACGCCCCCTTGCCATCAAAACCTGCACACCGGTCCCACAGCAGTGATGCCCGTGGCCGTGAGAAGGGCACGGTGTTGGCGCTGCATGGTGAAGGATATTTTCTCTCTCTACCGCATCACGGAGAAGCCACGCCCCCTTGCCATCAAAACCTGCACACCGGCCCCACAGCAGCGAAGCCTGCAACCGTGAGAGGGTTGTGGTGTTGGCACCACATGGTGTTTGCACCACAAAGGGGGGAGCAAGGAGCTGCTGAGTCTGTGATCGAGCTGGGGCCTAAAGGTCTTACAAGAGGCCAACGAGGAGAGCAGCAGCCGGAACGGGCCGTGCCCACTGACCCATAAAGTAGGATTGCGCTTGAGCCATAACAGGGCTAGAACAATTACTTATTCTTGAACAACTAAGGCCAACTAAAACCGGGAATGCATCACTGGAGGGTCTGACTACTGAACTTTGCCAGACTCAAAAGGTTGACCGACCACTTAGTACATCAGGCAGAGAGCGGGGGGGGGTAGCCAGACCATGGTTGAGCCTCGAGCTGATAGGGCAAGCCTCGCTCCAGGAAAATCTGGAAAAACCTGAAAGAAGTTAATTGGAGATTGCACTGGGCTTGTCCTTTGATCTTGTAATGGTATTTGAATTGTTATTTGATATGCTATTGAATAGCTGTGATTAACGCAATCAACACAATCAATTACAACAGCTTACAGCTAAGTCCCTTGGTGGGCTTTTGCCAATTGAAATAGAGGGGTCAATTTGGCAAACATTCCCCAGATAAGTGGTGGCAAATATGTTCCTTTAAACTCAATGTATCACCACACTGCAAGTTTTTATTAACATCAACATCACAAGTCTATTTAAAAAAAAAAAAAAAAAGGTTTTTTTTCTGCTGGTTAGACATAAATTGTGTATACATTGTGTGATTAGTAAAACAGATCTTGCACAAATTAGTGGAGTGGCACAAAAAGAAGTGAACTCTACGGAAGCTAGATACGCACACCTCCTACAAGTGGAAGGTCATGCTCATAAATCAGTGAGGTTGGCTAAGGTGATTGACCAGAATGGTAGGTTAGCCCTCTATAATTCAATCATCCCCAATCTAGAAACTATTTGAAATCCAGAGACTAATGACCATCCCATATTGAAGGCATTCGAAAGTTTGAAAGAAAACTTGCTCCCCCATATTTCTGAGCCCAAGAGGACCATCAGAAAGAAAACAGTGCATAAAAACGAGTGGTATGATGAGGAGTGCAGTGTCGCAAAAAAAGGTAATCCTGGGATGCATAGACAAAAAGGGGTCAGTAGACAAAAAACAAACTGCTCACAGCATAAAAAGTTAGTAGCTTCTAAAAAAAAATGACTTGTGGAGACATATTTCTGAGGTGTTACAAAATAGAAATAATGTGCTATTGTGGCAGCTTGTAACTGATAAGGACCTGGGAGGCAAGCAGACACTCAATTGCTGTATAGGGCAGAAGAATGGAGGATAGCACAGGGGCAACACGCTGGTTTTGGAAGCAAGACCATGCAGAGCAACAGAGGTTTGAATCCTGGATCCGCGCTTAGAACCCAAACTCAGGTATTAAGCGTGTTAGTAAAAAAACAATTCAATAAATAAATAAAAAATAAATAGAAAGAATGGCAATCCCGTTTTGAGAGCCTATATGGAGGAGTTGTGGGTGATGGCAGAATGCGACATGTTGAGAGATAAGGCAGTGCGTATAACTGTAGAAGATGTAATGCATGCAATCTCTACCCAAAAACAGGGTAAAGCAGGCGACTCAGATCTCATTCCAGATTAATTCAAAGACGAGGTGGACATCTGGGCTCCGGTCCTGTGCAGGGTATTTAATGCAATCATCAGACCAGGAGCAGTCCCAGAATCTTGGCATATGGCCACTATAATTCCCCTGTACAGAAAAGGTGGGAGGGAAAATCCGGCTAACTATCACCTAATATCCCTCTTGGATAGTGCTGGCAAATTGTTTGGGAAGATTATTTTAAAGAAATGACAAGCTTGGGTAGGCAAAAACAAGGCCATTAGTGAATTGCAGGCATGCTTCTGAAAAAATAGAGGAACAATTGAGCATTGTTTTTTTGCTATGTATGCTGATACATGCCGATTCAAAAATACACAGTATTGAAGCCTATGAAACTGTATGCTGTTTTTCTCGATTTGAGGACAGCGTTTGACTCAGTCTCACAGGAAAAGCTCTGGAAATTATTATGTCTCCGTAAAGTCCCAGGTTATTTGATCTGGCTAATTAGCCTTCTGTATTCTGAAAATAAAGCTACAGTGCGGTATGGGCTAGGAGGTGAAATCACTGAGGCCTTTGATGTAACTAAGGGGGTGAGACAGGGTTGCCCCTTGGCGCCCATTTTATTCAACCTGTATCTACAGAAAATAATTGACAATTTGCTAATGGAATGCCAGGACTGCCCAAAAATGGATAACGATAAAAACCCTGCTCTGTTTTATGCCGACGATGCAGTAATACTGGCAACAACCCCTGTATTGTGGGGGAATTGTGGGGGAATAGGGGGAATGGAAACCTGGTAAAACTATCCACCAGTGAGTCCAAAGAAATCCTGAAAAAAGTATCCTACTCCGCAAGAGCACTCCCTCTTCACTGTTATTTTTAGAGTTAGAGGTACCTCCAGAGGCTTCTCTAGCGTCCATTAGCCTTGACATTTTGTGGCTAAGATTGTAGAACCAAGAAGGGCTGGCGAAATATAGAGATGCCCTGAGCCATGTGATGTCAATGGATGGAGAGATATCCTTAGACTGTGTTTGCCATGTAAAAAAGACGCTCCATGAAATAGGAGGAAATCTATGGAAAAACCCCAAAAATCAGCTGCCTGGTATAAGGAAGGAGCAAAGGTTGCGGGTGGCTAAAAAAGCAAGGGACCAGTTGGTGGCTAGTGCGAGGGAGTTCAAATTGGGCCCCGCTTACCTGAAGCTTGTGACCTCAGGCAGGAAACTTTACCAAGGCATTATTCCACCCACATATGAGAGATCTCTCTACATGCAAGTGAGACTGGGGCCCTTCCAGGTGGCAAGCTTCAAGGTCAAGTGGAAAGAGTCGAACTCAGACAAATGTGTGTTGTGTGGAGAGGCAATAGAAACAAGTACGCATTTCATGCTGCTCTGTGTAAAACACGAAATATTTGCAGCAAATGTATTTGAAGCCTGTACAGAGAAAAGCTGGAATGAGAGATACCAGATCAGCAATTATGTTTCTAAGACAGAGCATTTTACCACAGGTAGTTTTTGCAGTCGCTAGATTCACCCATAGATCCTGGATGCTAAAAAAAGAAGCTAACTAACCTGCACTCGTAATGTAAAGGAGGATATAGAAATGTGTCAGAGGCTGCTAGCAGTGCTCTCCTCTATCTAGTGTCCACCAAGGCAGTTTTATGAAAATATGATGAATTTGTATTGACAAGATTGCTAATTTTGCACATTTAAAAGGTAGATTTGGTAACTGTGATGATTGTTACTTAATATGTTTTATTAACTTTTGTGGCTTAATGTGTTCTATGTATTGACTTGAAGATTTGTTTTATGTTGAATAAAAGTGTGTTGACGGACTGACTGTAATAAGGAAATCGTGTCTCCCTGACCATACAACTAGCTTTGGTACCAAATTCCAACATCTGTCATCTCTATGAACGGAGCTGTTCTGTGCATGTGCAAAGAATCTCTTTGACTCAGGGCAATGCTAGTGGGCATGCTTAGTTATATAAAAGAAGAGGGCGAGGCGGAAAGGTACCTCATGAGGAGAAAATAATCAGTAAGAGGCAATGGAGACGGATTTTGTAAAGAAAAGGAGACTGACAAGGGGAAGAAAAGAATTCAAAAGATAAACAAGTGTGTATGAGCAAAAGAAGAGACAAAGCACACAAAAGCAAGGACAGCAAAAAAAGAAAAGCAGGAAGAGGGATAAAATGGGAAAGTAAAAGCGCAGAAAAAGCTGCTGGTCAGAACAATGAGGGGTGAAGAAAAGTAACGTAAAGAGATCAAATGACAAATGCAATGGCAAAACAACTAAACATGTAGGAACGGAGAGACAGAAAACGGGGAGAATGAATAGAAAAACAGAAAACTCCAGAAAAGGTGTTCTGATGTCACATCACCTCTAATAATGCATACATTGTAAACATAGTATACAGCTGGAAAAGCCCACTACCCACAACTGTGCATAAAATGGATCTTGAAATTCACCTGGGAGGTTGGCTACCCTATATAAGGACTGCACCTGCTGCCTCCTGTCTCTATAGCCATACAACTCCTAACACTAATAATGGCCTTATGGGAGTGTGTTCATGTTGCACCAAGCATGCTGCCTGCCTGCCGCTGTTGAGCGTGTCCGTCCACTTACACATAGATTTGGTGTTAGTCAGGGTCGGATTGCCCCCTCTGCCTTTCGGCCCTGGGGAGTCGGGCCGGTTTCTGCTCATGCCTGGGCCGGTTTGGAAGAAAGAAAAAAAATGTTTTCCTCCATTTTACTATACATTTTTTTTTTCAAAAAGCCTTTCATCCTTCTTAGGTCGATAAATGAGTACCAACACAGGTTGGGTGATATTGTATGCACATTTGTTCTATAAAAAAGAGCTTAAGCGTAAGTGCTATACAATAACATATTATCATTTGGCCTTGGACGTCTGCTTTGATTCACAGTAATTTGGTGTACTTAGGCACAATGCTATTTGATGCCACTTCCTGTTCTGTCAAGGGGTGAAAGGTCGTGTTTCATCGCTTCCTGGGATGTCAGTTTGGGGTGGAGAAAAATGACATCACTTCTGGTGATGTCATCAGAGGTCAAGGCTCCTGAGGCGAGGGGTGGGACACTTTTTTTGAGGCGAGGGTGGGACACTTTTTTTGGGTGACCGGGCCTATTTCTTGTCCCAGTCCGACCCTGGTGTTAGTACAAATGTATCTGAAGTTGAAAGAGATATTGTGATTGTAATGAGTTCACAGAGACCTGTAGCTGAGTGGAGTCATGTAGCGAGCCAAGCCCATATAATTGCAGGGGTGAGAATGGAAATCTACAATATGCCAAATCATTGCACACATCGGACACCTACATTTTACTTCTGGAGCCGGGGCAAAGGTGGTACAGCAAATAAGGTGTATGCTATGGAGCTATGAATCCTGATTTCTAACATCAGTTTTTTCAATGTTGCATTTCGCAAATGTAAACCCCGAGTGCCACCCTGTTTCTCAGGTCCCCTTTCTGTCCAGTGGATGAGAGAACTTATACAACTGCTTTACCTTCCGCAGTATTGAGCTGTGCGAAAGTTTCGATTGGTATTCATTGTTTTACATTTGTTTTCTGCGTTTAATGTTCAAGTTATTCCATCAGAAATGCTGTAGATATAATAGTTTTGTGAAGCCCGCAAAACAGTGAACATAAAGACGTACGTTTAGGTGGCAGCAGAAATTGGTAACTGAGAAACAAAGAGTGAAGAATGACAATGCTGTCCATTTAAGACCGTGCCAAAAGTGTGAAAAACATGTCCATTCCAGTGCAAACAGATAATTATAAATTAAAAGCAGAGGTGCAACCAGGAAGGGAAGTGAGAAGGCTGGGGTGTGACTGTGTGTAGCCATCGAGTTGGATTACGTCCGGTTTCAGGGATGTATTTAAGTTTCTAATGGAGGCTGTGGATTTGAGCTAAAGTGGTGGAGGTTGGAGCTTCAGGGGGGATTTGGAAAGGTTTCAGTGATGAGAGGCTTCCGGTAAAGGGAAGAGAGAGGAGAGTGAGACCAGAGTGTGTATCACGCCTGGACTGGAACAGCCACATTCTTAAGAGAGTGCAACAGAAGATGGTTACCAATTGTCTCTAACACTATCGGGTGTTGGGATTATAGCTGGTCCTCCAGGAAAGAGAAGGCTTGTATGTTCCCTCTCCCAAATGAACTTTGGGAACCTCTAGCAGACGCCAAGCTGGGGTGCATTCAGGCCAGCTGGCATGAGTACCAACTGGCTGATTCTTACTATACATTAGTTGGCAAGTGGGGAATGCAGTATTCTGGACATTTCTTGATTGGGAAGTTGCCTCTGGGTGTGTTTTGGAAAGTCAGAGAATGCCCATGTTAGCCATACGCATTCATGTTTCTGTTGGTCTGCATGTGTGCCTGGTTGCTCACGACACACCGGCCTACTTGCCAACATCTTGATGGCAAACTCTCCCTCAGCATATTCTAGCAGTGCATGCAAGCTAGGTGTGTGTCCTTTCCTCAAATAGTATTTATAAATCTACTTGCAAACTGACATATGGCACACATTTTCATATCCCTTTAACTTTTTTTATTTGAGGGGCCAGTTTCAATGTTTCCTTAAAGAGCTCCATGGTGGCCCTGTGGTGTCTCAATTTGCATAGTACGACATATAACTGTGTCCCTTATGCTTCATATTTCTTGCAATATACTTGTAATATAGTTAAGAAACATTTAGCTAGATGCTACATTTAGAATGCATGTCTGAGTGCATTAAAATAATCAGATTCATGCTTCAATGTACATCATTTCTAGGTTATTTTATGGAAATTTATAAAGCACTCTAAGCCCTATTTATGGGTTCTTGGCACTAGGTTAATAAAAAATCAAGTGAAAAGACAAAGCAATGACAATTGCTCCTGCCTAGGGGGAAAAGGTTTGCACTATGTTTTCTTAAAGTTGTGGTGGTCGCTGACAATCCATAGCTGGTTGTAAATTATTCCACAAAGTGGCTGCCTGAACCCTTATGGGTAGCCTTTTTTTGAGGGACCAATCTGAGAGCAGAAATCCCTTTCTAGGCAATACATGGCAAACATTCTGCAGTGGGAGAGTAGTCTTATCTTATGTAGAGCTTTACACACCAACCATGCCCATTGCAGTGCATTACACCCCATTCTTCATGGTAATGGGAGCCAGTACAGAGTGGGCCTCATTACGACCCTGGCGGTAAGGGGTTTACGCCAGCGTTAGCTGCGCCGACCCCTTACCGCCAATTACGAGGTCCCTTAGCGCCATGGAGCTTTTAACACCCGCTTTTAGCGGGTGTTAAAATCCATGGCGCTAAGGGACCGTGGAGTTAATTACGCCACCGTAATTTACGGTGGCGTAATTAACGCCTTCCCCACTCCCATTATGCCCTATGGGGCAAAAATGGGAATGGGGAAGGGTAAATGGGGATTGGGGACTTACCGCCCCGCCAAGGTCGGAATGGGGCGGTAAGTCCGCCAACCACCATGGCGTAAACGTAGTTTACGCCATGGTGGTAAAGTGACGGCCCAGGCGGTAACTTACCGCCTGGGTCGTAATGAGGGCCAGTGTGTGTGTCTAGCTGGCGGTATGTGCACTCTCCTGTTTCAGAGGACAGTGCTTGTCAAGCCACTTGAAATGCCAATGGGTTGACCATTAGAAAGGGCTAAAGTCCAGAGTACACGCGGGTGGACGGAGTCCTCCCACTTTTTTTCAGAGGGTGGACTCAGTCCACCCAGCTAAAATGAGAGACATTGAACTCTCCCTTGAATTTATGAATTAAAGCCAACCTCGGGGATCGAACTGCAGTCAGGTTTGCCAGCTGGACACTTCACCACTGCACTATATACCCTGATGGAAAATAACGAACAACTAAAGGTGAAATGTCCCCTTTCGGTACTGCACGCTCCAGGGAAAACATTTGTATTGGTTCTTGGGATTTAAAACATGCACACCTTTTAACGTTTTCAAAAACTCTATTAGAAGAAAATATCCTCTCATGGTTTTGTGTGTGTGTCGATCTTATGAAATGCAAATGACATTCATTCTGTGTAATTTGGGTGGTTATACAAAGACAATTTAGTGAAATGTGCATATTTCATCTTGATATGCTAATTTCTGGCAATGTCATAGCCCATTGCGTTTGTTGATGAGTCCCCCCACTTTTATTTTTAGGACTTCACCCTGGCCACTAGAGATGGGCAAACTATCTGTGGTAGACGTCAAAGAAGTGGATTCCCCAGGTATCACTTCTGTCTCCAACTGTGCAGAAATCCCACCCATCCTTTTGCCCAATCCTGCCCCAAGTGGGGCACAGGACTTTCAGCCAAATGGACGTAGCATTAGTTTGGCTGAAAAGATGAGCATTTCCAGAAAGCAGAGCCTAGAGAACTTTTCAGATTCTGGATTAGTAAAAATGGCAGATTCCAGCCCATCAGAGAACGGACAGGAGTTCCAGCACTGAATTTTGGGTACCAGAAGAAGATGAGGTGTTGTTTGTCCACTCCGACATCCTCTTCCATTTTAGTATGGGGTCATTTCCTACCATGCCTATTAAGCAGGCATGCTTGCAGGAGCTGTGCTTGTTTTATCAAATGGCTGCTGGGAGTTTTAAAAGAGTTGTTTCTATTTCTCAGACTTTGTTGTACAATGAGTAAAACGAGTTGGTGGATGATGGGGGGCTATTTTTACTCTAATGTCTTAATTTAGTCAGCGAAGACAGAAGGAGTAGATATTCCACGATTTAGTTGGGGGAAACTCTTTAGCTTCTGTGATGCCAAATTACATTGGAATATTTTTAGTAATAAGGTTGAGCTGCTTTAACATTGTTAGCCCTGGAGAAGAACCTCATAGAATAATCATATGCCTTCAGTTTTTGACTCTGCAAGGTTATGACAGGCTACATAGAGTCCAGAACTAGGCGGTCACAGTGGGTTTTAACCTTCACATGCAACATGAAGCCAACCTTTGCATGCACACCCTTTTCCGCTGATACAGTGTCGAATTCAATGCAAGATTCTAGGTAGAGTCTGCAAGGCCTCTTATTGCAATGGGTCGAGTTACCTACAAAGATGGCATCCTAATTCTCCCCCACCAGCATTCCACAATAATGCCACTCTAGTTACATCCTCCAACAGGGCTCGAAACTGCAAAAACACAGAAATAGATCCCATGGAGTCTGGGGCCATAGGTCCTGGAAGAGCCTGGCTACAAGTCTGAAGGCAGAACCAGACCAGTTGCAGTTCACAAAACAATTTGAATAAGAATCATCCGGGTAGAGGTTTGCGATCGAAGATTGCTTGGAAGGGGATTGCAACTCGCCAACCGACTGGGTTATAACTAATCCAGAGGGGTGCCTTCGTTAATTACACTTCCTAAACCTAGAATGCCAAAGTGTCCTGAATCTGATGTGTGACGCTGAATGAAACGCCAATAAGTAAATAAATACATAAATAAATAAATAAATAAGATGCTTGAGCAAATAGCTGTGTTCACACGCCAATGTTGTAATGTTGCAACATTTCACTGCCAAGCTGCAGGAATGACAACCATAATGAGAGATATATGCAAACAGAAAAGATTAGCGCAGCTCACGACAAAGAAAACTAGAACATAAATCTTCTTAATTCAAAGAAAAGAACCTGGCCCACGCTTTGGATCTCGTGTACACATTATCATTGTGAATAAACCAGAATAGAAACGCACGCATCATATCCGCCCTGACACTGACATATCTTTAAGCACGGCAGAAAGGAGTTGCCTCTGCAGAAACCCTCAGAAAAGGGTCATCAAATTTGCCTGCAAGGGTTGACATAGTTCTGCCAGCATTGTTTTGAGGAATGATGTTATTATTTTTCCGCGGTCATTCAACAAAGAAAGGCACTTAAAAAAAAAAGGAGACACCTGTCTTTGGATCTTATTTAGCGAATTCAGCCGGATTTCCCTGTAACCCAGTCTTTCAAGTAGAACAAAATACAGCGGTAACATGTGTAAAGGAGATTTCAATATGTTTTGACAATGGCGTAATCTAGAGAAAGTGTTAGTGCCCTCGCAGAGGTCATCATTCTTAATACAGCGCGTGTCATCAATTCTCAGGACAACGGGAAAAATGATCCAGTCAATACATATGAAATAGAAATCATGCATAAACATGCCGCCTAGCGGGAAAGTGGGTGACACCGGCGAAAATTGGAAAGCAGGCCTGGATGCAATTTTCCATAACTTTTTATTATTCATAAGGTCGTGCGATCTAATAAGCCACACCTCAAATTACTGTCCACCGAAGCTGCTCCCGAGTGATGGATTCTGACAAACCAGACCGAGAATCTGTTATGATTAAGATCTGTTGCCAGGAGCGCTGGACACTGAGCTGTGGCTCGAGTCCGCCTGCCCCCCGCCAGCGTTTCCCTCCCTCCCTGAAATGTTTGATTGAGAAAAGAAGAAACGAAGGCGCTTAACTCTATGTGTTCTGTGAAGGCACTGAATAAAACCCATCTTATAGGTTTGTTTGTTTGTTTTGGTTTGGTTTGTTCGGTGCATGATTTGATTTACAACGGGGTGTGTGTATTTGTGTGTGCGCGCGTTTGTGTGTGTGTGTGTGGTGGGATATTAGGAATACAAACACCAACAACAAAGGAATCAAGGATTCAAGGAAAACAAGGACGCAATCCTCGCTGTTTTACACGGTAGAGCAGGCAGCAAATCAACATTTATTTTTAACTGAGTGCAATAAACCACCCCGATACAGTGTGTACAGATGAAAAATAGACGTGCAACTTCTGGCAGTCGAAATGAAAAAAATGAGACAAGAAAACAAAGACTCTGGAAATATGCTCCGCTTTTAGCAGTGGTCAAAGGGGAACTTTAACGAGAAAGAATGGTTCCGTGAGAGTCATACGTGTGGGCTGTAAGATATTAGCTGCGGGTTTGATTTGTGATAGCAGCCCTGCCCCTTTAATTCATCAGATGAATACAAACTGGGGAAGCCGGTATCTGCAAACCGCATTCCGAAGGGAGTTATTTTCAATTCGCTCATTAAAGAAAGGTCGGCTTGGGTCAAGTTCAATGCCAAGCGAAAGGGGGTGGAGGTTGGAGGACTCTCTGCGAGAAAGTAAAACCCGCACGCGAGAAACTGCAGGCAGGATCACATGGCCCTTGCCACCTATTTTTTGGGGCAAATACTAGAAAATTAGCCCCGTGTGCCATTTGAATTTAAAACCACCCATTAGCAATTCAACCCTGGAAGGCGATGGGCTCTACAATAAAATAAACATGCTCTCCAAGCCACTTGGCTGTAATGAGGTTATTAGTATGCATGTTGTCGAGGCCAGATGGAGGGAGACTTGAACGTTGCCGGCCCTTGCGTTGCTGGCTTGTTGTAAGCACGGCTGCAGACTCCTTTCAGAGTGAGACGCTCGGAGAACAAGGGCACCACTGGACTGAGCGGGGGATAACTCATGATACCAAATGGGACATGACTGCAGTGTCTGTCTTCACCCCGTCGCGTTATTTGCGGTGGCAATGGATTATCTGCGGGGATACACCAGAGTGCCTGTGAGGAATGGTTGTGTTTGCAATACGCAGTTTCCTCCAGGTGGAGCCATCAGGGGGTTTGCATTTTTTTGCGTGTTGGACGAGTGCTTGTTCTCAAGCCAAAGTCCTGTGAGATGACCTCTGCCACAGCTTCTGTGCATGTTGTGCTGTGTTATGGGAGGATAGCTCAGCGGCAACGTGTTCGCGTTGGTAGCAAGACGACACGAAGCAACACAGGTTCGATCCCCGGGTCCGCGCTTAGAAACCTCTGGGTATTTAAGCGTGTTATAAGTACGCAACTAAGACAAAAAAAAATAACAAATTCCTGTAACAGCGCCTCGATGCCCGTGGGCTTTGTGAGCGCTTTAAAAATGTTAAAATAAAAAATAATGCAATGTGTGAAAGCCTCTCAGGACTGCACACGAATGTTTGGGATTTCATGCTGCAGTACCAGCAACTTTGCGTACAATATCAATTGAAAAGTGCAGAGGGACCTGTGATGGGAACTTGACACTGGCCATAATGGCCTGCTACTGTTCAACAGTCAATGCACAATAAGCGCTGACATGGAAAATGCAATGTGAAAACCCTGATGGCGTGCAGGACAAATGGTTAACTTTTGCTGTGTTGCATTGTCCCTTCACGTGTTACTGGTTTCTTCGATGACCACTCCTGTGTTTATAATGTAATGTAATATAACATTTGTTTAGTGCCCTTTCCCATTGGTATGGTCTCAAAGCACTGTAGGTGAACGCCCTTAGAGGACCAAAGTCTGAGGCATGAGAGTTTGGTCAGAGGAATTTATGATGCATGTGCCCATTTAAGCCAGTACTCAGATAGGCAGGGGTTGCCAAGTCCCTATGATGCATATGCCCATTTAAGCCAGTACTCAGATAGGCAGGGGTTGCCAAGTCCCGATGGGTGCTGTGAAGGTTGTCGTGAGAGTTTGTGATAGAAGGAGACTGATTATTTGTCCAGCTGGACTGCAATTTTATCGTTGGACTTAGCTGTGTTCTAGTTCAAGAGATGTTGTGCGATGTGTCATTATGTGGCATATGATTGCAGACTATTTTCCATTGATGTGTAGTGTGATACGCTCAATTGGTATTGCCTGAAAGAGTTGTAGGTGAATTCCCTTGGATTACTGAACTCTGAGGAATGAGTGATTATTCAGAGGTATTTACAATGTCTGTGTGTGTGTGTATTTTAGCCAGTTCATAGGCAGAGGTGGCTAGGTCACTGCTAGCAAACCTGGTAGAGCTGGCTTGTGGATGGGTGCTGTGAAGGCTGTCGGGAGAGTATGCAATTCAAGGAGACTGATTATGTGTCCAGCTAGACCGCATTTTTATCGTGGGACTTAGCTGTGTTCTAGTGGAAGAGGTGTTGTGTGATGTGTCATCATGTGGCATATGATTGCAGATGCGTGCAGGTGGGTGGCCATGCCTGCAAATATTTTCCATTGACATGTGGTGTGATACGCACAATTGGTATTGCCTGAAAGAGCTATAGGTGAATGTCCTTGGATTACTGAACTCTGAGGTATGTAAAATGATTCAATCCAGCACTACAGCTAAGTCAATGCCTAGTCTGGGATACTGAATGGAAACCCTTATTGATATATCTTTATGTCCAGTTCATGAGTTCTGGATGACTACCCCTATATAACACCCCTCTCTTGGAACCCCCCTGACCCCACTGAGCCAAGAAGTAATTCTGTTTTGAAAGTTTAAACGGTTTATTTGAGAATGTAAACAATATATATATATATATCACACTTTATAATAAATTAATAATTAGTTTCACACTTCAGAACATGAGCAGTTAACAACAATGGGTAATGTTCTACTAATAAACTGATTTGATTACCCAGGAGTAGTATAAAGGATGAGGTAGCACGCTTGGGAATAGGAACAGAAGAATAAGGTGGTAGAGAATGCTTTATCTAGTTTCAGATGGATGCAATGTTGAATGAAAATGCAATACAGAAAATACTCAATATGATTTCAACAAAACAATGTAATCACTTTCCTCTGGCAATCCACTCCCCCCTTTATGCAATGCAAGGAAATGGAAGGAAAGCATACAGTTCTCAGAAATGCAATCAAATGTAATTCAGTTCACCCCAGCAAGCTTAGACTACAGAAGTTTGAAACACAGGCCCAAAATGCTTTTATATGTGCTGGCAATGAAGTGGGGAATATGCTGAAAATGGTTTTAATTCCCTTTAGGAGGTTCAGGGTGAGTGAAATATACTTGGGATGAGTTCAGGCTCACTTTAGCAAGGATCTAGATGTAACTAGCAGGTTAAACGAATTTTTGGCAAAGGAAAGCAAGGAAGCTGCTGTTTTCACACGTGGCTGGATTTTTAACCAAATCGCGAATCGCGGCAAAATTTGCGAATGCGTGAATCACGATTACGGCATGTATGAGGAGTAGCAAGTCGGTTCTAAGCTTGTTGAAAAGCCGAGATTATAAGCTTTCAGAGGGAAGTTAAACCAAGTTCCTAGCCCAAACGGTTCCAGAGATACAGACGATTAAATAAAGGTAGTTTTTCGGATTTGAAATTTTAAAAGTTCAAAGCGACAGGTTACAGCTTGCAGCTAGAAAATGACAGGTGACAGCTTTGCAAATGACAGGTGACAGTTAGGAGGCAGTTCTGGTTAGATTAAAATAGATTGAATTAAATTATTTTAACTAAGAGATTGGTTCTGCACAGTTCTGCTAGGTACTCACAATATATATTGAAATAGGCCTCCCCACGGATCTGGTCAGGTTTTGGACTGGACTCCGGTTCTGGTCTCGGCACTTCACAGTGATCTGGGTCAGCTCTCTGGTTCTGCTAACAGCAGTCTGGGTCACTCTGGATCTCTGGCCTCTGGTTCTGGATACTGCTCTGCTTTCTCTGGGTACAGCACTGCTTCTGGATCTTTCTGGCACAGGGTTTCAGGCCAGAATCAACACCTGGGTCCGGCTGTGAATAGTCTGCAAATGATGTTTGGGCCTGCTGACAAATACTTTTGCTTGCAGTGGGCCTTCTTGGTTCAAAGTTCTGTAGTCTCTGTTTAGCTTGGAAGTGTAGGATCTCTGGATGTGAAGTCGTCGGTCAGCATGCTCCGCAACAAATGGAATTGAATGTCCTCTCTAGCTTCCAGTGGCTCTTTTTATGTCTTTTGAAAGTGGGTGTGTGTGCAGCATCACTAGCCAGCCCCTCTCTCAACTGCCCATTGGTCAAGCTTTCCTTTCTCTCTTGATTGGGGAAAAGAAGTGGAGTGTCAGAGCGATGTCATTATATGGCCTGCAGAAAGGACACTCCCCTGTCAAATTGCACACAAATCTATATTTGATCAAAATACACATTTCTCAAATACATAGTGGTTTGTCATTGCATGTACATATTACCTATCGCATGAGGTATACTCTGTTCAAACTCTGCTCTTCCTGAGGGCTTGCATTCAAAAATGGCAATTTATTTTCGATTTTAGTGGGTTATGCAACCTTGGTTCTTCATTAAAAATTATACACATATACACGGCCTGTCCTTCCATACTCCAGTAAATTCCCATGTCTCTAGCTTAAACACAGAGTCTGTAGTATCCATAAATAGCAGGGTTTTGCCCCAGAACATCACACAAATTCCCAACGCGTCTTATAACGTGCACCGAAAATTCACAAGAATTATGGTATCATTTAAATAATTTTGACAAGTCCGCACTGTGAGTTATACATCTTTCTTATAATCATATTCTGGCCAACAGGGGTGTGTCTTTTCAGGTCACATGGTTTAGAAACCAGTTTATCCAGTTTCTGCCAAGCTCAGAGACCCTGTCCCTCCCAGCTTCTACCAAGAGGAAGCTATTTTACGGTCCCCCTAATAAATCATCTGCCTGGGCTCTGGAAGGCCCATTGTTCAAGAGGAAGCCATTTAGGGCCACCCCCAATAAACCCTCTGCCTGGGTCCTTTGTTTAGTCTGTAGCAGTCCCTTGGTAATTCAATCAGAGAGGGGTAACCTCCCCTCAGAATGCAGCCATGCCTGATAACTGCTGTGGATCCAGTTTCACTCCAATTGGGGGGGAAGTTGTCGGGCAGAATCCAGTTCCTTAAGCCAGGCCCCAGCTACTGTCACTTTTAGTTATCCAGTTTTCTGCATTCAAATAAAACTAACAATTTTTACACATGCAGCTGGAATGCTGATTCTAAGTTCAAAACTATGACATTTTAACAGTGAC
Organism: Ambystoma mexicanum; assembly: GCF_040938575.1. Taxonomy (NCBI): domain Eukaryota; kingdom Metazoa; phylum Chordata; class Amphibia; order Caudata; family Ambystomatidae; genus Ambystoma; species Ambystoma mexicanum. Next base: position 467,747,830 of record NC_090928.1, on the reverse strand, counting down.
AAACTATGTGGCAGTCACAAGTCTGTCCCTCAGTTTATTTACACAATTCGATTTTTGGTAATTTTAAATCCAGTTTCAGTTTAAGCCGCTGCAGACCTGCAGAGCTCAGCCAGTCTTGTTATAAACCTTCAAGTCACTTCAGAATATAACTTTACATTGTATCCACCTCTTAGTAAGTCTTTCTTTGGCCTGCTTTGGGTTCATTTATTCAATTTTACACAAATGTCTGGTGTTGTTTTAAAATGCCGGCTTTCTGATAGAGGTGAGTACTGGTAATGCAACCATTTTTGGGATTTAAGAAAATGAATTCCCCACAGTTCTAGGTTGCTTTTGGCAATCAGCATTGTCATTCCCAATAGTTTCAGGCTACTGTGTGGGTAGTCCAATGGTGGTTTTAGGCAGTGCCCTTCTGTGCCCATAACATCGTCAAAAATGGGTGGAAGCCTATTCTTCATGCATTTCCCTGGGCATTTTCTGGGAAGCTCTGGCCATCATGATGTTTTCAATGCCAGTAATGCACAGTTTTTTTTGGTAGGGCTCGGATGCATGGGTAAAAACATCCCACAAGCCCCCCTCTTGCGATGGCCATTCTGTTTTACTGATGGAACTCGCAAGATCTGGGATGTTCTCCTCATCTTCTTCCGGTAGATGGCACAGTTCAGCATCTTTTTCTCCATCCGGTCGGATCGATCGGTTCTCCTCGCCGGTCCTGATGGGAAGATTGGGCGGTACCCCGGGCCCCTCGGATCGTCCTCCCAGTCTTCGGATCCTCCTCCTTGGCCAGTCTCCAGGTTTTCTTTCTCCTAGGACGACAAAGGAAGAGTGGCAATACCTATTCACTGGCATTTCTCCCCCACCATTGATATAGTGGGGTGGCATATATATTTTAGAACTCAACAGATATGAACATGCACATTTTTTTAAATTACGAGACAGGAACACATAAACTTGAGAAACACAGAATTTGATAGGCTATATGTAGGATCTTTTAGGGTTGGAATTGAATTACTCTGGAGCGGTACCCTCTGGGATTGCAGAGGACTCCTCCAGTTGCTGCAAAGTGTGCCTGGGATGGCAACACTTCAACTGGTTTATGTGGACCCACTTGTCTTCCCCCTCTGCCAAACCGCCTTTGGGGATGCAGATTTTGTAGGCCACACGGGAGATCTTGTCTATAATCTCAAAGGGTCCCTTCCATGTAGGCAAGAATTTTCGCTGTTTTGCCTGGTTTCTTTGGAAGTTGTATAAATAGACCCGGTCCCCCACCTGATATTCCTTCCTGGAAGTTTTCAGGTCATAGTGGGTCTTCATACTCTCAGCTGATCTTTCTAGATTCCGCTGAGCATAGGCAAAAGCATGTTGAAGGTGTTTCCTTAAATTCTCCACATACTCATGAGTTGTGGAGGCATTTATTAGTGTCTGCTCTTGGGTCCTGTAGAGCAAATGCTGCAGAAGCACGATCTTGCGTCCAGTCATCAACTCGAATGGTGACATTTTGGTTGCAGATGAAGGGGTAGATCTGATGGCCATTAGGACCAGAGGTAATCGGATATCCCAACTTGGCCCAGAATCTGCCACAAACTTTTTTAATATGCTCACAATGATTCGGTTGTATCTCTCCACTGCTCCAGAAGAAGCTGGCCTGTAAGCAATGTGTAGCTTCCTTTTAACCCCCACTATCTCCCACATCTTTGTCATTACTTCACTGGTAAATTGGCACCCCTGTCTGACTCAATCCTTTGAGGTAGACCAAAACGGGAAAAGATGTGGTTAATCATCAGGGCAGCTGCTGTTTCTGCCTTGCAATTTGGGGTTGGGAGACATTCCACCCACTTGGTAAACAAGCATGTCACAGTCAACATGTACTTATTCCCCCTAGCGGAGCGAATCACGGGGCCTACAAAGTCGATTTGTAAATCTGACCATGGCGGTGTCATTCCCATCTTTTGTAGAGGCGCAGGGTGTGTGAGGGATGTTGGCTGAAAGTGTGCACACACAAGACAACCTTTGAAATATTGGTTGAGGTCCTGCCCATGTGTGGCCAGTATGCAACCTCTCCTAAGATTTCCAATGTTGTGTGAAACCCCCTATGACCGGCGGTGGCCGCATCATGGGCGTGAGTTAGCATCAGGATTCGGAAAGAGGTAGGAACCACCCACTGATCGTGGCCAGCTTTGGATTTCCTTACCAACAAACCGTCTTGGATTCGGAACATTTTTGGACATTTCATCAACACTCTTAGGTCCTCTTTCCCAATGTAATCAGTATCCGTCAGGGGAAAGTTCTCAGGGTCCTCCAGGTGTTGGTAAAACTTACCGATCATTGGATCCCCCTTCTGAGCTGTAATCAAATCAGCATCAGGGGTCTCCTTGCTCCATTGGGCAGTTGAAAGATCATTGTGAGGATTTGTCTGGGACCTAGTGATAGCAGTGACCTGGATTTCCCCCAACAGGGACTCAATCTCAATTAGATCCCCTTGGATGGCCCCGGTTTTGGCCAGCTGATCAGCTAAGTCATTTCCAGTTTTGTCTGGTCCCTCTACTTTGGAATGACCCTTGATCTTTTTCCAGTAGATGGTCATCCCATTCGATGTGACCAGATTTTCAATGTTTTGGATCAACTTCCCATGTTTCAAGGGTTTGTTGTTAGCACATAACATGCCTCTGGTTTTCCAATTAACCAGGTGCTCCACAAACCCGTTTTGTACATAATCCGAATCTGTGATTATGACCAGTTCGTGGAGTTGATGCTGGACAGCAGTGAGGATGGCCTAATGCACAGCCATCAATTCTGCCACCTGACTACTTCGGGGACCAATTTTGTATCCAGTGAAGGGTTCTGGGGACTCATTCACCCATGCATTCCCTACGCCGGCCACCAGTTCTTTCTCCCCGTTGTTGTCAACATGGTAAGAGCATCCATCCACATAGACAGTGGGCATTCCCTCACACTTGTCCTCTTCAAAGACTTTGTGTGGGGAATTAAGGTATGCCTCTGTGTTGTCCTTGATTTTTAGACTTTCGTCCTCGAGACAGTTTTCTCTGGCACAATCATGCAAGTCACCCAGACCTTGCGCGAGGGGACTCTTCTTGTTTTGGCCATATCGGACCTCCACAGGAAAGCCTTGCATTGACAGAATCCAGGAAGTAAATCGGGAATTACTCACATTTCCGGCCCGGATTCTGTCACTTTGGAGATATTGCAGAGGCTGGTGTAGAGTCTCCACTATGATGTGTTCCCCCTGGATAAACGGGCGGTAATTCTTCAATGCCCACACCGTTGCCAGGAGTGCCTTCTCACAATCGTTGAATTTTTCCTCCACAGAGGATAAAGTTTTGTTCGCATAGGAGATTACTTTATTGACCTTGTCATGATTTTGGTATAATACTGCTGTCAAGCGCGTATTAGAGAACCCTGTCTCCAGGAAGAACTCCTTGTTTATGACAGGGTAAGCTAGGCAGGGCTCTTGTGAGAGGCTTCTTTTGAGTTGTCTTACTGCCTCGGCTTGTTCTGGACCCCATTCCCTCTTGACCCCCCCCTTCAGGAGATGAATCAGGGGTCTGGTGATCTCTGCGTAGCCCTCAATGAACTTTCTGCTGTAATTAGTCAGTCCAAGGAGGCTCCTTAGTTCCCGCAGAGTTGTGGGGTCTTTCAGTTTCTGAAGTGCTTCCACTTTCTTTTCCTGGGGACAGACACCCTGAGGAGTAATCTCTTGCCCCAAGATATTAACACGGGTTCTACACCACTGTGCTTTCTGAAAGGAAAATTTTGTTCCGGCGGCCCTCAACTGGGTCAGAACATAACGGATCTCCGCTATGTGTTCCTCCACAGATGAACTTTTGATGAGGACATCATCTACATAAGCCAGGTTACCCCTTGCACCCAGGTCGAGCATGGCCTTGTGTAGGAAAATGTTGAATTCATTGCCAGAGTTGAGGTATCCGAAGGGAGTCCGGGTCCATGCGTACTGCTGGCCCCCAGAGGTAAAAGCCAGCTTGTATTGGTCCTCCCTACTGACAGGCACAGTCCAGTATCCATTGGTCAGGTCTATTGCAGTGAATACCTGTTACCCCTGGATCTGGGCCAGCCCTTGGTCAATGTAGGGCAGAGGCCATCGGGAAGTATGGACCCGTTTGTTGAGCTCCCTGAGGTCGGCGCAGAGTCTCCACTGGCCGTTTGGCTTCAATATTCTCAGCACCGGATTATTGAAGGTGCTGTGAACTGTACGGATTATTCCCCGGGACTCAAGGTTCTTAATTATTTCAGTAAGGGACTCCATGGATGCGAGAGGCAAACGATATTGCTTCACAAACACTGGAGTCATGCCAGGGTCCGTGGGGATTGTTGTTGTGTGGATGTCGGTACGGCCACAGTCATATGAATCTACCGCAAAGAGATCTTGGAAATCCAAGAAAACTTGTTTCAACTTTTGCTTTTGTTCCAGAGTCATCAGCTAGGTTGACTCTCTCTTCCACCATCTGCCCGAAGCCTGGAAAGACTTCTGGTTTGGCTATTTCAGCGGCCTCCTCCAGCTGGGTGGAGAAGTCCCTTGTCAGAGTGCTGATTTGGACTGGAGGCTTCAGGTGGGAAAGGCAGCCCTCATGGACCTGGAAAATCACCTCATCCCTCCTGAAGTCACAAGTCACATCTTCCTTACCGTAAGGGCAAGAAGTGTACACCAGGAAGTTCCCCCCATGCCGGGTAAAAATCCTGTCTGGTGTTGTATTGTCATCACTGTCACTGTCAAAGCAGTCCTTGGGGATTGGTCCTAACAGTTCCTTTCCTAAATCAATGGAAAAATGTCGGTCATCAACCGCCATTCCAATAATGGTGCCTGCGGCTAGAGTAATACTCTTTAAGTCGCTGTTATCCACCTCTATTGGAATGGTGTCATGTTCTATGTTGACTAATGGAGTTGGGTTTACCCCCAACCCTTGCTGTTGGAGAGAAGCATTTAGATGTATATAAGCATCAGGGTTTTGCAAATATTGTCCTCTTTTAACTTTCACTTCCAGGGAGAATTGTCGGGTCTTTTCTGGGATGGTGACTTCCTCTTTGATCTGAATTTCAACTGCATAAGGTAGCAATTGAGCTGACCTAAATGATTTTTCTAGATCATCAAAGCCTGTGGGATTATCCGCTAATCGGGACCAAGCTTTGAAGTTTATTAGGTCCAAACTAATGGCAAAGCGATTGAGAATGTCACTGCCTAAGTAAAAGGCGGCAGTAACATCTCGCACGACCCATCAATTATGGACTATGCTCTTGTTGCCAATGGAGATTTTGAGCATACACCTGCTTGGCAGGAGATGTTTGGAATTAGGTGCTTCCAGGTCCATTTCCCATTTGTCTATCAGTTTGAATGTGGGAATGGCTGGATCTTTTGGGGGTTGGCGGAACATGGCTTCGCTGATGAAGCTCTTACCATTGTTCACACACACTCGAGCGAGAACAGAGTCCTTCCCATCATTTAACTGAACAGGGATGAACAACTACTCTCCAATTTGCTGAATATCAGCCAGGCTCTGAGCTGATTTCACATCTTTCTGGACTATAGGAGTGGGAGCTTCTGATTGTGGATTAGTAAAGAATTTCAGGGTGTTTCCTTCCAGTGCGGAATACCACCTTAAACTGGAAGGAAGGTTGATTTTCAGAAATAGAGAGGACCCCCCATCACCAGTCTGTTGTCCTACTGCTATTACTGTCACGTCTGGAATCTGGTTGTTCTGGAAGTGAAATTATACTTGGTCAGATTTTTGTTCAACCATGTGGCAGGTGCCGTTTAAACTAACATGGTTGACACTCTGTTTTAATTTTATTGGTCGGCTAATCTGGGTCCAGAGGACCTTGTTTACACAATCTATTAGAGGTGACAACCTTCTCAGGAGCTCATTCCCTAGTAAACAAGGGGTGCCCTCTGGAGTCACTACTATGACCGGGTTTTTCAACTTTCGTCGCCCAATTTTAATGTCCAAGTCTGCAGTCCCCTCAACGGGAATTTCCTTCCCGTAAAAGGTCTGCAGTTGTCCAGGAAGAGAGGTGAGGAGAATACGGTAATTCTCCCCCCTTCCGGCATTTAGTTCCTCAAAGGCCCTTTTGGACAGAAGGGTAGCTTGGGAGCCAGTGTCCACCAGTGCCAAAACTGTACCCTGCCCCTGTACTTGTACCGGGGCATAGTATCTTCCCTCCTTCTCCTCAAGGGGGCACAGATAATGCACATTTTTGGACAACTGGTGGGCTAACTTTCTGGTTTTGGACATTGCTAGAGAAGCGATTTGGGCAGAATTCTGTGGAGAGCCTTGGGAATCTGAAAGAAAAAGTTGGCAACTGGAGATCAGAGCCATTGTGGGTTCCCCTGGTTCCGGTTCTGGGCTGCCCCCCCTTCTTGGAGGCAGTCACCAGGATGGGTTTGAACCAGGGGATTTTGGTATTGTGGGTTCTGGGATGAGATGATGGGCGGCGGTAGCTCAGTCTTCATATCTCCCCAGTCTGAATTGGCATCATTTAGGACCCATTTTTCTTTGGGAGGAGTTTCCCCATCTCTGAAGGAGAAGATCCTTTTCCCAGGATCCTCTGAGGATCCCTCTCCCTCAAATTGGAAGACCTGTACCTCCTCCACAAAGTGGGTCTGTTTGGGTCCTTTGTTTCTCCTACCGCCTCTCTGCTCCTTGGGTGGCAGACTTTCAGGGGTAGGAGATTTTGTTTCCGGTTCCTGGTTTTCCAGGGGCTGTTTACAAGTTGGGAAGGAAGCTTCCTCCAAGGCTTTACACCCCCCTTCCCCTTGTGCCTCCTCCCTGGGAACTGGTGTGTTATCGAGGTGCTGCCCCCATCATTGTTCTGGAGTACCAGTTCCAGAGTATGGGGCATTCTGTGGTGGCACGCTCATCTGAGGGTTCTGTTGAGCCCTCAGTATGTGACCCAGATCCTGTGCCATATTTTGGACCTGGCGCTCTAACTGGGAAACCCGCTCAGGCTGATACGGGGCTCTATTTTCTCCCCTGGGCTGATCCCGGGAAGGATAGCTATCCCTTCTCTGGTAGTACCCCTGGTTGGGAAGGCCACCCTTGGCCTCCTCTCTCCCGGATTAGGTTGTCTGGGCTCAGGGAATTGGGGAAAGAAGGGTGGAGGATTTTGGGGCTGGAAATTGGGCGGATACCTGGGGAAAAAGTTCTGCCCAGGATTTGGAGAATTTCTGCCCTCCTGGGGGAAGTTAGGAGGGAAGTTCCCCGGGTCAGGTGCTTGGCTGGACCCCCTCCTTGGGCTGGAGGAGTCCACACATAACCCAGGATTGGTCGGTTTCCCTTGTAGCGGGGACTTACATAGTCAGGGGAGCGGGGGATCCCATTTGTGGGACTACCTCCTCGACTCCCTGTCTGTGACTGGCCCGAGGGATTTCTGGGTTTAGGATTATTAGGTGCAGGCAGGTTTTTAGGCCGCCCCATCTCCAAGTCTAAAACGGGGGCAACCTTTACCTCTGCCACCTTGGCAGCAGCAGGGGTGCTGTTGGTTTTGGGGTTTTTTGGCGCATTATTTTTATTTTCTATGGGCTTCTGCACCTCATAGATCCGGGTAGCCTGTTCAATGACCCAGTCTAAAGATCTTTTCTCGTGAAAATCTCTCACGAGCTGGGTCATGATGTATTTGGGCAAGGCATGGAAAAATGTATTGACAAATTCTCTGCTGTCTGTGCGCACCCTTCTGGTGGTCTGCGCAAAGGCACGTTTCAGTTCTTGCACGAATTCTTGTGGGGCCTGATCCTCCCCACATTGCAAATTGTAGGCTGCCTTGCGAGCCTCTTGGGGATTTCTGTGAACAGAAAAATGTTTTAATATGGCCGCCCTATAGGTGGACCACCTTGAATGATTTTGGTCCTCCAGCCCCGCAAAGAAACTGGAGTACTCTGGGGAGAATGTCCACTTTACATATTGGATACAGCTTTGGCTGTCCTTCAAATGAAAAGTCTCCATCATTTGCTCAGAGAGCTCCAAGCGTTCCCAAACAGAGTACTTGGCGTTCTTATGATAAGGCATGATGACACTCCTGATTGCCTTAATCTGTTTCAATGGGTCATTAAGCAAGGCCCTTTTTGCCTTATTGGCCTTTTTGGTTCGGGTAACCCAAGTCCATTCATACTCTGACTCAGAGGCACTGCTCCCAGAGGTTCCTGTCTGATCTTCCAGGTTTTCCCGGATTCTGCGAACCTGGGATTGGCTGGCAGAATGTGGGGACCTGGTCTCCTGTGTACTGCGCCATTCAGAGGAGTCTTCAGATTGCTCCTTGCTGCCAGGATTTGATGGGTACCCCCCACTGACCTAACTGGGCAGAAGTTTTCAGGATACCCTTAATGGGCCTATTCTCCTGGGGTTCCCCACTAAATTGCACTGTGCTTGGGTGCCCATACCCGGATGCCCACCCATCCATTCCTGGGAGGTACTGGCCTATGAGCCCCATGCTTCTGGCTGGAAAGTAATCTGCCATCCCCGTGGCCCGGTGCTCATGTGCGCCAGGGGACATGGGGGTGGCAGAGTCCAGGGACTGAGAGAGATAAAGGCCTCTGGTACTAGGGCTCCTGAGGTTATGCTCAGGAGTTTCCTTTTCCCAGCGAACCTGGTCTCTATCCGCCCCTGCTCCCTGTTGCAATGCAAGAGCCTGCGCTTTCAGTTCCTCAGTTAAGGCCTTACTAGACTCTATCAGTCGCTCCTGCATCACTACCTGTTGTTGGAGCCTATCATTGTGCTGACAGAGAGCCTCATTTTCTCTCTGTGCCTCCTGATTGGTCCTGGAGTACTGGGCCAGTCTCTGCTGCAGGAGGGTTACCTCCTGAGCTGTGTCCCTATTGGCCTGCTCCTTTCTTGCCAGAGCATCCTCCACCCTCCTGGTGTGCTCTAACAAGTTCTGGTGTTCTTTTTGGAGGTCACCCAGTCCCTGGAGGGCCAGGTGATTTTCTTCCATTTTCCTTTTTAAGTGGCAGACTTCCTGGCCTAAGGTATCCCTTTCCTGACTAAGAGCCTGCATCTGTGCCGCCAGGTCATCCCTTTGCCTTGGAAGGCACCAGTTTTCTGGCGCTCCTGGTCAAACTCTGCCTGGGTATCCAGGTCTTTCAAAATCAGTTTATTGCTCTCTGCCTTATCCCTATCTAGGTGGCTTTGCAGGGTGACTACCTGCTCAGCACATGCCCTATTGAAGTCTAACTGTTGCTCCAGCTTTTTCTGGCTCTGCAGTAGGGAGTCCAAACCTTCTTGGTACTCCTTCTGCAAGGCCAGAAATCTGGTATCCTGGTCCGCCTTTTCCTGTTGCAGCACATCCATATCCTCCTTTATTTTAGTGATGTACTGTCTGCTGTCATTTTCTGACTCCTGGCTCCTGAGCAGCCTCTGCTCAGAAGAGTCCAGATCAGATTGGGCCTTCTGTAGTGCCAGCAGTTGCCTACTCGCCAGATCTTGGCCTTCAGCACATTTGTCCTGCATGGCTCTCATATGTAAATATAAATATGCCGCTACCCTGGCAATCTTGTGGTGCTCATCCTTGGCCTTAGGGGACATTTATAGTTCCCTCAGGGCCAAATGTAGGGGACCCTGATCTCCCCATGTATCTGACCCTGTTTCAGTGACCTGTTGCGTGATTGCCTGCAACCAGACCGTTTGGTCCTGATGAGTCCACTCACCTCTCACAAATAGCTTATGTAAGAAGTGTTCTCTGGCTATTTCCATATCTACCAAGGTCGACATTCTGGAATTTGAGTTCCTTCCTGACTTACAGAAGTTTATATTTTATTTTTGCAAAACAGACCTTTTCCTTACAGCGTTCCTTTGAGGAGTGCTTTACAGCGTAACACAGCGTGGTGATCTGACCGGATATGTGTATCTGGTCAGCTGGCACACTGTATTTATCTGCACAAGTGATAGATCTAACCCAAACATCCCGGACGAGCCCCCAATTTGTAAGAGGATTCAATCCAGCACTACAGCTAAGTCAATGCCTAGTCTGGGATACTGAATGGAAACCCTTATTGATATATCTTTATGTCCAGTTCATGAGTTCTGGATGACTACCCCTATATAACAACCCTCTCTTGGAACCTCCCTGACCCCACTGAGCCAAGAAGTAGTTTTGTTTTGCAAGTTTAAACGGTTTATTTGAGAATGTAAACAAAATATATATATATCACACTTTATAATAAATTAATAATTAGTTTCACACTTCAGAACATGAGCAGTTAACAGCAATGGGTAATGTTCTACTAATAAACTGATTTGATTACCCAGGAGTAGTATAAAGGATGAGGTAGCACGCTTGGGAATAGGAACAGAAGAATAAGGTGGTAGAGAATGCTTTATCTAGTTTCAGATGGATGCAATGTTGAATGAAAATGCAATACAGAAAATACTCAATATGATTTCAACAAAACAATGTAATCACTTTCCTCTGGCAATCCACTCCCCTCCTTTATGCAATGCAAGGAAATGGAAGGAAAGCACACAGTTCTCAGAAATGCAATCAAATGTAATTCAGTTCACCCCAGCAAGCTTAGACTACAGAAGTTTGAAACACAGGCCCAAAATGCTTTTATATGTGCTGGCAATGAAGTGGGGAATATGCTGAAAATGGTTTTAATTCCCTTTAGGAGGTTCAGGGTGAGTGAAATATACTTGGGATGAGTTCAGGCTCACTTTAGCAAGGATCTAGGAGTAACTAGCAGGTTAAATGAATTTTTGGCAAAGGAAAGCAAGGAAGCTGCTGTTTTCACACATGGCTGGATTTTTAACCAAATCGTGAATCGCGGCAAAATTCGCGAATGCGTGAATCACGATTACGGCATGTATGAGGAGTAGCAAGTCGGTTCTAAGCGTGTTGTAAAGCTGAGATTCTAAGCTTTCAGAGGAAAGTTAAACCAAGTTCCTAGCCCAAACGGTTCCAGAGATACGGACGATTAAATAAAGGTAGTTTTTCGGATTCGAAATTTTAAAAGTTCAAAGCGACAGGTTACAGCTTGCAGCTAGAAAATGACAGGTGACAGCTTTGCAAATGACAGGTGACAGTTAGGAGGCAGTTCTGGTTAGATTAAAATAGATTGAATTATATTATTTTAACTAAGAGATTGGTTCTGCACAGTTCTTCTAGGTACTCACAATATATTTTGAAATAGGCCTCCCCACGGATCTGGTCAGGTTTTGGACTGGACTCCGGTTCTGGTCTCGGCACTTCACAGTGATCTGGGTCAGCTCTCTGGTTCTGCTAACAGCGGTCTGGGTCACTCTGGATCTCTGGCCTCTGGTTCTGGATACTGCTCTGCTTTCTCTGGGTACAGCACTGCTTCTGGATCTTTCTGGCACAGGGTTTCAGGCCAGAATCAACACCTGGATCCGGCTGTGAATAGTCTGCAAATGATGTTTGGGCCTGCTGACAAATACTTTTGCTTGCAGTGGGCCTTCTTGGTTCAAAGTTCTGTAGTCTCTGTTTATCTTGGAAGTCTAAGTGTAGGATCTCTGGATGTGAAGTCGTCGGTCAGCATGCTCCGCAGCAAATGGAATTGAATGTCCTCTCTAGCTTCCAGTGGCTCTTTTTATGTCTTTTGAAAGTGGGTGTTTGTGCAGCATCACAAGCCAGCCCCTCTCTCAACTGCCCATTGGTCAAGCTTTCCTTTCTCTCTTGATTGGGGAAAAGAAGTGGAGTGTCAGAGCGATGTCATTATATGGCCTGCAGAAAGGACACTCCCCTGTCAAATTGCACACAAATCTATATTTGATCAAAATACACATTTCTCAAATACATAGTGGTTTGTCATTGCATGTACATATTACCTATCACATGAGGTATACTCTGTTCAAACTCTGCTCTTCCTGAGGGCTTGCATTCAAAAATGGCGACTTATTTTCGATTTTAGTGGGTTATGCAACCTTGGTTCTTCAATAAAAATTATACACATATACACGGCCTGTCCTTACATACTCCAGTAAATTCCCATGTCTCTAGCTTAAACACAGAGTCTGTAGTATCCATAAATAGTGGGGTTTTGCCCCAGAACATCACACAAATTCCCAACGCGTCTTAAAACGTGCACAGAAAATTCACAAGAATTATGGTATCATTTAAATAATTTTGACAAGTCCGCACTGTGAGTTATACATCTTTCTTAGAATCATATTCTGGCCAACAACGGTGTGTCTTTTCAGGTCACATGGTGTAGAAACCAGTTTATCCAGTTTCTGCCAAGCTCAGAGACCCTGCCCCTCCCAGCTTCTGCCAAGAGGAAGCTATTTTACGGTCCCCCTAATAAACCATCTGCCTGGGCCCTGGAAGGCCCATTGTTCAAGAGGAAGACATTTATGGCCTCCCCCCAATAAACCCTCTGCCTGGGTCCTCTGTTTAGTCTCTAGCAGTCCCTTGGTAATTCAATCAGAGAGGGGTAACCTCCCCTCAGAATGCAGCCAGGCCTGAGAACTGCTGTGGATCCAGTTTCACTCCAATTGGGGGGAAGTTGTCGGGCAGAATCCAGTTCCTTAAGCCAGGCCCCAGCTACTGTCACTTTTAGTTACCCAGTTTTCTGCATTCAAATAAAACGAACAATTTTTACACATGCAGCTGGAATGCTGATTCTAAGTTCAAAACTATGACATTTTAACAGTGACAAACTATGTGGCAGTCACAAGTCTGTCCCTCAGTTTATTTACACATTTCGATTTTTGGTAATTTTAAATCCAGTTTCAGTTTAAGCCGCTGCAGACCTACAAAGCTCAGCCAGTCTTGTTATAAACCTTCAAGTCACTTCAGAATATAACTTTACATTGTATCCACCTCTTAGTAAGTCTTTCTTTGGCCTGCTTTGGGTTCATTTATTCAGTTTTACACAAATGTCTGGTGTTGTTTTAAAACGCCGGCTTTCTGATAGTGGTGAGTACTGGTAATGCAACCATTTTTGGGATTTAAGAAAATGAATTCCCCACAGTTCTAGGTTGCTTTTGGCAATCAGCATTGCCATTCCCAATGGTTTCAGGCTACTGTGTGGGTAGTCCAATGGTGGTTTTAGGCAGTGCCCTTCTGTGCCCATAACATCGGCAAAAATGGGTGGCAGCCTATTCTTCATGCATTTCCCTGGGCATTTTCTGGGAAGCTCTGGCCATCATGATGTTTTCAATGCCAGTAATGCACAGTTTCTTTTGGTAGGGCTCGGATGCATGGGTAAAAACATCCCACAGGTATGAGTGATTAGTCAGAGGTATTTACAATGTCTGTGTGTGTGTATTTTAGCCAGTTCATAGGCAGAGGTGGCTAGGTCACTGCTAGCTACCCATGTAGAGCTGGCTTGTGGATGGGTGCTGTAAAGGCTGTTGGGAGAGTATGCAAGTCAAGGAGACTGATTATGTGTCCAGCTAGACCGCATTTCTATTGTGGGATTTAGCTGTATTCTAGTGGCAGAGGTGTTGTGCGATGTGTTATCATCTGGCGTATTTTTGCAGAAGCGTGAAGGTGTGTGGCCATGCCTGCAGCTATTTTCCATCGACATGGAGTATGATACGTACCCGTCCCGGGTGGTTTCTTATTTTGTCACATTTAAATTCTAAACTCAAGAAGGAGTGCAACACATGCAGGAAAAACACAAAATGTAGTGGTAAACTGCAGCTGGGAGTAGGTGTAAAACAAGCCAATTTCGACCTTTCACTTGTGGGCCGAACATTTTATAGCCACAACTAGAACATTAGCATATGCTAAAAAAGATTAACAAAAATATCCTAACAAGGCAATTAGCTGATCGTCACCAGCCACATAAACATCTCTATAAATTGTTAAAATATTACTGACTGTTTCCATCTCACCAAAGAATGGTCATCACCCACCCCACATAGTCAGCCCTCCACCCTTGATCAGCCTAAAAATAGCACCAATATCTTCTCAGGAAACTAGCTTGATAAAGGGCTTTATTTCAATTGGGCCTCAAACAATTGGGGGTGCAATGTCCCACTGAACTAGGGCAATAGGCAATGTAGCAACATGCACACGCCTCCTCGACTAATTTTCTTTTCCCACCGTCTGCTTCTGCTCCCATGTAGCTCCCTATCTTGTTACATGTTGCCATTCCTACAATGAATGCCCTTCTAAAAGAACGTGACTTGTCCACCGCTGATCACTGCTCCTGGACTATAATTTCTTCATATATTTTCCAATTATTCAACACATTTCTCATCATGACTGCTTGAGAATGCTTGCTATGGACTTCACAAACACTATGCATTCTTTTCTAAATCTGATGAGGCAGTACTTGATGCCTGGTACCTGGCATTTGTCCCTTGAGAAACATTTCCCTGGCAATAAGAGCTGGCTAATACCTCAGACCCCTCCTTGCCTGCCCTTGGACTCTCTGTCTGTTTGCAGGGTGAGACAAAATTCCAATCTGTGCTTCTTTTTGACCACTGAGGCATAATGCCCTACAATTACAGCTAATTGCCTCTACTTGAGACCTATTCAAAAAATGGTGGAGCTTTTGCTCATAACATCTAGCATTCCCATAAACACAAAACCTTATAATATTGTGTAATATGTGTCTAACTATGTATTCTAAACCTATAAAAATGCACATGCTCATCCTGTGTAAATAAAATAAAGGATTTCACTGTCATTGATTTGAGAAATTGGCTCTTCTCCATCCCATTGCACCCTGATTCTCAATATCTGGCTGTGTTTTGCTATCATAGACAAAGGTTGCAACACACTGGGCCTCATTACGAGTTAGGAGGTAGCCATGGAGCTATTAGCTCCATGGCTTTTTCAAAACCGGGCTCCTTTACTGGGTTCCTGCAATGGGGACTTACTGGGTCATTCTGACATAGGAGGACCCGGTAAATCCTCCTTGCAGGAACCATTCCCCATTCCCATTGAGCCCAACAGGGCTCAATGGGAATGGGGATGGAGGTAACAACGGGCACATTATAAGTGTCCCGTTGTTACCTCCCTCTTCCTCTCGCGGGACCCGGAAAAGACGTCTGGTTTTACCAGACGTCAGATCCGGGTCCCGCGAAGGGAACCTCGTAATACCCGCTCCCGGAATGAAGGGGGCTGGTCCCGTACCAGCATCCTTCATTCCAGGAGCGCAAGGGTTATAATAATGCCCACAGACTATCTTAGGGGTACTGTGAGTCCACCAGGATTTTGGTAATATACACACAAAATGAACTGTCATTCAGTACATAGATTACCTCCTAGTGTGCAGCACTCCATAAGACCTATGTATAGCAGATTCAGTAACACTGCTGACATTGCTTGTGGGCAAAGTTTACAAAGTGGATAAGCAGTATTGTCAGAAGGAGGTGGTCGTTTTGGGACAGATTATATCATCTGCAGGGAAAAGAGTTACCCCAGAAAGAGCAGATGCAGTTCAGAGCACACCACAGCCAACTACAGTTAAGGAGATGCAACAGGTTTGGGGTTTGTGCAACTCAACTATTGAAGGGCAGGGATCTTCTACTATTAAAGTTACACAACACCTCTGCTGCATGGACTTTAAGAGCACAGAAAAGAAACAAAATACTCATATGGACTGCAATTTTGGCTCAGCAAATATCCATTGGATACAAACCCCTTGCATATTATAGTGGCAAATTCCAATTCAGTGATGCAGGGTCAATTTCCTTGTGAACAGGCTCTGGCCGCTGTGGCCTTAGCCTTTGAATCACCATGGGTTGCTCAGTGACAATATATGAAGAACATGCAGTGTTTGCAATTCTTGAGTGATCAAAATCCATTCTTACCATACAAAGTGCCTCTGCATATGAAGTAATTCTGTCAAGCCCATCCATTCACATTGTGAGGTGCTGCACAGTGAACCCTGCACATTTATTGCAATACTTGTCAAGCAAGGCAAGGAATTCCATAATAGTGTTACATACAAAGGTCCTGGAGATAATTTAATATGAGCAAGGGAGGATGTACTTGAAAAAGAGGTTATCTTTGTTGATGGCTCATGAAAAATTGATCAGAAGACTGGCCCATGACACCCAGGTGCAGCAGTTGTGTCTCTTTTGGACGGGGAGTATGAGGTTGTTGTGCAAAAGAGGCTACTCTTTAATACACTTTTTAATCATCAAACTGGCAGCTCTGATAACCAATGTTGCTATTACATGCTCAGTTGTCATGTGAGTAATAGCATTTTCTGTGGCCACAATTTTCAGTATTATCCATCCCATGACCTAGACCAATGTGTGTGTGTACATAAGGCAGACAGGCAGAAACACACACACACACTGTACAAGACATATTATATTTGTTTTTCTATATGATTTTACAAAAGCCTCTGAAAGAAAATGCAGCACCTTAGTGAAACAGACAACATATCTAAAAAGCCAAATTATGAATACACAAGTTGATTAAAGGGTGTATTTCCAAGTCATGTAACCATAGAACTTTCCCACAACGTCCATTCCACTCAGAATCAGGCAGCAGCACATCTAATCCTACAACAATGGAAGGACATAACATTGAAAGACGAGTGCCATGCAAGTACCTTTTACCGTAGCACCAATTAACTGAGGTATGATTTGGTTGGACAATCAAAACCCTACACATTTTAGGGAGGCTTGGTGGCAATTATAAAAGGCCCAGCTTGCTTCCTGATTCTCTTTCAGCTGTACTTGGCTGATAGAACAAGCAACAGAAATGATTCACTTGAGAGGAGAGCAGGAGACCTTGTGTCATATGCCAGTATGCCATTCAAGGTGGTCACTAGGATACTCTTCTGCCTAAAACATATAGCCACACAAAAATGGCATGAGAGTTACATGCTCAGTCTGAGCCACTTAATTGAATCAATTCTATCATGTTCTCCTCCATGTTAATTACTTACAAGCAATGTTACATGCCTGTAGGTCATGCACAGCTACAACTGGGATTATTTACCATCCTTAGTGCTGGTAGCCACTAGACGACTAGGACAAAGTCAGCAATACCTAGAAATGTCATAGTTAAAGCCTTCACTGCAGGCAAACACTTCAGCTTGCTGCTTGCTCAGAGCAGGCATTTAGAACCTCCTCCAGCTCACCACTTGCCCTGCCTGGTCTAAAGAATTAGCCATTTCCAAAACAAGTAAGTGCCCTATTGAAACACACAGTCTCATTCCATCCACAAAGCCTTGAACCTAGGCATCCCTGTTCCTGGCATTGACAGCAACATTCTCTTAAACTAAGGGCATTCTCTATTTGGTATTGTTAGGACTCAGGGCATATCCCTCTTTCCTTCAACCCTAAAATGTCCCCTACACCTTTCATTCCAATGGGTCTTCTCCTCTGGCTCTACAACATCCTAACCCACCGTCTGCACATTAACCAACAATGATGACAGTGTTCATAGTTCATACTCTTGTTACTATGTTTACTCTGATATAGTTTACTTGCATGTGCCCATTACCAACCAGAAAATTAGCATTTTTGGTTTCCTAAAACTATGTGTCTGTTGGTGGTAGTGGAGTTTCATGGTGGACTGTTTGAGAAGAGTTAAGGGCCAGAGGGAGACATAAGCGTAGACCTCTGGGAGAAATGAGCAGCGATTTTAGCCCTGGTCTGACCAATGCCCAAAGGATGCCTGACAAACACCCTCTTGCCCTGCCAAAGACGGCCCTGCCCTGAAGGGCAGAATTCCCAGCAGGCCACTGAGCACATCACCTGAGAATGGCAGAGTAAGCTTTGAGGCATCTCACAGCCTGCCAACCAGCATTCAAAGGAAGGAAAAATGGGTGACTGTGGGCCCACCTTTCAAGCAGCCCTTTCTCTGAACCAAAGGTTCTTTCCTCCCAAATCCTGCAGCTGTCGGTTCTGGTAACTGACTGGAATTAGCAGACTGTCCCTTCCCCGTCATCTGCCAACTCACAGCTGCTTCTTTTGTTGCACTTGGGATACAATGCATTGATGTTAGTGTGGGAGAGTGAGAGAGATAGAGACAGAGCAACAGAGAGACAGAAAGGGATTCACAGGGCAGTGTGAGCTATTGAAATGGGACCTGTATAAAAGAGGCCAGTAATGGGTGTGCAAGGTTGCATGTTATTTCACTTTGTAAGGCCCCCTCCCCTGTTATCCTGACTAACCATCTCCCCTCCATGATCTCTACCACCTTACACTGCACACACAAACCACCACAGGTGTAGTTCTGAGTACATCAACACGAACCAAGCCACAACTAAACTCTCATCTTTAGCTCTCTTGGACACCCTCAACAACAGCAGCTATCCAGACCCATAGCACTATAGTCTATCAGATCGTGGGCTCTTCCTTATGGATAACATACTCCCAAGTATCAGTGGAAAAACACATAGAAACAAGATTGGCACTCAGGAACTGGGTACGTCCAACCTTGACCCATCAACACCACAGGTTTCACACCTGCCTTTCCCACTGTCCCATTAATGAACGCTACACCCCCTTTTTTCCTACAGAGCCAAGCGCAGCAAGGCCACCAACAGGGGCAGGTGGGCACTAAACAAGGTCAATTACATTACTGCTTAATCATTGTGATTTTGGTTGCCTACGACCTGCACTCTTAATCATTTTCATTTTGGTTGTTTAAGACCCTTTACTCATTAACCATAGTCGTATTTTGTTTCATAATGCCATCTTCTCTATACTCATTGCCATTTTGTTCATGTAAGGTCCTGTACTGTTTGATCATTGCCATGTTTGATTCTCTAAATTCCAGAATTATTCAGTCATTGCCATTTTGTTGCCATATGGTGCCGTACTGTTTAATCAATGCCATTTGGTTACCTAAGTCCCTGTGATGTTCTTAACACTGCACTACACGTCACTCCTATTGGACCTCCACATCTTACTCCCCATTTACCCAATCTGAATGCAATGCATCCCCCATTCTACCTACTGATTACACATGCACTCTCACTCTCACTCCCAAACCCTCTTCCTCTACCCTTGTACATCCCTTTCATCATTTCCTCTATGCTCTCTCCCTACTTCTCATCGTGCCCTGGTCTTCATCCCACCCAGGTAAGTTCAGCACTGGAATCTATTACCCCTTTACATCAAACATATCAGAAGCATCCACTCCTTTAAATTGGCACTGAAACTCCACTTCCTGAGCCTGGAAAGACTCCTCTTTGTTCCCCACACCATCACTCTCCCTATTTAAATAATGTGTCATTTGCCCATTACACCTCCTACACCTGTGTCTTTCCACATGGCCTGTCACACTGGAGTATTGTCCATCATCTGGCTTGTCCTGTCGCTGGTATATGTGTATATTTGACCATATCATTCCCCGTATCATTTAAAATTGTGCAAGGCACCATCACAGGTTTGCCCCATCTCCCGGTACCTCTCTTGTAGGGATTCTGATTAAAACACATTTCTCTCAATTCAATAAATAAATAAATAAATAAATGAATAAATATGATGAATGATCTGAATATAGAATTGTTGAAAGGTGATGTTGAAACTTCCTGAGCAACTTTCTCTTCACGGCTTTTAGTCATTCTAATTTATAGAGTGTGCCGACTGACTAACACCCACACTTGAATTCTGTTCTTTTAAACCAACTTTCAAACATTCATTATGAAGAATCAGAACGCGTCAATGCCATTGTTTTGCAGTTTAGATAATCTACTGCTCCAAACCACCATCCTGTTACTAGCAGGCTGGGTTTACAAAAATAAATCACGGCTGTAAGACGTTTTCCACTTTGCTATGTAAGCAGAGATTCCATACATTGATTGGGCAAAGATGTAATTGGCACAGATAATGCACAAAGGACTCCGAAAAAGAGTACGCTGTGCCCAGGACACAGAGTAGCTTCTAAACAATGCCCACCTTGCCTCGCGATTAATAATTCTCCTCCAGAGATGTTCACATTCTCTCCGTAAAGCTCAACGGCAGGGTTTTCTGGGAAGACACTAGGTCTGTGTGTTTACTGTTGAATGGCTCGACCCCACGCCTCTTATACATGCCCTGATACAATGTGCGGGTCATGATAACAGACGAGGAAATAGCACACACAGAAACCATACTCCCTTCCATCAAATAACGGTGAGCTTCAGATAGTGATGGGTAATGAATGGCCATGTCTGCATTGCACAGAAGACCCGCAATGTTAATGGCATGCACAAGTCAGCAGGAGGCTGGCATGGGATAACCTAAAAGGACTTGGCACTGCCTATAACGTTGTCTTTTTGTTTTCTTTGTTTCCTATATGTTCTAGCCTGCTGCCCTGGAAGCACCATCCCAGCTAGTTTTGTGGCAATGTTCCAATTGTTCCACTTGCCAGGCCTTGCCTGTACACAAGCACCATCCCCACCTCACCTACCATACCACTCCAGTAAAACCTCGATTTGCACTCTTGTCCTCAACCGTCATGATCACTGTTCATGCTTCTTCCTGTGCCCTCTTTGGCCTTTTGTCCTCATGAACACAATAATTAACTTTGTAGCTTGTACTCCCTTCAACCTCGAACTCTACTCCCCTACTTCTGACCACCAATTTCATATGCATTGGCGCTCCATTCAACACTGGTCTGGCTATAAGCTCTCCGCCTGAATTTCAAATCCATGCCTTGGCTGGTCCTGGCCTGGATGGCTAATTCCCTACCTTGTAACCTGTAATCTCAAACCTTGATCAATAGCTCAGTTGCCTACACACCCTGCACTGCTTTCTAGTTCCTCTTCTTCATCCTCCTTGCTCCTTTCCTCTGTAAATATCTAAACCCTGTTTCTAAGAACATAACCACAAAATAAGCCTTCCAGAAAAATGCCAAGATGGGGATAATGCATTTCATGAGGCATGTTGCAACATATTGGACAGCTCTCAGAGGTGACAATGTGGTTTATGAGACACCTGTGAATAGAGCATCCAGGTGGGAGGCGACAAGGGGTTGGACTACCTTTCGCAAACTATGGGCAGGGGTAACGTGATTGACTTTGCATAGGATGGAAAACTGGTGCTATGCTGTTTGGGACAGCTTGACAACGTGTGTGATTGACTGAGTGCTTACAGTCAATGGTAAAGCTATACCATTTTGCCTTGGGTGAGAGTGTAGAGGTGAACCTGTCAAGTCAAGTTTCATTTCTGCCAGTCAATGCTGGGCTTGTGAATGAGTGGTGGGGCTTTCCTAGAGAATGCATTCTCTCTGGGTGAGCTACAAAACATCTGGGGTTTTGCTGGTAACATAAGGTCAATACAAGTTCAATTATTCTTCTTAGTCCTTTCTCGTCACCCTTTTGTGTTTTCTTTCCATACTCTCCTCTTATTTCAATCTCCTTTTTACTATCCATTGTCCCTTTTCAGTTTTTGCGTTCTTTGCCTCTAAAAGTTTATCATCTCCTTGCAATACCAGCATCATTCTATTATTGTGTTTCATTTCTCCCTTCCTCTCTCACAATATATTCTCTCTCTCTCCTTCTTTCTTTATATATGGATTCCTTCACTCCTTTCCTCCTTTTTTGAATCCCTTGTCCTTTTTCATTTCCACATTTCCATCTCACATTCTTTTCCACATATTACTTTCTTATGTCTCCCAGCTGGCCTCCATCTTCTGTTGGTTCTCCTTGTAACTTTCCCTGGCACTCTGTTATTCACTCTTGCTGATTTCCCCCTACATTAACACCAGGCCCACCTCTCCCAATGTCTTTATGACCTTCCTGGGGTTAATAGGAGAAGTGAGACATGTGGGTCTCATGTTATCATTTTATATGTTGAGGTCACAGAGATAAACAGTAAATCACAATGTCTACATTCTAGGGATTTAAGCATCCAATGACCCTCATGTCCTGCCCAAAGTATTCCCTCACTCTTTCAAGCTTAATGCCACATCCACTGTAAGACTGTCTCACACACACAGCCATTAGTACACTGACACACACATGACCCAGCGTTCTCACAATCCATTTGACATGTCTGGAGCTCATTGAGTCCTGGTGTTAACTTGAATTCAGGGACTTGATATTACGGCATTTATAAAGTTGAAAGCTCAACAAACGGCCTATTAAAGTTAAGCGCATGAAGTAATGGTAGTCGCTCATTTTCAAAATGCTTGCTGACACTCCTCTGTTGAGATCTTTTTAATTTGATTGACAGCAGCAATGCTGACAGTTGAGCTAATATGTTGACATATTGCTGCACACAATTATGTTAATACCCAGGAATGCTTAAGAAGACCTTCACTTGGGTCTGGGTGGTTGAAGGATTCCAAACCGAGATCTTGGAGTTTTTGCTTTGAAAAGGCTCACTGCTCCATCCATGTACTTTCTGTCCAATGTACACCAACATGCTTTGCCTTAACTAGCACTTGATGGACCTAAGGGAAGCCCAGCCAGCAACACAATTGATTTTTGTGAAATGATCCTTCGACACACATAAGTAATACAGGGTTACATTCAAACACATGTGTCAGCAACCTCAACAATATGGTAGATGCATGTTTAAGATCGAAGGGAATGGAATGGAAATGTATGGTGCAGACTATTTTGTATGAACAATGACACCTTCTTATTGGCATGCGGAGTTAAGGCACTGTGGCAGTGAACCAAAGTTAGGTCAAAGCTGCTCTATTTTTTTTTTCCAACTTCTTCCTTTCTTTTATTTTGGAGCCTTGCCTTTGAACCTGATTTATACTGTTTGCATTGACCTTACCTGATTTGGG
Source organism: Ambystoma mexicanum (assembly GCF_040938575.1). Lineage (NCBI taxonomy): Eukaryota > Metazoa > Chordata > Amphibia > Caudata > Ambystomatidae > Ambystoma > Ambystoma mexicanum. The sequence goes on along the minus strand of NC_090928.1, from coordinate 467,725,207 downwards.
AGTTATGGTTGTGTTAACTTTTGTTTCGTGGAATGTTAAGGGAATTGGTAATGCTGTGAAAAGACGCAAGGTTTTGTAAAGATTATGGAGAAGTAGAGCTGATGTGGTTCTCCTTCAGGAAACAAATTTGGATGAACAAACTGAAAAATACTTGACCAATTCCAAATACTCTACGGTTGTCTCCAATTGTTATGACTCTAGATCTAGAGGGGTGAGTGTAATGTTTAAGAAAGGCCTAGTGATTCAAATTGAAAAGACGATTGCGGATGAGGAAGATAGAATCCTATTACTTGACATACTTCATGATGGAAACAAGTTGACGATTGGTATTGTGTACGCACCCTGCTCACCGACTGTGTCTTTTCTCCATCAATTAGGACTTTTGTTGGATGGTATGGAGGGTGAATGAGTTGTGTTAGGTGGTGACTTTAATTTAGTGATGGATTGTAGGTTGGATCACAAATCAGAATGTAGATATTACAATGAGAAGCTCAGTGAGGAATTGAAGGCGTTTGTATATAAATATAAACTTATAGCTATATGGAGAGAACTTCATCAGGATCAGGAGGAATTCTCGTTTTATTCACCTGTTCTTGGCTCATTCTCCAGAATTGATTATTTCTTTATTAGTGATACTTTGAGTAGTCAGACAGTGTCCACAAACATACTGGAAAAGGGAATCTCTGACCATGCTTTGTTGGATCTGCAGTTGATTTTGGACAATGTAGGTGCCAAATCAAAGAGATGGAGAATGTAGGCTAACACACTGAAGGATGACTTGGTTACTGAGGGTTTGGATGCTTTTATTGGACATTACTTTGAGGAAAATGTGGGTTCGGCTGGTATGAAGTCTGTCTTGGATTGTTTTAGGGCAGTTTTACGGGGAGAATTGATAAGTAGGTCTGCCCATGCAAAGAAGAATAATCAGAAAATAATTAGTACTCTGGAGACAGAGATCAAAACTTTACAGAGGGTGTGTGCTGATGATGCTTCGGATCGAAACAAGCTGAAATTGCATAAATTAGAAGCGGAATTGAAGGCTCATGTACAGAACTTGCCAAGTAAAAGTTTGTTTTATTCGAAACAGAGGTTTTGGGAATCTGGTGATCGGAATGGTAAATTATTGGCTTATAAGCTTAAGGGAATGGAGACTAATACGTGTGTTTCTACTATTCAATCTGATGGGGGCATTACTTTACATAGGAATAAAGACATCTTTGAATGTTTCAGGGATTTTTATGAGTCTCTGTATAAAGAGGATAGAGCCCCTACTGATGATAGATTAGAAATGTTTTTTGAGAAAATTTCGCTCTCTAAACTGGCTCTTGAGAAATGGACTTTACTTGACTCTGCAATTGAGGTTGCTGAAGTTAGTGCGGCTATATCACAAATGAAGGATGGAAAATCGCCAGGTCCTGATGGAATAGTCTCGGAATTTTATAAATAATTTGAGGTCCAATTGGCACCTGTGTTGTGTGAGCTTAATATTGAATTTCTAACATCGGGAATTCTGTGTGATTCAATGAAAGAGGCATTAATTGTTGTGATCCCGAAACCTAATAAGGATCATACTAGGTGTGGAAATTATAGACCTATTTCAATGTTGAATGTTGATCTTAAAGTTTTCACTAAAATTTGGGCCATAGATGCTATAGGAAGGGTCTCAGAAGTTTGAGGATGGGGGATTTGGATTTTCTGACTTGATTAAATATTACAAAGCCTTTTTGCTTAAAACAAGCTCATATTACTTTAGAGACTGGAATGCACATGAGCCAATTTGGTTGCGCATGGAGAGGGAAATTTGTGCTCCATTTGACCTGGGGAATGTATACAGTATGGATAAGTTACCAGTTAGGAGATTGAAGTTAACTCCAATAGTGGCAACTAGACAGGTGATGGGGGTGTGGTTCAGAGATAATGGACATAGTTATGGTTTCAGTCCTGATGCTTCTATATCGTACAATGAAGCGTTGCAGATTGATAATAAAGGTTTGAATTGGAGTAGTTGGGTAAATAAAGGAATTCTGAAACTGGCGGATGTGATGGATGGGAATCGGTTGTTGAGTTTTGTGGAATTACAGGAAAGGTTTGGATTAAGGCAAAGTGAAAGGAATAGGTATTTGTCTTTAGTGGCTATGATAAATAGTAGGATGGAAATGGCTGGTGGTTCAATTGGTAAAAAACCGGAGATTAGTAGGTTGATGGAGGATCAGGAATACGGTGTGCGTACTTATATGCAATTCATGCCTATTGATGAGAAACTCCGGGTTGCGTGGTCTAGATTGCGAGTAATTTGGTCGGATGATGTTCAGGGTGAAATTTGATTGGATTAATATCCTGAAGGTTGCTTTGAATTCGGGACCTAGTATGGGTCTACGTTTAATTCGGCAGAAAGTTGTTGGGCGGTTGTACTGGACGCCGGCTAAAATTTTTCGATTGGGGTTGCAGCCTAATGATTTGTGTTGGTGTTGTAATGTTGGTAGGGGTACTTTATTGCATTTGCTAGGGATTTCTCGAGAGTGCAGGCGTTTTGGACGGCAGTAATCGATCAGATTGATTCGATTTTTGGTATTGTTTTGCAGAGATCGGCATTGAATGTTATTTTACTTTCCCATAAAGATAGAGGTGGAAGAGCTGGGAGACATTCTTGCTGGATTGATAGGGCCATAATGATAGCGATTCAGTTAATTCTCAGGATTTGGAAAACGAGGAAGAAACCTAATGCTGAGGATTGGCTGACGGAATTGCATATTGTGGCACAATTTGATAAGGTTTCATGTTGTAATAAGGATAAGGAAGAAGATTATAGGAAGCTGTGGGGTCCGTTTTTGGCTCTTTATGATTGACTTGAAGGTTGAGTTGCTTTCATGGCTATGGTATTTGTGGTAAGGTTGGTGGGGTTCCTTTCTCCTTTTTTTTTCTTTTTTCTTTTCTCTTCCTCTTTCCATTTGTAATGTACTTTGTGTGGTCTTTTGGTTTGTGTCTTTTATGTAATCATGTTACTTTATTGATTGGGTTCCACTTGTGTTGGTCGATTATTGATCTGACATATTTATGATTCTTTTATTGTTCTGTGAATTGCATTTTATTCTGATTAGTGTGGAACTTTGTTACTTTTACTACTGATGCTTATGTTTTTTGTGGAAATTAATAAAGTGTTTTGGAAAAAAGAAAAAAAAAGCTGCTCTGGAATTTAGATGGCCCTGGCCTAGCCTAGGCATAATTTCATCGCCTCAAGAAGGTAGCTTGGTGATTGTGTTGAGCCCTTGGTAGTCCCTACAGAAATGTAAAACGGGTGTCCAGGAATTTGGAAATGACATAGCATGACTAATCCAAGGACTATGGAAAGATTCATTAACCCCTATGTCCCTCAACTTCGTGACCATAGCTTTGATTAATTCCTGGTCCTTCTTCAACATCTTGGATGTTTTAATCTCAGAGGAAACTATTCATGGTGTTTTTAATATGATTGATAGAGGCTGTTAGACCTACATTCAGGGAGAAGGACAAGAAGAACTATCACTAAATGCCCTTATGTTCTCATTCAGCCTTGATGCAACAGCAAGAGGAAGACCGACCCCTCCACCAAGCCATCATAGGCACTTGAAGTAGTATATGAGGGAAGTGGTTACCGTCCTCCCCGTTTCACAGTTCAGTTAACACAAGGGTATGAACAACCTGGATATTCACTCAGAAGGCCCTCCAGAATACAGTGGCAATGACTTCACCCTGATTTCGGATCTGCTCCACCCTTCACACCCAGAATAAGTCCTTCCCAATGATACACCCTACTGCCCTGATAAAAGTAAGGGACAGATGAGTAAATCATTTGGAAGGGCGAGTACGAAAAAACCTTTAAAAGAACACCAGGCTTAAACAATAAAAGAACAGAATCAGAATGTGTTCCAGTATTTGACAATATCAGCAGGGAAGAAGAAAAATAGTGCAGCTATTCACTAACCTGAAAAGAATAGCCTGTAAGCCTTAGAGGTGAGACGAGGAAGGTCCCTGTCTAGTAGCGGCTTCTGGAAGCTTGAGGGAATTCCACTCCTAAATCAAACTGGACAAAGAATCCTACAATGCCCCCCTACCCAGAACAATAAGTTAGGGGCAGGTCTTACTGTAGGGACAATGGTAGGATGGTCAAGAGGTCTGCAGTCCAGATGTCAATGTGGCGGGAGATCCAGGGAAGGGACCAAAACAAAGGAGGGGTAAGTTAGTATGGGGACTAACCCGGGTGGAACAAGGGTTGTGCTAGTGTCAGTTTGCGGCACTTCAATGTCTGTGTAGCTTCCTAGTCCAAGTGCCCGAAGGCTCCAAGGAGCGGGCCAGGATGTGGAGGTAAGGACCGGTCAGGAAGGTGGAGAAGTGAATACCAGAGGTCCCCAGAGATATTAAAGCAGGCAAACCAAGGTCAGAAACAAAGCAGGCAATGTAGGAGACAGAATCAAGTGGTAAATTAAGTTATCAGCAGGCGGACCAAGGTCGGAAACAGTGCGGGCAGTGTCAGTAACAAAATCAGTCAGCAAAAGAGGTACCAGCAGGGGGGCCGGGGTCAGTAACTGTGCAGGCAGTGTCAAAGACAAATTGATCAGCAAGAGGAATACCAGCAGGCGGGCTGAGGTCGGTAACAGTAAACGATGACAGGGTATGAAGATAAGCAGAAGACACGTAACCAAAAGCAAGTCCAGGAGAGTAATGCAGGGTCAGCAACAAGTACATTCAAGAGTTCCAAAACAGCCAAAAGGCGTAACAGAGAATACAAGTGAAGCTTCACAAGGTCACAAATGAAGATCAGAAGCAGCGCATCACCCAGATTTATAGGGTCTGTGACTACTCCGTTCCTTGAATACAATGTAGACACTGAACTGTCCGTCTTGTGGTCACTTGACTGCATATATTTGTGGGGCATATGGCTTTACCTGCAACTGCCACACTGCCTTCCAGGAGCCGAAAAGTGGACATGTGCGGAACCTTGAACCAGAAACTCTGATTCACAAATGAGTAGTTGAAGGCAACTGAGAGCGCAACAGTGAAGGTGCCATAGGAACCTTGACACCTCGTCACTTACATGATGTGGGAGTTATTGACCCACTCCACTATGCTATGCTGCATCACGCTGCCAGTTAGGGTGAAAGAAACGGCAACAATGGCAGCAACATCCTTGTGCGCAACAAAAAACACGTTCTCATGCCCACAAAAAGATGGATAACCAACCAGCCACCCATGGGGCATGTGTGGTGGAATAGAGCACATTCTGCAGAAAATATGCCAGGGGGCTCCATGAACAGCAAACAGGGTGCAGAGAGAGAGAAGCAGCACTTTTCAAGTGAAATCCCAAAATGTGCCTACAAATGACATTTGCTTTGTTGCTAAAAACTCCAAAATGCCTATAACACAACACTTCTCAACATTAAAAATCTTGCCTGGTGTTAAAATTCATGTAATCTAATGAAACATTGTGAACAAACAAAGTCCTAATGTGAAGAGCAAAACATTCATCAGACACACTGGATTATCGGTAAACTGACAGCCTCTGTGAAAAAATCTGGGTGCAGTACCCTGGGCTACCTGAATGACAGCTGTCAGATGAGTTACTGATGAAACTTTAAAGGGATCTAAAACTAAAAAGTCTGCTGGATTAGCAAACATAAAAATGATGTTTTGCTAAAATAATATAGATCTCAGTTGCTTTTTATCCCACAGAGTTAAGGCTAAGGAAAAATGTATTTATGTGTGATGTAGCACATTTGGTTTTTGCTGGATTTAGAAGTTAATTAGCCTGGCTGTGCTGCAAGAACTGGAAATGCAGGTTCTCGTAGGTGGAGGGATATCCTCTCAGCAGAAACTCACTGGGAGATGGTAATTGCGGGTTAGCCCAGACTTTTGTCTATAGAAATAGAAGGAACAATGACAGAGCTTCAGCCCAGGAAACTGGAGGTGTGAAGGTGGTTGTAAATGGCTCTTGGAAGGAACAAACAAGGAGGTTGATTCCCCTGGACTGCAGGGAGACAAAAAGGGGCAGACCATCTGTTGCTAAACATGAACAAAGAACAATTATTAAAAGACTCATAACTTGTCAACCAAAAGGGTGAAAAATATGCCAAGGACAGAGTTGTGAATCTAATTTCCGGTTGAACGTTTTAAGAGGCGGCAAAACCGTGTAACATGTTCTGGACAGGAATGGCAATATATGTAGTTTTATGCGAAATGTATTAATGTTAGAATTGTGAAAATTTACACACACATCCCTATGTCAAACACACACATTTGTGGAAAGTTGCATACAATCTGGAAATTGTGTTCATAGCAAAAAGGACAACATTCTGTAGCAAGTTGAACCAAGACCCCACAGCTACAGGATTATGAGCAACAGATGCTATATGAAATATAGCATCTTTGTGTGTGATTTGTATAAAGGTGACCAATGTAGAAATGTGTAGTTAGTATAATATCCAATTTTGAGACCAGTGGCTAAAAGGGAGGTCTCTGAGGACTGTAAAGCAAACCATAAAATGAGACATCATCCGGCTTCGATCCAATCATTCAATGCAAGGCAGAGATGAAGTTGTGCTTCAATCCCAACTCACGGGAAAGGCTTAGCTAAGCCGGCCCATACACCCACTTTGTGATGTAATTTTAAAGCATACATAGAGACAGCTGACTACACATAGAGACTCACAGATCCATTTACTTAACTGATTCCGGCGAAGCACTCTGATCCAGCATTCTACATCCAGCTTTCACATCCTTCCAGATCCAGATGCCAAGACTCTTGCCAGCAATAGAGAACTATTGATTTCAGCAAGGCCCAAATTCTCCAATTTATTCTCTCCACCCAGTGAAGCGCTGTGTGGTGTGAGAAGGTCTTCTGAACCTGTTTCCTGAAATTCTATGGCTTGCCACCACTAGGCTTGCCTGAAGAACTCGCTATCAAGCTGATTTAAATATCCACAAACAAGAAGCATAGATCCTGTGCAAAACTGGTGACCGGCCTAGCTGATCCAATCCTGTTTCTGAGGTGCTGATCTTCCTAGACCAGATCCAATCCTTGACCAGAATTGACGGTCCAATTTAATAACTTATTTTGTAAGTATTAATAGGAAGAAAGGTGACCCTAATATCTATGCATAGTCTCATCCCAATCTCAAGTCATCCTATCTGCACATTCATAATCATAGTATTGTCAGTACCTTTCCTGCACTGATTTTTCTCATTTGTTTTATAAAATCATAAGTCATTAGTGATTTTGAGTAAGAAAAGTAAATCCCAAAACGGAAACTAGAGTATCACACGTGAAGGGTTACGCTGACCACATAACTGTGGAAATTCATGTGTGATATTCTCTTTTTCATAGTCATAATCTAGTGTAAGCAAACCCATCTTTCATTTTCAAAGTGCAATTCTGTTTTCCATTCTCGCGCCTAATTTACAAAAACAACCTTTACTAAAACCTGTATAACTCCCTCAGTTTACGTGATAGAAGTGAAATTTCAACTCCTACTTGTACTCAACATCCATAGCTATCGTTATCATGAATATCGCGCAAGGAAAAGTTTGCCACGAATTACAATTCTGATAAATTTTACACATGGGAAATAGCTTTATTTTGTTTCCGACTTGGACTTTAAGATTTTAATTGTTTTCTGCTGACTAAATCATTGTTTGTGCTTGTGTGCAACTGTTCAAAGCGGCTCCCATAAGATTTTATAACAATTTAAGTATTTTTGACCACATTTGGTGTTTTTGCCCAGTCAATTCTAAAGATAATTTCAAAGCCATTCTGACAGCTGAAAAGTCAATTCCGTTCTTCTCTTTTGTTTGAAAGGGGAAGGTGGGACTTATATTCTTTTTGATTTGTGCAATTCCCGAATCCCTGCTCTCTTCTCCCATCTCTTTACATTGCCAATTGGGGGGTTGAGTGGTGCTGCAGGGGGCACCTCTAACCATAGTGCTATTTATACCAAACCAACACAAAAGTATTATTTTCTGTGCCACATTTGTTTTATGCTCATTCCTTGATTCCCAGTATATTAAAGATATTATTCAGTGCTCTGTCACCCCATTGGTGAATGTTGTTACCTATTAAAATATATTGTGATTACATTTTAAATACATACATAAATATTTACCTTTGCAAACTAGCCTGGAGAAAGGTGTGATATGAGTGGTATATCGTTCAGAATATTGAACTTATAGACAAACATAAATAAAGGTTTCAATTGTGCACTACATACTGGGTGTGTGCCGGATTGAAATCACTTACAATGAAATAGGAAAAACATCAATTTTCTCATGATGTAGGTAAGGCTTCAGGCTATTCCCTTGAATTACTTTCTCAGTAAAAAAGGATGCCCAATTTACAAGTAAGTGGTATCGCCAGACCTATTATTAACAGTGCAGGGTATTTTGAAACATTCCACCAATCCATTGGTGTGCAGTTAGTGAGCAATGAAAACCTTATAGGTTAACCCACACACAGTCCACGTGATCATTACATCCACATGATCATTACATAAAATGAGAAGAAGTGGAGTATAGAATACAGAAATAGACCATGCTTCCATACTGATATGGATTATTCGGATGGATACTGGTTAGGTTTACCAAGTGATGTGTTCCATGCCTACCTGTGCATACCTTTCGGCTAAGTTAGTTGACAGATTAAGAGGACCAACAATGTCCATCACTACTCCCTCAAAGGGCAATGCCACCTCTAAAAGGCTTAACTACAGGTAGGTGCAGTCTTGAAGTACTGAGGTATCCTCACTTACATATCATGCAGAAGCACAAGTGACCAACTCTGCCACATCCAACCACCCTCTCTGTTGATCCACATGAAAGTAAATCTAATCAGTTACTCAATATGTCAGTCTTCATCAGGGAGAAAGGCGTGATGGGAATGCTCTGATTGGCTCAAACAAAGAGCCCTTCTTTATCATGCAAATGTGAGAAGAAATAAGCAGAGGTGGACTTGCTTATTGTGAAATTATACATATTCAAACAGATAGTTTACCTTTATACGCTGTGAGGGTTGGTTACAAATGTATGTATTAAATGTCATGAAAAGAGATAATTTCCCTCCTCAGGAGTGGGACTGGAGTACACTGTGCAAGTAAAAACTGGATCTGAGCATGTCCAAATGACCCTTGTGCATGTACAATAGCTTTAGAACCAGCCAAAGTTGGTGTGAATATATTTGCGCTGGTGCTTATTTGATTGTGCACTCCCAAGTGTGTGTGGATTGAGTTGCACATGTGTGGATTGAGTTTACATTTTGTGGTGGGCTGGAGGACCTATGCCACCTCTCAAAATGTCAACCAAATGCTGGATGAGAATGGATCCTGCGGCTATAGAGACATAGAAACATGGCCTCAAGAGCAGCCAATGCAGTCTTATACCCAGAAACTGCATTCCCCAGAATACCCCACAAGGGAGCAGGCTATTGCATGGATCTGATTACAGAAACTATGATAATACTTTGACGAGTCTGTGCAAACCCACAGAGTTCACGAGCACTGATGTGTTGACTTACCTGAACTGAAAAAAGGACCGGGGTGCTGACAACCATGCACTCCGGTGCGCATATGGAGGGAAATGATTTACCTGGCAGACAAAACCGGAGAATGCCGCAGAGCTGGCAAACTCAAGGAAGAGAATCCCAACATGCACAAAGTGCACACTTCTGAAACCTTGTGGTTCCTAGAAGCCTGGTAGAAATCATTACCCCTTAAATAAATCACTGATCTTAACTAATATTCATAGAATAAGGGCAAAAAAGACTCCTGAAAGAAATAACCAATGCTGGGGAATGACAAAAGAGCATTTGTGAATAACCAATCAGATCCAGCCTTAGTAAGTAGCCCACAGCCTCAAGGGTATAAAAGGGGCTGGAAAAGCTCATTCAGTATCTTTGAACTGAATGAAACGGATGCATATTCTGAGGCCACCTTGATACAAGGGGAGATTGCTGAAGAGTGGAGTACTGGAAAGACTGCTGCCTGCAGGAAGGCAGAGCAAGACTGGAGAGTCAGGAAGTAGAGCGGAAGAGGTGCTGATGCATGCAAGCGCTCGAAAGATAGACTGATCAGAAGGATACAAGAATATCTCGCAAATCTTTGGGTGGAAGTGGAAATCAAGAGCCTAAAGCTTTCCACCAGCGACCCCTGGGGAAGGGAAGTAGGGGAGTCTGGCCCCTGGCAGGAAGGCAAGAGAATATTGGCTGGCTCAAAATGACCATTAAGCTGGGGGGGAGAAATGTTCATTACATTGCAAAACTCAGGGTCTATGAGAGAATCCTATTGTGAATCCCGAGGATTCAAGGTCATTGAGAGAAACTTGGTTTGAATTCTAAAAGGTCAAGGTGCAGTGGAGAACTGCTTGCAATCAGAAGAAAGTAAAGGAACAGGCAGGGCCTGCTGGGTGTCCAGAGATCCCTGTTGTGAATCCTCAAAGACCTATGGTTAAGGAGGAACCTGCTGGGAATACAGGGAAATGTACAATATAGAAGAAAATACATCTTTCAAGAAGCAAGAAGACATGATGGTAGCGAGATGACACCCACTGGGGATAATCCAGCCAAGTCTAAAGTCGAGAAAGCTATGTTACACCTAAGAAGCAGGGCAAAAACAAATAGGTTGAAGGGAAGTGCAGACTGTGAGTGGAACCTAAGGAATCTTCAAAGGACCACTCTTTTCTTAATTTTTGTTACTGTTTTTGGGACAGACTTTGAGAATAGGATCAATCTCTTTGGTTGGTCACTTCTTGGAACATTTATGTTATTGGGTTAGTATAGCCAAGGGCTAAACGACTAAGTTTTGGCTTTGGAACTGTTCTGTTTGCCACAGCATTTGGATCATTAGTTGTCGACCAGGCTGTCCCAGAGAGCACAAGGACTCATCCGAGCAGATTTTGAAATATAATTTAGTATCTTTGAGCTAAAAGGTTGTGAACACTTCGAGTGACACCCTTTTTGTTTGCCCATTATTGACAGTGGTTTATCTTTGTCAATCCTTCATAGTATTAGTTCCTAAAGGTGGTTGGTCTAAAACTGAAGAATAACCACATAGTTGTTAAACTGCTTACAGTCTGCTATCACTTATATCATTGCTCAGCCTAACACCAGATTCACAATGGGCCTCATTACGACCCAGGCGGTAATCTGCCGACATTACCGCCATGGCGTAATGAGCGTTTACGCCGTGGGCCGATGGCGTAAAGAGTGCCACATTACGACCCATCGTGCACAAGCATTACGCCATGGTGGTAATGTAAATAACGCCATGGCGGAAAGGGCCCCTACCGGCATCGTAGGGCGAGCAAGGTGCACTTCCGCCACCGTATGTAGCGGCCACCGTAATTAGCAGTGGCCGCAATTAGCGGTCACCGTAAAAAGCAGAACCGGAAATAGCGTCATCGCGGCGGAACGGGAAACAGCACGTCGCCCATCTTTAAAAACACAATCCATTGCCATCCTTCCGAACAACACCAGATCCAACCCTGACACCTGTCCCAACCCAACACCCACCCATTCAACCACCCAAAAATGCCTAAAGTTGTTAAGAATGCATGTGACCGCCAGCGCCAGGAAAGATTTACCCGGGAGGAACTCTGCATGCTTGCGGAGACCCTGCAAGACAATGCAGCTGTCGTTTTCTCGCCGGAAATTACCAGGCCCGCGATAGCAAAAAAGAAGGCCATATGGGTGCTGGTGGCCGAGCGCGTCAGCGCGGTGGGGACCGTACCCCGCACCCCACAGCAGTGCAGGAAGCGTTGGGATGACCTTCGCATACGGGTCAGAGCCGTCATCTCTGCGAACCGCAACCCTGCCCTGGGTACCGGTGGAGGTTCGGAATCCCCACTGAAACTCCAACCGTGGGAGGAAATATGTGCAACCACGATTGGCATGGAAGGCATTGAAGACGTCAGAGGGATGGAAAGGTGAGGTCCGACATCAGGCGATGAAGGTAGGTGCCTCAAACAAGACATGCCATAGTCACTGCAGTCCATTCATGTGTAGCACAATGTTGCCCTAGAGTATAAATGCAACACTTCAGCTGGACACTGCCCATAGCCACATGCAAGCTCCACCCTGTATACACTGCTGGCACCCACATACCTCCATCCACATTCCACACAAAAAGGAGACAACCTGCATGGCCCTGCCTGAAGTCTGCCTCATCTACTGACCAGAATCATGTCAATCATTGTCATTCCAAAGTCCGCAGACCAATCAAAAACGCCCTCCCTCCTTTGCTCCACCTCAGGCACAGAATCACACCCTGAGGACCAGGACACCCCTGCGACGAAGAGAGCCAAGAAGGCCAATAATACCATCCCTGCACCCTCAACCTCAGCTGCAGTGAGGCAGACCCCACAACAAGCAGAATCCACTGCAATCAAACCGGACGGCCCACCGGCAAGCACCCCAGTAGGCAGCAGGCCAGCAGCAGCAGCACCACCTGTACCAACATTGCCTGCCACAGAAGGCACCAGGTCTGCGGCCAGCAGCAACATGGGTGAAACAGCTGCAATTGCTGCATGTTCAGACTCTGACATTGAGGAGCACGAAGCCAGAAGCCCCACTGACCTCCTACATTCCCCCTGTTTGTCAAATGCCAGCCCCCATGAGGATCACACACAGGGGCACACAGAGGAAGAGGAGTGGCCTTGTACCCCATGCCCAGTTCTCAGTCCACAGGAGGGGAGCAGCCCCTCCATCACACCACCAGCACTGGGCATGGCCCAGCAGGGGCACCAGTCCCTCGAGGACATCATACAACGGCAGCAACATCTGTCCACGATGCTGACTGAGCATGCTGCGGAATGTGTGGGGGCTAGGGCAACCATTGTACAGGCCACAGAGACCCTAAGGGCCGAAATTCCGCAGAGCACTGCCACCCTGAGGGATGCTATGCAGGCCATGTCTAGGGACATTTGTGGTGAACTTGCCGGGTTGTGTCGTGCGCTCACTGAGCTCACCCACACCCTACAGGACGTGCATGCACGGGAGCAGGCAGGGACATCCTCCGCTGCCAGTTCTGCACAGAGCAGCCCCGTCTGACGTTCCGGACGGAACCTGCGCTCCACAGCCAGGGGTGCCCCGGGGGCCGGGAGAGGGGGCTTGTAACAGCCTGTGGCCACTGTCACAGGCATCTGTTGACACTTACATGGGGTGTGTTGGGGTGTGCAGGGGGGAGGGGGGAGGTGGGAGGGGGTGTGTTGGGGTGTGCAGGGGGGAGGGGGGGCGGGAGGGGGTGTGTTGGGGTGTGCAGGGTGGAAGGGGGAGGTGGGAGGGGGGTGTTGGGGTGTGCAGGGGGCAGGGGGGAGGTCGGAGGGGGTGTGTCACGACGTTTTATGATTGAAATACACTTTTTCCTTTTCCGAAATGAAATGTGTGGACATTTTCATTGCATATGTGTGCTTTATTGGTGTACAGTCCACAGTGTGCATGTCCCAGAGACACACAGTGCCCCAAGTGCAGTCTCCATGTGATACACACCAGCCGTGTCTGCTAGAAGCAGTGGTCGATGATATTTTGACGCATTTCACGCCCCTCCTGTGCATCGCCTCCTCCATGAGGTGCCGCCCCATCTGCACCCTCCTCATCCACATCGTCAGGTGGTTGCAGTTCTGTGTCAGGGGGCAGGGGCACATTCCGTCTGACGCACATATTGTGTAGCATGACACATGCCATGACGATCTTTGCCACGTTCTCATGGCGGTACAGGAGTGCCCCACCAGACCTGCTGAGGCATTGGAACAGTGCCTTCAATAGGCCGAATGTCTGCTCTATGACCACACGGGTACGTGTATGTGCACGGTTGAAGTCCTCCTCGTGCTGGTTCTGCGGGTTCCGGACTGGTGTAAGGAGCCACCTCTTCAGGGGATAGCCTGCATCACCTGTATGTAGGCGAGAATGTTTGTGTCAGTCATGACGTCTGTTCAAGAACATGATGTGCCACCATGGCTTGCATCCAACTGTTACTTTGGCTCACTTCTACATGCACTAATTGATTCACACAATGCATCCAGTATATGCTCATGGCTCCCATGGCCTGTTTTGCATGCCATCACCCAATGTATGCAGAGGGGTGGAGTGCATTGTGAGTGCCCATCCACTGTGTCCGTTCATGCCGTTTGGTTAGTTGGCCTGGCACATGTCCTGTGATGGCAATGCGCACATCATTGCAACATTGCTGTGGGCCTCATCATGACCCCAGTGAGCAATGCTGATGTAGACAGGGACATTTTGGGGGCCATGCTGTCTGTGTAATGGTGTGTTGATGTTTCTGTCCGTCATGTGCCTCCTTCGTGGGCAGTTATGGGGGACAGGCCTATCGGTTGATGGTGTTTGGTGACGTGCATGTAGGTGCTTTTCATTGTTGACAATGTGGTCTGAATTGGTAGAATGCACTTGCAGATGGTTGTGTCATGGTTGGGACACAACCTCATTCACATGGTAGGGCTGCTTACATTGGGTATTGGCTTTACTGGTGTTGGGTGGAGTTTGGGTTGCTTTAGGGTATCATCTGTCTCCGTTCTCTCGGCTACTCACAGCCAACTGGAGTATGCATCATTCCCTCCCCTTTCAGCCAGGTGTAGTATGCATCATTCCCCCCCTTTCAGCCAGGTGGAGTATGCATCATCCCCCCCCTTTCAGCCAGGTGGAGTATGCATCACCCCACCCCCTTTCAGCCAGGTGGAGTATGCATCATTCCCCCCCCCCCTTTCAGCCAGGTGGAGTATGCATTGGTACGTCATTCACCTACCCACTTCACATTTCCATGGTCATGACATTGGACTCACCGAGTAGCCAGGATCTTGGGCCTGCATGTCGCTCCATGTAGCGTGGTATTGTGGAGTTCCTCAGGACCATAGAATCATGGGTTGATCCGGGGAATCAGGCACAACAATGTGTGATGATCTTGTTGGAGTCACAGACCATTTGCATGTTGATTGAGTGGAACTGTTTCAGAAGACACGTAACCAAAAGCAAGTCCAGGAGAGTAATGCAGGGTCAGCAACAAGTACATTCAAGAGTTCCAAAACAGCCAAAAGGCGTAACAGAGAATACAAGTGAAGCTTCACAAGGTCACAAATGAAGATCAGAAGCAGCGCATCACCCAGATTTATAGGGTCTGTGACTACTCCGTTCCTTGAATACAATGTAGACACTGAACTGTCCGTCTTGTGGTCACTTGACTGCATATATTTGTGGGGCATATGGCTTTACCTGCAACTGCCACACTGCCTTCCAGGAGCCGAAAAGTGGACATGTGCGGAACCTTGAACCAGAAACTCTGATTCACAAATGAGTAGTTGAAGGCAACTGAGAGCGCAACAGTGAAGGTGCCATAGGAACCTTGACACCTCGTCACTTACATGATGTGGGAGTTATTGACCCACTCCACTATGCTATGCTGCATCACGCTGCCAGTTAGGGTGAAAGAAACGGCAACAATGGCAGCAACATCCTTGTGCGCAACAAAAAACACGTTCTCATGCCCACAAAAAGATGGATAACCAACCAGCCACCCATGGGGCATGTGTGGTGGAATAGAGCACATTCTGCAGAAAATATGCCAGGGGGCTCCATGAACAGCAAACAGGGTGCAGAGAGAGAGAAGCAGCACTTTTCAAGTGAAATCCCAAAATGTGCCTACAAATGACATTTGCTTTGTTGCTAAAAACTCCAAAATGCCTATAACACAACACTTCTCAACATTAAAAATCTTGCCTGGTGTTAAAATTCATGTAATCTAATGAAACATTGTGAACAAACAAAGTCCTAATGTGAAGAGCAAAACATTCATCAGACACACTGGATTATCGGTAAACTGACAGCCTCTGTGAAAAAATCTGGGTGCAGTACCCTGGGCTACCTGAATGACAGCTGTCAGATGAGTTACTGATGAAACTTTAAAGGGATCTAAAACTAAAAAGTCTGCTGGATTAGCAAACATAAAAATGATGTTTTGCTAAAATAATATAGATCTCAGTTGCTTTTTATCCCACAGAGTTAAGGCTAAGGAAAAATGTATTTATGTGTGATGTAGCACATTTGGTTTTTGCTGGATTTAGAAGTTAATTAGCCTGGCTGTGCTGCAAGAACTGGAAATGCAGGTTCTCGTAGGTGGAGGGATATCCTCTCAGCAGAAACTCACTGGGAGATGGTAATTGCGGGTTAGCCCAGACTTTTGTCTATAGAAATAGAAGGAACAATGACAGAGCTTCAGCCCAGGAAACTGGAGGTGTGAAGGTGGTTGTAAATGGCTCTTGGAAGGAACAAACAAGGAGGTTGATTCCCCTGGACTGCAGGGAGACAAAAAGGGGCAGACCATCTGTTGCTAAACATGAACAAAGAACAATTATTAAAAGACTCATAACTTGTCAACCAAAAGGGTGAAAAATATGCCAAGGACAGAGTTGTGAATCTAATTTCCGGTTGAACGTTTTAAGAGGCGGCAAAACCGTGTAACATGTTCTGGACAGGAATGGCAATATATGTAGTTTTATGCGAAATGTATTAATGTTAGAATTGTGAAAATTTACACACACATCCCTATGTCAAACACACACATTTGTGGAAAGTTGCATACAATCTGGAAATTGTGTTCATAGCAAAAAGGACAACATTCTGTAGCAAGTTGAACCAAGACCCCACAGCTACAGGATTATGAGCAACAGATGCTATATGAAATATAGCATCTTTGTGTGTGATTTGTATAAAGGTGACCAATGTAGAAATGTGTAGTTAGTATAATATCCAATTTTGAGACCAGTGGCTAAAAGGGAGGTCTCTGAGGACTGTAAAGCAAACCATAAAATGAGACATCATCCGGCTTCGATCCAATCATTCAATGCAAGGCAGAGATGAAGTTGTGCTTCAATCCCAACTCACGGGAAAGGCTTAGCTAAGCCGGCCCATACACCCACTTTGTGATGTAATTTTAAAGCATACATAGAGACAGCTGACTACACATAGAGACTCACAGATCCATTTACTTAACTGATTCCGGCGAAGCACTCTGATCCAGCATTCTACATCCAGCTTTCACATCCTTCCAGATCCAGATGCCAAGACTCTTGCCAGCAATAGAGAACTATTGATTTCAGCAAGGCCCAAATTCTCCAATTTATTCTCTCCACCCAGTGAAGCGCTGTGTGGTGTGAGAAGGTCTTCTGAACCTGTTTCCTGAAATTCTATGGCTTGCCACCACTAGGCTTGCCTGAAGAACTCGCTATCAAGCTGATTTAAATATCCACAAACAAGAAGCATAGATCCTGTGCAAAACTGGTGACCGGCCTAGCTGATCCAATCCTGTTTCTGAGGTGCTGATCTTCCTAGACCAGATCCAATCCTTGACCAGAATTGACGGTCCAATTTAATAACTTATTTTGTAAGTATTAATAGGAAGAAAGGTGACCCTAATATCTATGCATAGTCTCATCCCAATCTCAAGTCATCCTATCTGCACATTCATAATCATAGTATTGTCAGTACCTTTCCTGCACTGATTTTTCTCATTTGTTTTATAAAATCATAAGTCATTAGTGATTTTGAGTAAGAAAAGTAAATCCCAAAACGGAAACTAGAGTATCACACGTGAAGGGTTACGCTGACCACATAACTGTGGAAATTCATGTGTGATATTCTCTTTTTCATAGTCATAATCTAGTGTAAGCAAACCCATCTTTCATTTTCAAAGTGCAATTCTGTTTTCCATTCTCGCGCCTAATTTACAAAAACAACCTTTACTAAAACCTGTATAACTCCCTCAGTTTACGTGATAGAAGTGAAATTTCAACTCCTACTTGTACTCAACATCCATAGCTATCGTTATCATGAATATCGCGCAAGGAAAAGTTTGCCACGAATTACAATTCTGATAAATTTTACACATGGGAAATAGCTTTATTTTGTTTCCGACTTGGACTTTAAGATTTTAATTGTTTTCTGCTGACTAAATCATTGTTTGTGCTTGTGTGCAACTGTTCAAAGCGGCTCCCATAAGATTTTATAACAATTTAAGTATTTTTGACCACATTTGGTGTTTTTGCCCAGTCAATTCTAAAGATAATTTCAAAGCCATTCTGACAGCTGAAAAGTCAATTCCGTTCTTCTCTTTTGTTTGAAAGGGGAAGGTGGGACTTATATTCTTTTTGATTTGTGCAATTCCCGAATCCCTGCTCTCTTCTCCCATCTCTTTACATTGCCAATTGGGGGGTTGAGTGGTGCTGCAGGGGGCACCTCTAACCATAGTGCTATTTATACCAAACCAACACAAAAGTATTATTTTCTGTGCCACATTTGTTTTATGCTCATTCCTTGATTCCCAGTATATTAAAGATATTATTCAGTGCTCTGTCACCCCATTGGTGAATGTTGTTACCTATTAAAATATATTGTGATTACATTTTAAATACATACATAAATATTTACCTTTGCAAACTAGCCTGGAGAAAGGTGTGATATGAGTGGTATATCGTTCAGAATATTGAACTTATAGACAAACATAAATAAAGGTTTCAATTGTGCACTACATACTGGGTGTGTGCCGGATTGAAATCACTTACAATGAAATAGGAAAAACATCAATTTTCTCATGATGTAGGTAAGGCTTCAGGCTATTCCCTTGAATTACTTTCTCAGTAAAAAAGGATGCCCAATTTACAAGTAAGTGGTATCGCCAGACCTATTATTAACAGTGCAGGGTATTTTGAAACATTCCACCAATCCATTGGTGTGCAGTTAGTGAGCAATGAAAACCTTATAGGTTAACCCACACACAGTCCACGTGATCATTACATCCACATGATCATTACATAAAATGAGAAGAAGTGGAGTATAGAATACAGAAATAGACCATGCTTCCATACTGATATGGATTATTCGGATGGATACTGGTTAGGTTTACCAAGTGATGTGTTCCATGCCTACCTGTGCATACCTTTCGGCTAAGTTAGTTGACAGATTAAGAGGACCAACAATGTCCATCACTACTCCCTCAAAGGGCAATGCCACCTCTAAAAGGCTTAACTACAGGTAGGTGCAGTCTTGAAGTACTGAGGTATCCTCACTTACATATCATGCAGAAGCACAAGTGACCAACTCTGCCACATCCAACCACCCTCTCTGTTGATCCACATGAAAGTAAATCTAATCAGTTACTCAATATGTCAGTCTTCATCAGGGAGAAAGGCGTGATGGGAATGCTCTGATTGGCTCAAACAAAGAGCCCTTCTTTATCATGCAAATGTGAGAAGAAATAAGCAGAGGTGGACTTGCTTATTGTGAAATTATACATATTCAAACAGATAGTTTACCTTTATACGCTGTGAGGGTTGGTTACAAATGTATGTATTAAATGTCATGAAAAGAGATAATTTCCCTCCTCAGGAGTGGGACTGGAGTACACTGTGCAAGTAAAAACTGGATCTGAGCATGTCCAAATGACCCTTGTGCATGTACAATAGCTTTAGAACCAGCCAAAGTTGGTGTGAATATATTTGCGCTGGTGCTTATTTGATTGTGCACTCCCAAGTGTGTGTGGATTGAGTTGCACATGTGTGGATTGAGTTTACATTTTGTGGTGGGCTGGAGGACCTATGCCACCTCTCAAAATGTCAACCAAATGCTGGATGAGAATGGATCCTGCGGCTATAGAGACATAGAAACATGGCCTCAAGAGCAGCCAATGCAGTCTTATACCCAGAAACTGCATTCCCCAGAATACCCCACAAGGGAGCAGGCTATTGCATGGATCTGATTACAGAAACTATGATAATACTTTGACGAGTCTGTGCAAACCCACAGAGTTCACGAGCACTGATGTGTTGACTTACCTGAACTGAAAAAAGGACCGGGGTGCTGACAACCATGCACTCCGGTGCGCATATGGAGGGAAATGATTTACCTGGCAGACAAAACCGGAGAATGCCGCAGAGCTGGCAAACTCAAGGAAGAGAATCCCAACATGCACAAAGTGCACACTTCTGAAACCTTGTGGTTCCTAGAAGCCTGGTAGAAATCATTACCCCTTAAATAAATCACTGATCTTAACTAATATTCATAGAATAAGGGCAAAAAAGACTCCTGAAAGAAATAACCAATGCTGGGGAATGACAAAAGAGCATTTGTGAATAACCAATCAGATCCAGCCTTAGTAAGTAGCCCACAGCCTCAAGGGTATAAAAGGGGCTGGAAAAGCTCATTCAGTATCTTTGAACTGAATGAAACGGATGCATATTCTGAGGCCACCTTGATACAAGGGGAGATTGCTGAAGAGTGGAGTACTGGAAAGACTGCTGCCTGCAGGAAGGCAGAGCAAGACTGGAGAGTCAGGAAGTAGAGCGGAAGAGGTGCTGATGCATGCAAGCGCTCGAAAGATAGACTGATCAGAAGGATACAAGAATATCTCGCAAATCTTTGGGTGGAAGTGGAAATCAAGAGCCTAAAGCTTTCCACCAGCGACCCCTGGGGAAGGGAAGTAGGGGAGTCTGGCCCCTGGCAGGAAGGCAAGAGAATATTGGCTGGCTCAAAATGACCATTAAGCTGGGGGGGAGAAATGTTCATTACATTGCAAAACTCAGGGTCTATGAGAGAATCCTATTGTGAATCCCGAGGATTCAAGGTCATTGAGAGAAACTTGGTTTGAATTCTAAAAGGTCAAGGTGCAGTGGAGAACTGCTTGCAATCAGAAGAAAGTAAAGGAACAGGCAGGGCCTGCTGGGTGTCCAGAGATCCCTGTTGTGAATCCTCAAAGACCTATGGTTAAGGAGGAACCTGCTGGGAATACAGGGAAATGTACAATATAGAAGAAAATACATCTTTCAAGAAGCAAGAAGACATGATGGTAGCGAGATGACACCCACTGGGGATAATCCAGCCAAGTCTAAAGTCGAGAAAGCTATGTTACACCTAAGAAGCAGGGCAAAAACAAATAGGTTGAAGGGAAGTGCAGACTGTGAGTGGAACCTAAGGAATCTTCAAAGGACCACTCTTTTCTTAATTTTTGTTACTGTTTTTGGGACAGACTTTGAGAATAGGATCAATCTCTTTGGTTGGTCACTTCTTGGAACATTTATGTTATTGGGTTAGTATAGCCAAGGGCTAAACGACTAAGTTTTGGCTTTGGAACTGTTCTGTTTGCCACAGCATTTGGATCATTAGTTGTCGACCAGGCTGTCCCAGAGAGCACAAGGACTCATCCGAGCAGATTTTGAAATATAATTTAGTATCTTTGAGCTAAAAGGTTGTGAACACTTCGAGTGACACCCTTTTTGTTTGCCCATTATTGACAGTGGTTTATCTTTGTCAATCCTTCATAGTATTAGTTCCTAAAGGTGGTTGGTCTAAAACTGAAGAATAACCACATAGTTGTTAAACTGCTTACAGTCTGCTATCACTTATATCATTGCTCAGCCTAACACCAGATTCACAATGGGCCTCATTACGACCCAGGCGGTAATCTGCCGACATTACCGCCATGGCGTAATGAGCGTTTACGCCGTGGGCCGATGGCGTAAAGAGTGCCACATTACGACCCATCGTGCACAAGCATTACGCCATGGTGGTAATGTAAATAACGCCATGGCGGAAAGGGCCCCTACCGGCATCGTAGGGCGAGCAAGGTGCACTTCCGCCACCGTATGTAGCGGCCACCGTAATTAGCAGTGGCCGCAATTAGCGGTCACCGTAAAAAGCAGAACCGGAAATAGCGTCATCGCGGCGGAACGGGAAACAGCACGTCGCCCATCTTTAAAAACACAATCCATTGCCATCCTTCCGAACAACACCAGATCCAACCCTGACACCTGTCCCAACCCAACACCCACCCATTCAACCACCCAAAAATGCCTAAAGTTGTTAAGAATGCATGTGACCGCCAGCGCCAGGAAAGATTTACCCGGGAGGAACTCTGCATGCTTGCGGAGACCCTGCAAGACAATGCAGCTGTCGTTTTCTCGCCGGAAATTACCAGGCCCGCGATAGCAAAAAAGAAGGCCATATGGGTGCTGGTGGCCGAGCGCGTCAGCGCGGTGGGGACCGTACCCCGCACCCCACAGCAGTGCAGGAAGCGTTGGGATGACCTTCGCATACGGGTCAGAGCCGTCATCTCTGCGAACCGCAACCCTGCCCTGGGTACCGGTGGAGGTTCGGAATCCCCACTGAAACTCCAACCGTGGGAGGAAATATGTGCAACCACGATTGGCATGGAAGGCATTGAAGACGTCAGAGGGATGGAAAGGTGAGGTCCGACATCAGGCGATGAAGGTAGGTGCCTCAAACAAGACATGCCATAGTCACTGCAGTCCATTCATGTGTAGCACAATGTTGCCCTAGAGTATAAATGCAACACTTCAGCTGGACACTGCCCATAGCCACATGCAAGCTCCACCCTGTATACACTGCTGGCACCCACATACCTCCATCCACATTCCACACAAAAAGGAGACAACCTGCATGGCCCTGCCTGAAGTCTGCCTCATCTACTGACCAGAATCATGTCAATCATTGTCATTCCAAAGTCCGCAGACCAATCAAAAACGCCCTCCCTCCTTTGCTCCACCTCAGGCACAGAATCACACCCTGAGGACCAGGACACCCCTGCGACGAAGAGAGCCAAGAAGGCCAATAATACCATCCCTGCACCCTCAACCTCAGCTGCAGTGAGGCAGACCCCACAACAAGCAGAATCCACTGCAATCAAACCGGACGGCCCACCGGCAAGCACCCCAGTAGGCAGCAGGCCAGCAGCAGCAGCACCACCTGTACCAACATTGCCTGCCACAGAAGGCACCAGGTCTGCGGCCAGCAGCAACATGGGTGAAACAGCTGCAATTGCTGCATGTTCAGACTCTGACATTGAGGAGCACGAAGCCAGAAGCCCCACTGACCTCCTACATTCCCCCTGTTTGTCAAATGCCAGCCCCCATGAGGATCACACACAGGGGCACACAGAGGAAGAGGAGTGGCCTTGTACCCCATGCCCAGTTCTCAGTCCACAGGAGGGGAGCAGCCCCTCCATCACACCACCAGCACTGGGCATGGCCCAGCAGGGGCACCAGTCCCTCGAGGACATCATACAACGGCAGCAACATCTGTCCACGATGCTGACTGAGCATGCTGCGGAATGTGTGGGGGCTAGGGCAACCATTGTACAGGCCACAGAGACCCTAAGGGCCGAAATTCCGCAGAGCACTGCCACCCTGAGGGATGCTATGCAGGCCATGTCTAGGGACATTTGTGGTGAACTTGCCGGGTTGTGTCGTGCGCTCACTGAGCTCACCCACACCCTACAGGACGTGCATGCACGGGAGCAGGCAGGGACATCCTCCGCTGCCAGTT
The DNA here is from genome assembly GCF_040938575.1 of Ambystoma mexicanum. Classification (NCBI taxonomy): domain Eukaryota; kingdom Metazoa; phylum Chordata; class Amphibia; order Caudata; family Ambystomatidae; genus Ambystoma; species Ambystoma mexicanum. The sequence goes on along the minus strand of NC_090928.1, from coordinate 467,701,854 downwards.
CTGCACAGAGCAGCCCCGTCTGACGTTCCGGACGGAACCTGCGCTCCACAGCCAGGGGTGCCCCGGGGGCCGGGAGAGGGGGCTTGTAACAGCCTGTGGCCACTGTCACAGGCATCTGTTGACACTTACATGGGGTGTGTTGGGGTGTGCAGGGGGGAGGGGGGAGGTGGGAGGGGGTGTGTTGGGGTGTGCAGGGGGGAGGGGGGGCGGGAGGGGGTGTGTTGGGGTGTGCAGGGTGGAAGGGGGAGGTGGGAGGGGGGTGTTGGGGTGTGCAGGGGGCAGGGGGGAGGTCGGAGGGGGTGTGTCACGACGTTTTATGATTGAAATACACTTTTTCCTTTTCCGAAATGAAATGTGTGGACATTTTCATTGCATATGTGTGCTTTATTGGTGTACAGTCCACAGTGTGCATGTCCCAGAGACACACAGTGCCCCAAGTGCAGTCTCCATGTGATACACACCAGCCGTGTCTGCTAGAAGCAGTGGTCGATGATATTTTGACGCATTTCACGCCCCTCCTGTGCATCGCCTCCTCCATGAGGTGCCGCCCCATCTGCACCCTCCTCATCCACATCGTCAGGTGGTTGCAGTTCTGTGTCAGGGGGCAGGGGCACATTCCGTCTGACGCACATATTGTGTAGCATGACACATGCCATGACGATCTTTGCCACGTTCTCATGGCGGTACAGGAGTGCCCCACCAGACCTGCTGAGGCATTGGAACAGTGCCTTCAATAGGCCGAATGTCTGCTCTATGACCACACGGGTACGTGTATGTGCACGGTTGAAGTCCTCCTCGTGCTGGTTCTGCGGGTTCCGGACTGGTGTAAGGAGCCACCTCTTCAGGGGATAGCCTGCATCACCTGTATGTAGGCGAGAATGTTTGTGTCAGTCATGACGTCTGTTCAAGAACATGATGTGCCACCATGGCTTGCATCCAACTGTTACTTTGGCTCACTTCTACATGCACTAATTGATTCACACAATGCATCCAGTATATGCTCATGGCTCCCATGGCCTGTTTTGCATGCCATCACCCAATGTATGCAGAGGGGTGGAGTGCATTGTGAGTGCCCATCCACTGTGTCCGTTCATGCCGTTTGGTTAGTTGGCCTGGCACATGTCCTGTGATGGCAATGCGCACATCATTGCAACATTGCTGTGGGCCTCATCATGACCCCAGTGAGCAATGCTGATGTAGACAGGGACATTTTGGGGGCCATGCTGTCTGTGTAATGGTGTGTTGATGTTTCTGTCCGTCATGTGCCTCCTTCGTGGGCAGTTATGGGGGACAGGCCTATCGGTTGATGGTGTTTGGTGACGTGCATGTAGGTGCTTTTCATTGTTGACAATGTGGTCTGAATTGGTAGAATGCACTTGCAGATGGTTGTGTCATGGTTGGGACACAACCTCATTCACATGGTAGGGCTGCTTACATTGGGTATTGGCTTTACTGGTGTTGGGTGGAGTTTGGGTTGCTTTAGGGTATCATCTGTCTCCGTTCTCTCGGCTACTCACAGCCAACTGGAGTATGCATCATTCCCTCCCCTTTCAGCCAGGTGTAGTATGCATCATTCCCCCCCTTTCAGCCAGGTGGAGTATGCATCATCCCCCCCCTTTCAGCCAGGTGGAGTATGCATCACCCCACCCCCTTTCAGCCAGGTGGAGTATGCATCATTCCCCCCCCCCCTTTCAGCCAGGTGGAGTATGCATTGGTACGTCATTCACCTACCCACTTCACATTTCCATGGTCATGACATTGGACTCACCGAGTAGCCAGGATCTTGGGCCTGCATGTCGCTCCATGTAGCGTGGTATTGTGGAGTTCCTCAGGACCATAGAATCATGGGTTGATCCGGGGAATCAGGCACAACAATGTGTGATGATCTTGTTGGAGTCACAGACCATTTGCATGTTGATTGAGTGGAACTGTTTCCGGTTGCGGTACGGTACCTCCATGGCACGTGGAACCACCAATTCCACATAGGTGCAGTCGATGGCACCAATGCAACCAGGTATGCCGGCTAGTGCATGGAAACCCACTCTGGTGTTTGCAATCTCCTGGGCAGTCCGTAGTAATGAGATGTGGTCGTCTGTGTGCTTGAGGAGGGCATCGAGCACTTGGATGAGTGTTCGTGAGAATAATGGTTGTGAAATGCCATGCAAGTGCCCCACTGTGTGCTGGTAGGTGCCTGTGGCCAGGAAGTGGAGTACAGACACTACCTTCAGTCGGGGTGGGATGGCGGTTGGAGTTTCTATAATGCTGACGATGTCGTTGTGTGTCATGTCTACGATGGCGGTGATGGTGTCCCGGTCCAAACGGTACAGGGTGTGGATCTGCTCAGCAGTGAGGTTGAATGGATTGGCTCTGATGCGTGGGATTGGGGGCTTCCTGCGTGGTGGCACTGGCTGTGCTGGTGGGGATTGCTGGGCCTGCCTTGCCCTCCTTCTCCTCCTGCGTCTCCTCTGTGCTGCCTGTTGTTGTTGTTGCTGTTATAGCACTTGCATTGCTATCAGGTCCTCCAGCCCCAGCATTGCTAGTCATATTGGTATCATTGTGGAGTGTGACTGGGTGTGGGAAGGGGTGGGGTGTGCTCTTTTTGTACTTCCTGAGTCTGTATTGCCTTCACCCGTGCTGTTTCTGTGCACCTGTGGCAGCTGCATTCACTTTACATGGCCATTTACGGTTGGTTCGCAATGGCGTAATTAGCACCATGGTGGTAAGGTACTTAACGGGCTGGGTGATGGCGTTAAGTGCATGTCCGCTTGGGTCGGCATTTGCGTACCTTTCCGCCATGGCGCTAAGTACGGTGTGGGAGGTCGCGTGCGCGCGCCCTTGGTGCAGTTAGCGGCAGCGTTAACTACGATGCCGCTAATGGCATCGTAGTTAACGGTCACGGGTCATGATCGGACCTAGCGGAAAACGATGGCGGTAACCATTTACCGCCATCGTTTTTCACTTAGCGCCAGGGTCGTAATGAGGCCCAATGTACTTAAACTCAACCTCGCATGTCATCAGCAAAGCACTGTGGGTAGTTAACATTGTTTGCATATGTGCGTGTGTGTGCTTGCATGTGCCTGCGTTTGTCATTTCCTTTTTCTTTTGAATATTGTTTAGATTCACACATTGGGACTTTGATAACTGTTACTTCAGTTTTCTGTTCGAAATTGTACTATATATAATAAAGTGTCTCTGGTGCTTTGTGGTGTTTTCTAACCCTGCTCTCTGCTTTCATTCACAAGGTTTCTACTGTTTTGTTTGGAAGCATGATGTTAATTTTTCAACTCCAGTTTGTTTCACTTCATTAAATAAAATGCAAATATTGATTAAAAAGTGATATATTTAATGGAGGCAACAGTGAGTAGGCACTGTTTAGGTTCCCCCACATCTACGAATATTGCCAGATGAAATGAAAAAAGGCAACAAGTGCTTTTCAAACAGATTATATTACCAGAGATATGAGATAGAACGAGCTTGGCATGTGTAATATCCAGGTGTGTTTGTGTTGAGCTTTTAGAGTTAATTTATCGTGTAATGGAACCCTCTCTTCTCTTTGCAGGCGGCAGCCCTGGATCATGCAGCGAGCACGGGAAGACGTTTCCTGGGTGAGCTCTGGGAACCCTCCTTATGCACCTGGAGGTGAACAGTGACTGTAGTAAGTTTAATAAGGTGATAATGATGGCATTTGTCAAGGAACACCTTAAGCTAACAGAGAATGGCACTTTTAGCTTTAACTGTAAGGATGAGCTTCGGGTAATAGCTTTTCTTTTATATGCTAAATGATAAATGACCATTTAAACTTTGACTCAGCCGCCAATTTAAGACATTACGAACATAAAGTATATTGAGCTACGAGCTAGTTTGATGATGGACGCTGCCTGATTTGTCAAACTGGTGATTACAGCCGGAGAACGTTCATTCATCTTAACGTTTCCTCATAAGTTACACAACATCATTTCCAACCAAGACAACCCCTAGAGTTATGTTATCACTGCTCTGTTTTGATTATGCTTTTCCTTCTGTCTGATTCCATGTGTCTTTGAGGGAGATTTAATCAAACTATACATCAACCTGTGACCTAATATAACGGCTACCAAAGACTACATTTCTAGCATTCCAAGCCTACTGACTGGCCGCCGCACGTACTTGTTCCTAATGATGTGCATGTGTGCAACTTTCTTTTACAGTGCAAGGAGCAACGTAGACTTTTGGCAAAGGTGTTTTTCTGTCATCTCTTGAATGGCCAAAGTCAGACACTTGCTGTTTATATTCATAACACTGAGCTTGCATGTTCAAAAACATGATTTAAAATGAAAAGTGATGGCTAATTTCAAAAACAAAAATACAGTGTTCTCCAGTAAGTGCATGTGGTGCTCAAAGACAGTTTGAGCCAAAAAGAAAAGCTGGGAAGGAACCGCGGCATTTACATGCGACTTCTGATGCAGAGCATACATAAGCACCACTGTGATAGGACTAACGGGTTATGCATTTAAAAAAGCAGTGGCAGGTTCTGAAAATTGACACAACACTGTTGTACATTTGGTGTTAAAGATAAGGTACCAAGATATCCCCTTTCAGGGCCATACCCTCATGGTTACAGAAATACAATTGTTGTTTTGTAAATAGCACTACTGATGGCAGAGAGGGATGTTTCCATGGGTTTCTGACGACAGGCAATCCTTTCACATCTATGGTGCTTTGCAACATGTATAGAGGCAGAAGGGCACAGGCGAGGGTCACAGGGTATCCAGTGTGGAAATGCAATACAAAATAAAATGGGGGTGAACCATACACAATGTACAGTGGGGGGCCTGGAATGAAGGAAGAGGAGTGCAACAGGGTCACACATCACACCAGGCAGTGGGCATCATAGAATGGCGGTGAGAGAAGTAAGTAGAATGGTGCAAGGGTCATGTTCACGTGAAAGAAGCCTTGGGGGAACATGACTCCAATCCATAGATTGTAGTGGGGAAAAGTAGGAAATGGAAGATGACAAGTGGACCAAAATGAGAGTCCTTGTTGGACTCCACTACCACAATGTGTTGCATTCTTCAAGGATCATCCGTCACTCAATGGCTCTTCACCATACACTTGAGACTATGTTGAAGCATTGATCCTACTATTCCAATTCTATGCAGACAATGTGAAAATCATGATCCAGTTAGGCAAAGGTTATAAACTGGTCATCCAGTTAATGATATCCCTTCTTGCATCAGAAGCATTGAGAAAAGGCGAGACTCTTCTTCAATGCTGAAAAAACAGACGTAACCTTGAAGCATCCAACGGAATGCCTCCAACCTTCATTGCGGCTATCAAATTAGGACATCCCCAGGTTCTGCTATCTAAACCAAACACGTGTACTCACTGCTGATCTAACATACAAGCAAAAAAAACAAAAAAAAGCAAAAAAAATAAAAAAAATAAACAATCTGTTCAACTATATTTACTGAAACAAAATCAAAAATCCTTCCCGTGACTGAGTTTCCACTTCATCCCGGGCTTATGTCAGAGGTATGATCTTGATACACCTCGACTATCGCAACAGCATTTCTGCAGGCATCACAAAAAATAAATGTAAGGCATCTTCAGCTCCTGCAGCCCCTCCACAAATGTGGTTTTGGAACTAAAGTGTAGAAAAAGGCTTTAACAAGCACTACATTCACTAAACTGTCTTGCGGTTAAAGAAAGTATCTGTTGTGTGGAGAAGGCCTGAGGAAAAGGCCTTCTCCACTCTCTGCCGCTCCGCTGCAACTCCAAAAGCCTGGATGATCCATTTCACAGCTGATCCAACGAAGCCGGGATCATCTGTAAGCCCCAGTGCCTCCATTCTGCACAAATCACCATCCACCTTTCACGCGGCAACTACAGGCCCTGAAATAGTGGACCGGGTCGCTATGGCAACCACCACCATCAACAAAGAGGCAAGAAGCCCTGTCGCTGCGAGGCCATGCCAGGATTGGCCCATCCGCACTGCCAGCGCCTCCCATTCTGCCTTAAAGGAAGATGGAGTGCGCCGGCAGGCGAAGCCATGCGGAGAAGGCCTGAGGAAAAGGCCTTCTCCACTCTCTGCCGCTCTCCGCTTCTCCACGATGCTCCAGCAGGAACTCCACCTATGCTCCAAGCCAGTAGATGCTGCGGCACGAGTCCAAGGTGAGCAACCACTCAATCTATTCCACCCTAGAAACCGCCTGCACTTACTCCCCATGCAGGATATGATCCACACCCCTACCATCCCTCCTTCCACACCAGGAGTGCACACCTTCAACCCCGCACCAACACAGTGTGGCACTCGGGTCTTCCTGCCCCTCTCTCTTACCGCGTTGGTTACAGTGTTTCTCAGCTGCTTCACAGTGCGCCTTTCCCTACCACACGTGAAGCATACCTCATGGCTCCGGACTCAGAACTAAACAAACGCTCAACGCTATTATGCAAGAACAATGCACATGACCTCACACGAGGCAAGTGTTACGATATTTGCTGCAAGGCCCATTGCACCCCCCGACACACTTTGTATACCGCCCGTACCACATAACTCTACTGATGTATTTGGTACCAATAATGTAACCTATGCTACCGCCACTGCCGCCACATGCACATGGTCCATAGCATATGAACTTCCTAATGCTAAAATTGTCTGCAATGTATATGTGCCCCACCATGCTGCCCATGATGTATCTGATGCCACAAATGTGATTACTGCTAAACTACCTAGTGCTAACATTGCCTGAAATGTATATGTACCCCACCACGCTGCCCATGATGTGCTTGATGTCACAAATGTGACCAATACTGCTGCCTTTGACCCCACATGCACACTTCCCATCACAGATCACAGATATGCACAATGCTGCTCATGATCTGAATGTCAATACCAAAGATGCTGCCCACAAGCTACATCCCAATGCTTCCTCCCCCCCCATCAACCATCACCACTACCTTCAAGAGTAACTGTTCAAACTCGCACCTTAGATGTGCCCTGGTCAATGCCCGCTCCATCAATGCCCACGCTCTCGACATCAATGACCTCATCATTACCCATGATCTCGACATGCTCTTGGTAACTGAATCATGGCTACACGTAGCCTCAGGCCCTGCTCTTTCCCTGGCTCTAGCCCCAGACTACTCCATCATCAGATACGACTGGCCCACCAAGGATGAGGAAGTAGCCCTGATAGCCAAAGAATCATTATCCATCAGAAAGACCAATAAGGTTATAGACAATAACAGTGACTACCTCCTTGCTAAAATTAACCACTCTCACCACTCTACCATCACTGTGCATCTTGTCTACCGACCACCTGGACCAGTAGATTTCCAAACTGCCCTTAGTCACCTGCTATCTGACAATCTCAACAAATCAACAAAGGCCATCCTACTAGGAGACCTCAATGACAACAATGAACCTGCAGCCAAAGCGCTCAACACCGCGCTCGAGGATTCAGCAATACTGTTACAGGTCCCACTCACAGTCAGGGCTGCTCTCTAGGCTGTATTGCCCAACACAACGGCCCCCATCACTATCACTGCCAACTGACCCACCCCATGTCTGACCACCACATCATCCATTTCAGTATCCCTACTGCCAGAAACAAGCATATCCCAGTGCCACCCATGCCATGGGCCCTTGTCAGAATCTCTAGGCAACTTACAAAAGAAAGGCTATTGCCTTATCTATCATGACCAGCCTTCAGACCCCCGTTCTCAGCCGACCCAGAGATCCTAGCACTTACCCATGACAAAGCTATCAAAGCAGCAGTTGAAGATATCACGCCACTAAAACCATGAAAGGCTAAACCTACCAGCCACGCCAATGCATGTTTCACCACCGACCTTCTGGCACTACGATCCAAAAAACATGTAGCCCTAACACTCTGGCAAACTACCCAAACGGATAAAGCAAAACTTGACTTTAAGACTTGTGCTAAAGAATACAAACAAGCAATCATCAGGGCAAAAGCCATCTTCTTTGAAACTAGACTCTTGGAAGTAAAATCCCATACCAAAGACATATTCTCTATCTTTAGGGACTTAGACACCCCTACAAGAAAATTGAAGAAACAGACATGATCAATATCATGAAATAATCAATTAAGCTGTCTAACTGCAAAGGAGACACCTGCCCAGCTAGAGTTATCAAAGAATGCGCCAGCCCTCTCACACCCTTCCTAACAGCATTCGTGAATGCTTCCTTTACTACGGGTAAATTCCCTTCCTGCTTCAAGGAAGTGTGGGTCCGCCCTCTCATAGAAAAACCTACCCTGGACCCGTCCTGACCTAATAACTACAGGCCCATATCCACAGTGACCTTTCTGCTTAAAATACTAGATAGAGCGGCCTACCTACAAGTTCAACAATTCATTGAAGAAAATAAACTCCTTGGGGTGTGTCAGTCAGGTTTTCGTCCAGGGCACGGGACAGAAACCACCCTAATTGACCTGAAAACTCAGATGGACAATGCAAGAGATGCAGATAAACCTGCTCTTCTCCTCCTCCTGGATCTCTCGGTGACTTTAAATCTTGTTGATCACAAGGTCCTATGCCACCACCTATCCGCAACAGCCAAGTTTTCACCACGTGCCACTACATGGATTCATCCTTCCTGCAACGAAGGACCATGCAAGTATTTTCTGACTCTACCTGTGCCTCACCCACCATAATTCTGTGTGGTGTACCACAAGGGTCATGCATCTTGCCCACCCTCTACAATATTTTTACGCTCCCCCTCTTCCTCATCCTTGACTCACTGGGTATCTTGTATACTAATTATATCGACGATACCCAGATCCTCCTTACACTGACAGGAGAGTATGACACTGACTCTAAGACTCTGAATGACATCTACAACACCATCCAAGCATGGATGGTAGTAAGCGGTCTCTGCTTGAACTCTGACAAAACTGAGCTGCTCCTAGTTGGCACCAAGGAAACACTTAAGAACATTGACACTAAATTCAGCCACTTTGACATTGACTGTATCAGAATCCCAGTTACAAACGCAGCAAAATCCATGGGAGTCTACCTTGACTCTAACCTAACAATGACCAGGCAAGTCAACGCCATTACCTCCGTGGCAGCCTACCACTCAAAACTCATGAGCGCAGCCAGACCTTTCCTATCAGAGGAAAATTGCATCACCATTGCACGAGCCATTACTGGCTCGCAACTGGATTATTTCAATGCCCTTTTCTTAGGAACATCCACAAAAAACATGGCTAAATTACAGGTCATTCAAAACAATGCCCTGCGTGCAACCATAGGCATCCCAAAAAGGGAGCACAACACGGCCGCCAGGAAACAGGCTCACTGACTCCCAGTCAAAGAGAGAGTCATTAAGGCCCTTGCCCTGACACACAAGTGCATCCACCATACCGCTCCTCCCTACCTTTCAGAGAGATTCCAGCCCATATCCTCGACCAGACCTACAAGGACACCCTATGCAAACATGCTCACAGTACCCAAAATCTCGAGAGCTCGAGCAAGTGGTGCCAGCTTCCCATACCTTCCCAGCTATGCAATGGAACGCCTTACAACCTCCCCTTTGTGGAGAAATTTCCCATCTAGCATTCCACAAAGTGATAAACACACTGCTCTTCTCTTAATCACTGCCCACACCACAGCTAAATCAACACCTACACCCACTAGATATGAACAGTGAAATGTTATATTATTCTACTGTGAGTAATGTACTTCTGACCCAAATGCAAATGCTCCTTTCTGTGACTAAGCTAATGACAAGTAACAGTACAGCGATGCCCAAGGGCTGCATGTGCGCTATACAAATGTAAAATAAATACATTTAAAGTTCTTTCAATTATACATAAATCAAATCAGTCAAAAATCCTAAAAAGCCCAAAAAAAACTGTCTAAACCTTACAACACACCACAGAAAAGTCAACACACTATGGAAATCCGGTGGGGAAATCAAAAAGATTGCCAAAGACCAGTGGGAAAGTACGTTAGACTGAAGTGATGGAAATGCATAGCAGTGAGCCTATGGCACCAAGGACATCATCAGAATATTAGGAAGAATCTGAAAAACAATGTTTAACTTGAGCCTACCGAAGGCGCTTGACAAATCCTAGAAACCCCAGAGTTCTGAACTATCAATGTCTGATTATTACAAATGAATTATGCGTGTGCATACCTTCGTCTCAGCATGATATCATACTGCATTTGTGTAGTTAGCTTTACATCCTTCTTCACCTTACTACTCTTTTTTAGTTCCTCTCAAAACAACATTAAATACATTAATAAAAGGGGGCACTGGCTGTTTCTGCTGTGAAAAGTGGAAAAGCGATTCAGAGTCCATCGTCATTCTTTTGGGTCTGGATGCCAATGTCTCAGGAATCCATCCATTCATGCATCCAGGTGGCTTCGTGCACGAAGAAGAAGGCTACATATACCTGCGCCACACCAGGGAGGTCAAGCTCCCGATTTCATGTATGATTTTCTCCTCATACACGGAGTAAACCGTTCATTGCGCAATGGGGGTTTCCATGGAAACTGGGGAAACCATAGCATGTGCGACGCCACGCGGCCAGAGCGAGAAAGAACGTCTCTGCTGGTAATGTGACACGGAGGACTTAAGACTGCCCTCTTCCATCATACAGTGCTTCTGATTGAAGTTGTTTCCGGAACCCCTTCTGAATTTCTCGTCCTGCATGATGTTTTGTTTCTGACCCGTGTCTGTTATCTGGAATTCGCCTTTGCCTGCTCCCTGGTCTGTGAAGTGTATGCTATTCATGGTGGTGATTGACCCTGTCTGCTCTACGGACTCCTCTGCTACACGTTTTGTACCTTGCTGCTCGAACGTTATCTGACCCAGCCGCTCTATGCACTGCTCTGCTCCACGTTTTGTACATTGCTGCTCAAATGTGTTCTGACCCTGCCTGCTCTACGGACTGCTCTGCTCTACGTTTTGTACCTCACCCAAAGTCAACCTCAGAATTTGCATTTGGAACTCTTTGCCTTACCCCTGCTTTCGGAACTGTCCACACGTTACTGAACTGTCCTTTGTTACCTGGATTCCAACGCCACCCCACTGCATGGCGGTCTCATCTGTGGATTTCCTCTGCGATTCAATAACCTTCCGTGCATGGACTAGAGACTTCCTGAGTGCACCTCCTTGGAAGGTAAGGCATCCTTGTGCCAGCGGGTACGATTTGGACTTGCATCACGCTTCTGGGACACAGCAGACTAACTCAGTCCCTCGCCTACTACTGGTAAGAAACACTCCCTTACCGTCCCTATACGGGACTGTTCCATCACCTCTGCTTTTGAAGTGTGTTTCTCTGACTCTAGGTATATCCTATCCTGGGAGTCAACTAGGGGAATCTGCTGTCCAGCTACAATGCCTGCTCTTACCATCTGGCACCCATTAAGGAATACCCCAGCCTGAATAGAGGTTAGCCTCACTTGGTCTGTATTGTTCTCTACTTGTGCTTACCTGTGCAAACCTTATAACCGTGTCTCTTGTTTTGCAGCCGGTGGTGTCGTGGTGTGTGCCCCCAGTCTTCAAAATAATTGCCACCTCTGATATTGTTACTTCAGAAACAACAGAAGGGTACATTGGTGGGAAGACCTCGTCGTCAACTGGAACAAGTTCTGCTGCCTTCCTTTGCCTTGTGTTTGGGACTCCACCTATCACGCTGAGTGGCAGCATAGTGGTGAATCCTAACACAATGCTTTGTATGTACTGATAATCCTCAAGCTGATGCATCAGTGAGTGTGGCTCTAGGTGCAGGCTGTTTCAGCTATGTTGAGTGGAAGAGCAGTGCTGAGTCGATAGACGTCCTTTTGGGCAATTTTAAATTTTTGCTACCATCTTAAATGCAGGTAAAAAGCAGTGGTCTGTGGACAAACTCTTCTGATGGTTTGCGAATGACACATGACCACAGGAAATACCTCCACAACCTGAATCCCATGGATGGTATTTTTTAATATACCACCAGAGTTACCACAACTGCTTGATCCATAGTAGTACTAAATAGATTGGGTTGCTATGACATGAGCCAACAACCCGAGTAGAAGGTACAGGATTGTTTTTATTCATTTCACTTAATTTCGTGTTCAGTGCAGCTCCGTGCACATCCAATGGTGAGTCACCATTTACTAAAATGCTTCAGCTTTGTATAGTATGGAATTGTCATTTTTTTGAAAGAGCACTGGTTTACCAAATTATTTTTGAAAAAGTGAAATGAAAAGAGAGACAACAAGATTAAGGCATAAGAGTCCAAAGAATCCACAACCGTTGATGTTGGTAGAGAAACAGAAAACCAGTCAGTTTGTTCAGCAGGGAAGAGGCAACAGCAGAGAGGGTGTATATACAAGAGAGTCCAAGCGTATGCAGTGACAGAACTTCGGAACACATGGGCCATATTCAACTGAGAAACTGGATGTAGGAAAAGAAAGCCTATCTCTAGGGGAGGGAACTCTAATGCACAAGACTGACTGTGTCACCTACTGCCAGCAGGGTTCCCCAGGTTCACATCATAGCATGGTAGTCAGCTTGAAAGATATTTCAAGGAAATATGCGTTATGGCCTGCCAAGTTTCAGCTGGTAAGAGTGGGTATATGATTGCTCTTCAAGAAGGCAGCTAGTTTGACACTTCGATGATTGAAAGAAATCAAAGCAATCAACAGAAGATTATATAACTGACAAAGGGATACAGGGCATCGTCGCCTAAACCTCTCATTAGATGGCCGGGCATTGGGGTATAATTGGGACAAGGGAAAGTGTCCAGGGTCCGTTAGGTGTTCCAGAATGAGTCATGGTCCAGAAATGGGCCCCAGCCTTGTAGGGATGTGTTCTTTGGTGAACCATGATCTGCAACTTCTACTTTCCTGAGGTAGGGATAGAGGTGCCACTTGCTCAGGCAGACAGGAGTGAAGAGATGGAATGCAAGCTGAAGAAGGATCAGCCAGTATATGGTGGCCCGCCATTGTCAGTGGCATGTGTGGTTCCTGGCGTCAGCAGAGACTCAACAAGGAGACTTCCCCCAGGTCCAGGGCTCAATGACACAACACTCGCAGGCATACAATGGTGGGTGCCAGTCTCATATATTTTCTGACTGTTGTTCTTCAAAGAGTAATCTTGCGTGTTTGGCAGCCAGGAGTGAGGGAGGAATTGTAAGGCAAGCCAGAGAAGAGCCTCGCCATTTTTTCTCTAGGAACACTTAGTAGCTGGCAGTCCACAAGTCTCAGTTGTATGGTCAGCTGTATGTGCAGCCATCAGCAATTCCTCACCTGGGAGTCTTCCCTGAATCGCACAGCCCCATAAGACAATACTAGCAGTTGTACGATGGCAGATGCTGAGGCCATGTCCCTGCAAGCAGTGGAACATGCTCAGTGTCAAATATTAGATGAGTACCAGTTACTTTGTTCAAGATGTGCCAACATTAATGCTGAAAGAATTGGAATTCTAAGTAGAAGCATCCTTCTTCGTCCATGCTCTCTCTCTCTCCCAATGGTAAACGTGTATTATGTCAGTGTTTTGGTAGAATTCTCTTTTAAATGCATCAGAAATGAAGAAGAAATTGAACTTTCGAAACTGTGTTAAGTTCCTAGCTTTTACACTAGGGCTATACACATTATTAACATCTATTCAGAAGATGCCCAACATGTGGTTCAGTGGAGGAAAGGAATTTCATATTGTAAATGTTTCAATACAGAAAATTACAAGTAAATACTATGAAGGGCATCTCTAAATTGCTAGAGGATCCAGGTACAGCTCAAGTGTCCACACTTGTGTGCCCTTTTAGGATACCAATTGATTCATTTTGAGGGCATACAAGACAACCAGTCTAGTGGTATAGCAAATGCATACAAAAATCATGAGAAATGTAATGTGTCATTAGCCTATTGTCAGAGGCTTTGAGGTTGGAAGTCCCCTTTGGTCTGTGTCCTGCTGTGTGCCCTGTCTTCAGGGGCATACATCAAATGTAGTGTGCGCCTGTGTTCATGTGTTTTCTATTACGCAGATCAAATTACATATTTTTTAAAGCCACGCAATGCTTCTTCCTGACGCAGACAGTAAAGGCGCTCCCTACCCGGCCAAATCTGCAATTGGCCATGGCAGCTACCCAGAATGCCCTGATATGAACTGGCCCCCATGCTAAGTCTCAGAATTCTAGGATAACCGACTCCCCTGACCTCTTTACAATGCCCCTGTACTCACAGGCAGTGTGTGCCTCAAATTGTTCAAAGTCGTCCATGGTTGATTTCTGAGTTTATGTAAACAGAAAGTTTGATCTCCAGTCCGTTGACAAGGCAGAGCTACAAATCTGTCCATTGGGGCACTTCCCAAAACGTCTTTGCTGCTTAGTATAGTCCCATACACCACAGTACTCGTTTGCTGTCCATTGTGTTGATTGCATCAGTCTGAAAGTATAAAGCAATGGAGCTAGCAGTCTAGGTCTCAAGCCAAGGTCTAAAGCAAACAATTATTTCAATCCAAAGTGAGAGAGAATGTTTTGCTCCCCCGGCCCTGGCACTTTGTAAATATGCAAATCCAATGTCCTGTGCACATGTATAAGCTAAGACATCTCTTTTATCAGGGTATTAGACCGATGGTGGTGATTTGGAGATCATGTGCTTTTTGTGGTCTGACACTGTATTCAGGGTAGATGTAGTTCTGTCACACATTTACAGAGTTTAGAGGCTGTCTGCTGCATTGGAAAACACATGTGTAGCCAAGTATGTATTTGTATTCCTTTCACCACACCTATATTGTTAGATAAGGTTATGTATCTTGGGCTTATTTTGAATATTTAGATGCAGTTTTTAAGCATAGTTGTTAGTTGTTGTAATAAGCAATAGGATGGACATGCGCAAATAGGCCATTGTTAAAGGCAGCAGCTTTTGTCGTTTAGTGGGCTAGGCCACAATTCTGATCTATGGTCGTTTAAGCAGGTGCCTTCCCAGACGATAGGCGAATGAATAAATAATGGTTGTGAAGGACACAGAGAGATACACGCGAAAGCCCAGACAGTAGCTTTGCCAAAATGAAGAACTAGGATGTGAACACAGCGCCCCCACTGAAAGTTAAGGCACTCAGTCCAGTGGTAAAGTGATTTGGTAAAATGAATAAATAGGAGAAATGTATTTCCAGGAGCAGGGCCTCAGTCACTTTCTTTTTCATGCAACTGCTCATTGAGAGACGATAACAATGAGGTTGTTTCTAGGGTTGGCAACATGTATGAAGATGGGAGTTGCAGAGTGAACAGGTGCAAGTGGTGGGTAGCGAAGGGTGCCAATTATGGGGAAGGGGTTGCGGTGTTCCATGGCATGCAACAAAGTTTTGACCTCACTTATTTGCACTCATTACATGATTGATCTGTCTCAGTGGGATGCTACAGCCCAATATGTCTCATGTGTTGCTGTCCAATTAGGGTACAGCTTTTTGATCAATTACACCATGAAGAGGGCCAACTAATGAAACTGGTGTATTTTGTGCTGACTGTGAAATTATGTCATGTTGCAGGGGTGGTATTTTGATAGTCACGAGAAAAGGAAACTTCCAATCATATTGTTTAATGTATAGTGTTATATGTAGGACAGGTTCATTTATCAGTTTCTCATTTTAAATATTGAATCCCTGAGTGGCCGTGTCGAGATTGTTCTCAGTTCAGTTCAGCTGTCTGATTCTACCAGTCATATTTTGCAAATAAAGAGCAGAGCAGTTGTTTTCATACAATTGGTGCACTCTATGTTTTAAAAAAAAAGGTTTCTATTCTTTTTTAATTATGTCCGAATACTTTTCCTACCATTACATTTGGAGGCTCCAGCAAGTTTGTGAGTACCAGATCGCCAGTACCCCCAAAGAGCTGGGGGCTCCCCGCTGCACACAATGGTGGCTCAGTGGCGGCCTGCAGAGACCAGTTCTTGTTCACAGGAACGTAGGAGGTGAGCAGATGCAGAGTCTCCCAAAGGTTTGCCTGATCCCTTAGGCAGGCCGCCAATCTGGGTGGTGCAGAAAGTTGAGAGGGGAGACTCAGCATTGAGGCAACTTAGAGTTCTTATATCACGTAAGTGAGCTCCTGCATGAAAATGCAGTATTGTGGATGTTTTTGTTGTTATTGGATTCATTTGTTGTTTAATTGATTGGTAGATGGAGTTGGAAGGGAACACCTCCATTTTGGGGTAAGATGGCACCATGTAGCATTGCCTGAGGTTTTAGTGAAATATTGAAGGGAACTCCGCCATTGGGGGAAAAGATGATGATTTGGTTAGTATGAGAAATGTGTGAGTGAGAAGAGCAGAGATTGATGTGTGAGTGTAGGTGCCTTTTATAAAAAAAAATGGTTGACAATTGGATTTCCTTTTTGCAAATTGGTTCTTCAAAGTGAAAAGGGGGTTTGAACAATTTATTTTTTTGTGAATTGGTTTATTAAAGTGACAAAGGGCTTTGAACAATTGGATTTAGTGCAACTTGATTTATTAAAGTTGCATAGAGCTTGATGATTTTGTGACGCTGCTGAAACAGTTTTGGTAGGTATTGAGTAGGGAGGAATGGTGGTTGATTGACATTATGGACACTCCAATAGAACACATCTATAGGGCACTCCTACATTATATGGATAGGACCATATTACCAAATTACTGTGAATGCAAGCAGACGTCCAAGGCCAAATGATAATGATATGTTATTAGGTCAAACATACATACAATATCACCCAATCTGTGTTGGTACTAATTTATCGCCCTCAGAAGTGTGAATGGCTGAGTTGAGATTTTTAAGAACAGGCTAAATCAATGACTCACCACCTGAAGTGTGCCTGGAACTAAACCTTTATGAGTATAACAATTTTTGGATAGAATACGAGAAAGACAAATTATGTGTTATTCCTATTCTTTCTTATTTTGCGTCACTGCTCAAAGTGATACACTTATGGAACCCTGTTTTTTTAAGAGGCCTGAACAAGAAAGTCAGCCACTCCAAAAATAAAGAGCCACATGACACTGGCCACAACCCAGGAGCTTACATTTAAAAAACAAAAAAGTAAAAAAACAAAAAAGTAAAAAAAAAATGTTTTTCTAGGGATAGCAAGGGGGACCACAGGGGTAGCAACTGCGACCCCTAGCAACCCCCAAATGACGTCTCTGACCGTTAGAAAGCCATTAATTTCAGAAACAGAAAAGCATGCACACAGGCATAGAGATGATATATTGAAATAATAAGAGGAGGAGCTTGTAAGAGCAGCATTCGAGCAGGAGAAGGGGTGATGTGCAGCGGTAGCAACAGGTAAGTGGACGTCGGGACAGATAATGTTTAAACTTGACAATAAACCCATTAGAGATCTCCCTTCTCTAGAAGAAGTGGATAGCAACTCAGCGTGTGATGATGGGCAAGCAGAAAGTGATGATGAAGGGTTCATAGAAGATGAAGCAAGAAATAGCGTCTCATGGGAGGATAGAGATAGGATGCTGTGGTCTGAGCAGCTTAGGAGACAGACCACCAGCATAGCTGTAGCAAATAGTAAGGAAACAGAGGAAACATCACCACCTCAGAAGAAGGGGGCACAATTTTTCCTATTTCGGAAAGGTTTAGGGGGCCTCAGTACCAAATATGGATAAGGAAAACTTAATAAACATCTTGCCATCCCTCACAGCAGTGACAGACAAGTGGATTTACGCCCTTGAGAAACAGACTGCAGGGCTCACCCCAGCTGGAGGAGATAAGAAGAGCTTGTTTTCCTCTTTATTGGGTGAACAGGCTTTGGGAAAAGGAAGGATATCACGGGGTGACACTGAGCAGAAATACCCTTGATGGCACGTCATTTAAAAACTGTTGAGCAGACATATGGAAGGCACTAAGGGAAATTTACCCAGACAGGTCAGGAATGCAATCTATTTCACCTCGTACCATTGGGCCAGATGAGGAGCCCACACAATGCATTGAACAGATACAGGAGAGGTTCCGGTTAGAGATGCAACAATCATGGGATAGGAATATCCACATTTTTTTATCACATTGCCAAGGGTTCTCCTTGCAGAAGTACAGACATAAATGGGGAAGGTAATAGGCATTGAGGCGAAAGGATGGCCTGAAATACAAGCACACATAGTACACCATTGTAGAGCTAAGAAGAATACCAAGCCCAGAAGGCAGAAGCAATGTTTGTACAGAAACAATTAACGAGATTCAGTATGGGATGAACAGTAATTAATAAACACCACCGAAGGACAACACCTGTACAACCTATTGCAGGGGGGGTATTTTCCACAATGAGGATATATTATACAAGCGCTGTGTTAGCTGCAAGAAAGCAGGAACTTCCAGAGAGGCAGTGGGACTGGCTTTGGATATGGAGGAGTAAGACCTATGTACATAGGACAATTACAGGTTTGTGGGAGAATGTGACACTTTTCACGAGAGTGAAGGAGCAGAAATCAGGTACAGTATGACGCTGGTGGTATCCCAGTATATAAGACTATCGCCTGACAGTGTTCTCCCAAATAGTCCTCGGGAAACCCTTATTCAGGTGGCCTGGGGAGGGTTGGCACTCTCAGATCCCAACCCTGGGGGTGGACGAGCAAGGGAGAATCGCTTGATTGATTGATTGATTGATTGATATTTTATTTCTATCGTGCTCGTACACAAGGGTTTCAGTGTTAGGGAGCTTGAGGTTATGCTCAGGGGAATGCCCAAAGGGAGAAGTAGTATTATAGTGAGGAGGAGGGTGAGGGGGACAAAGTCCCTGAGGTTGTCCTTGGTTATTCAACATCTACCTCCCTTCCATTGAAAGAAGTTCCCTTAATAACATCCTACCACCCTGTTACCCTCAGAACCCATAACTCCCACAATCCTTGTTTCCCGGTCTCCACTCAAATACTCCCCATCCTTCGGCTGCACGTCCCTCTGGCTATTCTTTTCCGAACACCCAATCTATCATGACAGAAAACTACCGTTCCCACAATTCCCCTTTTTCATTTTACGACCCCGGTTATTCCCGTTTGATCCACCAACCTTCCTACTCATTTCACAAACCCTACAAAATCTACCCCTCTGAGATCACCAATACAAGGATTATCATTCCATGTAACTCCTCTTTCCCTTCCTACCCTGCAGAACACTCAGAAACTCTACCCCTCCCCTTTTCCAACACCAGCACTTTCTCCCAACATAAAACAACAAGGACTAATGTGAAATCTGTTTACCTGACATGTCCTGATACAAGTCAGGCAAAATCAGACAATTAACCAAAATCACGCACACCTGATGGCCCTTTCCCGTCTCCAAAGGAATAAAAGGTGGAGCAAAAGAGCACAGTACGAGCAAGACAGACCGCATGACGACACCGTTAATTGACCCCGCAGTTCAAGAGAAGGCGAAAGGGAGCAAGAATCGAGAGCATCTAAAGGAGAGAAGTGACCTTGCCCTTTCGACCCAAACCCGTCAGCCCTTCAACGAAGGAAACATAAGCCTGAGGACAATAGCTATACAGTCTTGCAGCAGATGGCAACGGTACATGGGGAATGCCCATGCTGATATGCCAGAGCGAGGGAGACTCCTGCTACCGTGGTACTGGCCTTGACTCCAGAGGGGAGGAAAGCTAAGCGGTTCATCACAGTGGTGAGTCGAAAGGGAGACCGATAAGAAACTAAACTGTGTTGAATGAAACCTGCCCTGCAAAGTGGCAGATTGAGAAGAGTTCAAAGAACTGTGAATTATAAGGGGAAGACCAGCTGCAGAGGGGACCAGCACTGCATGGCAGCTGGCCCGAGAAACTCTGGTCAGTCCTGGGTTACTGGAAACTACTGATAACAGAAGGACATTGGAGAGCCTCCAAGACAGGTCAAAGTGGTCATACAGGAGGTCTTGCAAAATCCATGTACAGTCAAAAGCCTTTTACCTAAGAACTGTAGAGAATGCAAGGGAAGTGAATCCCACATTATGAGAAAGCAAGGGAAGTGAATCCTGCAGACATTGAAGGCGAATGTAAATGTGAAGTTGGCAAGAGTGAACCCGGCAGAGGGATGCTAACAAAAAGAGATCAAGTCTAAATGTCCAATAGTGAACTGTGTGGGAAAAGATGGCAAGAGTGAATCCAGCTGAGAGATGCTGACAAGAAGGGGGAAAAGTCTAAAGACCCAAGAAACAGTGTGTTGACAAAGATGAACCCGGCAGAGGGACGTCCATGAGAACTGTTTAAAAAGACATTAGGATTTGTGCACAAGAAAAGCCAGAGTGAACCCGGTGGAAGAAAGCTTAGAATTGAGAGGGGTCTGTGCCCGGAAGAGAGGAAGCTGGGGGTGAAGATTCACCATCCCCAGCACCTGTTGAAAATAACTTTTATTTCTTTGTTATATTTTCGATCCTCTAATGCAAGAGCCTTTTGATGAAAAGAAACTTGATTTTCGAGGCTCCTGAGAAGTTAAAACCAGATTTGTTGTCTCATGCCGGAGAAAGCTCGAGAAGTATCACCCTAAGTTACATAAGGTAATAAACTGTCATTTGGTAAAAAAAACATTTGTTTTGATATCGTGAATGCATCAGGTCTTCGAAGGCAAGAGACTTTCACGAGAAACAAGACTTGACCATCGACGGCCGTGATAGCTGAAAGCAGAACTTTTGTCTTGTGCTGGGGAAACTCAAGAGTGTACTGTGCTCCACGATCCTACCTTACCCCATGCCCAAAATGTGGGGAAGGGAAACTGTAAGAGATTTTGTTTTATTGGGGTTAAATTTGGGATTTGGCAGTATTTTCTAACCGTAAAAATATTGGTGGTAATTTGGTGGTAAATTAGTCTTACATATAGAGTGGGTTTGGTATCATACTATTTTAGTTACCATAACTTGTTAGCTGGTATTGGTGGTAATTTTAGTGGTATCTTCTTTTGCAGTATTTTATTTCTGTGGTATATTGGTGAGCATGGTTTCTTTTTTATACTTTAACCCCATCATAAAAAAAACTTTCCTTTCTATTAGAAAACCTTCTAGTTGTCTGTAGAGAGTGCCAGACTGATGCACTTCAGTGAACCCCATGAGTTTATTCAATGTGCCACCTATAGTTTGTGGCTGGCATCACTGGCTTATGTACAACCAGTAATCTATGTGCCATTAGGCATTACTGGCTTATGTGCACCCAGTAATCTATGTATCAGATTAGACACCTTCCCATAGCATGCAAGGCTGGGCTCACTCATGACATATCACACACATCCTTTACCTTGTAGATATTTAGTACTGACTTTCTCTTATTTGCTATTTCAATTACAGTGGTAAATTAGTAAATGCACAACTATATTGATATACACCTCTCCTTTGTACTTTACTTATGTAAATAATTCACAGATGCATGAATGACACAAAAATCCCCTTTGTTTTTACATATGCTTTTTGTATTGCATCTCATTTACAAGTCACAAAATCTTACCATGTTATTTACAGCATCATCTGCAATAAAAAAGAAAAAATAGAAGAAGCAGGTATTTTGTAACATGGATTAATGTTCCCACATTCTGAAAATAGAGAACAATAAACATGCAATGATTTCCTAACTTTCCTACACTTCAATAAAACATAGTGACACATACAGCATTTTATCTGGTCCTCACTTAGCACTTATTTTACCAAGGTCTTGTATTCTTTGAAGTCCCCGCACAACCTTGCTGTGTTCGCAGATGCAGACCCAGTGTCAGCGCGAAACTCTTCCGTAAGCTTGTGTGGGGGAGTGCCAACTGATTAAATCCCAAAGTCAGCGCTCTACTACATGGAACCTCCATCTGTCTGTCTCCTCAGCCCAGCATGAACTATCTGCCCTCTTCATTTCTATTTTCTTCATTTCTATTTTCCAATAAAACTTTTACCCATCCCTTTATTGACGTGGCTTGTCTGCCTACATTTTCTCCCAATCAGGTTAAAAAGAATGTGCTCTGTGCCAGCCTTCATTTTCAGAACAATGAAAGCTTCAGGCCCAGAGTTACTGTTTCACTTTACTTCCTGCAGCTTGCATATTTTCTGTTCTCCACAAGCTGAAGAAAACGCCAGTGTGCATTTAAAAATGAATCTCAGCAGCCCCACCAAAACATGGATTTCACCTCATTTTGCATAGAGGACTACATTCTCATGTTAAAAGTTAGCATTTAGTAGTTATGTTAATAATGTTAGTCAGTTAGATATTCTAATGTAGTCTCCATACATGAAGCATCCAAAATACATGGTGCACTTCATTATTTGAACATGGCAGCACACTGGCCCTCATTACGACCTGGTGGAGGACCATGGTGCAATTTGCACCATGGTCCATGGCGCAGAGCTGCCAACTCCGCCATGGCGGAGTTGGCGGACTTACCGCCCCATTCCGACCTTGGCGGGGCGGTTAGTCCCCAATCCCCATTTACCCTTCCCCATTCCCATTTTTGCCCCATAGGGTATAATGGGAGTGGGGAAGGCGTTAATTACGCCACCGTATATTGCGGTGGCGTAATTAACAAGAGGTCCCGTAGCGCCATGGATTTTTCCGCCCGGAAAATCCGGGCGTAAAAATCACCATGGCGCTACGGAAAGTCGGAATCTGGCGGAGAGGTACGACATGCATTACGCTGGCGTAAACCCCTCTCCGCCAGGGTTGTAATGAGGGCCACTGTCTTTCTATGTGTGCTCTGAATAGCTGCAGTTTCAAATTGTGCCTGGCTGTGTTATAAATCCTGTACTTTGCATACTGCCAATAATGCTAAACTACTGGCAAAAAAATTAAATTGCTATATTACATACTGGCAAAATGCTATTATCTGCTGGCAATAAAATGCTACCTACTGAATGCTGGAAATAAAAATGCTGTATATATCCATACATATATCCTTCTTTTTCAGACAATTCTGGCCAACAAACCCATAATTGGAGGAAACCTTTTAAATGTACATCTCTCCTTTTTCATCATATGAATCACAACTGAAATAATAGCAACTTTATAAATCAAAGTCCATGAACATTTAAACATTTCATAACTAACCACTGCTTAATCATAATAAAAGTAACATATCCCAAATAAGTCCATGAGTCCTCATACACATGTCCATGTGCATGTATAATGAAATATCCACACATCTTTCTTTCCAACCGAATTGTCCATGTATATCCAACTGTCTTTATATAGTTGTGAAATCAACATTTTAGTTATAACAACAAAATAACAAAATAAAACAAATAAATAAAACAAAGAACTAACATAACTAATTAAAACAATTAAATAAAATAATAAAGTTGTGAGACTCCATCGCTCCTTACTTCCAGTCACATAGGATGATATTATGCTCCACCAACAACGCTGCAGAATGAAGTTCAATTCACTACTGTTCCATTAATGACGTTCACTTTCTTTACGACTGCACCTCTGAAATGTCCTGATCATCAACATTTCATCATCTGGTTCATTCGGTGAAACTCTTTCATCCTGGCGCTCTTGGGTGGTTTTTCATAGAAATCATCTCTTTAGGCATCCCTGTCGCTCTGTCTTCACCTCCATACTTCGGTCCAGAGGCTTTACTTGAGCTTCATCTCGTGGACTCCAGGACTCCATCATCTCTCGCATCCTCCGATCCTGCAACCTCTGACCCCAATCAATGTTTGTTAGTATTCTAAATTAAATAGAAAAGGAACAGATTAAGTGCGTAGCACAATACCAATTTTACCCTTTCTAACACACAAAAACAAAATGTAGTCCTAAACATTCCGATTGACTCTGCCGATATCTGCAACTAAGCACATGTTAGAGAGAAACAATAACATACATATCACATCATCATACATCAAAACAATTTTCATGTAGAACATCTCATTTGTACCATAGTACGTTAAACTGATCCAGCACCTTCTATCAATTTTTATTGCCACACCTTTCTCAAATGTGGTATTTTCATCTGCATTTATCTCCACAATAAACATTACATCTGTTTTTATTTTTATGGCATGAGACATTATGGAGGCAGCCACTGTGTTTATCTCTCCATGTATTCAGGGCACTTAAGCTGTCTCTACTTGCTCAAGTCTCCTGATTTCATGTTTGGGGTGAAAGGGTTTAATTTGGTTAACATGAACAAATTGTTCTGTTACCATTTCACCCTGTGTCTTTAATATTTTGTAAACTACTGGGGACACCTTATCCACTATTTGAAAGGGCCCTTGCCAGGCCGCAAGAAATTTAGAATGTTTATGTTTAACTTTTCCAAAATGAAACTTATATACCTGATCCCCTACATTATATTCTTTCACAGATGTCTTTTTATCATAATATGACTTTTCACTGTCAGCAGCCCTTTCCAAATTCCACTGCACAAAGCAAATGCATGTTGTAAATGCTTCCTCAGTTCTTCCATATATTCGTGAACTGTAGATGCACTTACAAGTGTCTGTTCATGTGTCCTGTATAACAAATGTTGTGGCAACACCATTTTCCTACCTGTCAATACCTCATGAGGGCTGATACCTGTTGCTTTGGTAGGAGTTGATCTGATTGCCATCAAAACCAGAGGTAAACGTAAATCCCAGCTGGAACCTGCCTTTGCTACAAATTTCTTTAATATATCCACAACAGACCTGTTACAATGTTCAACACCCCCACAAGAGGCAGGTCTGTATGCAATATGCAGTTTTCTTTTCACCCCCAGTATCTGCCACACTTTACTCATTAAAATTAAAGCACATGTAAAATGACTTCCTCTATCTGATTCCATTTTTTGTGTTAACCCAAATCTTGAAAATATATGATTTACCAGTAATGTAGCTGCTGTTTGCGCACTACAATCTGGTGCAGGAATACACTCTATCCATTTTGACATCAAACAAACCACGCTCAAAATATAACGGGTCCTCCTGCTCGACCTTTTTACAGGCCCTACATAGTCTATTTGCAAATCTGACCATGGAAGGGTTAAGCCTCTTTTCATCAGTGGGGCTCTATGCATTGGTGAAGCATGTTTAAATTGGGAACCTACTAGACACCCCCTAGTATATAATTCTACATACTGGGACATATGTGGCCAGTAAGCATAATCTTTCAGTATCTCTAATGAAAGGGGTACCACCCACTGTATTTGTCCTGTTACGGATTCCCTAATCATGAGTCCGTCCTGTAGTCTGATTGGTTTTTTATTCTTTAATAGCACCCTCAACTATTCTTTTCCCACACAATCATATTTAGTTAAAGGATTTTGTTCAGGGTCTATCAAATGATTATAATAGATTCCAAAGATTGGATCATCCTTTTGTGCCTTGATCTGGTCTTGATCTGGTGTATCATAACTCCATTGCACTACTGGTTGTTTTACCTCTTTTGGACCCTTAGAGCATGCAACTTCATCAATCTGTATTTCACCAAGTAAGTGTTCAATACGTAGCAACTCTCCCATCACAGCCAAAATATTGGCTAACTGATTTGCTTTATCGTTTCCCTCCTTATCTTCTCCTGGAGTTTTTAAATGTCCACAATCTTTCTTCCAGTATATTGTTAAATCATTCTCTGACACTAATTTGTCTATAGCCTGTATCATTTTTCCATGTTTGAGAGGCTTTTTATTGTACGTAATCATGCCTCTTGCTTTCCAGCCAGGCAAATATTCCGCAAAGCTATTTTGTGCATAATCAGACTCAGTCACCAGGACAATTTCACTAAATGTATTTTCAACTGCAGTAGTAATTGCTTTATAAATGGCAGCCAACTCTGCTACCTGGCTACTCCTAGCCCCAATTCTCATTCCTATACTAGGAGTGTCCTCACATTTCAACCAACACCAAAAATAAGGCAACGTCGCCTTATTATCACTGGCACTTCTCAGTTGGCCCCCATCGCTCAACGTAGCCTATTGAAAATAAGTGCTATTATTCCTAGAACAGGAATGTGAATAAAACATTCCTGTCTATATCCATACCGACTCAACAAGTGTTTTAAATTATCTAACAAGTAGAGCACGAACATTTTAGGGAAATATATGTTTTTGAAATTTTCAGCCCCTAGGATTGGGGGCCAAGGGAGAAGCACTAGTGATAATAAGGCGACATTGCCTTATTTTGGGTGTTGTGTTAATTAGAGGTCCTTGTGCTATAGGACCAGTTTGAACTGGCAGCTCCAGGTTAAAACTTTCAAACTATTTATTGATAGTTCTAAACATCCATTACAATTGGAAGAATAGTGTGGTGCCCACCGCTCCTATATTTCTCACTTTTCAACCAGCCATTTCCTATCCCTGATACCAACTGTTTATTGCTGTAATTCTCAATGGGAAAGGCACATCCATCAACATATACAGTTGGTAAACTCTTGCATGTCTTTTCTTTTCATCAAAAGCTTAGTGTGGTTGTTGTTCAAACTCCTGCAAACTAGACTCCACCCCTACTTCGTCTGATACACATTCAGCTGCACAGTCATGTAAATCTGCTAATCCTTGAGCAACTGGGCTCTTTTTATTCTGGCCATACCTCACTTCTACAGGAAAGCCTTGCAGTGCCAATGTCCATGAGGTAATTCTGGACTATGCTAGATTGCCTGACCTAATCATTTTACTCTGTAAAAACTGCAATGGTTGATGATTTGTCTCAATGATTACTTTCTCCCCCTGAACAATGGGACGATAATGTTGCAACGCCCACACAGTGGTCAAAAGAGTCTTTTCACATTCATTGAACTTAATTTCAACTTGAGAAAATGCCTTACTTGCATAAGCAGTAATTTTGTGGTTCAAATCATGTTTTGCAGATAACACTGCTGACATACAGGAGCCGATTCATGGAACAAACGTGCGCCGAAAATCTTTGCGCAAGCAGGCGCAAGTGGAAAAAAACAGGCGCACGCGCACGCCTGCGATTCATGGAAGTCCCTGCGCGTGTACACCTCGGGATGTGCGCCAAACCCATGCATGGCGCACAAGTCACTGCAACATCCCGAAAGGCGTGCGCGACGCACACAGTGAAAGCGCACAACCTCGGCGCATACACCAGAAAGTGGGCGGAACACGGGGTGTAACGCGCGGAATGGGGAACAACGCGCGAAAATAAGGGCGTAACTGGGGATGTACTGCAGGGAAGCAGACGGAACGCCCACACGCACTCGAACCGCACGTATTCATGGAATCGAATAGGGGAGAAGCCACGCACAGCCAAAGACACGGACAAGCTGAAACACGTCCGCCACACGAAGGCAGGCGGTAGAGTCCCAGCGCATCACAAAAGTGGTAACATACAGCAATTGGGCCTGTGCGAGCGGGGTACGTGTATTTCAGGGGCGCGCGGGAAGTTACACACGCGATTGAGCGTGGTACGTGTATTTCGGGGGCGCGTGGGAAGTTACACACGCGATTGAGCGCGGTACGTGTATTTCGGGGGCGCGCGGGAAGTTACACACGCGATTGAGCGGGGTACGTGTATTTCGGGGGTGCGCGGGAAGTCACACACGCGATTGAGCGGGGTACGTGTATTTCGGGGGTGCGCGGGAAGTTACACACGCGATTGAGCGGGGTACGTGTATTTCGGGGGTGCGTGGGAAGTTACACACCCGATTGAGCGGGGTACGTGTATTTCGGGGGCGCGCGGGAAGTTACACACGCGATTGAGCGGGGTACGTGTATTTCGGGGGCGCGCGGGAAGTTACACACGCGATTGAGCGGGGTACGTGTATTTCGGGGTCGCGCGGGAAGTTACACACGAGATTGAGCGGGGTACGTGTATTTCGGGGGTGCGAGGGAAGTCACACACGCTATTGAGCAGGGTACGTGTATTTTGGGGGGCGCGCGGGAAGTTACACACGCGATTGAGCGGGGTACGTGTATTTCGGGGGTGCGCGGGAAGTCACACACGCGATTGAGCGGGGTACGTGTATTACGGGGGTGCGCAGGAAGTCACACACGCGATTGAGCGGGGTACGTGTATTTCGGGGGCGCGCGGGAAGTTACACACGCGATTGAGCGGGGTACGTGTATTTCGGGGGTGCGCAGGAAGTTACACACGCGATTGAGCGGGGTACGTGTATTTCAGGGGTGCGCGGGAAGTCACACACGCGATTGAGCGAGGTACGTGTATTACGGGGGTGCGCAGGAAGTCACACACGCGATTGAGCGGGGTACGTGTATTTCGGGGGCGCGCGGGAAGTTACACACGCGATTGAGCGGGGTACGTGTATTTCGGGGGTGCGCAGGAAGTTACACACGCGATTGAACGGGGTACGTGTATTCCAGGGGTGCGCGGGAAGTTCCACACGCGATCTCATCAGGGTACGTGTATTACAGGGGTGCGCCGGGAGCAGCACACGTGAATTGCACGTGTGGGTCCTCCCAGGTGTTCCCTCTACACCCTCCACGGCCCCTGCAGGTGGCTCACACCACAGGGGCCTACCCAGCACATGTCCTGCAGGCCCCCCATCCCCCATGGCCATGCCCACCAGCCAACCCACATGTCAACTTGCACTACTGCCCACCAACGCATGTCCCCCTGCACTCCCAGCCACCAGGGGCACCCACCACCAGGCCCCCACCCATGTCCAACTCATGTTCCCCACCACCCCAACCCCCCAGCAGTGCAGGGGCACCAACCACCAGGCCCCCACCCATGTCTCCCAGCACCCCCACCCCCCAGCCACTAGGGGCAGCCTCCACCAGGCCCCCACCCATGTCTACCACCACCCCCACCCCCCAGCAGTGCAGGGGAAGCCTCCACCAGGCCCCCACCCATGTCTCCCAGCACCCCCACCCCCCAGCCACCAGGGGCAGCCTCCACCAGGCCCCCACCCATGTCTCCCACCACCCCCACCCCCCAGCACTGTGGGGCACCTGCCAACAGGCCCCCATCCATGTCCAACTCATGTTCCCCACCACCCCCACCCCCCAGCACTGTGGGGCACCTGCCAGCAGGCCCCCACCCATGTCCAACTCATGTTCCCCACCACCCCCACCCCCCAGCACTGTGGGGAACCTGCCAGCAGGCCCCACCCATGTCTCCCACCACCCCCACCGCCCAGCCACCAGGGGCAGCCTCCACCAGGCCCCCACCCATGTCTCCCACCACCCCCACCCCCCAGCAGTGCAGGGGCAGC
Organism: Ambystoma mexicanum; assembly: GCF_040938575.1. Lineage (NCBI taxonomy): Eukaryota > Metazoa > Chordata > Amphibia > Caudata > Ambystomatidae > Ambystoma > Ambystoma mexicanum. The sequence goes on along the minus strand of NC_090928.1, from coordinate 467,672,833 downwards.
CTCCACCAGGCCCCCACCCATGTCTCCCACCACCCCCACCCCCCAGCACTGTGGGGCACCTGCCAGCAGGCCCCCACCCATGTCCAACTCATGTTCCCCACCACCCCCACCCCCCAGCACTGTGGGGCACCTGGCAGCAGGCCCCCACCCATGTCCAACTCATGTTCCCCACCACCCCCACGCCCCAGCACTGTGGGGCACCTGCCAGCAGGCCCCCACCCATGTCCAACTCATGTTCCCCACCACCCCCACCCCCCAGCACTGTGGGGCACCTGCCAGCAGGCCCCCACCCATGTCCAACTCATGTTCCCCACCACCCCCACCCCCCAGCAGTGCAGGGGCACCCACCACCAGGCCTCCACCCATGTCTCCCACCACCCCCATCCCCCAGCAGTGCAGGGGCAGCCTCCACCAGGCCCCCACCCATGTCTCCCACCACCCCCACCCCCCAGCACTGTGGGTAACCTGCCAGCAGGCCCCCACCCATGCCCAACTCATGTTCCCCACCACCCCCACCCTCTAGCAGTGCAGGGGCACCCACCACCAGGCCCCCACCCATGTCTCCCACCACCCCCACCCCCCAGTCACCAGGGGCAGCCTCCACCAGGCCCCCACCCATGTCTCCCACCACCCCACACCCCAGCAGTGCAGGGGCAGCCTCCACCAGGCCCCCACCCATGTCTCCCAACACCCCCACCCCCCAGCACTGTGGGGCACCTGCCAGCAGGCCCCCACCCATGTCCAACTCATGTTCCCCACCACCCCCACCCCCCAGCACTGTGGGGCACCTGCCAGCAGGCCCCCACCCATGTCCAACTCATGTTCCCCACCCCCCCCCCCCCACCCCCCAGCACTGTGGGGCACCTGCCAGCAGGCCCCACCCATGTCTCCCACCACCCGCACCCCCCAGCCACCAGGGGCAGCCTCCACCAGGCCCCCACCCATGTCTCCCACCACCCCCACCCCCCACTCCCCAGGGGCAGCCTCCACCAGGCCCCACCCATGTCTCCCACCCCCCCACCCCCCAGCAGTGCAGGGGCAGCCTCCACCAGGCCCCCAACCATGTCTCCCAGCACCCCCACCACCCAGCCACCAGGGGCAGCCTCCACCAGGCCCCCACCCATGTCTCCCACCACCCCCACCCCCGGCAGTGCAGGGGCAGCCTCCACCAGGACCCCACCCATGTCTCCCACCACCCCACCCCCCAGCAGTGCAGGGGCAGCCTCCACCAGGCCCCCACTCATGCCTCCCACCACCCCCACCCCCCAGCACTGTGGGGCACCTGCCAGCAGGCCCCCCACCATGTCCAACTCATGTTCCCCACCACCCCCACCCCCAAGCACTGTGGGGCACCTGCCAGCAGGCCCCCACCCATGTCCAACACATGTTCCCCACAACCCCAGACCCCCAGCAGTGCAGGGGCAGCCTCCACCAGGCCCCCACCCATGTCTCACACCACCCCCACCCCCCAGCCACCAGGGGCAGCCTCCACCAGGCCCCCACCCATGTCTCCCACTACCCCCACCCCCCTAGTCAACAGGGGCAGCCTCCACCAGGCCTCCACCAATGTCTCCCACCACCCCCACCCCCCAGCAGTGCAGGGGCACCCACCACCAGGCCCCCACCCATGTATCCCAGCACCCCCACCCCCAGCCACCAGGGGCAGCCTCCACCAGGCCCCCACCCATGTCTCCCAGCACCCCCACCCCCCAGCACTGTAGGGCACCTGCCAGCAGGCCCCCACCCATGTCCAACTCATGTTCCCCACCACCCCCACTTCCCAGCACAGTGGGGCACCTGCCAGCAGTCCCCCACCCATATTTCCCACCACCCCCACCCCCCAGCACTGTGGGGCACCTGCCAGCAGGCCCCCACCCATGTCCAACTCATGTTCCCCACCACCCCCACCCCCCAGCACTGTGGGGCACCTGCCAGCAGGCGCCCACCCATGTCCAACTCATGTTCCCCACCACCCCCACACCCCAGCACTGTGGGGCACCTGCCAGCAGGCCCCACCCATGACTCCCACCACCCCCAACCCCCAGCCACCAGGGGCAGCCTCCACCAGGCCCCCACCCATGTCTCCCAGCACCCCCACCCCCCAGTCACCATGGGCAGCCTCCACCAGGCCCCCACCCATGTCTCCCAGCACCCCCACCCCCCAGCCACCAGGGGCAGCATCCACCAGGCCCCCACCCATGTCGACCACCACCCCCACCCCCCAGCAGTGCAGGGACAGCCTCCACCAGGCCCCCACCCATGTCTCACACCACCCCACCCCCCAGCAGTGCAGGGGCAGCCTCCACCAGGCCCCCACCCATGTCTCCCACCACCCCCACCCCCAGCAGTGCAGGGGCAGCCTCCACCAGGCCCCCACTCATATCTCCCACCACCCCCACCCCCAAGCACTGTGGGGCACCTGCCAGCAGGCCCCCACCCATGTCCAACTCATGTTCCCCACCACCCCCACCCCCCAGCACTGTGGGGCACCTGCCAGCAGGCCCCCACCCATGTCCAACTCATGTTCCCCACCACCCCCACCCCCCAGCAGTGCAGGGGCACCCACCACCAGGCCCCCACCCATGTCTCCCACCACCCCCACCCCCCAGCACTGTGGGGCACCTGCCAGCAGGCCCCCACCCATGTCCAACTCATGTTCCCCACCCCCCAGCACTGTGGGGCACCTGCCAGCAGGCTCCCACCCATGTCCAACTCATGTTCCCCACCACCCCCACCCCCAGCACTGTGGGGCACCTGCCAGCAGGCCCCCACCCATGTCTCCCACCACCCCCACCCCCCAGCACTGTGGGGCACCTGCCAGCAGGCCCCCACCCATGTCCAACTCATGTTCCCCACCACCCCCACCCCCCAGCAGTGCAGGGGCACCCACCACCAGGCCCCCACCCATGTCTCCCACCACCCCCACCCCCCCAGTCACCAGGGGCAGCCACCACCAGGCCCTCACCCATGTCTCCCACCACCCCCACCCCCCAGCACTGTGGGGCACCTGCCAGCAGGCCCCCACCCATGTCCAACTCATGTTCCCCACCACCCCCACCCCCCAGCAGTGCAGGGGCACCCACCACCAGGCCCCCACCCATGTCTCCCACCACCCCCACCCCCCAGTCACCAGGGGCAGCCTCCACCAGGCCCCCACCCATGTCTCCTACCACCCCACACCCCAGCAGTGCAGGGGCAGCCTCCACCAGGCCCCCACCCATGTCTCCCAACACCCCCACCCCCCAGCACTGTGGGGCACCTGCCAGCAGGCCCCCACCCATGTCCAACTCATGTTCCCCACCACCCCCACCCCCCAGCACTGTGGGGCACCTGCCAGCAGGCCCCCACCGATGTCCAACTCATGTTCCCCACCACCCCCACCCCCCAGCACTGTGGGGCACCTGCCAGCAGGCCCCACCCATGTCTCCCACCACCCGCACCCCCCAGCCACCAGGGGCAGCCTCCACCAGGCCCCCACCCATGTCTCCCACCACCCCCACCCCCCACTCCCCAGGGGCAGCCTCCACCAGGCCCCACCCATGTCTCCCACCCCCCCACCCCCCAGCAGTGCAGGGGCAGCCTCCACCAGGCCCCCAACCATGTCTCCCAGCACCCCCACCACCCAGCCACCAGGGGCAGCCTCCACCAGGCCCCCACCCATGTCTCCCACCACCCCCACCCCCGGCAGTGCAGGGGCAGCCTCCACCAGGACCCCAGCCATGTCTCCCACCACCCCACCCCCCAGCAGTGCAGGGGCAGCCTCCACCAGGCCCCCACTCATGCCTCCCACCACCCCCACCCCCCAGCACTGTGGGGCACCTGCCAGCAGGCCCCCAACCATGTCCAACTCATGTTCCCCACCACCCCCACCCCCAAGCACTGTGGGGCACCTGCCAGCAGGCCCCCACCCATGTCCAACACATGTTCCCCACAACCCCAGACCCCCAGCAGTGCAGGGGCAGCCTCCACCAGGCCCCCACCCATGTCTCACACCACCCCCACCCCCCAGCCACCAGGGGCAGCCTCCACCAGGCCCCCACCCATGTCTCCCACTACCCCCACCCCCCTAGTCAACAGGGGCAGCCTCCACCAGGCCTCCACCAATGTCTCCCACCACCCCCACCCCCCAGCAGTGCAGGGGCACCCACCACCAGGCCCCCACCCATGTATCCCAGCACCCCCACCCCCAGCCACCAGGGGCAGCCTCCACCAGGCCCCCACCCATGTCTCCCAGCACCCCCACCCCCCAGCACTGTAGGGCACCTGCCAGCAGGCCCCCACCCATGTCCAACTCATGTTCCCCACCACCCCCACTTCCCAGCACAGTGGGGCACCTGCCAGCAGGCCCCCACCCATATCTCCCACCACCCCCACCCCCCAGCACTGTGGGGCACCTGCCAGCAGGCCCCCACCCATGTCCAACTCATGTTCCCCACCACCCCCACCCCCCAGCACTGTGGGGCACCTGCCAGCAGGCGCCCACCCATGTCCAACTCATGTTCCCCACCACCCCCACACCCCAGCACTGTGGGGCACCTGCCAGCAGGCCCCACCAATTGACTCCCACCACCCCCACCCCCCAGCCACCAGGGGCAGCCTCCACCAGGCCCCCACCCATGTCTCCTAGCACCCCCACCCCCCAGTCACCATGGGCAGCCTCCACCAGGCCCCCACCCATGTCTCCCAGCACCCCCACCCCCCAGCCACCAGGGGCAGCATCCACCAGGCCCCCACCCATGTCGACCACCACCCCCACCCCCCAGCAGTGCAGGGACAGCCTCCACCAGGCCCCCACCCATGTCTCACACCACCCCACCCCCCAGCAGTGCAGGGGCAGCCTCCACCAGGCCCCCACCCATGTCTCCCACCACCCCCACCCCCAGCAGTGCAGGGGTAGCCTCCACCAGGCCCCCACTCATATCTCCCACCACCCCCACCCCCAAGCACTGTGGGGCACCTGCCAGCAGGCCCCCACCCATGTCCAACTCATGTTCCCCACCACCCCCACCCCCCAGCACTGTGGGGCACCTGCCAGCAGGCCCCCACCCATGTCCAACTCATGTTCCCCACCACCCCCACCCCCCAGCAGTGCAGGGGCACCCACCACCAGGCCCCCACCCATGTCTCCCACCACCCCCACCCCCCAGCACTGTGGGGCACCTGCCAGCAGGCCCCCACCCATGTCCAACTCATGTTCCCCACCCCCCAGCACTGTGGGGCACCTGCCAGCAGGCTCCCACCCATGTCCAACTCATGTTCCCCACCACCCCCACCCCCAGCACTGTGGGGCACCTGCCAGCAGGCCCCCACCCATGTCTCCCACCACCCCCACCCCCCAGCACTGTGGGGCACCTGCCAGCAGGCCCCCACCCATGTCCAACTCATGTTCCCCACCACCCCCACCCCCCAGCAGTGCAGGGGCACCCACCACCAGGCCCCCACCCATGTCTCCCACCACCCCCACCCCCCCAGTCACCAGGGGCAGCCACCACCAGGCCCTCACCCATGTCTCCCACCACCCCCACCCCCCAGCACTGTGGGGCACCTGCCAGCAGGCCCCCAACCATGTCCAACTCATGTTCCCCACCTCCCCCACCCCCCAGCACTGTGGGGCACCTGCCAGCAGGCCCCCACCCATGTCCAACTCATGTTCCCCACCACCCCCACCCCCCAGCACTGTGGGGCACCTGCCAGCAAGCCCACACCCATGTGCAATTCATGTTCCCCAGCCAACATGTCATCACAATCTAGATCCCTGGTCCCTATGGTCAGCCTCCAAATGCAAAACACCCACCCGAGTATTGCATCCACCCACTCATAATTTGCAATTACATCACAGAACACCAATTGCAAGTTCCGAAACAAACACATTTCCCTCACATACACCCAATGGGTGTCAGTGAATCTCAAAACACATATCATGAAATGCATGAAACCAATGAGATACCACACATTGAAGTTCACCAAAAAAAATATGTATTAAAGGAAACATAAATAGAATAAAAAATGAAGAAACAGAAACGTGAATGTACAAAAATGAAAAGAAGCATGTCCGTTAAAAAAAGCAAAACCAAAAATAAAATTCCAAAGTAATGTTGTTCAAAGTCAATGGGCCTCATTACACGGACGGCGGTAAGGGTTAACGTCACCGTTAATGGCAACGGTGACCGTTAACCCTTACCGCCGTACTACGAGGTCCCTTTGCGGGTTGGAGGATTTAACGCCTGCTTCTTGCAGGCGTTAAAATCCAACCCGCTAAGGGACCTCGGAGCTAATTACGGCACCGCAAAATTGCGGTGCCGTAATTAGCGCCTTCCCCATTTCCATAGAGCCCTATGGGGCAGAAATGGGAATGGGGAAGGGCAATGGCAGAAGGGGGATTTACCGCCCCTCCAACCTTGGAATGGGGCGGTAAATCCCCTTTCCGCCAAGGCGGTGCCGGTATTTTACCGGCATGAGCCATGGCGCTAATAGCGCCATGGCTCACCGCCTAACGTGTAATGAGGCCCAATGTCCACAAAACAAAATTCAATGGGAAATAAAAAAGAAAGCCATTGCTCCATGGTTAAAAAGTGAAAAAAAATACAATCCAACTGTGAACTATGCACATGGGAACAAGCCAGGGTCCATTATCCCAACAAAATAAAGGAAACCTATCTAACTACACTAACTAATAAAATAAACTATATACAAAAATGTGGCCAATGTCCGAAAGGTCCAAATAAAATAAAAACAAAAATGAAACCTAACACTACCTACATAACTATGTACAAGGGCAGCGGGCTAGTTTCACGGCTCACTTGTGGATGTCCCGTGCCAGGGCATCATCGAACTCCTCCACAATGTCCCGGAGGCGGTCATCCTCCATGGCTCGAGGGTCTGCAGGGCCGTCGACGTCTCCATGTCCAAACCCCTGCGGATTGCCTCGAGGCACTTGGCCCGCCTCAGGGCCCTCCGCATGGAGTTCTCCGCCCTGACCATTGTGAGCCGTGCCTCTTCCGCCCGCTGCCGCTCTGCATCTATGGTGTGGCCCAACCGCTGCCACACGGAAGACACTCTCTGTCCTGGGTCCTCCTGCCCTCCAGCCGATGCCTGCCCCTCCGATGTTGAAGGCCCCGAGCCTTCATGGCTGCCACCACGTTGCCGCTGCTGCTGTGCCTCGGCCCGTGCACTGCCTCCTGCTTCCTGCACATCCTCCGCCGGCTGGGGTGCAGTCGTAGATGTGGCCACCCCTGCTGGACGTCCGACTCCCGACTTTGGCAGGGATGCCTCCTCCACCAGCCTGGCTGCACCGTCAGAGGCAGCTCCACAGGGCACCCAGGTGACTGATGGGTGGGAAGATGGCACAGAGGAGGACTGGCGCGTAGGGGGTCCAGTTGAGGAGGGGGTCGGAGCAAGCCCCATCAGACGGAGGAATCCGGCCTGGGTGACCTGTCCCAGCAGGCTGACGTGGTCAACGAGCCATTCGAGATGACGTGCAGTCGCTTCATGAAAAGACTGCAGGTCACCTCGCATGGCCCGTTGACGCAACGCCACACCAGCCAGGACAGGCTCAACCCGGACCTGGATAGCCACGTCCGCAGGCAGAGGAAGGCCAGTTGACGTGAGCTCATCCCCTGCCTGAAAACGGGTCTGGACGTAGGCATCCCTGCTGGTGCAAGATGATGCAGGGACAGGATCAGGGACAGGATTGCACACAGGCACCTCCGCAGCGGCCTGTGCTGCCTCCTGTCAGTGGTCCTGCACTGCACCACTAGCACCAGTGGAATCCCCACCTCCAGACCCCGTCTCTGGTGCTTGCACGGCCTCCTCCTCCACCAAACCCCCCACCAATCTGGATGACTCCGTGCCATCTTCCCCTGTTGGGCCCTGTGGGGTCCCAGCTGCCCCTTCTGCTGCCGAGGAGTCCAACTCCAACCTCCGCCTCTTGGACCTCCCCCCGGCAGCTGCGGCATGGGACGCGGCACCGGACTCCTCACTCCCCGACGAGATGACAACATGGAAGGGGAGCCGGGCCTTGCGTCTCCGGCTGGCGGTGGGATCCCCGCCGCTGTGCTCCACAGCACCTTCTCCGCCCTCTTCATCAGTTGACGCTGCAGACAAGGAGAAACAAAACAAAGGCATCAGGGCACTGTACAATGGACACATACACACATGACAGTTGTACATGACTGGCATTGGCAAACCTCAGACATGTCATCACAATCCCCAACACACATGTCATTACAACTCGCACACATGAGCCATACCACAGCCATATCGCAACTGCCACCACCATCCATACACATACAACAGCATGAGCAGCCAAAGGTGAGCCAGACATCACATGCAACACAGGAAGTGCACCACACATGTACACACACCACCACACTTGCATGCATGTGTACACCTCTGCCAAGTGTCGCAGTGTTCAGACGGCATCCATGTCACATCTGCCAATCAGGCTTCCACATACCGCTGTCACATGCATCCATGTTGCATCACTGTTGCACCCTTGTCAAATACACACACATGCATATGTACACAGTGCTGATGCATGCAGCCAAAAACAACATACATGCGTGACATCACGGACATGTCTACTTACATACACATTCATCCAAACATGTGTGCCCACACAACTGCATTTGGCATGCAAGCCTACACACACAAGCACCATCCATGTCTCACACATTACAGCCCTCGCATGTGTCAGCCCCACGGCCCTGTACAACCCCACCCATACTCGACCCCATACAAACAGATGTGCAACCTGCACACTACTGAATAATCACCACACGCACTGCTCACAATCAGGATGCATGTACACTCACCGCTCGACTCCAGACGGGTCTGCTTCTCAAGGACCTGGACATGGAGCGCTGGGGATATGCGTTCCAGGACCCTCATCTGTTCTTCCGACAAGTGGCCCCGGCGCCCCTTGGCATCCGCTGCCTTCAAGAGGCGCCGGGCCTTGTTCAGGGTCCTGGACCTGAAGTCCTCCCAGCGCTTCTTGACATGTTGTAAGTCGCGGACTGCCACCCCCTCCGCGTTGATGGCAGTCACGATGTCAGTCCAGATCTGAGTCCGTCCTTCCTTGTCAGCGCGGGAACTTCCGAAGAGGGCATCATACTGCCCCAGGACTTGCTCCACCAGGACACCAACTTCGGTGGCACTGAAGCTGGTGCCCCTCTGCCTCTCTGGCCGGGGGTTGTCAGTGGTCCCAGATGGTGTTTGCCCCGACATAACAACCCCAGAGGCAGGAGTGGGTGGGCAACTGGGTCCTGGGGCTGGGCTGTGGAGCGATGGAATCCCAGTCGGGAGTCTTCGGTTCCAGCAGGGGTGGTCACAGCAACAGCACCCCTGGCTGATGTGCAGGCAGCAAATGGCAGGGCACGTGGGCAGCAGGCAGTCAGGCAGCAGCAGATGGCAGGTGGGAGCGTGCTCGGGGCTCTGGGGGGCAGTAGTTCGGCCTTCTGGGCAGGAGCGTGGTCTTCCGTGTGCTTACGCGTGGCCAGCTTGATACGGAGTGATTTGGCACGTGAAAAATCTGCACATCAGCGTGTAATTCGAGGAAAGGCCCTTAGCGCGTAAGCGCGTCTGCACGCACATGCATTTTCATTGGACAGAAGGCCCCTCAAGCGCAAGCGCCCCTGTGACGTGACGTGTACAGACGTGCATGGGCATTTCAGCTCGCGTGAAAAACTGCACGTCCGGGTGTAATACGAGGAAAGGGCCCATGCGCGTAAGCACGTGTGGAAAACTGCACGTCCGCGTGTAATACGAGGAAAGGCCCTTAGCGCGTATGCACGGCAGCACGCATATGCGATTTCATTGGACCAAAGCCCTTAGCACGTGAGCGCATCTGTGACGTGACGCGCGCAGGTGTTTCCCTCATTGCACGTGATGACAGAACACACGTGGATTTCCACCAATCGCGTGTGAAAGTTCCCGGCACCCCGGAACACACATACCCAGGCTAATCGCGTGTGGAACTTCCCGCGCACCCCGAAACACACGTACCCAGGCCAGTTGCGTGTACGCTCACTCCCCTCCGATCACACGCGATGACACTCGGACCGTATCCGAATACGGGAAACCCGCGCACGGCATAAAACGTGCACAGGCGTCAACGCGTCCGCCCACACGAAGGCAGGCGGAGCCGTCCCCGCGCACAGCATAAAAGTGCGCGCAAACAACATACGCGTATATACAGCTACGATGAATGCCCCATTTGTCGCTGCACTGATCATGGGACACCGCAGGAGGAGGAGAATAGCCAGGGCACACATTTTCGCACCACGGACAAGCCTTTTTGGGATGCCTGACGACCAGGTCTATGGCAGGTATAGGTTTCCACCGCATATCATCCTAGACCTGGTCAGGGAGTGGGAGATGACCTCACATCCCCCACCCTTTGCTCCCAAGCATTGAGCCCCTTGGAGAAGCTGCTCAATGTCCTGCATTTTTTGGCCACTGGGTCATTTCAGCGGACCACTGCCATAGTGGGGGGGGGTCTCACAGGCCACACAGTCACGCTGCCTACACCAGGTACTGGCAATCATGACAGCGCGCCCCTCAGTCCGCAGGCACATATACATGCCCAGAACACCCGCAGAAAGGCAGGCCGTTGTCCTGGATTTTTTCAGGGTGGCACACTTCCCCAAAGTGCTTGGTGCCATAGATTGCACCCATGTGGCCCTACGTGCACCTAGGGCCATTGAGCACATCTACCGAAACCGCAAGCACTGGCATGCCATCAATGTACAGGTGGTATGTGATGCAAAGGGAATCATCACCTCTGTCTATGCAAACTACCCTGGCTCCACCCATGACAGTTTCATATACAGAATGTCCGCCCTGAGCCGGGCCCTGGAAGCTGGGCAGCATGGCGACACATGGCTCCTAGGTCAGTACAAATGCCCTTGCACATGCATGCAAGTCACACACAGACAAATATCCAAACCCTAATAATCTCAACTATTATCACCTCCCCAGGGGACAGTGCCTACCCTCTGAGCAACCACATGATGACGCCAATCCGGAACCCCACCACACCACCCCAGGTAAGATACAACGCCGCCCATATTGCAACCAGGGGCATAGTGGAGCGCACATTCGGAGTGCTCAAGTCACGTTTCCGCTCCCTTGACCGCTCTGGTGGGCAACTACTCTATGCTCCACCAGTAGTGTGCAGGATCATTGTGGCAGCATGTGTCCTGCACAATGTTGCAACACGGCAGGGCATCCCGGTGGACATGGTGGTGCCTCCACATCCCCAACCACAGGCACAGGTGCTGCCCATGGAAGGGCACAGGGCACGTGGCGAGGAAGCCCAGACCCAACTTGTGGCCACATTTTTCACCTAAACTCCCACCCCTGCGGAGTGCACACAGGCCTGGCACATACCAGGTGACAATCGATGATGACAAAGAGACAGTCAACGGTCACAACCCTACCACCCTGAGATAGTTGCCATGGAAGTGCCACATCGTCTGCATCCCTAGCTACTTAAACACAAGCTATCCTGTGTGACCAAAAGGCACACATATGACATGATATGGGCCATACACAAGTATTCCAAGGCGGAATGAGGCAGGGAGGGGGGAACAAGGGAACACAGAGAACGGTACTACTAGGCCAGGTGTCATTGAGATCGTGCAAGTACAGGGGTAGGGGGAATGGGAAAAGTGCAAGGGGAAGGGTGGGGGGGAGTCCAGTACAGGGGAAGTAGCCCAAAAAAATAATACATAGGTCGCCTGGTGGCAACTACAAAGGTAAGTGCAGACAAGTGCTGGGAAGGGAGGGCTGTAGGGATAGAGAGACAGTACTGCAGTGCAGGGGTTGCCAGGGAGGCAGTGCAAGTGGAGAGTGGCTGGGCCAGGGACCGAGGTCGGTGAGAGTGGCCCAGTTGCAGCTCCTGTGCAGTTCCAGTGGAGAATTCTGCAAGGGAGAGGCAGACAGTAAGCAGAAGCAAAGAGGAAGGTCTTGAGGTGCTTCCAGAACTGGAGACGGTTCCCCTCAAGTTCAAGTCAGGCCGGAAGTCTGTTCCAGGGGGAGGGCCCTGCTGCGGAGAGAAATCTACCCCCAGCTAGTTGCTCTGAGAAGCGGATGACCCGGACATGCAAGGTGTGCATCACACACACCTGCAAAACAGGCCATGGCCATCACTGTCATGTCACTCAAACCCTCCCAAACATCAACATGACATGGCAAGCAATACCCATACACCAATGCAGTAACGATAAGGTACACATTGCCATGTCCTAAATGTACATTGGCATCGGACACTGCTGCCTGACCCGGAATCAGATGAAATGACAGACCAACAAAATCTCCCACCCAAAATAAGTCATTTCCAAATGCTTTACAACAGTCGTAGACGTAACATCACAATGAATGCCTGTCTACATACACATTATGCATTGCAAAATCAACAATGCAGCTCATGTGTGCAGTGTCCTACTCCTGCATCACACTGCTCAGCGCACAGCACAGTGAACAGCCATTGTGTGTGATGCACAGCCTGAGCATCACATCTAAGTGACATACCACGTCAAACATCAAATTAGGCATGTACTGGATCCATGATCGGTCACAGTGCATCAGAGTGCAAGTGTGTGGTTCTGCAAGGACATGCACTCCACATATGCATGTGCACTCAAGTGACCATCAGTGTTCCCTACACATCACATGTGAACATCCACCATGTGTACACCCAAGCATGTCAAACCACAACAATCCCCTCGCACATGAAAGGAAAACACAACACATGAACAGGCATTGATCAGCAGAACACAACATGTACATAGGATACCACCATTACTATGTCAGAGTTCCCATCAAACTGCAGGGCAAGGCAACTATCAACAACCCCCCCCCCCTCACAAATGACCATGACCCATTGAACAACTGCACCTGGGTCATGGAGCCTCCAAACCTCAATTCCACCTGGCCACAGGATCACCTTTACCCTTCGTCACCATCTCCCACCTTGTGTGTAAAAAGATGCCTGAACCCTCAGAATCCACACTCATTTCCAAAATCACAAAATCCAAGGCATAAAACGAACCCGAACACCCTCCAGTAGATGACTTGACGTAGCAGTACCTCACAAAGGCCAAGTATTACCACAATGATGCAACAACCAAGGTAGCACAGCAAAACAATGTCACGACAGGATGTGAGACATGTGTGGTACATGACATAGGATGATGCACCATGAATGGATGTGTACTGTCACAGGTCCCCTGTACAGGCGCGGGAGTGTCACGAAACAACCACCCCCACCATGTCCCGGGTGCCTGCAAGGTCAAACTCACACAGGCCCCTGAGACCCTGGTGGGGAATGAGGTTCAGGGATATGCAGTCGGGACAGGTGTTGACACACTGGATGACTGGAATGAGTGGCAGGAGAGGGGAGGAGGAATGACACATGAAACTAGGGAATGCACGAAAATGTACAACCTGCATGAACACATACACAATCCAAACAAACTTGGACATCATTGTCATGGCCTTCTGTAGTCCAGGCTCAGGAGTAGTACGAACCAACCACCCCCTCTAGGGTTTTGGTGCCTGCAAGTACGGGGCTTACACAGGCATCCGCAACCCCAGTGGGGAAAGAGGGTCAGGGAACGTTGCTTGGATAGGCACGGGAAGCAGGAACACCGGGTAGAGGGTACAGGATTCAAAATTGCATAGGATCACGGGTGATTAGGGAGAAAAAAACATACCAAATTGAACCACACATACATCCATGCATCAGTACACTCCCCAGCAAGCCTATGCAGAGCAGTTCGTAAGAAAAACAACAAGACACTTAGCTCTGGTTTTGAGTGCTGGCCTCCTGCCTGCGCACTCTCAGGTCCGGTTACAGGAGCACTGCAATGCTGCAAAGAGAGCCACAGTCAACAACCTGTACGTGCCAATTACACAAAAACACAACACCAAACATGCCCCATAGCAACAAACTACTCTACAAACAGACAATCTGTGGTTGATGCTTCGTACCCATATATAACATCACCCCTGTGATGGGTCATACACAGTCAATGCAGTAAGGCAGCCGCTGGTGGGTGCGTGGCAAATGGAACACCAAAATGTCACAATTCACACAACATGCAATGTTCCCTGGGTAAGAAGACAGACCCATATAGCAAGCCATGACTACAGAGCAAGTTGCGTACCACCATGACCGAAACAAAGTTGTCAGTGCATTTATCATGAAGTACGTGGAAAAGACATGCACTGCACCTGAGTATGTCCCTTGCTGTATGTCCCTGTGAGCTGCCCCTTTCCATGTCTCGGAAGGCTACATGGTTGATACAAGTGCCTCAATGGACCTTGGTGTACCGGAGGGTATGTGCCACTGCCCCTGCATGTGTCCCAGACAACCCTACTATCAACAGCCATCAGTCCACAAACACATCTGAGCTGCATTGTGTGCTTCAACACCAATATTCGTCTAAGCTCACCCTCAGTGCTGTGACTAAGCCTGCATGTGCAACTCGCCTGGTGCAAGCTTTGCTGTGTCGTGGCCCCCCTGTGATGCTCACCTTGCCTGGAGTTCCTTGGAACATGTCAGCATTTCTAGGATGTGGGTCTGCAATCACTGTGCCTCTGCTTGTGCACACATGTGCATGTGGGCACCAACAAACGGGTCCAGAATTCCGTCGTCCAATGGGCCATGTCTGCTGGCAAAGATGCTCTGGAGGCTCATCCCCCTGCAGAAAGGGCATGAAACACATGATTAATGCTTCAAAGTCATCTGTGTGTGTCTCATCAGGCATCTCATTACTTGACCATGTCAGAGAGTCACATCACAAATCACACCATCAGTCCGTCTTTCACCTCCAAAGTGTGGAACACTATCTACAGCATGAATTGCAACAAGCACATGTACAGGAAAGATATGAAACATACTACACAATGCATAGCAATCAATGTCCACATTAATCATGACACACCCCATCTAGCAAAAGCTGAACAGTGGACAATGACACCTAAATCATCCCCACTAGGGGTGTCAACACAAGTCACACAGCACCAGACATGCCACAGATATGACAGTCCAAAGCCCTTGTGTAAAATGCTGTAACACCGAACCATCCTTGCGAGCCCATGGATAAGGGAGGCAGGAGTGGCATATGTGAGTCAAGAACCCCAAGCAGCAAACACATACACAAGACAACCATGAAGGGCCCAGCTGGAACAGACAGTGGATGCCTTCAAAAGCCACAAAGCACTGCACCGTCACATGAAAGCACAATAGACTAGCAATTTTAAACTAACTCAACTATTAACTAATTACACTAACTATGGAAAACCTACATTACCTATTTAAACTAACTATCAAACAGAAACTTAACTAACTAAACTAAAAGAAAAATCAAAAATGGCCACATACGACCCGGGGGGGAGGGAAGGCACCCAGGAGGGGGGAGGTACATGCGATGATGCTGAGCCAAAAAAAAAATCCCCCATGGGTTCAACGCCTGCACAGCACGACCTATGTGGGAGATAGATGGTCGTCCGAGGCTGGCTCATCCTGGAAGGGAGGACGTGGCACAGTAGCCTGGCCACGCCTAGCCGCAGGTTGCCCCTCGTCGGCAGCAAGTCTGCCGGACGGGTGAGCCTGGTTCTGTGTGGCGATGTGACGTAGGTCTGCATGCAGAACCTCACGTGATGCACGTGCTTCCTCTTGCAAGGTAGCACGTGTAACACGGAGTTCCTCCTGCAAGGCCTGGCTGGACAACCGCTGCACCTCCCGGCAAGCCTGTAGCTCAGCCGAGATGGTACGCTCAAGCTGTGCAAACCTCTCCTCTGCCTGCTGCCTCTAGGACATCATAAGGACACCCAGAGTGGATCTGAGGGAAGCATACTCTTCCCTCAGGCCATCCATGTGCGCCTCTGCGTGAGCAGCAATTGCTTGACGCAGAGACGACATTTCAGCCTGGCGTGCCCTGTCTGAGGACGCCATGCCCAGCCTGAGCGAGCGGGCCGTGGACCGTGCCGCCTGCTGCTGGAGAAGCACCTGCCTAGCAGTGGGGAGCAAAAATCGGGCCACACGCTCCATGCTCTCAGCGATGTTCTCCATTGCTGCACCCTGCCGTTCGGAATTGGCAGTCATGTCTTGCTCCCACTCAGTATACAGTGGTTGCGCGCGGCGACCGCGTTGCCGGGCTTGACCCCTGCGGGACCCAAGGACCGGGGGTCGCTGTGTTGGCACCGCCTGCGGCTGCACGACTACATGCCCCCGTCGACGTGATGTCCCAGGCACATCAGTGACTGGTGTGGAGGGTGACCCTGCGTCCCGATCCACCACGGGCGGAGGAACCAAGACTGTCTGATCCCTCAGTGCAGGTGTCGCAGACAGAGGAGTGTCCACATCAGAATCACTCACCCCTTACACATGGACTTGATGCTCATCCAACTCAACATGGACGTCAGAGTCGTCATCAAGGCTGGACTCATAGGCAGCCAGAGACAAGATGGACTGCAGCACTTGGGGATAGCATGGTATCAAAAGGCTGACCATACACCTGTGTATTGACAGGCAGTGTTGACTGGCATCAACAGCTTAATGTGATTCAAATTACAACACTGCAAATGATGCTGGGACAGTGGGCAGGACACATGATGGAAACTCCGGAGGCCGCCCACGTGTGAAGAATACACAACAAGAGTTGGACAGAGTCATTGGCCATTGAACAGGCTGAGGCCTGTGAGCCACACAGATTGTCAGAGCCTAAACATGTGTGCAACACAGGACTGAGCCACAGTTGACATGGGAAGGCTGATGAGATGGCAGGCAATATATGTAACCAAGGACTTATATTACAGTGATCATCCAGTCAAGGACACATAGGGGCATGCGTGCAATGCACATGGAGCATGAATGGGCACTCATGTCCCTGCGGGACATCTGACCCATGCACAGTACAAGTGAGATACCCTGCATCGAGTACTAAGGCTGTACCACACGGCATATGTCTGGCAGATTCTACGCTGGAAGTTAGCATCTACACAGGACACATAAACAAGAAAGTACACATTGGCAAGATTGAAGCAGGCCAGTGCAAAGGTGGAACTGGGGTGCAGAGTGGCGGAGGAGGGGCAAGGCAGCATGTCTACATGGAGTCCCGCATGCAGGCAGAGGAGACATGCATGACGGTAGCATTGCATTACTTACACATCAGAACCATGTACACGTCACATGTAGCAGCAATCATGCACAACACATCCCACAAGTGAAACACACACGTCCTCAACAAACACGCATCAACACTCACTGGACTGGGCATCAAAGTCCAGCATCTCTCCCACTCCTTCGACCAATTCAGGTGGTATGAACTCCCCAACGAGAGCCTCATGCGGAGTGAGTTCTTCCTCCTCTGGTGCAGGCCCACCGCCAGTCACCAGTGTCAAGTTGTAATTTGAGGCACGCTTGGCCTTAGTGCTGCGCTTGATGTCATTCCAACGCTTTTTGCACTCCTGCGCTGTGCGCACCTCATGGCCGAATGAACTGACATGTTCCGCAACATGCTTCCAGTGGGTGTCACGTTGGGCAGCCATAGTCTGACTATTGGCACCCACTAGCATGTCACGGCTGTGGCCCCGTATGTAGTCCACGAGGAAGTCCAGTTCCTGCTTACAGAAAGGCTTCTTCCTCGACGTGCAGGAGGTCGTGGCTGTGTGTGGGGTCCCAGCCGGTGCTGTAGGTGCAACCTTCCTCCTCTTGGACTGTGGCGCAGACCCTGGCTGGCTAATGCCGCCCTGACCAGTATGGCCAGTGGGTTCGGTGAATTGAGCCAAGGGAGTGGCAGGTGGAGGGATGACCAAAGGCCTGACTTGTGTCAGTGGCAGCTGGGTGCCCACTAATGCACCCTACGCAGCAACATCAGCTGTGGCATGGTCATTGACCGCAACGGTCCTGGTTGGCAGACTCACAACCGGGTAGCTGTTGGGTGCATCTGCCCCTGCACTTGCCAACACCCTACTGTTCGGGGCAGCAGATGACATGACTGCCCCAGGGACACGTGTCTTGGTCTGAGCAGCCCGGCCCGCCCCTATGGTTTCCCCCCTGGCCTGTTGGAGATCTACCAAGGGCTCTTCAAGTGCCAACGCAGCCTGCGCTGGCAGACCCTGAGACTGGGTGGCGGTGTCCACAGCTGCACCTGCAGCTACCACTACCCTTGGGCCCGTGGCAGTCGATGGAACGGACTGCCAGGTCATATGGGTGCCAGTGCCAGATGCAGGAGCTGCATCCCCCAGAACCACAGGGGGTGGTGGCATGGCTGCACCGACACATGGCATAACATTGTGCTCAAGTGGCGCACCCCTGCCTCTTCCCCCTCTGTGGCTGCCCTGGACACCCTGGAGTCCCCCTACTCCCTGATCACCACGGCCACGTCCCCGACAACACGCCCGCCACGAGGAGTACGCCCAGCTGAGGCACCCCTCACCTTTGGTGGCCTCCCAACCATGGCACAGATGTAGTAGTGCCGGCACAGATGGAGTGGTGCCAATGGGGGGTGTACACCACAATTGACCTGGGCAATTGGGGTGAAGGGGGTGGGAAGCAAGATGTTAACAGCCCCCCTGCACCTGCAAGGCTGTATGTGACCCCGGTGATGTGGTGACGGGTCACGCAACGCTCAGGCACCCCAAAACTGCAGTAAAACCGTGCACGCAACTCTGCAGCCTACATGCGTGGATTCAACCTCCCGCAGTACGCGGTGGCACCCAGTAACACGAATAACGCGTACGCGTGGGACACGGAGGCTACTATGCCATCGAATATGGGTGCGATACACAGGGGCACCCGCAGTGGGAAAAAGAGCGTGTGCGACTCACCGTCTGACTAGCGCGATGCAGAAAAACACACGTAGCCAATACCCCCGCCAAAAGAAGAGATACGTCCTTGATAGCTGTGAAGTTGTGATGGCGCGCGAAACAACAGGAAGCAGCAACACACGTCGGTCTCCACGAAAGGCACGTATAGCAAACTGCTGGGCCCGCTCACCTTTAACCCGTGCTGAGGGAAACGCACGCGCGCATCACGTCTCTTACGCGGATGGGCCCTTTCCTCGTATTACATGCGGACGTGCAGTTTTTCACGCGCGCTTACGCGCATGGGCCCTTTCCTTGTATTACACGCGGACGTGCAGTTTTCCACGCACGCTTACGCGCATGGGCCCTTTCCTCGTATTACATGTGGACGTGCAGTTTCCCCGCGCGCTTACGCGCATGGGCCCTTTCCTCGTATTACACGTGGACGTGCAGTTTTTCACGTGTGCTGAAATGCCCATGCACATCTGTACGCGTCACGTCACAGGGGCGCTTGCGCTTGAGGGGCCTTCTGTCCAATGAAAATGCGTATGCGTGCAGACGCGCTTACGCGCTAAGGGCCTTTCCTCGAATTACACACTGACGTGCAGAATTTTCACGTGCCAAATCACTCCGTATCAAGCTGGCCACGCGTAAACACACGGAAGACCACGCTCCTGCCCAGAAGGCCGAACTACTGCCCCCCAGAGCCCCGAGCACGCTCCCACCTGCCATCTGCTGCTGCCTGACTGCCTGCTGCCCACGTGCCCTGCCATTTGCTGCCTGCACATCAGCCAGGGGTGCTGTTGCTGTGACCACCCCTGCTGGAACCGAAGACTCCCGACTGGGATTCCATCGCTCCACAGCCCAGCCCCAGGACCCAGTTGCCCACCCACTCCTGCCTCTGGGGTTGTCATGTCGGGGCAAACACCATCTGGGACCACTGACAACCCCCGGCCAGAGAGGCAGAGGGGCACCAGCTTCAGTGCCACCGAAGTTGGTGTCCTGGTGGAGCAAGTCCTGGGGCAGTATGATGCCCTCTTCGGAAGTTCCCGCGCCGACAAGGAAGGAATGACTCGGATCTGGACTGACATCGTGACTGCCATCAACTCGGAGGGGGTGGCAGTCCGCGACTTACAACATGTCAAGAAGCGCTGGGAGGACTTCAGGTCCAGGACCCTGAACAAGGCCCGGCGCCTCTTGAAGGCAGCGGATGCCAAGGGGCGCCGGGGCCACTTGTCGGAAGAACAGATGAGGGTCCTGGAACGCATATCCCCAGCGCTCCATGTCCAGGTCCTTGAGAAGCAGACCCGTCTGGAGTCGAGCGGTGAGTGTACATGCATCCTGATTGTGAGCAGTGCGTGTGGTGATTATTCAGTAGTGTGCAGGTTGCACATCTGTTTGTATGGGGTCGAGTATGGGTGGGGGTGTACAGGGCCATGGGGCTGACACATGCGAGGGCTGTAATGTGTGAGACATGGATGGTGCTTGTGTGTGTAGGCTTGCATGCCAAATGCAGTTGTGTGGGCACACATGTTTGGATGAATGTGTATGTAAGTAGACATGTCCGTGATGTCACGCATGTATGTTGTTTTTGGCTGCATGTATCAGCACTGTGTACATATGCATGTGTGTGTATTTGACAAGGGTGCAACAGTGATGCAACATGGATGCATGTGACAGCGGTATGTGGAAGCCTGATTGGCAGATGTGACATGGATGCCGTCTGAACACTGCGACACTTGGCAGAGGTGTACACATGCATGCAAGTGTGGTGGTGTGTGTACATGTGTGGTGCACTTCCTGTGTTGCATGTGATGTCTGGCTCACCTTTGGCTGCTCATGCTGTTCTATGTGTATGGATGGTGGTGGCAGTTGCGATATGGCTGTGGTATGGCTCATGTGTGCGAGTTGTAATGACATGTGTGTTGGGGATTGTGATGACATGTCTGAGGTTTGCCAATGCCACTCATGTACAACTATCATGTGTGTATGTGTCCATTGTACAGTGCCCTGATGCCTGTGTTTTGTTTCTCCTTGTCTGCAGCGTGAACTGATGAAGAGGGCAGAGAAGGTGCTGTGGAGCACAGCGGCGGGGATCCCACCGCCAGCCGGAGACGCAAGGCCCAGCTCCCCTCCCATGTTGTCATCTCGTCGGGGAGTGAGGAGTCCGGTGCCGCGTCCCAGGCCGCAGCTGCCGGGGGGAGGTCCAAGAGGCGGAGGTTGGAGTTGGACTCCTCGGCAGCAGAAGGGGCAGCTGGGACCCCACAGGGCCCAACAGGGGAAGATGGCACGGAGTCATCCAGGTTGGTGGGGGGTTTGGTGGAGGAGGAGGCCGTGCAAGCACCAGAGACGGGGTCTGGAGGTGGGGATCCCACTGGTGCTAGTGGTGCAGTGCAGGACCACTTACAGGAGGCAGCACATTCCGCCGCGGAGGTGCCTGTGTGCAATCCTGTCCCTGCATCATCTTGCACCAGCAGGGATGCCTACGTCCAGACCCGTTTTCAGGCAGGGTATGAGCTCACGTCAACTGGCCTTCCTCTCCCTGCGGACGTGGCTATCCAGGTCCGGGTTGAGCCTGTCCTGGCTGGTGTGGCGTTGCGTCAACGGGCCATGCGAGGTGACCTGCAGTCTTTTCATGAAGAGACTTCAAGTCATCTCGAATGGCTCGTTGGCCACCTCAGCCTGCTGGGACAGGTCACCCAGGCCGGATTCCTTCGTCTGATGGGGCTTGCTCCGACCCCCTCCTCAACTGGACCCCCTACGCGCCAGTCGTCCTCTGTGCCATCTTCCCACCCATCAGTCACCTGGGTGCCGTGTGGAGCTGCCTCTGACGGTGCGGCCAGGCTGGTGTAGGAGGCATCCCTGCCACAGTCGGGAGTCGGACGTCCAGCAGGGGTGGCCACATCAACGACTGCACCCCAGCCGGCGGAGGATGTGCAGGCAGCAGGAGGCAGTGCACGGGTAGAGGCACAGCAGCAGCAGCAACGTGATGGGAGCCATGAAGGCTCGGGGCCTTCAACATCGGAGGGGCAGGCATCGGCCGGAGGGCAGGAGGACCTAGGACAGAGAGTGTCTTCCGTGTGGCAGCGATTGGGCCACGCCATCAATGCGGAGCGGCAGCGGGCGGAAGAGGCACGGCTCACAATGGTCAGGGCGGAGAACTCCATGCGGAGGGCCCTGAGGCAGGCCGAGTGCCTCGAGGCAATCCGCAGGGGTTTGGAGGTGGAGACGTCGACGGCCCTGCGGACCCTCGGGGCCATGGAGGAGGACCGCCTCCGGGACATTGAGGAGGAGTTCGATGATGCCCTGGCCCGGGACATCCACAAGTGAGCCGTGAAACTAGCCCGCTGCCCTTGTACATAGTTATGTAGGTAGTGTTAGGTTTCATTTTTGTTTTTATTTTATTTGGACCTTTCGGACATTGGCCACTTTTTTGTATATAGTTTATTTTATTAGTTAGTGTAGTTAGATAGGTTTCCTTTATTTTGTTGGGATAATGGACCCTGGTTTGTTCCCATGTACATAGTTCACAGTTGGATTGTATTTTTTTTCACTTTTTAACCATGGAGCAATGGCTTTCTTTTTTATTTCCCATTGGATTTTGTTTTGTGGACATTGACTTTGGACAACATTACTTTGGAATTTTATTTTTGGTTTTGCTTTTTTTAACGGACATGCTTCTTTTCATTTTTGTACATTCACGTTTCTGTTTCTTCATTTTTTATTTTATTTATGTTTCCTTTAATACGTATTTTTTTTGGTGAACTTCAATGTGTGGTATCTCATTGGTTTCATGCATTTCATGATATGTGTTTTGAGATTCACTGACACCCATTGGGTGTATGTGAGGGAAATGTGTTTGTTTCGGAACTTGCAATTGGTGTTCTGTGATGTAATTGCAAATTATGAGTGGGTGGATGCAATACTCGGGTGGGTGTTTTGCATTTGGAGGCTGACCATAGGGACTAGGGATCTAGATTGTGATGACATGTTGGCTGAGGAACATGAGTTGCACATGGGTGGGGGCCTGCTGGCAGGTGCCCCACAGTGCTGGGGGGTGGGGGTGGTGGGGAACATGAGTTAGACATGGGTGGGGCCTGCTGGCAGGTGCCCCACGGTGCTGGGGGATGGGGGTGGTTGGGAACATGAGTTGGACATGGGTGGGGGCCTGCTGGCAGGTGCCCCACAGTGCTGGGGAGTGGGGGTGCTGGAAGACATGGGTGGGGGCCTGGTGGAGGCTGCCCCTGGTGGCTGGGGGGTGGGGGTGCTGGGAGACATGGGTGGGGGCCTGGTGGTGGGTGCCCCTGCACTGCTGGGGGGTGGGGGTGGTGGGAGACATGGGTGAGGGCCTGGTGGAGGCTGCCCCTGGTGACTGGGGGTGGTGGGAGACATGGGTGGGGGTCTGGTGGAGGCTGCCCCTGGTGGCTGGGGGGTGGTGGTGGTGGGAGACATGGGTGGGGGCCTGGTGGTGGCTGCCCCTGCACTGCTGGGGGGTGGGGGTGGTGGGGAACATGCGTTGGACATGGGTGGGGCCCGATGGCAGGTGCCCCACAGTGCTGGGGGGTAGGGGTGGTGGGGAACATGAGTTGGACATGGGTGGGGGCCTGCTGGCAGGTGCCCCACAGTGCTGGGGGGTGGGGGTGGTGGGAGACATGGGTGGGGTACCTGGTGGAGGCTGCCCCTGCACTGCTGGGGGGTGGGGGTGGTGGAAGACATGGGTGGGGGCCTGTTGGTGGGTGCCCCTGCACTGCTGGGGGGTGGGGGTGGTGGGAGACATGGGTGGGGGCCTGGTGGAGGCTGCCCCTGGTGACTGGGGGGTGGGGGTGGTGTGAGACATGGGTGGGGGCCTGGTGGAGGCTTCCCCTGCACTGCTGGGGGGTGGGGGTGGTGGGAGACATGGGTGGGGGCCTGGTGGAGGCTGCCCCTGGTGACTGGGGGGGTGGGGGTGGTGGGAGACATGGGTGGGGGCCTGGTGGAGGCTGCCCCTGGTGACTGGGGGGGGTGGGGGTGGTGGGAAACATGGGTGGGGGCCTGGTGGAGGCTGCCCCTGGTGGCTGGGGGGTGGGGGTGCTGGGAGACATGGGTGGGGGCCTGATGGTGGCTGCCCCTGCACTGCTGGGGGTGGGGGTGGTGGGGTACATGCGTTGGACATGGGTGGGGGCCTGCTGGCAGGTGCCCCACAGTGCTGGGGGGTGGGGATGGTGGGGAACATGAGTTGGACATGGGTGGGGGCCTGCTGGCAGGTGCCCCACAGTGCTGGGGGGTGGGGGTGGTGGGGAACATGAGTTGGACATGGGTGGGGGCCTGCTGGCAGGTGCCCCACGGTGCTGTGTTTGGGGGTGGTGGGGAACATGAGTTGGACATGGGTGGGGGCCTGCTGGCAGGTGCCCCACAGTGCTGGGGGGTGGGGGTGCTGGGAGACATGGGTGGGGGCCTGGTGGAGGCTGCCCCTGGTGGCTGGGGGGTGGGGGTGCTGGGAGACATGGGTGGGGGCCTGGTGGTGGGTGACCCTGCACTGCTGGGGGGTGGGGGTGGTGGGAGACATGGGTGGGGGCCTGGTGAAGGCTGCCCCTGGTGACTGGGGGGGTGGGGGTGGTGGGAGACATGGGTGGGGGCCTGGTGGAGGTTGCCCCTGGTGGCTGGGGGGTGGGGGTGGTGTGAGACATGGGTGGGGGCCTGGTGGAGGCTGCCCCTGCACTGCTGGGGGGTGGGGGTGGTGGGGAACA
Source organism: Ambystoma mexicanum (assembly GCF_040938575.1). NCBI lineage: Eukaryota > Metazoa > Chordata > Amphibia > Caudata > Ambystomatidae > Ambystoma > Ambystoma mexicanum. The sequence continues at coordinate 467,648,294 of NC_090928.1, read as the reverse complement.
TGCGTTGGACATGGGTGGGGCCTGCTGGCAGGTGCCCCACAGTGCTGGGGGGTGGGGGTGGTGGGAGACATGGGTGGGGGCCTGGTGGAGGCTGCCCCTGGTGACTGGGGGGGTGGGGGTGGTGGGAGACATGGGTGGGGGCCTGGTGGAGGCTGCCCCTGGTGGCTGGGGTGTGGGGGTGTTTCGAGACATGGGTTGGGGCCTGCTGGCAGGTGCCCCACAGTGCTGGGGGGTGGGGGTGGTGGGGAACATGAGTTGGACATGGGTGGGGCCTGCTGGCAGGTGCCCCACGGTGCTGGGTTGTGGGGGTGGTGGGGAACATGAGTTGGACATGGGTGGGGGCCTGCTGGCAGGTGCCTTATAGTGCTGGGGGGTGGGGGTGCTGGGAGACATGGGTGGGGGCCTGGTGGAGGCTGCCCCTGGTGGCTGGGGGGTGGGGGTGCTGGGAGACATGGGTGGGGGCCTGGTGGTGGGTGCCCCTGCACTGCTGGGGGGTGGGGGTGGTGGGAGACATGGGTGGGGGCCTGGTGGAGGCTGCCCCTGGTGACTGGGGGGGTGGGGGTGGTGGGAGACATGGGTGGGGGCCTGGTGGAGGCTGCCCCTGGTGGCTGGGGGGTGGGGGTGGTGTGAGACATGGGTGGGGGCCTGGTGGAGGCTGCCCCTGCACTGCTGGGGGTCGGGGGTGGTGGGGAACATGCGTTGGACATGGGTGGGGCCTGCTGGCAGGTGCCCCACAGTGCTGGGGGTTGGGGGTGGCGGGAGACATGGGTGGGGGCCTGGTGGAGGCTGCCCCTGGTGACTGGGGGGGTGGGGGTGCTGGGAGACATGGGTGGGGGCCTGGTGGAGGCTGCCCCTGGTGGCTGGGGGGTGGGGGTGCTGGGAGACATGGGTGGGGGCCTGATGGTGGCTGCCCCTGCACTGCTGGGGGGTGGGGGTGGTGGGGAACATGAGTTGGACATGGGTGGGGGCCTGCTGGCAGGTGCCCCACAGTGCTGGGCGGTGGGGGGATGTGGGAGACATGGGTGGGGGCCTGGTGGAGGCTGCCCCTGGTGGCTGGGGGGTGGGGGTGCTGGTAGACATGGGTGGGGGCCTGGTGGTGGCTGCCCCTGCACTGCTGGGGGGTGGGGGTGGTGGGGAACATGAGTTGGACATGGGTGGGAGCCTGCTGGCAGGTGCCCCACAGTGCTGGGGGTGGGTGGGGTGGGAGACATGGGTGGGGGCCTGGTGGAGGGTGCCCCTGGTGGCTGGGGTGTGGGGGTGGTGGGAGACATGAGTTGCACATGGGTGGGGGCCTGCTGGCAGGTGCCCCACAGTGCTGGGGGGTAGGGAGGTGGGAGACATGGGTGGGGGCCTGGTGGCGGGTGCCCCTGGTGGCTGGGGGGTGGGGGTGGTGGGATACATGGGTGGGGGCCTGGTGGAGGGTGCCCCTGCACTGCTGGGGGGTGGTGGGAGACATGGGTGGGGGCCTGGTGGAGGGTGCCCCTGGTGGCTGGGGGTGCAGGAGGACATGCGTTGGTGGGCAGTAGTGCAAGTTCACATGTGGGTTTTCTGGGGGGCATGGCCATGGTGGATGGGGTGCCTGCAGGACATGTGCAGGGTAGGCCCCTGTGGTGTGAGCCACCTGCAGGGGCCGTGGAGGGTGTAGAGGGAACACCTGGGAGGACCCACACGTGCAATTCACGTGTGGTGCTCCCCGCGCACCCCTGTAATACACGTAGCCTGATGGAATCGCGTGTGGAACTTCCCGCGCACCCCTGAAATACGCGTACCCTGCTCGCACGGGCCCAATTGCGGGTGGAAATTCCCGCGCACCCCTGAAATACACGTACCCTGATGGAATCGCGTGTGGAACTCCCCGCGCACCCCTGGAATACACGTACCCTGCTGAAATTGCGTGTGAATCTTGCCCCGCACCCCGAAATACACGTACCCTGCTGAAATCGCGTGTGGCACTTCCCGCGAACCCCTGAGATACGCGTACCCTGCTCGCACGGGCCCAATCGCGTGTGGAAATTTCCGCGCACCCCTGAAATACACGTACCCTGCTGAAATCGCATGTGAAACTTGCCCCGCACCCCGAAATACACGTACCCTGCTGAAATCGCGTGTGGAAATTCCCGCGCACCCCTGAAATGCACGTACCATGCTGAAATCGCGTGTGGAACTTCCCCCGCACCCCGAAATACACGTACCCTGCTGAAATCGCGTGTGGCACTTCCCGCGCACCCCTGAGATACGCGTACCCTGCTCGCACGGGCCCAATCGCATGTGGAAATTCCCGCGCACCCCTGAAATGCACATACCATGCTGAAATCGCGTGTGGAACTTCCCCCGCACCCCGAAATACACGTACCCTGCTGAAATCACGTGTGGCACTTCCCGCGCACCCTTGAGATACGCGTACCCTGCTCGCACGGGCCCAATCGCGTGTGGAAATTCCCGCACACCCCTGAAATGCATGTACCATGCTGAAATCGTGTGTGGAACTTCACCCGCACCCCGAAATACACATACCCTGCTGAAATCGCGTGTGGCACTTCCCGCGCACCCCTGAGATACGCGTACCCTGCTCGCACGGGCCCAATCGCGTGTGGAAATTCCCGCGCACCCCTGAAATGCACGTACCATGCTGAAATCGCGTGTGGAACGTCCCCCGCACCCTGAAATACACGTACCCTGCTGAAATCGCGTGGGGAACTTCTCGCGCATCCCTGAAATACACGTACCCTGCGGAAATCGCGTGTGGAACTTCCCGCGCACCCCTGAAATACGCGTACCCTGCTCGCACAGGGCCAATCACGTGAGGTACTTCCCGCGCACCCCATTGATACACGTAGCCCGCTTGCCGTACTGGTACAGGGTTAGCGCAGCCCTTTGCGCTGGATTGGGTATATTGATGGCTTTTCCCTGCGCGAGAGGCGTTCTTGGGGGCGTAACTGGCGCTGCTGCAGGGTCGCTGCGCACTGTGCGCCACGGCTGGTTTTGGTGGCTGGAATCCATGAATACGCTGTGCGCGGAAATGGATTTTAGCGCAAGCTGCTGGCGCAGGGATTCGCACGCGCACACTGTGCGCCAGCCGCGTGCGCCACTTGTGCGCTGAATTCTATGAATTACCCCCACAATGTTCAGTGAAACCTATTTCTATAAAGAAATCTCTGTTTTTTATGGGATACGCTAGGCATGGTGCCTTTATGAGAAATTCCTTCAATTTAGCAACTGCCTCAGGTTGCTCCTTTTCCCATTTCCAGGGTGTATTCAGCTTCAACAGATTAGTCAATGGTTGAGTAATTTCAGCATAATTTTCAATACATTTCCTGTTATATCCCGTCATTCCTAATACACCTTTTCAACATTTCACATTTCTAGGATCTTTCAATTTCTCTGTCGCCTCCACCTTTTTCTTTTGTGGATTTAGCCCATGGTCAGTCACCTCATGGCATAGGAAATTCACCTTTTTCTTGCACCATTGGGCTTTCTGTAAAGATTCATTTTTTATCAAAACATCATCCACATAAACTATAGTTCCTCTTTCCGCTGCATCTGGCATAGCTTTTCTCAAAAATATGCCATATTCGCTCCCACTATTGACATACCCGAATGGTGTTCTAGCCCAAGCGTATTGCGTTTTATCAAATGAAAATGCAAATAAATCCTGAATGTCCTCTGCCAGTGGCACACACCAATATCCAGATGTAAGATCTATTGTGGTAAACACTTTTGATCCATGCACTTGAGCAAGGCCTTGATCAATGAATGGGAGTGGCCATCTAGACACTGGTACTCTTTTATTTAATTCCCTCAGGTCTGCACACAGACGCCATTGAACATTTGGCTTTAACACACCCAAAATAGGAGTGTTGGAGGTACTATGAATGGGTCTGATAATTCCCCTCGATTCCAAGTTCTTTATTATCTCTGCCAATGATTCTACGCAAGCCAATGGCAATCGGTATTGGTGCACGAATACTGGAATTCTACCACACCCTTCCGGTAATGTGGCAACATGTAAATTAGTTAGGCCTCAATCATAGGCATCTTTGGCAAATACTTCTTTAAATTACATACATATTTTTCTCAATTCATTTTTATCCTCTTTGCTATCACATGCTAAAATAATCTGCTCCTCTACCATTTTTGAAAATTCTGGGAACTCCTCTAGTGGGGGAACTTCTGTGCTCTCTTCTAACAGTGTGGCTGTATCTCTTTGCAAAGCTGCCACTTTTAAATATTTTGGCATATCAACTTCCATTTCAATGTGCTGATTTTCTGTTTCATTTTCATTTAAGTCAAATACTATACAATTCTCTTGGTGATAGCACACTGTCTCATTGCAATCATAAGAGTACACAGATTCAATTGTAAAGCTCCCTTTGGGTTGAGAATCCAGATATTCTGGCAACACACCCTGTGCATCTACATATCTCTCAGGGATATTTCCAATCACCAGGTTATTGAAATCTGCAGTATAATGTGATTTTTGTATGGCCATTCCTAATAAGGAATTCTCTTATAAATTAATATTCTGATATCCTTTATTATCTACAAAAAACTTAACAGATGTCTCCCCAACATCTACCAATGGGGTATATTCATGATCCAGTCCTTGCTGTTTCATGGATTCATTCAAGCACACAAATGCATCGGAATCCTTTATTTGCTGTCAATTTTTGCACTTTAGTGTTATAGCAACCTGCTTGGTGAATGCAGGAATAGTAATATCCTTCTTCACCTGTAATTCAATTGCATATGGGACCAATTGTGCACAATGATAAGCTTTTCTCTTATCTTCAAATTCAGGAGCAGGCCCACCTAGTCAGGACCATATTTGTTGGTTAAGAAAATCTAATACATGCACATTCTGTGCATGATATCATTGCCCAGATAAAAATCATTTTGTGTTCCACTCACTATCCACACATTGTGGTAGATGGTTTTTTGTCCAATATTAATCTTTAGCATGCACCTTCCTGCAATTCGATTTTCAAAATCTGGATTGTCCAAACCAGAGATATATTGGTGTTTAATTCTAAATTTTGGGATCTCCTCCCTTCCCATTATTCTCTGCAGTAGTTTCTCATTAATAAAACTCCTTTCCTGTTCAAGCGCCAAAGCGGCTTTTATCATTTTACAATGGCCATTTATACCAATGTGAATCCATGGCTGATCATCTTCCATGTGTATTTCAGCAAGGGTGGTAATGTGTCTTTCTGTGTCTGCGTTAGGAGTAGTGTTCTGTTTACATTTCTTCTCTTTTAAATAGAAGCGCAATGTGTGTTCATCTATTTCAGTTTGCCATTTCTTCCTAGGATACAAATAAATCTGCACAGATTGTTTTTCTTGTTTACTTTGCATGTTATCTTGCCACATCAAAATGACAGTGACACTAGGCACACAGTTATTCTGTAGGTACACCTCCACTGCATCATTTGATTTGGCAACAGTATGGCATTGATGTATACTGCTGTTTTGTGACTTTTCTTAGGTCTTCATGTTTTTTTGGTTAAAGACCACAGTACCCCATTTACCCCATCTATGAGAGGAGACAATCTTTTCAGGCAATCTGTCCCCATCAAAAATGGAATTTCACAAATAGATGTGATCAATACTTCCAGTTTCGTTCTGTGTTTTCCTATCTTTATGTCAACCTCGGTAACATCTACGATAGGCACCTCCTCACCGTTAAAGTTATGTATTGGGCCTTCACTCTGCTTCACTGTGATCTGATTCTGTGGAGATCACCCTTCGTTGATACTTTTTACCAATTCTTTGGACATAATTGTGGCCTGTGCACCTGTGTCAATCATTGCAAATGTATTGCATTTTTCTTCCACAGTCATGGGAGCATAATATCTGCCTTCAACTTCCTCTAATGCACACAAAAGGTGTGAATTCTTATTGATTTCAAGATTTACTTTTCTCAGACCCTTCTCACTTTTGGCTAAGCACATTGGTAAATGAAAGGACATTTTTCCCTCCTTTCTGTCTATTTCCATTTGAGAAACCTTATTCATTTCCCCATATTCAGAGGTACTTTGGAGTGTGGCCACTGTTTGTCCTTCCATCCAGTGATCATCAGAGTTCACACTACAATCCTCCAACTGAATATGCGTATAAACATCATCCGATGATTAGTCTTTTTCTAATTCTGGGCATTTGTGGGTATTTGGTTTGTAACCAGTCTTTTTAACTTCCTCAAAATTCTGTGGCTCAAATAACTCTTCAGGTGACTGATCTGTACCCTCCTTTTGAGTATTTATTCTTCCTGCCTGTATTTTATTAGTGTCTTGATTGTCTAGGGAGGGTGTTCTAACATCCACATTTACTCCCTGATCAATTATTTTACCCATGCAGGAGTTGTCTTTCTTAAATCTGTCTCTTTGTTCTTTTGGAATTTCATGTTTTTCTTGTTTTCCTTTTTCATTTATGCAAATTTCCAATGTTTGATTTAACTCCAGGTTAAACCAAACCTCTTTTTTAGATGTATTTGCAATTTCTGCCTCATGTTCATTTGCCGGTATGTTCGTTTAAAAAAAAAAATGTTTTATTATCTTTTTATTAGTTTTAACATATCACACACTTCAAGGTCAAAAAAAAGAAAACCATACCCCACCCCCCATTCCCCCATCCCCCTGTTCAGAACTGGAGACGGCTATAGTATAGTTTTATTTGTCATTACTCTGAGCAAATCTACAACATTAAAACAAATTTAGGATGCAAATGTTATGGGAACACCATTGGAACATATAGTCACACTGCAGGTATTTCAGAACCGGGTCCCACTCCTTTTTGAAGTTCTCGGGGGTTCCCTACAGCTTGCAAGTCATCCACTACATAACAACAAAATGCCACACCTTTCTAAGCCACTGGAGTTGGGTTGGGGGCATCTGTTGCTTCCAGCTTTGCGCTATCACTAGCCACACCGCTATCACCAGGACCATCATTATTTTCCGCTGGCGCTTAGTATGTGTTTTTTGTTTGGGTTCCCATAGTCCTACCAGCCATATTCTGTCCCCTAAATTTTCAGACCCTTGAATCATTTTCCCCGCCTGAGCCTTAACCTCATGCCAAAATTCTGCAATAAGTGGGCATGAGTTCCAGATGTGCTTCCAGTCTCCTTCCTGGTGACATCCTCGCCAACATTGTCCATCCATGTTAGGATACATTATTTTTAGTCTCTTTTTTGCGTCAGGTGCCACTGCAACAGTACTTTCTGCCACATTTCCCTCAGGTGAATTGACTGTGTCAGTTTGGTAATATTGCTCCACACCTCCTCCCATTGAGGGTGTGGTATTGCTTCCCCTAATGTCTCTTCCCACCTCTTCATGTATTTCCACGGGATTTCTTCCCCTTGCGAGTTCAAATGTGCATATAGATTGGAAATCAATTTGCTAGTGCCTGGATCCATAGTCATATAAATCTTAAATTTCGTGAGTTCTCAAATTCCCGCCTCTGCGTTAGAAGTACCCTTAAACTCATGGACGCTCGCTTCATCACTGCATTTATGTGACTTGTCCGGCCACCCTGTTTAGAGAACACCAACCCCAGGGATGTATACTCATCCACCTCCTCAATATGTGATTTATACAAAACCTATTTGAAACATTGTTTCCCCTTACCAAAATGAGTATCTTAGTTTTCAGGAGATTCAATTTGAGACAGTGCTCCAACAAAAAGTTGTACAAATACTCCAGACTGCGCTGTAATCCACCAGGTGTTAAATCTAAAAGTGCTGTATCATTGGAATACAGTAAGGCGCTGAATTCCACACTGTTTAAAAAAGGGGAAATCAGACCTTGGATCGATGCATGAGGCTTAGAATTACAAATAAATAAACAGAATAAAAAAGGGGCAAGAGGACAACCCTGCTTAACCCTATATTAGCCGTAAAATCTCCTAAGGGTTTATGGTTAGCAGCGCACCTAACCTTGGCTGAGGTATCTTGGTAAAGCTGATAATTAATTGGAGTAGCCTAGGCAGGAACCCAATCTTTCTGAGCTTTACCCACAAGAGCTTACAATTTACCGTGTTGAAAGCCTTTGTAAGGTCTAGGAAAGCTGTGAAAAGGTGATCCTTTCTCCTTCTAGTATATTTTTCCACAATCGTATTAAGTATAAAACACTGGCTGAGTGCTGAAAAGCCCCTACGGAAGCTTGCTCTCATATCTGGGGGATAGCCTTATCTAATGCCCACTCTTCTCGATGCAATGCCAGGCAACTGGCAAGATATTATTAGAGCGTCCAGGAGAGCAATGGGTCGATACAAATGAGGGTCCGAGGCAGTACCCTTTTGAACAGTGGGACTATTAAACTTTTTTCCCATGAGTGTGGTAACACATAAATATTAGAAATTGAGTTAAAAACCTGAAGAAGGGCAGGAACACACAAGTCCACAGAAGCGCTAAAACTGTCAGGGCAATCAGCTTTCCCTTCTTAAGGCTTCTTACTTGTTTCTCAACCTCTTCCCTGTAACAAAAAGCCTCACCATGAACATCCCTTCCATTTGCATTGCTAACATGCTCTTGTGCCTCTGCAGCATAAAGAATCTCTTGGAAATGTGAGATCCATCAATCAGGGGTGAGATGCCCCCCAAAACCCTCATAAACTCCCTCAAAACCTTTTTCCACCATCTTCCCGAATTTTTTCAGCTGTTTTTCATGTACAGCCCTGTCCAAAAGATCCTACTGCAGTTCAATGAACTGACTATTTTTTTATTACAAAGGCCTTGTATAGGCTTTCTTAAGCAGAGAAAGCTGATCCGACGAAGTGCGCACTCTCAAAGATGCCAGATGGAGAGCCCTTTTAGCCTGTCTCCAATTGGCACTGAACCAGGGTGCGTTGACTCTACTAGTGCCTGGATTTTATGCCTGTCTCGTATGAGACACATGGAGCAGTATTATGAATATGGGATTTTAAAAGCATAATGAGGTTCATCACTTCCACATGAGACTGTGACCCTAAAAGGTTGCTCCACAGAGCTAGGTATTCCTCATCTTGGAACAGGGATATGATCTCACTAGTCTAAAATGTTCTCATTGAGTGAAGCTGGGTCAGATTTTCTATCATGCAGCACTCAGGGGAAGAAGACACTCCCAACTAGCTCTTCAACAAAAGTTGGTCCGATCGCTTTCCGGGCGATCTAACATTTCAAACCCATTTGATTTGTGAAAAGAAAAACAATTGACCATGCAATAGTCCATTAAAGATCTCCACTAGCCATTTTAAATGAGAAGTTTGGAAGAGTATCCCACACACATCTGCCATTCAATTCCACAAAGATGTTTTTAACCATAAATTAGTGCATTAAGCAGCCCATTGCCGAATGTCTGCCGGTAATACCTCTTTTTAGAATTCTACATAACTCGTCTACCCTTAATTTATCTTGTGGCGTTCCCTTATTCTGCACTAACTTGGCATTAAAATCACTGAGAGCTGAATGGAGGTGCAGTCTGGCAGTAATCTCTGTTTTCTAGCAGCAAGAAGCAAGTCTTTTTTCCCTGCTACTGAAAGGGAAGGAGGGCTTAAAAACCCATTCCAGCTGCGGAGCGGCTGCAGAGGGTGTCCAGTGAAATGGTCGAAAATAAAAGATCGAATGACCATTTGATCGACAGTCAAATGGTCGGAAAAAAAAGGTCGAATTTTTTATATATTTATTTATATTTTTTTTTAGTTTTGGTTGGTTAAAAATATTTTTAATAAAGAAAACGGGGAGTTGGGGTGTGAACCCCCCCATAAAAAAAAGAAATCGCCCATTTTTTTCGACCATTTGACTGTCGATCAAATGGCATTCGATCCTTTGGTTTTCGAACCAAATGACTGGTAACCGCTGCAGAGAGCTGCATGGAGGTGCAGTCTGGCAGTAATCTCTGTTTTCTAGCAGCAAGAAGCAAGTCGTTTTTCCTTGCTACTGAAAGGGAAGGAGGGCTTAGAAATCCATTGCAGCCGCGGAGTGGCCACGTATAGCTGCGTGGAGGTGCAGTCTGGCAGTAATCTCTGTTTTCTAGCAGCAAGAAGCAAGTTTTTATTCCCTGCCACTGAAAGGGAAAGAGGGCTTAAAAGCCCATTCCAGCCGCGGAGCAGCCGCAGAGAGCTGCGTGGAGCTGCAGTCTGGCAGTCCGGCAGGATGGTAGCCTGGCCCGCCCTGCCCAACAACAAAGACATCACAACCAAACAGGACGGGAAGACTCCTGCACCTACGAGAGAAAGTCTGAAGCAGAGGTTCACATCAGAAGACTTTCAGGATTTCCAGGTAACCCAGGAAGAAGAGGGTCGTTTACTTCAAACTGGTTGTTGCGCAGTGAAAGACCCGCTAGTAAGAGTGGACCGTAAAACATCTTCACAGCAGCCAACCTCCAATTCACCCGCTCCCTTCTTGAACCCCAAAAAGGACTAAGCCAAATACATACAAGACTGAAGTCCCCGGAACTCCTTGCCAATAATGCAATACGACCAACAGACTTGCCAAAAGTCACACGCTCCCACCCAATGCCCCCTCTGAGGTCCCCCACAAACATAACTTACCCCTGGATAAAGGCCCAGCCTGTGAGCCGCTCGGCCCCTCCGAGCGTCGAATCCCCGCTGGACCTGATGGCATCTTGCACATGGGGGTCTCCCCCTCCTCGGCGCGGTGCGATCGTCTGGAGGCTTGGGGGACCGAGGGAGGGGGGCGGTGGACGAGGGCTTTGCCAGCGAGCCGCCTGGCACCTCTGGAGTGTCTTGGCGTCGCCATGGACCTGGGGGAGGGACCCGCCTCTCTGGCATGGCCCGGGTGTTTGGAGGCTCGGCGGGGTTCGTGGGAGAGAAACATGAGGGGGTCAGAGGTGGTGAGCTGGAGCAGCCCACTGGACCCTCCGGTCATGCTGTTGGCTCCGGTGGTGCCTGGGAGTGTGGGCAGAGAGCCCAGGAGGACGATGAATTTGCCCGGGCTCCCCACGTCCTGTTAGCTCTGTACACGCGAGGAGGCTCGTCTGTTGCCGGGAAGGCAGACGTATGCACAGAGGAGTCCTCTCGGCCACTCATGGAGGAGAGGCCGACAGAGAGCAAATGGGAAAGCACGGCTAAAGACCCCAAATGCTCAAACCCACAGAAACCAAGTGGGAACATTAATCTCACTATAAAACACACCAGAAACAACCCATGTTCCCACCGAAAATCAGCAAGGCAATAATGCCTAAATTACTCCTAAACATCACCAAGGAAAAAGAGGAAACTAAAAAGGATCTTTTTCCACATAGTTCACACCCAATCACAGATACTGAGACTCACCCAGTAACAGTAAGGGCGGAATTACCGAACCCACACCAAAATGTATCAGTTCCAAGACCAAACAATTTCCTTAACACAACAATAATTAACTCAGGAGACTCGGAAGATTTGGACACAGGTGATCTCAACATACTGAGAGAACACAATTGGGCAAAAGACTGGATTGATTCAGCATCGGAATAGAACTTAGAAGAGTCCATCTTGAGTGAGTTAAACACTGAGTTGAACACTACTCAAAATCACCTGCCTTGTGGGTCAAATACAGAAAGGAACACCCCCACTCCGAAACTGACTAAACACATTGAAGCTCAAAGTCCTTTAAGTAACAGACAGAAAAAAAACACCACAACAACGCCATCAACACCCAACCAGCGAACGCCAACGAAGCTTCAACACAGAAAACTTGGCTTAACTAAGCCTATCACAAACAACCCGATAGTCAAGTTCTTCAACAAACTGGCAAGAACTCAATCTATAAGCCAATTAAAACTATCAGATGCTGAAATACTAGAGGGGATTCTGTCATCACCCCGTGAGAAACTCTCCATAAAATCGGAAATACAACGGACTCCTACAAACGTTCCACTTGCCAGCCAAGCCTGCTGGCACTTTGGTCAACCCAAAACGCTCAGCACCATAGGAGAGAGCTCCTTTCCCAAAGCACAGCCAACCAAACCACAAAGTGAGGGGGCCTCCCAAGATCAGAAACAAACGTCTACAATGAAAACACGAGGAACAAGACCCCAGAGAAAGAGAAGACTATCCCGGGGCCGTCTACTAAAGCCCGACATCAAACTTCACAGCCTCTGACAAAATGGGCAGCAAGGAAGCTGAATCCGATAAGGCCTCCCCAAACCATAACGATCTTATAACTTCAAAACAAAGAGAGAAGAATCCTAGGCCGAAATTGACACTTCAACACCACAGGGATAACACCCTGGTGGACATATCTCGTTCATTCCTGTCCACTCCATCCAAAGGAAAAAGCGACAGAGAATCTTCCAAATCCTCAGAAAAAAATGTGTCTGGCAAAAAATTTGACATCTTTGCCATAATGTCTACGGTGACCATAGCCTTGGCGCCTTTCAGAAAGCTATATGAATCCCGCAACGAAACTCTAAAAGATCATACATCGTTGCTAGCATCTGTAAGCTCAAAACTGAGCCACCTAGAAGGCTAAATAATGGCCGCAGAAGCCTGGAAGGAGAATACAAGAGATCAAGGTACAATGACAGGCAAACAACAAACTCCTAGTATCCTGCTGGACTACCAAAGACAAGACGTCTTTCACTTAAAATAAAAATCCTCAACCATAGGCCACCAAACTTCCAGACTCTGTACCCCCGAAACAAGTACAGAAACGGACCAACCAATGACGCCACATGATGGGCACCCGAGAGACGCCTGAACAAGCAGTCCTCAAAGGATCGCGGAGAAAACTCAAGTGAACTAACCAACTGGTGTGAAGGAAAAACCACTTGAAGAAGAGCCTACTGAGCGTAAGTCAAGAAAAAGTGAGCCACCCAAAATGGATAGCGCTGGTCAAAACAAACAAAATCAAAGGGCAACGGCGAAAGAAAAATCAAAAACCTTAAACTATCACTAGGTGCTGGGACAAACAGAGCTAAACTTACTGGACAGATGTCTCTTAAAAAACAGACATCAGCTTCAGCATCTAAAAACCCCAAAACACAACAACCTCAGCTGCAAATGGAGACTATTGCAGAGCCAAAAGAAACTATGACAAAATGGATAACAATCCTAGAAAAAAAAGCCCAAACATAGAAAATGCAAAGGCCCAAAGGAGTGAGGGTCTCCATCAAGAACATGAAGATAATTCGATCGATCTATTGCACATTAACGTTTACTCTATCGAGAACTCAGAATCAGAAATCCCACGTCCAAAACCAAAAAAAAGGAAGGTGTCATTCAGGGACGAAGAATTAACAACGGAAACTCTGAGGCGTTATGGTCCGGAATACAAAGTAATACCTCAAAAAAACTATCAAAAGAACAACGAAACAAATAACAAGAGGCAGTGGTCTTATCAAGAAAGGCGCACCTTTCAGCAGCTTCCTGGCCAAAAACCAAACAAAGGCCATCCGACTAAAGAAAGTAACCACAACGGTCACAACACACCGAACTCAAGACACAAGATAACTCTTACTTTTCTAGATTCAATGCCCCATGCAAGAACGCCTAGTAGAGAACGGAAACGTAGAGAAAACCACCCAAACGCTAAGGATTCTAGGCTCAACGAAAGAACGCCTAATAGTGGAAGGAACAACAGAGTAAACCATTCAAATGCCAAGCACTTTAGGCTTAACAAAAGAACGCCTAACAGCGAAAGGAAAAACAGAGAAATCCACGCAAACACGAAGGAAACCAAAGCAAAACCAGCTTCCCACAATGACCGAAGACACCATCCCTCTACCAAAAGCGATAGCTCGGAAGCTAACCTCTTTGATAAAAGCAACAGACATCAACAGAGAACTTCCAGCACGTCTTCATTTCTCAACCAAACAAGAACGTCAGCTCTCTTCACTCAGAGAAGCAAGTCAACGAGAACACTGAAACTGGAAAAACAGTCAGGCTCAAGAAAGAGAATACTACTAAACAGAAGAGCAATGTTAAGACTGTTTGAAAAAACTACGAAAGATGACCATATCCGAACTACTGACATAAAGGTGGTCGAATTTGCTCACAAACAATGTACAGATAACATCTCACTCAGTGAAGATCTTTCTGTTGTCGGTGGCTGGGGTCCTCCTGAAGAGGGGATACCTACTCCGAGAAACAACTGCAGAAGAAAGAGGTCTCGACCATCCTATCATAAAGAACACAGAGAGAGCCAGACACAACAGGAGCATGATCCAGTGGGGGAAAGATTGGTCCAACCCACCATCAACTGGAAAAAACAAGACACGAGAAAAACCGAAGGGAAATCAAACCTCAGAAAGAGAAGAGATGACCAGAGACACGGAAGAAAATGGATCTAGACAACCGGCTGGTCCAATCTACTTGCAAACTAACAATGGAAAGGATAAAGAAACCACAACTCCGACAGTGATAACAGAGGGACAACAAAAAGTCAATGAGAAAGAAACAAAAAGGTGGGCATGGATCCCTTCCGCGCTCACTCAACACTCAAGGAAATAGCAACTAACTGAAGCAGCCATGAGCTTTAACACAGAACCATCCGTGGAGAATACAGTTCCTCAAAAACCTACTCTTGGCTCATGGAATACTCGAGGACATATCCACCTCACCCAGGCTGGAGAGATCAACATAGGCCAATTTGATCTCCTAAGCCTTCAAGAGACATGGCTTCAGTTACCTCTAGCATAGACGGCTTTGAGATTCGTCTTTCACCAGCGCACAAAGGAACCAAGGGCCGCCCGACATCGGGCCTCCTAACAGCAGTCAGCACAGGTGGGAGCCTGCGAATAAACAGAACCCTGGCATCATCAGCTTTCATACAAGCCACTATTTTAGAATGGGACAAACACAGCAGGCCGTCAGTGAGTCAAATGTGTGAGCTTATACTTCTTCTCAACATCTACTGGAACCCTATGGGGATCTCCATCAAGGATTTCATAAACAAGGTTGAAACAATTCTTACCGAAGCAACAACCAACTTCAGTGTGAACCACACACTGATTTGTGGCGACCTAAGCGCCATCTGTCCAGGTCCAGAAGGAAGACATCCAGTGAGCACTCTGCAATCAAATCATAGCCTACAAGCGAAGAAAAGAGGCAGTGCCTGGTCAGAACTAATGGACTCTCGTGCCCTGCACAACCTTAACTCCTTAAACACAGCTTCCCGCCTGTGGCAACATGGGAAATATCAGGACACAAAAGTACCATCGATTACATCTTCACTTCAAAGGAATTTTACACCCTAACGGAATCATTTGAGGTAATAAAAACAACCAGAAGTGACCACAACCTACTTACAGCAACTTGGTCTTCATTCAAAGAGACGCCAAACGAAATGCAACACCAGCTGGAAACAAACGCCCAAGGGAATCAGCTAAAACTGACGAAAGAAGCCATTTCCTCCATCACAAAGGCTTACAACCAAAAGAAGGAACCAGAAACTGAAGAACAAAGACAAGTATTCTTGGACTATCACCCACTTCTAGTCGCTTACTTATAACCCAGGCCTTTGAGAAAAGGTCAAGACCACCAATATCTCCACAAATTCAATGAGGAACTCAGGGCCAGGAAAGCCTCGCAAAGAAAGCCCTCAAGACATGCTCAAAAACACCCAACTAAAGAAAACATAGCCCTTGCATCGGAACAACTAAAAGGCTACAAATCATGGCTGAAAAACCATCGAAGGAAGCTATATCAACACAACGCTGACACTATGCTAAGAGCAGTCTGCGGAAGATCTTCAAAAGACTTTTGGTCGCTAGTCAAAAACTCAACACTGCTAACAGACACGATCATCTCAAACAGTGTCAGTGAGGAGAAATGGGTTGAACATTTGAACAACCTATTTAAAACCACTGGAGAAGACGAAGCAACAAATAACGCCAAGTGTGTCTGGTCAATTGCTTTAAACAAACCAAAAATCCTGAAAAAGATAAAAAACCTAAAAAATTCAAGAGCTCCGGGCCCTGACGGAATCTCAAATATCCTACTAAAACACGGCCCTGATCATAGAGATATTCAACAGATGCCTCGAAACAAGATCTATCCCGGAAACCTGGAAACGGCCAACATCGTCCCAATCATTAAAAAGGGTCTGCTGAGCGAACCAAAGAACTATAGGCCAATAGCCTTATTGGATGTCATAGGGAAGCTATTCAGATCACTGATTCTGGATGACCTGCAAGAATGGCAGAGACCCTTTGCAATCTGGATTCAAAAAGAACCTGGGAACATCTATTAACATCATGATGATCAGCATCTTAAAGGCAAGAGATTGGGAAGGGAAGCTAACAACATTCATAGCTTCCATAGACTTGTTGCAAGCTTTCGATCGGGTAAACAGAAAAAGACTGTGGAAGAAACTAGAAAGATCAAAATGCCCTCCTTCCATTATAGCATCAATTAGAGCCCTACACGGTGAAACCTTGGTGCGAGTGTGACTAAAAGCGGCCGGTCTGTTGTCAAAATCAATAAAGACAGCAAGAGGGGTCAAGCAGGGTTGCCCCTTGGCCTCTGCACTGTTTAAAGCTTATATGGCCGACATTGTGGATTTGGAAAACGATACTCATTCCTTCCCTCCTACAATAGGAGAATCCAAGGTCACAAGGCTCCTCTACGCCGACGACATAATCTTGTTGGACCAAACTGCTATCGGTCTACAACGCCAATTAGACAGCCTCTCAGCCTATTTCTATTTTTAAAAAAACGATTTGGACATCAATACAAACAAAACGAAGATCATGATCATCGAAAAGTCGAAAAACATCAACAAAAAAACACCACTGGTTCTTAAACTCAGAAAAATTGGAAACGGTAGAAAGCTTCACATGCCTTGGGGTTAAAATCTGCCACGGTAAAATTGAAATGTCCATGCAGGAACATCTTTTTGCAAGGACAAAAACTCTCGCAGCCCAAGCCTTGACTCTGGACAGAAAGTATGATAAATTTTTGCTACTCCTAGTGATAAACTTTTTCAGAACAAAAGCCACGCCGGCGACAACATACGGAGCTGAGGCGATGTTACGACTTCCAGCCACATTATGGGACAAACTCGAGGGCCTATTTTGGCACAAAGTACTGAAGCTACCAAACTCGACACCAATAGCAGTAATCAGACGTGAGCTAAGTCTATCATCAATGAAATACGTGATTGAGAGAAATAGTCTCCAATTATTGGGAAAAATATTGAGAACGCCGCGTCCCCAAATTCTAGACATTATCTACAGAGAAATGAGAAGTGAAAATACCCAGATGCTGACTGCTTGGTACAGAAACCAACTCGAACTGGCAGAAAAAATCGGATGCTCTCATTGGGACATCGAAAGAATTCCGGACAAAATTAAGGACAGACTGAAAACCCAAGACTGGATCGAAACATTTGATAAAGCAAGTGAATACACATCCTCATCACATCGGGCATTCAAGACTCAAAAAATAGACGAAGTGAGAATTTATCTAAAGAAATCTCTGAATAAACATCTTTGATCAATCTTCTTAAGAGCACGTCTGAACGTCCTACAGATGAACAAAGTCTTACATTTCCAAAAGCAATCCGAAAACAACATCTGTCGCTATTGTTCACAGACACAAAACCTCGAGACAGTACGTCATCTTCTTCTGCTCTGCCCAGGAACAGACAAATTAAGAACAACCTACCTCTGACCTCAGAGACTAAAACATCAGACGACAACTGACGAAGTCTGGTGGAACCAAATGATGAGCGAGGATTCCACATCTCTGACAATAGCAACAGCAACATTTTTGCATAGCTTGGACCTGGATGGAAAGGCTATAGTCTCACATAGAGAGGACAAAGCGGCTTGAAGACAAGGTCTCTCTCTCACAACAAAGAAAGAAAAAGACACTACAAAACAAAAACCTGCACCAAGTTTGTAAAAATTGTTAACCACGATAAAAAAAAAAAACACTGATCAGTACCAGATCATCGTCCTGCTCAACAATTAGCAGGACCTTTGGAATAACAAGTTCCTCTTCAAGCATACCAATTTGCTTAAGTTTCTGAGGAACATAAATATATAATAGTAATTTATTTTACCACAACAAGGCCATTTTTGGTAAGCGTCACTGCTAAAGAGACTGGTTTATCTGGGCACCTTATTGCAACCAGAGCAGAATATTGCTGCCTCACCATAGTTACCAGACTTCTATGCCATATGCCTACTTCAGAGCGCACTGCTTTTACCATACAAATATTTAAATGAGGAAAATAGCTTTCCAGACACCTCTCATCAGGCAGCCATGTCTCCTGCAAACAAACAACATCATGTACATTGGGCCATTGAACTAGGTCAACATCTATTAACTTGGTTTTGAGGCCAACAATATTCCAGTTTACAATTTTTAAGAGCAGCCTATCAGTGACCCGCTGTATCTCCTGTGAGATACAACTAATTAAACTAATGCTAAACATTTATTGGGGGGTACAGACAGCAAATCGGTAAATACTTTCTTTTGCTTGCTTCGAGATAGCTCAGTAAGAGTGCCTAATCGGCGCATCCATACTGCACACAACCATACTGCTCTGCCTAGCTCTCAGGATAGACAATAATTCTGATGCAAAGTTGCCACCTGTAACACCAGAGGATCGATGATAATGTGTTTTAATGGAATTGGGGAAGTCTGCATTAAGCTAAAACCAGGGGCAATATTGGCCAGGGTCAAACAGTGTCCCATGTCACGGGACGCAAATAAGGACATTTATAACATCATTGTAGCTTTGTGTTGACAGGGCATCATACAGCCATCACAATTATCATGTAACATGGCTATATACCCAGTGCAAAAAGCAAAAGGGGGTCTTGGAGGATGGTGTAGGACCTCTGCCCTTTAAATGACATTGTAGAGTCTGAATTCCCTGTGGTGCCAAATCCAGCCACCATACTGTATAACATACCCATAGGCGCAACCTATTTTACAGTAGTTGATGAAGGAATGCATTATTTCTTTTACACACAGACTCAAAGCACCTTACCACGCTTACCTACCGCAAAAAAAGGTTCCAATAAACTCTTTTACCACAAGGGTATTATGAATCCCCAAGAATTTTTAACAGAGTTTTACAAATGGGATCAAGAAACTTGCAAGCACAGAGTACAGTGATACAGTACGTGGATGACCTCCTGGTGTGTAGCACCACAGAAGAACGATACTCATGATATTATTGGCAGAAAAGGGCAACAAGGTTGAAAAAGAGAAGCTGCAATATTGCCAAAAAAAGAGGTAGTGTTTCTAGGACAGATAATATCAGCTGGGAGAAGGGTTACCTCAGAAAGAGCAGCAGCAGTGCAAAGCACAGCGCAACCAAACACTTTGAAGGAGATGCAACAGTTTGTATTGCCAGTCCTGAATTTTTTATTATTCTACTTACACCAAATCCCTCCTATAGGGGTCGAAGGAAGCACAGAATATGAAGGGCCCCATAATGTGGATACCTCAAATGGTTGAATCATTCAAGGAACTAAATAATGCACTCAGTAATGCACCTGTTTTATCGACCATTTTTCCTTGTTTTGCATTTAATGGTCAGATGATGACAGCTGTCCTCACCCAGAAAACATCACAGGGACACAAGCCTTTGACTTAATACAGTGGTCCTTTATACCCAGAGATGCAGGGATATTATCCATGTGAGCAAGCACTTGCAGCAGTGCATTTGCTATACAAACATCGTTCATCATTACTATGGGCTGCTCAGTGACACTCTATGTGGTGCATGCAGTGTTTGCTATCCTACAAAAAATAGAAATCTACCCTTACCACCCAATGAGTTTCATGGTAAGAAGTGATTCTATCAAATCCCTCCACTAACATAGTGAGGTATCACACTGTTAGTCCAGCCACATTTCCTGCATATCCAGGTGACTTGCATGATTGCACTACATGTCAGGACATATTGGATGACCTAACTCATGTTAAGGAAGACCCCTTAGAGAAAGTTGAGATACTTTTCAAACAGACCCACAGTCAGTGGTACAATACAAAGAAGGGAGTTTGGGGTCTTATAAAAAATGAAACTTCCATTACACTATTCAGCACAAGCAGCAGAACTTGTAGCATTACTAACATCAATAGAACTGTCAAAAGAATGTTGTTCCATCATTTATTCAGATTCAGCATATGTCACACCAACAGTGCACTCAGAGTTGTCCAGATAGAAGAGGAGAGGGTTTCAAAAATCAGATGGAACACCCGTGCAACATGCAGATGCACTTTCCAGATGAATACAAGCTTCTTCAGCATTGACAGTAGTGAAGCGTGCAGCCCATGCAGAAGGAACAGATTTAATATCTCAGGCCAATGATGTAGCAGAGACAAAAGAAGCAGCATATTTACCAAACATTACAAACAATGGTCACACATTTCCAAACATTCCACGACAGCATGTACACATTACTGAACACTACAATGTCCTACCATAGTGCAAAAAATAGAATTGCACGGACGTGCCTCTCAGCAGGAGCAAGCCCACGGACAAACACAAGGTGTTCTTTATCCACCAAAGACTTGAAATGGAGACTAACATTTCAGGGAAGCCTGTTATGCCCCAGGAGTTACTTAAGATTGTCCTTGACACAATTGCATTACGCAGTGCACACATTCAAAGAGTACATTGCAGGGGACCTAAGTCAAGAGTGGTTTGTCCCAGATTTGCAAGAACACGTGGCAGAGTTCATTACCAACTGAGTAACACGCAGAAGGCCACACGTTGAAAACTATTAAGGCTATATTGCCCCTCCCTTCAGGACCTTTTTTGACATCTCCACATAGACTTTGTAGATATGCCTAACAGATGCACACATTTTTGCTCTTTGATTGTTGTGTTCCAATTCTCCCATTGGCTTGAAGTAGGTACCTGTGGTCCGCTCAAAGCCAAATCTGCAGTACATTACCCATACAGGAGGTGTTCCTGCAATACAGTATTTGCATGGTATTGAGGTTGGATAATGGAACACATTTTTTCTCTGACCACTTCAAAGAGATCACTTTTAGGCATAAAATATAACATTGTTCAGCTTATCACCTCCAAGCCAATGGGATTGGGAGTGCTACAATGGCTTATTAAAAGAACACCTTGTAAGGATGTGTGAAACATTTTACTAGAGCTGGTTGCATTGCTTGCCTTTAGCTCTGTTTACTTTATGTAACCAGTCTGGCTCTGATCATCATCTAACTCTAGAAAAGATCATTACATGCAGGTAATTGCAAGCAGCGATTACTCTGGTCCGTACCACTGCTGATGCTCACAGTTCAGCAGAGATATTGTGAGATGAGTTTCAGGGCTATCTTATGGAACTTACCAATTCTTTTAAGTTCATATCCCCGGTGAAGTCGGATGTCCGTGCCAACAACAAACACACCAACGCCATAACAAAATGCATCAATGATATGGCAACCACAGCTTTATCCTGCTGCACATACATGACCTCCAATGACACAGAAAATGGAAGCTTGACTGAAGCTATCAATGCACTGCACACACCCCACACTACTATGGAAAATGAAAGCTGAAGGCTGGTTGAAGATGACTGGTACACCACAATTCTTTCTTGAGTGCCCACCGGTTTAAGCACGGTTGTAAAAGTGCTAGTTCATATCCTTGTAGCGGTTCTCATTGCTCTTTGTGTTGGCCAAATGGTCTTGGGTTGTTGCAGGGGGGTTGGAGCTAAGGCAACGTCCATGATGTCACTTACATAGAGAAATTCCAACGACTCTGCCACACCCCTCTCGAGTCATGGTCATACACAGAGAAATACATTGAATGGGGGATTGAACACCATATGGTCGCTCTCTAGTCCAGCTCCAAATTCTGAAAATGACACTGAACATTGTGCAGATTGTAATGCGTAAGGTGATTGTTGTTTTGTGACCTGTACACATGAGGAGTACGCATCACAGGGTGAAAGCTTATGTTGTGTCTGTAAAGTATGGATTCCAAAGGATGAGTGGAATAGGAAGAAGGAAGAGTTATTAGTTAGTAATTAACTAAAGGGGTAGTGTAAATATACAAATCCAATGTCCTCAACATGTGCACAAGTATGAGTGAAGAAAGCTCTTTTAGCAGGGTATTAGGTCCATGATGCTGATGCAGTGGTCACATGATTGTTGTGGTGTCACATTGTATTCAGGGTATATGTAGTTCTGGCACACATTTAGGGAGTTTTTAGGCTAATGAGCAAGAGTTCAGCCACATTCAAATAGGCCATATTAAAAGCTGCAGATTGTGTTGTTTAGTGAGCAAGGCCCCACTTCTGAGATATGGTCATTTAATTGAATTTGATATCTGCTGTTGGGCAGAAGGCTCTTAGAAGTCTAGGTCAGGATGGGAAGGGATGCAGAATAGTGGTCAGCTAATTGTTGCAAGGGAGTCATTTGTCAGGGGCCTGAAATTTACTTCGAGACAGCAGGTGCCTTCCCAGATGATAGGCAAATGAATACATAATGGTTGTGAAGGACGCCTTGAGATACACGAGAAAGCCCCGACAATAGGATTGCCAAAATGAAGAACTTGGATGTGAGCACAGTGCCCCCACTGAAATTTAAGGCACTCGGTCCAGTAGTAAAGTGCCTTGGTAGAACAAATAAATAGGTGAAATCAATTTCCAGGAGCAGGGCCTCAATCACATTTATTTTTCATGCAGCTATTCATTGTAAGAAGATAACTAGGAGATTGATTCTGGGGTTGGCAATATGTATATAGATGGGAGTTGCAGAGTGAGCAGGTCCAATGGGTGGGAAGCCAAGAAGACCAATTTTGGGAAAGGGATGGTGGTGCTCCATGGGATGCAAAAATGTTTTGACCTCGCTGATTTCCACTGACGTGGTTGGTTCATCTTGGTGGGATGATACAGCCTGAGCTGTCACATCCACCAGTGTCCAATTAGGGTAGAGATGTTTTTTATTAATTACACCATGAAAAGGACCAACCTGTGAAACAGGTGTATTTTGTGCTGACTATGAAATTATGCCATATTCGAGGGGTGGTATTTAGATGGTCATGAGAAAGGAAACTTCCCATCATTATTGTTTAATGTATATTGTTTGTTAGGGAGTCAATGACGAATGGCCAATGAACATTTTAGAATTACAATTGATGTTCCATTTGTAGAACATGTTCATTTTGCAGTTTCTCACTTTAAATATTGTAGCCCTGAGTGTCTGTGTTGAGGGAGATATTTCCCCGTTGAGTTCCATAGAGCTGTCTGATTCTCCTGGCTGTATTTTGCAAATTAAAAGCTAATTTTTCTTGCAGTTGGTACACTATTTTTTGGATTACTTTTGTATTATCTTTTGATTATTCTAGGGTACTTTACCTACCTTTCCAACTTTGCAATTTATACTCCAAAATCTAGGCAATGGTACAGATGCTGAAATACACTACAACTGGGGCAAGCTTTGCATATTCTAGAAAATACAAACATTACCACTTGTAATTGTTGTTGTCACTGTTTTCTACCTGCTACACAATCTACACAGAAAACCAGAATAATGACCACAAAGAGGTCAACATAACTGGCTGTTTCCTTTATAAATGCAGAGGGTAACAGATTTATACAAAGTTAATTTCTGCACTCATGGAACATATGATACCACAAATTAACAAGGGGGGTCCTGGGAGTCTCTCTGCCAGACATTAGTCCTGGTTACGAGAGACTTACCCAGAGTCTTTAGCTTACTATCTTTCACAGAGTAGAAATATCCCAAACATATCAGTCTTTGTCCTGCCCTGGGGCAGTCCAGCACCGAAATGCTAGGCAATTCTCCTCTGAACAAGAGTACCAACAGAAACCCCAGACACGTGTTTCAGTCTGGTTGGACCTCATCAGTAGGGTGGATCTGTGCCTCTCTAAGAATAGTGAGCAAGGGGTCCACGTCTGGATTCCCCTAGTAACTTAGGGTGAAACCCAAAGTTACTTAAATATGCAAATTAACAAGGGGGGTCCTGGGAGTCTCTCTGCCAGACATTAGTCCTGGTTACGAGAGACTTACCCAGAGTCTTTGCTCACTATTCTTAGAGAGGCACAGATCCACCCTACTGATGAGGTCCAACCAGACCGAAACACGTGTCTGGGGTTTCTGTTGGTACTCTTGTTCAGAGGAGAATTGCCTAGCATTTCGGTGCTGGACTGCCCCATGGCAGGACAAGGACTGATATGTTTGGGATATTTTTTCTCTGTGAAAGATAGTGAGCTAAAGACTCTGGGTAAGTCTCTCGTAACCAGGACTAATGTCTGGCAGAGGGACTCCCAGGACCCCCCTTGTTAATTTGCATATTCAAGTAACTTTGGGTCTCACCCTAAGTTACTAGGGGAATCCAGACGTGGACCCCTTGCTCACTATTCTTAGAGAGGCATAGATCCACCCTACTAATGAGGTCCAACCAGACCGAAACACGTGTCTGGGGTTTCTGTTGGTACTCTTGTTCAGAGGAGAATTGCCTAGCATTTCGGTGCTGGACTGCCCCAGGGCAGGACAAGGACTGATATGTTTGGGATATTTCTTCTCTGTGAAAGATAGTGAGCTAAAGACTCTGGGTAAGTCTCTCATAACCAGGACTAATGCCTGGCAGAGGGTCTCCCAGGACCCCCCTTGTTAATTTACATATGATACCACGACATAAGTAATGGTTTCCGTTGGCATTATTATTACATATAAGTGAAATTCCAATGTAAAAATATACCATTCCATAGGTAAGGTAAGCATTATTTTCCGAACTTCATCCGGTAAGTGTTTTGTTTTTATGCATGTTTGATGTGCACCAGGGAATCTGCTAAACATGAACCAATAATGCCTAATCGATTGAAATGTGTTCTTACAAAAGTAATAGTTGTATCAGTAACAACATATTAATGAAGCGTGTTTGCAATTGTGTACATTGTTTCCAAAATTGCAAAATGCAGTACCCAGTTGATTTTCCCAAGATTAATTAAAATGCAGTGTTTTGTTGTTATAATTACTAATCCATATGTGACCAAATAACTTTAAAAAAGCCCACGACAAATAATAATCTTACATAATAGATATGCATGGCTATGCTGGATTATTTTCACAGTTTGTTGCCACCGTCAGCGATCGGCAAGGAATGCAATGTGTGTCCCTCAGGTAAACCTGCTTGTTTATCCTCTGTTGCACTATGAAATATACCTTTTCCGGCAGCCCTCTAATTCTACCAGGATTCAAATACAATCTGAAATCAGTAAACAATTAAATATCAATGTCCTCTACTGAAAGAAACATCGCTTCGCTCATGTGTCAACTTTGAAATGTATGTCCCTGTGGTTCAATGCGATTTAATCGCTACGATGACATCTTTAGGACATCACAAAGAACATATTTCTATGTATCATTGGCATTGGAATGTTGAACATTCTTTTCGAGAAGGTCTGTAGAACAGCCTTTATTTTAATCCTTCTGTTGCTAAATGATTTTGCTAGTGTTTTCGTTTGTTATTTACGATGAACTTATTTCCAAGCTTTGTTGCTACATTTTAGATGTTTTAATAATTACATTCTAAATGGCACTTCTTAACTAGTATTAATTTAGTCTCGTGGCTTGGTTTCTCGGCAGTCTCTCAATTTTGTGCACACAGATGCTTTCCGGTTTGCTTTTTTTCTCTGTTCCCATTGAAGCAATGATTGGGCTAGTGCAATAACACGCGTCATATAAGCAGGCGGGCTAAACCATCGCAGCGGTCCTCCACCAAAGTCTTGCCAAAGTCAAGCCGGTCTCTATCTGTCTGGGCCTTGACTGGACTATGGACGCTCGATAATACATCTACTACTGTACCCTTTGCCTTTAGGTAATCCTCTGCATGTTGCATACCGTCATCTCTCCCTATTGCTCTGGCCCCGAGTGACACATTCTGGCCCCCCTCTTGGGTCATTCCCTCTATTGAACTCCCCATTCCTCCCAGTATAGAGAAGCCAGTTCAGTTCCTGTCTATTGCAATTGTAAGAATAGTTAAAAAAAAAAATAACATAACAATACAAATATGATATTTATACACTAACTACTTTAAAACAAATAATGTTCACTCTATCACAAGGACATTTAAAATAATAGAATGCACTCGTTTGCAGCTAACAACTGTATTATTCTAATGTGAAGTGCCTTACTTATAGCCCTGTGTATGGAAGTGTTGCTTTAGCAGCGGCGTTCCTTGAATGGGCTTGCCACACACGTCGGTATGTTATGATGTAGTGAGGTGGGTGTCTATAAGGTAACTATTGAAGCGTGACATTTCGGACATGTTTGGAGTTGTGAGAAGGCACATTGCTCTCCTTTGGGAGGTAAGCAAGTGTGTTTAAGAGGTGCGTGCATTTCAGTATTGTACTCTCAGCAGAGGAATGTAAATACGGAATTGATGGCATTATTTGTTTTCTATCTTTGACCAGGGATCTCTGTAGCCCTCTGAGTACTAAACGGATTGCACTGCAGTGTATGAAAGGAATGGAAATAACCGTATGGGATGTTTCTATTGTTGGACTATGTGAAGGTATTATTTTTGTTTCCATAGCCTCTTTGGCATGGTGTACATGACTAGCCATGTCATGCATTTATGATTCCTTGTGTTTTCTGCCGCAATCAGTTTGAATAGGGGTATGTGGCTCGACATACCACTTCAGTGGAGTATCGGCTAAGTAATTTAGTTGGCCATTTGGTGTTTTTACACTATCCTTTGTGTTTGTGGTGTTTCCACACATGGGGTGAGCAAAGAGGTGTTAATTTAGGTTAGGCACTTGGGTTAAGCCTAACTTCTATTTGGAAGTGTAAGCTGCATTTTGATTAACTGCTCTTCTTATATTTGTTTCAGTGAAACACACTCATTCTTTGATTGAGCTGAGAATATTTTTGAGCAATATACAATCAAAATATTGTCCAATGACAATTATTTTTGGCCATGAGGATGACTACATGGTCGAAACTAATACACCTGCAGAAAGAGACAACAGTCTCACCTGTCTAGAAACTGGCAGTGGCCAGTCAGTGTTTAATAAGAGAAGTGTAGGCATTGCTATTGCATCAAGTTGGCCATTCCCAGCAGGCTAGTGTGTGTGTATGTCACTCAGCAAATGTATTTCGGTCATTCCAATTCGACCTGAAGGGCAGCTATAGTTTTATGTTGAAAGGGAATTGATGTGTTTGTTTACACAAAGCGAAGACATGGGTTGTTGCTAGCAGATTTTTCGTATTAGGAGGGTTCAAGTCTGTACACCATCAACAACCCTTTGCTTTGGGGGGGGGGGTGCTATTTCTAAACGGAGAGCTACATGTTTGACACGTGTATAATCATGGGAATTCATGTGTTTTATGACGAATTTAACAGTGCAGCTTTCAGGTTAATTTTCACATTGAAATGTCACATCAAAAGCAGTATAACATTGCTGGTACAATTGATCACACCTACACTTTTTACCTATACCAGAGGTCTGGCATAGAGACATGCATGCTGTCACATAGGTGTTCTGTACATCGTACTGCGGCACAAAAACATTGACAAGCTTTGATTGCTGTCCGGCAGCTTTCCGGCGTAACCTATGCTAAGGGAGGGGGTGGGGCGCTAGTGGCTTAAAGTGATGTTTTGATATATAACCTTTTCCTCGCCAGATATGTTGATTATGACTCCCATGATTCCTTGCCATTGACTATCCATGCTAGGACTGATTGGATTTGAAGTACAACACATATGGGGAGTGGAAGGTTGCAGAACAACAGAAGAGAAAGTGAACAATAGCTTCCAAATAATGCACAACACAAACACTGAGTTGGTCCTGAGTCTATTTTCAGTTGCTGAATCTTGAACATAGCAGATTAACTCGACGGTTCTTCGATATGCATCATTCATGATAGGTCTGAAGGGACGATGGGGATGAAATTTGCTGATGGGCTCTACTTGTGTAATGAGCTCTAAATGATAAGCCAAAAATAAATCTCCCGGTAATTGAATAACTTTTTGACATTTTCAAACGTTTTTAAAAACATGTTTCACAAGCAACATGCATTTGTATATGTATTTATAGAATGCACATGTTGCATTGTTATATTTACGTGAGAACCTAAAAAACAATAGCCAAAATATGTGTATTACAAAATCAGCAACACCACCGTAATAATAGATCACAGTTATTGCAACACTAAAATGGTGTCTTACTGGATAACTCAGGACAACCAGACTTGCTCTGACCTGTTTCAGTACACACCCATTTAGAACTTCCTTCAGGGGGAGCACAGCAGAAACTGGGGTTGATTGTTTATAATTCTGTGGATAGGTTTCCTCTTTGCTTTTTCAATTTTACATCCTCGCTCCCTGTGAAATAGATATCATAAGGGGCTCAGTCAGTCATAACAGAGGTGCATTTTGTATGCATTCATTACCATTATAATTTTAAAATAGTTTATAGCCAGTCAATAACCTGTTGCTCTTTATTTGATTATTGTTTATTAATTTCTTTGCTGATTTTGTAATGCACAGATTTTTACTATTGTTTCTCCCCAACCATGGACTCCGGACAAGCCCACGATATTTTTAAAATCACTACCAGAACACTAGCCATGGCATTTGGCCATGGCTGTGCCCAATGTCCATTTTAGAACACAACAAGACCAATAATACACATGGCCTTAGGCCATGCCCACTGCGTTCCCATTGATCTCCCCTGTAATACTACATCCCATACAATGCCATTTTGTATGGCATTGTGAATCCCTTCTCTTATAATATATATCTGCTCTTTGGCTTTGCATTGGGAATGCACCAAGCTAAGCCAGTCCTGAATTTCCCTATTCATTGAATTTCAGGGGGCTTGTTGCTATACAATTCTTACCTAACTGATCATTAACTAAAGTTTTTTATTGAATTTCAAGGGTTTTGCTATTCTATAGATTTTTTCCACACCAGAAGCCCTGGCCGTCGGCCATGGCCAGTGGCCATGGCCTTCGTCCTGCCTGCTGTATATTTTAGAACACTAGCAGACCACTAGCCATGAACTTCGGCCATGCCCACTGTCCATTGTAAAACATCAAGACCACTAGACATGGCCTTTGAACTTCCCCTTAGAAGTAAGTGCACAGGAAAAAATAACATTGGACTATTAAATAAAGCAATGAACACCAGAAAAATAAAGTGAGAGAGGAAATGTTTGAAAAAGTATGCTGGCAATGCATAAAAGGTGCTCAACCATTAAACCCCGCAATCTGTAGTGAAATATTCACTGGAAAACAAAATCCCAATACGAGGCAAGTGCTTGTAGTCTTGTGGGTATGCATCTGCACTGGGAACCAAACACTTGAGCAAGCTTGCCAACCTCACAAAAAACAAGGGTTGTGTCCGCCTTCTAAAAAACAGTTACGCTGTCCATCCACGTGTCCTTTACTTGTGCCCTGAAAAGAAGCCACAATGAAGGGAAAATGACTTCTATCAACTTTCTGCTACTTTTTACACCGTTTCTTTGTTCGCCGACGTTGGCAAACGTCTGATGTCATCGTGGACTTTCCAGGCAGTGTCACATGACCACGTGCATGCACGCATTGATGACGTGTTCGTGAACTGGTCTACGCATTTCCAGCTAATCTTGGAAGTTTCAAGCTGAAAGTTTACCCTTGCAGAGCTCCTAGACCTATTCTGACTGATTCTCCATCTGCAATCCAGGAAAGAGCACATGTTTGGAAGAGTATTGGAAGAGTATTAGCACAACTGCTATTTAAACTCAAAAATGGCATCAGCCATGGCCATCCCTCCTCCACAGGATACACCACCACCAAAACCACCACCCCCACCACCAGCTGGAAGGCCGGGACAATGGAAAAAGCGCAATGGTACAGAGAAGAATCAAGAGAACCAGGAAGATGAGATGGAGGAAATGCCTACCCCCAGTTCCCAAAGAGAATAATGGGTGTGGTGTTTCTTTACTTGTTTCTTTGTTTCTTTTATTTAAGTGAAATGCACTGAGTGCAATGCTGTACTTGGTGGCAGACAACCTGGGCAGTACTACAGGACCACATCCATGCACCACCACACCAAATCCAAACACCGGAATGCTCATAGAAAGGCTGTTTCTTTCTCAGGAAGTAGTAGGCTGTCTTCCTCTACCTTATCTTCCTCACCCAATACTGGCACCACACAGGCTACTCTTGTGGGGGTAGAAGTTCCCACCAGCTACCTTGCAAACCATAAAAGAGGCTGTTGATCCATATCTATCCAAGACAACAGTACTCTGTAATTACAGCAACACAGCACTCTGAAGGTGGAGCAGTTTTGAAGTGCTTTTCGAGGCTGCAATCAAGAAGAATGAGAAACACTGCCCCTTACCTTAGATTTAAGGCACATTCAACATCTTCCCCTGTCCACCTGCCCCTCTGTATCTGTGGTTTTTACCCCTTCCCTCATATCCCTCACCCACATTACTTCCTGGCACTGTATCTAGAAACATCATAAAGAATAGGTGTAGCAGTCAGGTTAAATGTTCTCTCGGGTTCACTAGCAGTTAGAGTTGCTCAGCTTCCTTCTAGTCCCTTCCTTCCCTTATTGAAATGCGTGCCGTTCAGTTTGTAAACTATTATTCTATTT
Organism: Ambystoma mexicanum; assembly: GCF_040938575.1. Taxonomy (NCBI): domain Eukaryota; kingdom Metazoa; phylum Chordata; class Amphibia; order Caudata; family Ambystomatidae; genus Ambystoma; species Ambystoma mexicanum. Next base: position 467,617,790 of record NC_090928.1, on the reverse strand, counting down.
TTTAACCATTTGAAATTGCAGCCCATCTCTTTCACATGTTGATTGGTGGGCCATATAGTGAACACTCCGTGGTCTCCCTCTTTCATGCATGTTTGTAATCTTTCAATCCCGGCATGTACTTTCCACTTTGATTTGATAAATTATCATGTATATGATATGCTCATACTTGGAAAATTCTCAATATGAAAGACTTGAACGGTATGTTTCATGTGCATTTCTGCAATACATTATCGTTCAGCTAACTACATAAATGTTTCAGCAAACCAATACTACGTGGCTTCCCAGTATATTTGCTAAATCTGCATCAGCAATCTCGTGCTAGTGACTAATTCATGACCATTCTCCTTTGCATGTATCTAAAAGGGCCTTAGATTACGCCTTACTCAACTTAGAAACAAGTTAACTGCGTTCTTTTGACTTACCAATTCTACGGAGTTCCGTTCTGCACATATCCGTGTATGGCAGTAGACCGCGCGGCCACCATTGTTTTGACTTTGTAAGAAGTACGAACTAGATTGATTACGCCTCATTCTCCACCTGAAGCAGCTATTGGCTCCTCCTTCAATTAGCTATTGGTTACCTTGACGCCCAGCGCATGGCGTTTTACAAACCAAATAAAGCAATAATGCCTGCTACCATGAGCACAAAAGTTCTAAACAAAGGAAATTTGCATTTTGAAAGAATGTAATCAAAAATCTACTTTTCTCACAGATGAAACATCTGTGATAGTTGAAAGTTTAAAACGTGTGTTGTAACTTTAATACTCTTTGTCCCTTCCTAATACCTGACATATAGACTCAGAGCTCATTTGGGCTCTGAACCCAACATATGGACACTGAGCTATTTAAGCTCACTTAATCTAAAGCAAGGCATGCAATACTATTTAGATAAGGCAGAATGTTACAATTTAGCCTGCTACTTATCTAACCACTTTATTATCAGCTGATTAAGCCCCATTTTTGGAGAGCATTTGCTCATCCACACACAAACACAATTATAATGCTCCAAATGGACTTTAGTCCTTGACTACTTTGCAGATATTCACCAAACAGTACAAAAGTTTTTTTAACAGAGATCAGTCACAAGAGATTACACCATGTTCTCTATATGGCATTTAACATGTCATTTCTATTAGTTGCTTTACACCATAATCTTTGAAAATCAATTAGCGATGGGTTGCCCAAATCTTGTGGGGTTTAGACTAAGAACTAATTTGTGTCCTCTGGGTCATGATATTTCTAATGCTGATTATAGACAAACCTTATTAATGCTGGTTTAGCTACATTGCTTGAACTATATGAAATTATAAAAAGGAACCCTAGCCCTGAAATGATAAATCATTTTCGCTTCCATCATACATTCCAGATTGGCACCTCTAACATTTCTTTGCACCTTCTTGAGTCTAATAAATCTTAGTTGATCTCTGTTGTGTAACTGATGTTCTTGCTGCCAATGGACTGCAAGGGGTAGTCTCTGATCTTGACTTGCAATTGAAGATCAATGTTCACATATTCTTGTTTTGAGGTTTCTTATCGTGCTACCAATGTAAAGTTGTTTGCTTATGCAAATAACTGCATAGACCAGATATTGAGTCTTACAGTTGATCAGCTCTTGGATTGCCCATTTGTTACCTTGCGTGTCTTCATATTCAGTGGTATATTCATGTGCATAGCGACACATTGTGCACATTCTGCATTTGAAAAAACCTTTAAGCCTTGGATTAAGCAAGTTTCAGGGAGGCAGGGAGGCTGTTCCAGAGAGAGGCCCTAGCCAAAGAAAGAGATCTATCAACAACTCATTGCTTGGAGAAGCGACTGACCCTGAGAGAGTTGGAGGCGGAAGAGCAAAGAGCTTGAGTAGGAAGATACTTAAGAAGAGAGAATTGGAGGTATTGAGGCCCCAGGCCCAAGAAGGCCTTGTCGACAATGCACACGGTCTTGAACTTAATCCTTGCAACCACTGGGAGCCAGTGCAGAGACTTTTGTACTGTTAAGATACGATCCCTGGGCTTGAGGCCTAGGACAAGTCTCGCAGTCCTGTTCTGGATGAGTTGCAGAGGGTGTAGAGTAGAAGCAGGCAGATTTAGAAAGAAGATGTTGCAGTAGTCGTGCCTAGAAACAACCAGAGCTCTGGAGACAGTGAGCTTTTGGGGGAAGGAGAGGAAAGGAAGAATACCTCTGCAGAGGTGCAGATGGTAGTGTGACTTCTTAGAGATGTCATAGATGTGAGGAGAGAAGGAGAGTGTGGAGTTGAAGATAACCTCAAGGTTTTTACCTCACAGTGTGGGAGCAGGAAGAGGGCCAAAAGAGACCGGCCAGAAAGTGACAGGAAAGGGGAGAGTAGGTGTGCCGATGAGGAGAATCTCAGTCTTACTGGCATTAAGGCAGAGATCATTGGCAGCATACCACTCCTGGGTAGTAGACAGACAGTCAGAGATGAGAGAAGGAGAAGTAGAGGAAGGGAGCCTGAAATTGAGTTGAGTGCCATCCGCATAGCACTGAAAGTTAGGGCAGAGAGCAGTAATGCGGTGGCCAAGAAGTGCAAAGTATTGGTTGAACAGCCAGGGAGAAAGGTTAAACCCCTGGGGAACCCTACAGTTAGAGATATAGATAGAGGTGAGGAAGGACCCAAGTTGAACCTGGGAGGGTCGATCGGAGAGGAAAGATGTCAGTCAAGGCAGGGCCTGGTCGATGATACCCAGGGTATCACGGAGACGGTTGAGCATGATGGCATGGTTGACTGTGTCAAAGGCAGACGGGAGATTAAGTAAGATGAGGACATAGGTGTGTTGGAATCAAGGTTGAAGAGCAAGTGTTACCCTTGCACTTGCCACCAGCTGGCCTCACCTTTTACTTATTGATTTTATTTATTCTATTTATTTTTCCTGTCCACTTTTTCTGACTCCCCCACCCTTCGCAGGCGATCTTTCAGCCACAAAATAACCCCAAATGTAATTTCCAGACTTTTTGCTCACCATTCTGTCGGCTGTCAGCGGCGATGTCTGTGGATCCAACATGGAGACTGTTTAAAAAAATCTGACGCAGCTCACGTTTTTGAACAAACAATCACTGTGCGTCTTTGATGTCCGTGGACACCGAACCATCCCCTGATTGGTCCAAAGGTGTCCACGGATTCCGAATCAGGAAATGAGTCAGCGGACCAGACCCAGATATCACTAATTTGTTTTACCTACTGTTTGCCCATTTTTATGAAGAACTACTGAATGGATTTACACCAAAAGTGCACAATCAGGCTTTTGGGACCAAGCCTCTGCTCCTGGCACGAATTTGGTGAAAATCCGTCCAGTGGTTTGGGCTGTAGGCACGAGGAAAAATGTGTTTCCATTGTGTCTATAGGATTTCAAACATTTTGGGACCCCCTATAACTTTGGCCCACCCCCTTGCCAAAACCACATCAAACTTCGTAGAATCATTCCTAGGGGGCTATATACTTTTTTTACAAAGTTTGGTGAGGATCCGTCCTTTGGGGCAGATTTATAAGCTACCCAAAAAGTATGAGTTGAGCAACTTAACCATAACTACAGGGCCACTATAATATATATATATATATATATATATATGTATATATATATATATATATATATATATATATGTATTCAATGAAAAGACGTTGTTAAAGGGACGTTATGGTTAAGTTGCGCTACTAAAAACCTATGAAATTCAGTGAAAAAACGTTGTTAAAGGGACATTATGGTTCCAAGTAAAACCGAAAACCCCCTGAAATTCTCCAGTTATGGTAAGCTAAGCAACCATAACTCGCGCCACCACCGTGCACTGCTAAGACTAACACCCAGGACATCAAAGATGACATCACTACATTACACTTGTCAAATAAGAAAACACTGCCACATTTGCAAAACCATGCTTGTAGATCCTTGCCAATGCACCTTACGCAAGTTTGCTGGAAATCCACTCATGTTTTATTTTTTCAAAAGTGTCAAATGAATGCACATGCAATCGTCATATAAGCTCTGCACAAAATCCCACCAAACTTTGTAAACTCATTCGAAATCAGGTCAGAAATATCCCATCCCATCCTCATCACCCCTCTCCTCCCAAGAGATTATTTCATAAGTTTGACAAGTGTAATGCTCAGAAAATATAATTGCCCTGAGGTTTCGGGCATGTATTTTTATACATACATTGATCTATCGCAAACATTTCCAATTCAACTTACCTCACTTTTCCTCTTTTAAAACATGTGAAATCTGGCAGCAGGGTGCAGCCATCTTGTGCTAATCTTATCCATTGCTGCATTGGCCTAAGGTAAACTTCCCTGACGTCACTAAATCATATGCCCCGCCCCTGAGCCTCACATCACCAAACCTAGTGATATTCTCCACCTTTCTCTGTGACGTTCCTCGTCAGCGTAGCCAGACGCGCCCATAATCACCAACGTGACGTGACGCAGAACCCGAAAATCAACACACATCGACTCACAACACAGCACGTCACAATTCGGAATATTAAACCGTACTTTAAAAGGAAACAACAACAATTTACAATTTGTAAAGTACTTTTATTTCACAATAAATGCTCCGAGAACATCTGACTATTGCCATATTCAATCAAATTGCAATTTGTTTCTTCGCTCACGATCCTAAATGTTTATCGTAAGGCACGCGTTGTTCTTTTTGTGTACACAAGATGTTCGTTTTCGGTAAAAGAAGCACTTGGGTCGCACAGTGAATCCAGTTGTTCACAATTATGTTCAACTGCCGATTGAAAAGGCCGTCAGTTGGCATCTGGAATCTATGACAATCGCAGAATGGCAGAACGTATCTGTTTCGAAAACATAACATAACATTTGTCTCACTACCCAAACTTTATTACAATCTATCTATTGACTTATTAATTCGGCATAGAGTTTAAGATTACCACAGACATGAAACAATCTCAACAGAGAGAAAACAACGTGGAAAGTGGTACACAATTCAAAATGGTCATACCTGACATTTTAACGAAATATTAGTGTTGAACCTGGGGGAACCGAGTGGTGGTCTACATGCACCTCAATGCTGGACTCCACATAAGTACGTTAGAAAGACCACTACAAACAAAGGCTGTACTTGCGTTTCATTGCAATAAGCCACACAGAACAGACGAATACAATGTAACCCAAAAATAATGTTCAGATAATAATACATTAATACTTGTTCCAGTATACAATCGTCAAAAATCAAACGTACATTATAGTCACCATTTCCATTCCACTCACACCGTAATGCTAACTGCGTTTGCACCAACGATTCTTCATAAACTGAACTTACATGTTCCTTACCCACTTTTGGAATGCATAACCTTATCATATCCTCATTATTACAAACCTCCTTTCATTGAATTCCTTTCGGAAGGGTCCCTTTCTCTCAAGGTCAAAAAACAATTGATACTGTGTGTCCGATGCATGGGCTTCCTTAGCTTGCAACCAAAAATTCAAAGCTGGTGACCTTCACTCAGAATCAACATACATTCTTACTTCGCAACAACTTGCCTGACTGCATCCATGAGAACTGTTATTCTCATCCACGTCCATCAGGCACTGCAGGTGGCTTCCTGAAGTGCCAGGATCTAGGGGGCACCAGTCTGACTCCATTATTATTTTAATTACATTTTAACACAGACACATTAGCCCTTTATTTGCCACGCTCTGGGTGTAGCACCAGCACAGCAATTTATAAACATCAAGTGTTTTAATTAAGAGTGTAAAATAACCTGAAATTGCTTCTATTTAATATTAATAAATATTGGGCAACCAATTTAAACAATATAGAGGAATGGGCATTCGTAATGTAGTATTACTCTGTAATACCACAAGGTAAGGTTGGGGTTGGAGACTGCAGAAGCAACAATCTATGCTTACAAATCCACAATTCCATAGTTATTCATCTCCATCCCTTGAATGCCAAAATGCAATCTCTTTGGCCTGCACTTTAGGCACATATTCTGGAACACCTCCAAATGTACCGTGTGACTTTCACGTAAATAAAACACCTGTTTTTTGCTTCTTGCAGCCATATCCCATCCCATCCTCATCACCCCTCACCTCGCCACAGATTATTTGATAAGTTTGACAAGTGCAATGTTGTGTTTTTTAATATGTTTTTACCGCAATGTCCGCGGACACCAAACATGGATCCAAGATGGTGGGCGCATTGAAACAATCCGACGCACCTCACGCTTCATTCCAACCAATCAGCGAACAAGTCGCCTGTCTGGGGACATGACGCAAGCCGATTACCCAATCGGTGTCCTGTCCGCGGAGCGAACAGGAAAGTGCATCCGCGCAGCGGACATAGATATCACTTATTTTTTGTGGCCTGCTTTTTAGTCATTTAAAAAAAAAATACTGGACGGATTTTCACCAAATTTACAAAAGCACACTTTCGGGACCAAGCCGCTGCTGCTGCCGTGAATTTGGTGAAAATCCGTCCAGCGGTTTGGGCTGTAGGCGTCAGCAAACTTTTTTCCTCATTCAGTCTATGGGAAGAAAAAAAGTTTTGGGACCCCTCTATAACTTTGCCCCCCCCTGGACCAAACCTCACCAAACTTTGCAAAAACAAAATCAGAGTGGGCCATATATTTCTTTTGCAAAGTTTGGTGAGGATTTGTCCAGGGCGAGCAAAGTTATAAGCCGCCCAAAAAGTGCTGTTACTATGGGATTAGCAACTTAACCATAACTGCACAGCCACTGCCGTGGCTGTGTAATTCAGTAAAAAAACTTTGTTAAAGGCACATTATGGTTAAGTTGTGCTACTAAAAACCTATGAAATTCAGTAAAAAAAACTTTGTTAAAGCGACGTTATGGTTCCAAGTAAAACCGGAAAACCCCTGAAATTCATCAGTTGTGGTAAGCTAAGCAACCATAACTTGCGCCACCACTGTGCACTGCTAAGACTAACACACAGGACATCAAAGATGACATCACAAATGTCATTGATGACATCACTGATAACATCACATGTCTGACTTGCTGTTTTTTCCTTTAGTGATATATCTTAGACAGCTAGGAACAAAAAAGTCAAAAAGTACTATATTTGTAGACTTATACTTTAAATATGTTCCTACAATAATTCTCTTAGGGTCCACTCACAGCATATAAAACATATACATAGGAAAAATACACAATCAGTAAGGTTATCAAAACTTTCTTATGGTTTTGCTGTTTTTTCATTACTGTACTTTCTCTGGTTGTGCTCATATTTGTATTTGCATTAGTTTCTTTAGGGTGCAGTCACATCATGTGATATTTGTACATAGGGAAGTAGTAGGTTTGAAGCAGAGCAACCCTTTCTGTGCATAAATATAATCAGTTAGGTTGTGAACACTTTCTGCTTCTACTGCTGCTTTTTTGCATACTTCACTTTCTCTATATATACTCATATGTGTATGTGTTGTTGTGTCTTTCTGTTTTGTCTGTAATAATGACATTATGCAGTAAGTTGTTTTATTAGCTGCTTATTACATGTTGCACAGTACAGCAAACTCTAATAAACCTCCATCATGTATGCTGCACACAATGCTTATATTTATACTTGAGTAGCTTAGTATAGTGTAAACAACTTCATAATAGAATACTATTTATATCAATGCATTGCCTAATGCACTACATAACTCCAGATATCTATTCCAATTATCCTTGACACTTTTTCTGTCAACATTATAATAAGAATACCTTGTACAGAGTTTTCATAAAAGTAAATGTACATGTGATGTTATCAGTGATGTCATCAATGACATTTGTGATGTCATCTTTGATGTCCTGTGTGGTAGTCTTAGCAGTGCACGGTGGTGGCGCGAGTTATGGTTGCTTAGCTTACCAAAACTGGTGAATTTCAGGGGGTTTTCGGTTTTACTTGGAACCATAACGTCAGTTTAACAAAGTTTTTTTCTGAATTTCATAGGTTTTTAGTACCGCAACTTAACCATAACGTCCCTTTAACAAAGTTTTTTTACTGAATTTCATAGGTTTTTAGTAGCGTAAATTAATCATAACGTCCCTTTTACAAAGTTTTTTTTACTGAATATACATTTTCATAGTGTGAATTTGATAGATGTTTACTAGGATTCCCTTACTTTATATACATGTAACATAGAACATACTGAACCCCCCATTAATGATTTTGATGTCCGCGGACTGTGCGTACGTCCGGGAACGGTCGCGGACGACATCAACACTACCCAAACACTCAGGGGGTATCTTAATTGTTTCTATCATACCATATAAACACTGCACAAGTTCAAAAAGCAGCACATAAACACATTATATGTAATAATAAATAAGCAGTGGAACCTACATATCTAACACATCAACCATCCATTTAAACCATCCATATGTAATAAAATGGAATATACCAAAACAAAAAAGATATGCCTCAACATAATTGCCTCACAGAAACTGCAGAGCTAGAAGCAACTGTAGACCTACACAACACTACGAATACAACTTACCAGAAACTAGTAAGTAGACTTCATTTTTCTTATATATTTCTAAACATTTTGCATTAGGTAAACTACAATTAATATATTTTTGTTTTTCACACAGAAATGTGCAGTACTTTTGAGTGGCGTGAGGAAAGTGTTCCACGTGAGGAAATGTCTGAAGACAGTGATAATATTGGTGGACACTTCTCTATATAAGCAAATTAATAATCATTACTTTATGTGTGCTTAACATATATATAGATTTATTTTTAAAAGACCATACAAACATTGAAAATAATACATCAAAAGACACATTGGAAAAGACTCTGCAACATATGGAATAGAAAATAGACATGCTCAAGGAAAATGTCAATGGTTTGAAACAGTTTGTGGAGGACCACATAAAAGAAAAAATTAAATACCATTGTCCCACATGTACCTGTTCCCCCTCTCCAAGTCTCAGTGAACTATACCCAAACCCTCAACACCAAGAAAAACGTTTTGATGAGATGTCCATCCCGTCATCCCCTCCCATCCATCCTCTCCAAACTCCTAATTCCCCTATATTTGTAGCAGTTTCTGCTTGCCCCTCTCTTTCATAAATTGTGTATGTATATAATAAAAAAACATTATGTTTCTTTTAATGAAATTCTTTGTGTCTTATTTTTTCTCAAAAAGCAGCTAGAATGTCCGCGGCCAGTGCGCCTGTCCGGGCTGTCCGTAATTAACAAAATGGGGATGTCATAAGGACACTACACCTGTCCGTACCATTAGCAACCAAGATGGAACTGTTCTCAGAACACTCCTGGTGTCCAGGATGTCCATAAATGAACACAATGGGGGTGTCCTAAGGACAGTATACCTGTCCGTGCCTACGGCCTGCGGCCAGGCACCCAAAACTCCAGGCCGGGCCACACCACCGCAGCATATCACACCCATAGAATCAAACATTTTAACTGTCTATATGGGCCCACCCATATCACACTTTCTGCAAAGTTTGGTGAGAATTCATCCAGGGTGAGCGAAGTTATAAACCCCCATGGTGGCTTGTAACTTCAGTGCATATAACTTCAGTCTTGGGTGTATGGCCTTTGTCCATGCACCCAAGACTCTAGGCCCTGGCCACAACCACCACAGCATATCACACCCACAACCACCGCAGCATATCACACCCATGCTGGCTTATAACTTCAGTGCTTATAACTTCAGTCTTGGGTGCATGGCCTTTGGCCATGCACCCAAGACTCTAGGTCCTGGCCACAACCACCGCAGCATGTCACACCCATGGTGGCTTATAACTTCAGTACTTAGAACTTCGGTCTCGGGTGCAGACCAAAGTTATAAGCACTGAAGTTATAAGCCTTCGGCCATGCACCCAAGACTCTAGGCCCTGCCCACAAACACTGCAGCATATCACACCCATGGTGGCTTATAATTTCAGTACTTATAACTTCAGTCTTGGGTGCATGGCCTTTGGCCATGCACCCAAGACTCTAGGCCCTGGCCACAACCACCGCAGCATATCATACCCATAGAATCAAACATTTTAACTGCGGCATATGGTAAATTTTTATGTCCGCTGACACCATATCACACTTTCTGCAAAGTTTGGTGAGAATTCATCCAGGGAGAGCGAGGTTATAAGCCACCAATGGTAGTTTATAACTCCAGTGCATGTATCTTCAGTCTTGGGTGCATGGCCTTTGGCCATGCACCCATGACTCTAGGCCCTGCCCACAACCACTGCAGCATACCACACCCACAACCACTACAGCATATTAAACCCATGCTGGCTTATAACTTCAGTGCTTATAACTTCGGTCTTGGGTGCATGGCCTTCGGCCAAGCGCCCAAGACTCTAAGCCCTGGCCACAACCACCGCAGCATATCACACCCATAGAATCAAAAATTTTAACTGCGGCATATGGTCAATTTCTATGTCCGCTGACACCGCTCGTGTCCTTAGAACAGTTTCAACTTGCCTGCGGACAGCACGGACAGGGATACTATCCTTAGGACACCCGTCATTTTCACTGATTACGAACATCCCGGACAGCGCGGGCATTGCGAATACATCAGTAGCACCTGCCACCTAATCAAATACAGTATTTCACCCATCTCTTACTCCCCAAATCTCCCCATGCACTCTTGCACACCAAAACACTCCAAGATGGCGGGCGCATCGGAACAATCTGATGCACATCACGCCTCACTCCAGCCAATCGACGGACACGTTGCATGTCCGCAGACATGATGTGAGACAATTAGCCAATCGGTGTCCTGCCCGCGGAGCAAACAGGGAAGTGTGTCCGCGGAGTGAACATAGATATCACATATTTTGTGATACCTACTTTTTGATCGTTTTAAAAAAAACTACTGGACAGATTTTCACCAAATTTACAAAGGCACACTTTCGGGACCAAGCCGCTGCTCCTGCCGCAAATTTGGTGAAAATCCATCCAGCGGTTTGGGTTGTGGGCGTGCGCAAAGTTTTTTCCCCATTCACTCTACGGGAAAAAATACATTTTGGGACCCCCCCTATAACTTTGCCCCCCCTGGACCAAGCCTCACCAAACTTTGCAAAAGAATTTTGAGTGGACCATATACTTTTTTTGTAAAGTTTGGTGAGGGTTTGTCCAGGGGGAACGAAGTTATAAGCCGCCCAAAAAGTGCTCTTCCTATGGGATTAGCAACTTAACCATAACTACACAGCCACTACGTGGCTCTGTAATATATATAAAACAAAAGGTTATTCTATTTTGCCTTGCACGTGAAAACTGCATTTGCTATTCTCCATGTATTCGCAGTTCCTTACCCAGGGATAGAAGTTCGTTATATGTGGGCCTCATGGCAGCTTGACGTTTAGAGTGCAATACTTTCAAGGACTGACAGTAGCACGGTTTGCAAAAATAGAATGTGGATGCCATGTGTTTTTTTGGTGTGTTATGAAATATCTAAAACTAAGAAAACGCACAGTATCCAGTACTGTGGGCTGTGTCTCATCCATGCAGTAACTGGGACTGACTCTGCATAGCTTCAAAGTGAGGAAAGGTGAAGCCCAATCAGGCTATGTTGCTCTAAGTGGTCTTGTAACTTGTGCTCATTTATTAGGCAACATGGCCTGAAAGGGCAGGCCCCTTGTTTGCTTAAAGCTAAGCAGGGTTGGTCCTGGTTACTGCATGGAAGGGAGTCCCAGTTGCCATAGTAACTGTGAGAAAAAAAAAAGATAAATATATATTTGCCCGTTTTTTTCCATAACAGCAGCTATGAACTACCCTTAGTTATACTCTCAGGTATTATTTTGTAGTTCTTATACCTGCAGTTATCAGGTAAAATCATATCCACTGACCTCTCCCATTCCCCCCACAGCACTCCTCATTTTTGTACTGCAGTTTTAGTTGAGATGTCAGGTAGCCGCAGCTATTCTGTCGGATAGCCAAGGTTACAGAAACGTTTTGTGTTGCAACCTCAGTCCTTAGACCTCATACAACTCCCAAATATAACTTGGCAACCTATACCCCACCCCCGACACCTCTACCCTAAAGGCATTTCACTGGACTTTCACCTGGAAGTGGCATTTTCTTGCTTTTTTATTTCCGGCTCACAGAGGTTATAGCCATGACTATATCTTGCACGGAGAAAACAAAATGGCTGCTGTTTAATTTATAAACTTCCGGTTCCTTGGCAATTTACCCAAGATATAGCTATCTATTTTGGAGAAGGAGCACCCCCTTCTCCAACAAATATTAAAAGTACTACTGTATGGAATTAAGGTCAACAAGTCAATGCTTCATGCCCAAGTTGTTTAGCATCTGATCTAAATCCATCTAGCGGTTTGGCCTGTGCGGTCCGGCAAAAATTGACCTTTTTTGTCTATTGGAATATCAAAGGTGACTAGGGCGCAACTTTGTTTTTTAGTTTTGTTAATAACTTTTTTAACAAAACATTTGTAGTTGTCTTCACAATTTCAACCAAATCTGTCACATAATTCACATAAGTCAAAAGTTATTATCAATTCATTTTTTCAGGTTTCTTATGGGAGTCCGACGCACCTTAACTATAGGGCAGGGACCACTACCTTATAATATGAGTATGGATTCAGGTGCTCACAAAATGCTAAACTAGATCGAAACAGAAAAAACCCTCCTCAAATCACCCATCTATGCATTAGGGAAGCTTGATCTCTACTGCCATCTTGTATGTTAGAGAAGATATCTTGATATGTAGAATAGGAATTTTTATCAATTTATGGAAAGAATTATAAACGTTTTGCCAATCTTCTGGTGAATACAAATATTCATAGTTCCCTTAGTGGTCTGCAAAAAGAGGTCATATGACCTCTTTTTTTAGATGACATTCCCCAACTGGTTGTACACCTCGAAATGCATCAAATGCGCCATGGGGGGGGGGGCTCCTATTTTTGTTCTATCATGGTTATTTGGTATACGCACCTTGACACCTTGTTTTGGGCAGTGGGTTTTTCATACATTACTCCCATTTCTAGATTTATTTCATTTAGCAATTTACACAATTCGACTATTTCTTGCCGTAATTGCTGGTCATTTAAACATGGGTGCAAAGGACCCTCAAAAGGGCTGGTTACTAATGTAGGTGTATTAGTGTAGTGCGTGTGCAAAATGAGCCAGAAAACATGGTGCCGATCCGCGGCCATCTTGGATATTCACTTCCATTTACGGCAACGAAACAGTAATGAAAGCCTACGTTTTTCTGGGCTCAGCAAGTAAACATGTATTTCTGCTGCAAAGACAAGGTCACATATTTATGTCAGATGACCAAGCCAGGAAGAATAGTTATTGTATTGTCTGCCGAAGTACACGCTAGAAAGGGAGTTGGGGCACTCTGCAGGTGCAGTGATAAGGGGTAGTCAGAACGACGGCAAGGAGGGAAGATGGATTTTTTCCACTTCTAGCTGGAATATTCCACTCTTTTTGCAGCTCATGCTTATTGTCTGCTCTTCGGCCGAGTGCAGCATGGTAACCCATGAGGGGCAGGGATGAAAAGCAGCCACTTAAGAGACAAGGTTTTCCTCCTGGAATAGTTAGAATTTGGACCCCAAGTGATGCAGTCTCACTGAGAGGGAGGACTCTCCGCTCCAGACCGCGTTTGAACGATCGATCGAAATTGGCCTACCTGCTGTGGGATTTAGCAGTGTTGTAGTGGCTGAGATCAAGGTGTCTTCTGTGGCGATGATAACAGTGATGCATTTTTTTTTCTATATATAACAGATTATGTGTTTATTTTTTCTTTCTGTATGTTATAAGTGATTAAAGAGCCTGTATCGCACCATTTTTCTTATAACTATAACCAATGTGGTATGTGTAATTCTTTGCCTATCTGAGTCCAATAACTACTTTTGCAAAAGGATGAACGCAATTAGCTGTTTCGATAGAGACATTTATAATACATGGGACTGGGGAAGGGATTTCTACTTGACTAGGGAGTGAGTTTGTTCTCTCCTTGGTCAATTGTTATGAAAGGGAACAAGTACCATCAACTTGTATATTGTCATGAAGTTTAGCAGGAAGAGTATAATAACATCCCCCTGTTTGATGATCTAAGCAGGGTCTTACTGTTGTATTGCAGTCATAGAATTTGTATTTTCCCACCATAAGAGCGCACATTGTTGGTTTAATACAAGGTATTCTGATTTAGTGGAGTTTCCCCATTTTTCCTGCCTTATTCTGTATGTCACCCCCCCATACCCCTTGCGCTCTTTTGCTTGCTCTCTCTCAGAGACTCCCCACTCCTCTTCAGATGATCAATGGCATCAAATAAAACCTCGATTTCATTGATCAAAATGTTCACTTTGTGTATTGGAGCAGTAAATCGGGCCATTCTCTTAGACCCTTGAGCAGGTGAAATCTGTGATGTTGCTTTATGCTTTGACATTGTGCCTTCAAGGATTTTGGGTTAGTGTGTACACACGCTATACGACCTTACCGCTAGTATCTGCCCACTTATGGGATGTGTGACTGTATAACAATCAGTTTATAGCAATGGCTGAGTAAATCAAAAAAATGTATTTAATAGTGCAACTTATAAATATTGAAAGGATTTGCTGAGTTAAAACTATACAAAAATATGCACAATTATATACAAGTTAGTTAAAATCTGTGAAGAAATGCAACACAGCTAATTAATTGTATCCAGGTAGGAAAACCAATAGGAGAGAGAGGGCTAATAAGTCAGCAATGTCTGCACTGCCCACAACTCTGTGTTAAAGTCAGCTTAAATAAAACAATTAATTACAATCTGTTAACTAAAATAGAAAAGAGATGACTAATAAATTGTTGTATTCTACCCAGTTTGCAGCTTCATATTTGTTAGTTTAGTAAAACGAATAGAGTCTGTTAGAGGATCACCCGATTGGCTTAAGGGGACACCGTAATCTGTCTCACCGACTCATATTCAAAAATCAATGTTAGAAGCAATCCTTTTAGAGATGCTGGTCTGACCATATAGTAGTTGTTGCCCCACTCACATCAACACAATAAGACCAGTCTAAGGGAGAAATCAAATAGTTACACACCATCTTCAGAAACACCCTATACCAGATTAAGGGACCCAATAGTCCATCTCCCACCCTTATCATCCAACTCCATTGTGCAGATCAGAATGTTCCAACCACTCTAGAAGATCACCAAGCTTATTACTCATTCATTGAATAATGGCGTTCCAGGGTGCCAGGTGGTGCCAAAATAGAGTAGTGTAATTAACAAGGCCAATTGTAACATACATAGTCTTGCCTTGTATCTATCTCTACACCATCTCTTTGTAGTATTAGTGGAGCGGTTAGCATTCAAACCCAATAGAGGGATTTGGATAACCTCAGATTAAGGAGCTACCAAATGGCTATTGACACCATCATTCATGCATGTACCACCTTTGTGCCCTTGAAGATCCTTAGTGTCACACTCCTCACTCCTCTCGCCTCACTGCCAAACAGCCTGAACAGCACTACTTAAGGCTTTGGCACAGACTCTGTTGGAGCCTTGGAGTCTTTTTACAGACATGGGTCATGGTGGTGATTTGGGGGTATAGCCTGGAACCCTGCTGCTTCCTGCTCTACCTTCTCCTTAGCCGAGCAGCATGAACAGTATGACTTACTCAGAGGATTCGGAGCAGACACTGCCATGCTCTGGTAGACCTTTTACAGGCACAGGTCATGGTGGTGATGTTGGGGGCCTGGCCTTGACTCTTACAGCTTCCTCGTCTCTTTTCTCCTTAGTGGAACCACCTGAACAGCACGACTAAAATATATTCTTTGCATAATCCTTAATGACTTTACTGATTCTTTCAGAATCTATTCTCTTTGAGGAATTCTCAAAATGACACCAAGTGAAGCTGAGATGTACTCTTAAAATCCTATCATCCACTAATTGTTAAACAACATATGAGGCACGGTAGTTTTAGGCTCTAGGGTTGGAACCTGCCAGTGCTGAGCTCCAGTTATATTGATCGTGAGCAAGATCACAGGAGTAATTGAAGGGGTTTAGCCCAAGCCCCTGTTTGGTTGGATAAGAAAAATGGTGGTCTCCTGGTTATCTCGCTTGGAAGTTAGTGAAGTAATTACTGTGACACTTTGTTCCATACGAATTGGTTTGTTTTTATTAGTGGTGGTTGTACTTGCATTGAGTTATTACATACTCATAGTTGTTTTTGAGAAACACTGTTTCAACCTAGATAAGCAAGTTAGGTCAGCCGACACGTGTTTCGACCCGTACGGTCTTTCTCAAGGCTGAGCAATGGTCATGGTGCCATGTGTGGGGTGTTATGTGACAATATCGTGACATATTGCAATAATACATTTGTGGTGTGAAGGTGATGTGTAAGTATTGTGACAATATATGACATTGACATCAAAAACATTGATGTTTAGGCAAAACATTTTTACATTGTATTGTAGGAGAGAAGGGAAGAGAAAGGAGAGGTGAGCAACTGGTAGAAAAATGATAGCTTCATTTAATATAAGAAAAGTTCGGGGTGGGGGAAAAAATGGATAACCCCTTACCATTTAATTCTGGTGTGTGCCCTCTGTGGGGCTCTGTTAGAATGTGGACTGTCCTTACGGCAGTCCAGGCTCCTGTTGGGCCCTGCAGGAAAGTAAAATGTAGTGAGCTTGTACTGCGGTTCAGCGGATACAGATAGTGCCCTGTGCTAAGTCTCCTGGGTTCATGGACAATCCCACCCGTGCAGAGTCTGCTCCCAATTGTGTTGTGGTTGCCTTTTGATGGGCAGTGCAATATGAAAATCACATCACGTGCCGTTTTCCATGGCCATGTGTGTTTTATACTGCTTGGGTCGTTTTATCTGTATGATGGTAAATCCAAGATGAGACATTTAATTGAGTAAGGATGGGTTCGGATGAACATCAAGAGCTCGATTGCAGTTCTTGTGTTCCCCGGGCCCATGATGGCCGTTTGAATTGGTGCTAGCGCTGGAGCGTCAGGGGTGAACCAACTCTAAGTGTGGTCACCGTCTCCCCGCGCTGTGCGAGTGAGGTGACTGCTGTGGAGTTCCATGGAAGGGGCAAGTCACTTTCGCTAGTGCTGAAGATCGGGGGGATTTGCGGGAAAGTTACCTGAGTGCTTCTCTGTAGTCCTCGGCGGCGGTGCGCTGCTGCTAAATGTGCCGTGCAGCGCCGCCATTATGTAGTGTTGTAATTAGCCACTACTTTTGTTGAGTCATGTTGATAGACTCAGCGCGCATGCGCATCACTGTAGTGGCAGTGGTCTGCGCATGCGTGTATGGGCAAATTACTGCCCGTCTGACGCTGGTCCATGCGCATGCGCATTATGTGCTCTTGGTTGCGCATGCATCATGGATCAGCTCCGAGAGGGAGTGTGTCAGCTTCCATGAGTCCGTTCCATAGAGAACAGCTGGGTGCACCCAGTGGTCTGGGGTCGGTCTGTTGAAAAAAAGGGGGGGGGTCGCATGTGTCCTGGTCCATGGGTATTAAGTAGTTAAGTAGTCACTAATTGCCCTATTGAGGGGCTGCTGGAGAGGTCCTAGGGTCCCGTAAGGGTCAACATGATAATGGTCCATCCCTCTGGTGGTTTGTAGAGAACTTCAATAATGGAAGACAGTAAAGGATCATAGGAAAACATTAAAATCATGATCCTTATTCAAGCCATTTTTTACACATCTGAAGTGGCAGATAAGACGTGCTTCTTCTTGTCTCAGTTTCAGGATTCTGTCCCCTCCTCTGGGACCAAGCCGGACCGTCTTGAGTCCGATGAATCGTATGTCACTCTTGTTCTCCATTTGGTGATTCTTTTGCCAGTGGTGGGCCAGAGGGAATCGAGGGTCCTGTGAATGTATACTGTTGATGTGCTCTCTAATTCTGAACCGCGTCTCGCGGATTGTACTGCCTATGTATATTTTTTGGCAAACACATATTAGGGCATATACCACAAACTTTGTTTTACAGTTAATGTGCTCTGTGATGTTGAACATTGGGCAGCCTGAGAATTTGGCACAGTTGGTCTGAGTTGCATACTTGCACATAGTACATGTTCCACATTTGGTAAATCCATGTGGTGACAGCTTGCTAAGCCAATCCTGTGCTGTGATCTTTTTTTCTGAAAGAAATGAGGGGCTCAGTAAGGTCCTCAGAGTCGGTGCTCTACTGTATGACATGCTTGGATACGATTCAAGTTGTGTTTCTATATGTTCATCCATGCGGAGTAAACCCCAGTGTTTTGTCAAAATTTTTTGAAGCGCATAGCTGTCCTTGTTGTATCTGGTGACAAATCTAATCTTGGGGTTTTCATCCTGTCTTCTTGGTTTTGGTGAGAGTAGGGATGACCTTTCGATTCTGCAGGCTTGGTTTCTTGCTTCGACCAGATTTACAGGGGAGTAGCCCCGATTTCTAAATCTTTCATCCAATAGGTTGCATTCATCTATGAAAGCTTGGTCTGTGTTGCAATTTCTTCGTGCCCGAATGTATTCCCCTTTCGGAATATTGCGGATGACATTTTTTCTGTGGCAGCTCCGTGCATGTAAGATAGAGTTGACTTCTGTCGGTTTGCGGAAGGTTCTGGTGGTAATTTTGTTGTCTACTATCTCAATTTTAAGGTCCAGAAAATCGATTTGGATTTTACTGATTTGGCTGGTTAGTTGGATACCAAAGTCATTGGTGTTGAGGAAGTCCATGTATTCTTTGAGTTCCTCCTCAGTCCCTTTCCAAATTAGAATGATATCATCAATGAATCTGGCCCAATTGACAATGAGCCCGGTGAATTTGTCTTCCTTCATAGCATGTTTCCTTTCGTATAAATGCATGAAGCAGTTTGCTAGTGCTGGGGCATAGCTGGCTCCCATTGCGATCCCTTTTGTCTGTTTGTAATATTCACCATTGAATATGAATATATTGTTTGTCAGTGAAAATTTAAGGAAGGCTTTAGTCATTTCCACTTGTTCCAAATGCGATGCAGACTCCTGTTTGAGAAGGAACCCCATGCTTGTTGTTGCAAGTTCGTGGTCAATCGATGTATATAGGGCCTTGACATCAAGTGTGGCCAGCCAGAAATGGGGTTCCCATTTTATTTTTGCCAGTAGCTCCAAAGTGTGCATTGTGTCCCTCAGATAGCTGGGGATTTTGGTAACGAGTGGTTGTATCCCTGAAGAATTTGTCATCCCTGAAGAATTTGTGAAGTTTCCTCATTTTCACTTCATCTTGATGTGTTTTCAGGATTTTGTACATGGTTTTGTAGTTTTTTTCCTTTGTTGATTTAGGTGCATCATAGTCTTCTAAGATGAAGTGAAAATGAGGAAACTTCACAAATTCTTCAGGGATGACAAAGACTATAGAGAAGATAGGGTTTTCAGCTACCAACCGAAATTTGACAAGAACCAACAACAAATCAAATCTACAGAAAGCACCCCTAACACTTCGGGAGCGAGTTCAGAAGTAGAAAGTGACCCAGAAGAAGCACTGGATCCAAGAGAAAAAACAATAGACAAACCATTAATCAAACGGAGTTTTTTAGACCAAATCAAACTACACAAGAACGCAAGTCGTTTGAAATCACAACCAAAAGACAAGCTCACCAAAAAGAAGGTATCCTTCGCGAGACCACTAGCAAATACAAAAACCCATCAAGAAGAAACAGAGGAGGAAGAAGAGTCAGAAGACACAAGACAACTGGAAGAAGAAATAGAACAAAGACAAACAAGATCCCAGTCACAGAAAACTGGAGGACAGAAACAGAACAAAATCTAATCATGAATCTATCAAAAAGGGAATTTTCAGTCCTAGAAAAGAAAGTCCTCAACAAAGGACTATCCTTTTCGCCGTCCAGTAACAACAACTTCGTTGATATACAAATAGACCTATTCAAATTTACGAGACGCCTCAAGCTTAAGAAATTCTTTGCTACGAAAGCAAGGGAATACAAACCACCGGAAATAGCACCCATACCAAGCATATTAACCATTGGGGATGTTGAGGACATCCATCTCGTCAGCACGCTTGCAGAGAACAATTTAAGTAAACAAGAATGCTTACTAGAACTAGGCATCCAGAATGTAGCAATGGCAATTCCTGAGCTCAAAACCAAATCTAGATTCACACCTCAACTCTTTTCAGAAAACTATATTGACACCTTTCACCAAGCAGTCACCTCGGACCTACACAAATTGAAAGATCGACGAACCCATGAAACAGAAACCAAGGGCAACCTCAGCATAAAGGAAAAAACCATACTAAAAAACCTACGTGAAGAAAACAACATTATAATCAAGGAAGCAGACAAAGGTGGTAATATAGTTATAATGGACAAAACAGATTACATAAAAATGGCACTCAACCATTTGGAAACACCAGGCAATTATATCAAATTGGTTAATAATCCTCAAACTAACATTTTAAAAGAACATCAGGCATTATTAACCAAATACAAAACAACAGGACTCATAACGGAAGAATACAGCTACCTCAGGACAGACCACCCGATTATGCCAACTATATACTTTCTGCCAAAAGTGCATAAAAATTTCGAGACTGTTCCAGAGGGTAGACCAATACTAAGTGGTATTGGAGGAATAACAGAGACATTAGCCAGGTATATCAATAATGTCATACAACCACTCGTTACCAAAATCCCCAGCTATCTGAGGGACACAATGCACACTTTGGAGCTACTGGCAAAAATAAAATGGGAACCCCATTTCTGGCTGGCCACACTTGATGTCAAGGCCCTATATACATCGATTGACCACGAACTTGCAACAACAAGCATGGGGTTCCTTCTCAAACAGGAGTCTGCATCGCATTTGGAACAAGTGGAAATGACTAAAGCCTTCCTTAAATTTTCACTGACAAACAATATATTCATATTCAATGGTGAATATTACAAACAGACAAAAGGGATCGCAATGGGAGCCAGCTATGCCCCAGCACTAGCAAACTGCTTCATGCATTTATACAAAAGGAAACATGCTATGAGGGAAGACAAATTCACCGGGCTCATTGTCAATTGGGCCAGATTCATTGATGATATCATTCTAATTTGGAAAGGGACTGAGGAGGAACTCAAAGAATACATGGACTTCCTCAACACCAATGACTTTGGTATCCAACTAACCAGCCAAATCAGTAAAATCCAAATCGATTTTCTGGACCTTAAAATTGAGATAGTAGACAACAAAATTACCACCAGAACCTTCCGCAAACCGACAGAAGTCAACTCTATCTTACATGCACAGAGCTGCCACAGAAAAAATGTCATCCGCAATATTCCGAAAGGGGAATACATTCGGGCACGAAGAAATTGCAACACAGACCAAGCTTTCATAGATGAATGCAACCTATTGGATGAAAGATTTAGAAATCGGGGCTACTCCCCTGTAAATCTGGTCGAAGCAAGAAACCAAGCCTGCAGAATCGAAAGGTCATCCCTACTCTCACCAAAACCAAGAAGACAGGATGAAAACCCCAAGATTAGATTTGTCACCAGATACAACAAGGACAGCTATGCGCTTCAAAAAATTTTGACAAAACACTGGGGTTTACTCCGCATGGATGAACATATAGAAACACAACTTGAATCGTATCCAAGCATGTCATACAGTAGAGCACCGACTCTGAGGACCTTACTGAGCCCCTCATTTCTTTCAGAAAAAAAGATCACAGCACAGGATTGGCTTAGCAAGCTGTCACCACATGGATTTACCAAATGTGGAACATGTACTATGTGCAAGTATGCAACTCTGACCAACTGTGCCAAATTCTCAGGCTGCCCAATGTTCAACATCACGGAGCACATTAACTGTAAAACAAAGTTTGTGGTATATGCCCTAATATGTGTTTGCCAAAAAATATACATAGGCAGTACAATCCGCGAGACGCGGTTCAGAATTAGAGAGCACATCAACAGTATACATTCACAGGACCCTCGACTCCCTCTGGCCCACCACTGGCAAAAGAATCACCAAATGGAGAACAAGAGTGACATACTATTCATCGGACTCAAGACGGTCCGGCTTGGTCCCAGAGGAGGGGACAGAATCCTGAAACTGAGACAAGAAGAAGCACGTCTTATCTGCCACTTCAGATGTGTAAAAAATGGCTTGAATAAGGATCATGATTTTAATGTTTTCCTATGATCCTTTACTGTCTTCCACTATTGAAGTTCTCTACAAACCACCAGAGGGATGGACCATTATCATGTTGACCCTTACGGGACCCTAGGACCTCTCCAGCAGCCCCTCAATAGGGCAATTAGTGACTACTTAACTACTTAATACCCATGGACCAGGACACATGCTTAGCCACGGTTTCCCCTTGCGACCCCCCCCCTTTTTTTCAACAGACCGACCCCAGACCACTGGGTGCACCCAGCTGTTCTCTATGGAACGGACTCATGGAAGCTGACACACTCCCTCTCGGAGCTGATCCATGACGCATGCGCAACCAAGAGCACGAAATGCGCATGCGCATGGACCAGCGTCAGACGGGCAGTAATTTGCCCATACACGCATGCGCAGACCACTGCCACTACAGTGATGCGCATGCGCGCTGAGTCGATCAACATGACTCAACAAAAGTAGTGGCTAATTACAACACTACATAATGGCGGCGCTGCACGGCACATTTAGCAGCAGCGCACCGCCGCCGAGGACTACAGAGAAGCACTCAGGTAACTTTCCCGCAAATCCCCCCGATCTTCAGCACTAGCGAAAGTGACTTGCCCCTTCCATGGAACTCCACAGCAGTCACCTCACTCGCACAGCGCGGGGAGACGGTGACCACACTTAGAGTTGGTTCACCCCTGACGCTCCAGCGCTAGCACCAATTCAAACGGCCATCATGGGCCTGGGGAACACAAGAACTGCAATCGAGCTCTTGATGTTCATCCGAACCCATCCTTACTCAATTAAATGTCTCATCTTGGATTTACCATCATACAGATAAAACGACCCAAGCAGTATAAAACACACATGGCCATGGAAAACGGCACGTGATGTGATTTTCATATTGCACTGCCCATCAAAAGGCAACCACAACACAATTGGGAGCAGACTCTGCACGGGTGGGATTGTCCATGAACCCAGGAGACTTAGCACAGGGCACTATCTGTATCCGCTGAACCGCAGTACAAGCTCACTACATTTTACTTTCCTGCAGGGCCCAACAGGAGCCTGGACTGCCGTAAGGACAGTCCACATTCTAACAGAGCCCCACAGAGGGCACACACCAGAATTAAATGGTAAGGGGTTATCCATTTTTCCCCCACCCCGAACATTTCTTATATTAAATGAAGCTATCATTTTTCTACCAGTTGCTCACCTCTCCTTTCTCTTCCCTTCTCTCCTACAATACAATGTAAAAATGTTTTGCCTAAACATCAATGTTTTTGATGTCAATGTCATATATTGTCACAATACTTACACATCACCTTCACACCACAAATGTATTATTGCAATATGTCACGATATTGTCACATAACACCCCACACATGGCACCATGACCATTGCTCAGCCTTGAGAAAGACTGTACGGGTCGAAACACGTGTCGGCTGACCTAACTTGCTTATCTAGGTCGAAACAGTGTTTCTCAAAAACAACTATGAGTATGTAATAACTCAATGCAAGTACAACCACCACTAATAAAAACGAACCAATTCGTATGGAACAAAGTGTCACAGTAATTACTTCACTAACTTCCAAGCGAGATAACCAGGAGACCACCATTTTTCTTATCCAACATATGAGGCACATTATTGTCTAAGAGACTGAGATATTTTGGAAGCTTACAACAGTTGTCATAAAATTGGGAGCATTAGCCTCCTCTTTAGGACCATTTGGGCATTTGCTTCCAATGCTACCTTAAATTCTTTTGGGACAGGTCCCATTACTTTAAGTGCATTGGAGGCTTCCAGGAAACATATTTTTGACTCAGATACTTTTCACTGATCAGGTTACAAAGTCGATAGTATTGAAAATAGCACGTTAGGGTAAAGATGTGTTTGTTCCCTTGCTAACAGAAAACTTTGTGTTTAAGGATCACAAAGAGTTTCTCTCCTTTAATGGCAAGTGGAGATGCTTTTCAAGACTTTCTTCCTGTTCCTATTTGTTAAGATATTTTTATTTGTACCATCAGGTTAGTGGGGTGTGGGAAACCAAACAGAAGTCGAGGTATCATATCCACATTCAGCCAGAATATCCTGTGCGCCTCAGACCATTGCTGCACATATCCAGTCATCCTCTGACATTGTCACCTCATGTGCGCGGTAGACTCTTCAATATTTTAATCACCTGGGAAAGTTCCAACTCAGACAAATTGTTCATGAACATTAGTTCCACAGGCTGTCTTATCAAATTCCTCAGTCCACCCCTAAGCCAAGGGCCATCACTCCA
Source organism: Ambystoma mexicanum (assembly GCF_040938575.1). Taxonomy (NCBI): domain Eukaryota; kingdom Metazoa; phylum Chordata; class Amphibia; order Caudata; family Ambystomatidae; genus Ambystoma; species Ambystoma mexicanum. The sequence goes on along the minus strand of NC_090928.1, from coordinate 467,593,467 downwards.
GACCAACATCAACAAACGATCAAGAATGTACCTATTGTCCACATTCACTCACACCACCACAGTGCGCAACAGGGCATGACTCAATTGCCTTCCTGTGCACAAAACATCACATTAGTATTGTTTGGTTATGGATTTGAAATTGCTCAACCACTTTGAGCACAATTTTCATTTTTGATAGGATACTTCAGCTAATCAGGTCTAACATACTACACTGGGTCTTCCTCACTTTCCTGTACCTGGAACATGGCTGCTTCCACATTCCATCATCAAGTTGTATCATAGATGTGGTGTGTGAGGAACATCTTCAATTCACTGTACTCCTTTTCAGAACAAGTTTTGCATCCAGGGTCTTTTAAAATATTTTCTTTTTTTATAGTGGCTATCCTTCATAGCAAGGGTATCACAGTTCCTCATCCCTTCTATGACTGGATTATACATTCTTATTTTCCCCAGGCTCCTGATGATGCACAGATTGGCTTCGAGCAAACGGTTCATTCATGCTTACTTCTCAACTGAGAAAAGTCATATCTTGCTCCCACTCCATCTTTGAACTACATGGAGGCTTCCTTTCATATCGGGAAGGGGATGTTTCACCCCCAAACGCCAGAATTGAATATTGTAAAATCAACAGTTTCTGTTACCTCTGTACTACAGCCAAGATACATATGGTGGTTGTGCGCTTAAGAAGTGACAGTAAGATAACATACAGCCAGAGATGACTTCAGTGCGCAGGGGGATACAGGAGCTTCTTCTGCTGTGGATGCTCGGGAGTGTATCCACATGTAGCCACTGTTCAGACCTTCCCTACGATACTGGTCGCCTTGATTCCTAAACACCTGTTCCTTTGGTCTGCTTTTGGATCTGCAGCTGTGATTCTATGTATTTATTTATTTCATTTACAGATCTCTATAAATTATAAACAAGGCACAAATACATCAGAGCGATGTACACTAAATCATATACAATAGCCAATAAATGAATTTATGATTAAAAACATCAAGTAAAAACGGACATAACACAAACATAAAGGCATATTAAATCAAAAGTAAAAGCCAAAAAAGTAAATCTAAAGCCACAGTTCCAAAACCAGTCTTTAATGTTTTCCAACATTTCAAATAATCACGGACCATACATAATACAGGTAGAACCGCATTCCAGTGGGGCACCGCAGCACCAGAAACATATTTTTTAATGGAAGCAGAATGTCTAAACCTTGGATCTACACACCATAGCAGTTCTGGACTGCAAAGACACCGGGAACCCCCAGAGATGTTCAATATTCAGCAAGGTATGCAGATGTCTGACAATGAAGAGCTTCATAAGAAATACACATTTTTTTCAAAAGAAATTCTAGCATTTAATGGGAGCAAGTGAAGCCTTTTATAGAATGGGAGTGATCTTAGCAAACTTCACGGCACTGTATGTCAACAGGGCTGCGGCATGAAACACGGATTACAATGGAGTCAAGGAAGAATGAGGCAGACCCGCTACAACAGTGCTACCTAAACGAATCCAAGGCAAGACTAATGATTTAACTAATGAATAAAAATGAGCGAAAGACGCAAAGGTTTCACAGGTTTTTGTGAAAATAAATGATAGCAGATTTAACCAAGGAGTTAATGTGATGATTCATGGTCAATTGAGGAGCCCGGATAAAGCCCAGGGACAGATTGCATTTCACCTTCGGATGGTATCTTACTATACAGCCGGTTGTCATCCGCATATTGATACATATGTATGTAATGCTTCATGGCCAGATATCCCAGAACTGTCCACTGGGACACTCTGAACAGCAAACCGGTCACAGCCTGTTTTTTTATTTAATTGTATTGTTTTAGCTTAAACCTAGTTCAAGATCAGCAGAGCACATCCTAGGAGCTGGGCACCAGCAATGTGCTTGCTATTTTATAGAGCAGTGCTGTACACTTGGTGGAGGAAGAGAGGCATTTTTGAGACACGTATTCAGTGTTTTACTTAACTGGAGGCTGGCAGGGGCATTTCAAGACTCTTCTGGGCTTGCGCACCAGATGACCGGGGCATGGCAGGAGGTTTGCTAGTGAGTCTTTCCTTTATGGGGTAGCTTAGACACCAACGTTGTGATAGTTTTTCTCTGTGAAGTTCGAGAGCCTCTAGAGGTGTGGAGTTCAGCCATCAACAATGCTGATGTTCCGTTCGAGACTACTTTCTATATGGTACACGAACATTTGAATATAAACTAGGATGGAAGGTTGAGACAATAAGGCTTGCACAGTGTTGGAGAGATATGGTCAAATGTAAGGGCACCTGCAATGAGGCGGCTGTCTTGAGGGGGGCTAGCGGTGTGGTTGAAAGCCTAGCGTGAATGGTGTTTCCCGCATCAATGTGTTAGATCACAAGAGCTTGGGCCACTGTGCAGAAATCATGTGGGGTGTGAAGGGTTTGATTGTTCAGAATGCACAGATCTGTGGCCAAGTAGGTTGCCCCTTTTGGGCTGTGTGCTTTTGGAAGGAAAGCCTACTGTAAAACATGAAGCCCAGGGATTTAGTTGACTTTTAGAGCTGATGATTGCATCCTTCCAGGCACATGTCATACATCCATTGTTGACCAAGTGGTTGTTTGGTGGGGGGGCCAATGAGGATGAATTTGGTCTTGGTGGGGTTCAGTTTGAAGTAGGCGTTTGACATCCATGGTTGTTATTCAGCAAGGCATTTTCAGAGGCAAATGTTATCCTGGGGCCATTGAGTTTAGGGAACAGCTGAGTGTCTTCAGTGTACTGATGGATGTCTACTGTATGCGTGGCTAGCCTTGATTCAGGAGGTTTGGCCCTACCCTAAGCTCTTCAGTCATCCAACTGGATGAAGTTGGAGTGTATGTTCTAAGCCCGAAGGAGATTCCTTCCCATGGTTTAATCATAAGCAAAATATATACAGCAAATCTGCAGCTGCGTTTTAAAATGGTTAGCAACCACTCCACTGCTCGATTTCTCCCTTTACATTAGACTCCGTGTGGAGCAAGACCTCATCAACCTCTCTGCAGTCTATATGCCTGCTGAAGAACATTTTTAGGCAGTCTGCCTTAGCAGCTTTCCTCGTGGCTGGGACTATTCTTTTCAACAGGAGGTGTTGCATGAATTTTGTAGTCAACTGGGTACTGCCAGACTCAACCTATTTTAATTCAGAGTTTCTATTTTTTCATTCCATTTTTTCAAGGCACAGGGGAATAGAAACCTAGGAGAACAACACCATGTTATTTTGGGGACAAGGTGACCTCCTTTACATAGCCTCACAATTTTCACTAGCTTCCAAAGTTCTGGTCCGATTCAGGGATGAGGCCGATCATAGTTTCCCTGTGGTTGTTCCTAGGCAAATTCTGCACTGATTCCCCTCCATCAAATATTGGTAATTTATCACAAGAAGCAGCTCCCCTACCTACAATCCTCTTCAGGAACCTTTTAGGGCCCAGGAGCTGTCAAATTTCCCCACTCCTTATTAGCTTGTTGGGTGATTAGGTAGCACCTCATTGTCCCTGGTTGTCCTGAGTGCTATATATATCTGTATTAAACAATCTAGATAACTAGCAAAGATGAAGTTCAATGGAATTCCTTCTATTGTGGTGTTCAGTGATGTAATTAGGAATAAAAACAACGGTATGGCGTACCGAAAGGGTTCTTCACACAGGGGAAGAAATAAGAAACAAAAGAAAAAAACTTTTCTGTAGAAAAATACAGTAAGTAAAATATAAATGAATGATGCTATCTATAGCATAGCTATCACAATATGTATTATGTGTTTGCTCTCATGACAAGAATCACCTAAGGGTCTTGAAAATGAAAATATATTCAATTCATGTTGGACTTGCGGATGGGACCTTACAGCATCTGCTCAGATACTTAGCAAAGGAACTTGGCCCGATCAAAGACTCCCCACCGCAAGAACGGAAGACTCAGCCATGGGGCAAAGTATAGTGGGCCCGATTCATGGAATAATCTGTGTGTAAAATAGGGTACCTGTGTGCAAAAGTCCCCATTGATCGATTCATGGAAAGCAATGTGTGGGGTTTACCCGGGACCTGCAGGGTATCCAAGCCGGTGCACCCCATCACTGGGACTCGATGAACGCTTTGCACGAAACTCAAAGAGGAGGGTGGCCCAGGCTTGCGCAGCAACCTAAAAAGGGGGTGGAACGCGCAGAATGAGGAAGAACAAGTGAAAATGTGGGCATTATGAGGGAATGTCCACCGTCAAACAATCGTACCCACCATACACAAAAAAAGGAATTCATGGAATCAAAAAGGGAATACCAGTACATGAAAAAGAATGCACAAATCAAAGACACCTACACCATGCGGTAGGAGGTGTAAACGTTAATGCACACACTAACAAATGTATAAAAAGCATGCACCCACAACAAACACATGGATACAGCCACGATGATTGCACCATTTGTTGCAGCAATCATCCAGGGACACCGCAGGAGGAGGAGGATGGCTAGGGCCCAGATCTTAAACCCACAGACCAGCCTTTTTGAGATGCCTGATGACCAGGCCTACGACAGGTATAGGTCCCTCCAATATCATCCTAGACCTAGTCAGGGAGAGGGAAAATAACCTCACATCACCCACCATGTGCTCTAAAGCACTGAGCCCCTTGCAAAAGGTGCTCACTGCTCTGCTTTTATTGGCCACTGGGTCATTCCAGTGGACCACCACCATAGTAGGTGGCATCTCCCAGGCCATGCAATCTCGCTGATTACACCAGGTGTTGGCAATCATAACTGCACATCCTTCTGTCTGCTGACATATCTATATGCCCAGAGAACCAGCAGAAAGGCAAGCAGTGGACCAGGATTTGTATGGGGTGGCACATTTTCCAAAGGTGCTAGGTGACATTGATTGCACCCATGTTGCTCTGAGTCCACCTCGAGCAACAGAGCACATCTACCGCAACTGGAAGCATTGGCATGTGATGCCAAGGGCATCATTACTGAAGTCTATGCCAACTATCATGGAAACACTATCATGGAAACACATATAATAGTTACATCTTCAGGATGTCCCTGCTACACCGGGCCTTGTACTATGGGAAGCATGGCAACACATGGCTCATTGCTGAGTATGAATGGCCATGCTCATGCATGCATGTTGCTCAAAGACCAATAGACATTGTCAACAAATGACAATGACAAAAATTCTGTAGAAAAAGGACCTATGCTGTTTAGCCATTGGTGTGGGCTGCACACCTATAATTACCACGTGTGGTTAATTGTTTTGTATTATACTTTGTCAAGTACCAACAAAGTTCAAATAGTTTTAAGGTAATTTTCTTTAATCCACTAAGTTGTGAATTAATAAATGCTTATAATTGGTTAAAAAGCACCAATTTGCTGTTTTTTAGGCAAACGAAAACCCTATGGCTAATGCATTTCGGAAATACTGATTTCCTTCTTCAGAGCCGGGTAAATCTACACAGGATTACTCAAAATTGTTCTTCCATTAATCAAAAAAATCATCAAGAATTACACATTCATGTTACAATAGACAGATTGTAAAAACTTTTAGAAAGACAAATTGCAAAAACATTTGGAAAAACAGGGTACCCACAGGAGACAACAACGATTAACAACCACACATAAAGAGAAAGAGAAAAAAGCATATGTTGCTATTAGTGACTTGTGTTAAAATACCTGTGAGTTTATGCAAGGGTCTTATTTAGCTAATTCTTTACACACTCATAATACAATGGTAAAACATGTTCCACATATTACAACAACTTAGAGAACTATATATCTCATCTTCTCTGTGTTCATAGAATTACTTATGCATTTTATCTGGTCAATCCATAATATTTATCGCTGCTCATTGGGCTAAACATTGTTAGTTCTCACCGAATGTTGTGCTTATTCATACTTTCATTTAGCGTATGCGGGCACTTACCTGCAAGTGCTTCTACGACCCGGGCGCTATCCGCGCTGGTCAGCGTTATCAGTTGCGTTCATATAACTCTGTAACAGGAAATTAAAATAAGTTGAACGCGTGCTGTAGCATGTTTGTGATGATAAAGTGCACGGCTGCTCTTGGTTAAGTGGCTGCTTATGGTTTCTTAGTGCTTACCTTAAATGCTTTGCTATCTGTAAGCGTAGTTCTTATGAGTCTTCCCTTCCGAGCTGCTGCCTGGCTCGGTGGTCACAGGAAAGTGAGATGTTGTCTAGGCAACGTATATATCCAAAATGGCCACTCGCAATAGGGCAAGTCGGCCATGTTGGTGTGGGCATGTCAATGGTACGTAATGTGAGTTACTGTGCTCCATCTCCATGTTCAGCTCATTGTCTGACTGGTGGACGTTTGATGGCTTAAGGCAATTCGTAAGTGTAAATAGTATGTTTACAGATTATACTACAATATATATATATCGGTAATTGAGTAGCAAGGTGCGTGTGTAAAGCGCGTGTGCTACTTTGTGCACATTAAAATTATGATGTTACGTGATTGGCTGGTTGGTGCCAATGCAAGTAATTGATGCCCATAGATGATGTTTCTATCAGGCTTATGTTACGTATAAAAAGTAAAAAGAAAGTGAGCAACTAAGCCCTTCTGAAGATGTAAATATGTGATACTCTTTTAAATGTTTAGATACCAAGCATGCATGATTATCATAAAGTAATACCAGTCTATCTATGTGGATACATGATACAGCGCTTGCAAAAACTTAAATAATGAAGAATGACAATACATAATGTAATTAAAGAAAACAATTCAGATCAAATTCGTCATTAATTCCTCTCAGTGATAATGCCTCTAGTCGATCAATCCAATATGCTTCTCTCTGCTGTCTCTTCTTTTTAGTGTCACTGGAGGTCTTGTCAATTAGTTCTAGTACTTGGAATCTGAGTTGTGAGATATTGTGATTTTTCTCATTGAAATGTTTTGCCACTACTGAGTTGGTATTTGTATTGTGTATACAGGATTAGTGTTCATTGATACATATGCGTAGTTTTCGTCCTGTTTCTCCAACATAGTATATACCACAAGGGCAACGTATACAATATACACAATTTTCTGTGTTGCAAGTTGCTTGACATTTTAATTTAATCTGTTCTCCTGTGTAGGGATGTACCACTGTTCCTTCTTTTATTATGCTGTTGCAATTCCCGCAATTTAAACACGGGTATGTTCCAGTTCTTTTGTCACTATGCTTTTTCTGCGTTTGTCTTCTCGTGTGTTAACAAGTAAGTCTCTTAGGTTGTTTGATCTCTGGTATGCAAATGTTGGGGGAGCAGAAAAAATATCTTTGGTTCTATCATCTTTCGTCAGTATTTGCCAATGTTTATTTATGCATTTCTTAATTTTCGTGCTCTGGGTAGAAAATCTTGATACATAGACCAGTGATGGTGATGATGGTTTGATTTGTGGCATGAGGGTACTGTCTCTTGTTTTTGCTGCAACCTTCTCTGTTGCTGCTAATATATCCTCCTCATGGTATCCACGGTCTTCAAGCTTTTTTCTCAATCTGATTAGCTCTTGTTCAAATTCACTTTGATCACTGATTATTCTTTTAAGACGCAACATTTGCCAATAGGGCAAGTTACGTAGTGTGTTTTGTGGATGAAAGCTCATCCGATGTAGTGAATTGTTTCTATCTGTTGGTTTGGTGAATAATGATGTTGTTATCTGTTGATTATGTACATTAACTTGAATATCCAGATAATGAATTCCAGGATTCCCTATCTTGAAGGTAAATTGTATTCAACAGTATATGCTGTTAATATACGGGAGAAATTCATTTAACAATTCCCTCGTATCTTGCCATATACAGAAAATATCGTCAATGTATCTGATCCACAATTTTATTTTGTCTTTCCACTGTGTTTTTTGTAGGATGTGTGTCATTTCAAATTGGTACATAAAGGAATTTGCGTGAGGCGGTGCCATCGTTGCACCCATAGCTGTTCATGATGTTTGTATGTAGTACTCAATCTTATATTTGAAATATGAATTAGTTGAAATGAAAATCAATAAAGACATTATGAATTCTTTGACTGCTCCTATGTTATCTTCACATAACAAGAGCCACTCCACCGCTTCTTGCCCCAAATCATGGGGGATGCTGGTATAAAGACTTGTCACGTCTATTGTAAAAAGAATATCATTCCCAGTTAGTTGTATGTTTTCGGGTATGTTAAGGAAATGTGTACTGTCTTTCACATAAGTTTCTGTCTTCTGTATGATAGGGTTAAAAAAATAATCAATGTAGGTTCCAAGTGGCTGTAATATACCTCCTGTGGCAGCTACAATTGGTCTTCCTGGTGGGTTTGTTAATCCTTTATGTATTTTTGGTAGAAGATAGAAATGTGGAATGGTTGGTTTCTGTGTAAATAGGAATGCTTACTTGTAATCATACCATCTTCTTCTGCTTTGGTTAAGAGAATCTCTAAATTTTCGCAAATATCATTGGTAGGATCTTGTTCCATCTTTGCATAAACTGTATGGTCGTCCAATTGTCTCCTGCATTCCAGTTCATAATCGTGAGTGTTTTGGATCACTAAGGCCCCTCCTTTGTTTGCTGGTCTAATAGTAATATTCTCATCAGAGTAAAGGTTACGTATTATGGACATTTCTTTTCTGTTAAGATTTTTATTTTTAGGAGCTCCATATTTAATTTTCTTCAGATCAGAGATAACCATTCTTTCAAAGATATCTATGGCAGGTACGCTGATAGGCGGTGTAAAAGTACTTTTTGGTTTGAACTCAACCAATTCTAATGTCTCTTTATTGGGAGACTCATGTTCCATTTCTGCGAAAAATACTTTTAATTTCAATTTTCTCGTTAGTTTATGAAGTTCAACTTTGGAGTTAAACAGATTAATGCCAAATGTAGGTACAAATTTCAAACCCTTCTGTAGTACTCGTTCTTCTTGTTGATTCAGAATACGTTTTGAGATGTTAACCACTAAGTTGTGCGAGCTTGGAATCTCGTCTGTACTCCTGGTCCTTTTCCTCTTCCCCTTCCTCGTTCGCTTACGTTTGGGTGTCTGTCTAAAAAAGAAGAAGAAGAAGAAGAAGAAGAAGTCAGGTGCGGAAATCTCCTGCTTGTACTTGGTCGTTCGGTTACACCTTGTTTGTGGTGGCTGTTCATGATGTCCGTCTCTACTGGAGTCCGTGTCGGAACTGCTATTATCTGAATTAGGGTTGGGATTCCTTGGTCGTTGTGGCTGATTTTGGTATTTATCAGCCCACGTATCAACTTCATCTCTCAAGTAGTCCAATGTGTCTCGTCTAAACTTTCTTATTTTTCTTGCTTCTAAATCTGTTTTGTATCCTTCAAGCTTGTTGTTGATGTCAATAAGTATATCTTTGAATGTTTCTTCACTTGTTAGTTCTGTTATCTCTGTACTAAGATATTTGATTTCTTGCTCCAGACCAAGCAAATTGTAACATGAATGTGTAATTCTTGATGATTTTTTTGATTAATGGAAGAACAATTTTGAATAATCCTGTGTAGATTTACCCAGCTCGGAAGAAAGAAATCAGTATTTCCGAAATGCATTAGCTATAGGGTTTTCGTTTGCCTAAAAAACAGCATATTGCAAATTGGTGCTTTTAAACCAATGATAAGCATGTATTAATTCACAACTTAGTGAATTAAAGAAAATTACCTTAAACCTATTTGAACTTTGTTGGTACTTATTATTTTTTGACAAAGTATAATACAAAACAATTAACCACACGTGGTAATTATAGGTGTGCGGCCCACACCGATGTCTAAACAGCCTAGGTCCTTTTTCTACAGTACAATACGAGAGTCCAGCATGGAGGCACTTTTTAGTGGGCGGCACCCTACGAAGTAACTATTAACTAATCAGAAGTTAACACGAAGAAAGTTACAAAATTATTGAATACATAGCTGTGCACCCTCTCCCTTCTCAATTCATAGTAATGACTAAAATTCTCACATCTACAGGGACAGTGCCTACCCTCTGAGCACATACATGATAAAGTCCATACGCAACCCCAACACACCTGCGAAGGTAAGGTGCAAAACCGGCCATATTGCGACTCGGCTTATAGTGGAGTGCACATTTGGAGTGCTCAAGTCATGTTTCCGCTCCCTTGACCACTCTGATGGTGTGTTGCTATATGCACCACCAGCAGTCTGCATGATAATTGTGGCAACATGTGTCCTGCACAATGTTGCAACACAACGTGGCATCCCAGGGGAACATGCTGGTGGCACACCATCCACACCCACAGGCACACCGCTTGCGTATGACTGGGCAACGGACAGGTGGAGAGGTTACACGTACCCAGCTTGTGCAATTGTTTTTCACTTAAAATCCTTCCCCTGTTGAGTGCACACAAGCCTGCAAAATTCCAGGTGCCATTCAATGATGACAATGGGCCAACCCACTGTGCCCACAAAATCCCCCTGAAAAAGTACCCTTGGAGGTGCAAATGTGTGCCCGTCCTTTAGAACTAAAAAGACATTCTATTTTGTGTTTCCAAAAGAAACACATTGAAGAGGGAGGACACCACAATAACCATGCATGCCATTGAAGGAAATCACCCCTCTAGCACCAAAACCATCCCATATGACTAACATACCTGTCAAATGAGTAAGCAGCGATAAATCATGACACCCATCAAACATCATACCTGAGCTGCAAGCCATACATGGCCTCCAAATGTAACATGTCCACAAAATACAAGAAGCACAATGGCATATTGCTGCACACATGTCCAGGAATGTGCATGATGTGCACAGACATGTCCCTATTGTGGGGTGTAGAAAAGCAGTGCAGTAACGATCCACATGTGACAGAATCTGGCAAAATGAACACAATAAACCCCTTCCAAAAAGGAACAAATGACAAAGAGGTAATTGACAATTTTGACAAAGAGGTTGACACACCAGAATGATCACATCCAGATATGCAGCAACCAATTTAGCCATTCCATAAGAATCAAGATAAAAGCTCATTTTACCTGTACCCTGGGCCTGCAGTCGGCAGTCAAAATTCATCCAAGGAAATAACCAACATTACCTGATGGAAGGCTATGCAGACCATGAAAAGAAAAATGAAACAGAGTGCAGCCAACTCAAACATGCACCCAAAAACCTAAGACCCATGTGCCCCACTCAGTGACATACAGCACATGCAAACAACAACTCACAAGACAATCAACATGTTTCCCAGCACACATGCAGAAACACCTGCACACTGCATGCAATTAAAATACACAAAACACACACACTGAGAAATATCAACAACCCCCACACTGTCTGACTCCCTGAATGACATGAAACAAATGTGCATGTCACATATCCCCATTCCCAAGGCGATGGCACATACACAACACACGCATCAGTCAACATGCTGCATGAAAATGAGAAGACATCAGATATCCAGATAATTGAGCCCCAAAAAAGCAGGGACACCCCTGGAAGACAAGCAATGGCATGACAAGGCATGCCACCACCAGCGTAGTATTGGAACAGTGCAGTGAACTCTGTCATGGGAGCCCATGATGCAAAGCACAAGAAGGCCAGTACACAAATACTCACATACTTCACTCCAGGCATGACCATGCTTGAGGAAGCATTTCATGGGGGCCGATTTCAGACTGGACAGGCTGGCGACAGAGGCAACTGCCATTGAAGACATAAGCAGACATGACAAAGCAAAGTGATACTGCAAGCACTGATAAATACAAGGAAAATGTATGATGCAATGGAAAAGTACAAGGTCAATGCAGACTTCATTGTGACAGTATACAATGGTCCAATTGTGCATTCAATTCAATGCATATGTACCATGCACCCAGTTGCGATCAGCTTCAAGTTGCAAACAACATGTTGCAGCATGCATGGGACTTGAATGTGAAAACACCAAACGTTGTGTGCCTGTTCACAACATAGCATCCAAAGAAATGTGAATCGATGGTTACATGGTTGTGGGTCGTAACTGGGACTGCACACCACAATTGGGGAACCCTGACAAAGAGAGGCCATATGTGCTGTTGAACCATTACCCCATAAACATTGCAAGGCATGTGAAGTGTCACTGAGTACAAATGTGCAAAGTGCAATGAAACACACACTAGCGCAACCATCAATACCTGTCAAAGGCCACGAACAGCTGGCCCTGCCACCCACAACCAACCACCCAAGAAAGGCACACACAGTTGGAACTCCCATAATTTGGAATCTGAAACATTTTGCCCCACCAATCCATAGAAACAACATCATGCCCAGACCTATGATCAGAACCATACCATGTGACACATGCACCCATGAAGTAGTATCAGTGCCCCACAGGACAAGTCAATCCCAAGTGATCACACACAGTGCCAGATCCCAGCCAAACACCATACAAGTGTCTGCAAATTCACTTCACTTACCTGTTCAGGGTACTCTCCTGACTTGCATACGATGCAACCCACCGGAAGACACATCCCCTAAATGCAATGACATGCATAGTAACAACAGAAAGAACCTGCACATCCATGACAACACATGAATGTAGCATGAAAATATGCTGAGACTACCCACTGCAGAAGGACCACAGGGTGCAAGAGGGTGACAGAACATAGATTGTGATCTGCCCATGAGTGCAACCTAGCACAACACAATGAGAGAGTGACAGCGAGAGGGAAGGCCAAGTTAAAAACACATCAAGGAGTACACAGCCTGGATTGGAGATGGTCAATGACACTGAGTACAACACAGTAGGTGCGGGCATAGCTGAGTTGATTGAGGGAGCAAGACAGTGACATAAGTACCACTTAAAAAACCATCCTGGCATGGTAGCATGCAAAGAAAATATGCAGGAAACTTCCACATGCAGAAAATACAGAGAACAATGAGGCATGCTGAACATGCCAGACATTGCTCATGCTTCACCGGGAACTGTGCTTCTGAATGAGTGGCAGCAGGCCCAGTGCCTGGTGGAGGCCGTCGGGAGCATGGATGTCAAAGAGTGCAGGGTGTCTCCCCCAGGACAGCAGTCACCGCCTCATTATGGATTACTGAAACAACATGGAACAAGACATTACAACAGGCATAGTTAAGTACCATTAACACAGCACACATGTGTGATGATACACTGAACCTATAGTTACCTGCACATGCCATCCTGAGCACCAGCATGCAAACATGCAAGTTGGCCTCACTCTGCATGCCTGCATGTCCACCACTGCAAATGTCATGTCCACCACCGCAAATGTCATGGCCTTGAGAGGGCTACTGCACAACTCAAGTAAACAATAAAATACCCCAAAATAAAAATAAACCTGGAAAGGGTAACTCAAAAACAGCATGCCAACATCTGGGCCTGGAGTCTACAATAGGGGCAAAAAAAAGAAATTGTCTATCATGGACAGGAGGGAGGTGCAGGGTCCAACCAGCAGGGGGGTGGGCCAGGGTGCATGTCAACATCCAACCATGAGCGGACATCCCCAAAAAATACAAAATCCCCTCATTGGGCTCATGGACTGCACGGCTGTGGTGGAACGGGAGGCATCTCTGTGCTGGCACCCCCAACATCATCATGCATTGAATATGCAGGTTGAAGTGGAGCTGGAGCCTGACCATGCAGTGCTCTGGCCTGGTCCGCAGTGGCAGCCGCCATGCGCAACACTGAGTAATGCACCAGCAGACTGAGGGCTCAGAGGTCACTAAGCACAACCTCACGGGTTGCACAGAGTTCCTCTGAGATTGTCTGCCTCAATGCTAACACCTCCTGGCGGAACAGTCTTCTGGTATCTGCATGTTCCTCACGGAATGCAGCCCTGTGGGCCAACAACTCACACCTCAGGGCATCCCTGTGTGCGCGACCCTCTGCAAGCAGGGATGCCTTCAGACACTGCAGATCTGCCCGTCGGCCCCTGATGGTAGCCTCCATGCGCCTGCAGCTGTTGCTCCACCTGTGTTTCTGGGGGGATCATGGAAGTGGCCACACTATCCATGGCCTCCGCCAAACGCAACATCTGCTGCTCCCACTCTGTATGCCCAGCATGCACACATCCCCCACATGTGCGGAGCCCACGCCTGCATGATGCAAGGGAGCATGGCCCTTGCTGTGATGCGCCTGTCTTTGGCTGCAGGACTACAACACTCATTTGTTCATCTGTCCCAGGACCAGAAACCAATACATGAGATGGTGCCATTGCAGCCGTAACCACCACAGACGGGCGTGCCACCACTGACTGGCCTTGTGAAGGCACCTGACCCCCGTGTAGACTCACAGGCCCCAACTGCTCCACCCATTGGTGCACTCACCACTGCCAGCAATGAGGACTGCACATCCAGTTCATCATCAGAGCCGGTTGAGTTCAAAGTGTCAGAAGTGTCTGAAACATGGCTCAGGATGGCTCGGGAATGGTCTTTAGCACCAGTGGGTCCTCACGGCCTGCTCCGCCAGAAATGGAACACATGGCCTATATTGCTTGGAGTCTTTTTTCCCTGCCCCCTCTACCTCCATGCATCTTTTGGGGCTATGGGGGAAATAGCATTGGTTTTTTGTGGGTGCAGTACTTAAAAAATACCACACTTTCCTACTCACAAGAAACCCTTCCCTAACTATTTCCGTGGTTGAAGATTGTATGGACACCCAGGGCACAGAGTGATCCTCAAACAAAGGTGGTTAGGCAAAGGTGAACCGTCTGCCTGATTAAAATGTGGGTTTGTGTAGACTTGAGAGGCCGAAACACGTGTAAACAAATGGAGCAATGAATTAATACATTTCTTTTGACTGCAATCACAGTGACAAAGGGAAATCATTTCTGGAGTTAAATAGATTTCGGTGGCGCAGTCACGGCGTGGTTCATAGACTTTGCAAGAAACCAAGGAGGGGGGATTGGTCCCTCCTAGAACCACCACACCAATGCGACACCACACAAAAAGGTGGTACTTTGGGGTCACCGGCATAAGAAGTTGTACCCAGAACAAACCCCCAAAAAACTACTGTCATGTGCAACATGTCTATAGTAAACATGTGCATCATATTGCAGTCATGCAACAGAATTCACGGCATGTCGCCATAAGAAATACAGCATCCACACATTATGGACAACAATCTATCTGAGCATGGCATATGCAGACTGGCAACAACATTCTCTGCTCAGGGCCATGCTGCCAGCGGACACATTGCCAACCAACAGGGTCATTAAGAAGCAAATCATGTGCCATGGTACCTCAAAATGTTGACTAATACCAGTGAAATGGGCATGGACATATGCCTCTGTATTGTGCAATTACATCACGGAGCAACATGCAAACACACATATCCACATCCAAGTCTGAGTCCATCACATGCCACACCAGTGTTATCTTGTACCCAATGGGAACAAGCCGTAAGTCTGGGAAAGAGGAAATTGTCCCAGGCAATGTATGTCTGTAAGAGTACCACCTAGGCAAGGTCTGTGAAGTGGAGAGAGTATGTCAATGGAGCCGAAGATAGGAATAAGGTACAGTGACCCACAAGAGGGAGAGAGGCATGGACCCATGGAGTGTGGGCTGAGTGTGGGAGGGTAACAGGGAGCAGGTCTCACAACTAAACGGCCTCAGGAGTCATTGCCATTGGGGCAGAGGGGATGTGCATAGTCTGGTCATATGCACACTCACTCAGGACATGCCATGAGGCACGTTGGGTATCATCTTGGATGTTCTATGTGGCTTGGAAACAGATATGTACATGTGTGAAAAGAGATTCAATAATCTGCATGGCATGAAGTGTAACTATGATTTTGGCCACATGCAGAGTAGAGGTACTCACATCAAGGATGCAGCAAACAAATGTGCACATTGTGGTATCATGTTACAGATGTTTGGCGGTTATGCTAGTGGGGGATGAGTACTGTCACACAGACATGTTCAAATGATGTACAACACATGGTTTATATCCACCCTTGTATACGCTGGACAGGAATCAGTACACCATATGACATGGTTCACCCGCGGCAGTCATTCAATGCAGCCAGATGTGCCCCACAATTATACATCTTGATGATGCATTACTTCATGTACTCAGGATGCACACTCTTGGTCACTGACCTGACGTGTCCTCATAATTTTCCACGCCTCACTTGCCTTGCACCTGCTCCAGTAGGATCAATTGGCTCATAGCCTCTTCATGCTCAATCAGCTCTTCCTCCTCTGGTGACCCCCCTTCAGTGGTCAGAGCAGAGGCCCGGTTGGCACCAAGCTTGGACTTGGTGCGATGGTTGAGATCATTCCAGCGCTTCACTACCTCTGCAGCAGTGCGCTTCCCAAACGCTAAGGCATTGATATCATCCATGACATGCTGCCAATGCACCATACGCTGAGCAGTTGTATATGAGCTCCCAGGATGCTGGCACAAATCATGGTGGTGAATGGTCACGTAGTCCATGAGGATCTTGAGTTTTTCATCATGGAAGTTCTTTTTCCTCAACGTGCCAGTGTTCTGTGCTGTGTCATGGGGTTGAGCCTGTTCCTGCTGTGCAGGCTTTGACTTCTTGCCATGAGGTGTTGGTGCCAGCCCTGTGTGGCTGGAACCACTTTAGGGGTCCAGATGCCGGACCACAAGTGGCCTGGGGCATGGCATTACTCCCTGTGACAGGGAAGCTGCTTCCACAGCATGTCCCTTACCCTTTCGGGCTGGGATCTGCTTCCAGAGCACGTCCCTTAAACTTTCAGGGTGGGAGAGCTGCTTCCACAGCACATCCTGGACCCCTTGGTGCTTTCACAGCTGCTTCCACAGCACGTCCCTTACCCTTTCTGGCTGTGACAGCTGCTTCTACAGTATTTCCGGGACCCCTTGGGCCTGGGACAGCTGCTTCCACAACATGTCCCGGACGCCTTGGGGCTGGGACTGCTCCTTCCACAACATGTCCCGGAACCCTATGGGCTGAGACAGCTGCTTCCACAGCACGTCCCTTACCCCAGCCAGTTGCAGGTGTAACGGAAATATGGAAGACACACTACGTAATTGTCCAGGGCAATATTAGTGTGGGGGCAGTCTACGTGATGGAAGACGTAGTTCTGTGGTCCAGAAGACTCAAATGTACCCCAGGTGGGGATATTATGGTATGCGTAACGCACAGGCACCCCTAAAAAAATCATAATGCATACCCGATACCAGTATAGCTAAGCAGTACGCGATACGCAGCGGCAGCCAGCAGCACCAAAAATGCATACGCAAACCCCAGAATTCTAACAGAAAGGTAAGAATAGTGGTATGCGATAAACAGGGGCACCCAGAGTAGAAATAAATGCATACGCGACTGACTGTTATCTTTGCAAAAATCAAAAATCAAAAGTAGATGCGCGTATGTGCGGAGGCGAATCCCCCAACAAAATAACACGTTTGTACGGTCCGTGAAGTGAACAGAATGCGTGGCACTTCAAAATACACAGTACTACACTAGTCTGTTTCCTCCCCTTAGCACGCACGTTCATAGTTGATTCTACATGTACTTATGTATCCCCAAATATGGCGTACTCAATGTCTACGTGCAGCACGTGTCACGTAAGTTACACACTGAGGGCCTTTCCTCTGATTTCACGTGTCCACGCTTTTCTCATTTTTTACCCTCAAGGCCCTGTAAGGAACTCACAGTGGCAAAAGCAAAAGACAGATACAAGTGATCAGAGTTCAAGGGTGTTTATTAAACTGCATGCAGGTTGGAAAAACACCTAATCTAAACCGAAACCTAAGATGGGAGCAAGTGTCATCCATCAAATGAAAATGAGGCAGTCCTAAAGGCAAGGGCCTATACTAAAAAACCTATTGCCAAACCTTACAACTAATACAAAAAGATTGTGGGATCGTTTTCAAGAAAAGAAACAAGTGTTTCCCAAGTAATATGTCAGGATGCAGTAGCTTGTGTCTTCCTTCCCCACGTTTTGAACACAGAGTAAGGTGGGACCTTGCAGCACAGCACATGCTCAAGCTTCCCCAAAACAAGACGACAGTTCAGCTTCGACTATAAGGTTCTTCGATGGCCAAGTCTCCTTTACCAAAAGTCTCTTGCCTTTGAGGGCCTGTTGTTTACGACAAACAAGTCCAAAGTTCCTTTTTCACGTATTCTCTGTAGGGGATGGATGCACCCCTGGGTCCCCCTCTTCCGGGCACTGACCCTTCAGAAATTGTATCTAAAAAAAAAAACAATTCCTTCCTTCTCTCAATGGACTTTGGGTGATGGCTTCAGCTCTGGATCGGCCTCGTTGGAGCTTGGAACCTTCAAAAATAGTTCCTATCTGTGTCAAGGCCTTCAGTGGTTTTGCCTCCTGCTTCCGAGGGCCTGATAGCTTCCGAAGTATCAAAGCAAAAAGTTCTTTCAAAAGGCTTTCTTCCCTGTATTTGGGTGATAGATCTCCACCCCTGAGTCCCCCTCTTTGTCAGCATCCCTCATTTGGTTTCTTTTTTTTTTATTTTTTTTTTATTTTATTGGTTTTTAGATCAAACCTTTAAAATATTACAACAAACACATAAGAAAAACATTTAGCACAACATTTAAACAAAATCATGATTCCAACATTATCCTACTTCCTTCCAGTGACCTCTTATACCAGCATACTCAGATAACACCTAAGGTCACTGAGTCAAACATGGCTTTACCTAGCCTCTTTATCTCCCAGCCTATCAAGAGCATTTAGTCTCTCTTCAATTACTGCCAAGAAGGAAGTCAGGGGCAATATTAATTTCATATCCAAACCATTACACATAATCTGCCATGATTCCTCCGCACATATGGACTGATGGACATTATACCACTGGCTCATATGAATTGATCTTATGTCTTTTAGTGCTGGACAGAAAAGCACAAGATGCTTAAGTGACTCCAGCTCTTTTTCGCAAAGGCGACAGGTGGAACTAGCTCCTACATTACAAGGCCAATGACTGGTCCTCTCCTTTGTTTTGAAGGCCTTTAACCGGAATAACATAAACAGTCTTCTTGCTTTCGAGTTTAGAGAGCAATTCAAATACTTTTGAGGCACGTTGAAGGCTCTTGCTTCGACCGGAGAGTCTTTCATGGCGCTAGCCGACTTTCGCTCACTACATGTGGAAATCCAGTCGGCACGCCAGAGCTTCTCCTTTGCTGCCGTTGGATTTGCTAGAAGAATTTCGATACTGATGTTATATAGTGCCACAGATCTTCACAACGTTTCACCCACTGAGATAGAATGTCACACCCTTTTGCTGAAGCCTGGTGTAATATCTTGAATTGCAAGATTCCTTCCTCTATTCTGGATTTCCGAAATAAGGTTAGCTGATTCCAGCTGACTCGAGCATGCAATGATATTAACGCAAGTTCGTATCTTATTCAAGCAGTCGATACCCCAATCGGTAAACTTAACGCTTTCATCCAGAACATGTGCTCCAAGGATGCCCAATGCTTTGACGAACATCCAAACGCATTTTCCGCACTGTAAATCAGGATAGGTACTGCTTTCTGTTCATAAAAGTTACGCAGGGGGTACATCGAAAAACGCCCAAACTTTCTGTGTATCACTAGACCCTGACAAGCTAGCTGGCCACTTTTCCTCTTGGATTCTACTACCCAGGACTCATCACAGATACTAGAATTCAGTAACATACCTAGGTACTTCACTTTTTTTGAAACCTTTAGCTGTATTTGATCTAGTTTCCACACGTACTTTGTCGCATTTGCAGTTTGAGTCGTTCTTGAGTTCCCAAACACCATTATTTCCGTCTTTGCTGCGTTGATCTTGAGGTTGTTCAAACTTACATAACTTTGTACTGTGTCTAGTTTCCGTTGAAGGCCAATCAGGGTTACGTCTAAGATTACTAAATCGTCGGCATACAGCAGCCAACTTATCCGTGAAGAATTGCGCTTAGGTGGGAACGCTCTCACGGAATGGATAGCCTCGCCGATATCAGAAATGAAGAGACTAAAAATTGCTGCTGCCAACGGACATCCCTGTTTGACACCCTTAAGTGTCTTGATTTGTGCCGACAAGGAGCCTGATTGATCTAGGCGAATTGTAATGTAGGTATCTGTATGAAGCTCTTTAATCGCCGCTAAGAGACCCACTGGACAACCCCACTCCTCCATTTTCTGCCACAGCTTCTCGCGATCAATCATGTCGAAGGCGCTAGAGAAATCAACGAAAGCTAGGTACACCTTCGTGTTTGATCGGAGGGCTTCCATCTTTAGGACCAGCAGGTTCAATGAGCATCCGACCAATTTTACGAATCCCGCTTGTCTTTCGTCAACTCTCTTTACTGTTATAGCCCAATTGAGCAATTTGGTTTTCAGCAACGATGCATAAATCTTGCCCAAGACATCCAGCAGCGCCACAGGTCGATAGTTTTTTGGTGATAATCTATCTCCTTTTTTGAATATGGGGACTATAATCCCAGTTTTCCATGAACTTGGCACTTGTTTTTGTGTATTAATTCTTCCAAATAGGTCGAAACAAAAATCAGTCCAGAGATCAGGGCACTGTTTAATCATGAAATTCGATAGGCCATCAGGGCCTGGTGCTCTGGAATTTTTAGCTCTCATGATTACCTCTCGGATCTCATCCTTCGCAAAGTATAAATCCCATGGTACTGAGTTAGGTCTTAAAGTAGTAGGAACTAAATGTTTGTGGTATAAAGCAGAAAAATGCTGCACCCACTCAGATTCAGATATCAGACTTACTTGCAAAGCCTCTTGCGGTCTTTCCATTTGATTAATAGTTCGCCAGAACTCTCTACTGTTCTTAGTGATTAGGATCTTCAACATTGCCTCTGCGTCTTGCTGAAGCAATATACATTTGTGACTTTTTATCCAATTTTTGTAGGATTGTTTGGTTATCCGATTTTTTGCTATTATTTCATGGACTGGCCCTTGCTTGTTTTTCCGAATTTCAGCCCTCATCAGTCTTTTCGGCTGCATCACCAACAGGTCGAAGCGATGTTTCTTCTGGAAAGACCAGTTTTTCATCCCGATGTTTTTAGCTTTGAATTGAGACAGAATGGACGCATATTCAATCTCCTCGGGAGTTGATCTAAATTGAGCGCATATGTTGGCCACGTCACTTTCATCCAGTCTCACCCGGAGTGGATTTGATTCCACCAGAATTTGTGATCTCCATTTTTGGTTTTGTTCCTCTTTTGAGTCTCGGAATGTTAATTCCAACAAATCATGGTCACTGTTGCTCATAGTACGGATTTTCAAGGATTTTGCCCGCGCCTGCATGATATCTGAAGCAAAAATATAGTCAATGGTTGAAAATTGACATTCACGCCGCCACGTAGGCTGAGCTGGAATGTCTCCTTGTGTACATCCGTTTAGCATTGATAGACCTCTTACATTCAGTTCTTCTACCCAGGTATTCGCGAGTTGTCTCTTCAATGCATTTTGCGGCTTGCAAATATCAACATTTAAATCACCACAAACTAACAAGCAACCCCCTTTGTTTGACTCCAGTAAATTGTCGATTATTAATGTCACCTGGTCGATGAACGAGTATGTTCCAGTCCGGTAATGGTTCCAGTATAGATAAATTATGTGGATCGCCTCCCCCACTTGTCGTATAGCGTTGCTTTTGCCAATCTCACAAACTTGAATGAAAGGCGTAACATTAGCGGAATTTAATAACCGGTAACCTGAAGATCGTTTGATCATCGTTAAGAGACCAGATATAGGGCGTCCCTTTTCTGCCTTGATAGCGGGGTTCAGTGCACACTCAAATTCAGAGGACACTGGCATTTCACACAACCACGTTTCTTGCAGGCAAATCAATTGTAAATCATGCAGCCAATCATTTTTTAGCAGATGTATGAACCCTCGCGTGTTCCATGAGGCAAAAGAACATAAGTGCACCGCGCTGGCCTTTAGGCAGTAGCTGTGAGTATTAACGTTCAACGCCGAGGCCAACCACTTCCAGTCCTGCGTCGTATCTCTGTCCGATGGGCTATTTACCATTATCGGAGTAGTCATGTCTGCAGAGCCACCGTTGTTTATGGTGATTTTAATTTTCGCCATTGGACTTGTTCTCGCAATCTCATCTTTTTTGCCTGCGCTTACACTTCTTCGCGCAGAAATTGATGACCCCTCTTTAGGCGCCAGCTCATTCACGACAAGTTGCTCCTGCTGGATTCATTCTCTGGATTCAGCTCTATTTAAGCTTTCTTTGTCCCCTGAATTACCTTTTTGTGTTACCTGAGCTTGGGCGGTTCCGTCTTTCATCACTACTTTTTTGCACCTTACAGGCTCCAATAATTTATAAGTGTCGAAACCTAGAGACAGTAGCTCCTCATCTGATTCCAAAATTACATTTGCGATTATATTGGAATTTATATGTAGGATCACCTTATCCGTGCGTTGCTCCTCCGGAAATTCGATAATACGCAGATCTTTAGAGCACAGGGATCGTAGCCTAGGCACGTGGTGAAGCAGCCTTAGCACATTTGATCAATTCAAAATTAATTTTTCACCACATTCCAACCTCTCCAGCATCAATTTAATTGCAGGGCTTAACCCTACCGGTTGGGCTGAATCGTGTCCGTTCCTGTCCTTAAGTTTGATCTCCTTCACCTCAGGCTGATGGTACTCGGTTTTCCGTGATCTGGGTAAATCATCAACCACCATTGACGCGGCCAGTTCACTTATTCCTTTTACGGCGTTTATCCTTATCAAAGGAGGTACACTTGTGCCACCAACGTTTTGACTCATTGATGCCGCGCTTCTCGCCAGCCGCTCACGTTTTTCTTGTAAGGTGACACACTCCGGGCTCTTGGGCCCTTGCTCCCCCTCTACAGCCTCTCCTACGGGTAAAGCTATCACACATACCCTATCACGGGACTCCGATGTTATGATCTTTGGTGGAGCTTGTTGCTTTCCCGGCAACTGGTCGTGAGAATTAGCAATGCCTACTACTGGCATCCTGAACTCACAATTCCTTCCTAAGTTTGAAGGCAACGTGACTGCTTTCTGATCACGCGGCACGACAAGAGGTATTACCACAGGGGCCTCTTGAATCGGATCCTCGTAAACTGATAATTCCAGTAGCTCCTGATCATCCAGCTCGGTTTCGTCTTGTAGAGCATCAGATCGTGGCGTGATAATTCCTGTCAAATCGACCTCAACTTGTTTATTCACCTTAATTGTGTCTGCTAATTTTAGACTAGATGTGATCGCTTTGTCGACCAGTTGGAACATGTTGATGTTGCGAAGAAATTTTCGGGCTCCCTTTTGTTTCGACTTCTTCCGAGCAGGCATGTTCTTTTCCTTTTTCGCTTGAGAGGGATTTTTTTTTCTTACTTCCCCAGTGATTTTATTTTGGGCTTCTACCAATATACCTCCAGAAATGGGGAATAGGCCTGCAGGCTTTGTCGTGTCAACAGCCGCTTCATTCAGGCATGAAACATCAGCCACCGCCTGCTGTATAAACAGCAAGCCAGATGCTTGCTGACCGTCATGCAAGGCGGGGTTTGATGCATTTTTAGTTTGCATAAACGCTGAATGGAACAAGCATTCCAGTGAGCATAGCTGGTCTTTGCCTTTTTCAGAGTCTTCACTGATGTTCTTCGAATTTTCTTCACTAGGTACCTCGTGAAAAGCGGCATCGTTAGTTGAACCTTTTGGCAAGCCAATTAATTCCATGTGCCGGCTTGTCGGGTTAAAGTTGGTTTGAGGGGACTGATCTTTCCTATGGGATAATGGAGTTTGCTGACCGATATGCTCTGTGGACGTTGCAATAGTGAATGGAAGTGGGAGAAGAGTCGACTGCTCATTCATATCCACGTGAGCCATGTTACTTGTTCTGCCCATCTCCTCTCCTTTTAGGTGGGTGTTTGGTTTGTGGAAGAGCGCCAACGCTTCTTTTGCAACTTCCGCAAACAGTTTTTTATCGATCATGTCATTCCGTTTGGCTTCATTAGCTGCTTCCATTCCTACCAGTATCTTTTGGTTTATCTCCTCTTGTTTTGACTCCTGGCCTCTGTGCATTAACTCTAGGTGAACGAGTTTTGAATTCACGAGAGCCAGCAGTGTTGTAACATCCTTCACATTTTCGTTTAATGTTTCATACAATTTAGTAAAAGGTGTCAGGGAGATTGCCATCGCGGATGTCAGGGCCATTAGTAGGTCATTCGATGGTACATGTACACACGGGGCTCTAGATTCGCCACCAGAAATGTGCTGCGCATCGCGTGCAGATCGTGAGAGCAGAACGCGTTCTCTTATTTTTGGGAGTGGACACGTCACAAACGATGAATCTCTTGACATAGGCTCGTCTGGTTTATCGCTATTTGAGTTTAGACTTAACTGTGGTTGATGTATATGATGTTGTCTCTCAACCTCATGACCTTCCGTAGATTGACAGGGCAATCTTTTCTGGGAGTGTACCACCTTTTCCTCTGATGATTGTGCTGACTCCTCAGAGGATCCAATTCTTAAGTTTTTATAATGACCAGATCCCCATATAACTCTATTGACATTCGTCATGGTTCTACATTGTCTTCTCTGGGAAAATGTTTGTGTCTCATTTGGATCTGGGGTAGCCACGACCGTCAAATTGCATGAACGTGATTTATTTAAATGGATCAGATTTTGCAAAACCGCAGAAACCACCTCCAACGAGTTCCTTCTATCGTTACATTTTACATTATCACTTACCGCACCTAGGTTACATTCACTTTGTGGTAATGTGTTTGGTGCTAGTATTGGCAAATAGGGATCCATTGTATCTAAGGGGGTAACATGAACAGTTTGTGATGTTGATGGAGCATTCATGACCACGCCTTGATCAGCTTGTGGCGTGCCATGCGAGTGCAAGTGCTTGGTTACGTCATTCTGTCTCCCAGACTTCGTACATGCTTTCGTTCCTTTCATCACTTTAGTCGTGCCAACTTTCCGTGAGTCAAGAAAGACCGCGGATGGAGGATCTACCGCGTCAGCAAGGTCGGTCAGTCTGCTATCCAGACATGCCTCTTCCAAGTCCAGCTGACGCTGCCGAGCCTCCGCGTCTGTGCCGTCATCACTCGCGACTGCATCAGTCACAATGCCGCCACGCCCACCTGCGTCATCACTCGTGGCCGGAGTCGGCGCTACCGCAGAAGACGCCCGGTCCACCATGGCACCCTCCCGCGGCGAACCCGCGGAGCCCGCGCTCCCCCCACCAACTCCAGGCAGCGACCGCGGGTCCGCCACGGTAGCCGAAGGAGCAAGCGCATCACCCAGTATGTTATCCATCAACTCATTACCCGTCGTGTGATCAACGATACCCACCCGAGTCATGAACTCAGCGGGTTGGGTAAGATTAGGAGGCGGGGGCGTAGATACGGAAGCGGAGAAAGTAGATGAGTGTAGAAGCTCATTGGCTACTAATGTCTCGCCCGGGGAGTCTTCAAAAACCTCTTCAACGAGCATAGCTGTCATATCCTCGCGAGTTTCTAATAATGAGCCACATGAATAGTATTGGCTCACCTGTTGTTGGCGGGCCCGCTTGACAGGGTGGTCCTCAGCGTTTGACTTGGGCTCTCGTCCTCGAGGCTGGTATAACTGGATCCATCAGGCCGAATCACAGTGACCTGGCGCCCTGCGCCACTCGCCAAACAGCAAACAGTATAGTCCACAGCCCTTTGGTCCTCAGGGCTTAGCGCCGCAAGGGCACTGGAGGCGGCCTTATGTACCAGGTGACCTAGGTCAGATGACCTGACTCCTGGGTCAGTTGTTAAAGGTACAAGCACACGCACCTCTGTACTCAGAACTCCTCCCCACAGCAAACAGTATAGTCCACAGCCCTTTGGTCCTCAGGGCTTAGCATTTGGTTTCACTCTTGCCAACTTCACATTTACTTTTGCTCTCAATGTTTGTGGGATTCACTTCCCTTGCTTTCTCTACAGTTCTTAGGTCAAAGCTTTCGACTGTATGTGGATTTTGCTTGACCTCCTGTATGACCACTTTGGCCTAACTTGACAGCTCTCCTATGGCCTTTTGGTATCTGTCGTTCACTCAAATGGGGATCGACCAGAGTCTTTCGAGTTAGCACCCACGTGGTGCCGGTTCCCTCTGCAGCTGGTCTCCCCAGTAACACTTTTAATAGTTATTTAAATGTGGTTCAAGTTGCCACTTTGCGACATTCATTCACCACAGCCCCGCTCTCCCCTTGACCCACAGGCTGTGATGAACCACTTCACTTTCCTCGTAACTAGAGTCAAGGTTGGTACCACAGGAGCAGGTGTTTCCCTCGCTCTTGCTTGACACGTGTTGACAGGCTCTGTGTACCGTTAACATCTGTTGCAGCACACTTGGGCTATTGTCCTCAGTGTTACGATTACCTCTGCAGTGGTTTAGCGGGACTACGTCAAAAATGACATGGTTGTTTCTATCCTTGTCAGCCCATCGATATACGCTGCCATTCTCCTCCTCTTGAACTGCCAGGCATGGATAGCTGTCTAGTCATGCGGTCTGCCTTGCTTGTACTGCGCTCTCTTGCTCCACCTTTTATCCCTGTGGGGAAAATGAAGGGTCATCAGGTGTGTGTGTGATTTAAGTCAGTTGCCTAACTTTGCCTGACCCTTGAGTTGGGACATGTCAGGTAAACTGGATGCATATTAATCTGTTGTTTTTCATGGGGTAAAACAGTGTTCATGTCGGAAAGGGGAGGGGTTGGAGTGTCAGAGTGTCCTATAGGATAGGATGGGGAAACAGTGCTATATGGAGTTACCATCCTTGCCTTAGAGGGGTTTTTGGTGATCTTGGGGAGGGCAGGTTTTGGAGGGATTTGAAATGAGTAGGAGGGCTTGTGAGGCAAACAGAGTGACCAGAATTATTTATATGAAGAAAACAGGGGGAATTGTAGGAAAGGTAGTGTTTTGTCTCAGCAGATGGGGAGTGCGGGAAATAGTGACTAGTGGGGTATAGAAAAGAATGACCTGGAGTATGTGGGTAAGACACGTGAAAACAGGGGATTTGGGAGAGAGAGGATTTGGATGTAACAGGCTGTTGGATCCTGGGGGATTGGCTCAGTACAGAGGGATCACTGGATCTGGGCACGAGAGATTTAATGAGAGGAAGCAGGGCAGTTGTATTATAGCCCATAAAGGTCTCAAGGACATCGATCACCTCTTCTTCATCAGCATAGTACAGTGTCTCACCTGGAGAATTTCCCTGAGCATAACCCCGGGTTCCCTTACCCAGGTGACCCTCTCTCACTTGTTCACCCTTAGAGTTGGGATAAAAGAGGGCCTGTTTTTCCATGGCCACCTGAATAAGGGGTTCCCGGGATCTACTTGGGAGAACACCCTCAGGTTTCTCACAGTCCCTTCACTCTGTACATGGCTTCCATCATTGCGAGACATGGAAGACCGACATTACTGCCTCTGTTCCATATGATCTGCCTCCACCTGCCCTGCGCTGCCTACAACTTTGCCATCTGCTGCTGCCTGTACAGTGTGTGTGTCTGCTGCCCACCTGAACTGCGTTTGGAGTGCCTGCTGTCCATCCATTGCTGTGCGACTGTCTCCATCGCAGCTGCTTCGCTGGACTCCCACTGTGCCATTCCACCACCACTGCTCCACAACCCAGCTCCAAGGTCCACCTTGCCCACCCAAACCTGCCTCAGGGGTTGCCATATCAGCACCATCATCCTCAGACCAGAGCGACAACCCCATGGCAGTGAGGCAGAGGGCTGTCAACTTCAGCGCCAGGAAAGTTGACATCCTGGTGGCAAAGGTCCTGGAGCATTATGATGCCGTCTTCAACCCTGTGATGCAACGCCGCAGGGAAGGACGTCAGAAGATCTGGGACGGGATCACAGATGCCATCAACGTGGAGGGGGTGGCAGTCCACACCTTCATGACCGCGCATAAGCGCTGGGAGGATCTTAAATCCAGGAGCCACAGCAAGGCCATGCGATACATCCAGGCCGGTGCTACGATGATGGGGCACAGTGCATTCATGTGCCAGATGTTGGGGACCAACGTGCAGGTCCTGGAGAGGTTTTACCCAGTGCTGCACACCCAGGTCTGCGAATAACACCAATCCCTGGAGTTGACAGGTGAGCAGCTTTGTGGTGCACTGCTCT
The DNA here is from genome assembly GCF_040938575.1 of Ambystoma mexicanum. NCBI lineage: Eukaryota > Metazoa > Chordata > Amphibia > Caudata > Ambystomatidae > Ambystoma > Ambystoma mexicanum. The sequence continues at coordinate 467,565,470 of NC_090928.1, read as the reverse complement.
TAGGTGCTTGTGTGTTGTACATGTACCAGCATGTTGGCAGTGACTCCCTTAGGCTTGCAGCAAGTATACATATCTCTGCATGCATGCCCCAGCCTTTGCTCTCCATGTGTGCATTGAGACATCTTTGGATTTAAAATGTCCTCTTACTTGCATTGTGTGTTGATGTGCTGTCATGCAGAACGTGCACATGCAATGTTACTTGTGGCTGAGACATTCCAGGATGGCAAGTGTGCCAGTTGAGGTAGTGTCGCCCACATCATGTGCATGAATGATGATCCTGTGTATGTGTCCCGAATGGAAATGTATGAATGTGCATCACCCACGCCTGGATACAACACATGCATTTGGATGCCTGGCTTTGTCATGTTGAGGCATTTCAGTTCACAGCACTCTGATGTGATTGACCATGGCACTGCTTGGGTCCTCTGTGTTGAAGTGTGTGCATGACATGTGTATGTGCTTGTTGCTATGGCATGCTCACATGTGCATGTGCAATTGATGCATGTGTGTATGGCATATGCCAGGTTGTGACAGTGGCATGTAGTTTGTTGTGACTGTGTGGAGTGATGGCCAGGTAGGTGTCTGCATGGATGTGGATTGCATGTCCATGTTTGTGGGTGTGGAGGTTTATGGTTGTTCCCTTGACAAGTTAGGATCCTGTGAATGTTGGTGATGTCATGCTGGCTTTGGTGCAGCACACGGATTTTGCTGTTCTGTGTCTCCTTTTCCACAGTTGCATCTGATGAAGAGGGTGGAAGAAGTGTGGTGGATGCAGCGATGCCTCCACCAGGCAGAGGCACAGGCCACAGCCACACCCCGGGACAACGTATCTTCCAGGAGCAAGGTGGCTGGGGCCGCAAAGCGACATCGGGCATGGCAGCTGTGGGTAAGTCCAAGAAGGTAAAGGTGAGAGTGGACTCCTCAGCAGTGTTGGCAACATGTAATATGGTATTATATGATATGGCATTTGTAACGCGCCTATACACAAGTGTTTCAAGGTGCAACAAGGCAAGTAAGGGGGAACAGACGGAGGACAGAGACAACGATCTTACTAGGCCAAGTGACATTGAGATCGTGCAGGTGAGGTGGAAGGGAAATGTGACAGGGTAAAGGGGAAGGAGCAGTGCTGTACATGGGATCAAAACAATAACAACAAGTGTGGGTAGCAGGTGGCAGGTGCAAGGGTAAGTGCAGACAGCAGGTGTCCGAAAGTGCCGGTAGGGGGACCATACGGTTACAGATACAGACCCAAGTGCAAGGGTTGTCGGGAGGCAGTGCAGGTGTGGCACTGGCCGAGTAGGGACCTGGGCCTGAAATCAGAGGGTAGCCAGGTGACAAAATCAGCAGGGGAGAAGAAGAGAGAAGGCAGAATCCAAGAGTAAGCTCTTGAGGTGCTTCCGGAAACAGAGATGGTTCTCCTCGAGTTTCAGAGAGGCAGGGAGGCTGTCCCAGAGGGAGGCCCAGCCAAAAAAAAGAGATCTACCACCAACTTGTTGCTTAGGGAAGTGACTGACCCTGAGAGAGTTGAAGGTGGAGGAGCGAAGAGCTCAAGTAGGAAGGTATTTACGAAGAGACAGTTGGAAGTATTGATGACCCATGCCCCAGAAGGCCTTGTTGACAATGCAGAAGGTGATGCCACACAGGGGCCATCCATGGTGGAATATGCCCTAGAGTCATCCAGGTTGACGGAGGGGGAGGTGGAAGAGGTGGCTGTTGTAGCCCAGCCCATGGGGTCAGGTGGGTGTGTTGAGGTAGGCATGCTTCGTGCAGTCCTGTCCCAGGGGAATGAGGCTATGCAGGCCACCGTGGAGGTGCCTGTGCAGAATCCGATCCCTGGGGCATTGAATGCAGCAGTATGCTCCTTCCAGGATGCCTCCACCCAGTTGACCAGGCGTACAGGTGTCATTCGTGATGAAGGCAGCCTACTCATAGTCTGCTTGTCCATCATCACAGTGAGCTATACCGCCTCATGTCCTAACTTGCAACATGCCTGTTCCGTTGTGTACTCCATGGGATGTTCACTGCTGTGACCACCTCCTCGTGTACCTCCTCTGTGCACCAGTCGTCCTCCAGGGTGCCTTCCTGCCCAGATACCAGCAGGGACCCCTGTTCATCAGTCCCACCCACAACGCCCCGTCTGGTGGAGCTCACATCTCTGCCCACATTGGGAGTCGAAGGCGCAGCAGCTGAGGTGGCCACCTTGCCTACCCAGGCACCAACAGGGGCACAGGCAATGAAGGGACAGCAGGCACCTATGAGCAGTGCAGGTGCCGTACACCCCCGGGGATTGTCTTCAGCTCGGAGGGCATGCATGCGTAGCAGGCACCGGGCACTGGACCAGCAGGTGGCAATGAGAGGAGGCTATTTATTGCAGAGCAGACCACCCAAAGTACGCATGTTGGAAGTGTGAGGTAGGAGGCACATGTGGCCATGAGGTACAGAATGTCTTCTCTGTTGCAGTGTTATGAAGGGCAGATCATGGCAGAGAGGTCGCGGGCATAGCAAGCAGGTGTATTGATGGCCAAGGCTGGGATTGCGCTGCATCGGGCAAGTAGGTGGGTTGCCATCCTGGAGGCCCCTTGCAGGGAAGTACAAGTGATAGAGACACAGATGCTGGACGACCTGCGACCCCCCAGGCAACAACGGAGGCCCACCTGAGGGGGGAGGTGGTGTGGGACCCAGCTCTAGGGGAAAGGCCTATTGAAATTGTAGAGGAGGACTAGCCCGCTGCCTTTGTAAATAGTTATTTAGGTGTAGGTTTCCTTTTTTATTTATAATTTTCCTCGGACCTGGCAGACCTTGCTTCCCAGTTTTTCATGTAGTTAGTTGGGTATAGGGCTTTTATTTCTTTTCTAATTTTCTCCTGGACTGCTTTGACCTTCATTCCCTGTTTTAACTTTAAATATTTATATTCAATACATATTTAATTTTGTTACATTCCACTCTTCATGCAGTTCATTTGTGTGTCGGTTACTTTGATAGTTCACTTTTCTGCAAGTGCATCTTTCCATTGCAAGCCATATGTCTCTTGGTGTGCATGCATGTTTGTTGCTGTTGCTGTGATTGTTGCGGCTGGAAGGATGCACATGTGCCTGACGGGTGGGGAAGGGTCCATCAGATGGCTGGGTCTGCACTGTATGTTTTAATTTGCTTTTAGCTGAGCAGCATCACTGTGTGTTTGCCATCAGTGTGGTTGGGGTGCAGGGAGGTGGCCTCACTGTGGAAGTGTTCCATTGTCCCGTTAATGGCACTTTTATTTGTCATTGCTGTGTTAAACCCATGCCATTCAAACATGTCCACCAGCAGGTGGAGTCACAAACTGCCTTCTCTCATGTGTTGCTTCTCCTCGGACAGTGTAATGCAGTAGTGAGCCATGATTGCTCTTTCTGAGTGGCAGCACAATTCTCCATTCTCTGTGACTCATGCACTCTCTCACTGTCCTCCCGTCACCCATGCATGGCCCTGTCATCTTATTGTTACCTGACAGGTAATTTGCCAACTCTTGCACCAAGGTCACTGATGCTCAGGCGGTGACGCACCTGGCCATTGTTTGTGTATATTTCATATTTATTTTTAGGTTTACTTCTGTCGTGGCACACATTCAGTTAGGGTGCTTTGATGCCTTGGCAATGTGTCATGGCCAACATACACATGAGTCTTAAAAGGTGTGTCAGCAGATGCTCCACTCCGGGATGAATCTCTGGTGCTTCCTGTTTATTGTGTTTGCGGTGGACATATTGGTTTTCCACTTCATGGTGCTGACAGACTACGATGGTTCATGTAAGCTGCAGACATGAATTGCACTGGTATTGTGGGAAACTGTGAGGGGGCTGTCTGGGGGGTATCCAGTCTGGCGGGGTCTGCCTGGGGATGGTGTCCAGGCTGGATGGGGCTGCCTGGGGTTTGTCCAGTCTGGAGGGGGCTGCCTAGTGGGGGTGTCACAGGTGAGAGGGGTTGGGGAGGTCCATCTGGAGGTGGCTGCCTGGGGGTGGTGTCAAGACTGGAGGGGGCTGCCTGGGGTGGTGTTCAGTCTGGAGGGGGCTGCCTGGTGGGGGTGTCACAGGTGAGAGGGGCTGGGGGTGGTGTCTAGTCTGGAGGGCGCTGCCTGGGGGGGTGTCACAGGTGAGGGGGGGCTGAGGGGTGGTGTCCAGTATGGAGGGGGCTGTCTGGGGGGTGCCACAGGTGAGGGGGGCTCGGGGTGGTGTCCAATCTGGAGGGGCTGCCTGGGGTGTTGGCCAGACTGGAGGTGGTTGCCTGGGGGGTATGGTGGTGTCCAGACTGGAGGGGGCAGGAGGTGTCCAGATTGGAAGGGGCTGCTGGGAGGTGTCACAGGTGAGGGGGCCTAGGTGTGGTGCCCTGCCCGGAGGGGACTGGCTAGGGGGTTTGTTCAGACTGGAGGGGGCTGCCTGGCGGGTGTCACAGGTGAGGGGGATGGGGAGATCAAGCTGTTCTCTCTAGAAGGTTGATATATCTCTGTACATCAGTGCTTAATCCATGTGATAACTGCAGATTTTCTGTGATTTTTGGTGCAGATCTGGAGGTTTTTTATAAATTGTTTTCTTATGTCCTGAAGACAACTACAGCATAGATCAACACAAGTTGAAACTAGACAGGAGAACCCGGTGCTATTAGTACCTCCTGAATGAGCTCCTTTCAGAAGGCAACTAGCATTGATTCTGTTGCCTCTTCTAGTAGCCGTTTTTGATCTAATTTATTATTCATGATTAATTGACCTTTCAGGGCATTGATTTATTCCATCTTAGTTTTGTTCATGGATCTGGTGATAGGACACAAATGGTATTTTCTTGTTTAGTAATGGTACCTATTTTCACCATTGACAGTGGCACTGAGTTAATTTATAGGTGCATTGACTGTTTTTAATTTGCATGATATGTTTTGTTAGAATTCAATAAAAATATGTTTTCATGTTCGAGACAGACACGTGATTCTTGTCAAAAGAGCAAACACATAATACATATTCTGATAGGTATGTTATAGATAGCATAATTAATTTATATTTTCCTTAGTGTGTTCTTCTTCATATAAATTATCTTTTTTTCAGTGATGTAATCATATGTGGTTTCTTTCATCCCCATCCAATGTATTTCTATATCCACCACATGTACTTCCATATGTTCCTGGTGGTCTCTTCTCTCATTGGCCAACGAGTTGCAGTTGCAGTTTATTCTCACAGCTGTAAGTGTCTAGACCAAATTGATAAATTCATGGGGCACCTCTTTAGCATATTCTCATTTGCATGCCGTACATGCCTTCAGGCTTTAAAATATGCACATTTTTAAACTATGGATTCTACTTCTTTAAGGTTTCTTTCATAAAGTTGATCTTTCTTGTGGAAAGGATATTACCACTAACATCAGGTTGAGGGGATGATTGGTGCTTTACTTTGCTCCCCCACACATCTACATTTTAGATTGTGAGAAGAAAGACCTGTGCTTTGCCTCAAACCCTTCCTTTTTGTTCCTCACAATATCATAAGTCAACAAAAATCTTCCTCCTCACATGTTTCCCATGCCAACCACTCAGGTCTACATATTTTATGATCAGAGAGCTGTGAAGATCTGTCTCCTGTTGCAGAAGTCAGACTCTTGATTTTTCAATTCTGGTTGAAGAATATTTAGACTTCTTCCATGAAGGTAATGTGGAAGAGTATGAAAATGTCACTTTGTATGACCGGCAGGTTTAGCAGTAACTGTTAAAACAAGCAGACTCCACTAAGTGAATTCCTACTTCCTGGACAGACCAAGGGGATTCACTTTCTTCAAATCTGCCAAAATACTACTTCTGCACCCAGTCTGCTTTTTTTAAAAATGGTAGGTTTCATGGTTTTGAAGCTTTTTGTTTTTGGATATTTTGACCATCTCTCTTTTTAAATGCTCTTACATTCCCCTATTTGCTTCACAGTTATACATTGTTCAATTAAAAAACGCTCTTTTTTTGTGAGCATTTCACATTTGGCCCTGGCCCTATGTTTTCATGTGTGAAGATCAGGTTCTAAGCTGATTGATTTCTCATGCATCCTCATAGAGTAAGGACAGGGCCGAGAAGGAGGGACAGGTGACAATGCTAGGAATGCTTATTGGTAAACTTATTTACACATAGTAATTTAATTCCTTGACACAGTCCTTCTTCCACTCATCCTCCTAGTGGACACTTCAGAGTTTAAATTGATCTTAAAATTCATCTGCATGTACTCTGCTTCATGCCTACCTCAAATCCATACCAATACTAGGAGGATGGAGCCATGGAAGGGGAGGACCAGGAGGAATATTAACAGTAAATAATCTGAGAATTTTCAGTTGGTCTTTTCCTGTTTACTTGGCAGCTAAACTTATCAACTTTCCTAATTTAATTTGTTTCAATAAAAGTACGTGAGCTGTTTAGTCACTGGCCTCATTACGACCTTGGCGGTAAGTGAAAAACGATGCCGGTAAAGGATTACCGGCATCGCTTACTGCTAGGTCCTATTACGACCCGAGATAGCGTTATCAGCGGCACCGTAATCAACGGTGACGCTAACAGCGCCAAGGGCGCAGGCACGCGACCTCCCATGCCGTAAATACCGGCATGGCGCAAAGTGGGGATAATCATGAGCCAAGCGGACATGCTCTTAACGCCCTTGAGAAGGCCCTAAAGTACCTCACCGACATGGTGCTAATACCGCCAACACGGATCAACCATAAACGGCCATGTGCAGTGTACCTAAGTGACACAGGTGCACACAATCAGCACAGGTGGAGGCAATACAGACAGGCCAAGTACAAAAGGAGCACACCCCACCCCTTCCCACACCCAGTCACACTCCACAATGATTCCAGTATGACTAGCGACGTTGGGGCTGGAGGACCTGATTGCAATGGAAGTGCTACAACAACAACAACAACAACTACTACTACATCAGGCAGCACAGAGGAGATGCAGGAGGAGAAGGAGGGCAAGGCAGGGCCAGCAAGCCCCACCAGCACATCCAGTGCCACCACGCCGGCAGCCCCCAATCCCACGCATCAGAGCCAGTCCATTCAACCTCACTGCTGAGCAGATCCACACCCTGTACCGTTTGGACCGGGACACCATCACCACCATCATTGACATGATACACAACAACATCATCAGCATGTTTGAAACACCCACCGCCATGCCACAGAGATGCATACTTTACCTGTCTGACATGGGGGGGGAGAGATGCATACTTTACCTGGCTGTGAGTACCAGAGGTAATGGAGCAAGCTCATAACCTAAAGCAGGCCAGACTTCAGCTGACACCTGACCATATAATGCTAGATGTGATCAGCCCTACCATGTGAATGAAGCTGTGTTCCAACCATTCCACAACCATCTGCATGTGCACTGTACTAAATCAGACCACACCCACCCCAACGCAATGTAGCTAGCTGCAATGACTTCAGGCAATACACAGCACCAAACACCATCAACTGAAAGGCCAGTCCCCCATAACTGCGCACAAAGGAGTCACATGGCGGTCATGAACACCAATACACCACTACACTGACACAGAGGCCCAACTGAATTGCATAACAACATTTTTAGTGCTCAGTGAGATCATCATGAGGCTGACAGCAATGGTGCCATGATGAAAGCATTAATATCACTGGACATCTGCCAGATCACCAAAAGAACCGATATGGACTAACACAGTGGATGGGCACTCACAAGGTACTGGACCTCCCTGCGTACACTAGTTGATGGCATGCAAAATTGTCCATAAGGGGAATACACATAAAGCGGTCACATCGTGTGACTCCATTCGTGCATGGAAATGGGGTTCAAGCTAAAAGATGAATGCATGCCATGGTGTCACGTAATGATTTGCAATCTGATGTCCTGACTGACACATACATTGTTTCCCACATACAGGTGATGCAGGCTATCCCTTGAGGAGGTGGCTCCTTACCCCAGTCTGGAACCACAGAACCGGCACGAGGAGGACTTCAATCGTGCACATGCACGAACCCGTGTGGTGATTGAGCAGACATTTGGCCTCTTTGAGGCACGGTTTCGCTGCCTCAGCAGGTCTGGTGGGGCACTCCTGTACCGCCATGAGAAGGTGCCAAAGATTGTCATGGCATGTGTAATGCTACACAATATGTGCATCAGAGGGAATGTGCCCCTGCCCCCTGACGCTGAACTGCAACCACCTGACGAAGAGGATGATGAGGGTGGGTATGGGGCAGCACCTCATGGAGGAAGCAATGCACAGAATCGACGTGCCATGCAACAGACTCTCATTAACCAATGCTTCTAGCACACATGGATGGGGGTGTCACATGGAGATGGCACTTGGGGCACTGTGTGTGTCTGGGACATGCACACTGCAGACTGTTCACCAATAAAGCACACGTACGCAATGAGCAATGTCTACACATGTGATTTGTGCATAACCAAAAAGTGTATTGAAATAGTGATTTGAATGAACACGCCCACTCCCCCCTCCCCCTCAACTCCCCAACACACCCACTCCCCCCTCCCCCTCAACTCCCCAACACACCCACTTCCCCCCTCAACTCCCCAACACACCCACTCCCCCCTCCCTCTTAACTCCCCTTAACATGTTGTGGATGTCAGTGTTCAAGTGCATCATGTGTGATCGTTCCACAGGGCGTCCTCTATTGGCACCCCCCTCTCCCGGCACCCGGTGCACCCCTGTCTGTACGCAACAGGTTCCTGCCCGATCTACGGACGGGGCTGGTTCTTGTAGAACTTGCAGCCGAGGAGGTACTGGCCTGCTCACATGTACGCATGTCCCTCATCGTTTGCACAAGCTCCGAAAGTATGTGCCGCACAGCGGCCAGTTCTGCACAAATATCCTTGGAGCTGGACTCTATGGCAGCCTTCACAGTTTCTACACATTGTTGCATTTCCGCCCTTGCACTTCCACATTCTGCCACATGCTGTGTCAAGAGGGTGGACAGTTGTTGTTGGTGCGTGATGATTTCTTCCATCGACTCCTCTTCTTTTTGGACTATGGATAATGCTAGTGGCGTGTCCATTGTGCTGCTCCCCTCCTGCACATCTGCCACTGGGCATGGAGTGGCCGGCCAAGAGTCATCAGGGGATTGCTCCTGTATGCCATCATCATGCTGGCTGCATGGGGACAGGTAGGGGGAATGAAGGGGGGCAGTGGGGGGACCCACAACAACATCATCATCCCCTACATCATTGTCCGAGGTTGCTGCGGTGGCAGCAGTCTCGCCAATCGTGCTGCTTCCTGCAGACCCAGTGCCTTCAGTGGACACCACTTGGTGGATGTTTGTTGCAGGTGGTACCGTGGTGCTTAACTTGGTGCACATCTGTGCCCTGGCCTGTGTTGTGCTGGTAGATTTCGGCTGCTGTGGGGGTTTGCTTTTTGCAGCAGAGTTGGAGGGTCGGTGTGTTGGGACTTCGGGCCTGGCCTTCTTGGCAGGTGTGGTGGCAGTGTCATCATCGGCACTGTCCGAATGAGAGCCTGTGGTGGAGCAAAGGAGGGAAAGGGTTAGTGATGGGTCTGCGGACATTGAGCAGGCATTGCGATAGCTGCATTCATTTTGATTACTAGATGGTGCACATTGGAGTCAGTGACATACAGGTTGTCTCCCTCTTATCTGGTAGAAGCATGGAGGCATGTGGGTGCCTACAGAAAGGGTGTGCATACTGCATGTGTAGAAGGCGGAGATCAACACTGCCTGAAGGCAGTCTTCTGCTAATGTTTTGTGTTAACCCAGTTAGGCATCATTCCCAAAAATCTGGACTTCAGTGAGTTTGGCAAGGCTGGATTCAAGGCACCTACCTGCGTTACCTGATGTCGGGGCTCCTCTCTACATTTCTCCGACCCCCTCGATGCTCTCTGTGCCTATGGTTGTGGCACATATCTCCTCCCACGGCTGCATTTTGATCAGTGACTCAGCTCCTCCACTAGTTGCCATGCCCAGGTTTCTATTTGCAGACAGCATACTCCTTACGCGGAGCCGTAGATCGTCCCACCTTTTTCTGCACTGTCTTGCATTGCGGGGTGTTGTGCCAACTGCACTGACCCTCTGTGCTACCATGTCCCATATGGCCTTCTTTCGTGTTATCGCCGGTCTGGTCATCTCGGTCGAGAAAACTACATCGGCATGTTCTTGTAGTGTTTCTGCCAACATATTCAACTCCTCCCTGGAAAAGCGCTCCTGCCGCAGCCGATCTCCGTTTTTTTCAGAACTTTAGGCATTCTGATGATTGATAGGTGTAGGAGAAGGTTTGTGGAGGTTGGGGGGTCAGGTGTCCACTGGTTGAAGAGGATGGCAATGGATTGTGTTTTTAAAGATGGCCGCCGTGCTCTTTCCCTTTCCTGTGCGGTGACGCAACTTCCGGATCCACTTATTTGCGATCACTGCTAATTGCGGTTCCCGCTATTTACAGTCAGCGCTATTAGCGGTGGCTGTTAATATGGAAGGCTAGGGTGGCGGAGGTGCTATTTGCACAGCATACGATGCCGGTAAGTGCAATTTTTATGCCTTTAGCGGCATGGCAGTGTTTCCATTACCGGCATGGCGCAATGCTCATGCCCGAGAAGTCGTAATGTGCTGCTTTTAGCGGTATCTGGCCAGCACGGACACGGTCATTACGCCATGCTGGTAATGTCCGTTACTTACCGCCAGGGTCGTAATGAGGGCCACTGTATGATTTGAAAATAATAACACATTTGTCCCTTGTCCTATGCCGTTATAGTCTATAGTGTACATTTCCAAAATAATGACCTGAGAATGACAGCAAGAAAGTAATTCGACAAATGTTAAAGCCTCAGCATAAAAACAGGTGTGTGTATTGTACATTCTAATTCAAAGTCGTCCAAAACCCCTAATAAAATCACAGGGCTGATACATCTCCTGCACTCACATTGATGTGGCTACGTTAAACCTTTTGAAAATCTGGAAACAGTCCTATTCCATGATTTTAAACGTTGAGATTGTGTCCCATTATTTTGTTTTTATATTTGCATATGTCCCTCTATCCAGCTTTTTACACAGTGCGTTAAAAGAGAACTCCGATGTTATGTTGTATCATAAATACATTTTCACTCTTGTCGAAAATCCTTTGAGGGTAATTTATCTTTTCTTTTATAAACAGTTTTGCTTCTTAAATCCTGACCTCCAGAGGGCATCTTAGAAATTAACTTCAATATCCTTCAGTAATCAGCAGCAGTGCTTTCCTTAAGGTAACTACATATATTTCTGTGTACGTTCAAGAAACCACCAGAGCATCATGAAACTTTCTCCTGGCCATGCCGTGACTGAACTATGAACATCCCGCAGCACCTCACCACGCGGCCTGCAATCCAACACTTAATTTGCATTGTTCAAAAAATGCAATGATTTCTTTCTGTTGTTCTTGAGTATTTGCATATTTTTCCTAATTAGTTATCACTTGCAGCAGCATGCCCTACAGGAACACCCACTAGGTCTGCTACAGTGGAACAGCTGCTGGTTGTATGTCTTACTGACCCGAACTTGCTCACAGCGAATTCTGCATTTTGATTTGATGGCATATTGAATTCTAAAGTTGGCGAAGGTCACGTACCTGCTTGTTTCTTTCCTATGCAACAATAGCAAATATTGACATTGAGAGAACCTTCTAGATCGGCATGATTTTAATATGTAGAGACCTTAGCTTGTTACGGGCTGTACAACACTTGTGTTGTGAGAACATAGCCCAATGTATGTAAAATGAAAATCACTGAAAACCGAGTAGAACATTTCAATTGAATTTTTCAGGGATGCTGTTCTGTTTTTGGGAGACTTTTTCCATGATAGAGATATTTGTGACGGCCTCGGCATAATCAGATGGGCTGCCCCAAATGGCCATAAGGCACTACATGCCACTCCATTGATGTATTGTATTTATTTGATTTTTATCATAAAGTGCTTTCACATAAGCTATATACAAATAGTTTACATAAACAGGAAGATATTAATGAGAAGAAAAGCAGATAAACCACACAGGTGAATCATTTCTATAATTTAAGGTACACCAACATGTGTTGCCCTAGTGTGTTCTTGCCCTTCAAACAAACTCCCCTAGGCCCTCGTCAGGGATCAGGTGATAAGCGGAGAGAGAACTTGCCCAATCACTAGTCTACATACAGACCACCATGTCTGATGAAAGAAAAATGATGCTAAAAGGCACATGCCAAACCAGGGATCAGGCATGTGTTGTCTGCTATTCAAATGAATTATTTAGAAATTTAATTGCATTCTTTGTCTAGCAAAAGCAGTTTAAAACACAAAACAAAAGAATTGAGATTTTTTGTTTTTTTAAATTTAAAATCGTCCTCTTGTCAGGTGTTCTATGTGTGTTCTGGGTACACCGTTGGAGAGGACTCACTGCTGCGTAACTTGCTTGCAGGTTTGTAATTTTACTTTAGAGAGTAGAGTGAAACCCCACATATCTAACAGAGATTCCTTCAGGTCATTGGGTTTCTTTGTGTTGTGTCTTAAACAAGTTTGTGGTATCTCTCTTTCTTTGTTTGTAAGAGAGAAATTGTTGTGACCTTTTCTGTGGAATTATTTGCATCTCACTAGACTGAGTCGTCTAAAAGCCGACCAGTTTCAGTGGACTGGTGTAGATGTACAACTTTCTTCAGGGCTAGGAAAAGGCGCCAATCTGTGTGCCTTGTCTAATTCGATCACAGCTCTGTCTGTAGTTAATTGTTGCGGTCCCACCTATAAGGATGAAAGGAGGGGTGGGGGGAGAGATACATGTCCCAATTAAGGTATCTCTGTAGACTGCCAACCTGCTGTGGTATAAAGAATACAATGGATAAAAGCTTATCCTATCCTTGGATTTGCTAGACTGCAGCGCTGACTCATACTGAAATACATGTGACATACAATTTTGTTATTGCGGATCCGTTACGATCTCAAGTCTCTTTTTCTATCTTGTGTAATCACCCGTGGGCACATCTCTCAATCTCAACCCCTCCTGCGGGGGAGCGTGTGAGGGCGCGCGCGAGGAAGAGCTTACCTTCTGCAGCGAAGCGTGTAGTCTGCAGGGTCTGATGAGCTGCACGTTGATTCAGAACGCAGCCGCTCAGTTGTTTGTGTTTATCATGGTTGCCATGATGCACATAGCGTCACGTGGATAAACAAAGATGGTGGCCCGATTTAGTTAGAATGGTCCCCATCTTTGAGTGTCTACTGGTGTCTGTGAGTTCAAATGCAGCGTTGTTGTTATAAACTACTTGTCATCCGATACTGGATGCTGCGGGTTCCAGCATCGCTTCAACAGCCTTTTGCAGGCGATCTATGATTGCTACTACATTTGTACACAAGTTAAATTCAAATTAGACAAAATGCAATGCTAAAGCTAACACTTGTTCCAATTCACATAGGTTATGCAAACAGTGTTCCAGGGCCCATGGGTAATTGAAAAAAGTTCAAGTTAAACCAGGAGGTTGGTGTGCAGATGTCTCTGGGTCAAACTGGGCCAGGTGCCCATTGTCAGCCTCAGGATAGTGCATCATGCAGGCAGAGGGGGGATCCCTCACTTTACATCTGTCTTTGCGTTTTGCACTTCTCTTCGATTTCTTCAATGTACATTTGTGTAATAACAACATTTACGCTATTTCCATATACATATTATTACATGTATGCATTATTGCATTCTGCACATTTGTCAGGACTTAGATTACAAAACAAACTGACACATCTCTCCATCTCTGCTCATTATGATTTCAGCAGTGGTGATGTACACCACTAGATTGCGACTCATGTGGGCTGATGTCATGATCTGCAGGCCATTCATCCCACATGGTTGCCAAGGTTTGCCAACTTGTAGGTTTATTCAGACCTGTTACATCTGTCCTCAGATGGAATATCCATAGTTGTTCCCTTCTGTAAAGGAGGTTCTGAATGTTGCCTCCCCTTTTGGGTATGTGATCTTTTCGCAGGTCGCACCCTTCTCTGTATGTAGGAGATTTGTTCATAGAAGGTGTTCTCGTGTATGAAGCAATTTATAGTTAAGGCAATTTCTGCCAGTTGCATGATGAGTGAGGCAGGGGTGCGGATAGGTGGATTAGTATTTCTCAGGACTTCTTCTATCACTCTGAGTGTTGCCATTTGGGATATCTTAGTGTATAGGGATTCAATGTCTAGGGTAACCAGTAGATTCAGTGTGGAATTGAAAGGGCGGTTTTTCATAAATTCAAGTACTGCAGTTGTGTCTTTTAGGTAGGATTTCATCTTGACCACCTCTGGTTTAAGAAAAAAGTCCACAAATTGGGATAGCGGTTCAAGTATTGATCCTATGCCGGACACGATGGGTCTGCCCGGCGGTGGTGATTTCCCTTTATGCACTTTAGGCAATACATAAAACGCAGGTTTTCTAGGTGCCTTCAGGTACAGAAATTCGTACTCCTTGTTACTAATCAGTTATTCTGCAGTTGCTTCCTCCAGGATAGGAAATATCAGTTGTCTAATCCCTTCGGTAGGGTCTGTACCCAGTGGTCTGTAGCTTTGGCGATCATAGGTAGATCTAGGGCCATTTTCTTACAGTTCGTTGAGTCCATTATTACCGTAGCTCCCCCTTTATCTGCAGGTTTAATTGTGATCAATTCATTGGCTGTCAGGGATTTCAATGCCATTTTGTTTCTTTTCGAGAAGTTATTGTAACCTGGTATCTTCTCTTTTTCAAGATCCTCAAGTTTTTTTTATCAAAGCTCTCTCGAAGGTGATTGATTCTGGTGATATACCGTTCAAGGGAGGGAAGAAGGTGGATTTGCCTCTTAAGTTGGTAGCACATGTTTCCTCTATGGTGTTGGTAGAGCCAAAGAACTGTTTATTCTACTTTCTTTCATAAAGTTTCATAAAGTTGATCTTTCTTGTGGAAAGGATATTACCACTAACATCAGGTTGAGGGGATGATTGGTGCTCTACTTCACTCGCCCACATATCTACATTTTAGATTGTGAGAAGAAAGACCTGTCTTTTGCCTCAAACCCTTCCTTTTTGTTCCTCACAATATCATAAGTCAACGAAAATCTTCCTCCTCACATGTTTCCTATTCCAACCAGTCAGGTCTACATATTTTACGATCAGAGAGCTGTGAAGGTCTGTCTCATGTTGCAGAACAAAATCTAATTATTTGAGCTATTTCTATGTGTGCTTGGAACAGGTCATGATCCGCTGTGGGTACAAATGAAAGTCTGTTTTCTAGTAGCTCTTTCTTGTCTGAGTTGAGGGTATAGTGTGATAAGTTCATAACAAGAGTCTCTATGTATGAAGCTGGTTCAGGGACAGGTGGCTGGTCCTCTAGATCCCGGTCACCCTGTCACTCTGGTGCAGCTATGGTGGTGGTCCTGTCCATCCTTGTCCTCGTCCTCTGCTGCGGCTTACACAGGGTGATTGATTTTGCCAGTGCACTAGTGCCTCCCAGTTGCCTCTGCCCTTGTTTTTGGTTTTTTCCTTGTCCTCTTTGAAAAATAGGTTGTCCTGCAAAGGGTACGTTGGTTTGTATTTTGTTACTCAAAGAGCCAGTAAATTCTGATGCATTTGAGCCACTGCCCCTGGAGCTCCCGCTTGAGAAAGTCCAGTTGTTTGGTCTGGGGCGGTTGTTCTGGAACCTCTTTCCATTGTATTGGTTAAATTGCTGTCCTGGTATGAGGGAAGTATTCTTGCTCTGATCCTCATAATATGCATCAGTAATGTAGGGATAGATCTTCTCTTGTGTGACGGCTGCTAGGTCCTTTTTTAGCTTGACTACTTTTTTGTTTAGGTTGAAGTCTCTGAATGGCAAGGATATTTGATGACTTGAGTGGCTCTTGTTTTTCCTAGATTTCTTTCATGAGTTTCTCCGATACTGCTTTCACTGTGCTGAAGATGAATACAAGTCAGTCTCTTGTGCATTTGTTGCATATGTTGCTCCAATCTTTTCTGAATTGCAGATGTTCCAGAAATGTCCTTGGTTAAATTCTTATAATTAGGCCCATTGGGGCTGCATGCGCCAGTAGGTATTCTGTCATGATGGGTCCATGGAGTTTGGTTCTAAGGAGTTGTTTCTTTAGGACTTCTAGCTCGTTCCATTCATCTGTGTTAGCTCCTACAGATGGAATGTTTCCTGCACCTATGATGGAGGGGATGGATAGGATGTCCTCTACTAGTTCTTCTGCATATGCTAGACATATAGCGTCTGTCATTTTCACTTTGTGTGCTATTCAATTGCCTTCTTTTGAGATTGTGAAAGTATGTCTATGTATTTCAAAAAACAGATACATAAATAAACTGGTGTGGGGTTGCTTGAGAAATTCAAGCTACAGTCCACAGCCTGTGGCCGCAAGAAGGACTATAAAACACTACAGGACTGTTTGGGGTTATCTCCTGTGGATTACCCTAATCAGTTATCACACCAAAAAACCACACAGGTTAATCATTTCTATAATTTAAGGTGCACCGACATGTGTTGCCCTAGTCTGTTCTTGCCCTTCAAACAAGTTCCGCTAGGCCCTTGTCAGGGGTGAGGGGATAAGTGGAGAGAGAACATGCCCTATCACTAGTCTACACACAGAATACCATGTCTGAGGAAAGAAAATGATTCAAAAAGGCACATGCCAAACCAGGGATCAGGCATGTGTCGCCTGCTATTCAAATGAAGTATTTAGAAATGTAATTGGATTCTTTGTCTGCTTTCTTTCATGTCCAGTCGATTTTGAATCTGCTATTTATCATATTTGTCTTCATGAGAGAAAGCATAACCAGGGAGCCCTGCAAGAAAATAAGAACAGTAAGAATACGAGTTGAGAAGGAAAAAAAGTGAGAATAAGGGTTTAGAAGCAAACTAAGAGAAGGGAAGGTAATTGTATAAATATTATGAAGTTGAACATTACATATATGCGGTAGAGAGGAAATGTGATGAGCAAATAAAGGAAATGAGAATTCAAAATTAATACCCAGATTATGTGTAGAGTCAGATATAGAAAGAAAGACATAGAAGTAGGAGGAGGACAATCATAAGTAGATGAAGCAGGCAAGAGGATGACCTCTGTTTTTGAAGGGTTTAGATTGTTTGAATGAGAAAGAATCTAAAGTTTTACAGCATAGAGAGTCAGAAAGAGAAGAAAGAAGGTGATCATAAAAGGAAGAAATGGAGATAAAGCAGTGAGCATCATCAGCATAGAAATGTCATTACTATCATGTCCAGAATCCTACCAGAAAGGCTGAGATTCTGGAAGGGTGGAGCATTGCCCAAAACATTGCATTAACATAAGGACTGTTCTTGAGGATGGGTTGAACAAGGGGATTTCCTTAGCACCAGGACCACAGACTATCCAAAAAGAACTGCTGATGATCTATCCTGCCCAGCATAACAGCGCTACAAAGGTGGCCCTGAGAAAACACAGTGGCCTAGAATACATATAACAGTTTTTCCAATTGAAACCAGTGGCCAATTCAAGGATTTCTGAAATGTAAGCACACCTGAGATTATTAATGCCAAACATCAGAGAGGAGTCCTAGATAAAGGTGAAAAAGGAAGCTGAAGAACATGATCTGATGAGAAGGGAGACAAGGATTGTGATGGTTTTGATATATGTGAGCATAAGGTACGGGAAGAATTCTCCAAATTAGCAAAGGTGTGACGATTTTGTAACAGAGTGTTATGGGCAACTGTGGTGACATCTTGAAAACATTTTGACCATTGTGCAGACACCACAAGTGTCACTTTTCCCACTGAAGACCAAGTAAAGTCAGACAATAACCTGCTTGTTTCAAGCAAGAAGCTGGCTACAACAGAGGTTGAAGTGCACAAAAAGAAATAGTGGAACTATTTTCCCTGCTGTCCTGCCCCCCACACACCCATTGTCATGCCATTTCCCACACACAATACACACCCCATACCTGGGCCCCACCTTTCCTCAACTCTACCCCCACCACTGTGTGAGGGCTGAAAGAAACACAGCGAAATAAAATGCTAAATGCATTTTAAACAACCCCTATTAACTTTATTCATGGTCCCCAGCAGCATGCAGCTTTACGCAGCCTCCTCTTTCTAATCACTCAATGTTCACACCTCTTTAGGGAGAATAAGGCCACCTTTCCTACCTACCCCTGATGTGGTGCACTGAAGTGCAAGCTTTAACTTCTTCTTACACTTTTATTTTAAGACTCAACCATTCCGGAATGGTCTCTTTTTTTAAATAAAAGTATAGTTATGGTGAAGCTTCTGGGTTCCATTGCTTGTTCAAGTGTGCACCGTCAACTCAATACAAATACATAATGGCTCTTTTGAGAGCCACCACTGTAAACAAAATCTCCTACCCTGGTTGACATTAGCCCACTCCTGTGCGCACAGCACGATAAGTCAGCGGACATTGCGATAGATACAAGGTTGCACGTGCCACATCCGACTCTTTTGCAGATGGCGGCCATAGCAATGGCCCTGTGCCCGCTACGGCATTGCTGAATAAGGTTTCTGGGTGCGGTTTTATGCAAAAACTGTGATACACAGTGTATTTGTTGATACAAATGCAGAAGTTGCGGTAATGGCAGGTGTGGACATCAAAGCAACACAAGACATTTTTTTTTCCTTAAGAGTCGACATGACCTCAGACGGACTGCAATCTGCATGAAATATAGTAGAAATCAGTCTTCCTTTCAAAATTGGTTTTACATTTTCCTCAATACCTCCTATACATATCTTATTAACCATTTCTGCATAATCTAAGTCTCCAGATTGCCTCATATTAATGGTAAATTCTTGGAATTCAAAACAATTCCAAAGGTTAAAATGACCAATACTTTGTATGCTTTTTGTGTGCATCCTTAGATTGCAGCATTCTGAAAACGCGTTCACCTTTCACAGGAGTTAATTTTAACAAGCTTCCAAAAACAAGTACATGTTTACCTCCAAACAAAACATTGTAGTCAGTCTTCAAAACCTCTTCCATGCGAAAGTGAATGAAAGGTAGCATCAAGTCAGATACCATACTTACTTCATCTACAATCAAGGTATTTCATTTTCTAAGAACTTTTCCTACTTCTTGTGCTGCACTTGGTACAAGTTTCCGATACTCTAGTTTGTATTCATGCTCCACTGGTAACATCAACAGTTGATGTAAAGTATCAACTCCTGCATTGAATGCTGCTAAACCTGTTGGAGCAGTTACAATACATGACAAAGAACAATCAATGTTATTTTGGATCATAGCTCTTATTGCATTAATTAAAAACAATGTACCCGTGCCTGCTTGTCTACTAACAATTCTACTTCCTTCATAGCAAACTTAACATCAGTTTGAATAATTGGCTCACAAAGTACATGTTGACTTCCTGCTGCAGATTCTTGACTGCCTTCAGGAGACTCTTTTGCCAATTCAGCTGCCAAAAATTCTTCTTGACGTAGTTATTTTTCCAGTAACTCCAAGTACTGTTCAAATTTGGGATATGTAATTAAACATTTTTTAGCAAAATATGATTCTTCAAAAGTTTCAAAATTTCCAAGTAAATCACTATTTTCATGCCAAGTGAAAAACAACTGCAAAATACAAAATAAAATAATTCCTTTTTCTCTGCAGTTTGGCAAGAAAGTTTCATGTGATTAATGAGACTTGGCTTTTCATGTCTCACTAGACAACCACTACATCCATGTACATTAAACCGTCCTCTGCCACTGTTTGGTTCAATATTTTGATATGAGTAGCTACTTCATATAAACAAATATCCACCAAGATTTCACATTGATTTGGATAATATGTATTGATCAAGTTGGTTTTCCAAATCTATGTACTGTCAGGTGCTGCTTCAGCTAACTGCTCAATTTCAGTCTAAGGCTTCAATACCAGAACTAGCTGGTCCAAGACTTAACCAAACTACATTTTTGGCAGCATTGTCTTTTTCATGATGTCATTTTCATTGTTTTATATTTGCTCCCTACTAAAACATTCCAACATGCTTGCACATGGGAGCACAAGTACTGACAACGTCATCATTGGGACAGTTGGCGCTACTTCAAAGTCAAGAAACACTATGCAAAAAAAGAAGCAGAGGAGTTACTCTTAACCTTCTACAAGAAAACTCTGCACTGTGAACTTTCTAACGTTCCATTGCAAAGCCTAGGAACATCAATAATGATGAATCCATCATAAAAGAAAATGCATTCATCCCATCCTTTACATAGACAGAGATCGGCATCACCTGCAGCACCTCCAGCCACTAATCCAACAACATCAACAGGTCTATCAAATGCACAGACTCCTCTTTTACTGGCTTCCCTCATCACTGGAGCTGCGGGCAGTGGTTGTACAAAATCAACCACTACACATTGAAGGTACCTGAACCACTGCATTTAAAGAATCATCAAAAATTATAGAACAGTCACAAAGGAGGCTTTTCATGAACAGTCTACAGATGTGCTGCTCCCATTTCCGACAGTATCACAATGTTTTGAACATAGGCACCTTTCACAGGAGTTAACTGTACAACATCTAGTGCAAATCCACTGGGATGCTGATAACAATGCAGCTTCAAGAAAATACAAAAATAAGCACATTACAAAAATGAACTTGCACAAAACCACCAATTGAATTACCCTACAAAACACTTGAAACACCTACAAGTAATGCGTAGCTCAAAATATATTACAAGTACAAGAAGTACAATCAAATAAACATCTGCCTTAATAACAAATACAAAAGCTACATTTCCACTTTTTCAAACACAGCAAATTAAGAAAATAATAATGAACACTATGTGATAGCAATGGTCACTACAACTAACACACACAACACTGCAACTACACCTTCACATTTTTAAATACAGAATGACACTTACTTGCACATCAGCCACACTCTTGCCGTGCACATTCAAAATGCAGGAATCAAAAGAAAAAATCTGCAGAAAATGGTGGCTTTTATACTTTCCAAAAGAAACACCAAACAAAGAGGACTATATACCAATTAAACTACTAACATGGCTGACACATTTTCAGCACAACCTATCACTAAGCCCTACACAAATGCAAAAGTAACAACAATCAACAGTAAACAATGAAACTGACAGAAATCTATTTTCTCCCCACCTACCCTCTTTCAGAACTGCAGCTATTCGACACGGATAAAGATCTTGGATTGTGCACGCGGCTACACAAACATTTTTCTGCAAACCCAAAATCAAAAGAAATTGGCCTTCAAACCTTCAAATGAAATAAGTAAACAACTAAGTACATAAAATAACCTAGTTAAATAAAGTTTAAAATAACCTACATAAAGAAAAATCTGTACTGTATCAATTACAGGATCATATGATTATTACACACCAAATGCATGTTTATAGATGTGGCCACAAATAAAGCAGCTACAGAAGGGTTGTGTGCATACCTAACTGAGCCGCGGCTACTACACGTCCACAAACACATGACCTGTAATTTATCCTAATATAGCCATGAATACAGAGGGGTGCTGTAGATGTCTACCACCCAATAGCAATGCAGCGAATAATAACAACAGCACCATCAACCAATTAGAAACTACAACACATGCACACATCATACATACCACACTCATACAAACTACTTGAAAATGAAAGTAAGAATAATATTGCTGAAAACAGAGAAACACTGCAGATATCATCATGGCTGCAATGAAAACGATGTGGCTAATTGGAGACAGTTGTCTGTTTTGGTTGCTGGCTTTTTGTGAGAAACTAAATATTAACATGAACCTAAGTTTGACAAATTTCACAATTAAATGGTTTGGAATGCGAGGAATGTGGTGGTTTCAAATTCTTCCAAACATGTTAAGTCTGAGAAGTAGAGGGCACCCAGATGTCATACTCATTCATTGTGGAGGCAATGATTTGGGGAATGTACGAGGGGTGTCCCTTACTTTAATGATGAAAGAAGACATGGACAAACTAATGTAACTATTTCCTCACATCATCTTCATCTATTCCAATCGAACTCAGAGGCAGAAATGGAGATGGACCACCAGATTTAATGGTAAATTTGAGACAACCCAGATATATGTTATTAGAGCAGTTTCAACATTTATGACAGACCACAAACAATGATGGATTTTGAACAACAGCATGCAGTTCTACATGGCCAATTTCTATAGGTACACCTTACCGATGAGGAAATGCAGTGTTACTTGATAACTTAAAACAGTTCTCCTGATGTGCTCAAGTTCAACACTCAGTTTCCCCCAAACAGTCCTTTTAAGTACTACATATATATAAATACGAAGGCGGGGCAAGGTTGCAGCGTTTGACGGCATACAGAGCTCTTCTGGGTCTTTCCTTCCTTGTTGCTGCCTGACGCCATGCCCCCCTGGGACACATAACGCTGTCCCTGACCCCGTAGCGGTGAAACCCGCGGCGGGGCAAGGAAGCAGTGTTTGACGCCACAGGTGTTCGGCGCAGAGGTGAGAGAGGCCCCCTGGACAACATTAGGCATTTGGCACTACATTTGGATGCCATAGAAAACTGCCTGAGGTGAGATTTGCATCCATGCACAGTGACTTTCGCCCAAAGCCTGTTGTGAAGCTCACCGGTGCTCCTCGTGGCTCTGAACCCCAGGATACATTTTTGGAGCTCATTCTGTCTTTACCCACAGAGCATGGAGTCCCCCTGCCTCTCCCCTTCCTCCACTCCTCTTTTGCCCTGCCCTTCAGGATGCACAGGCCCACCCCATCCCAAAATCTCAACGCAAGGTCCTGATTGTGAAGAGGCAACACCGCTGTGCTGTACTTTTGAAGGAGGTTAACACAGATCCCATTGTAACTACATCTACTGGGCCTAACACTGTTGAGGATATTGGCACTGCTGCATCCCCCTTCCCCCGCCTGCAACCTCTCCTGGTGAATCACATCAGCACGACTCTAACCCTGTCCTGCCCTTGACTGTGCCCACCCTGAACTCGCCCTTTAATTTAATCTGCAATGGCCTAGCGAAATCGCTTGCTTCAGTGTTGGGGAGCTTGCCCATGGAAAGCCTTGTGGAGTGCACCCATCCACCTCATTCCACTGAAGAGCCCCACACCTCGGCCTCTGATTCTGCTTCTCTATTTGCACTGAAGCACCGATTCCTCTGTACGCAATAGTTAGTGATAATTATGCTGCTGATCATGCTGATCCTGCTCCCAGTCCTTTGGGAGCTCTGGGTTCATCAAGTCGAGCTTGAAGGGAGCAATTTCCCTCTATAAGCTCCGGGGGGAACTCTTTTTTCCATCTGTCATCGCTCAGAGCCCACAACCTCTTATGGTTCCATGTAATAATGTCGCCACAAAATTCTCGCCATGCAAAAATGATGCTGAAAAATGGCTGTTTTTTGTGGCGACATTATTGCATGGAACATGCGGGGGACACCCCCGCAACCCCCACATTTTGTTTTCTTTTTTATTTATTTTTTTTAATGGTTTTTTTTGCCCCTGTCCCCATATATATGGTCACCCATATAATATCGCTGCAACCTTTTCCCGGCGATATTATTTACGGCGACCATATATATGGGGATAATATTATCTGATACCCCTCTTATGCCATGCGGCAGACCACAGTCCCGATCTGTCAGCTGAGGACGCCGGCTCTATCGGGGGTGCAAGTGTAATTTGGTGCTCGTAGAGGTGCTGGCTGAGCTGACTGCCATTAGGAAATTACTTTTGGGTCTTGCAAACAATAAGGGGAATGGAGGAAAAAGGGTACAGGAGGGCCCTGTCACAAACCCCCCTGTGGTTAAGGGTCCAACTAACCCTCTCCCGGAGTTTATCAAGGCTCGAGTCATCAGAAAGCCAGTACCCACTAAAGCTCACATTGCCCCTCATTGCAAGGTACACAAGAGATTGTCCTCCACTCCTGCTTCTCTGGACTCCAGATCTAAGTCTCTGAACTGTATCATTGCACCCGCCGCTAAGCCATCATCCCCCTTGGTTGCGAAGCAAGCCTCTCGACCTGTATTAGGTCAAAATCCAAATGTTGCTGGGCCACACACCCGATTTCATAGAGGAAACATATCTGTCCGATATGTCAAGGGTGGGCTTGGCCCTACCACAATCTATCTAAATGGGGTGTCAAAACTGTTAAAGCCAAGGTTGCAACCTAGAGACGCCTTAATGAACAAGTGCTTGCACTGGTTACGGTCCGTGAGAGGCTGCACGTTTGTCTCAAGAGATTGCATGGTGGGATGTTCTAGAATTTGTGCCAAGGACAGTAATTCCCAAGACATTATGAAGCTGGTCCTTTGGGATGGCAGAGTAGCCAAGGGGATTTTAGAAAGAACAGGGGTGGGATGGTGGGGGGACTCAGGGTGGGATCTCTTCCAGCTAGTACTCCCAACTAGTAGATGATAGCTGCTTGGGGTACACAACAGTTAATACCCCCTAACGGGTGCAAACATAATTCCCATGGTACAAAGAGCACGGGGGTCCACTGCAGTCGAACTGTCTGACCAGGGATGGTTCTACGTTATTTCGCCGACCTATTTTTCAACGTGGGACCGTTTCATTGTCAGAATTTTCATCGCCAATAACCAGTTTTTTTGTTTTTTTTTATTCTGGGGGGGTTCGCCCCCCCAGACCCTACCCTTACTATTATAATCATACCCCAACCCCTAGAACCGCCCCCCCCCCCAAAATAACGAATTGAAAAAACTGGGTTTTTGGCGATAAAATTCTGACGATGAAAAGTCCCACGTTGAAAAATAGGTTGGCGAAATGCGTGTATACCCCAGGGATAACCTTGAATAGGACTGGCATCTGCCGATTGGTCCTTTCTCTACTGCTGCTTGTCATCCTTTTTGTGTTTTGATTTTGTGTATAGCAAATGTATTTGTTAGGTTGCACTTTGATGGCCTGATGGCCGAATAAAGTTATTGATGATGATATATGAATACACAAGTACAAAAAATAATAACAGTAACATTTTTTATTGTACATGCGGCTACAGTTCGTTGACTTTTATCATAGCCCCGGTTACAAAAAGTTAGTTGAGAAGGGGACTGACTTTAACTTTTATACTACCATACAACTTGAATAATCAGTACAGAACAATAATGCTCATGTACTTTATATGAAATAACTGTAAAATATTAAAAATATGTAACAATAAACTAGGTAGGGTAACATTCCACAGCCACACAATATAAAACCACAACTGAAAATACACACCCTAAAATACATTCTATTGTATATCTAAAACTACACTACAATTCCGAATTTTCATATTAATTTTGTTAATCTATTTTCTTCTATTTCTCTCCAAAGTCTCACATGCTCAAAAGTCTGACAACACAAATAAGAAAGACTCAATACCTACCAAGTCTCTAACCATCGACTTTGACCATGGGCAGGGATTTTTCACCTCGACGAGACTATACCTAAACAAAGAACATTTAAAAAAAATACAAAACACTGACACCCCAAACTACGCCCTGAACTACACAAACCCTCTGCTCTTTGTAGTCCTTTGTAGCCTTCAATATATCCACGAATACCATCAAAATGGCAGAATATTATGCTTCCCTGTCCCCTCAGGCTCTCACCAATGTCCCCCTTCATCGGTGCCAGCTCCCCCCACTTTCCAGACGGCCTCCTCACCTCCTCTGCCCTCTCCCTTTCTCCCCAGAACAAACGCTGCTTCTGTGATGCAGTTTGCATCAATATGTTGGCTATTTGCGGCTATAGCTGAGGCTACAGAAAACTTTCTGCCAGAAACCTCGTCCCTACGCCCCCTCCAACTTCCAAATTTCAGTCAGTGCCCTCTGGCCATACCCCCAACTCTACCCTGATGACATATATATGTTTTTGACCTACAAATAGCTTTTTACTGCATTTAATTTTCCCGTAACCTTGGCTATAGGCGCAAATATCTCTCGCATCGAGAGAAAAACAAGATGGCAGTCATTTCATTTCTGAAAACCATGATCGTGCAATGCACCATGAGAGATACAACTAAAAATTTTGTGCGGGCAGGGACGCCCCCTTCTCTGTTAAATAACCACTGCACGGATTAATTCCAAACCACAAAAGGATCGCTTCATGCCCAAGATGTTTCGGACCTGGTCCAAATCTGTCCAGAGGTTTAGGCTGTGCGCTTTGGCATAAATTGACCTTTTTTGTCTATGGGAGAATGAATGGGAAGTAGGCTGCACTTTTGGAAAAGAAATATTAATTGACGCTTAATAACTTTTTCATTTTCTAACAAATCATTACGAAACTTTGAAGTCTGGGGGGACCCGCAGACTGTTAATCACTTCCAAAATCCCTGCCAACTCCTTTACTCGAATCAAAAGTTATGAACAAAATAATTTTGAGGGGTTCCTTTGTGTCTCCGGCTCACCTTAACCATAGGCCTCATTAATACCAAATAAAAGAAATACCTGACTAAAGATCATCCCATCACCCTGATAAAACATTTCATCCCTGAAAATCACAAATCTTTCGGGATCAGCACGAGTTGGGCGGTAACACTTAAATCTGGCAGTAACGCTATTACCACTGCATTTAAGGGTCTGCCAAATCACGGGTTTGGCAGAATTTACCCCCAGCTGGGGGTAAATCTGTGGTTAATTGCCAATTTTTGCCACTATTACCACACGGTAATGTTGCTGCGGTAATAGTGCCGACAATTCCTCATTGGGTCCAATGGGGAATGGGAAACTACCGTTCCACCAAACCCGTGAGCCGGTGCTAATAGCACCAGGCCGGTTGACTGTAGCGCTATTAGCGCATGCAGTATCCTGGCGGGAATACCGCTGGGATAACGCCCAATTCGTGATGAGGCCCCATGTCTAGACCACCAGGACATCCAATAGTAGCGTCAATTGACTCACTACTGGAAAATACATCTAAATTTGAGGACATGTTCCTTTTCCCATTTGTGCAGACATTACCATTTTACACAAAAGACACTACAGCTTTCCTCAATCAGATTCCTCATATCCCTTGGCATCACCATTTTCTCTTAGTGACACTAGATGTGGTTTCTCAATACACATATATTTCTCACTCTCATGGCCTTGCAGCAGTGAAAATGTATTTGTCGACCAGATCTCTTAGCTACCGCGATCACTCGCAGATGCTACTAGAAATGCTTTCCTTCATCTTGACCCACAACACATTAATGTTCAACCAGGTTTTTTTGCAACCAAATCTGCCTGTGCATGTCTCTGTCCCTGACACTGTGACTGCATCACCATGCACCGGCAGGGATGCCCCATCCCAGGCCCGTCCACAGGTGGGGGGAGGTCCACGTCATCTACCTGCGGACGAGGGGACCCGTGACTGGATGGAGTCCATCCTGATTGGTGTCCCGTTGCGCACACGTGACATTCGTGATGATGTGTGTGCTTCTGGGGGGGACCACGCACGTCATCACGAAGAGCTGTGTGCCAATGTGGCCCAGTTGGGAGGGTCCATGGTCGGGGGTTTCCTCCATGTGTCAGCCAGTCTTGTGGTCCTCTCCTCCTCTGTGCACACTATAAGGCATTCTTTCTCCGTGCCGTCATCCAGCCCAGATGCCACCATGGCCCCCTGTGGATCTGCCCCAACCAACGCAGCCAGCCAGGTGGAGATCCCATCCCTGCCGGCATCATCGGGCAGGGCACGTATACGATGGCGCCAGGGGATTCCATCAGCCTAGATGCCGTCGTGATGGCAGAGGCAGTTGCGTCGGAGGCAGCAGCAGGGTCAATGTGGGAGGCATCATGGCTCGGGGCCATCAACACCCCAGGGCAGGCTTCGGCCGAGGGGCAGGAGGTCCCCCGACTGGGATTGTCTTCCGTGTGGCAGTGGTTGGGCCAGCAAATAGATGCGGAGAGGCAGCGGGCAGAGAGGGCACGGCTCAGGATGGTCAGGGTGGAGAACTCCATGCACCGGGCTTTGAGGTGGGCGGAGGGCCTCGAGGAAACTTGCAGGGAGTTGAGGGATTCCATTGCTGCATCCCTGCGAGACCTTGAGAGCAGGGAACAGGCCCACCTCCGGAACATCGACGTGGAGTTCAATGATGCCCTGGGCCGTTTCATCAAACAGTGAGCCGTGGGACTAGCCCGCCGCCTTTGTAAATAGTTATGTAGTTGTGAGTTTCCTTAATTTATTTTTTCCTTTGGGGCGCATGGACTATGCCCCGCCTTTTTGTTAATAGTTATTTATTAGGTAGGTTTTTTCGTAGGTTTCCTTTGGTTTGTTGGGCACATGGACCCTTGATTTTTACATTGTATATAGTTATGCACCTGATTTTACACATTTATTTTTACCATGGAGGAATGGTTTTGTTTTTAATTTGACTTTGGATTTGGTGTTATGGACGGACACTTTGGAGGCATTTTTCTTTGCATTTTATTGATTTCACCATTAATATTTTTCCTTCATTTCGGACATCCTTTTATTTATCATTTTTTTCTTGTGTAATTTCGTTTCATTCATACAGTTGTGTATATAATACATTTTTATTTTTTACTTCATTTGGGTGGTCTTCTCTCATTGGTTTCGTGCATGTCACAATATGGGTTTTCTCAGTCATGTGTCGCCATTGTGTGGGTCTGACAGACTTGTACTCATGCGCATACTTGTTATTTGGGATCTATCTTAACATGGGGATTTCAATGTGGAGTGGATGGAATGCTTGGTTGGGTGTTTGGACTGGGGTGGCGTGGGGTGGGATTTGGGTGGTCCTAAGGGCCATTGATCTGGATTGTGATGACGTGTTGGGTGGGGGACATAAGTCGGGGCCTGCTGGCAGATGCCCGTCACTGGGGGTGGGGTGGGGATATAAGCGGGGCCTGCTGGCAGGTGCCCGTCACTGTGGGTGGGGTGGGGGCATAAATCGGGGCTCCCAAGTGCATGGTGCCATTTGGCCTGCCTGCGGGTCATGTTCAGGGATGATGGGCTGCCTCCGGGGCATGGGGAGGGTGGATGGGCTGCCTGCAGGGCATGGGGAGGAGGGGAAGGGCACACCCGGGAGGGCCGACACTGCAAAATCACGTGTAACACTCCTGTGCACCCCTAGGAATACACGTAGGCCGCTCGTGCCAGGCCAATCGTGTGTAAAACTCCACGCGCAACCCTAGAAATACACGTACCCCGCTTGTCATGTACGGCGTACTTGCACTACCAAAACGCGGGGTCATAGCCTTTTAAGGATTCTACAGCCAGGTGCCTGGAAGTTGGCATGGCAACGCTGGTGTCCTCTCTATCCTTCCTACAGTCGACGCCGAGCAACATGCAGTGTTGTTACATGACCTGTCCTTTTTAAGCACCACCCTCATTCTGCTCGGTGCTTCTGATTGTGAATTAGTGGTGCTAAGAACTTTCCTACTGTGTTTACCTTGTACGTTGTGCTCCCCTGTTCCTGTTTCCCTTCCCCTCTACTTCCCTCCTTTTTCTCAGCAAGCTCCTTGTTTCCTCGACCCGGACCGCTACCTGGATCTGCCTTCGGAATGTTTGTGCTTTGGTTTTTGCCCGACTCGTGTATTGACCTCGGACCGCTATCGGAACTTCTTTTGCCTACGCCCAAGGAACTACGCTACTGTGGCAGCTTCCTGAACCCAATACGGCTGCCGCATCGCTTCATCTTTGACTCCTCTGGGATTGCCTGTGGATTTCGTGTTTTTGATTGTGTGTTGTTCTATTGGATTATTGGGATTTTGGAATTTGGGCAGTACACGGACTAGAGACTTCCAGTGTGTACTTGCACAAACTAGAGACTTCCAGTGTGTACCAAGGCGTCTGAGTGGCGTCAGGACAGGCTGCTGGGTTTTTCCGTTTTTTGGATTATTGGTTTTGGCCTTCCTGCTCCCCCCTATTTGGATTCTGTCTCAACAGAGAAAAGGACAAAACTACGGTAAGCCATTTCATTGTTCATTAAAACAACGTGTATGTGAAGGGGAGGAGGGGCCTATTACCGACCTTGAGAAATAGTGGACGCATTAACATGAGATGCCCTTTTTGTCTTTGGCTGGTCATTGACTAGGATTCTTATCTAGAAATAGGGTTGACCTTAGAGCTTGTGTTGTGTTAAACACTCACTTCACTTGCAGGTCCAGCGCCTACCCTATACCATTGTGTGGTCATCCGGTTTCCACCTGTACCTGCTCCTGTGGTATCCGTCGTCCTCTGCAATCCCTGAGACTCCATTGGCATCCTTTCTTTTCTCTGATTGACCGCTCTGGTTGCTTGTTTTATTCAGAACCAGAGGGGTACATCAGGAAGAAGAATTCCTCGGCTACACTACGTGGGCAACCCAGACCTGACAGAATCAGAAGCCTATAATTGATGCCTATGAGACATTGGCCACCATCTTACAATTGGTGGCTGAACTCCGCAATGATATGACTGCTGCCCATTCTGCCATGCAAAGGCGCATTGATGACTTGCAGGCAGGACTGTAACCTCTGGGGGCAGAGGTGCCTCCTTTGGCGAGTGTCTCGGGGGCAGGTTCTGTCCCTCCTCAACAGGGAACTGGACCCATATACATGACTGCCCAGTTTCCTTTGGCCCCCCCAGAACGGTTCAATGGAGGCCCCAAGACTTACAGGACCTTCCTGAACCAGTGCAGGCTTTACTTTCTATGTCGGCCGGCCTCCTTTCCGAACTCCACTACGAAGGCGGCATTCTTGTTGTCCCACTTAGGGGGTACCGCGGCTGCATGGGCCAATCCATTGCTGGATGAAGACAGTCATCTTCTTTACAATTGTGGCGCTCTAATTGATGGTATGAGTCGTGTATTTGACACACGTTACGCTACACAAGCCACTGATTTAGAACTGCTAGCCCTCCAACAGGGCAACCTGCCCCTCTTGTCTTATCTAGCCAAATTCTATCAATTGGTGGCAGAAAATGGCTGGCCCGAAGAAAAGAAGGCTTCACTCTTCTATAAGGGATTGTCAGACTCCCTGAAAGATACCCTTGCTACAGTTCTAGTGATACCCACAGCCTTTTCAGAACTATTGGATTTGGTTCTCTGAATCGATTCCCAGCAGGCGGCAAGGAAGGGCGAAAGAAGAACAGCTTCCCCGGTTGCCCTTTCTGTTCCTGTTTCCGCTTCTGGATCCATGGAGCCTATGCAAATAGGGGCAGTTAGAGCACCCTTGTCGGCAGAAGTAAGGGAACACCGCAGGAAGAAAGGTTTATGTTTCTATTGTGGAGCATCAGACCATCTGCTTCGGGAATGCCCTAAAAAACCCACCAAGAAACCGGGAAACACCAAAACCCAGTGACTGAGGGGATCCAGATGCCAGGTGTCTCTTCAATTGATCCCCCATTGTATAGTCCCTATTGTTTATCCGTTTCTCTTTCGGACCCCGGTTTCGAGAAACAGGAAGTTAAGGTGGTCATGGATTCAGGAGCCACAGGGAATTATGTGGATGTTTCTTATGCCAAGAAACTGGGTCTTCCGATTGTTCCAAAATCATGTCCTAACATGGTGAACGCAGTTGATGGCTCTTCCTTGATCTCTGGTTTAGTGACGGAACGTACTACCGACCTTGTCATGACCACGGTTGTGGTCATCAAGAAATTATATCTTTTGATCTCATTGCAGCCCCACAGTTTAGGTTCATACTTGGCTTGCCTTGGTTGAAACGGCACAATCCTTCTGTGGAATGGCATTCGGGGGAGGTTTGTTTCCTCTCGGGTTATTGTGAATCCCAGTGTCTGATGCCCTGTTCAAAAACCACTAACCCAAGTCATGCTCTCGCTGAGACCGCTCGTACCGTGGGAGCCATCGTTAACATTACGCTTCCTACGGTCTATAAGGAGTATCAGGATGTGTTCAAAGCCCGCGGGGCAGAGGTGCTCCCACCACATAGACCCTACGACTGCCCCATTGAGCTGGTTCCAGAAGCAAAGATTCCATCTGGACGTATTTATTAATTGACCCCAAAGGAAGACCTAATATTGAAGGAGTATATAGAAAAATCACTGAATACCGGTTTTATACATCCTTCACGTTCACCTGCTGCCTCCCCCATGTTCTTCATCCCTAAGAGGGAGGGGGACCTTCGTCTATGCATTGACTATGGGGCGTTGAACGCAGTCACGATTAAAAACCAATATCCGATTCCCTTTATCTCGTTCTTGTTGGACCAGTTGGGTTCGGCAAAGATCTTCACAAAACTGGATATAAAGGGCGCGTACAACCTTGTACGAATACGCGAGGGCGATGAGTGGAAGACCGCCTTTAAAACCAAGTATGGCCTTTTTGAGTACTGTGTTATTCCTTTCGGCTTATGCAATGCTCCACCGACCTTTCAATACTTCATCAACGAGGTATTTCATGACATGTTGGACCAATATGTTATCGTTTACCTAGACGACATTTTGATCTATTCCCCTTCGGTTAACGCTCATGTTGCCCATGTGTCTAACGTGCTGTCACAATTAAGAGAAAATCACCTGTATGCTAAGTTAGACAAATGCCTGTTCCATGTAACTGAGGTGGAATTCCTAGGCTATAGTATCACTAGCTAAGGAGTGCAGATGAGCCGCGCCAAGGTAGCTGCCATTCTGGATTGGCCCCGTCCCAAAACTTTAAAGGCTTCTCAATCCTTTCTTGGCTTTGCCAACTTTTAGTGGCGTTTTATCCAAGACTTCTCTGCCGTTGCATCTCCGCTAACTGAACTCACCAGCACAAAACGCTTGTTTAAGTGGAATACGGAGGCACAACAGGATTTTGATACCTTGAAGTCAGCTTTCACCTCCGCTCACGTGCTCCAACAACCAGAACCAGCCTCGTCTTTTGTAGTTGAAGCAGATGCGTCGGATATAGCCTTGGGTGCAATCTTATCCCAGCATTGTCCGGAGACCAATAGCCTACATCCAGTTGCATACCACTCAAGAAAGCTCACCCCCTGTGAAAGAAACTTTACGATCACGGAGTGTGAGCTATTGGCTGATAGAGATGCCTTCATAGTATGGAGACACCATCTGTTGGGGTCTCCCGAACCGGTCCAAGTTTTCACTGACGAAAGGAACCTCTTAGCCTTGCAATCTGTGAAATGCACCACTGCACACCACGCCAGGTGGCAATGCATTCTTTGCTATGTTCAATTTCAGCATCACCTATCGCCCTATTTCTTTGAACTCTAAGGCGGATGCTCTTTGCTGCCTCCATGGGGTTCTGGAACCTTCTAATCTAAAGGGTGCCCCTTGTGCTACCTAACCAAGTGGTCTGTGGCTGTACTTTACACCCCTCTTTGAAGGCCTCGATCCAAGATTGGGTGATTAACAATTCTTCCAAGATAACCAGCCTTGGGTTGGAGGTCATTCATTCTTTGCCCTATAAACAGGGTAAAATCTGTATGCCTTACTCTGATACACGGCGTACAGCTATGCAATGGTGCCATGATTCAGCCATAGCTGCGCATCCGGGAATGTGGAAGACTATAGACCGTTTGAGAAGGTGGTGCTGGTGGCCCTCCATGAACCGTGACGTAAGGGAATACATAACGGCCTGTACCATCTGTGCTCAGTGTAAACAGCAACATGGCAAACTGGTAGGCTTACTACAACCCATGCCTATACCGGACAGTCCATGGAAAATGATCTCTATGGACTTTGTTGTAGAGCTTCCATTGGTAAACGGTTACGACACTGTTTGGGTAGTCATAGACTATTTTACAAAGATGGCGCTGTTTGTACCGTGTCATGGTATTCCTACTGCCCCAGTATTAGCGGATCAGTTCCTAAAGAATGTGTTTCGAAGATTTGGTCTGCCCTCCATTATTGTCACTGATCGGGGACCACAGTTCACTTCTCGCTTTGGGAGGGCGTTTACCGTGAAGCTGGGTATAGATGGTAGATACTCCAGTGCAGACCATCCCCAAACAGATGGGCAAACTGAGAGACTGAATGCAACTATGGAACAGTATCTGTGTTGTCTTACCTTCCAACGTCAGGATACCTGGGTTTCCGTACTACCATTGGCAGAGTTTGCCTACAACAATTCCCTCCACACTGCGACCCAGTTGTCCCTGTTCTTTGCTCTGTATGGTCTGCATCCACGTTCATTACCTATTGTTGCTGATTTGCCGTTCCACAATCCTGCCGCCTTGGGCTGCCTTAGGAACATCTCAGGTACTCATGCTATGGTGAAAAGACAACTGCTACTGGCCCGGAAACAAACCAAAATTTGTGCGGATGCACACCACACCGCAGCTCCTAGTTACCACCTAAGCATGAAGGTTTGGCTATTAATGAAGAACCTACCCTTGCCGAGTCGATGGACCCCATTACCCCGGTTTGTGGGGCCTTACAGGATACAGCAGGTTATAAATCCTGCTGTTGTCCACCTGGCCCTCCCCTCGAAATGGAGGATACACCCGGTGTTCCATGTATCCTTAGTGAAGCCTTGTCATCCATCGTCCAGGTTCCCTTCACGGCCTCCGCCTATTAAGGTGCATGGTTTCGACAAATACAAGCTGGGGGAAATTCTGGACACCAAAGTACGAGGGGGCAGGCGTCTGTATTTGGTCGATTGGAAGGGATATGGTCCTGAGGATCGCACCTGGGAACCGGCCGGGAACATCCATGCCCCGGTTCTTTTGTCACGTTTCTGGTCTGCACGAGGGGGAGAGCCCCTTTGAGGGAGGATGCTGTCATGTACGGGCGTACTTGCACTACCAAAACACGGGGTCGTAGCCCTTTAAGGATTCTACAGCCAGGTGCCTGGAAGTTGGCATGGCAACGCTGGCGTCCTCTCTATCCTTCCTACAGTCGACGCCGAGCAACACACAGTGTTGTCACATGACCTGTCCTTTTTAAGCACCACCCTCATTCTGCTCGGTGCTTCTGATTGTGAATTAGTGGCGCTAAGAACTTTTGTACTGTGTTTACCTTGTACCTTGTGCTCCCCCGTTCCTTTTTCCCTTCCCCTCTCCTTCCCTCCTTTTTCTCAGCAAGCTCCTTGTTTCGTCGACCCAGAACGCTACCTGGATCTGCCTTCGGAACGTTTGTGCTTTGGTTTTTGCCTGACTTGTGTATTGACCTCAGACCGCTATCGGAACTTCTTTTGCCTACGCCCACGGAACTACGCTACTGTGGCAGCTTCCTGAACCCCATCCGGCTGCCGCATCGCTTCATCTTTGACTCCTTTGTGATTGCCTGTGGATTTCATGTTTTGGATTGTGTGTTGTTCTATTGGATTATTGGGATTTTGGAACTTGGGACTTCCTTGTTTGTGCAGTACACGGACTAGAGACTTCCAGTGTGTATTTGCACAAACTAGAGACTTCTAGTGAGTACCAAGGCGTCCACGTGCCGTCGGGATAGGCTGCTGGGTTTTTCTGTTTTTTGGATTATTGGTTTTGGCCTTCCTGCTCCCCCCTATTTGGATTCTGCCTCAACGGACAAAAGGACAAAACTATGGTAAGCCGTTTCATTGTTCATTAAAACAACGTGTATGTGACGGGGAGGAGGGGCCTATTACCGACCTTGAGAAATAGTGGACGCATTAACATGAGACTGCCCGTTTTGTCTTTGGCTGGTCATTGACTAGGATACTTATCTAGAAATAGGGTTGACCTTACAGTTTGTGTTGTGTTAAACACTCACTTCACTTGCAGGTCCAGCACCTACCCTATACCATTGTGTGGTCATTCGGTTTCCACCTGTACCTGCTCCTGTGTCATCTGTCGTCCTCTGCAATACCTGAGTCTCCATTGGCATCCTTTCTTTTCTCTGATTGACCGCTCTGGTTGCTTGTTTTATTCTGAACCAGAGGGGTCATCAGGAAGAAGAATTCCTCAGCTACACTATGTGGGCAACCCAGACCTGACACCGCTCACGCCAGGCCAATCGCATGTGAAACTCCACATGCACCCCTAGGAATACACGTACCCCTCTCGTGCCAGGCCAGTCACGTGTGGAATTGCACGCATACCTCTGGAATACACGCAGGCAGCCCTTTCACCCTCCCCATGCCCCGCAGGCAGCCCATCCACCATGACCATGCCCTGCAGGCAGCCCACACCACAGGGGGGACTTTTTCCATGCATTTTACCTGACGTGAGTGGTGTACACGTTTTCAGAGGGGTGCGCGTGGAGTTTTACACACAATTGGCCTGGCGCGAGCAGGGTTCGTGTATACCTAGGGGTGAGCGAGGAGTTTCACACGCGATTTCGCTGGCGCGAGAGGGGTACGTGTATTCCTAGGGGGGTGCAGAGAGTTTTACACACGATTGGCCTGGCGCGAGCTGTGTATGTGTATTCCGGGGTACACGTGGAGTTTTACACGTGATTTCGCTGGCGCGAGCAGGATACGTGTATTCCGGAGGTGTGGGTGGAGTTTTACATGCGATTTCACTGGCGCGAGCAGTGTACGTGTGTTCCTAGGGGTGCCCGTGCTAGGGGTGCGCGTGGAGTTTTACACATGATTGGTCTGGTGCGAGTGGGGTACGTGTATTCCTAAGGGTGTGCAAAGAGTTTTACACGCGATTGGCCTGGTGCGAGCGGAGTACCTGTATTCCGGGGGTGCACAGGGAGTTTTACACGCAATTGGCCTGCCCCGAGCGGGGTATGTTTATTCCGGGGGTGTGCGTGGAATTTTACACGCGATTGGCTAGGCGTGAGTGGGGTACGTGTATTCCTAGGGGTACGCAGAGAGTTTTACACACGATTGGCCTGGCGTGAGCAGGGTATGTGTATACCGGGGGTGCGCGGGGAGTTTTACACACGTTTTCATGGTTGGGGGTCTGTATGCTGGTCCACTGGCCTTTGCACATATACTGGATTTGTGCAATGTTTTTGGCGCATGGGGCGGGTTGGGGGCGTAACTGGTGCTGCCGCAGGGTCGCTGTGCCCTGCGCCACGGCTGGTTATGGATGTATAAATCCATGAATACGCTGTGCGCCTAAATGGGTTTTGGCACACGCGGCTGGCGCAGACTGCTGCACGCGCACTCTGTGTGCCAGCCGCTTGCGCCTCTTGTGCGCCGAATTCTATGAATTACCCCATAAGGTTTATTGCACCATGTTTCCTTTGAATACTTGTTTTCTTGTGTAGGGCATGTTTGCTCATGGTTTTGAACAGAAAACAGGAAATTGTGGAAAGTGAGAGCTTCTCACTTCACTAAAGTCTAAATACATTGATCTAAAGTCAGGTTATCGTAAATTCCAGTTCTGCAGCACGCTGTGTCATACTGGTAATAGCATCACATGGTGCACTGAGGACCGGGTTTCCTAATTTTCCAGCCAGCAACGCACCTCTGGAGTTCAGGTGCATTACCCTGAATTAACGTGGGATGTTTCTCACATGGTAGAATTGGGTAGGTGGTAACAGTAGTGTGGTATTTCTTTGATTGGGTATTGTCTGCACGGCATAAAGTGTTATGTTATGTTGTTTTATGTTACTTTGCATTTATATAGCGCCTTATGTACCAATGGTATGATCTGAAAGCGCTGTTAGGTTGAACGCCCTCGGGAACCGTAGTTCAAGTCAGGAGAGAGAGAGAGAGAGAGAGAGAGAGTCATAAGGTGTGTGGTGGTACCATGGTTGTGGTGAATTGTGGCATTAAGTCATAGCTGAAACTGCATGCTTGTGGACATCTCCTTTCCTGGCACCTTACCCACAGGACTAGAAAAGACATACAAGCATTGTAAATCCTGGCCCCTAATACTGTGAGATATCTATACCTAGACAGACCCAGATGTGGGGTTCATGCTTCTGTCTGAACATGGATTTATCACACTCTCGTGCTGTCTCGACTAAGGGCTTGTTGATGCAGCTATCCTTTGGTATCAGCTGTGATTCAAGAATGCTGCAGAGCCCATCAATGCACCCGACTCGAGTGCACCATAGCCTGTTGACCCATGCACAATAATGTATCTTTAACTGCTATTTTCCAACACAACAATGGAGTAGAAATTACAGAGAGTGAGGAAGGAAAGAAATAAGGAGGTACGCCAGAAGACACGAAAACAAGGAGGGTAGATGGATGGGGGAGCGTTAAGAGGAAAGATGGTAGTGAGACAGGAAGGAAACAATGTGAGAGTGGAAGGAAAAGAGGAGAAGAAGGATACCCATGAAAAAAAGGGGAGAGAATGGAAGGGAAGCAATAAAAAAGGAAGGAACAAAAGAAAAAAGAAAAAAGAAAGAAGAAAATCAAGAGGTAGAAAGGGAGGGACGGATCCAGGAGTGATGGATGATGGGAAGGAAGAAGGAAGAAACTGCTTGCTCCTCCAAACTTACTCCAGTGATATAGACCAGCAGGTTGAGCGCTCGCTGGCGCTGCTGCAATCTATGCATGATCTGCAGGTAGCAGGTTCTAATCCTGGCAAGGCCAACTCAGCCTTTCATTAATCAGAGGTTGATAAATGAGTACCAACTACTTCAGTTGGGAATGAGTATATGTAAATATGTGCTACGTACAGTGCTGTGGCAAGCACGCTATTTAAATAACAAATCATTATTAAATGCAGGGCCATGGAAAAGGAATTTTATCACCCGTTTTCTCAAGTGTTTACACAAAACATTACATGCAACAGACACCACTGACGCTCCATAAGTAGCATATTCTATAAAGTTGTGAAGTGACATAATTCACGGATGAAGGTTTGAGGGTCACTTTTCTTTAGGTGTCCGGGCCCGTTTCTTATCCCAGTCCGACCCTGCTTGTACCTTTCAATCATTCATACTTATAATTCAGATATTATCTTTTATCAAACTACTACAATTGAAAGCTTCACAAGAAGTGATATGATTTATGTGTAGCTGCTGACTATTTCTCACAATGCACCCATTGTCATGAACTATTCTAAAATGGTAAAATCACTCACATAGAAATGTGACAGTGGTCTAAATATGTCCCAAGTACCTCGAGCAGAGGTCTTCAAACTGTGGGGCGCGCCCCCTCTGGGGGCGTGGCCACATCCCAGGGGGGCGTGTGAGAGTCCAGCATGAAATGTAAAAAAATAAATAATTCTTTTTTTGTTTTTTTGTTTTGAGATTGGAGGAAATGTGCAGGGGCGGGTTACATGGTGTGACTCGACCATAATACTGTCTTGGCACCAATGAAAAATCACCCCCCAGTTGTAAATGGATATTCATTACTTTGGTTACAGACTATTTGAATAGTACTGATGGAGGTATTTTTGTAAAAATGTAAGCAAATTGTGATATTTAAAGAATATTCATTCAGCAACAATGGTCAGAACTACTAGCTTGGCGGCTCATCCATAACGGGTCAAGGGATGTCCACCCAGTGGCCCCTCACCCATTATGGAGGAGCCAGCCCAGTGAAACACTGAGCACTCCTTCAGCTGATTTTTTTCAGCTGAGGGAGTGCTCCTGGGCTGGCTGAAATGTCAAAGGGAAACACTGTTTCCCTTTGGCAGTTCAGTTCCCATGATGCACATGCTCACTGAGCCATGCAAGGCTGTGGGCGTTTTGCTTCGCCAGCCTTGCATAGCTCATTGGACTTGATGGCTGGGGCACTGCTTGTCTGTATGTGCGAGGGGGAGCTACTGTGCCTCCTCGTACATACGGACAGAGCAACCTGGAGCGGGGCATTTCAGCACCCACTGACAGGTCCCTGCAGAAGGTAGGTATGTTTATGTTAATTTATTTTTTATTTAAATATGTGTATGGATGCGTGTATGCTTGTGTTATGAGTGAGTGTATGGCGATGGGTGCTTGCATGAATGATAGAGTGATTGGTGTGTAAGTGTGAGTGAGTGAGTGAGTGAGTGAGTGTGTATGTGTGTGTGTGTGTGTGTGTGTGTGTGTTTGTCCATTGATCTGATATTTTGGCGAGTAGGGGTAGAGGGGGGAAAGAGGGTTGTATAACAAAGGCATTTTAAAAATGCCTTTGTTGCACAAACCCCCTATCCGCCTGCCAAAATCAGCTCTTCTTCTGAGGCACTGTGGAGCCCAGGGGACGGGGATGGAATTTTTTTTTACTGGATATCTATCATAGATGTCCAGTCAAAAATACCATGCTTTCCCCCATGGCCCCCCCAGCACCAATTGCAAACTGTTTGGCTTTTTACCTATTTTTTTTTAAGTATGCTCTAAAATGCAATACTTGAACCCATAATTTCAAAAGAAAAATGCACCAAAGGGAAAACCCCTGGACCCCCCAACCCCTCTTGATTGGTTCGGGCTCATTCGCTGCGCTCGGTCGGTATGGCATTTTTGTGGAAATTATTTATACCCTTCCACTTAAAAAATTCACCAGCTCCCACTGGACCTTGGAGTGTTTTGGGAAAGGTGTGGGGGAGCCCAGGCACTGTGGTGGTAGCATGATGGGCAGGAGCACTGGGATAGTGGTGGGAGCAGGGTGGGGAGAGCCTGGGGTCTGTGATGGGGTGGGGAGAGCCCAGGGACTGGGCAGGAGTGGTATGGGGAGCCCGGCGACTGTGATGGGAGCAGGTGGGGGAGCCCTGGGACTAGGGTGCGGTGACGGCGCGCAATAGTTCATAGCCATTTCTAGATACAGTACATTTGGCATTTTTTTGGGGGGGTGCCGGCCTGCCCAAATCTTGCTCAGGGGGACCCCGGGCCAAAGAAGTTTGAAGACCACTGACCTAGAGTGATCTTATGTCTGATGGTATCAGTTAAATAATCATTATTGTCATATATGATGTTATGATGTCATCAGTGAAGTTATGCTTGCTATTAGTGATGTAACCACAATGAAGACCTCACCTGATGACATCACTAATATCACAAATGACATAATCTATGACATCCTTTGTGACATCACTGAAGGAATCACTGATTCCATTACAACACTAACCGACCACCGGCAGCGGTAATGACGTTTGCCCATGCCCACTGTATTTTTAACACAATCAGGGGCCACTGTAAACTGTGATATCTTTATTGTGGTCATATGCTGTGCTAAAGGTGCGTAAAATTAAGGTGGCTTGAGCTTAATTTCAGGGGTGTTGTTGCATTAAGTTCTCATCTTAACGTCCCTGCAACTAAAGTTGTTTTCCTTGAATATATATATATATATAGATTTATTTATTGATTTATTTATTCAAATTTGTAGAGCGTGCAAAAGCCCGAGGGCATCCTGGTGCTTGTTACAGTGCATGATCATAGCTTAGTTACATATAACAACACACAAGCATACATATTGTACGATTTGTATAGAGCAGTTTGTACATCACCTGGCTAGGGAGGAGGATGAGAAGTGGAGGGAAAGTGGAGAGCGGTTAGTTAAAGAGAGCAGTTTTAAGGTTTTTACAAAATGCAGGGAGAGAGGTTTCTGCTCTGAGGGCAGTGGGGAGCGCATTTCATAGCTTACGAGCCAGATATGGGAAGCCTATCCCTCCTGCTTTGGCTCTGTTGATGCATGGTATGGGGAGTTGGTTGGTGTAGCATGCTCTGGTAGGCCTAGTTGAGATGGATCTAGATAGTGGGCCTCATTACACGGAAGGCGGTAATGGTTAACGGCCACCGTTAATGGTAACGGTGACCGTTAACCATTACCGCCTTACTACGAGGTCCCTTAGCGGGTTGGTGCTTTAACGCCTGCTTTTTGCAGACGTTAAAAACCAACCCGCTAAGGGACCTCGGAGCTAATTACGGCACCGCAAAATTGCAGTGCCGTAATTAGCGCCTTCCCCATTCCCATAGAGCCCTATGGGGCAGAAATGGGAATGGGGAAGGGCAATGGCGGAAGGGGGATTTACCGCCCCTCCAACCTTGGAATGGGGCGGTAAATCCCCTTTCCGCCAAGGCGGTGCCGGTATTTTACCGGCATGAGCCATGGCGCTAATAGCGCCATGGCTCACCGCCTTCCGTGTAATGAGGCCCAGTGTGTCTGAAAGGTAAGACGGTTCTGTAAGGTTGATGCATTTGTGTGTGGTCGTAAGAATTTTGAATGTGATGCAGTCAATATATGGTCTATTAAGTGATTTACTGCTTTACTGCTTTGGAAATAATAGTAATTCTCATCGTTAAAAGCCCCCACCATCCACTCCATTCAGATAATGATTGATGGAGCATGATGGTAAAATAAATTGAATTATGTTATAGTCTCCCTGGGAAACAAAATTAAGTTGTTAAGCAATCCCATGAAATCTTGCGATCCCGATATTACTCAGCTCATGACTTCTGTTATGTGATCAATAATAATATTAATTAAACATGATTATTTTGAGAGGATGTCATGAGCCTTTAAACAGCGCTCTAGTTTGTCTCTAAAATTAAAAACGAAACTGTACATCATTGATTACAGCCGCCATCAGCACATAACAATTTCAACAAAGCAATAAAACGTGTCAGAGTTAAAGTATTACAAGAAAGGGTGAAAAAGGACCAACAATAAAATACTTATAAGATGTTTGCTTGAAACTGTTAGCAGCGCTAAAAATAGACAAGTAGATTATAAGACTCTCGTCCTTAGTATGTAAGTATTGCTTAAATTCCATTTCTTTTGTCTTCATTTTAATGGAAGCCTGCACATTTCAGCAGTATAACTGAGCACCCGTAGCTGGAAAGCACACTATATAGTTTACCTCAACGATAGCTTTTAGAGATGGTGTCAAACACATTGATTAACTCTATAGATTGCACACATGTTCGATCTTGCGAACGGTGCTTGAGTTGCATTTAAAATACATATATAAAAATCTGTGAAATGCTACGTTTTGAATGTGGTGAGGAGAATCAAGGGAGGAGTGGGAGGAAAGAATGTGGTAACCCTAACGGGTGACAACACAGATGAGCATAATAGTATGAAAGACGGAAGTCCACATTCTGGGTCCAACAAACTCAACCTCTACTGAAGCAATTGTTACTTCACCCCTCATGCTTTAGGTACCTAGAAGCCTATGAGTACACATAGGACCCGTACCCCTTTTGGTTGTGGAAACAGAGTGGAATTCAGCCATTCCACAAAGTGCAAAAATCGGCACTGGTGATTGGCATGTATTGAAATTATATTTATTTTAAAGTAGTTTTATGTTTTAATGGCGACATAACATACACACTGGTCTGGATCAACATTGTCTACAACCAAAAACAAAATCGTTGCAATAGTGTTACTTGCACTTTACAATATGCTATGCAAAATGTGAGGGGAGACAACATACACCTCACAAACCTTCACCCTAGCTGAATAGACCAGACCCACACACACGATGGGGGAAACAAACGAATTGTTTCCATTTCTAATTCTCTCATGAAGTAAGTCGAACCCAGTGCGGCCATCTTGATATCCACCTCGAAAGTCAACCCTCAAAAGGAAGCCTAGACTTTGAGACACTGCATACGAGTAGCACAATACCAGCTTTCACTCAAATACGCCCAACTTAATCATGCTATGAAGAGATCAATACACTCTAAATATAATTTTCAGCATCATTAACATCAGCTTGGGGTCTCCCGAACTTCTTTGAATGTTATTTAGAATGTCGTCACGTTTCCCCTTTGTATTGCAGTACGCCAATCAGTCTAACATTTCCTTTTCAGCGCTAGAATGTCCTTCCTCATTACGTTCTACATTCTGGTCGTCCACCCATGAAAAAATCCAATGCTGTGCTCTGAAGAATCTGTTTTGCATACGTTATTCTTGTGAATTCGCCTACAACAGTCACTTCAAACCACTCCACTAATTCAGAAGAGCACTTATTTCCATTGTTGTACTTTCTCTGTGTTGTTTTCCATGCCAGTATGCCAGTACCATTGAATAGATCAACATGTTGTCTTTGGCCTATCCTTGTTTCTTTCATGTCATCCTATAGTTCAACATTACTCATGAGCTCCCAATATCGGGTATTTGACGTGGCAGTGAGGGTCCTCTTCAAATGCACAATGGAGCTGTTACCCTTCTGTCCCTCTTTTACATGCTGTCCTTCTGCAGTATACAGTATAATTTCGTTTGCAGTGCTATTCCTTATGCCTGCCACTATTTGCTTAGGCCAGACCTCTCTTTCACTGCTTCTCTAACACAATTTGGCCTGTAGCTGCACCACTGCTCTGTAATGTGATCTCATGTTAGGGATGTTGAAGCCTCTCTTTTCTATTGGCAAATTCATCGTCCTCAAGCTGAACACAGAATTCAATCTCTGCCTCCACGACAGTTTGTAATTGCAATTGTTGCAATTGTGTAATTTTCTTCCACTAGTTATCGATTACATATAGAACATGTACAAGAGTAGGGCTGTAGTAGAAGATCACATCAAAGGAACTGACCACCCCCCACAGGGCACGTGACAAGATCTCCCATCTGTCCATCAAGGCATGACCAAAACTCCACAACTGATACAGCACCCCATCCAAATTTGCTCCTACGGCGCTATTGTGAATGAAGGATATTCCTAAGCACATAACATGTTATGTTTCTCTTTTAATTGTCCAGTTCTCAAGATGGGCTCTATAACCACAATTTGACTGATTTTATCTGGATCACTTTTGTCCAGTGATCTCTTAATATTGGGAGCAATCTGTCAATGTCTGTCATGAACACTAGAATATTGTTGTCATACAATGCTACTTTTAATTCTGTAGAATTGTTGGTAAGCCCCTTAATATTTGCATTTGGTCCTATTGCTTCTGCCAGATTCTAGATTGAAGAGCAGGGACATCATTGTGCAACCCTGTGTTATTGCTCTCTTCAACAGCCTCAATTGGGGCCCATAGACCATCAAACATGCCTAAAGGGCTTTATGCAATACTTCTGTCATCTTCAGAATGCCATCTCTATAGTCAACCCGCTGAGTCCAGGACTCTTAGCCTTCCCCATCCTTGTCAAGACTTACAATATCTTTGACTTCTCTATCAGATAGTCCTACGATGCTGCACTATCCAGACTCATTTTCTTCTAGATGAAGTTGCTCAGGTAGATTTGCATTTCATCAGTGTCAACTCTACATTCCTCCATGTAGAGCTTTTTTAAATAATAGTTACTACGTTCTTGACAGAGTCTATCGAAACTGTGTTTAACCTCCCCCACTGCAGTGGCCCAATCACCTGACTCCATATTTTATTCTCTACTGCTTTAGCTGGTATGCTAAGAGATTTGATATCTTTTCTCCACTTTCTCAAAAGTCGTG
Organism: Ambystoma mexicanum; assembly: GCF_040938575.1. Taxonomy (NCBI): domain Eukaryota; kingdom Metazoa; phylum Chordata; class Amphibia; order Caudata; family Ambystomatidae; genus Ambystoma; species Ambystoma mexicanum. Next base: position 467,520,501 of record NC_090928.1, on the reverse strand, counting down.
ATTTATTTACTGACAGTATGTTTCAGCCAATATTGTGTAGCATCCATTGATTTCATATCTCAGATTCAGTTCTTTCTTCGAGAAGGACCTGTGTACTTCAGAGTAGAAAGACATATTATATTTTTTGATTGCAAAGGCATGATGTTGTGATCAGAACTGCCATACAACAGGTCACAACAGAGGATGGATAGTCCAGTGATTGTTTACTTTACCTGTTTATCAGTAATGGGATACACAGGGGAACAAATAATGGGAACAATATAAAGAAACCAAATAGCATCATATTACACAGCCACGATAGTGGCTGTGTAGTTATGATTAAGTTGCTGTTTCCATAGGAAGAGCACTTTTTGGGCAGCCTATAACTCTGCTCCCCCTGGACGAATCCTCACCAAACATTGCAAAAATGATATGGGCCACTCTGAATTTTTTTGCAAAGTTTGGTGAGTATTCATCCAGGGGGTGGAAAGTTATAGGGGGGGTCCCAAAACGTCTTTTTTTCCCATAGACTGAATGGGGGAAAAACTTTGCGCACGGCTACAGGCCAAACCGCTGGATGGATTTTCATCAAATTTGTGGCAGGGGCAGGAGCTTGGTCCCGAAAGCGTGCTTTTGTAAATTTGGTGACAATCCATGCAGTACCTTTCTTTAAAATGACCAAAAAGTAGGTCTAAAAAAATTAGGGATATATATGTCCGTTCCGCGGTCACACTTCCCTGTTCGCTCCGCGGACAAGATACGATTGGCTAAGGGGCTGGCGTCATGACCGCAGACACGCAACATCTCTGCCGATTGGCTGCGTGCTATTTCGAAAACTGCTTTGCTGTGTCAGAGTGCTTGGGGAGGTTCCGACAGTAAGAGATGGGTGAAAAAATGTATTTGTTCAGGCGGTAGGTGTTAATGATGTATTCCCTATGCCCGCCTTGTTCGGGATGTTTGTAAGTACAGAAAATGAGGGGTCTCATAAGGGTAGTATTTCAGTCCGTGCTGTGCGCAGGCAACTTGAAACTGTTCTAAGGACACGCGTGGTGTAAGCGAACATTGAAATTGAGTACATGATGTAATTAAATTATTGCTTTCTATGGGTGTGCTATTGATTTGTATGCCGCCATGGGTGTGACATGCTGCAGTGGTTGTGGCCAGGGTCTAGAGTCTTGGAAGCATGGCCGTAGGCCGTAGGCCGAAGGCCATACTTCCAAGACTGTTGGCCCTGACCACAACCACTGCAGCATGTCACAGCAATGGATACACCTGTAGTATTGCTTATCAATGAGATGGTGCACAAAGTTATAAGCACTGGAGGTATAAGCCACCGCACACCCATACATTGTAATATCTATGGACATACAGCTAGGAGTCTAACCTCTGGCAACAACCACTGAAGCATACCACACCTATAGATACACCCGTCCTACCGCACATCACTCAGGTGGTTTTGGGGAGGGCCTGCAGTCTTGCGTGCAGTTATAACCTCTTAATGTATAAGCCAACATGGGTTTTATATAGTGTGGTAGCTGTGGGCAGGACGTAGACTTTTGGGTGCATGGCTGCAGGCTGTATGCCATACACCCACGCGTCTACACCCTGCCCACAACCATTGCAGCATATCACATTCATACATCACACCCATACAATTGATTATGTATCTGGTAGGTGTGGGCAGGGCGTAGAGTCCTGGGTACAAATTGAGTACATGCTACAGTTACAATGTTTCATTCTATGGGTGTGCTACTGATTTATAAGGGACCATGGGTGTAATATGCTGCAGTGGTTTTGGCCAGGGCCTAGAGTCTTGGGTGCATGGCCATAGGCCGTAGGCCATAGGCCATACTTCCAAGACTCTAGGCCCTGGCCACAACCACTGCAGCATGTCACAGCAATGGATACATCTATAGTATTCATTATCGAGCAGATGGTTGTGGGGAGTGTGTAGAGCCTTGGCTGCATGGCCAAAGGCCATGCACCCAAGAACAAAGTTATAAGCACTGGAGTTATAAGCCACTTCACACCCATGCATTGAAATATGTATGGACATACACCTAAGACTTTAGGCCCTGGCCACAACCACTGCAGCATATCACAGCTATAGATACACCCGTAGTATTGAACATCACTCAGGTGGCTGTGGGGAGGGCCTGCAGTCTACAGCACATTTATATGTAGTGTTACAAGCCACAATGGGTGTGATATGGTGTGGTAGTTGTGGCCAGGACGTAGAGTCTTTGGTGCATGGCTGAAGTCCATGCACCCAAGAACAAAGTTATAAGCACTGCAGTTATAAGCCACTATGGATTTTAAGACTGTAGCCTGTGGCCACAACTACTGCAGCATATTACAAGTATAGGTACACTTGTACTATCAAACATCATTCAGGTGGTTGTGGGGAGGGTGTAGCTTTTTGGGTGCATGGCCGAAGGCCATGCTCCCAAAACCAACTTTATACGTAGTGAAATTAGAAGCCACAATGGGTGCGATATGGATATGCTGTGGTGGTTCTGGCCAGGACCCAGAGTCTTGGGTGCCAAAGGCCATGCACCCAAGACTGAAGTCATAAGCAGTGAGGTTATAAGGGAACATGGGTGTGCTGTGGTGCGGTGGTTGTGTGCACGACCTAGCGTCTTGGGTTCATAGCTGCAGACCATGCACCCAGAGGAAACTTATAAGTAGTGAAATTACAAGCACCATGGTTTTCATATGCTGCGATGGTTGTGGGTAGGACCTATAGTCTTGGTTGCTTGGCCGTAGGGTGTAGGTGGTAGGTTATACACCGAAGACGCAAGGCCCAGCCTATAGCCACTGCACCATATTACTGCCATAGATTAGATGTGTAGGTTTGAATATGTATGACATGACTGTAATTATACTTACTGTTTGCTTTGTTCAGAATCCATATAGGTCTTAAATGACTTAAGTACTTGGCGGAAATATCCTTTTTTAATTTCTGTGATAAAAGAAAAGTGTTTGCATTTTGTGAAGACTTATTACATTGCATAATATATGATATGATATGATATTTTATTTGTATCGCGCTTGTACACACGTTTTTCAGAGCGCGACTAGGCAAGGGAGGGGAACAAGGGGGAACACAGCACAACATAAAAACGATCTTACTAGGTCCAGTGACATTGAGAACGCGCAAGTGCATGGGAAAGGGAAAAGGGAAAAAGTGCATGGAAGGGGGAGAGTGGAAAGTGCAGAAGCCGAGGAGCGCAGATAAATAAAATAAATAGAAAATTGAGGCAAACTGTGGTAGTTTGCAAGTGGCAAGTGCTGTGTTTAAGGCAGCAGACTGGGTAAGTCTGAATAAGTGCAGAAAAAGAAGAAAAATGGGTGGGGGCCTGTATCTGTTCAGATACAGTCCCCAGTGCAAGGGGTGGCCAGGAGGCAGTGCAGGAAGATGGCAGGATGAGCAGGTACCTGGGCCCAGGGGACAGAGGGTGGCCAGGTGCACAGTGCCAAGAGAGCAGATCAGCAGGAGAGAAGGGGAGCGAAGGCAGAAGCAAAGAGGAAGGTTTTGAGGTGCTTCCGGAACCAGAGATGGTTCTCCTCAAGTTTTAGAGTGGCAGGGAGGCTGTTCCAGAGGGAGGCCCCAGCCGAAGATAGAAATCTACCCCCAGCTTGTTTCTTTGAAAAACGACTGACCCTGAGGGAGTTAGAGGTAGAGGAACGAAGAGCTCGAGAGGGGAGGTATTTGCGGAGGGATAGCTGAAGGTATTTTGGACCCAGGCCCCAGAAAGCCTTGTGGACAATGCAGAGGGTTTTGAATTTAATCCTTGCATCCACTGGGAGCCAATGGAGAGATTTCAAAGCTGGAGAGATACGATCCCAGGGCTTGAGGCCAAGGACAAGTCTTGCAGTCCTGTTCTGGATAAGTTGTAAAGGGCGGAGAGTAGAGGCAGGTAGATTTAGAAAGAGGCTGTTACAATAGTCCAAGCTAGAGAGAACCAGAGCTTGGGATACCATAAGCTTCTGGGGGAAGGAGAGGAAAGGCAGAATACCTCTGAGGAGGTGCAGTCGGAAGTTTGACTTTTTAGAAACATCAGAGATATGGGCCGAGAAGGAAAGTGTGGAGTCAAAGATGATGCCAAGGTTCTTAGCCTCGCAGGTAGGGATAGGATGAGGGCCAAGGGAGTCTGGCCAGAGAGTGAGGGAAAAGGATGGAGATGGTGTGCCGATGAAGAGGATCTCCATTTTGCTGGCATTCAGACAAAGATCATTGGCGGCACACCAATTTTGAATGGCAGTTAGGCAGTCAGAGATGAGAGAGGGAGAGGAGGTGGCCGAGGGCAGCCGGAAAATGAGTTGAGTGTCATCAGTGTAGCACTGGAAATTTGAGCAGAAAATGGCAATGCAGTGAGCGAGAGTTGCCAGGTATTGGATGAAAAACCAGGGTGAGAGGTTAGACCCCTGGGGAACCCCACAGGTGGAGAGGAAGATAGATGATAGAAAAGACCCCAGTTGGACCTGGGAGGGTCGATCAGAGAGGAAAGAGGTCAGCCAGGCCAGAGCCTGATCAGTGATACCCAGATTATCATGGAGACGGTTGAGCAGGATGGTGTGGTTGACCGTGTCGAAGGCAGAAGAGAGATCAAGAAGGATGAGGACAGAGGGAATGTTAGAATCAAGGTTGGAGAGCAGATCTTCAAGGATATTGAGGAGAGCAGTTTAGCTTTTTTTATTTTACCCTCATATTTAGTTTACAAACCAGTGTACTGTGCATTTTGTTCAGTTTCTGTGTTTGTTTTTCAAATCCTTCGGTCTGGGGGAAAAAAATCCTTGTCAGATTTAAAAAAAAACTTTATTTGCTATGCTACAAACTATTTCTTTGTTTTCTATGAGTGTTTCCTTGTCCTTTCTGATTAATGTTATGTCTGTGTCCTTGTTGCAGATTTTTAACAACATGTCGTTGTTATACACTCTTGGGCAGTTAGATACCTGTTGGCGTATTGGCGTATTCTAACTGTTTATAGTCTTTTACTTGATTTTTTGGTAATGTTGAAGTACACATTAGTTATACAATTTTGGCTTTAAGAAGATTAAATACACATTTGTAAGATTAGCTGGCAATCTCTGCTTTAGAGTAATAGTGCTATCATTACATTCCAACCATCCACATTTCTTTTTAATGTATGCAGTGTAGTGACCTGCATTGGTTGTAGCTCCTGCGTGGTAGATTATACCTATTGTTGTAAAGGTTTTCTTTCCAAGTGACACTTGACCATGTGTGAATCCTGTCAGCTTGCAGTTGTTTTTGGTACCATCTGCATTATAACATAGAAGCATAAGTATTATGTAGTTATTGTGTGTTTGCATCAGTAAGGTGGAGCGATTGTCTGAATTGCACATAGTACATAATCTGCCATGGTTTGAATTCTGTACAAGTTGCTGAAATGGAATGGATTCACAATTAGGAATGGATACATACACAAATCGCTCATTTGGGATTTGTTCCTGTATCACATTGTTACAGAGAGTGCATGTATGTTTCGACAGGTATGAAATCTGAAAGATTTCATTTATAGGTATGCTTTTGTTTTCCAGTACTTGCAGTAAGTACATTAGACATTATTGTGGATCTTCTTGTGAGTTTACAGTGAATCGAACCATTCCAGCACAGTAGTCCAATTCTTGTCTTATTCCATGAACACGGTACGTGTTGTCAGGATTGTTTGTTGTGTTTCTATGAAGGGCTAACATTTGCAAACACAATTGGTCTGTACTGTGTAAGTAAATATTGTTAACAATTGGTGGCAATTGAAATAGAAGATTCATTGCTACATTTGCATAGCAACTTACACCAGTTTCATTTGAAAATTTGAATGTATGAGCTAGTTCTGTATCTGAGAGCTTTTTTCAGAGTTTCTGTTCCTTCTTTGAAGAAGTACCTGGTTTACTTTCCCTAACAGGTTCTTCTTTGCTAGTGGTAATTGATGAAGTTTTAGGTTCTTTTGTTTTCTTTGAAGGATTTGCTGTCAGATTCTGTTGCATTTCTGTTTGAATTAATTTTCTTTTACCACGTTTTACTTTTTCTGGAACAGGATATTGTTTCAGATGGGGGGTGTACAGTGAACGCAGTCTATTGTATTCTACAATGGAAGGAATATCAGCGTTCAGTTTACTTGCATCAAAGTTGATTATAAATAGACTGTCAAGTGTATGTAAGCGTGATAGTGCTACGTAGCTCATGCCTTCTTTGAAGACTGTGTTTCCTATATCTAACAATGCTTTGTCTAGGGTAAGAGCTTGGGATTTATGAATGGTGACTGCATATGCAAGAGTTAGAGAAAATTGTTCTCTACATATATACATGTCTTTGAAGAGAATGAATCAAGAAGTTGAGCGCCCTATCCTTTTCACTTCTGAAGGTTTGTCAAAGCAAATATTGACAAACTAAATGTTGTCACGTGGGTATGTTTGAAAGCCAACAACTGTACCCAGTGCCCCATTAACTAGCCCTTGTTCTACGTCAAGGTTACATTTAAGCATTACTCTACAATTTAAGGATAATTTTAATATTTTTTCCAAACCAGCCGTGTTGGAGATTGAATTTTCTAAGCTATTTACTCTTGTTGTGGCTTGATCACACATGGGTAGTGTCATATCATGTACGTCTAGTTTGTCTGTGGTGCGAATTTCCATTATTGGTTGCATTTCTTTATTTAACATTGTTTCATTGAATTTGAAATAGCTTGCAAGAGTTGGCATTAAGGTCATACAATTGACATTTTTGTGCGCTAATTGTTCCATAACATCAGTAGCACATGCATTATCGCCATAAAGTGCATGAATATGCCGGGTTTTCATTGTTGCTTGTGCTTCTTGAGATAGTACACCAACTCTAATACTTTTTAAGATGTTGGCATAAGTGAGATCTGCAGATTGCCACATGTTTTCTGTTAATTCTCTGTATTGGAAATGTTGCCAAAGGTTGGCATTTCCTATGCTGCCAACAGTTTTATGGCAGAGTTTGTGTCCTAAGGTTTTAAAAATAGGTTCACCTTTCACTGGTGTCAATTGTAGAAGATCTCTGCATACGATAATGTGTTTCCCTACAAAGAGTTCTTCGTAGTTTGTTTTAAGTACTTCTTGCAATCTGAGGTGAATCAGCCAACATTAGGTTGGAGACCATGCTCACTTCATCTATTAGTAGCATTTTAATTTGTTTTAATTCTCTGCGTAGTTCCATTGGAGCTTCTGCAGAAAGTTTGTAATAGTCTAATTTGTTTGGTGTTCTACTGGAAGGATTAGTAATCGGTGTAAAGTGACACCGCCTATGTTGGAGGCAGCTAAACCTATGGGGGCAGTTACAACAGCTGACAGTTTGTTGTTTGTCAATTGTTGAAGGAACTTGCTGATGATTTTGATTAAGAATGTTTTTCCTAACCCAGCTTCACCACTGACGTACAGCAGTATATGTTTGTCATGTTGGCAGGTACATTCTTTATTTTCGTGTTGTACACCATGTGCAATTTGTTTTGTTAGGTCTTCAAAAATGGTGCGCTAATCTTTGTTAAGTTTTACTTGTTATACAGTTAAGTCTTCTATATCTTCTTGATAGTGGCAGATGGTGTTTTCCACTTCTGTCATAGCTAATTCTGCCTCATTTGCTATTAGTAGCTGTCCTAGTGTTTCTTGGCTTCCTGTTACAGAAGGTTGACTACTGTCGGAAGAGTCCTTATCTAGTTGGGCCTAAAGTTGTTCTTCGTGTTGCTGTTCATTGTGCAACATTGTTTTGTACTGCGTAAAGTTTACATCGGTGATAGCGCTTTCATTTGCTTTGAAAGCATCTTCGTAGCAGTCATAGGTATCTAGTATCTCTTCCTCTTTTCTCCATGGTTTAAAAGGTTGTAGCAGAGACATGTAATATAGTTCTTTCTGTTGAGGAGTTTTTAATGACAATTTGACATGATTAATTCAGCTTTGTTTGGTAAATTTCACTAAGCTGCCTTCACAATCTTTCACTCTATATGTACCTTTGCTTTCATCGGGTTTTATATTATTTTTGAATGCAAAGTTTTGAGCTATGTGGTATAGATACATGCTTTCCAAAGTGCTACTCCTGTTCGGATAGTATGTGTCCAGTAAATTGTTTTTTAAAATGTCTTGGCTGTTGGGATCATTTCTGGCAATTGTTTCTATGTCCTCATATGATTTCAGAACTCTTTTTCTAGATTTAGCAGGACCAAGACTTAGCCATACTATGTTGTCTGATTTTCCATACAAAGCAGTACCGGTTAAACGATCTGCTGCTTCATGGGCACCACATTCTCTATGAGAGAGCATGTTTATGCCTATGCTGTACAATTTCTGAGATAGTGTTTTGTGTGATGTTAGGTCATCCCAGAGGTCTTGAAGCTCTGTTTTTTCTGCTTTTGTTAAGTAGGCTGTAACGTATCGTGCAACAGCAGTGGAATTATCTGCAATGCACTGCACATCTATGTTTGCATTCCATAAGAGGGCAATGATTGCATTGTAATCATTCATATATTTTGATTCTTCTGTTCTTTTTATGTAATACGTGTTCTTAGGTGATTTACCTTTAACACTATATCGAACTGAAGACATGAAGTTGTTTACTTCACCTGTTTCTGTAACTGGTCTAGGGAAACCAAAGCGACATTTGGTGTAGTATTTTCCTTTGTTTTTGTATTTGCAACGACAATATTTGACACATTTGTGTCTTTGAAATTGTAAAATATGCCCAAGCAGGTCACTATGTGTCCGCTGTGAAGGGATTTCACAAGTGACATTTTTTTGGATTAACTGCAAAACAGTGGCATCACTGTCATGACCAAATTTAGGTGCACCTTTGATCCATCAAAGCATGTGAATATGTGGTGCTCCTCTCGCTTGGTATTCTTTTCTCCAAAATAAGTGTTGCACTTCTCCGAGGGGAGGAACAGTTTTATTGCAAATAAGGTGTAGCATAGCAATGAAACGATGATGGAAATATCTTGACACATTAACTGGATCTAGAAAGCAAAGTTCTCCAGGTGTTAATATATCTATGTTGGTTTTGTTGTTGTTTGATATGCACAGGAACTCATGTAAATCTTCCACGCGTATTCTGCACAACTTAGTGTAACAAACGAAGTCGGTGGTCCAAGGTTTCTGATCATACAACGTACGTCTCCGTGCCGTCGGAACCAGTATTCTTTTGTTCCAGGCATTTTTGCAAACAGATTTGTTATACTTGATTGTAAAACCTCATCTTTGTCTTGTACTTTTTGTATTAATTGTGTAGCTGATATATTTTGAAAGTGGGTTCCAGAGTTCAAAATGTGTGCAACTCCGTGACATAGGGTTGCTAGTTCACTTTCAAATATGTATTCCACATTTTGTCTAAATCTGGGATCTTGCGAATACATTCGTAATGAGCGGTATTCTGATGCCGTAATCTGAGTGGGTCTATCATCGTATCTTCCACCTTTGCCAGTAGGAAATAGCAGTGGAAAAAGACATGCTTCTATACTTTTCTCCCCATATGCTCATTGGTGACCCTATGGTGTGTCGCATTTGGTAAGTTTCTAGTGCATCATCTATGCTTTCATTGGAATGCAATGGATGAATTGTGTAATGGTCCAAAAGAGAAGATACTGCAGCAGGATCCAGAAGTTCAAATTGTCCAGTTTCTGATGACTCTTGAATTATTTCAGTTGTTTCCTTTAAGCTTTCTTCAATATTTATTTCCTTGTAGTACTCGTTATTGTCTTTTAGATATTGCAAGGCTTGTCTAACTTTATGTAAGTCCGCCAGTTTTTGCCAAATTATTTTGTCTTTTTTTGGTACACCATTTACCAAGGCAATTAAAGAATGCTCTATTGAACGTTGCACTCCTAGAGTGTGTACATTTTCTGTTAGATCTAATGGCAAATAAGCTACTTTGCCACAAATGCCTTTCACCAATTCAGAGGGAGGTAATTTTGCTGTTTTTGGTTGAAGGCGTATAATTGCTTGACATGGGTGAACTGTTTGAATTATGATGCTCTCATACAAATTGAGTTGTTGCAGGGTTTTTGGTAGTGGGAACAATTCCAAATTATTTGTGATAACACGTGAAGAAGTTTGGTTGTTGTCCAGTTTTGTAGTGCAGTAAGTGCAACATATTAGGGGTTCACTTATTTGGTATTTGTTTTTTGCTAAAAGGTAGAGAGCTAATTCAAACCATTTGGAATCTTCATTGTCTTCTATTTTGTATGCATGTCTATATTTTTTGTGTATCTTTTGTAAAACGTTCTGCAGCAACACACACACACATGGTTTGGTACTTCAGCCAATGCACTTTTAAATTTTAGTATTTCTTTTTTGTATGTGTGTAATAGAAGGTTGCTATGTGCAGAATTGTTGCTAGTCTGTTCAAAAACAATTGCATTTTGTAAGTTGCTTTCACTTCCAAAATATTTTCTCTGGATACGGTCGTTTTCTTCTTGTAGGTATTTGGGTGTACCATGCAGAAGGATGCTATTTAAATTTGCTAATTCTGAAGTTGAACTTTTAGCATAGTATATTTTATACACTAGATGTCTTACATTTAAACGATGTATTGATATCCTTTTGATATCATGGAAGGTGCTTTTGCAAATTGGTCCTGAAATGCAGGCTAATGAATGTCCTTGTAGTCCTGTGTATTTGTGCACTGGACAGATATCCATATTTTGCAGCACTTTCATTTTATTTTTGTCTTTACCTTTCACAAACTGATTGAGGAACTAACGTAAAGATTTGAAAGATTTGTTAGGAATGGCACACACTGACGTGCACGGCCATTTGTATACCGGACGGTCTGGTTCAGTTGAATCGAGAGGTAATTGTTCCATGATGGTATTATTGATTTTTTCATACCCTCGTCCACTGCTATGGATGGCAATTGTGTTTGTTTGATTTTGTTTGTATGCTTCTTCATTAAAATATGGTTCTGTGGGTGTTGTGTGACTTCTTTCACCTCCATAAATATGTAAGAAGTTATTTTTGTTGACTTTCTGATAAGTTTCTTTTGTAGTTTGGTACTTAGTTTTGTTAGTGGTTTCATCCTATTTAACACTAATATAAACATCTTCCTTTTGAGAAGGATTGCACTGTCCACGAGAGCTTGTAGGATTAATTTTCTACGGTAGGTTTTAAGGGTTGAGGATGATTTCGGTCCTCTTCTTATTTGATTCGGAAGGATCCTGTGGCGAAACATTTTTGCTAAAATACTTTTTTTACTATGGGTTCTTGTTACTATATCAGGATTAATAGGAGCATTGTTAGCAGTACTCGTAGCCGATTTTTTGTGAAGAGTTTTGTGTTTCGTGCCACATTTTAATGGAGGAGGTAAATTTCGGTAGTTGAAGCTTCCTTTGTTTCGCTAAACTACTGTATTAGCTGTTTTGTTCCAACGTTCTCTACAAACTCTGCTACAGATGGATGCTTAGTTTGGACACTTTTATTTTTATTTGCTCTATTTCTTTGTTCCTTTCTATGGACTTACTTTTTGGTAGGCATTCTTTGGGGTCTGTTGAAAAAAAGAAGGCATGGTTTGGTATGTTGTACATTGTATGTGTGCTGTGTGCATGCGTGCATGAGTTTGATGGGGAAGCTCTTTGTAGTGGTGTGTGATTGTTCATTGGCCTCTTACAATGATTTGGGAAGGCTATTTTTGTGTTTGTATACTACTACAATGTGCTTCAGAAATCAATGTTTGTTTTGGTGTGCAAATTAAATAAAGAACCCACACAGTCTCTTTGAGAAATAGTTACAATATATAGGTAGTACTGTACTTACTTTTTTTGCGGAATGACCAGGTTTCTTCAGATATGTCGTTTGCAGTGTAGATGCTGTTGATTTTCAGGAGAGTAGTCTTCACTGTGATTGTAAAAAGAAGAAGTTAGGACTTTGTGTGTTTAAAGCAGTGATGTTACTGTACACGTTCATTTTACATCTTTCGTCTGAGTATTCTCCTTTGATATTTCAACACAGTGCATGTGTGCATTTCACTTCACTATGTGCTGCCTTTGTATGTTATTTGCAGTATGTTAGTTGCACGTGATTCAGAAATAAGTACAATTTTTAGGTTATGAAAATGTCTTGTTTTTCTAAGCTGTATTATCCACAGCAGAGAGGTTTGTAAGTGATAGGTCATTATAGTAGATGGGAAAAATGTCACTACTTTCATATTATAAGTACGAATCCGAAAAATCGGGAGACCCTCAGAGGGAGATATCACCACAGCAATCGGGACCGTTTATTTTTCTCATACAATCGCATTGGAAGTAGCATTAATGTAGGTGGTACACAGTAAAAAATAGTGACATTTTCTATTGGAAAATTGAGTTTTGCGCTAAATAGCGAGGGTTGTAACGTATGTATAGGTTATGCAGGAGACAGTAAGAAGTAGTATGGTTTGTCAATGAAATATCGAACATCTTCCAATTAAAGGGGGAGCGTTGGTATGTATTGGCTATGCAGATTTAGTGGCATTAATTTGTTTACATTAAATCATAAGGATTGCACATGTTCTCTGATTAAAATATGCATACATGTACTTTACACTCATGCATGTGCGCATGCATGGAGCTGTACGTAGAAATCTGCGACAATTGCACAGTAGTTTTCGAAGTAGGTGCTTTGCATTGATATGCGACTTGCATTCAGAGTGATCAATAGTACATTTGAAGTGCGAAATTTTGATGACAGAGTTAGATTTAGAGATGTTGAATGTGATTGGTGGATGGTTGTGTGACTGCTTAGCTGTGTCCAATGAGGGAATGGATGCGTGAGTGATGTGGAAAGGGTAGAAGGACTGGCTAAGAGTTACATGCCGCACGTAGACAACGCTTGTCCGCTGGTAGGGTGTGTCACATACGGGGTTCTACAGCAAATCCAGCATGGATAGGGGACTGTAGGCATCAGCCAATCAGATGTTCACATTGGTCTTTTGTGTCAAAAGACGGTGCGTATACTGAAGATGGCAGAGGTGGAGAGGGTCAGGGTTTTGGTGCTTGGAGATATTTTTGTCCATTGTTTACAGCACTATGCCGAAATTAGGCATGTGGCACACCATTTCGATGTGAGAGCAGTGGAGGTGGTGTGGAGCACTGAGAATGATCGCAATGTTGCGGCAATTCTCCAAGTTTGCAGAGACATGAGTAGGATGACCACTCCTCATGTGCTACTTTTGCACTACGGTGCTTGCCATTTGGGCTACGTGAGTTCACATACTTTGTTAGAAGATTTGGAACAGTTGGTTCAAGCAGTCATGAACATCTTTCCAACTGCAAAAGTAATTTTTTCTGGGTTACTCGCTAGAGGAAAATGGGACAACAGTTCTGTTTTCTGTCCTGATCAAAGTATTGGGAGGTGTAACATCAATCGCGGCATGCATGCCTTCATGTTACAAGCTGGTATGTTTTTCTGCAGCCATGAGAACATTGCTCCTAGTAATGCGGCTTATTTTGAAGCTGATGGTGTTGCGTTATCGTCTTTGGGAAATGCCATGTTATTTTGGAATGTAAGGCTTGCTTTGGAGAAGGTTCTGTAATGGTTGTAGGAGTAAAGTAAGAAGAAAAAATATTTAAAAAAACAAAATAACAGGTGTCTGTAAGGCATCTGCCCAAGAAAAAAAACGCCTCTTTTCAGAGCCCACCTTAAAGGGGAAAAGGGGAATAATATTTAAATGTACAGTCATCATGCTCTGATCCTCTTCGCGTCCGCGAACATGGCGGTAGTTTGCAGGCAGCGCGTATTACCAACAGGGATTCTAGGGTGGAGCTGTATGCAAATGAGATGTGCGAAGGTAGGGTTTGGTCAGTAAAGTTCAATGTGTGTGTTCTGAACGGAGAGATTTAGTGAGAACGTCTTTTTCCTGAAAGGAGAACAGACAGCTATGGCTCTGTGTGCTCGAAAACAGATTGTCTGGATTTTGGGAGACTCATGGATACATTGGCTGAAGGTGCATGCAGAACGTTGTGATATATCTGCAGATCTTGGATTTACTCATGTGGAAGTGCACTGGCATAGCATGCGTGGAATGAGGTGCTTGGACTTGGTACCTCTCGGTGCTACTTTACAGACAGAGCATCATCCTGATATACTTATCATTCATCACGGAGGAAACAGTTTAGGCCATATCACTGGAATTTCTTTGCAATTTGCAATGAAGGAAGGACTTGCGAATGTCATGGACATGTTTCCAAATTGCCAAATAGTTTTTTCCCGTATTGCACAAAGACAAATATGGCTGCGTTCTTCTGCATTTGGCCCACAAATGGAGAAAGCGAGGCGCAATGTCAATAAGGCTGTTTGTGCCTTTCTCAGAGATGTTGGCATGTCCTCATTCCACAATGAAAACATTTTGTTTCGCAGCACTTTCATTTTTCGTAGATATGGAGTCCATCTCACATATGCTGGCAATCAGATTTTTCTTCGCAATGTACAAAATACATTGCAACCTTTTTTGGATTCATAGTCACCTATTTGGCAATCCGTTTTTTCCAATGTACAGTTTTTGAAACACACAAAACACCACCGAAAGGCTCTTTTCAGAGCCACCACTTGCTCCCAGCGAAAAGTGCATTGGTTTTGCTCCGCTTGCACCCTCCATTTTTGGGCATCCTATGATTGTCCGCAGACTTTTTGAAAAATGTGCGGGGGCCTACAACCGTCACTTGATAGTTCTATTGTTTAACTGAGAAATGCGGCTCTGAAAAGATCCGTTTTTGTAATTTTTGTTTTGTTTCCAGTTTACAGCTTTTGAGCGCACGACACTCTAGGAGAGGAGGTTAAAGGAGGGTAAGGAAGGGACACCAACAACGGGGATAAGAAAGGGCAGGTGGAGAGAGAAAGATGTATGGTGGGCAGTGATGTCATCAATGACATTTGTGATGTCATCTTTCATGTCCTGGGTTTTAGTCTCAGCAATGCACGTAGGTGGCACGAGTTATGGTTGCTTAGCTTACCATAACTAGTGAATTTCTGGGGATTTTCGGTTTTACTTGGAACCTTAACGTCCCTTCAACAAAGTTTTTAACACAGTTTTTTACTGAATATACATATATATATATATATGGCAGTGAACAAAAACAAAGGGGCTACACATGTGATATCATCAGTGATGTCATCAATGACATTTGTGATGCCATCTTTCATGTCCTGGGTGTTAGTGTTAGCAGTGCACAGTGGTGTGGGCAGGTATGGTTGCTTAGCCTTTTTAGTGAAATGCACAGGTTTTTTAGTAGGGCAACTTAATCATAAAGTCCCTTTAACAAAGTTTTTAATTGAATATAGTATATACATATTGGTGATGTTCATGGTATCAGGGGCAGGGAGTTCCATTGATAAGGTACAAGGAGGAGGAAGAAGCAGAAGTGAGAAGCAATATGGTGTATTTGGAGAACAACGATATTCAGTAAAGTAGTGAATTGAAGGGTGCAAGCTTTAGAATATTGAATGACAGTGAACATATGGTCCTTTGAGTAGCGTATCATGCAGTATATGAGAAAGAGTAACTCTTGCACCAATAACAGAACCAACTCAGGAAGATGGCAAGTTTGTCTGTTTTATTATCAATTGTCTAAAACAGAGAGCTACAACAGACATCAAAAGACATCTGAAGCATTCTCAAAGCATTTCATTAAAAAATCACATTTATATAGTAAAAATGTGTCATGCGTGATGTCATACTATGTGGCAAATAAGACAAACTTACGGGGGGTGTGATTCGCTCAAGAGGAACATCTAAGCATACTTTGTATATTGAGTTGGGTTGAGATTGGACATCTACTATCAGGTGGACAACTCATGACCATCCCTAGTGCAAGTCATCCTCAACAAGTATTAGGTACATGGCGTATTATTGTCTCTCAAACTATAAGGCCCTTTGTTATATGGCCCTCTACAATTGGTCGGCATGCTCAAGCCAGGCTGGAACATTTGACTCACTAGCAGCATGTAGGCTCATACCCCAGATATCAGGAGGTGGACTGCACCTCGCCACCCAATTAGCCCATCATCTCTCCTTACTGATGACTTCTGCCATGGAGATTGTCTTTGAACTTGGCATTGCAAAGTATCCTTGCCTCTCGGAATATATGGGAGTGCAGGCACATGCTATCGTAGTTCTGGAACTGCATAGCATGCCCAACTCTATTTACATCCTTGGCACACGTGACAGGAGACCACAATTCTGACCATTTTGCAGCATTTTATTGTTTTAAATGAATACAACTTGGCACTTATGGTGTTCTTTCTTTGCACCTTAACAAGGGATGATTCAGCATCTCACATTCACTGCCTTCAAGAATAGATAACCAGGCTTGGCTGCTTCAGCCTTGACACCAGGCCAGACAGCCCTTCCAGCGTCTTCCACAATCCCAGCTAATTCTTTGCTGCGACAAAGCTTTCAATCCTTCGCTCCATGGGTTTGAACTTACTAAAGTTGTCACACTGATGTCCAGCTTCTATATAATGGCAGCTCTGCCTGCAGTCTATTTACTATGTATAGCCAGCTTCTATGATCACTTAGTCTACTTGCATAACTGCATCTGTACAGTTATTGAACGACTTGCATTTTCTACAGTGCTCTTCACACGTGCTATCTTTTTTCATATGAATGTATATTGGCTTGTACAGACCTAGCGTGATATCATTGCAGAAACGCACCCTTCATTAATTAATTTCTAAATTACATTAGAGTTCTTTACTTCATCATCAGTTTCCATAAGGTCCACTCATTCTCTTCTTCAGCTAGTCCTCTCCATGTGTCACGTTTGTTTCTTGTGACGGCACCAGCTTCTTCTCTTGTTTTTTCATATTTCTTCAGGAACTTCCTCCATGAGATTGTCAACTGGGAATACATATGATAGGGTGTTCTCAGTGGGTACCTTCTTTTGAATATTCACAGTGGAATGGTCACAACTGCTGGTGTCAAGCATGACACAATTTCAGGCTTCCAGCATATAAGTGTGACGGGGGTGGGACTTCCTGCAAAGGCATTTGACTGCTCTTCTACAACAGAGATGGCCATATGCAAGGGAGGAGGTTGTAGACCACTCATAGAGTTAAAGGGTAGTAACAAACATTCAAAAAGGTATTTCTGGAGAATAGTGAGACACCCAGCATAGAGGCAATGGGAAGATACAATAGATGAGTGACAGTATTATAAAGAGTGTGAGTAGCAAAGGTTTACATTTTATTTAGGGAGGAAGAGTAGCAGAAACAAGGGTCTGAAGGTCTGGACAGTAATCAAGTCTAATGAGGGAACAAGTAGAGATGAGAGACTTAGGGGACTGATAGATGAGATGTTGGTGTTTCCTGCTAATATTTATTATGTTTACTCTTGCAGTGGTGACAGACGAGCTAATTATGTGGCAGAGCTTAATTTTATGTCAAAGAGGACACAAAGGTGACAAGCCTTAGGGTTGGCTTCAGGAGATCTGGGGAAGTATATAGGCAGGAGAAGGGTTGGGCATTAAAGGTAGGGAATACATTTGTTTCAGTATTGGAGGAGTTAAGCAAGAAATTCGAAGTGATATACATTGACAGGAGATTATGGGTTTGGTGTCATCCATGAAAGATCATAAGGAGAAACCAAAGCACGAACTGCGATTACCAAGAGAAGGTGTATGCAGAGTAAACTGAACATGCAAACAGCCTTGTGGGCCACCTACTGGGAAAGGGGCAGGATGAGATATGCTTGGATCCCTGGTGGTTTAAAAGTTCAGAGATATGGCCTGCAAACAAACTGCAAATAGTATGATGTCTCTATGGTAGTAAACAGCTAATTTTCATTAGTTTCTATTGGAAGACCACCTATATCATAAGATCTTGTTCTAATTTACGAATGGTGACATGCTAGGCTAGCTTTGGGAGAATAACCCAACCTAGTAACCAAAACTGGTGCTACATTCAGAAGGTGATAATCTACTGAATGACTTTAGAGACAGATATAGGAATTGTCAGGATTTTACTTTATGCAGTGAATAGTTAGAAGATGACTCAGTGTTTTCAGATACATTTTGTTCCATTCTTTACTTTTATTTCATTCACTTTATTCCATTTTATTTATTTAAAAATGAACCTAATAAGTAGCTCCTAAAATATTATTGATGGAGAAACGATGGTCCAGAACGTGGACATTGTGTCCCCGATCACATGGGGATCACATAGCAGCAACTTTGCCGTAAGGTAAAGGCTGTGTGCTGTTACAAGTGAGATAAGTAGGGCTTGCTCAGCTACCTTTGTTCACCTATGGGTAGCAGGGATCTTATACTCAGTCTTAGTTTTCAGGAAATAATTGGGGTCAAGTGGGTTGGTTCAAGATAGAGAGGAAAGAGTTATCCCAATAAATAGGACCATCTGGACAAGATTAGGGTTTAAATACTTAATTTATTTTACATGTAATTAGGCAGGGTTAACATATCCAGACTTTTGGGGATACGTTTTGAAATGTCCTCTGTCAATTTTTGGAGTCACTTCAAAAGAGTATTGTTATTGATACATGACCATACATTTTGAAAAAGCACGTCATGTCCTTCTGACACTGTTTTCTTGATACTGAACCCATTTCATCCATGACAAGGATCATATATTTATTGAGGTAATTGAAAAATGAGGCCAGTGGAGGGAAACAGGGTATATTCGAAGACTCCCATGATAGTTGAAGCAAACTTGTCAGAAACGCATGGGCAAAGCCAACAGTTTTGGCTTTTATGTAGGCATGTGAAAGGCAATGCCTTGGTAGTGCCATAAGATGGCAGCAGCTGGTAAATGATGTTAGCATGTCTGTGTAATATGACAGTGTCTGAAATATGCCTATCCAGTGCCTTTGCCAGAGCCAAAAAAGACCTACATATGAACACTAAACTATTATGACCATAAGATTGACAAATTACCTCACTAGCTTTGGTTCAAGACTCACCTAATAAGATTTAACCATGTAAGAGCTAAAAGGAAGCAATCATAGAAAATAAGTGTATTTTATACACAATCAAGTATTGTTTCCTAATTAGATATGGAAGCCAGAAGTATGAACTAATAGATTGTGTGCACCGCTTTTTCTTACCCTCTATTGAACATAGTATATTTCAATGAATTAA
Source organism: Ambystoma mexicanum (assembly GCF_040938575.1). NCBI lineage: Eukaryota > Metazoa > Chordata > Amphibia > Caudata > Ambystomatidae > Ambystoma > Ambystoma mexicanum. Next base: position 467,501,428 of record NC_090928.1, on the reverse strand, counting down.
GTGTCTTTTTTGTACCATTTTGATTATGTTATTTGTTTTTCATGTTTTCATGCATTATGTCGACACCACCGTGCACTGCTAAGACTAACACCCAGGACATCAAAGATGACATCACAAATGTCATTGATGACATCACTGATGACATCACCTGTCTGGCTCCCCCGTTTTCCTTTACTGACATATCTAGTCCACATGGTTTTCTTCAGTAACAGTCAGGAATTAAAAGTGGAAAAGGTAGTATATTTGTAGACTTATCCTTCAAGTACATTCTTACAATAATTCCCTTAGGGTCCAGTTATATCATATGAAACATATACATAGGGGAAGACACAAGCTTGAAAGACAGCAATCCTTTCTGTGCATTAAAATTATCAGTAGAGTTATCAGCACTTTCTGATAGTTTTGATGTTTTTTTATTACTGTACTTTCCCTGTATATGCTCATATTTTTATATGTTGTACTCACACTATTTTCCTTAGGGTCCAGACACATCTTGTGATATATATAGATAGGGTAAGTAACATCTTTGACACAGAGCAATCATTTCTCTACATAAATGTAATCAGGTTATGAACACTTTCTGCTACTATTGCTGTTTTTTTTTTCTTACTTCAATTCCTTTGTATATATTCATATTTGTATGTGGTGTTGTCTCTTTGTGATTTGTCTGTAATAATGCAATTATGTAGTAAGTGGGTTTTATTACCTACTTATCACAAGTTTCACTGTACGTAAAACTCTAATATGAAAACAGTTATCATTTCACTATTCAACATGGCAAGCTTATGAATATTGCACCTCCATGATGTATGCTGCACACAATGCCTATGTTTCTACATGAGTACCTTAGTATACTGGATTGAAGTTAATAATAGAATGCTATTTATATCAATGCATATCTTAATGCACTGATTAGCACATGATATTTATTTCAATAATCTTTGACACTTTTTTTTATTAACATTACACTAGGAATCCCTTGTACAGACTTTTCATGAAAGGTAAATGCACATGTGATGTCATCAGTGATGTCATAAATGGCATTTGTGATGTCATCTTTGATGTCCTGGGTGTTAGTCTTAGCAGTGCACGGTGGTGGTGTGAGTTATGTTTGCTTAGCTTACCATAACTGGCGAATTTCAGGGGGTTTTCGGTTTTACTTGGAACCAAAATGTCCCTTTAACAATGTTTTTTTTTACTGAATCTGATAGGTTTTTAGTAGTGCAACTTAAACATAACGTCCCTTTAACAAAGTTTTTTTACTGAATTTCATAGTTTTTTAGTAGCACAACTTAACAATAATAACTTTGACTTTATGTACATGTAATATGGAACATACTGAACCCTTTCTACTGAATTTGACGGTCCGCGGACATGTTCGGACAACAGTACCACCACCTAAAAACTCTGGGGGGTATGTGTAATTGTATAACATAACATAGGAACATTTAACAAATTCACAAAGCATCACACATACAAAGTATACGTAGTAATACTTAAGAAATGTAACCCATATATGTAACACACTAACCATTAATTTAAATACAATATGTTTTAAAATGGAATATACCAAAAGAAGATAAAGTGGCTTCCAACCTAATTACCTCATAGACACTCCACAACTAACAGCAAGACCAGACGTATAGACTACTGATTACATATCTTACCAGAAATAGTAAGTGCACTTCATTTTACTTATATATTTATAAACTTTCTATATTAGAAAAAAAAACATTACTTTTTTGTTTTCTCACAGAAATGTGTAGTACTCTGGACTGGCTAGAGGAGCATTTCCCACGAGACAAAATGTTAGAAGATAGTCCACCTAATGGTACACACTTTACTATATAAACCAATTAATAAATATTATTTTGTATACATTCAACATATACATTTTATTTTTACAGACCATACAAAAATTGCAACTTCCAAAGAAAAAGAAGCGGTGGATAACACTCTTGAACACATTACCCACAAAATGGACCAATTTATGGCAAATTTTACGGATTTAAAGAACTTTGTGGAAGATCACCTAAAACCACCAACAACATACCATTGTCCCACCTGTACTTGTCCCCCCTCACCATATCCCATTCATTTAACCCCAAACTCTCTCCATGGACCACAACGTTTTGATGAGATTTCCATCCCTTCTTCACTTGATCCCACTTATATTGAAAACCCTAATTCTCCTGTTTTTGTTTCCGTTTCTGCCCCACCTTCTCAGTCATAAATTGTTTATATATGTTAAATAAAGGTACTCTTTTATATTGTGTTGTAATTACTTTCAGTTCTTTGTGGTAAAACCAATTTAGGTGTCCACGGACAGCGCGGTTGTTCGGAAATGTTCATAAATAAACGAAAATGTAAGTGTCCTGAGGACACTATATCTGTCCGTAATGTTCTCATGCAAGTTGAAAATGTTCTAAGAACACTCGTAGTGTCCTGAAATGTTCATAAATAAACGAAGATGGAGGTGTCCTTAAGAACACTATGCCTGTTCGTAGTGTTTGCTAGCAAGTTGAAACTATTCTAAAAACACTTGTGGTGTCCTGAATTGTTCGTAAATAAACAAAAATGGAGGTGTGCTTGAGACGCTATGTCTGTCCGTATTGTGCACAAGTAAATTAAACTGTGCTAAGAACAAACGGCTGTCCGTAACTGTTAGTTTTATGTGTGATGCACTTTTAATTAGTTCAGGATCCGAACACTGTCCGTAGAACATCAACACGCATGCGCAAAACAATGTCCGTACATTGGGTGTCCTGCGGATGGCTGCTACCTTAGCGAACCTGCTCATAAAACAATCATGTGACCGCGCCCACGCTGATCACTTGTTCTGAATGCGGGCACTGTTCATGTCCCCGAACACTTTAAAAGTACATTTCCAAGTAATCCACAATATTTCTCATTAAAAACTCAACATACCACAAATACCACACACTAATCCTAAGTTTCCACATAGCTTTTTTGACTTTTTGAACCTTTTTTGGTGTTCGATCTGTCTTGCGGATGGCGCACATGTCTGCGAACCGCACACAAGCACCCCTATAAAAGATCACGCCCTAGAGCTCATTCTCATTGTGTTTCTGACTATTCCACAGAGCACACTGCATTTTGCTGCATACTTTGCAGATTTTGAGATGTCCATCTCCAAGCCGATGACATCCATGGCTGCACTATTGCCACCTGGTGCTACATCTGCCTCAGCACCACCCCCACCCCCTCCACCACCTCGTGCGAACTGTGTCACCTGCAAGTAGTGCAAAATGGTACTCAGTCGCTGGAGGCATGGTTCGTATAGCTTTGGGACTACGACCATGAAGCAACACCTGAACTCATTCCACACTGGGGCCATTCGCAAGGTTGTACCTTGCGAAGAGCGAAGTAGGTTGATTGCCTCTAATTCATCCTCCGTTTCTGATCCTGTCACCACAAGGAACACCTCTGTGGGACAGCGTCTTCCTCAAGCTGCCTCACAGGCCATACAGAATTCTGTTGACCCTTACCTTTCGAGGGTCACAGTTGTATGTATGTACTGTGACACAGTACTCTGCAGGGGGGAGCGACTTCGCAGTGCTTTTGAGACTATCGTCTCAGAGCACGAGAAGACCTGCTCACTGCCCAAATAAAATCCAATCTACATCTTCCTCTCTCAGCTCGCCCTTTCTTATCCCTGTGGTTGGTGTCCCTCCCTTTACCCTCCTTTCCCCTCCTCTCCTAGTGTGTCGTGTGTAAAAAACCAAACAAAATACAAAATAACACAAATCAAAAAAAAAATAAGGCTCTTTTCAGAGCCGCCTTTCACAGTTAAAAAACAGAAGTAAAGATAAATAACGCAGGGCCCTTTCTATTTCTTGAAAGTCCGCAGACAGTTCACGAACATAAAAAAAATTGGGATGCTACCCTATTGTAACCATTGCATTTTTCTCTTGGAGGAAGTGGTGGCTCTGAAAAGAGCCTTTGGGAGGTGTTTGTATGTCAAAAATTATAAATACTTAACACCTACTTCAAAATGGATGCTGCATTTCTAAAAAAAGGTTGTAATGCATTTTGTACATTTCTCAGAAAAATCTGATTGCCAGCATAGGTAAGATGGACTCCATCTCTGCCAAAAATGTATGTACTACGAAACATAATATTTTCATTGTGAAAAGAGGACATGCCAAAATCTCTTAGGAAGGGACATACAGCCTTATTGATATTACGCCTTGCTTTCTCCATTTGTGGACCACATGAGAAAGAATGAAGCCACATTTGTCTCTGCGCAATCCGTGAAAAAATTACTTTGGAGTTTGGAAACATGTCCATGATCTTCTGAAGTCCTTCTTTCAATGCAAATTGCAAAGAAATTCCATACACATGTCCTAAACTGTTCCCTCCACAATGAATTACAATTATGTCTGGATGTTCCTCTATCTTCAAAGTTGCACAGAGAGGTAGCAAGTCCAGCCACTTCATTCCACGCACTCCATGCCAGTGCACTTCCACATGTGGGAATCCAAGATCTATAGATACTCCACAGCTTTATGCATGCACCTTCAACCAATGTATCCACGAGTCTCCCAAAATCCACACAATCTGTTTTTTAAAACACTCAGCCATAGCTATCTGTTCTTCTCTCAGCAAAAAGAATATCTGAGAAAACATCTCCTAGCACAACACACTCACTAAACTTTACTGACCAATCCCTTGCTACATTCAATCTCATTTGCCTCCCACCCCAAATTCCCTGGATATAATACGCGGTGTCCTAGAACTACCGCCATGTCCACGAACATATCGTAACATGGACAGCCCTTCTACCATTTCCACTTCACTCTCTGTTCCATTCCCTCATTGGATGTAGCTAAGAAATCACATGACCATCCACCAATCAAATCCAAGACCCCTACATGTAACTGCATCATCATAGATCAGCACTGCAAATTTACGGTGGAACTCTCGGACTACAAGTCTCATACCATTGGCAAGCACGATCTACGAGAAATACTAGACAAGTCTCCAAGATTTCTACTTTCAGCTTCGTCCATATCCATATGCATGAACACAAACTACAGGTAAGCATATTTTTTATACAGTACATGAACATATTTTCTAACCGACTTTTACCTTGTATAATCTGTCAAATGGATCTACGATAATTTTTTCATTCTCCTAAAATGAACTGTGACTTACAAACCTTTATACCGTTTAATTTCTTCGTACACACACGCAAATAATGTTAAACTAACATTTTTGAAATAAAATATATAGACTACATATGATCAAACAAAATTACATGCACACTCTATCATCAAATCTCAAAGAATAATATTTGTACAAACACATACTTGGTTTTAATTTTTTTAGTTTATATAATTACTTACATTTATATAGGACAAGCAGGCTCTGACATTGACTCCCTCTTACGTGGAAAAGCAGGCTATCACATGGACTCACTATTACGTGGAAAAACAGTTACAGGAATAGTGGTATACAGTGGTACATTATGATTTTGACAAACCATAGTAAAGATATTTTCTTTCCTACAGTTAGTCATAAGATAGTTTTAATGGTTTTGAGGAAGGCGCTGAGCATTTCAAGTTAAAAAATCTATGTCTAAATTAAAAACAGTGCTATATACAAACCAAATTACTAATTTCTTTCTTTTACAATTGCAGTGAAGACCATTCTCCTGAAAATAAGCAGCTGAATTCGAATTACAAAGAACAATTAAGAAGCAAACTTCTCATTTTAGAAAAAAAGTAAGTAGATTGTTACATAATATTTGAATTATTACTGAAACACACTCTAAGGTTAATTCATGCTACTTCTGTGCCTAAAAATAGATATTCTGCACCATTCTGACCAAAAATCCTCCGGTCTTAAACAGTGATTTACTGGCAGAATGGCCCACAAATTCCTATTTTTCGCCACACAAATTACCCAACTCAGCCGCTAGAATTTAGATGTTGTAGAAGAAACAACTGTTTTAATTGTATAGCATTAGATATACTGTTTATAGTTCTCCACACCACTGGCTTACTTTTGTCTGTCATCTGAACCCCAGTTTAGTAACACATTAATTCAAGTATGCCTTGATAGACAGTGCACTTCTTCTCAAAAGAAAGTTATTTATTTTAGTGTTAAACTGAATGAAACCAATAACAAAACTAATAACTAAATTACAAAAAAGACTTCTCAATAAACAAAATGTCAACAGAAATAACTTCTTAAATATCTGTGGAGGTGAATGGAGTCACACTACAAGCACAGAACCATACTTTGATGAAGAAGCCTACAAACAAAAGCAAACAAATACAATTGCCATACATAGCAGTGGTCGAGGTTATGAAAATGTTAATAATACCATAATGGAACAAGAAGTACTCCTTACAAAAATATGCCCTGAAAATGTAGATTTACCCCTCCATTCAACTGAATCAGAACATCTAGTGTACAAATGGCCATGCACGTCAATGTGTAACATTCCCAAAAAAATGTTCAAGTCTTTACGCCAATTCCTCAATCAATATGTGAAAAGCAAAGACAAAATCAAAATTAAACTACTGCAAAATATGGATGCTTGTCCAGTACGCAAGTACACAGGACTACAAGGACGTTCATTGGCCTGCATTACAGGACCTACTTGCAAAACAACCTTCCATGATATCAAAAGGATATCAACACATCATGCAAGTATAAGAAATCTAGTTTATAAACTGTACTATGCTAAAATTCGTGCTTTAGCACTAGCCAATTTAAATAACATTATTCTACATGGTACAGCAAAAGACCTACTAGAAGAAATCAATTATATCCAGACAAAATATTTTGGAAGTGAAACCCACTTACAAGATGAATTAGCTGTAAAGCAACTTCAAAACAAATCTGCACATGGCAACCTTTCACTACAAACATACAAAAAAGAAATACTAAAATTTGAAAGTATTTCAGCGGAAGTACCAAACCACGTGTGTATGTTGCCGCAGAACTTTTTATAAAAGTAACACAAAAACTGTAGGCCTATCATACAAAATAGAAGACAATGATGATTCTAAATGGTTTGAATTAGCTCTCTACCTTAGAGCAGAAAACAAATACGAAATAACTGACCCCATAATACTTTGCAGTTACTGCACTACAAAATTTGACAACAACCAAACTCCTTCACGTGCTATCACAAATAACTTGGAATTATATCCACTACCAAAACCCCTTCAACAACTTAATTTATATGAGAGCATCATAATTCAAACAGTGCACCCATTTCAAGCAATAATACGCCTTCAACCAAAAACTGCAAAATTACCTCCCTCTGAATTAGTAAAAGGTATTCGTGGAAAAGTAGTGTATTTACCAATAGATATAAAAGAAAATGTGCACACTCTAGGAGTGCAACGTCCAATGCAGCAATCTTTAATTGTCTTGGTAAATGGAGTACCTACAAAAGACAAAAAAAAATGGCAACAACTGGTAGATTTACATACAGTTAGAGAAGCCCTGCAATATCTTAAAGAGAATAATGAATATTACAAAGAAATTAACATTGAAGAAAACTTGAAAGATACAACTGAAATAATTCAAGAGACACAAGAAGCTGATCAATTTGAGCTCCTAGATCCTGCAACAATATCAAACACTTTAGGGCCATTATACAATTCATCCATTGCACTCTAATGACACCATAGAAGATGCACTGGAAACGTACCAAATGCGTCAAACAAAAGGATCACCAATCAGCATATGGGAAAAAAGTATAGAAGCACGTGCTTTTCCTCTACTCTTTCCTACTGGCAAAGGAGGAAGATGCTATGAAAGACCTATTCAAATATCAGCATCAGAATATCGCTCATTACGAATGTATTCTGAAGATCCCAGATTTTGACAAAATGTGGAATACATATTCCACCTACTCTTTGAAAGTGAACTAGCAACTTTATGTTACGGAGTGGCACACATATTAAAATCAGGATCACACTTTCAAAATATGACAGCTGCACAATTATTACAAAAAGTTCAACCAAAAGATGACGTTTTACAAGCAAATCTTACAAATCTATTAGCAAATATGCGTGGCACTAAAGAGTACTGGTTTCGAGGTGGTCATGGAGATGTACTTTGTATGATCAGAAACCTTGGCCCACCCACTTGGTTTGTTACATTAAGTTGTTCAGAATATGCATGGGAAGATTTACATGCTTTCCTACGCATATCAAACGAAAACAAAACAAACATAGATATACTAACACCTGGAGAACTTTGTTCACAGGATCCTGATAATGTTTCAAGATATTTTCACCATCGCTTCATTTCTATGCTACATTTTATTTGTAACAAAACTGTTCCTCCCCTTGGAGAAGTGCAACACTTCCTTCTGAGAAAAGAATACCAAGCCAGATGAGCACCACATGTGCACATGCTTTTATGGATTAAAGATGCTCCTAAATTTGGTCAAGACAGTGATTCCACTGTTTTACAGTTTATTGAAAAATATGTCACTTGTGAAATTCCATAAGGAATCCGCAAATAGTGATATTCATGCAAACATTTTACAATTCCAAAGACACAAATGTGGCAAATATTGGGAAATACTACACCAAATGCCGATTTGGTTTCCCTAGACCAGTTACAAATACAGGTCAAGTGAACAACCTCATGTCTTCAGTTAGACATAGTGTTAAAGGTAAGTCACCTAAAAATACATATTGCATAAAAAGAAAAGAAGAAGAAAAATATATCAATGATTACAATGCAATCATTGCCCACTTATGGAATGCAAACATAGACGTGCAGTACATTGCAGACAATTCTACTGCAGTTGCACGATATGTCAGAGCATACTTAACCAAATCAGAAAAGACAGAGCTCCAAGACCTCTGGAATGCCCTGTCATCAGATAAAACAGTGTCTCAGAAATTATAAATCTTGGCCATAAAAATGCTGTCCCATAGAGTATGTGGATCCTATGAAGCAGCTGATCGATTAACTGGTACTGCATTGTATGGTAAATCTGCAAATATAGTATGGCTAAGTCTTGGTCCAGCTAAATCTAGAAAAAGAGTTCTAACATCATAAGAAGATATAGAAACAATAGCCAAACATGATCCCAACAGCCAAGACATTTTAAAAAACAATTTATTGGACACATACTACCCAAACAGGAGTACCACTTTGGAAACCATGAGTCTATACCACAAAGCCCAAAACTACACATACAAAAATAATATAAAACCTGATGAACAAAACCATAAATACAAAGTGACAAACTGTGAAGGCAGCTTAGTAAAACTCACCAAATCAAATTTAATTAATCATATCAAATTGTCATTAAAGACTCCTCAACATAAAGGAGTATATTACGTGTCCCTGCTACAAATCTTTAAACCATGGAGAAAAGAAGAAGAAATACTAGATAACTATGACTGATATGAAGACGCTTTCAAAGCAAATGAAAGCAGTATAACTGATGTAAACTTTGCACAGTACAAAACAATGTTGCACAATGAACAGCAACACGAAGAAGAACTCCAGGCCCAACTAGATAAGGACACTCCTGACAGTAGTCAACCTTCTGTCACAGGAAGCCAAGAACCACTGGGAGACTCACTAATAACAAATGAGGCAGAATTAGCTATGATAGAAGTAGAAAACACCATGTGTCAGTATGAATAAAAAGAAGACTTAACCATACTACAATCAAAGCTAACCATTGAGCAATGTAGCATTTTCAAGAAGTAACAAAAGAAATTGCACATGGTGTACAACATGAAAACAATGAATGCACATGTCAAAATTACAAACCTGTACTATTGTATGTCAGTGGTGAAGCTGGTTCTGGCAAAACATTCCTAATCAAAATCATCAGTAAGTTCCTTCAACAATTGACAAACAGCAAACTGTCAGCTGTTGTCACTGCCCCCACAGGTTTAGCTGCCTACAACATAGGTGGTGCCACTTTACTCCGATTACTACTCCTGCCAGTAGAACACCAAAACAAATTAGATTATTACAAACTTTCTGCTGAAGCTGCAATGGAACTACGCAGAGTATTGAAACAAATGAAAATGCTACTAATAGATGAAGTGAGCATGGTGCCCAACCTAATGTTGGCTTTGATTCACCACAGAATACAAGAAGTACTCAAAACAAACTATGAAGAGCTCTTTGCAGGAAAACACATTATTGTTTTCGGAGAGCTTCTTCAATTGACACCAGTAAAAGGTGAGCCTATTTTTAAAACATTAGGACACAAACTCTGCCGTAAAACTGTTGGCAGCATTGGAAATGTCAGCCTTTGGCAACATTTCCAATACAGAGAATTAACAGAAAACATGCGCCAATCTGCAGATCTCACTTATGCCAACATCTTAAAAAGTATCAGAGTTGGTATACTTTCTAAAGAAGCAGAAGCAATATTGAAAACCCGGCACATTCATGCACTTTATGGCGATAATGCATGTGCTACAGATGTTATGGAACAATTAGCCCACAAAAATGTCAATTGTATGGCCTTAATGCCAACTCTTGCAAGCTGTTTCAAATTCAATGAAATAATGTTAAGTAAAGAAATGCAACCAATAATGGAAATTAGCGCCACAGACAAACTAGATGTACATGGAATGACACTACCCATGTGTGACCAAGCCACAACAAGACTAAATAGTTTAGAAAAATCAATCTCAAACACAGCAGGCTTGGAAAAGATATTAAAATTATCCTTAAATTGCAGAGTAATGCTGAAACGTAACCTTGACGTGGACCAAGGACTAGTTAATGGAGCACTGGGTACAGTTGTTGGCTTTCAAACATACCCACATGACAACAAAATTCAGTTTGTCAATATTCTCTTTGATAAACTTTCAGAAGTAAAAAGAATAGGACGCTCAACAGCTCGATTCCTTCTCTTCAAAGACATGTATGTACGCAGAGAACAATTTTCTCTAACTCTTGCATACGCAGTCACCATTCATAAATCACAAGGTCTTACCCTAGATAAAGCAATGATAGACATTGGTAACACAGTCTTTAAAGAAGGCATGAGCTACGTAGCACTATCACGCTTACGTACACTTAACAGTCTATTTCTAATCAACTTTGATGCAAGTAAAATAAACGCTGATATTCCTTGCATTTTAGAATACAATAGACTTCGTTCACTATACACTCCCCATCTAAACACATATTCTGTTCCACAAAAAGTAAAACATTATAAAAGAAAAAAAAATCAAACAGAAAAGCAACAGGATGTTACTGCAAATCCCCCAAAGAGAGTAAAAGAAAGTAATACTTCATCAAGTGCCACAAGCAAAAAAGAATCAATTAGGGAAAGTAAACCAGGTACTTCTTCAAAGAAGGAAGACAAACTCCAAAAAAAACAGTCAGATACAGAACTACCTGGTCCATTTAAACTCTCAAATATAGTTGGTATAAGTTGCTATGCAAATGTAGCAATGAATATTCTATTTCAATTACCACCAATTGTTGAGAACATTTACTTACACAGTACAGACCCATTGTGTTTGCAAATGTTAGTACTGCACAGAAATGCAGCAAACAATCCTGACAAAACGTATAGTGTTTATGGAATAAGACAACAATTGGACTACTGTGATGGAATGGTGAAATTCACTATAAATTCACAGGAAGATCCAAAAGAATTTCTAATGTACTTACTATTAGTACTGGAAAACAAAAACATACCTATAAATGAAATCTTCCAGATTTCATTCATGTGGAAACATACATGCACTCTCTGCAACAATGTGACACAAGAACAAATCGCCAATGAGTGTTTGTGTATATATCAATACCTAATTCTGAATCCGTTCCATTTCAGCAACTTGTACAAAATGCAAACCAGATTATGTTCGACCTGCAATTCAGATAATCGCTTCACGTTAGTAATACAAACACATAGTAAATACATAATACTAATGCTTCTACGTTACAATGCAGATGGTACCAAAAAGAACAGCAAGCTGACTGGATTCACACATGGTCAAATATCACTTGGTAGGAAAACCTTCACAACAATAGGTATAATCTACCACGCAGGAGCCACAACCAACTCAGGGTACTGCACTGCATATATAAAAAAGAAATGTGGACGGTTTGAATGTAATGATAGTTCCGTTACTCTAAATCAGAAATTACCAGCAAATCTTACAAATGCTTATTTAATGTTCTTAAAACCAAAATTTGATAACTAAACTGTACTTAAAACTTAAGTACACTTGTAGTAAAAAAATATAAACTGACACAATATTCCAAAAGCTATCTAACTGCCCAAAGATGCTACAACAACTAATCAGATAAATTAATACCACTCAAATAGAGCAAAAAATAGACAGTTAGAATACGCCAATTGGTATCTAACTGTCACAAAATTTAGAAATATCCAAATAGATAAAGCAATACCACGAAATTATATCAAAAAAGAAACAGTTAGAATACGCCTACTGGTATCTAACTGCTCCAAAATGTTAAAATATCCAAACAAATACCTAATATCTTACTGCTCCCAAAAACTGGAACAATCCAATGTATAAAGCATTAGCCAGAAACAACAAGTAAACACTGAAAACAAACAAACAAATAAACTGTAGCATAACAGAATTTTTTTTTTTTTAATCCAACATGGATTGTTTTTCTCCCACAGACCCAATGATTTTAGCAACAAACACAGAAACTGAGCAAATTGCACAGTACTCTGGTTTGTCATCTACTAAATATGAGGGTCAAAAAAAAGAAAAAATTGTGATTGTACAATGTAGTAAGTCTTTATAAAATACTAATACTAACATGCTATTTTCTTTTATCACAGAAATGAACAAGAAAAACATGGACTCCCGTTACTAAATCAAATAGTAAGTATAACATGATAAATACAACCATCGCAGCATAACACACCCATACTGGCTTATAACATTGTTCCTTATAAATTTGTTTTTGACCCAAAGTTAAAAGCCACTATGAGTGTGATATGCTGCGGTGCTTGTGGCCAGGGCATAGAGTCTTGGGTGCATGGCCAAATGTCCATGCACCCAACATTCTATACCCTGGCCACAACCACCGCAGCATATCACACCCATAGATTCAAGCATTTCAACCATTTTAATGTCCGCGGACACAAGGAAGTTCCTAGGACACTTTCAACTTGCCAGAGGACGATACGGACAGCGTCATCAGGACACCCCCATTTTCTTTATGTACGAACATTTCAAGACACCGCGAGTGTTCTTAGAACACTTTCAGCTTGACAACAAACAATACAGACAACGTCTTCAGGACACCCCCTGCGAACATTCCAGGACCCCACGCATCTTCTTAGAACACCTTGAACTTGACACCGAATCCATTCTGTTTATTTACGAACATTTCAGAACAGCCATGTTGTCCGCAGACAAATCGAACACAACAAAAGCGTCTAGCACATTAAAAAAAATACAACATTGCACCTATCTCATACTCCCCCACCCTCCCCAAACACTCTTACACACCAACACACTCCACTAAATACAATTTTTAAACCAAGTTTCACCTCGCTGTCCGCGGTCGTCCGCGAATGCAAGATGTCGGGTGCCACCAAAAATCTGACGCGCTCCATGCCCCACACCGTCCAATCAGCGAACATGTCGGATGTCCGCGGACATCGCTCAAGCTGCTCGGTCAATCAGGGCACTGTCCGCGGAGCGAACTGGGAAGTCCTCCGCGAAGCAAACAGAGATATCATGAATTTTTTTTGCCTTACATTTTGGTCATTTTAATAAAAACTACTGGACGGATTTACAGAAAATTTGCAAAAGGACACTTTCGGAACCAAGCCCCCGCTCCTGCCGCGAATTTGGTGTAAATCCATCCAGCGGTTTGGGCTGTAGGCATGCGCAAAGTTTTTTCCCATTATGTCTGTGGGAAAAAACACAAGTTTTGGGACCCCCCTATAACTTTGCCCCCCCTGGACTAAACCTCTCCCTCCCGCACACCCCCCACTCATGCCCCATATGTCTCTCCCCCCCACCCCCGCTCATGCCCCGTGTGTCTCTCCCCATCCCGCCCACCCCCCGCTCATGCCCCGTGTGTCTCTCCCCCTCCCGCCCACCCCCCGCTCATACCTCATGTTTCTCTCCCCCTCCCGGCCACCCCCTGCTCATGCCCCATGTGTCTCTCCCCCTCTCACCCACCCCCCGCTCATACCCCGTGTGTCTTTCCCTCCCTCGCGCACACCCCCCGCTCATACCCCGTGTCCCTATCCCTCCCGCCGCCCACCCCCCGCTCATGCCCCATGTGTCTATCCCTCCCGCCGCCCACCTCCCGCTCATACCCCGTGTCTCTATCCCTCCTGCTGCCCCCCCGCTCATGCCCCGTGTGTCTAGCCCTCCCGCCGCCTACCCCCCGCTCATGCCCCATGTGTCTATCCCTTTCGCCCCCCGCTCATGCACCGTGTGTCTATCCCTCCCGCCGCCCACCCCCCACTCATGCCCCGTGTGTCTATCCCTCCCGTCACTCATGCCCTGTGTGTCTATCGTCCCGCCGCCCACCCCCCGCTTATGCCCCGTGTCTCTATCCCTCCCGCCGCCCACCCCCCACTCATGTCCCGTGTGTCTATCCCTCCCACCGCCCACCCCCAGCTCATGCCCCGTGTCTCTATCCCTCCCGCTGCCCACCCCCTGCTCATGCCCCGTGTGTCTATCCCTCCCGCCGCCCAACCCCCGCTCATGCCTATTAGGGAGAATTCTCTGTTTAGGCTGAATTTCCTAACCTAGCGAGTCCCCCAGCAGCTTTGCTGGATTTCTGGAGTTTTTTTTTTTCCATCCTGCCAAGAGTGAGACTCTTTTCTCCCCCACTCTTGGACATGAATGTGGTTAATTCCTTTGAATGTCAATGTGTTCTATTGTCTATGGGGTCTTTTACTCCATAGGGTCTCATGTGTTTTACTATGTGTGTTACACCGCACCCTCCGTGCCGTAACACTGGGGCGTCCTAGAGGATCCCCACCATAGACTCCATACCCTGGGACTGACTATTGTCTCCCAGGGCATGTAAAGTCACCATTGGCTTTACTAGACCTAAATTTACTAACAGAACTAGTACAAACCCTCCTATTGTGGACGTACTAGTAGGGGTAATTCGATTACCCCTGGGTCTGTTATTCGAGGGGGCACTGTCCTGTCCCCCCTCGTCGAGTTTTGGCTGGTGGCAGTGGAAACTACTTGTTATATTCGACCCCGAATATAATTCTATGGGATTCTTCCCATTGTTGGAGGCTAATACTTTTTCCCGTTAGTCTCTGACATACCGCCGGTTTATTTGTCTTAAATAAATCTACCGGTCGGTATTTTCTGCCAGAACTCGGTTTTTAAAATGGCGTCTGTGTTCACCTCTGTAACTCCGAACCAAAGGTTGAGCCCTTTGTTCCACTTTTGGCGGGCTTCTACACCGAAGCCCTCAAGAGTGGTGCCATTCTGTCTGGGTACCACAGGAGGTGTGGGAGGGGGTTTAGGCACCCTGGACTGAGTTGCCTTGCCAACTCAAGTCGCACTCTGGTGTGATTGGCCCAAGTGGTGAGCCACCCCGCTCACCACTTAGCGTGTTTTGATTGACAGCTAGGCTGAATGAATGGGGGTTTCCTGCATAAAAGCAGGGCTTTTGGGACTGGATCTTCAGAAGTCGCCACAGGACCTAAGAATCCGACGAGGGTAAAGCTGAGCCAACCTACAATGACGACACCTCTGGTGGAGCCCTGCTGAACCGTCTCACCACTTCCCAACGACAGAGGAGATCTCCCGGCTGGAGAGTCTTCTTCCCCTGACTGGTGGGAACAACCAGTCTCTTTGCTTTTTCTTCGCTTCCATGGCATACGGGTCGAATTGCCTGTGCTGAGCACCCCGGCAACCGGATAGCCACTAGCCTGTACCGCGACCAAAAGGTGGTGCCTTGTGACGGAGCACTCCACGGCTGGTCTCTTCCCTGGTGGTGCAATGATCTTGAACTTTCCTTCAACGACGAGACCATCTTATCTCTTGGCAAAGCCCCGACTTGCATCCACCACCAGGAACAACTGCCCCCGCCGGAGCTTTCTCTCCACATACATGGTACCGTGTCCGCCTGGCTTCCCTTGTAACGGTTAGCGTGAGGTGTCTTAATCTTGCCTCTCTATCGGGTCGCCTCCAGACCTTCTTAACTTTTTGTTCCAAACTGGTCCAACCTTTCTGTGACAATTTGCTACAAAGACTCGAAGTGCATTTCCACTGTGATACTTTTTGGGACATATCGCCTTGCCTCTCTCCGAGTGGGCCTGGCCTCTGAACGTTGTGATCCACAGTAGAACCTGCCTTACTTGCCTTGCATTTGCTTCGTAAAAGAGTTTGTACCGAGTTGGTTGCATACCCTGCCTTTTCTCTCCCGTTCTAACGAATATTAGAGTGCCATCTAGGTTAAAGCATTCACCTCTGTCTGCAAATAAGTGGTGCCGTTGAACCTAGACTTGTCGAAATATTGTTAGAGGAGTGAGATACTTATAGTAATTGTAATTGAAGTTGTTTGCCGTATTAGTGCCAGTGTGTTTTTCATAGATGTGTTTTTATAAATAAATAACTATATATCTTTACACCCAAGCTATGTTTCGTGCCTGCTTGTTCTACTGTGTAGATTGCCCTATTTTGTATACTCCACATACTGCCTAACTCTTCTTGAGGGAAGTCTGACTGCTCAGCCACAGCTACCAAGTGAATCTGTGGGGTACAGACTGCTACCAAGTGGGTTTACTGCCAAACACCTGTAGGCCTAAATCTTTTGCAGTGGTCCCAGAGGGAACTGCAAAGGTTTCCGCTTAACACTGGTGTACAGCGGTGGGATTTGTATCGAGTATACAGTTTAGAGTGCTTTACAACACTTTAGGATAACTAACCACAAAGCTTATCACTAAAAAGCAACTTTCAAAAACATGTCTACTATGGAAGTTTACAGTCAAGATTCCTTGTCAGGTGAAATACTGAGAGTTTGAGAGCTCTCTGTAGACAAGAGAATCTTTCTGTAAGAGGCAAGAAAGTAGAACTGATAGCGAGACTGCTGGAAGACCAAAGTCTGGGTACTGGTTCAGAGGAACCAACTTCTCTAGCAAATGTAGAAAACAGTGATGGTATTGATCTGAATCAAAGTCTTGAAAATGAGTCAGAAGAGGAAAGTGAATCTAATGAAATTAGCCACTCTGAGCCTCTGTCTGCCTTACCTACTGTACCTACGGGGCCCATAACAGGTCCCACATGTAACCCTGCTTATTTTGAACTTGAAAAAATGAAGCTCGAATTAGAGTACAAACGGTTTTTAGCCCAATCTGAAAGAAACCAAGAGCTAGAGTTCAGACGGATGAATGCCCAGGCTGAGCAGAAGCAAGCTGAATTAAGGCTCAGAGAAATAGAACTTAATCATGAGTTAGAGATGAAAAATGTATCTGTGGAAAATGCTTCTCTCTCCTCTGGTTCCTCTAGAATTTCCATTCCCAAAAGACCCCGGATGCCTAAGGAATTAGTGGGTATGTATGAACCTAGATTGGATGTGTTGGATTGGTTAAAACTGTTTGAATCTAATCATGGGCTCCAGGACATCACAGGGAATGAGTTACTTCCCTGGTTGTTCTCTAGGCTTCCCCCTGTTGCGACTGATGTGGTAATGGAGTTGGAGGAGGTGGATAAGAAGGATTACGAAAGTGTGAAACTAGCTTTGATAGCTAGGTTCGGGAAGACCCCTTTCCAGTATCTTAAGAGGTTTAGAACCCTCAAAAAGCATGATGGTACCCGTTGGGCTACCTGGATGAGTGAAGGGTTGAAAAACTTAGAGGGATGGATTAAGGGTTACAAGGTGAACACTTATGAGGGTATAAAGAATCTTTTTATGTTGGAGTCTATTTATGATGCCTGTTTTCCTGAGCTCAGACAGCACTTGGCTGATTAGAAGGAATTGGATTCCAGGGAGCTAGCTAGGGCTGCTGACTTGTGGGTTACCAGCAGGGCTACTCATAAGGATTCTGGGGCAACTGCGAAAAAGGATGAGGGAAAACAGCCTAAAAAAGACTCAAAAGAGAATTCTAATAACTCAAATTCCAAAGAGGGCCCCAAACAAAACCATAAGGGTAAGCCACAAGGAAAACCGTAACAGAATAGTGTACCTTCTGGTGTCAAACCAGAGGGAGGCCAGAACAAGCCACCATTCCAGAAAGCATTCGGTAAATGCTTTGTTTGTGGCTCGACTGACCATGTGAATGGAGATCCCAGATGCAAGGGTAAACCTTCAGGGGTCCAGCTTGTCTCCTTAGCCTTCGCTCCAGAGGAGGAAGTCCAAATGGCAAGTGGAAACTTTCTACTGCTGGCTGATGAACCCATTGGAGTCTCAGCCAGTGTTTCTTTAGTGTCTCTGGGTTTGTGGAAACAACAGAATTTAGATGTCTATAATTCTATCCCAGATAATACTAAAGAGTATTAAAAGGACAGTATCCAGGTGAATGGTCATGAGACTCCTGCCATTAGGGACACTGGGGCCAGCATAACTGTGGTGGATAAATCTTTTTTTCAGGCTGAGGATGTTGCTAAGGCACCCAAACGCCTCACCAAGTTAGCTGGAGGGCCTGTGCAGATGCTTCCCCAATTACCAGTTCTCATCCAGTGTAATGACATGACTGTGAAGATACCTGTCAGCATACAGAGTGAGGTACGAGGACGAGTTCTGTTGGGTAATGATTTAACTACTCTCGGAGTTGTGTCTCATACCCCCAGACCTCCTAGTAAATGGTTACAGGAGCGAACCAAACCTGCAAGGGAGAGAACCATGAGAGGTACTCTCCAGGAGATGATGAAGAAAGATATCACTCCTGCTCCACTAGAATTGTCAGCTGCTGTCTCAAAGAAATCAGAAGCGAAAGGGCAACCTAAAACTTCTATACCGAAACCCGCAGCCCGCATTTCAGTGCAGCCAACAAGGACTTCCCCGCGGTTGTCCAAAGTTAAACCCTTAACTCCCCCTCCAGATGAGGCTGAGAGGGTGGTACAACCCTGTGTGGTAGAATTAGACTCTGAGGAAGAGCTAATGGAAGGCCAGGAACTCATTGGAGATCTGGATCCTGTTGACCATCCTGAGCTGCAGTCTTTACTGGCAGAAGGTGGACCCAGCAGGGCAGACTTCAGTGAGGGACAGAGAGAATGTCCAACTCTGGAAGGTCTTCGCACACCAGGCAGAAACTCTGGCTGAAGTGCAAGAGCCTGGGAAATACAGGTTGCACTGGGAAGATGGCCTCTTCTACAGTGAACCGACCGAGTCTGCACCTGGAGACTACAAACGACTTGTAGTACCCCAAGAGAACAGACCACAGTTCTTGCAGTTAGCCCACGAGATTCCTTTGGCTGGTCACTTGAGTTTCAAGAAGACTAAGGAAAGGCTCTCTCTCTACTTTTATTGGCCGAAGATGAGGGCCGAAGTAGAAAAACACTGCAGGAGCTGCCACACCTGCCAGACCTCTGGTAAGGTGGGCTCCAAGAATGTGGCACCTTTAGTGCCTCTCCCAGTTGTGGGAGTCCCATTTGAGAGAGTAGGGATTGACATTGTTGGTCCCCTTGATCCTCCAACCTCCTCAGGCAACAGGTTTATACTTGTTGTAGTAGACCATGCTACTAGGTATCCTGAGGCAATTCCTTTGAGGACTGTTACAGCTCCGGCTGTGGCTAAGGCCCTCCTTGGTATTTTTACCAGGGTCGGGTTTCCTAAGGAAGTAATCTCTGACAGGGGGTCAAACTTTATGTCCCACTACATGAAAGCCATGTGGAAAACCTGTGGAGTTACTTACAAGTTCTCAACAGCTTACCACCCACAAACCAATGGATTGGTAGAAAGGTTCATCTGAACCATGAAGAGCATGATAGGTGCTTTAGAAGAACCCCTTAAACGAAAGTGGGACCTTCTACTGCCATGCCTTCTCTTTGCTTATAGAGAAGTCCCTCAGGAGGGAGTAGGTTATTCTCCCTTTGAGCTTCTCTATGGTCATCCCGTCAGAGGTCCATTGGCCCTGATTAAGGAGGGGTTGGAGAGTGCTCCTTCCCCTAAGCCAGTCAGAGTGACTGACTACGTGGTAGGTCTCCGGAGGAGAATGTCGCACATGATGACAGAAGCAAGTAATAACTTGAAAGCTGGACAAGCATTGGTCAAGCACTGGCATGATCAAAAGGCTAACATGGTTGAGTTTACTCAAGACCAGCTAGTTCTCGTTATGATCCTAACAAGGCAGAGGGCCTTGCAAGACAAATGGATGGGACCCTTCAGAGTTGTGGGTAAACTTGGAGAGGTCAACTATCTGGTAGACTTGGGCAATCCCAAGGAGGCTCCGACAGTCTTCCACACCAACCGACTCAAAGCGTATGTCTCGAGACCTGATGTAGGAGCGTTGCTTCTAGCATCATCAGAGGAAGAAGAAGAGAGTGAAGCTCTTCCTGATCTCCTCAGAGGCTTACCTTTAGACGAAAAAATTGAAGGAGTGAATCTCTCTTCAAATCTGACACCTGAGCAACAAGAAGAGTGAACATCTATGTTGAATCAGTTTGCCTCTCTGTTCTCACTTTCACCAGGCTTGACCCCTTGAGGCCAGCATGACATACTCACTGGTGACTGTCTGCCAGTCAAAAGCAGAGGATACAGAATGTCAGAAAATGTACGAACCCACATCAAAGGTAAGGTCAGCAAGATGCTTGATCTCGGGGTAATAGAGCCCTCTACTAGTCCATGGTCTAGCCCAGTTGTGTTAGTACCAAAGGCAGGATCTAAAGAACTTAGATTCTGCATGGATTATAGAGCTCTTAATGCAGTCACCAAGACTGATGCCCACCCTTTGCCAAGAACAGATGAGTTGGTGGATAAACTTGGTTCAGCCAAGTTCCTCAGCACATTTGACTTGACGCCAGGCTATTGGCAAATAGCCCTGACAGACCATGCCAAGGAGAAAACTGCATTTTCTACCCCCGTTGGCTTATACCAGTTTAAGGTGATGCCTTTCTGATTGACAAATGCACCTGCTACATTTCAACGGATGGTAAACCAGGTTCTGAATGGGATGGAGGACTTCTGCATGGCATATACGTGGATGACATAGCAGTGTTCAGCAATTCCTGGGAAGAACATGTAACCAACCGAAGAGATGTTTTGCAGGCTCTTGGACGAGCCAATCTGACCATAAAGGCGAGTAAATGCCAAATTGGACAGAGTAAGGTAGTCTATCTTGGACATGAGGTAGGAGGTGGAGAAATAAGGCCTTTGCTCAGTAAGATTGAAGCTGTGCAAAATTGGACAACACCTACTACTCAGACCCAGGTGAGAGCCTTCTTAGGTCTCACTGGGTATTACAGGAATTTCATTGAGAACTATGGAACCATAGCTTCTCCTCTGAATGTCATCTCCTCTCCCAAATTTCCTAAAAAGGTTAGATGGAACGAGGAGTGCAATCAGGCTTTTGATAACCTGAAAAAGGCTCTTTGCCAATCCCCAGTACTCGGAGCTCCTGATTACCACCAAACTTTCATTGTGCAGACAGATGCTTCTAATGTAGGAATAGGTGCTGTACTCAGTCAACTGGATGGGAAAGGTAGGGAGCACCCCGTTTGCTTCATCAGCCGCAAGCTGAAGGATCCTGAAACAAGGTGGGCAACAATCGAAAGAGAATGCTTTGCTATCGTGTGGGCTCTGAAGAAGTTTAGGCCATACTTGTATGGTTCTACTTTTGTCATTCAGACTGACCACCAACCCTTGAGATGGTTAATGCAAATGAAAGGGGAAAACCCAAAACTACTGAGATGGTCAATCTGCCTGCAAGGGTTTGATTTCACCATTGATCACAGGTCAGGGTGTCACCACCAAAATGCTGATGGTCTCTCTAGGATGTATGTCATCGACTAGAGGAATGAGATTCATCCAGGAGAGGATTAAATCCTCCTGTCCCTTAGTCTGGGGGGGGGGCGATTGTTAGGGAGAATTCTCTGTTTAGGCTGAATTTCCTGACCTAGCGAGTCCCCCAGCAGCTTTGCTGGATTTCTGGAGTTTGTTTTTTTCCATCCTGCCAAGAGTGAGACTCTTTTCTCCCCCACTCTTGGACATGAATGTGGTTAATTCCTCTGAATGTCAACGTGTTCTATGGGCTATGGGGTCTTTTACTCAATAAGGTCTCATGTGTTTTACTATGTGTGTTACACTGCACCCTCCGTGCCATAACACTGGGGCGTCCTAGAGGATCCCCACCATAGACTCCATACCCTGGGACTGACTACTGTCTCCCAGGGCATGTAAAGTCACCATTGGCTTTACTAGACCTAAATTTACTAACAGAACTAGTACAAACCCTCCTATTGTGGACGTACTCTTAGGGGTAATTCGATTACCCCTGGGTCTGTTATTCGAGGGGGCACTGTCCCGTCCCCCCTCATCGAGTTTTGGCTGGTGGCAGTGGAAACTACTTGTTATATTCGACCCCGAATATAATTCTATGGGATTCTTCCCATTGTTGGAGGCTAATACTTTTTCCCGTTAGTCTCTGACATAACGCCGGTTTATTTGTCTTAAATAAATCTACCGATCGGTATTTTCTGCCAGAACTCGGTTTTTAAAATGGCGTCTGTGTTCACCTCTGTAACTCCGAACCAAAGGTTGAGCCCTTTGTTCCACTTTTGGCGGGCTTCTGCACCGAAGCCCTCCAGAGTGGTGCCATTCTGTCTGGGTACCACAGGGGGTGTGGGAGGGGGTTTAGGCACCCTGGACTCAGTTGCCTTGCCAACTCAAGTCGCACTCTGGTGTGATTGGCCCAAGTGGTGAGCCACCCCGCTCACCACTTAGCGTGTTTTGATTGACAGCTAGGCTGAATGAATGGGGGTTTCCTGCATAAAAGCAGGGCTTTTGGGACTGGATCTTCAGATGTCGCCACAGGACCTAAGAATCCGACGAGGGTAAAGCTGAGCCGACCTGCAATGACGACACCTCCGGTGGAGCCCTGCTGATCCGTCTCACCACTTCCCAACGACAGAGGAGATCTCCCGGCTGGAGAGTCTTCTTCCCCTGACTGGTGGGAACAACCAGTCCCTTTGCTTTTTCTTCGCTTCCAGGGCGTAGGGGTCGAATTGCCTGTGCTGAGCACCCCGGCAACCGGATAGCCACTAGCCCTTACCATGCCCAAAAGGTGGTGCCTTGTGACGGAGCACTCCGCGGCTGGTCTCTTCCCTGGTGGTGCAACGATCTTTAACTTTCCTTCGACGACGAGACCATCTCATCTCTTGGCAAAGCCCCGACTTGCATCCACCACCAGGAACAACTGCCCCCGCCGGAGTAGTCTCTCCACATACAAGGTACCGTGTCCGCCTGGCTTACCTTGTGGCGGTTAGTGTGAGGTGTCTTAATCCTTGCCTCTCCATCGGGTCGCCTCCAGACCTTCTTAACTTTTTGTTCTAAACTGGTCCAACCTTTCTGTGACAATTTACTACAAAGACTCAAAGTGCATTTCCACTGTGATACTTTTTGGGACATATCTCCTTGCCTCTCTCCGAGTGAGCCTAGCCTCTGAACGTTGTGATCCACAGTAGACCCTGCCTTACTTGCCTTGAATTTGCTTCGTAAAAGAGTTGGTACCGAGTTGGTTGCATACCCTGCCTTTTCTCTCCCGTTCTAACGAATATTAGAATGCCATCTAGGTTAAAACATTCACCTCTGTCTGCAAATAAGTGGTGCCTTTGAACCTAGACTTGTCGAAATATTGTTAGAGGAGTGAGATACTTATAGTAATTGTAATTGAAGTTGTTTGCCGTATTAGTGCCAGTGTGTTTTTCATAGATGTGTTTTTATAAATAAATAACTATATATCTTTACACCCAAGCTCTGTTTCGTGTCTGCTGGTTCTACTGTGTAGATTGCCCTATTTTGTATACTCCACATACTGCCTAACTCTTCTTGAGGGAAGTCTGACTGCTCAGCCACAGCTACCACGTGACTCTGTGTGGTACAGACTGCTACCAAGTGGGTTTACTGACAAACACCTGTAGGCCTAAATCTTTTGCAGTGGTCCCAGAGGGAACTGCACAGGTTTCCGCTTAACACTGGTGTACAGCGATGGGATTTGTATCGAGTATACAGTTTAGAGTGCTTTTCAACACTTTAGGATAACTAACCACAAAGCTTAGCACTAAAAAGCAACTTTCAAAAACATGTCTACTATGGAAGTTTACAGTCAAGCGTCCTTGTCAGGTGAAAATACTGAGAGTTTGAGAGCTCTCTGTAGACAAGAGAATCTTTCTGTATGAGGCAAGAAAGTAGAACTGATAGCGAGACTGCTGGAAAACCAAAGTCTGGGTACTGGTTCAGAGGAACCAACTTCTCCAGCGAATCTAAAAACAGTGATGGTATTGATCTGAATCAAAATCTTGATAATGAGTCAGAAGAGGAAAGTGAACCTTATGAAATTAGCCACTCTGACCCTCTGTCTGCCTTACCTACTGTACCTACGGGGCCCATACCAGGTCCCACATGTAACCCGCTTATTTTGAACTTGAAAAAATGAAGCTCGAATTAGAGTACAAATGGTTTTTAGCCCAATCTGAAAGAACCAAGAGCTAGAGTTCAGACGGATGAATGCCTAGGCTGAGCAGAAGCAAGCTGAATTAAGGCTCAGAGAAATAGAACTTAATCATGAGTTAGAGATGAAAAAGTTATCTGTGGAAAATGCTTCTCTCTCCTCTGGTTCCTCTAGAAGTTCCAGTTGCAAAAGACCCCGGATGCCTAAGGAATTAGTGGGTATGTATGAACCTAGATTGGATGTGTTGGATTGGTTAAAACTGTTTGAATATAATCATGGGCTCCAGGACATCACAGGGAATGAGTTACTTCCCTGGTTGCTCTCTCGGCTTCCCCTGTTGCGACTGATGTGGTAATGGAGATGGGGGAGGTGGATAAGAAGGATTATGAAAGTGTGAAACTAGCTTTGATAGCTAGGTTTGGGAAGACCCCTTCCCAGTATCTTAAGAGGTTTAGAACCTTCAAAAAGCATGATGGTACCCCTTGGGCTACCTGGGTGAGTGAAGGGTTGAAAAACTTAGAGGGATGGATTAAGGGTTACAAGATGAACACTTATGAGGCTATGAAGAATCTTTTTATGTTGGAGTCTATTTATGATGCCTGTTCTCCTGAGCTCAGACAGCACTTGGCTGATTCGAAGGAATTGGATTCCAGGGAGCTAGCTAGGGCTGCTGACTTGTGGGTTGCCAACAGGGCTACTCATAAGGATTCTGGGGCAACTCAGAAAAAGGATGAGGGAAAACAGCCTAAAAAAGACTCAAAAGAGAATTCTAATAACTCAAATTCCAAAGAGGGCCCCAAACAAAACCATAAGGGTAAGCCACAAGGAAAACCGTAACAGAATAGTGTACCTTCTAGTGCCAAACTGGAGGGAGGCCAGAACAAGCCACCATTCCAGAAAGCATTCGGTAAATGCTTTGTTTGTGGCTCGACTTACCATGTGAAAGGAGATCCCAGATGCAAGGGTAAACCTCCAGCTTGTCTCCTTAGCCTTCGCTCCAGAGGAGGAAGTCCTAATGGCAAGTGGAAACTTTCTACTGCTGGCTGATGAACCCATTGGAGTCTCAGCCAGTGTTTCTTTAGTGTCTCTGGGTTTGTGTGAACAACAGAATTTAGATGTCTATAATTCTATCCCAGATAATACTAAAGAGTATTATAAGAACAGTGTCCAGGTGAATGGTCAGGAGACTCCTGCCATTAGGGACACTGGGGCCAGCATAACTGTGGTGGATAAATCTTTTTTTCAGGCTGAGGATGTTGCTAAGGCACCCAAACGCCTCACCAAGTTAGCTGGAGGGCCTGTGCAGATGCTTCCCCAAATACCAGTTCTCATCCAGTGTAATGACATGACT
This sequence comes from Ambystoma mexicanum, assembly GCF_040938575.1. Taxonomy (NCBI): domain Eukaryota; kingdom Metazoa; phylum Chordata; class Amphibia; order Caudata; family Ambystomatidae; genus Ambystoma; species Ambystoma mexicanum. The sequence continues at coordinate 467,475,509 of NC_090928.1, read as the reverse complement.
GTGAAGATACCTTTCAGCATACAGAGTGAGGTACGAGGACGAGTTCTGTTGGGTAACGATTTAAAAACTCTCGGAGTTGTGTCTCATACCCCCAGACCTCCTAGTAAACGGTTACAGGAGCTAACCAGACCTGCAAGAGAGAGAACCATGAGAGGTACTCTCGAGGAGATGATGAAGAAAGATATCACTCCTGCTCCACTAGAATTGTCAGCTGCTGTCTCAAAGAAATCAGAAGCGAAAGGGCAACCTAAAACTTCTATACCGAAACCCGCAGCCCGCATTTCAGTGCAGCCAACAAGGACTTCCCCGCGGTTGTCCAAAGTTACACCCGTAACTCCCCCTCCAGCTGAGGCTGAGAGGGTGGTACAACCCTGTGTGGTAGAATTAGACTCTGAGGAAGAGCTAATGGAAGGCCAGGAACTCATTGGAGATCTGGATCCTGTTGACCACCCTGAGCTGCAGTCTTTACTGGCAGAAGGTGGACCCAGCAGGGCAGACTTCAGTAAGGGACAGAGAGAATGTCCAACTCTGGAAGGTCTTCGCCACCAGGCTGAAGCTCAGGCTGAAGGACAAGAGCCTGGGAAATACAGGTTGCACTGGGAAGATGGCCTCTTCTACAGTGAACCGACCGAGTCTGCACCTGGAGACTACAAACGACTTGTAGTACCCCAAAAGAACAGACCACAGTTCTTGCAGTTAGCCCACGAGATTCCTTTGGCTGGTCACTTGAGTTTCAAGAAGACTAAGGAAAGGCTCTCTCTCTACTTTTATTGGCCGAAGATGAGGGCCGAAGTAGAAAAACACTGCAGGAGCTGCCACACCTGCCAGATCTCTGGTAAGGTGGGCTCCAAGAAAGTGACACCTTTAGTGCCTCTCCCAGTTGTCGGAGTCCCATTTGAGAGAGTAGGGATTGACATTGTTGGTCCCCTTGATCCTCCAACCTCCTCAGGCAACAGGTTTATACTTGTTGTAGTAGACCATGCTACTAGGTATCCTGAGGCAATTCCTATGAGGACTGTTACAGTTCCGGCTGTGGCTAAGGCCCTCCTTGGTATTTTTACCAGGGTCGGGTTTCCTAAGGAAGTAATCTCTGACAGGAGGTCAAACTTTATATCCCACTACATGAAAGCCATGTGGAAAACCTGTGGAGTTACATACAAGTTCTCAACAGCTTACCACCGACAAACCAATGGGTTGGTAGAAAGGTTCAACCGAACCATGAAGAGCATGATAGGTGCTTTAGAAGAACCCCTTAAACGAAAGTGGAACCTTCTACTGCCATGCCTTCTCTTTGCTTATAGAGAAGTCCCTCAGGAGGGAGTAGGTTATTCTCCCCTTGAGCTTCTCTTTAGTCATCCCATCAGAGGTCCATTGGCCCTGATTAAGGAGGGGTTGGAGAGTGCTCCTTCCCCTAAGCCAGTCAGAGTGACTGACTACGTGATAGGTCTCCGGAGGAGAATGTCGCACATGATGACAGAAGCAAGTAATAACTTGAAAGCTGGACAAGCATTGGTCAAGCACTGGCATGATCAAAAGGCTAACATGGTTGAGTTCACTCAAGACCAGCTAGTTCTCGTTATGAGCCCAACAAGGCAGAGGGCCTTGCAAGACAAATTGATGGGACCCTTCAGAGTTGTGGGTAAACTCGAAGAGGTCAACTATCTGGTGGACTTGGGCAATCCCAAGGAGGCTCCGACAGTCTTCCACACCAACCGACTCAAAGCGTATGTCTCGAGACCTGATGTAGGAGCGTTGCTTCTAGCATCATGAGAGGAAGAAGAAGAGAGTGAAGCTCTTCCTGATCTCCTCAGAGGCTTACCTTTAGATGAAAAAAATTGGAGTGAATCTCTCTTCAAATCTGACACCTGAGCAACAAGAAGAGTGCAAATCTATGTTGAATCAGTTTGCCTCTCTGTTCTCACTTTCACCAGGCTTGACCCCTTGGGGCCAGCATGACATACTCATTGGTGACTGTCTGCCAGTCAAAAGCAGAGGATACAGAATGTCAGAAAATGTATGAACCCACATCAAAGGTGAGGTCAGCAAGATGCTTGATCTCGGGGTAATAGAGCCCTCTACTAGTCCATGGTCTAGCCCAGTTGTGTTAGTACCAAAGGCAGGATCTAAAGAACTTAGATTCTGCGTGTATTATAGAGCTCTTGATGCAGTCACCAAGACTGACGCCCACCCTTTGCCAAGAACAGATGAGTTGGTGGATAAACTTGGTTCAGCCAAGTTCCTCAGCACATTTGACTTGACGTCATGCTATTGGCAAATAGCCCTGACAGACCATGCCAAGGAGAAAACTGCATTTTCTACCCCCGTTGGCTTATACCAGTTTAAGGTGATGCCTTTCGGTTTGAAAAATGCACCTGCTACATTTCAATGGATGGTAATCCAGGTTCTGAATGGGATGGAGGACGTCTGCATGGCATACTTGGATGACATAGCAGTGTTCAGCAATTGCTGGGAAGAACATGTAACCCACCTAAGAGATGTTTTGCAGGCTCTTGGACGAGCCAATCTGAGCATAAAGGCGAGTAAATGCCAAATTGGACAGAGTAAGGTAGACTATCTTGGACATGAGGTAGGAGGTGGAGAAATAAGGCCTTTGCTCAGTAAGATTGAAGCTGTGCAAAATTGGACAACACCTGCTACTCAGACCCAGGTGAGAGCCTTCTTAGGTCTCACTGGGTATTACCGGAATTTCATTGAGAACTATGGGACCATAGCTTCTCCTCTGAATGTCATCTCCTCTCCCAAATTTCCAAATTTCCTAAAAATGTTAGATGGAATGAGGAGTGCAATCAGGCATTTGAAAACCTGAAAAAGGCTCTTTGCCAAGCCCCAGTACTCAGAGCTCCTGATTACCACCAAACTTTCATTGTGCAGACAGATGCTTCTAATGTAGGAATAGGTGCCGTACTCAGTCAAATGGATGGGAAAGGTAGGGAGCACCCCGTTTGCTTCATCAGCCGCAAGCTGAAGGATCCTGAAACAAGGTGGGCAACAATCGAAAGAGAATGCTTTGCTATCGTCTGGGCTCTGAAGAAATTTAGGCCATACTTGTATGGTTCTACTTTTGTCATTCAGACTGACCACCAACCCTTGAGATGGTTAATGCAAATGAAAGGGGAAAACCCAAAACTACTGAGATGGTCAATCTGCCTGCAAGGGTTTGATTTCACCATTGAGCACAGGTCAGGGTGTCACCACCAAAATGATGATGGTCTCTCTAGGATGTATGTCATCGACTAGAGGTATGAGATTCATCCAGGAGTGGATTAAATCCTCCTGTCCCTTAGTCTGGGGGGGGCGATTGTTAGAGAGAATTCTCTGTTTAGGCTGAATTTCCTAACCTAGCGAGTTCCCCCAGCAGCTTTGCTGGATTTCTGGAGTTTGTTTTTTTCCATCCTGCCAAGAGTGAGACTCTTTTCTCCCCCACTCTTGGACATGAATGTGGTTAATTCCTTTGAATGTGTTCTATGGGCTATGGGGTCTTTTACTCCATAGGGTCTCATGTGTTTTACTATGTGTGTTACACCGCACCCTCTGTGCCGTAACACTGGGGCGTCCTAGAGGATCCCCACCATAGACTCCATACCCTGGGACTGACTATTGTCTCCCAGGGCATGTAAAGTCACCATTGGCTTTACTAGACCTAAATTTACTAACAGAACTAGTACAAACCCTCCTATTGTGGACGTACTAGTAGGGGTGATTCGATTACCCCTGGGTCTGTTATTCGAGGGGGCACTGTCCTGTCCCCCCTCGTCGAGTTTTGGCTGGTGGCAGTGGAAACTACTTGTTATATTCGACCCCAAATATAATTCTATGGGATTCTTCCCATTGTTGGAGGCTAATACTTTTTCCCGTTAGTCTCTGACATACCGCCGGTTTATTTGTCTTAAATAAATCTACCGGTCGGTATTTTCTGCCAGAACTCGGTTTTTAAAATGGCGTCTGTGTTCACCTCTGTAACTCCGAACCAAAGGTTGAGCCCTTTATTCCACTTTTGGCGGGCTTCTACACCGAAGCCCTCCAGAGTGGTGCCATTCTGTCTGGGTACCACAGGGAGTGTGGGAGGGGGTTTAGGCACCCTGGACAGAGTTGCCTTGCCAACTCAAGTCGCACTCTGGTGTGATTGGCCCAAGTGGTGAGCCACCCCGCTCACCACTTAGCGTGTTTTGATTGACAGCTAGGCTGAATGAATGGGGGTTTCCTGCATAAAAGCAGGGCTTTTGGGACTGGATCTTCAGAAGTCGCCACAGGACCTAAGAATCCGACGAGGGTAAAGCTGAGCCGACCTGCAACGACGACACCTCCGGTGGAGCCCTGCTGAACTGTCTCACCACTTCCCAACGACAGAGGAGATCTCCCGGCTGGAGAGTCTTCTTCCCCTGACTGGTGGGAACAACCAGTCCCTTTGCTTTTTCTTCGCTTCCAGGGCGTAGTGGTCGAATTGCCTGTGCTGAGCACCCTGGCAACCGGATAGCCACTAGCCCGTACCACGACCAAAAGGTGGTGCCTTGTGACGGAGCACTCCGTGGCTGGTCTCTTCCCTGGTGGTGCAACGATCTTCAACTTTCCTTCGACGACGAGACCATCTCAACTCTTGGCAAAGCCCCGACTTGCATCCACCACCAGGAACAACTGCCCCCGCCGGTGCTGTCTCTCCACATACAAGGTACCGTGTCCGCCTGGCTTCCCTTGTGACGGTTATCGTGAGGTGTCTTAATCCTTGCCCTCCAGACCTTCTTAACTTTTTGTTCTAAACTGGTCCAACCTTTCTGTGACAATTTGCTACAAAGACTCAAAGTGCATTTCCACTGTGATACTTTTTGGGACATATCGCCTTGCCTCTTTCCGAGTGGGCCTGGCCTCTGAACGTTGTGATCCACAGTAGACCCTGCCTTACTTGCCTTGCATTTGCTTCGTAAAAGAGTTTGTACCGAGTTGGTTGCATACCCTGCCTTTTCTCTCCCGTTCTAACGAATATTAGAGTGCCATCTAGGTTAAAGCATTCACCTGCAAATAAGTGGTGCCGTTGAACCTAGACTTGTCGAAATATTGTTAGAGGAGTGAGATACTTATAGTAATTGTAATTGAAGGTGTTTGCCGTATTAGTGCCAGTGTGTTTTTCATAGATGTGTTTTTATAAATAAATAACTATATATCTTTACACCCAAGCTCTGTTCCGTGTCTGCTTGTTTCACTGTGTAGATTGCCCTATTTTCTATACTCCACATACTGCCTAACTCTTCTTGAGGGAAGTCTGACTGCTCAGCCACAGCTACCAAGTGAATCTGTGTGGTACAGACTGCTACCAAGTGGGTTTACTGCCAAACACTTGTAGGCCTAAATCTTTTGCAGTGGTCCCAGATGGAACTGCACAGGTTTCCGCTTAACAATGCCCCGTGTGTCTCTCCCCCTCCCTCCCACCCCCCGCTCATGCCCCTTGTGTCTCTCTCCCTCCCGCTCATGCCCCGTGTCTCTATCCCTCCCCCGCCGCCCACCCACCGCTCATGCCCCGTGTGTCTCTCCCCTCCCCCCACCCCCGTTCATGCCCCGTGTGTCTCTCCCCCTCCGCCCACTCCCGTTCATGCCCTGTGTGTCTCTCCCGTCCCCCCACCCCCCCGCTCATGCCTGTGTGTCTCTCCCCTCCCCCCACCCACTGACCCCCCGCTCATGCCCCGTATGTCTATCCCTCACGCTTCCCACCCCCCACTCATGTCCTGTGTCTCTATCCCTCCTGCTGCCCACCCCTGGCTCATGCCCCATGTCTCTATCCCTCCCGCGGCCCACCCCCCACTCATGCCCCCTGTCTCGATCCCTCCCGCCGCCCACTGCCTGCTCATGCCCCGTGTGTCTCTCCCCTCCCCCCCACCCCCACTCATGCCCGATGTGTCTCTCCCCTCCCCCGCACCCCCGACCCACCGATCATGCCCCGTGTGTCTATCCCTCACGCTGCCCACCCCCCGCTCATGCCCCGTGTTTCTATCCCTCCCGCAGCCCACTCCCCGCTGCCGCCCCGTGTCTCTATCCCTCCCGCTGCCCACCCCACGCTCATGCCCCGTGTCTCTATCCCTCCCGCTGCCCACCCCCCGCTCATGCCCCGTGTCTCTATCCCTCCCGCCGCCCACCCCCGCTCATGCCCCGTGTGTCTCTCCCCTCTCCCCCACCTCCGCTCATGCCCCATGTGTCTCTCCCCTCCCCCCTCCCCATACCCCCTGACCCCCCGCTCATGCCCCGTGTGTCTATCCCTCCCGCCACCCACCCTCCGCTCATGCCCCGTGTGTCTATCCCTGCCGCCGCCCACCCCCCCATGCCCCGTGTGCCTATTCCTCCCGCCCATCCCCCGCTCATGCCCTGTGTGTCTATCCCTCCTGCCGCCCACCCCCTGCTCATGCCCCGTGTGTCTATCCTGAAATGCCGCCCACCCCCCGCTCATGCCCCGTGTCTCTATCCCTCCCCCTGCTCATGCCCCGTGTCTCTATCCCTCCCTCGCTCATGCCCCGTGTCTCTATCCCTCCCGCCGCCCACCCCCCGCTCATGCCCCGTGTCTCTATCCCTCCCACCGCCCACTCCCCCTCATGCCCCGTGTCTCTATCCCTCCCTCCGCCCACACCCCGCTCATGCCCCGTGTCTCTATCCCTCCCGCTGCCCACCCCCCGCTCATGCCCCGTGTCTCTATCCCTCCCGCCGCCCACCGCCTGCTCATGCCCCGTGTCTCCCTACTGTTCCCCCCACCCCCTGCTCATGCCCCATGTCTCTCTCCACTTCCCCCCCACCCCCCGCTCATGCCCCGTGTCTCCGCTGTTCCCCCCACCCCCCGCTCATGCCTCGTGTGTCTCTCCCCTTTCCTCCACCCCCCGCTCATGCCCCGTGTCTCCCTTGTGTTACCCCCCGCCCGTGTCTCTCTCCCCTTCCCCCCACCCCCCGCTCATGCCCTGTGTCTCTCTCCCCTTCCCACCACCCCCCGCTCATGCCCTGTGTCTCTCTCCCCTTCCCACCACCCCCCGCTCATGCCCTGTGTGTCTCTCCCCTTCTTCCCACCCCCGCTCATGCCCCATGTCTCCAACCTTTCCCCCCACCCCCCGCTCATGCCCCGTGTGTCTCTCCCCTCCCCCCCCAACCCCGCTCATGCCCCGTGTCTCTCTCCCCTTCCCCCCACCACCCGCTCATGCCCCGTGTGTCTCTCCCCTTCCCCCCACCCGCTCATGCCCTGTGTGTCTCTCCCCTTCCACCCACCCCCCGCATATGCCCCGTGTGTCTCTCCCCTTCCCCCCACCCCCCGTTCATGCCCCGTGTGTCTCCCCTGTTCCCCCCAACTCCCCGCTCATGCCCCGTGTCTCTATCCCTCCTGCTGCCCACCCCCTGCTCATGCCCTGTGTCTCTATCCCTCCCGCCGCCCACCCCCCGCTCATGCCCCGTGTCTCCCTACTGTTCCCCCCACCCCCCGCTCATGACCTGTCTCCCCTGTTACCCCCCCGCTCATGCCCCGTGTCTCCCTTGTGTTACCCCCCACCCCCAGCTCATGCCCCGTGTCTCCCTTGTGTTACGCCCCACCCCCCGCTCATGCCCCGTGTCTCCCTTGTTCCCCCCACACCCCACTCATGACCTGTCTCCCCTGTTACCCCCCCGCCCATGCCCCGTGTCTCCCTTGTGTTACCCCCCACCCCCAGCTCATGCCCCGTGTCTCCCTTGTTCCCCCCACCCCCCACTCATGACCTGTCTCCCCTGTTACCCCCCCCGCTCATGCCCCGTGTCTCCCTTGTGTTACCCCCCACCCCCAGCTCATGCCCTGTGTCTCCCTTGTGTTACCCCCCACCCCCCGCTCATGCCCCGTGTCTCCCCTGTTCCCCCCACCCCCCACTCATGACCTGTCTCCCCTGTTACCCCCCGCTCATGCCCCGTGTCTCCCTTGTGTTACCCCCCACTCCCAGCTCATGCCCCGTGTCTCCCTTGTGTTACCCCCCACCCCCCGCTCATGCCCCGTGTCTCCCTTGTGTTACACCCTCACCCATGCCCTGTCTCCCCTGTTACCCCGACCACCCGCTCATGCCCCGTGTCTCCCTTGTGTTTCCCCCCAACCCCCGCTAATGCCCCGTATCTCCCTCCTTTCCCCCCACCCCCCGCTCATGCCCTGTGTGTCTCTCCCCTGCCCCCCACCCCCACTCATGCCCTGTGTCTCTCTCCCCTACCCCCACTCCCCGCTCATGCCCCGTGTCTCTCTCCCCTTCCCCTCCACCCTCATGCCCCGTGTCTCTCTCCCCTTCCCCCCACCCCCTGCTCATGCCCCGTGTCTGTCTCCCCTTCCCTCCCACCCCCCGCTCATGCCCTGTTTCTCTCTCCCCTTCCCCCCCACCCCCGTTCATGCCCTGTGTGTCTCCCCTGTTCCCCCCCACCCCCTGCTCATGCCCCGTGTGTGCGCCCTGTTCCCCCACCCCCGCTCATGCCCTGTGTGTGCCCCGTTCCCCCCACCACCGCTCATGCCCCGTGTGCGCCCTGTTCCCCCCACCCCCGCTCATGCCCCGTGTCTCCCTCGTGTTCCCCCCACCCCCAGCTCATGCCCCGTGTCTCCCTCGTGTACCCCCTCACCCACGCTCATGCCCCGTGTGTCTCCTGTTGCCCCCACCCCCGCTCATGCCCCGTGTCTCCCTCGTGTTCCCCCAACCCCCACTCATGCCCCGTGTCTCCCTCGTGTTCCCCCCACTCATGCCCTGTCTCCATCGTGTACTGCCTCAGCCCCCGCTCATGCCCCGTGTGTCTCCTGTTGCCCCCACCCCCCGTTCATGCCCCGTGTGTCTCCTGTTGCCCCCACCCCCGCTCATGCCCCGTGAATCCCTCGTGTTCCCCCCACCCCCCACTCGTGTCCCGTGTCTCCCTCCTTTCCCCCCACCCCCCGCTCATGTCCCGTGTGTCTCTCCCCTCCCCACCCCCGCTCATGTTTTGCATCTCTCCCCTTCCCCCACCCCCCGCTCATGCCCCGTGTGTCTCTCCCCTTCCCCCGCTCATGCCCCGTGTCTCTCTCCCCTTCCCCCCACACCCGCTCATGCCCCGTGTCTCTCTCCCCTACCCCCAACCCCCCTCATGCCCCGTGTCTTTCTCCCCTTACCCCCCACCCCCGCTCATGCCCCATGTCTCTCTCCCCTACCCCCCACCCCCTGCTCATGCCCCGTGTCTCTCTCCCCTTCCTCCCCACCCCCGCTCATATCCTGTGTCTCTCTCCCCTTCCCCCAGCACCCGCTCATGCCCTGTGTGTCTCTCCCCTTCCCCCCACCCCCTGCTCATGCCCCATGTCTCCCTCCTTTCCCCCCACCCCCCGCTCATGCCTCGTGTGTCTCTCCCCTTTCCTCCACCCCCCGCTCATGCCCCGTGTCTCCCTCCCCTTCCCCTCCACCCTCATGCCCCGTGTCTCTCTCCCCTTCCCCCCACCCCCTGCTCATGCCCCGTGTCTCTCTCCCCTTCCCCCCCACCCCCCGCTCATGCCCTGTTTCTCTCTCCCCTTCCCCCCACCCCTGTTCATGCCCTGTGTGTCTCCCCCTTCCCCCACCCCCACTCATGCCCCATGTCTCCCTCCTTTCCCCCCAACCCTCGCTCATGCCCCGTATGTCTCTCCCCTTCCCCTCCAACCTTACTCATGCCCCGTGTCTCTCTCTCCTTCCCCCCACCCCCGCTCATGCCCCGTGTGTCTCTCCCCTTTCCCCCTACCCCCCGCTCATGCCCCGTGTGTCTCTCCCCCTCTCCCCACCCCCGTTCATTCCCTGTGTGTCTCCCCTGTTCCCCCCACCCCCTGCTCATGCCCCGTGTGTGCGCCCTGTTCCCCCGCCCCCGCTCATGCCCCGTGTCTCTCTCCCCTTACCCCCCACCCCCGCTCATGCCCCGTGTCTCTCTCCCCTACCCCCCACCCCCTGCTCATGCCCCGTGTCTCTCTCCCCTTCCTCCCCACCCCCGCTCATATCCTGTGTCTCTCTCCCCTTCCCCCAGCACCCGCTCATGCCCTGTGTGTCTCTCCCCTTCCCCCACCCCCTGCTCATGCCCCATGTCTCCCTCCTTTCCCCCCACCCCCCGCTCATGCCTCGTGTGTCTCTCCCCTTTCCTCCACCCCCCGCTCATGCCCGTGTCTCTCGCCCCTTCCCCCCACCCCCGCTCATGCCCGTGTCTCTCTCCCCTTCCCCCCACCCCCCGCTCATGCCCCGTGTGTCTCTCCCCTTCCCCCCCACCACCCGCTCATGCCCCATGTGTCTCTCCCCTTCCCCCACCCCCCGCTCATGCCCCGTGTGTCTCTCCCCTTCCCCCCACCCCCCGCTCATGCCCCGTGTCTCCCTCCTTTCCCCCCACCCCCGCTCATGCCCCGTGTGTCTCTCCCCTTCCCCCCACCACCCGTTCATGCCCCGTGTATTGCCCCTGTTCCCCCCACCACCCGCTCATGCCCCGTGTGTGCGCCCTGTTCCCCCACCCCCGCTCATGCCCTGTGTGTGCCCTGTTTCCCCCACCCCCGCTCATGCCCCGTGTGCGCCCTGTTGCCCCCACCCCCGCTCATGCCCCGTGTCTCCCTCGTGTTATCCCACCCCCCGCTCATGCCCCGTGTCTCCCTCGTGTACCCCATCTCCCCCCGCTCATGCCCCGTGTGTCTCCTGTTGCCCCCACCCCCGCTCATGCCCCGTGTCTCCCTCGTGTTCCCCCCAACCCCCACTCATGCCCCGTGTCTCCCTCGTGTTCCCCCCAACCCCCACTCATGCCCTGTCTCCATCGTGTACCCCCTCACCCCCTGCTCAAGCCCTGTGTGTCTCCTGTTGCCCCCACTCCCCGCTCCTGCCCCTTGTGTCTCCTGTTGCCGCCACCCCCCGCTCATGCCCCGTGTCTCCCTCGTGTTCCCCCCACCCCCCGCTCATGCCCCATGTTTCCCTCGTGTTACCCCCCACCCCCCTGCTCATGCCCCGTGTCTCCCTCATGTTCCTCCCCACCCCCCGCTCATACCCCGTGTCTACCTCATGTTCCTCCCCACCCCCTGCTCATGCCCCGTTTGTACCCTGTTCCCTCTCAGCCCCCGCTCATGCCCATGTGTCTCCCCTGTTCCCCCCACCCCCCGCTCATGTCCTGTTGTGTTCTCTTTATACACCCCGCCTTCCCTTTCCATGGTGGCCATCTTGGTAAAAGATTTTCCTTCCTACACCGGAACGCCACAGGCGTCCCGGTGTAGGAAGGAAAATCTTTTTTTTTTTTTACCACCCGGCGTTCCCACTTTGAGGACATAAGATGTTAGTGGTCTTCATCTATTGAAAAGGATGTTATGGTGAAGTTGCACTAATAAAAACTTTTAAAATTTAGTAAAACAAAATGTTACAGGGACGTTATGGTTAAGTTGCACTAATAAAAACCTATGAAATTCACTGAAAAAACTTTGTTAAGGGGACGTTATGGTTAAGTTGCGCTACTAAAAACCTATGAAAGTCCGTGAAAAAACTTTGTTAAAGGGACGTTATGGTTAAGTTGCACTACTAAAAACCTAAGAAATTCAGTGAAAAATCTTTGTCAAAGGGACGTTATGGTTCCAAGTAAAACCGAAAAACCCTTGAAATTCAAAAGTTATGGTAAGCTAAGCAACCATAACTCGCGCCACCACCGTGCACTGCTAAGACTAACACCCAGGACATCAAAGATGACATCACAAATGTCATTGATGACATCACTGATGACATCACATGTCTGGCTCACTCTTTTTTCTTTTGCTGACATATCTAGGCCACATGGTTTTCTTCAGTAACAGTCAGAAACTAAAAAATGTATTTTATTTGTAGACGTATCCTTCAAGTAGGTTCTTACAGTAATTCCCTTAGAGTCCAGTCACATCATATGAAACATATACATACGGGAAGACACAAGCTTGAAAGACAGCAATCCTTTTTGTGCATTAAGATAATCAATAGACTTATGAGCACTTTCTGATAGTTCTGTTGTTTTTTTTTATGGCTGTACTTTCCCTGTACATGGTCATATTTGTATACATTGTACTCACACTACTTTCCTTAGGGTCCAATCACATCAAGTGATACCTATACATAGGGTAAATAGCAGCTTTGAAACAGAGCAATCATTTATTTGCATGAAAATAATCAGTTAAGTTATGAATTGTTTCTGCTACTACTTGTGCTTTTTTGCTAACTTCACTTTCCCTGTATATACCCATATTGGTATGTGTTCTTGTTTCTTTGTGTTTTGTCTATAGTAATGAATTATGTAATACATGTGTTTTATTAGCTACTTATTACATATTTCACAGTACACAAAAATCTATTAAGAAAACAATTATCATTTCATTATTCAACATATTAACATTACAAATATTATACCTTCATCTTGTACACGACACACAATGTTATGTTTCTGTATGAGTAGCTTAGTATACTAGATAGACCCCCATAATAGAATTCTATTTATATCAATGCATCGTTCAATGCACTAATTAGGGTATGATATTTATTGCAATGATCCTTGACACTTGTTTCGCAACATTATAATAAGAATCCCTTGTACACATATTTCATGAAAAGTACATACACATGTGATGTCATCAGTGATGTCATCAATGACATTTGTGATGTCATCTTTGATGTCCTGGGAGTTAGTCTTAGCAGTGCACGGTGGTGGCGCGAGTTATGGTTGCTTAGCTTACCATAACTGGCGAATTTCAAGGGTTTTTCGGTTTTACTTGGAACCATAACGTCCCTTTGACAAAGTTTTTTCACTGAATTTCTTAGGTTTTTAGTAGTGCAACTTGACCATAACATCCCTTTAACAAAGTTTTTTCACTGAATATATATATATTTGAGCCAAAACAATTGGCTTTGCCAATGCTTTTTATTAATAGGAATTTATCACGTTACAGAATCAGGGGCACACATATTGAGTATAAATCAGGCGCCTTAAGACACTCTTGGTTGAGCATTTTCATTACACCTATAGTTGGTATATAGTTGCAAATACGCCATTACCTTAGAGAAGACTGCTTCGAAATGACATAGCCTTCCACTAAAAAGCACACCACTAGCTCCAATGGATCCTGGGGCAAGGATGTTCAGATGGGGAGGGCCAAGTATTGAGTGGGAATGATCATATGGACTACCATTCCAAATAGTCCGCCCTTACATTCCATTTCTCTCCTAAAATCACTTCCATGCCAATATTTACAGCTTGTGGGCAACGCTTAATGTGCCACCTAATTGCCAAAACTTTAAAAAGATTGGCGAATCATCCCCTAAGCATCTCGTTATTGTGCAACTTTTTAAACTTACTATTCCAGAGCTCTCAGGTTTCAAGTGGCAATGATTTAGAAGGCCAGTTATTCCCAGTTTGCTCCCTTTAGATCTTGGGACTTGTTCTTTACTATCTGAAATTTAGGAAAACTACAAGTCCCAGAATTTCAAGCAAATACAGGACAGGATGGCCTACGCACGCATGGCCACAGGAAACCTGTGAGTTCTGTGATTCCTGCCTCCCTGTCAAGTCAGGCAAATTAAATATTTGAGCTCAGATTGCAATGTTATATGTGAGCTATAACACACTTCCAGAACCGTTTTGGTTGGGCCCCTGTCTGCAAACTAATTCTTAGGGTGTTATATTGTGATTAGCCCCTAGCCACTCTTCTTTCCAGCCTCCACTCAGTCTCTAAAATGGGGTAAACTGAAAATAAAAGAAGTCACTGTGAATATTTGAGGAACAATTATGGGAAATAAAAGGATACAACATGTAGCCACTAAAAACGCATTCACAAAGAGTGCATTTGCTTTGACAAACTAGAAATGGAGGGCACAAAACGCAGCAACACGCAGCGAAAACAGCATTTGCAATAATCTATGAAATGATCAAGCATATGGAAGAATGTACTTTTTGGTAGCTGCTACTGTGCAAATATCTGAGATAACATAGTGTGAAATCCTGGTTGTAGATCAATATTGTGGCGCTTATTTCCCATTGCCCACAGTTTCAAAATATATTTACCAAAGATATTAATAGATTGTATACAAATTATGTATTGAGAAACAATGGAGGTCATTACGAGTTGGGCGGTAAGGGGTTAACGCCACCGGTAAAGGTGCCAGAGCCGTCAACCCCTTACTGCCCGATTACGAGGTCTCCTTACGGGTCCCACTAAGGCCGCCTGGTAAAACCAGGCATCCTTAGCAGGTCCTGCGAGGAGACCAGCATGCTAACAACGGGCCCGTTATTAAAGGCCGGTTGTTAGCATGCTCCCCATTCCCATTGAGCCCTATGGGGGCTTGTGTTTTCATGGGTGATTTGACCTGTGGTGCACTTTGCCTGCATGCTAGCTTCCCAGTCATGGCAGCCAAACTTTGGAATTCTGTGCCTCTCAATATTAGAAATCTATCATCACTTAACCTATTTAAACTCAAAGCTAAACACTGGCTAGCCGCCTCAGATGACTGCATGTCCTACTGAATAGCTGATATCCCAGTTTGACATGTATGCTAATCTGCTCTGTTTCTTGATTTCTATGCTCTATACTATGTTTTTGGATTCCCATGCTCTGCACTATGTCCATGTAATGTTGTAACCATTGTTGAAGATATGTGCCCGGTAGCCTCTGGGCCTGGTTCTGCGCTATACAAATAAATACAACACAAAATACAAATACAAATGCTTTCCAAAATGCCAAACAGGGAAAGCAGGAGTTGCTGGGTTGTCCCTGCTTCCCATGTTCAGTATTTTGGAGTTTTGGGGTGCAGGGGTGTCCCCCACTTCGTTAGCATTTGCGGCGGGGGACATCAAAATAAAAAGAACATTGTAAATGGGGACACCCCAGCAGTTATACTGCAGGCAGTTTGCCGCAATAAAAATATAAAACATCAAACAACCCCAAACCAGATGCCCACATATGCTAGGGTAGAGTTGGCAGCCAAACATGGGCACTGCAGAAATGCTACCGTGTATGCGTCCATCACGTGACCAGTGGTTGAAGTGGGTGGGAACGGTCGGGAGCGGTGCTCCTCTACTTCTTTTAATTAAGATTTACCGTTCCTATACTTTAATTTTAAAAAGAAACCGTTCCGGAACGGTTTTGTTTAAAAATAAAAGTGTAGGACGAGGTTGGAACTTGCACTTTCAGTACACTGCACAGGACGTTCCTCTAAACAGCAGGCGCATGTGTTTTAGGGCTTTTATTGTGCATGGGAGGGGTCACGGCGATGGGGTCTATGGGGAGCAGTGCCGGCCAGTAGGGAACATAATTCTACTACTTCTTTTTGTACACTTCGACCACTGCACGTGACATGCTTTCAGGGAGTTGGTTGTGTGCTGCCTGAGTCCAAATCACATTGATCTCACAGTACACACCACTGTATAAGAGGGTTTCACTGCAGTGCCAATACATCCATGTGTGGCAATGGCATGCAAGAGACATCTCATTGGATGCATTCACAGTGTCATGCATGCATATAGTTCATTTTGAATGTAAATGATGACTCACAGGGCCACAGTCATCATTCCCTGACCCTGTGTGCCAGTTTGACATGGATGAGCAACAATGTCAGTGCAAAGACGCATGAGGCTGTCTTCCATACAGGAGCAAATGTGAATGGCCAATAGATGTTTCAGTGCAGTACATTCCACATTTTGAGTGTCAATTTAGCAGCGGCCATGCAAGCATGTGCTGGTCATTTCCATGTTGCACTGTCCTCACATATGATAGAGGTGCATGTGATCGTGATCAACACATATCAGGTGGCTGACAATGGCGGTAGGGGAGAAAATGGAGACACACATGCCTGCATGCAATTTTGGGTTAGCACATGTACAGGTCAGACATCCACATGTTGCAATAAGACAAAGTTGGAGTAGGGTAAGGGCTCACTGATGATGCACCAACCTCCATCCTTCCACTGATGAGAATCACTCTCAATCACTCTTGATCCTACAAACCATGCCATGTCGCATGGCCTGATATGCCCTGGCATGATTGCACAGGTCACAGAATGCCATTCATCAGTGCCTTACAGGTTACAGTGTGCTCAGTTACAATGTGTGGCTGGCCATTTCGGCCAGGTACTCATACCTCAGAATGTTGTTGTCTGTCTTTGTGCAGGTGATGAGGCAGCAGATGCAGAGGTAGATGAGGAAGAGGATCGGGATGCACGACAGACTGCCAGTAGATTCTGGGGTGTCATGCCCTGTGAGAATCCCCAGGTGCTACAGGCACTCCTCAATAGGGTTGCAGACACTTCTCCTGACTCTTCAAACTTTGCAGATGAAACTGCTGAATCGGATTTAGAGGACTCACTGAGGTCCATGTAGGGATTGCCAATGGGCAGTCTGGATGGAGACATTGAGTCTGAGAAGATGAGCCAGGAGACACGGGTCCGCTCAGTGGGAAGCCCTGCGTCAAAGGTGGTTACAGCTGCAAGTTCACCTTTGCCTGGGTCAGAATCAGCAGCAGGGGCTGTTGTCCAATGGAGGGTTGCTGACCTGCAGCCTATTACAGGGGTATCACTGTGACAAGCCTGGATCCCGGCATCCCATCCTCGTTAGCCCCACACACATGGTGGATGTGTTCATGACAGACAGTCTGGAAGGGGAGCAGCAGATGCTGTGTACAACCATCCAACATGGTGAGGTCATGTTGGATTTGGCCGGAGACTTCCATTGCAAGCATCTCCTTAGCATCTGCACAGGATGCACAGCATCTGGCCTCTCGGGCCCATCAGCAGTGGTTGATGAACACCTTGATGAGGACATTGTATGCAGCCTTGCAGCCCAAAAGGCTCTCCCACAGACTGGGCGTGGGGGCCAACATCAAAAGCCAGCAGTCTGATCTGGCGTCTCGGTGGGATTCCCTGCATAGAGATGCAGTGGCCCACAGAAGAAGCCTGCAGCTGGGGATGTTGTCCTCTGGAACATCCAATCGCCATAACACATGATTAGCTGTTGGCTATAAGGTCCCGCCACGGCCTAGATATTTATTTATTTATGTATTTTCCACTTATGTGGACACCCCCAAAGAGTGCACATTTTTTTTAACCCCTCCAAGATGGACTTTCTGCATTTTTTTGTTGTCTCCGTCCAGAGTGGACTTAATTTCTTTTGAGAAATTGAAATGTTCCCCATACGACAGACTTCAAACTTGGCAACCCCCTGTTTGCTTTAATAAAAGCTGTAAAACAGAAACTGGTGAGAACAGAACACGTGAAACAAGTCTGTTGACACTGTTTTGTTTGTATAATACACAATGCATCAAAGAAAATGTATGCACGTCTGAGACGGAACACATGACCTTTGAATTTAGATAATCATGGGTTTGCCACTGTCAATTGGCCATAAGAAAACATTGAAATAGGGCATGAACATTGTAAATGGCCAGATGAAAGGCACTGAGGCGACAAGTCCAGACTGATGTCTGTGGATGGAGGAAAGTGGATTTGTTGTTTAATGTAATGTTGCTGCTTTGAGCTTTTTTTAGTTACTTTTACTAACTCTATCACTTATTATTGTGGTAAATGATCCACCGAGAGTGGATTTGAGACTGAATTTTGGTACTATTGAGTAGTTTTAATATTTGTATATAATAAAAACATGTATTTTTGTGCAGTAAACTATTGAGCACAGAAATGTTCCTGCAGGAAGAAAATGTTTTGAATAGAGCATGACTGAGTGAGAATGATGTTAATAGATGTTGAGTCAGAGTCACGAGAAACACATGTGTCTCCCACAGGCATTCTTTTTTTTTCTACCTTGAGTGATGGGGCATTGCCCTCTCGTGGCTTTTGGGAGTTAGGGGACTGGACATGCAGCCTTGTGCAGTGCAGTCAACTGCCATGGTTCAGTGGACTGCAACCGTCTCCCACTTACAGGTGCAGATTACAATCCACATTGATTTACTTTTGTGCAGTCAGCATGAATGACTCCTTTAGCTGGTCCAATCCAATGTCCTATGTTGTTGCAATTATCTTGCCTCATCCAGTACCCGCACGCCCTAAGCGGTACACCTAGCACCCTTTTTCCACCCTAGTACCCATACCCTCTTCAGGACACTGGCCCTCCATGCCCCAATGTGAAGGCACATTGTTAGGTGGATGTGATGAGCTACCCCCTACTCTTCCAACTGTGCCAGAGCCATCTCCCCAGCCTTATCAGCTCACTTGACTTGTCCTGCTACAACAATGCAGATGACACCCAGAACATCTCCAAGATCCACAAGACCCTGCATCTCCCCATCCTGACATCACCGTGTGACTCACAAATTTCCAACCACTGCCTGACAGCTAACCAAGTCTGCCTTAATCCTGGGAAAACTGGAATTCTGATTTGCAGAAACATAGCACACTTCTACCAATCCACCCCCTGCCTGGGCTCCCTGATCCCACTTCCACAGCATCCAGCTTAGTAAAGAACCTGGGATGCACATTGGATTCTGACAGAACTCACAATCACCACATTAACAATGCATGTATATCCTGCCATATACACCTCTGCATCCTCAGATGATTCTTCCCTTACCTCTCCTACCCTCACTGAGTCACACCAATGTTGGCTATTATCCTCTGCTTCCTAGATTGCTCCTGTACCATTTATGTGGGTGCCCCTGCCTATCAGCTCAGAAGGCTACAACAGATGTAGAACAACACAGTCTGCCTCCTTCTTGCACTCACCCCCAGGGAACACATGACTCCTGCACTCCAGGTGCTCCACTGGCTGCATCACCTTCAAGGCCATTTGTATCACCAACTGTGCCCTCCATGAGAGGGCCCTGACTTCCTACAACATTAACTCACAGGCTACCAATGCAACAGAAAGCTCAAATCAGGCGGTGCACTCCTCCTTGTTCTCCCTTCCTTCAATTCCACTTTAATTCAGAATCCGCCAAGTGGAGGACCACCTTTCCTTCTGGAAGGCACTCAAATCCTGGCACTTTCTTTCTCCAATTTGGACAAATCCACACCCCATGCAAAGTACCAGCACAGATTGTCCTGCTGGGTGCTTCCTGCCAGCCCATGGCTGTGTAGTACTACATGTCATGCCTGTGGTGGTTTTCATGGAGTCTGGCATTTTTTGGCCAGTGGGGTGCCTGGCTAATAGGAGCACATCAGCTGCCTTGCACATGGATTGCAGGGCATGGATTGCAAGGCAGCCTCCCTAAACTCCACAGGACCGATTTAGCACACTTGGACCATCTAGATTTGGACTGCTTGACACATGTGCACCATTGACAGCCTTTACATGTATTCCACATACAAGTCACTGGTTCTTTACTGTTGTTTTTCTATATGTTTTCCCATCTTGATTGTGTTGCATGACTTTCATTTCACAATTGTTCTCCAATCTTGCACTGCAAGTGACTGCACTCTATGTGATTGTATATTGTGGGTGAATGCCTGGGAAACATCCTCCACTCCCCACAGCCTCTGTTCATCTGTTGTCCCTGCAAGTGTAATTCCTGCCCCCTTCCTGTGAACAACTCATTCTGGGGGTGGGCTCTGAGGAACCAGCAACAGCTGGGGAGTGATGACCTGTCAATGTACTATTGTGTCCAAAGGGGGAGGCAGATGGGTGGGCAGACTCTGGAGTGTCGGTGCCACAGCCTTATATGCATGAGGACCTGGGTCTCTTTCTGGGTTGCCTGATGTGCCTTGTTGACTGTGTGAGTTGGGGGCTGAGAAGCTGAGGAGTCCCCTTTAGTAGGTACACCTTATTTCTCCCTGCTTGCACTTCATCTTCTGCTGCTTCTGTTCTCATTCACCCTAAACCTGCTCTATTTTACCTGCAGTTGGCCCTTCAGCCTCCCTGCCCCTGATTCCTTCTTTTCCTCTACTTCTGTCTCTGTCTCTCAGCCCATTATCTCAGCCCTCACCCTATCAAATAGCCCCCTTCTCTACCCTCATCTTCCCACCAGCTAATTTTCTCTTTGCTTCCCACTCCCTCTCTCGCTCTCCCCTCCCTAGCTGACCATTCTTCACTCTCTCTTCTCTCACCCCAGTCCATCTTACCCTCTTTCCTTGTCCCCAACAGCCAGCCCACTCAACTTTTCCCTCTACAGCCCTTCACCTACTCCCTTGGAGTTCCTTACCCTCCCCTGCATCCAAGGGTACCACACAGGCCCGCAGGACCCCAGGTCCCATGACATTGGGTGTGATGATCTTGTATGCCTGACATCAATGTCCTGTCTTGTGGCCACAATCCAGGCCAGGCATACCCCTGTGTCTAGTGTGCCTAACTTAGTCTTCCGGCAACAAGTTCAATTCTCTGCTAGTAATAGATCAGTTCCTGAGTTTTGATTTTGCTGTCTTCTGAGGTTCTCACAGTCTTTGATGTGACCTGTCCGTTATTGCCAGGTCTGTTCATCCCTGCAAGAGTGCAGTGGCTCTTCCTGGGGTCCTACACACAGCCTTCCCCATTGTAGCTTGCTTCCCACATCCACAGGCAGCTGTTTTCAGCAATTGGCTTCCACCCTTCTTGTACCATGTCAAGATTATGCCTCCTCGGATTGAACTCCTTACGTGGCTGGCTTTCACCTCCAAACAGAGCAAACGTTGAGCATCCTAGCAGCTCACTGGTGGTCAGATCAGAGTAGACAAGGCTGGGTAGTGTTAGCCCCAGCGTGGGCTCTTTCTGGCATGATGTTCACCCTTCTCCACTGAGCACGTGTATTCGGTACGATTGGTTTGTGTGGTGCCGACCCCCTGTCAATGCACCAGCAGTGGCACATGGAATGAGCACTCTTATTTTTTGTTGTGCCTGGCCCAGCCTCTTACCTTCCACCACCACCCCGGAACAGGCTGGCCTGTCAGTTCGAGTTGGGTTCAAGCCTCCCCATTGCCACCCTCAAGCAGGTGCAGCTACCGGGCAGTCCCTGCCAGTGGCATATGCCTGAATCACAGATATAGCCATACATGTGTTTGTACAAAGGGCCAGTTTTGTGACACTGCAAATTGCTTGTTGAGTAAGTGATGTACCCTTTGATGGCTGTATGTGTTACTTGCATTATTGTGGTGGATGTACAGCACATATATGCCAACAAGCGCTGACCTCCTATGATGCATGCATTAATCAAACTTAGACTAATGTGGCCTTGCATAGCTTCTTTGGGGACTGTAGCAACCATATATTGCATTGTCTGCCCTGTCACCTTCCGATGGCACTGCCTGTGCCTTTCATGCCGTTCACAGGTATGGGTGCATCAAAGTTCAAATCCAGAGAGGGAGCCTGAGAAACAGCTACCACATCCAAAGTAGGCAGCAGACATTCAAACTACCCACTCACAATTCAGGGAGATAGTGACTTCAATCCATGTCACAGGACTATTTTGAGAGCATGTGATCGGAATGTGTACACTTCACATTCTTAAATGAGGAGATTCATTAGAGGACAATTGTGGTGCTAACAGCAGTGGTAATTCCAGCTCCAAATGCATATGTAATGGTTGTGGTATTGCACATTACTCACTGTTGGATCTTGTGATCAAGCTGGTTGCCTGCTACGAGGCACGCAAATGCCTGTCCCAACCCAAAACACTATCATCATGTGATGACTCATCACACTGCCACAGAGGACAGCAGGTAGACTCAATGGGCTGTGTACCGGGTACCCGTTTGGAATGTTCCACAAAAGTCTTGCTGGACTGCCAAGTGTGGAGGCTGAAAAGAGCATGGATCCATCTCACCATGCGAGCAAGCAAGACAGGTGGCGCTTCCTCCCACCAGCATCTCCTGCACCAGCAAGTTCAGGCCGACATCTGTATTGTTGAAAGTTGTCTATCACTCTTGTCGGTGGAGCACTCCGCTCACACATCAATGAAGAACACAGCAATAGCTGCAATTTATTAGTTTGATTCGTAGGACAAATTGATCATTAAAACTTCAATCTCACCTTGTAGACCCGGGTTCCTCCTTATGCTATGCCTGTCTAAGTATTGTTTTAATGTCAATTGCTCCAGTGCCCTCTATGGGTTACAACTTGGGCTGTCACAGGGACTCCGTTCCATTTGTCCCCCTAAGGTCAGACACCCGATCCGCAATGTCACTAGATATATGGACCTGGTTCAGTTACTTATTTCCAGCACCATCTGGCCTACCCGTTTCACCCTTTGTGGGGTCAGGTCAGCTAGGTGCACATCATTCACCTGGTGATGGTGGTAGTGGTGATGGGTTGAACACCCCAAAGCACATTACCCTGCACCCAGGGCAGCTGGTTGTGCTACATGTGGTTGTCTGTGGTGTTCCACATGTGCCTGCACAGGACAGGCCTAGAAGTAAGGCCAGGCAACATCTCCCCAGGTGGTCTTTGGTGCAGATTGGGACAGCGCACACTTGATAATGCCTGAGGCACCATGCTGGGGCAAACACCCAACAGCCACGGGTGCCCCCCAGTATGGGAAGATCAGATGTGGCGAACCACTGAATGTCAGCATCTCACTAAGCAGAGGTGAAGTGACTGACCACGATTCCTTCAGTAACAGCATGTGTAGAGAGAGGGCAATGCCAAGCACTGCATCCATTTTCAGTGGTGGAGGTAGGACATTTGGCATGCAGAAGACAGATTCCCCAGCATAATTCTGGGGCCCAAGTCCTTCTGTTTGGGGCACACCACATGGATGTTGTCAGGCTGGTAACATCCCCCCACACGGCAGGGACAGGTCTTCTCTGAGTCTGTTGCTTGGGAATGCAGCTTAAAGTGGCTGGTAGACTCAATCCTAGGATTAGTATGTTGGCAAGAACAATGGCCATCAAGTGTCATTAGTAATCGCTGGAGAGTACTTTGATGAGTAATTTCAAGAGGACATGATTGCATCAAGAGGTAAACAGGTAGGGATTTTTCACAATAGGCAGGTTGGTCTCCCAAAACAGCAGATCCCCTTGCAGGACCAACACTCAGGCTCATCAGGCCCACACAGGGCGCATTAACTCCATAGTGGTGCACCTCGATGCCCCAGGGGACAGGTGGCTCTCCAGTCTGTTGAAGTGTGTGACTGACCCATAGCTACAATTTCAGCATGTCCACATGGCCAAGTGAGATTAACAACCAGCACACCCTCCTCCAGCAATCGTTCAAGAATCTCTCGGGGTTCATCGGGCAGAGACAGGGAACAGGGCACCTTGCTCCCAATGCAATAGTCAACTGTGGTGGTTTGTCCCCTGGGTACACCAACCACATTGTACCGCCAGGCAGAGAGGCCTACAAAAGGAGCCATGGGTCTGCGGCGGTGTAAGTGATGTAGGTTACCCACACAACTCATCTTGTGATACAGACCAAGGTGTACGAGTGGGAAAGCCGACCCAATGCTTGTGGCTCTATGGAGCTGAGGGCTGCCATACACCAGCTGAGGTGGGATCCCATTGCATCATACCCACTACCACCTCTCATCCATTCTGTTAGGGAGGTGTCGCATGAGCGTGTGTAATAGGACCAAAGAGATAGGACCCGAAATAAATGGTTCAGTAAGCCTGGGCAGAGTGAAGGCAGAAGATACTGTAATGGAGGTCCATAATGGTCCTCGCATGCAAATTGTTATTCTGATATGGGTATAGGGGCAGGCCATCTAGGGTCTAGTTCACTCTGACATTTCACTTGGGATAGATGGCACTCGGATATCCCAGTTTAATCTGGTGAGGTAAATGATTAGAGGTCTTGGAAGCAAAACTACCTCAACCAATTATGATACTTAATTTAGCTGAGGTGCCAATGGGGCAAAGCTGCCAGCTGTGGAATCATGACTGAAAGTCAATATCCCCCCAAAGTGTGACTGTAACCCAGCACTGTGGAGCCTCAGTTGGCCTAGGATGGTCAGCCTGTGTGCCGGTGCATAGAGCTGCTTGCCTCAGGACTCAAGTGTGGATACAAGTGGACAACCTCTCTCACCCATCATGCAAATCATGTTTGTGGGGAATATGGTGCATGATCATTTGTAGAAAAGCTGCTTCTGGCTCAGGTGTTCATGAGTAGCAGAGCAGCTACCTCGCTGCAATCTGTTTGCAATTGTCTAATGAGGCACAGTTTCATCAATGGCACTGCTGCAGTGGTGGTGCAACAAGGGCCTCTATCCTTACTCCTCCTGCTGCACCACGGTGTGCACAGGAAACTCCCATGTACCATGGGTACACCTGTGCAGATGTAGGATGAGCATTGAAGGCTGTTATTGTTATCATTATTCATATTATTGTGTTATTTATTTAGCTCAGACATAGCTTTGAGAAGCAACAGAGCACTTTACAGAGGTATACAATACAGATACACAAAGGAAACGCTCTACAGAGTTAACAACATAACAGATATACAGAGGGGTATAGGACACAGAGGGGCAGCTGTACAGGGGAGGAGAGGGGCAGACGGTGTCTAGCGAGACAGGTGGAGTGGGAGGTGACATGACTGACAAGGTATTGATGAGGAGAGACTCCTTGATTAGGTGGGCCTTGAGTGCTTGTCTGAATCATAGGAATGTGGGGCAAGTATGATGCCGTCAGGGAGGAGGTTCCATATTCTTAGGGTGTAGGCAGATAAGGCTTGTTTTCTGGTTTTTCCTTTTTGCAGCTGCAGATTTCAAATCTGCACTTGTCCTGGCTTCTGTTGGTGCGCTGTCTGCCGAAGATGCTGAGTTTCTCCGCAAGTTAGCTGGGTGACCTGAGGGTGACTGCCTTATGGATGATGCTGCAAAACTTGAAGATGATACGTACGTGCAATCAGAGCCAGGGAATGTCGATGATGGCCGAGGTGATGTGGTTGTATCGTCATATATCCTTTAAAATGCATGGGGCCATGTGTAGGACATTTCTCATGGGCGCAAGGGAGGACGACGGGAGGCTTTGAGGAGGGCATTGCCCCCATCCCGGTGGGATAGGACCAATGCTTGAACGGTGTATGTAAAGCTGTCTGGAGGGGGGCAGGGCTTGACTTTCCACAGGAGGCAGGGCTGATACCAAGTTGTCTGAATTTTCTTAGCTGTGTGTGTCTTGAAAGATAGGTGGTTGTTGATGTGGAACCCGAGGGACTTGGTGCAGGTGCTGAACATGGGTGTGAGGCCCTCAGGGTTCATAGTTGTTAGCCAGGTCTGTGTGTCTGGGTGTTTGGTGTTGTTGCCGAGTAGCAGGTATTCAGTCTTGGAGGGGTTGAGCTACAAGTTTAGACTGATTATCCAAGACTGGATCAGAGAAGCAGGGTTTGAACCCGTGGATGTCCTTGATGGAGTCGATGTTGAGGTATAGCTGTGTGTCATCGGTGTATTGGTGGATGTGGATGTTGTGTGAAGCTAGGAGTGCTCCAAGCGGCTCCATGCTTGGATTGAAGGTCACTGGGGAGGGGATGGAATCCTGTGGGACTCCGCTGGTGACGGGTACCATTGGCAATCCAGTGGCTCCTTTTGGACAAGCTGCTGACGGTTTGCAAGGTAGGACTTGCACCAGCGCAGGAAAAGGCTGCTGATCCCCATGTTCCGATGTAGGGTGCCCGTGAGCAGCTTGTGGTCTACTGTGCCGAAAGCATCCTAGAGGTTGAGTTGAATGAGGAGGCAGGCGTGGCCGTCATCAAGGATGTCGAGGGCATCGTCGACCACCTGTATGTTTGCTTTCTCCGTGCTGTATGTGGTTCAGAACCTGGATTGGTAGGTTTGGAGGCGATTGTTCATGTCAATGTGTTGCTGCAGTGTGCTGCTACCATTTTCTCAATGATATTACCTGAGTTACAAAGATGAGTGATGGGGCAATAGTTACCTAGGTTGTGGGGATCCAGAGTGGGTTTCTTAAACGTACGGGGGGATGTTTCCTGTCTTTAAGGTCAATGGGAAGTTGACTTAAATTAGGGAGCTGTTGATGATCTCTAGGTACGGTAGGAGATCTTCTGTGGGGAGGGCCTTTAGGATGGACGCTGGGAGGATGTTGTTTGTATAAGATGTGGCTTTGAGGGCGGCCAGAGTTTCTACCAGGTCCGTTTGAATGCTGTCCAGTGTGCAGAGATTTTGCGAGTATGGACGTGAGGTGAGTCTGTGGATGCAGAGCTGATATCCATGTGCTGGTGACTATTGCTGATTTTGTCGATGAAGAAGGTGTTGATGACGGTGGGTTTTTTAATGGTGTGTGGTATAGCACGGTCAGATAGTGGGTTGATGCTTTGCTTGGCCGCTTTGAAGAGGGCTCTACTTTTTTTGTCGGATTCTGCTATGATGTTCTGATAGTAGGAGGGATCGGATGTGTTGACTAGTTGTTGACGGGTTGCTCAGAGTTCCTTGAGGAGGGCGAGTTTGGATGCGGTCCTATAGTGGTGACAGATTTTCTTTTGTTTACTGCTGACTCTTTTGCTGAGGTTGAGTTCTTGTGTGTACCAGGTACTGACGGTTTCAGTTTGCAGGATTGTTGTTTCAGAGGTGCATGCCAGTTGATGGATGCTGAGAGGCTGGTGTTGAGTGCTTCCACTGGAGAGTCGCGGTTCGGTTGAGGATGTTTGGTGCATATGAGGCAGAGGTTTGCGAGTTCTTCTGTGACAGATTCCAGTGGGACATTTTTGAAGCACCTGAAGGTTTGTCGAATGGGTTTCTGCTGGGAGTGATTGACTGGGGTGGTGTTCAGGATGTTGAAATGCATGGCCATGTGGTCAGACCGGTCAAGTGGGAGAGGAGAACTTTAGTGGAGGGAAGGCAGTGTGGTGATGATTAGGTCAAGGATGTTACCTTTCTCATGCGTTGGGTTTTGTATGTACTGTGTGAGGCCCAGGGTGTCGAGAAGGCTGACGAGAGCTGCCTTCATTAGTTTGGTGGCCTTGTTGCCTGGGAGGTTGAAGTCACCTAGGAAGATCTTTTGGCATGCGTGAGTGACATGGTGGTGACCAGGCCAGTGAAATCTTTGATGAAGGCAGTGTTGGTTTTGGGTGGTCTGTTGATGCTAGAGGAGTTGACTGTGTCCATCTGGGAGAGTGGGAAGTGGCAGGAGAGGACTTTGAAGAGTCAATGTTGTCAACATCAAGTCTGGTGCAGGGCCCCAAACTCGTTTGGAAGACTCAAGGCCTCTGCTTGTCTTGTTCAGCCAGACTCTGTGTTGGATGCTTGAGCCATCGGGGACAAGGACATCTAGGAAGTGGGTGGAGGTGGGTGCCAGCCAGGTCAGCGTGATGTAGTTGGTGTCAAGGTTGTGTGTAGTGATGAGGTCAGTGATGTCTGCTACATGGGTGATAGCTGAGCGGTTGTTGGCGAGCATCAACTTCCATGTTGTGGACAGTGAGGTGGTGCTGATGGGCTTAAGGCTGATGCAGGTGAGGTTGCTGCATTGCAGAATCCTTGGTTGTGGATAGCAGCTTGAGCCCCAGACCTTGGATGGTGAACTTAAGGCAGGCACAACCTCATGGCCTCACAGCCACGTGGTAGTGGGGGCCCATCTCAAACCATCTGGTACTTCAAATGAACCAAACGTGACAAATGGCCACAGCAGTCAGACCAGATTGTGTATGCTGCACCTGGCACAGCAGTCTCCTAAATTTTTCTGCAGCTAGGTTCCATGATAATAGGAATGACGTGACTGCCTGTGGGACAGAGGTGTGCCATGGAAGCTGGACAGCCTCCTCCATGCTCTGACAGGCTCCCCAGAGCAGGTAGGCGCAACAAGCCTGGCCACAGAGGGAGAGGCCAATCAAGCCCAGCAGCTGAACACCGAGGTGGGTGCCACAGTGCAGTAGCTGTCCCAGGGAAGTGCCAGCAGGGCTGAGCCAGGTGGTCAGTGGCACCTGCAGGGCTCATAAAACCTCCTCACCCGCTCACATAGACATGCAGTGTGGGAAATGAAAAGGAACAGGGCTGGGTCAAGAAGTCCTGCATGGGACAGGGTGACTTGACAGCTATCATCTACCCAGTGCCACCCCCAGCTGTCCAGTCCTCTGCCTTCAAAAACTTGGAGCTTGACCCTGCTGAGAGGGCAAGGGCTCCTGTCAGCTTCTCTGAGGTCATTTGTGTTACCACACTGTATGGCACAAGGAAACACGTCTCTGCTACTCCTGGTATGTGGATCCAGACCAAACTCCCTTTCTGTCTGCTTAGGGCAATGGAGGCCATCGCCCATCGCTTCCTAACGATGCTCGCCCATCTCTTGGGACCAACTTACCCATGCTCAACTGCTGTTCACATAGAACCATATTCAACTTCAGCCTTCAAAGTTATGTTTTGAAATGTTGCTACAACCAGCACGATCTGCACCTGCGGTGACTCCACCCAGGGTTTTGCCCTAAGCATCCATGTGCACAACAGCAGCTCCCTTACTCATCAGACCTTCACCCCCATGGCTCTCAGTACCCACAATGGCCTACTATGGGCCTGATGCTCTTGCTCCAACCATTTCAAGGCCAGTTGATGAAGCAGGTGAGTTATTGCATATGCCTTACACCGTCCTGCTGTCTGTTTCAAACAACAACTTTTCTAGGGTCTCTTGAGCGTTGACATAGTTCACCTTAACCAAGCGGTTGGTTCGTACATTAGCGCCAGTTCTGCTTCCCAAAAGTGGGCCACTGTGCACTTGCATTCAACACCTGGCTCCACACCAGCGAGCTGAGCTTCTTGGCCATTTTAAGTTCCAGAATAGGTTGAGATGCTATGGCCTCTGAGACCTCAGACCATTTGCTTTACCAGATGAAAGTGGGATTTATGAGTGCCAGCTCTCCTGAGGGTTACTTAAGAAGGAGGCAGCTACAAGATGGTGTGATTAGTCATTTTCACATTATCCAGGTCAGACAACCGATTTGCATGTCAGTAATGCTACAGACCGCCACCAATGTTTCCTATGGCTTAGACTTGCTGATGCATTTTTCACCATCTTTTGGGGCCTGTCACACATGCTCATGCTGCACTTCTCAAAAAGAGTGGGGTAGAGGGGCTGGTAGTGCACCCGCCACTACGCCATGATGGGATTCCACCTCAGCCAGTGTACAGCAGCCCTCACCTTCATTGTGCCAAGGGTTTGGTATAGGACTCTGACTCGCACAAGTGTTTTTCTCTTTGGTCTGTGTTTGAAGATGGGTCATGGGTAAGGTGGGTAACTGACATCATCGCAGGCCCCTGGTCCCATTTCTTGCCCTACCCGCCCAGCAGTACAACGTGGTTGTAGCATACTAAGACAGTCCACCCCAGTCATCAGTCACTCTTGGATCAGGGTGACCCTTTGCCCATCACTGACCTCGTGACCCCCCGAGAGGGGCCGAGATGGTTGGCAGAGGAGGGTACAGTGGCAGTCAATCTCCCTTGGCCCTGTGGACATGGCAAACATGCTGCCAGGGGACTGTGGCACTCTCCACCGGATCAGAGACCCCCCACACACCCCCCACCAGGCCTTCCCAGCCTTCCCAGAGCCAGTCAGAGTGCGTCACCATGGAGGGAATGCAACATGCAGGGGCGTGTGGGCCTGGGCGGCTGTCACATGAGTGGATATACCATTCTGGGTGACCAGCCTGCCCACTGTGTTGGAATTTCGAAGCAGACTGCACAGACCCCAACTGTTTACCTCTCAATGGTTTCACAGCCTCTTGTACTCTCACTTCAGATGTATTCTCAACTTTCCCTTATGTTACTTGCTAGCTATCAGCCTTGTGCCCGTATTTAGCCTTGCATGGAGTTTACAACCCACTTTAGTCTGGATTCCCAAGCAACCCAACTTCATGATGACCCCATCTCAGCATCCCGTGGGCCCCACCAACCTAACTCTGCCACCAGACAGGGATTCAGCGATGGGTTCTTCCCTCTTCACTTACAATTTCGGAGGGAATCCCAGTTAGTCACTTTTCCTCTCCTTAGTACTATGCTTCCATTCAGCTGGTCACTGCATCTGATCTGAGGTCCAGGTAGGTGGTTCCAAGGCTTCAGCATGTTTCAATGGTATTTCCCAGTCCCAGACCTCTGGCACAGCCATGTGTGTGCTGTCCCAATCTGTTCCAAAGAATGCATGGGGAGGGGTTGGCCATCGGACATAGTTACAGGGCCAGCACTCCAGGACTGGCCCATGCAGGCAGCTGTGGTACACCACAGACAGCCATATGTGGCATGGCCAGATGTACTGCGGTAGGAGAAGGTGCATCCACCACAACCAGCACCGGGGCACACTGGGTGCCTGGACCTCCCAACTCCACAGGGTGTGAAAACAGAGTCCAGGACACTCCAGCAACAAACCTCCAGGCCAGGTCTAGGGATCCTGTGATGGTGCTGATCAGGATCTGACCATAGGGGGGTGAAGGGAAGGTGGTTGCTGCAACAGCCAAGCCACGCACCCTGGAAGTGTCCCCAGAGCTAATGACATTCAAGCAACCCTCAGACAAGAGGAGTCCATGGCCACAAGGTGCGCTCAAAGTGTCGATGATCAATGTGTCCTGCAATTCACACTGATTCTCACAGGTAGCTGCATTGTTCATTGATGCACAAGAACAGTGATCCACCACCAGGAGTCACAGCCAACTTTTTTGTCCAGACATCACCCCAAAGCTGCAGGTGCAGGAGGGCTGGAGGGAGATAGTGACACCAGTGTCGCTCGCCCACACAGCGAGACAGCCTGGTGCCCCTTTTGGCATCCCACTTATAAGTCAGCCAAGACCATTGCGGTTTTCAAAGGAACATGTTTCATGTGATCAGCCCAGGAAGCCCACCCACCATCTTCGGCAGCAGCGCAACAGAGGCTTCCCACATTGACGGGGCAGGTAGCTCTGCCGTCAGCCCACCAGACCAATCTGCTCATCTTTCCACAACCATGTCCTCGCGCTCCCCTTTCAGGGAGAAGGATTGGGGGCCCGGAGGCAGGCAGGGTGGTTGATTGGATGGGGCTGCTAGGTTTTTCAAACCCCAGTCCAATCACGCGGGGCCAAGCTCCAGGTACCTGGTCACAAGTGTATGCCTCCTGCTGCACCGGCAAGCATGGCCATCACTTACCCACAGCCGTGGGCTGATGGAACCTCAACACCCACCCGTGGAGTAGTCTGGCTGGGACATGGCTCAGAGCTCAGTCAGTGTGGCGGGCCCCCATCCAACTGGGTAGTCATCCGTTGAGAACAGCCCAATTTCCTTCTGCTCCTGGATGCACCCACTCATGAATTCCCTTCTGACTGTGGTGCCCCCACCAGCACCTGCCCTCTACCTGGTCAGAGAGAGGAGGGTACCTAGCCAGCACAGAATCTCTGCTGTCAGCTCAGAAAGGAAGTGGTCCACCCAGGGCTCCCTCAGTGGTGCATGGTTGGGGTTCTCCTGGCAGGTTCAACCAACCCTGCTAGACATCCACATCCATCCGTTGGGCCACGGACCACTCTAGTGGAAGAGATCCTGCCCCCCCAGCACATGGTCCCCTACAAGCCATAGCCGCAGGCCACACAACTGGCTAGACCATGACACAAAGGTCAGCCCAGAATGTGGATATTTATGTCTAGGACACAACAGCTTCTCCTCCATTGATGATCCTTCAACAGGTTCACCTTCACCTACAGAAACCTTGTGACTTTTACTTCTTCTGGATAATCAAGTTTGATCCTCTTTTTAGAACTCCACAAATGCTGTTGCTAACCTCAGCGGGACCAATCTGGGGACTTCACTCAACCATTCAATCAGTTATGATAACAGGCAGTGTGCACAAATGACATGGAATGAATCAATATGAGCTTGTGACAGGCACTTATAGAAAATTCCTAGTTCATGTGATATAATTGTTATCCCCAATCCATATAATGAACGGAGGTCAGCAGGTTAATCGCACCTTTTGTCAAAGGGTAGACCCATTCTGACCCATTCAGTGTAGCACATGAGCAGACCCAGAACATCGGACTTGATCCCAGACATGTTCTTTTTCAATCTTGTGTGGCTGAATGCCACTTGTCCCTCTTAGAAGATGAACACCAACCACTGGGGGTTACATAAGTAGTTGGCATGGAGGAATCTTGTTCATTATCAGAATTACCCAGATAAATGGCTCTACGAACTTGGAAAAGACATGCAACCACGCCCTCACAATATCAAGCAAAATCTATCAATCGGGCAATCCTCTCTGTCTACAGGCCAGGTGGAGTTTCCCATGTATGGTCAAATTGAACTGTAGACTCCACTCCTCGTGGTGTCCTGCCATCTATTCCTTTCAGTTTCAGCTTTGCAACCATGCTTCTCCTGAGTACCCAAATACTTGGTTTTCCTGCAGGCTGCTCGGCTAGTCATTGTGCTTGCAATGGAGAGCCACCTACATTTAAAGGCACTCTCTGAGGGGGCATGGAGTTAGCATGGTCCCAAGGCAGGTGGAAGATCAATGCGTGAAACAACAGCTGAGGCCAGACAAGCAGTCCAAACATAGAGGAACAAAGTGTGCCTAATCAACCCCATGCAGTGCAGGAAGGCACACAGGCAACCACTGTAACATCCACATGCAAGTCAGCTGAGGTTATTTTGTCAGCTAAAGTAGGACTGTGGCAATGAAGAACTAGAGACCCAAGCGCTTGTACACTGATTAGTTAGGGCATCTTGAGTATGATGACTATCATTATCATTTGTACATAGATTTATCCAAGGAAGGAAAAGCACATAAGGTACATGAGCCACCTTTTGCTTTATCAGATTTGATGTGACACAAGCCACTTAAACGACCATGCCATGTACTTAAAAGGATCATCAATAATCACAGCTATTTCTTTATTGTTTTTTTCTCTTGACATGTCCGTATGTCCTACACGATCGTTTCTGTCTCCATTGCTATATTTTCAACTATACAATGGATGGGTAAAGCTTGGTTTTTCAAAAATGGTACATTACTTTTGTGGCACATATATTTATGCTTTTGGTATATGCAATATGGGTTTTTGTATAACCGCCTCCTCTGCTTTTGGTGTGTGCTTTTGTATTTATGTCAATGAATTAATGCATTTGACAAATGAAGTATGTGTAACACAACAACTCAGCCTCAGAAGAAGAGCAGTGGCTCAAAACACATGTTAGGCTGACCTTCAGTTCAATAAATTACATGCAATCATGCACGTAATGCATGTATTTGTGCGCAGTGTGAATGCATCTGTCTTTTACAAGTATTTTGTCAACTTAGCACCCTGCTGGCCAGAAAAAAGGTTGGCCTCCTTGAGAAGCACCAAGGGCTTCTTTTTCCTCCCACCATGAGCCGGCAGGATACCCCCACCAGGCAATGTTCTGATGGGACATTGCATGGAACACAGCCCTTGGTTGGCTAAGGGGGTGCAGTGGTCTTGCCACATAGACCAGGTGGGGCAGCGATAACAGACAGAACCCATGCACACTGTCTACAGTAATCTAGAGGTAGGTGACTGAGCTTTCTTGTATTCTGTGTACCCTGGGTAAGAGAGGGGGAGGTCTGAGTTAAAGCCACCAGCCTCCTTATGAATCCAGCTGGAGATTAATGTGAAACTTGATTCCCCTCTAGACTTCCAGAGGAGGCCAGCTGTCTGGTAGTGCAATGCATTCTATTGGGCCTGTGCAGGAAGGTCCTTCGAACGCCTGGCAAAAATCCAGCAGGTCCTGCTGAGCAGGGTGCACAGCAGACCCATGTGTGAGCCAGGCACCCAAGGACGAGGTTGAGAAGGGCCTGCATTGGCAATTTGGAAAGGGAGAATTTGAGCTTTTCCATCCAGGGATGGATGGGAACCCTGGCAGGGTTCTCCAGGTCCACTGCTGGGTAGGTGGATGGTCAACCCATGTTCGTGGACAGTGCCCAAGGGAGGAGGTAGCACCCCCAGCCACCATGGAGCTCATGCTAGGGCATGAGAAAGCTCTTCCATTTGGCATGCTAGGCAAGCACAGCCCCTGGCTTCCAGGCACAGACCCACCCCCTCTGCATGGCCCAAGGAGGCAACACCCAGATGGTTTTGTGGGGTAGGTGTGTAGGCTGTGTGCCCTTGACAGGGTGGGAAACTGCTAAATGCATTGGAGCTTCAAAGGGCCCCACCCACCCCAGGTTCCCAAAGGATGCTGCTCAGCAGACAATAGTTGTCAAGTTTCACAGTACCATGCAGGATTCATTGAGCCAGTCCTTGTTTTAAGCAGCGTTGCATGCCTATGCAAGCATGCAAGGAAGTTTAACAAGCCCTGCCCAGGCCTTTCCAGAGTGCATGGCTCTGAGGTGTCCCAGCCAGTGACCCGGCCGTCCAGGAGGGCTAACCATGCCATTGTGCACCAGCATCTGATGCAGTGTGCTAGCCACATTCCTCAGCATTGTTACTCACTGTAGGAAAAGCTCAAAGGCGTCGAGGGCAGAGACTGAGATGGCAAGCAGTGCAAACCCACCCTTTATTGCCACTTGGTAGACCATAGATGTCAAGATTCCTTGTTCCATACGGGACACCTCAAGGCTGTCCATGTGTTTTTCTTTCATACACTGCATGTGTGCTCCCTAGTGTCGGACCCTTGCTTGTCCCTTCTGTGCATCCTATGCAGTCGGTCTCCCCTTCTCTGTTCCCGCCTCCTCCACTACTGTCCTCCTAGCACCCTCTATGGTGCTCTCCATCTCTCCTATCTTTGCTAACTGCTACTCTATCTCCTACCATATCCCTCTCACTAAGTCTGTGAGGAAGAGGTTCAAGAGGGACATCGTGGTCATCAAGGGCTCCCTGATACCTATGCTGATACCTACACCAGGGCTTCCTCCAGACATACTCTCACTGACATCCTCTTGTCGTTCCCTCTCCAGACCTATGGACTCCGCATATGGTCTCTGTTCTTTCTCCATCTCCATCCTCTCCCATTAATGGTGGCACTAGGTGGGAGGTCAACCTGGCCTCCTTCCACTCCTCCAAGACCATCATTAATGTCTAGCTGAATGGCACCATCTTGTTCCAGGGCCCTCAGCCCTATCTCCTCCGTTTCCCATGTCTTATGACCTTCCTGCCTTCTCCTGCTACTCCTTCGGCCACCTCTCTGGCACACTCCTCTTCCTCCTCTGCCAACCCTTGGGTCCCTCTACAACCTGCGCAGGGCGTACCTCAAGCCTCTAGCCCTCCAAGGAAGTCTTTAAAAGGTTGCAACCTGCTCCACGTTGCTACTCTCAACTATCATTGTGCTCTAAAACCTCCTCTGACATCTGTCACCTCCTTGAAGAACTCGATGTGGATGTCCTGGCTCTCACTGAGACATGGTTCACAGCCAGTTCTGTCATGAGTCTCAAGATTCTCCTCCCTGAGGGATACAAGATCTTCTCCGAACCCAAAACCAGACATGCTAGAGGTGGAATAGCTTTGATCATTCCAGAGTGGGTCCCTGCCTCTGTCAACCCTACGCAGGCATACTCCTCCTTTGAATGCCTGGTCAGCAGGGTCTGTCTCTCTGCTGGCCTCTCTCTAATGGTGGCCATCATGTACAGGCCACGTGCCAGGCCGCCCTCTTCCTCTCAGAATGGCTGACCCCTCCTCTTCTCTCCTTGCCTTACCCTCTCAACTCCTCCTTCTTGGAGACGTCAATATCCATCTGGATGCTTCCAATCCCTGCTTGCGGCTCTTCCTCAATCTCTGCAACACTCTCTCTTTATTCTACACTCTGGTTCGACACACTCTGCCAGGCACACCTTGAATGTCATCATCTCCTCTGATATCCCCCTCTCTAACCCGCTCACCACTTCTCTCTCTTGGACTGACCACTTTCTGCTCTCCTTCCACCTGACATTCCCTGTCCCTCAGGAGAAGCCTACCCGAGCACTGCCACCAAGCTTCTTGGTCATCCAGCCCAAGAAGTGTGTGTCAGTGGAGGCCTTTGCCGCTAATTTCTGTCCTCCTCCTGCGGCTGACTCACACTCTGACACAGCCCTCTCTAACCTATATTTTTCTATCACTGATACTCTCGGTGTCCTTGTCCCTGTCATGAGAATCGACCTAAATCCGACCTCCAAGTGCAACTCTTGGTATGACGCAGACCTTGCCACCCTAAAATGCAAGTGTAGGGTGGTTGAGAGGAAGTGGAGGTCATCTGGCACATCCTCTGACAAACTGGCATGTTGCCTGCTCCAAAGGCAAAACATACTCTGTACTGTCCAAGAAGAGAGCCTTTATCCAAGCCTGCGTCTCTTCAGCCTCTAATATCAAGGATGAACTCTTCAAAATCTACAAGGAGCTGGTTAATCCTGTAAGCGACTCCAATTCAACACTACAGCTATCAATGCCTAGTCTGGGATGCTGATGGAAGCCCTTATTGATGTATTTTTATGTCCAGTTCATTTACTCTGGATGACAACCCTTATATAACACCCCTCTCTCAGAATCCCCCCGACCCCGATGAGCCAAGAAGTAGGTTTGTTTTGCAAATTTAAAAGGTTTATTATCAAAATTAAACAATATATATATATCACACTTTTATAATAAATTAATGTTTGATAGCACACTTGTGAAGATGATAGTGATCAACAATGGATAATGTTACAATGGTACACTCTTTTTGATGGCTTAGAAGTGATATAGAGAGGATGAAGTAGCTGAGAATGCTTTTATGGCTTCAAGGGCAATGCAATGATGAATGAAAATGCAGTACAGAAAATAAACTTGATATGACTTCAACAAAAGACAATGTAATCACTTTTCTTTGACAATTCACCCCCCCTTTATGCAAGGTAAAGAGATGGGAGGAAAGCACACAGTTATCAGGAATGCAATCAAATATAATTCAGTTCCCCCCCTAGCAAGCTAGAGGAAAACAGGTAGGAGTTTTAAACACAGGCCCAAAATGCTTAGAATGTAATAACAATGAATTGAAAAATGTGCTAAAATTGCTTTTAATTCCCTATAGGAGGTTCAGGGTGAGTGAGAGATACTTTCAAGTAATTCAGGATCACTTTAGCAATGCTCTATGAATGATTGTCAGGTTGCGCACGAATTTCAGCAAGGAAAGCAAGGACAAATATTTTTACACGTGGTTGAAATTCAACAAAATGTCAAATCGCGGCAAATTTAGACACGTGTGTCGAGCGCAATTACGGAGGCACTATAAGCTCCTAGCACAAACGGTTCTGGAGATACATTGATTTATTAAAGGTAGTTTTTCGGATTTGAAATTTTAAAGCTCAGAATGACAGATGACAGTTTTCAGGTTTAAGGATGACAGAATGACACGATTCTAGGAGGCAGTTCTAATAGGCTAAAATAGTTTGGATTAGATTATTTTAAACTAAGAGATTGGTTTTGGCACAGTGCTAGCTGGGTACTCACACTAGATTTTGGACAGGAATGCGACTTCGTCACTGATCGGGTCATGATTGGCTGGACTTCTGCTAGCCGTTCTTCACAGCGATCTGGTCTCTGGTTCTCTCTGGTTCCGGATACAGCACTGCTTTCTGGATGCTGCTACAGCTTCTTGCAAAAGCTCTTTGCAAAGAATTCAAACAGCTCGCCCGGCTGTTGAATAGTTTGGTTGGTTTTGAGGCCTGCTGAAGAGGATTCAGCTTGTGGATTCAGGCCTCTCTGCTACAAATTCTGGAGTTAATTTCTGGTCTCTGGAGATTGATGGATTTGAAGTCTGGATCTCTGGATGTGAAGTCTGAAGTCTCGCGGCAAAGCGTCCCGCAAGAAAGTGGAAAGTGAATGTCTCTACCTGGGTTTCAATGTTCCTTTTATGTGTTTTGAAAATGCGTGTGTTCCTGGGCCTAGCTAAGCCTGCCCCTCTCACTTATCATTGGCCAGTTCCTCCTCTCTCCCTTGGTTGGGGGAAAGAAATAGAGTGTCAAAGTGATGCTTTAGGTTTTATGGTCAGAGGAACCTCCCCTTGTCAAAATGCACACAATCTATCTCTGACCCAAATACATATTTATCTATGTACCATTTTTCTAATATTATAGGTCCAGTTAACATATTTTCTTCAGCACCAAACCATCCGATCCCTGTCTTTGTACGATGTTGTGTCCGCTTATGACAGAATTCTCCCCTTTTCATCCAGATAACGACGTCTAAACCTTTCCAGATTTTACACAGATGTGCACCAGGGATATGGGTTTCAGATGATAAAGTGTCAGATTTTTAACATGCATACATTTGGAGTAACAACCCTTTTTTCCGCTACTATCCCCAAGAACATACCACAGGGTCCTAACACCTCTTAAAATGTGCACAGAAAAATCGCAAGAATGATGATGTTATTTATATAATTTTGACACGTCTGAATTGTGAATTATCCATCTTTTTAAAATCATGCTCTGGCCCCAAAGGGGTGTGGTTTTCCAAAGCACATGGTGGAATTTCTGGTTTATCCACTTCCCCCAAGCTCAGCTGGCTTTCACAGGCACTGCCCCTCCCAGTTTCTCCCAGGAGGAAGCCATTTTACGACCCCCCCCAATATAACATTTGCCTGAGTCCAGGACAGGGCTTTGTTCAACTTCCTGCAGTCCCCAGGTGCCCCTCCCCTTTTCCAATCAGAGAGGTGTCATCTCCTTTTGGCAGGGGCAGCAGGATGCAGCTAGGCCTGGGAAGAGTGGCTGATCAGGTTTCTCCTGTCGGGGGTAGTTGTCAGGCAGAATTCAGCTAAATGTCACTTTATTTCCCAGTTTTCTACATTCAAATCCAACTTACAATTTTTGCACATGCAGCTAGAATGCTGATTCTAAGTTCAAAACTATGACATTTAAACAATTGCAACCTATGTGACACTCACAAGTAGGTCACTCATTTATTCTAAACATTTCGATTTTAGTGGCTTTAAACCCAAATTCACTTACGCTGCTGACATCCCCAGCTATTTTTTATATATACATTAAATAATTACTTCCTTCAAGTCATTTCAGAATATAGTTTTACATTGTATCCACCTCTTAGCAAGTCTTTCCTTGGCCTGGTTTGGGTTCATTTGTTCAGTTTTACACAAAGGTCTGGTGGTTTTAAAACAGTGGCTTTCTGATAGTGGTGAGCACCAGTATTGCATCCATTTTTGACATTAAGAAAATTAATTCCCCACAGTTCTGGGTTGCTTTTGGCAATCAGCATTGCCATTCCCAATGGGTTCAGGCTACTGTGTGTGTAGCCCAATGGTGGTTTTAAGCAGTGCCCTCCTGTGCTCACAACATAGGCAAAAATGGGTGGCAGCCTATTCTTCATGTTTTCCCTGTGCACTCTCTGGGGAGTTCTGGCCATCATGATGTTTTCAATGCCAGTAATGCACAGTTTTATGGTAGGGCTTGGATGCATGGGTAAAAACATCCCACAAGCCCCTCCTCTTGCGATGGCCATTCTGATCTTTCACTGATGGAACTCGCAAGATCTGGGATGTTCGCCTCATCTTCTTCCAATTCCGTAAATGGCACAGTTCAGCATCTTTTCCTCCATCTGGTTGGATCGATCGGTTCTCCTTTCTGGTCCTGATGGGAGGATTGGGCGGTACCCCGGGCCCCCCGGATCTTTGCTCCCGGTCTCCGGGTCGTTCTCCTTGGTCAGTCTCCGTGGTTTCATCTCTCCTAGGATGATAAAGCAAAAGCGGCAATACCTATTCGTAGACATTTCTCCACCACTATTAATGGTGTGGCGAACACATACATTTTATACATCCGGTTACATTTTTCAGTCTTGTTTTTAAAAAACAAGATATAACAGGAAATATTTTTACAAGAATCATAATATTTCAGAGACTATCTATGGGATATTTTAGGTTGTAACTGGATTAATCTGGAGCGGTTCCCTCTGGGATTCCAGAGGATTCTTCCAGTTGTTGCAGAGTGTGACTGGGATGGCAACACTTTAGCTGATTTATATGTACCCACTTGTCTTCCCCTTCTGCCAGACTACCTTTGGGGATGCGGATCTTATAGGCTACAGGGGAGATTTTGTCTATAATTTCAAACGGTCCCTTCCACGTAGGCAAACATTTTTGCTGTTTGGCCTGGTTTCTTTGGAAATTGTAAAGATAGACCCGGTCTCCCACCTCGTATACTTTCCTGGTGGTTTTCAGGTCTTAGTGGGTTTTCATGCTATCAGCTGATCTTTCTAGATTCCGCTGAGCATAGGCAAAAGCATGCTGAAGGTGTTTCCTTAAATTCTCCACATACTCATGAGTTGTGGAGGCATTTATCAGTGTCTGCTCTTGGGTCCTGTAGAGCAAATGCTGGGGAAGCACCATCTTGCGTCCGGTCATCAACTCAAATGGTGACATTTTAGTTGCAGATGAAGGGGTAGATCTCATGGCCATTAGGACCAGAGGTAATAGGATATCCCAACTTGGCCCAGAATCTGCCACAAACTTTTTTAAGATGCTCACAATGGTCCAGTTGTAGCGTTCTACTGCCCCAGAAGAAGCTGGCCGGTAAGCAATATGTAACTTCCTTTTGACCCCCAGTATCTCCCACATCTTTGTCATTACCTCGCTGGTGAAATGGCTACCTCTGTCTGACTCAATCCTTTGAGGTAGACCAAAACGGGAAAAGATGTGGTTAATCATCAGGGCAGCTGCTGTTTCTGCCTTGCAATTTGGGGCCGGGAGACATTCCACCCACTTGGTAACCAAGCATATGACGGTCAACATGTACTTGTTTCCTCTAGACGAGCGAATCACAGGGCCTACAAAGTCAATTTGCAAATCTGACCATGGCAGTGTCATCCCCCTCTTTTGGAGAGGCGCACGGTGTGTGAGGGATGATGGCTGAAATTGTGCACACACAAGACACCCCTTCAAGTATTGGTTGAGGTCATATCCCATGTGTGGCCAGTATGCAACCTCTCTTAAGATTTCCAGTGTTGTGTGAAACCCCCTATGACCGGCGGTGGCCGCATCATGGGCGTGACTTAACATCAGGCTTCGGAATGAGGTAGGGACCAACCACTGATCATGGCCAGCTTGGGATTTCCTTACCAACAAACCGTCTTGGATTCTGAACCTTTTTGGACATTTCATCAACACTCTTAGGTCCTCTTTCCCAATGTAATCGGTATCCATCAGGGGAAAGTTCTCAGGGTCCTCAATGTGTTGGTAAAACTTACCAATTATTGGATCCCCTTTTGAGCCGTAATTAAATCAGCATCAGGGGTCTCCTTACTCCATTGTGCAGTTGAAAGATCATTGTGAGCATTTGTCTGGGACCTAGTGATAGCAGTGACCTGGATTTCCCCCAACAGGGACTCTATTTCTATTAGATCCACTTGTATGGCCCCAGTTTTGGCCAGCTGATCAGCTAAGTCATTTCCAGTTTTGTCTGGTCCCTCTACTTAGGAATGACCCTTGATCGTTTTCCAGTAGATGGTCATCCCATTCGATGTGACCAGATCATCAATGTTTTGGATTAACTTCCCATGTTTCAAAGGTTTGTTATTAGCACATAGCATGCCTCTGGTTTTCCAGTTAACCAGGTGCTCCAGGAACCCATTCCATACATAATCCGAATCTGTGATTATGACCAGTTCGTGGAGTTGATGTTGGATAGCAGTGAGGATAGCTTGATGCACAGACATCAATTCTGCCACTTGACTACTTCGGGGACCAATTTTGTACCCAGCGGAGGGTTCTGGGAACTCGTTCACCCATGCATTCCTTACGCCGGCCACCAGTTCTTTTTCCCCGTTGTTGTCAACATGGTAAGAGCATCCATCCACATAGACAGTGGACATTCCCTCACACTTGTCTTCTTCAAAGACTTTGTGTGGGGAATTAAGGTATGCCTCCATGTTGTCCTTGATTTTTAGACTTTCGTCCTCGAGACAGTTTTCTCTGGCACAATCATGCAAGTCAGCCAGACCTTGTACGAGGGGACTCTTCTTATTTTGGCCATATCTGACCTCCACAGGAAAGCCTTACATTGACAGAATCCAGGAAGTAATTTGGGAATTACTGACATTTCCGGCCCGGATTCTGTCACTTTGGAGATATTGCAGAGGCTGGTGTGGAGTCTCCACTATGATGTGTTCCCCCCGGATAAACGGGCGGTAATTCTTCAATGCCCACACCGTTGCCAGGAGTGCCTTCTCACAATCGTTGAGTATTTCCTCCACAGAGGATAAAGTTTTGCTCGCATAGGAGATTACTTTATTGACCTTGTCATGCTTTTGGTATAATACTGCCGTCAAGCACGTAATAGAGAACCCTGTCTCCAGGAAGAACTCCTTGTTTCTGACAGGGTAAGCTAGGCAAGGCGCTTGTGAGAGGCTTCTTTTGAGTTGTCTTACTGCCTCAGATTGTTCTGGACCCCATTCCCACTTGACCCCCGCCTTCAAGAGATGAATCAAGGGTCTGCTGATCTCTGCGTAGCCCTCAATGAACTTTCTGCTGTAATTAGTCAGTCCAAGGAGGCTCCTTAGTTCCCGCAGAGTGGTGGGGTCTTTCAGTTTCTGAAGTGCTTCCACTTTCTTTTCCTGGGGACAGAGACCCTTAGGAGTAATCTCATGCCCCAAGAAATTAACACGGGTTCTACACCACTG
This sequence comes from Ambystoma mexicanum, assembly GCF_040938575.1. Taxonomy (NCBI): domain Eukaryota; kingdom Metazoa; phylum Chordata; class Amphibia; order Caudata; family Ambystomatidae; genus Ambystoma; species Ambystoma mexicanum. The sequence goes on along the minus strand of NC_090928.1, from coordinate 467,433,191 downwards.
TGCTTTCTGGAAGGAAAGTTTTGCTCCGGTGGCCCTCAACTGTGTCAGAACATAACGGATCTCCGTTATGTGTTCTTCCACAGATGAACTTTTGATGAGGACATCATCTACATAAGCCAGGTTACCCCTCGCACCCAGTTCGGCCATGGCCTTATGTAGGAACATGTTGAATTCATTGCCGGAGTTGAGGTATCCGAAGGGTGTCCGGGTCCATGTGTACTGCTGGCCACCAAAGGTAAAAGCCAGTTTGTATTGGTCCTCCCTACTGACAGGCACGGTCCAGTATCCATTGGTCAGGTCTATTGCAGTGAATACCTGTGACCCCTGGATCTGGGCAAGCCCTTGGTCAATGTAGGGCAGAGGCCATCGGGAAGTATGGACCCGTTTGTTGAGCTCCCTAAGGTTGGCGCAGAGTCTCCACTGGCCGTTTGGCTTCAATATTCCCAGCACCGGATTATTGAAGGTGCTGTGTACTGTACGGATTATTCCCCGGGACTCAAGGTTATTAATTATTTCAGTAAGGGACTCCATGGATGCGAGAGGCAAACGATATTGCTTCACAAACACTGTAGTCATTCCAGCGTCTGTGGGAATTGTTGTGGTGTGGATGTCAGTGCAACGACAGTCATATGAGTCTACCGCAAAGAGATCTTGGAAATCCAAGAAAACTTGTTTCAACTTTTGCTTCTGTTCCAGAGTCACACAGGCATCATCTAGGTTGACTCTCTCTTCCACCATCTGCCTGAAGCCTGGAAAGACTTCTGGTTTGGCTATCTCAGCGGCCTCCTCCAGCTGGGTGGAGAAGTCCCTGGTCAGAGTGCTGATTTGGACTGGGGGCTTCAGGTGGGAAAGGCAGCCCTCATGGACCTGGAAAATCACCTCGTCCCCTCTGAAGTCACAAGTCACATCTTCCTTACCATAAGGGCAAGCAGTGTACACCAGGAAGTTCCCCCCATGCCGGGAGAAAATCCTGTCTGGTGTTGTATTGTCCTTACTGTCACTGTCAAAACAGTCCTTGAGGATCGGTCCTAACAGTTCATTTCCTAAATCAATGGAGACATGTCGGTCATCAACCGTCATTCCAATAATGGTGCCTGCGGCGAGAGTAATACTCTTTAAGTCGCTGTTATCCACCTCTATTGGAATGGTGTCATGTTCTATGTTGACTAATGGCGTTGGGTTTACCCATAACCCTTGCTGTTGGAGAGAAGAATTTAGATGAATATAAGCATCAGGGTTTTTCAATTTTTGTCCTCTTTTAACTTTCACTTCCAGGGAGAATTGTCGGGTCCTTTCTGGGATGGTGACTTCCTCTTTAAGCTGAATTTCAACTGCATAAGGTAGCAATTGAGCTGACCTAAATGCTTTTTCTTGATCATCAAAGCCCATGGGATTATCTGCTGATTGGGACCAAGCTTTGAAGTTTATTAGGTCCAAACTAATGGCGAAGCGATTGAGAATGTCACTGCCTAAGTAAAAGGCGGCAGTGATGTTTCGCACGACCCAACAATTATGGACTATGCTCTTGTTGCCAATGGAGATTTTGAGCATACACCTGCTTGGCAGGAGATGTTTGGAATTGGGTGCTTCCAGGTCCATTTCCCATTTGTCTATCAGTTTGAATGTGGGAATGGCTGGATCTTTTGGGAGTTGGCGGAACATGGCTTCGCTGATGAAGCTCTTACTGTTGTTCACACACACTCGGGCGAGAACAGAGTCCTTCCCATCATTTAATTGAATAGGGATGAACAACTGCTCTCCAATTTGCTGAATATCAGCCAGGCTCTGAGCTGATTTCACATCTTTCTGGACTATCGGAGTGGGAGTGTCTGATTGTGGATTGGTAAAGAATTTCAGAGTGTTTCCTTCCAGTGTGGAATACCACCTTAAACTGGAAGGAATGTTGATTTTCAGAAATAGAGAGGACCCCCCACCACCAGTCTGTTGTCCTACTGCTATTACTGTCACGTCTGGAATTTGGTTGTTCTGGAAGTGAAATTCTACTTGGTCAGATTTTTGTTCAACCATGTGGCAGGTGCCATTTAAACTAGCATGGTTGACACTCTGTTTTAATTTTAGTGGTCGGCTAGTCTGGGTCCAGAGGATCTTGTTTACACAATCTATTAGGGGTGACAACCGTCTCAGGAGGTCGTTCCCTAGTAAACAAGGGGTGCCCTCTGGAGTCACTACTATGACCGGGTGTTTCACCTTGTGTCGCCCAATTTTAATGTCCCACTCTGCAGTCCCCTCGACGGGAATTTTATTCCCGTCAAAGTTCTGCAGTTTTCCAGGAAGAGAGGTGAGAGGAATGCGGTAATTTTCCCCACTTCCTGCATTTAGTTCATCAAAGGCCCTTTTGGACAGAAGGGTAGCTTGGGATCCAGTGTCCACCAGTGCCAAAATGGTACCCTGCCCCTGTACTTGTACCGGGGCATAGTAGCTTCCCTCCTTCTCCTCAAGGGGGCACAGATAATGCACATTTTTGGACAACTGGTGGGCTAACTTTCTGGTTTTGGACATGCCGAGAGAAGAGATTTGGGCAGAATTCTGTGAAGAGCCTGGGGAATCTGAAAGAAAAAGTTGGCAACTGGAAATGGTTTCGGGTTCTGGGCCGCCCCCCCCTTTTTGGAGGCAGTCATCAGGATGGGTTTGACCCATGGGATTTTGGTATTGTTGGTTCTGGGATAGAATGATGGGCGGCGACAGCTCAATCCCCACATCTACCCAGTCTGGATTGGAATCTCTTGGGACCCATTTTTCCTTGGGCGGAGTTCCCCCATCTCTGAAGGAGAAGATCCTTTTCCCAGGATCTTCTGAGGATCCCTCTCCCTCAAATTGGAAGACCTGTACCTCCTCCACAAAGTGGGTCTGTTTGGGTCCTTTGTTTCTCCTACCCCCCCTGTGCTCCTTGGGAGGCAGGCTTTCAGGGGCAGGAGATTTTGTTTCCGATTCCTGGTTTTCCAGGGGCGGTTTACAAGTTGGGAAGGAAGCTTCCTCCAAGGCTTTACACCCCTCTTCCCCTTGTGCCTCCTCCCTGGGAACCGGTGGGTTATCGGGGTGCTGCCCCCGTCATTGTTCTGGAGAACCAGGTCCAGAGTTTGGGGCATTCTGCGGTGGCATGCTCATCTGAGGGTTCTGTTGAGCCCTCAGTATGTGACCCAGATCCCGGGCCATATTTTGGACCTGGCGCTCAAGTTGGGAAACACGCTCAGGTTGATACGGGGTTCTGTTTTCTCCCCTGGGCTGATCCCGGGAAGGGTAGCTATCCCTTCTCTGGTAATACCCCGGGTTGGGAAGGTTTGGGTACCCCTCCACCCTTGGCCTCCCCTCTCCCGGATTAGGTTATCTGGGCTCAAGGAATTGTGGAAAGAAGGATGGATGGTTTTGGGGCTGGAAACCTGGTGGATACCTGGGAAAAAAGTTCTGCCCAGTGTTTGGGGAATTTCTGCCCTCCTGTGGGAAGTTAGGAGGGAAGTTCCCGGGGTCAGGTGCTTGCTGGATCCCCCCCTTGGGCTGGAGGAGTCCACACATAACCCAGGATTGGTCGGTTTCCCTTGCAGCGGGGACTTACATAGTCAGGGGAGCGGGGGACCCCATTTGTGGGACTACCTCCTCGACTCCCTGTCTGTGACTGGCCCGAGGGCCTTCTGGGCTGTGAATTATTTGGTGCAGGCAGGTTTTTATGCCCCCCCATCTCCAAATCTAAAACGGGGGCAACCTTTACCTCTGCCACCTTGGCAGAAGCAGGGGTGATGTTGGTTTTGGGGTTTTTCTGCGCATTACTTTTATTTTCTATGGGCTTCTGCACCTCATATATCTGGGTGGCTTGCTCAATGACCCAGTCTAAAGATATTTTCTCATGAAAATCTCTCACGAGCTGGGTCATTATGTACTTGGGAAGAGCATGGAAAAATGTGTAGATGAATTCTTTGCTGTCCGTGCGCACCCTTCTGGTGGTCTGCGCAAAGGCACGCTTCAATTCTTGCACGAATTCTTGTGGGGCCTGATCCTCCCCACATTGCAAATTGTAGGCTGCCTTTCGAGCCTCTTGGGGATTTCTATGTACAGAAAAATGTTTCAAGATGGCCGCCCTATATGTGGACCATCTTGAATGGTTTTGGTCCTCCAGCCCCACAAAGAAACTGGAGTATTCAGGGGAGAATGTCCATTTGACGTACTGGATGCAGCTACTGCTGTCCTTCAAATGGAAAGTCTCCATCATTTGCTCATAGAGCTCCAAGTGTTCCCAAACAGAATACTTGGCGTTCTTATGATAAGGCGTGATAACACTCCTGATTGCCTTAATCTGTTTTAAGGGGTCCTTAAGCAAGGCCCTTTTCACCTTATTGGCCTTTTTGGTTTGGGTAACCCTGGTCCATTCATCCTCTGATTCAGAAGCACTGCTCCCAGAGGTGCCCGTCTGATCTTCCAGGTTTTCCCGGATTCTGCGAGCCTGGGAATAGCTGGCAGAATGTGGGGACCTGGTCTCCTGTGTCCTGTGATGCTCAGAGGAGTCTTCAGATCCCTCCTTGCTACCAGGATTTGATGGGTACCCCCCTCCAGTGACCTAACTGGGCAGAGGTTTTTAGGATGCCCTTAGGGGGCCTAATTTCCTGGGGTTCCCCACAAAATTGCACTGTACTTAGGTGCCCATACCCCGGTGCCCGCCCATCCATTCCTGGGTGGTACAAGCCTATGAGCCCCATACTTTTGGCTGGATAGTAATCTGCCATTCCTGTGGCCCTGTGCTCATGCGCGCCAGCGGACATGGGGGTGGCAGAGTCCAGGGACTGAGAGAGATGAAGGCCTCTGGTACTAGGGCTTCTGAGGTTATGCTCAGGTGTTTCCCTTTCCCAGCGAACTTCATCTCTGTCAGCCCCTGCTCCCTGTTGCAATGCAAGAGCCTGCGCTTTCAGTTCCTCAGTTAAGGCCTTACTAGACTCTATCAGTCTCTCCTGCATGGCTACCTGTTGCTTGAGCCTATCATTGTGCTGACAGAGAGCCTCATTCTCTCTCTGTGCCTCCTGATTGGTCCTGGAGTACTGGGCCAGTCTCTGCTGCAGGAGGGTTACCTCCTGAGTCCCATCCCTACTGGCCTGCTCCTTTCTTGCCAGAGCCTCCTCCACCCTCCTGGTGTGATCTAGCAAACCCTGATGCTCTTTTTGGAGGTCACCCAGCCCCTGGAGGGCCAAGTGATTTTCTTCAATTTTTCTTTTTAAATGGCAGACTTCCGGGCCTAAGGTATCCCTTTCCTGACCAAGAGCCTGCATTTGTGACGCCAGGTTGTCCCTCTGCCTTTGAAAGGCACCAGCTTTCTGGCGTTCTTCATCAAACTCTGCCTGGGTATCCAGGTCTTTCAAAATCAATGTATTGCTTTCTGCCTTTTCCCTATCTAGGGTGACTACCTGCTCAGCACATGCCCTATTGAAATCTAATTGTTGCTCCAGCTTTTTCTGGCTCTGCAGTAGGGAGTCCAAACCTTCTTGGTACTCCTTCTGCAAGGCCAGATATCTGGTATCTTGGTCAGACTTTTCCTGTTGCAGGATACACATGTCCTCTTTGGTTTTAATGAGATACTGTCTGCTCTCATGTTCTGACTCCTGGCTTCTGTGCATCCTCTGCTCAGAAGAGACCAGGTCAGATTGGGCCTTCTCTAACGCGATCTGTTGTCTATTTGCCAGATCTTGGCCTTCAGCACATTTGTCCTGCATGGCTCCCATACATAGATACAAATATGCCGCTATCCTAACCATCTTGTCGTGTTCATCTTTAGCTTTAGGAGCCATGTATAGTTCACTCAGGGCCACATGTAAGGGACCCTGATCTCTCCAGATATCTAACCAAGTTGCAGTGACCTGTCGTGTGATTGCCTGCAACCACGCATCCTGGCCCTGCTCAGTCCATTCACCTCTCACAAATAGCTTATGTAAGAAGTGCTCTCTGGCTATTTTGATGTCTACCAGTGTCGTCATTCTGGAATTTGAGTTCCTTCCTGACTTACAGAAGTTTGTATTTTATTTTGCAAAACAGACCGTTTCCTTAGAGCGTTCCTTTGAGGAGTGCTTTCACAGTGTAAAACAGCATGGTGATCTAACCCGATATGTGTATCCGGTCAGTTGGCACACTGTATTAAGCTGCACAAGTGGTAAATCTAATCCAGAATCTCCGGCTACGAGCCCCCACTTTGTAAGCAACTTCAATTCAACACTACAGCTAAGTCAATGCCTAGTCTGGGATGCTCATGGAAGCCCTTATTGATGTATTTTTATGTCCAGTTCATTTACTCTGGATGACAACCCTTATATAACACCCCTCTCTCAGAATCCCATCGATCCCGCTGAGCCAAGAAGTAGGTTTGTTTTGCAAATTTAAAAGGTTTATTTGAAAATTAAACAATATATATATATATCACACTTTTATAATAAATTAATGTTTGATAGCACACTTGTGAAGATGATAGTGATCAACAATGGATAATGTTACAGTGGTACACTCTTTTTGATGGCTTAGAAGTGATATAGAGAGGATGAAGTAGCTGAGAATGCTTTTATGGCTTCAAGGACAATGCAATGATGAATGAAAATGCAGTACAGAAAATAAACTTGATATTACTTCAACAAAAGACAATGTAATCACTTTTCTTTGACAATTCACCCACCCCCCCCTTTATGCAAGGTAAAGAGATGGGAGGAAAGCACACAGTTATCAGGAATGCAATGAAATATAATTCAGTTCCCCCCCTAGCAAGCTTAGAGGAAAACAGGTAGGAGTTTTAAACACAGGCCCAAAATGCTTAGAATGTAATACCAATGAATTGAAAAATGTGCTAAAATTGCTTTTAATTCCCTATAGGAGGTTCAGGGTGAGTGAGAGATACTTTAAATTAATTCAGGATCACTTTAGCAATGCTCTATGAATGATTGTCAGGTTGCGCACGAATTTCAGCAAGGAAAGCAAGGACAAATATTTTTACACGTGGCTGAAATTAAGCAAAATGCCAAATCGCGGCAAATGTAGTCGCGTGCGTCGAGCGCAATTACGGAGGCACCATAAGCTCCTAGCACAAACGGTTCCGAATATACGGCTGATTTGTTAAAGGTAGTTTTTCGGATTTGAAATTTTAAAGCTCAGAATGACAGATGACAGTTTTCAGGTTTAAGGATGACAGAATGACACGATTCTAGGAGGCAGTTCTAATAGGCTAAAATAGTTTGGATTAGATTATTTTAAACTAAGAGATTGGTTTTGGCACAGTGCTAGCTGGGTACTCACACTAGATTTTGGACAGGAATGCGACTTCGTCACCGATCGGGTCAGGATTGGCTGGACTTCTGCTAGCCGTTCTTCACAGCGATCTGGTCTCTGGTTCTCTCTGGTTCCGGATACAGCACTTATTTCTGGATGCTGCTACAGGTTCTTGCAAAAGTTCTTGGCAAAGAATTCAAACAGCTCGCCCGGCTGTTGAATAGTTTGGTTGGTTTTGAGGCCTGCTGAAGAGGATTCAGCTTGTGGATTCAGGCCTCTCTGCTACAAATTCTGAAGTTAATTTCTGGTCTCTGGAGATTGATGGATTTGAGGTCTGGATCTCTGGATGTGAAGTCTGAAGTCTCCCGGCAAAGCGTCCCGCAAGAAAGTGGAAAGTGAATGTCTCTACCTGGGTTTCAATGTTCCTTTTATGTGTTTTGAAAATGGGCGTGTGCCTGGGCCTAGCTAAGCCTGCCCCTCTCACTTATCATTGGCCAGTTCCTCCTCTCTCCCTTGATTGGGGGAAAGAAATGGAGTGTCAGAGTGATGCTGTAGGTTTTATGGTCATAGGAACCTCCCCTTGTCAAATTGCACACAATCTATTTCTGACCTAAATACATATTTATCTATGTACCATTTTTCTAATATTATAGGTCCAGTTAACATATTTTCTGTAGCACCAAACCATCTGATACCTGTCTTTGTACGATGTCGTGTCCACTTATGACAGAATTCTCCCCTTTTGATCCAGATAATGACCTCTAAACCTTTCCAGATTTTACACAGATGTGCACCAGGGATATGGGTTTCAGATGATAAAGTGTCAGATTTTTAACATGCATACATTTGGAGTAACAACCCTTTTTTCCGCTACTATCCCCAAGAACATACCACAGGGTCCTAACACCTCTTAAAATGTGCACAGAAAAATCGCAAGAATGATGATGTTATTTATATAATTTTGACAAGTCCGCACTGTGAATTATCCATCTTTTTAAAATCATGCTCTGGCCCCAAAGGGGTGTGGTTTTCCAAAGCACATGGTGGAATTTCTGGTTTATCCACTTCCCCCAAGCTCAGCTGGCTCTCACATGCACTGCCCCTCCCAGTTTCTCCCAAGAGGAAGCCATTTTACGACCCCCAATATAACATTTGCCTGAGTCCAGGACAGGGCTTTGTTCAACTTCCTGCAGTCCCCAGGTGCTCCTCCCCTTTTCCAATCAAAGAGGTGTCATCTCCTTTTGGCAGCGGCAGCAGGATGCAGCTAGGCCTGGGAAGAGTGGCTTATCAGGTTTCTCCTGTCGGGGGTAGTTGTCAGGCAGAATTCAGCTAAATGTCACTTTAGTTCCCAGTTTTCTACATTCAAATCCAACTTACAATTTTTGCACATGCAGCTAGAATGCTGATTCTAAGTTCAAAACTATGACATTTAAACAATTGCAACCTATGTGATACTCACAAGTAGGTCACTCATTAATTCTAAACATTTCGATGTTAGTGGCTTTAAACCCAAATTCACTTAAGCTGCTGACATCCCCAGTTATTTTTTTATATATACATTAAATAATCACTTCCTTACAGTCATTTCAGAATATAGTTTTACATTGTATCCACCTCTTAGCAAGTCTTTCCTTGGCCTGGTTTGGGTTCATTTGTTCAGTTTTACACAAAAGTCTGGTGGTTTTAAAACGCCGGCTTTCTGATAGTGGTGAGCACCAGTATTGCATCCATTTTTGACATTCAGAAAATGAATTCCCAGCAGTTCTGGGTTGCTTTTGGAAATCAGCATTGCTATTCCCAATGGTTTCAGGCTACTGTGTGTGTAGCCCAATGGTGGTTTTAGGCAGTGCCCTCCTGTGCTCACAATATAGGCAAAAATGGGTGGCAGCCTATTCTTCATGTTTTCCCTGGGCACTCTCTGGGGAGTTCTGGCCATCATGATGTTTTCAATGCCAGTAATGCACAGTTTTCTGGTAGGGCTTGGATGCATGGGTAAAAACGTCCCACAATCCTGCTGCAGTCTCCACCACTCCTGTTCCCACCCAGGCTCTCTGCACGGCTCTGGCCTCTCACCTCTCTACTAAAACCCAGCACATCCTGTCATCTCTCTTTCCTCTTCCTCTCCCTCTACCTCTACTGGCCCTCCTCAGGCTGCCTTTCCTGATCCTCCTCCTTTCTCCTATTTTTCTGTGATCTCTCCCAGTGACATTTCTAGACAAGTCCGATCTACGAAAGTGTCATCCTAGCAGGTGCTCCCCTGCTCCTCCAGAACCATCAAGGAGCACATTGACACCCTTGCTCCAAATATTTGCCGATTTCTGAAATCATTCTTTTGCCACTGGAACTTTCCTTCCCTCTCTTAAGCACCCCCTTGTGAATCCCCTCCGGAAGAAACCTTCTGCCGATCCTTCCTGTCCAGCAAACGACCGCTCAATCCCCATCAGTCCTTTCTTGGGCAAACTCTTGGAATAGCTGGCCGTCTCCCAGCTCACTCTCCACAGTGAATCTATTGGTTGTGTCCATGACCATTAGTCTGGTCTCTGAGCAGCCAGAGGCATGGAAACTGCTCTCCTGAACACCTGTGAAGTCCTGCTCACTAATCTTGATTCTAGCCTTCCTTCTCTCCTTATCCTCCTTGATCTTTCTTCACAGTAAACCATGCCATTCTGATCAGTCATCTATGTGAGAACCTGGCCATCACGGATCAGGCACTCTCTTGGATGACTTTATTCCTTTGGGACCATCCACTCTCAGGTCCAACTGGGTCATTTCTCTCCACCACCACTCTCTCCACGTGTGGTGTTCCCAAGGGCTCCATCCTCTCACCCTGGCTTTTCAACCTCTACGTGGCCCCTTTGGCCCACCTCATCTCTACCTTCTCCTCTAACGTTCAGTGCTATGTGGATAACACACAGCTCTCCTTCAGGCTCCTCTCTGCCTCCTCTCTCGCTCATTCCTTACAGTCTAGCTGCGATTCAGGAATGGTGCACCTGCAACAATCTCTGCCTCAATGCCAGCAAGACTGAGATCCTCTTTATCGGGACCCCTGCTCCCGTTTTCCCTCTTTCACTCTGGCCCTCCTCCTTGAGCCCACTTCCTGCACCTTCCTGCGAGGCAAAGAACCTTGGGGTCATCTTTGACTCCACTCTCTCTTTCTCACCTCCCAGCACAGACCTCTCAAAGAAGTCAGACTACCAGCTGCACATCCTCAGAGGTATTCGTCCCTTTCTCACTTTCCCCGAGAAGCTCAACATCTCCAGACCCCTGGTTCTCTCTAGTCTGGACTACTGCAACAGTCTCTATCTCATCCTGCCTTCCTCTATTCTCCGCCCTCTGCAACAAATCCAAAACAGGACTGCAAGACTTGTCCTTGGCCTCAAGCCCACGGATCGTATTTCTCTAGCCCTGAAATCTCTCCACTGGCTCCCGGTAGCTGCAAGGATCAAGTTCAAGACCCTCTGCATTGTCCACAAGGCTGTCTGGGGCTGGACCCACACCAAATCTACCTCTCTCTTCCCAAACAACCTACTTCTCGAGCCCTTTACTCAGCTACCTCAAACTCTATGATGATCAGACGCTTCTCCAGGCAGAGATCTGGAGGTAGATCTCTCACCTCTGGAATGGCCTCCCTGCCCCTCTCAAACTTGAGCAGGACCACCTTAGGTTCTGGAAGATGCTCAAGACTTTCCTTTTTGATTCTACTTACTTTCTTACTCTCCCTTGTTGAACACCTGTCTGCCGCGCTAGCTGGTCACCTGAATACCCTCTGAACATTATGGGCACCAGACATCCTCCATGACGTGCAAGCACATGCACTGACTGCGGGCCTCCACGCACTTAGGGGCGGTATCTGTAATCCTACAGGTAACAGTCTTTTACACTTCCCTAGCTGGCTCCCCCAGCTGCACTCACCCAGAGCAATTGCTGCCCCTGACCGCACTTCCCTTCTCCCTTACCTCTTGCCCTTTTACTCTCCCCCCTTGAACTTGCACAATCAGAATGACACAATGCCTAGTAAGATTGTTTGTTTTCATCCTCCCCATGTCTTCCTACCTTGTCTTGTCACGCCTAGAAACCCTTGTGTACAGGTGTGTTATAAATGACTCATCATATCATATCATATCTATGCAAGCTGAGAAGGTTATTTAGGGAGACATGATGTAGATGGGAGGCAGGTGAGTCCTTTGTGCATGTTGGGTGTATTCATGTTCATTGTCATAGGGTGAGCAGGTCCAGCAGCATGGGTGCCGAGGGAGACATGATGGAGATGGGAGGCAGGAAAGCCATTGGTTGCAGTTGTTGCATGGCACTCAGGGATCCACAGGGTATGGTGTCATTGATGTCAGGGATGTGTTCACTGTGAGGGGAGTATTTATTTTCATTGGCCTGGTGTGTGCATGTCCAGCAGCATGGGTGCGGCAGGAGACATGATCGAGATGGGAGGCAGGACAGCCATTGTTTGCTGTTGTTGCATGGCACTCAGGGGACCACATTGTATGGTTTCACTGGTGGCAGGGATGTGTTAACTGTGTGGGGTATTTTTTAGTGTGTTTGCCTTTGTTGAGCAGGTCCAGCAGCATGGGTGTGGAAGGAGGCATGATGGAGATGGGAGACAGATGAGTCATTTGTGTGTGTTGTTTCATAGTACTAAGTGGTGGAATTGGGTGCAGGGATCTGTTATCTCGTCTGTTCTTGTGTTTTCTTTTCTCCTGAGGCATTCTGCAATGGGAGATGGCTGCTGCTATACAAGGAGACAGGGCTGTGAAATGCCTGCACACCACAGCTCCAGGCAGTCTAGGCTGGTTTTGGCACCTCCACAGAAGTACATTGATACATGAATGTGGAGGGCTGGAGCAGGCTCTCAAGGGGAAAAGCTGCCACATGACAAGGACATTTTTCATGCACACAACTTGCACTTTTCTCTGTCTGTGTGGCTATTTGTATGGAGATGTGTTTATGAGATGTATTATTTGCAGTGCATTGAGTAGCCACTCCACCTGTATATTAGGGTATGACATGATTAGAGTGGCCAGAGCAGTCCTCCCAGGTGTTTGTTCCTGCTTACGTTATATGCTGTGCCTTTCTACCTCTGGTCTCCTATGTAGTATTGGGTGTCTGAGTGCACAATTGTTGGTGTGGAGCAGGAAAATCTAGTAACAGAATGTAACGATTGTGTTGTGTGCTTTTGTGTCAGCAACAAGGATGCCGTTGTTTCCACTTGCTACGACTGTGTCATTGCTTTATGCACTCAATTTGATGTATGTGGACACACACAGTTTGCCTCTCCTAGACACACATTCTCAGGGTGTTGTCATGGGCAAGGTTGATTAGTGCTAATTCATCATTGAAGGACATCAGGGATGTGACTTCACTGTGTGTGCTCCACAGGGGATGCTTTTCAGGTGAAGTTTGTGTGCATGATGTGATTGCATGCTCCTATCCCTGTGCCCTTTGGCCTGCCAATGGGAAGGGTGGTGCCTGGGGCTGGCGGTGATGTCCCTCCTGCAGCTCTACTGGTATGCTATGCCGTGTGGCAACCTTGTGCAGGACACAACATGCCACAATGATCTGGCATACTACTGGCAAGGCATACAGCAATACGCCACCAGAGTGGTCAAGGAGCGGAAGCATGACTTTAGCACCCCTAGTGTGTGCTCAAATATGCCCTTAGTGGCAATGTGTGCTGCGTTATACCTTGCCTCACCTGGGGTGGCAATATTCTGGAATGGTGTGAGCAGGAATGGTGACAGCCGGTAGGCACTGTCCCCTGTAAAGTTTGAAATGGTTGTTCTGTGTGTCATGTGACTGCTTGCATGTACAGTACATGAGGGGGTTGCCTGGGGTAGCGGGCCAAGGATAGTTAGGGTATTGGGAGATGTGAGGACTTGAGGGGGCAGCCTAGGGTAGTGGGCAGAGGTGAGTGGGGTAGAAGGAGGTGTGAGAACTTGAGTGGGTAACTTTGGGGAATTGGCAGAGGTGTGAGAACTTGAGGGGCAGCATGGGATAGTGGTCTGAGGTGAGTGGGGGTGGTGGGAGGTGTGAGGACTTGAGGGGGAAGCCTGAGGTAGTGGGCCCGAGGGCAGTGGGGGTGCTGGGAGGTGTGACGACTTGAGGAGGAAGATTAGGGGAGTAGGCAGAGGTGAGTGGTGGCGGTGGGAGGTGGGAGGACTTGAGGAGGCAGCCTGGGGGAAGGGCAGAGGTCAGTAGGGGTGGTGGGAGGTGGAAGGACTTGAGGGAGCAGTCTGGGGCTGGGCCTTGAGGTGGAGGTCATTGGGGATAGTGGGTATCGGCCAGACTAGCACAGAGCTGCCTGCTTTCATGTGCATGATAGTTGATACTCACTGTTAAGCCAGTTGTTCCCATAGGTTCCTGATGCCAGTGGTTGCTATAGTGGAAAGCAGCAGTAAATTAAATGATTATGCTTGGTTCCAGGGAAATTGGCATTCACATGCATGATAACTCCCTTCACATTGCAGATGACCTGTGCATTGATTGAATGCAAATGTTTGCAGTTGCGGTAAATGTGCTCACTCTCTCATGGGAGCTGTAGTGCAACATGCGTACAATCAATGGCTCCCAGTACCCGGAAGTGTGCAATGGAATAAAACTTGTGGCACCCTCTCTACCTTGCTTGCAGTCTGCGTGGCATGTATATGTGCCTAAGCACATGTGATGTTATGGAGTGCAATACCTGGTGTAGGTACCGGGATTGCTTGGGCTTTGATACTCCCTCTACAATGGCAGAGGTGTGCTGGAATGAGTCCATAGTCAAATAATTGAAAGGGAATGAGTGCAAGGAGGCAGATGGTGGGTGAATCAAGGCCTTCCTCCCACTCTCTGACAAGGTCTAGGATGACAGGGAGAGGTAATCTATACACTGCATACACCTCTTCATCTGGCATCACAAAAAGGGTAGTGCATGGATGGAATATCCTGGCCCTCACCATCCCCCTCCTCCTCCTCCTTCTTCCATCAATGATCAATGCCAGGAAAGCTGGATTCATCCTGGAAATCCAATGTTGTAATGGTGCGCATTTCATACTTAAATACATTGTACGTTGTGTCGCGTATCATGTGGCTGTATGATCAAATGGTTTGCATTTGACTTTGGACTCTGGGAAATTGCGCATTGAAATCCATGAATTGGGTTATTTATCCCCATGACTTGGTGTGTTTGTTGTTTGCGTGGCTCATCTCTCAACACTTGGGGAATATGCATGTTCCTCCCCCTATTCATTTCTTTGCGCATGCCCTTACAGCACTTTGAACTGTATGTAGCGCAAATCGCTCAGCACAGCGTTACATGGGGAAGAACCTGTGCAAAGTCCAATCTGTGAATCAGAAACTTACGTTTTGTGGACTGCAAAGTGCACTTTTTCCATGCAAAGTGCCTTTGCGGGTCACAAAAATTCTGTGAATTAGGACCTAATTCCCATACTCACAATGCATTACTCAGTGGCTCTGAACTGGAAGCGAACATCCTGGGATGGCTACTGGGTGAGGCTGTGGCATGTTTGGCTTAGATGAAATTGGATGAAACTCATCAATCTGGCTTTAGGCCTAGACATAGGACAGAGAGTGCTCTCATCGACCTAAAGAACCAAATGGATGAACGAAAAGACAAAGGAGAAGTCTCAAGACACTCCAGAATAATGCCTTAAGGACTGCGCTAGGTATCCCAAAAGGCCATCACATCTCTCACGCTAGGCGCTCCACCAACTGGCTTTCTATCAAAGATAAAATAAAGCCTAAATCTCGATACCTCACTTACAAATGCCTCTCCAACATGACACCCCACTACCTAGTAGAGAGATTCCCCAGACACACTTCAGATTGCCCCATCAGAATGGTGCAAACCAACAGCGTCAGGATCCCTACATTTAAACTAAAAATAGCAGGAGGAACCAGCTTTCCAGTCATGGCAGCTCAACTTTGGAACTCAATCCCCGACTCCCTTTGAGCTACACCATCTTTTCCAACCTTTAAGAGGGATGTAAAAGCCTGGCTGCGCTCCCTTGACCATTAGGTAAACTTTTAGGTATTACCTCTACTCATGACAGTGAGACAGATATATATTCTTTGTATATCCAACCCCTGTAAGTAACTTGTAATTATAGGATACCAATAACCTTTAATTATAGGAAAATATAAAATTAAATCTGTCTTATCGTACATGCTTGTAAATACTGGAGAACTTAAGAACTTGATGTCATGAACCTGTAATTATTGGAAAATGTTAATGTAAATCTGTCTTATCGTACCTGCTTGTAAATACCTGTACTCACCTGTAATTTTGATTCATTGCACCAGCATCCCTCAACATTTGGGGAGTATGCATGTTTCTCCCCCTATTGATTTCTTTGCGCAAGCCCTAATAGCACTTTAAACTGTATGTAGCGCAAAGCGCTCAGCACAGCGTTAAGTGGGGAAAACCCTGTGCAAAGTTCAATCTGTGAATCTAAAACTTAGGTTTTGTGGACTAGCATGATTGCCTAAATCTCCACAATACAATACAACAGGAAAAATATGTGGCATTTAAAAAAGCTCCTTTTCCTAAAAGACCACTTTCTTATGAGGTCTGATCACATGGGATGTTTAATTCATTGGGTGCCTAGTTAGTATTGCACTGGGTAACAATAGTTTGCTCAGCTGTCATGCACATGTGACAGACACTGGACATAGGAGGAGGATTGCCAGCTTAGGAGCAATTGCATATGAACGGACGGAGTATCCGAATGCATCTTTCTCTAAGACATTGGGCCTGATTTATAAAGCATCTTCCAATGGGTTTTTGCCATTGAAAAACTCTTTTGTAAATCAGGTTCTGTGAATTTTAAAATGAAAGCTCCAGTACATTACCGCTAATAGGCAAGAAGGAAAGTCATCATAGCTCTTTCCATCGCGGTCTGCTAGGGCCAGCCCCCTTCTTTCTCTTCAGTCTTTTAGAACATCTCATTGTCCTGCATTTGCATCATTCGCTTTAATAGTTTTTATTTGTATACTTACAGCAAAGTAGCTTTGTATACAGACAAACAACACATATTACATACTCCATATTGGACAGCAACTTCATTAAAATCAATAAAATCACTGTTAAAATCATGTCTTATGCCATTACATAACATCTTGCCCTACGGGGCCTATTAAAATGTCTACAATCTTCAAATAAAATGACACAATAAAATAAATAAAATTAATGTCATCGTCAAAACAAGAATTTACACCATACATTCTCAATATCATTAAAATCAAACATATTATTATAAGATTTTAAAAACTGGTACATTATTCTTTCTAAACTTTCACAAGCAATGATTAAATGTTCTAATGACCCAATTACGTTACTACCACATAGATGGCAGTAACGCCTTTCTCTGCACACACCAAGCCTAGCACCCATTGTTTCTAATGCCACAGATACATTGAATTTCATCAATAGGTAGGTTCGAAAGATCTTCACGCTAGGATAAGCTGTAATATTTAGGTAAATTGGTGAAAGTGGCTAGTACCTGACAATAAGGATCACTATGAGCTTTGGATGCAAGTTCAATCATATTTTGTTCATAGCTCAATTCACGCAATCTCTTTTCAAACCATGTGCTAAGTGTCACACTTACAGATATTAGAGACTACCCAACAGTCCACTTTGCGTAGAGGTTACCTAATTTACCAATTGTACCAATTGACAGAAAGCCTTCTAGACACATGTATGCCTGCATATAAGAAACAATGATCATGTCATTCTGTAATTTAAAGGTTCTTTCATAAAACATAACCCATTGACTATAGAAGACTGACATGATCATTTTCAAATTGAATTCCAAATATAAGTATTCAACTGATACACATTCTGAGGTAATCTCATACATTTCCACAATACCATTGCTTCTAGGACCACAAGTTGTTTCCTATTATTTGTGGCCCCATATTTCGACTGCATATGAAGCAATCGTTCTAATTTTTGCAGTATATATGGTCAGGATGGCATTGGTAGACTATCACACATTTCTACCTTCGCTTTAATTGGTGCTGAATACGAATAATATACATGTTCTGATAATTCTGTGAGCAGTAAGGTATTACCTCATTTTCCAGCCTAGTGTTCCTACAGACAACGTGCAAAGAGGTTTTCGATTTATAGATAGAAAGATAGATAGATAGATAGATAGATAGATAGATAGATAGATAGATAGATAGATAGATACTAAAACGTGTGGAATCATGTTCACCTGTAATAAATGATCTCGGTAAGAAGATGACTCAATAAAAGGAAAATTATATTATTATTATTATTATTATTATTATTATTATTATTATTATTATTATTATTATTATTACTATTTGTTTATTGTCTCCACAGCGCTCCCAATGGTTTGGTCGTACCCATTTGAATCTGCAAATGAATTATGTTTAAACTTTTTTTTCCTTTTTGTTCTTGTGGCGTGGAAGTGGGAGCTGCGAGGTGGGAAAGGATGCCACTGAAGCAAAGCGCTTCCTGGAATTCTTGGAGAAATCACTCGGGACATGTCCCTGCCGAGGCCTTCATTATCTAGACTCTTTTTGGAGGCTACTGTTTTTTTTTTCCTTCTACTTTTGATAGATCTCACCGCAAACTTCAGCGAGAGCAGAGCAGCATAACACCGGTCTCGCACACGGGGAACTAGTATTAAATTCTGCAGTTAAAAAAATGTACAAAGTTCCTTGTAATAATCCATTCATTCTGTTCTTGCCTGATTCTTGGAGTAAGCCAGCGCAATTATTCAAATCCTGGCTTTTAGCTGCAGCAGACACCGCGCCATGGGGCTGTGCCTCTGTAATCTTGCTTTGGTCTTGCATGTCAAATGGAATTAACTCCCCTAAGAAATGGCGGCGGAGACAACCCAACGCGCCTAATCTCGTCGCTGCCTTAAATATCCGAAACTCAGACCTGTCAGCTTTCTTCGATGCCTTTGTTCAAGTCCTCACTTACAGTTCAGGCCATCGAAGGCAGTCTCTAGAAGAAGAAAACTACTGCATGTGTGTGCATTTCTTACTGTTATGCGCCATATGCCTTATTGTGTATTCCTTCTTCTTGCTTATGACACTGCCTGGAAACAAATGCAGGTGCTTTCTAGGCCTGTAACTACTTTAGGCATGAGGGGCAGTGAAAGCGTTGTTTTACTGATATAGCGTCGTGATGGTATTAAACAGTGTGATAACTCGATGCAGATCCACAACAGAATAATGTGCTTTGTGGAGGGAAAGAGGAGCGTTGCTGCAGGTCTGTACAACTTTCGTGTCAGGGTTGGAGGAATTGGGACAGAAAATGTACATTCAAACAAGCAAATGATACACCGTAGCCACACATAAAGTGGTGCTTTGAATTTTGTTGGCAAAGCAAAATAAAATATAACTTTGTTAGATCTGCAGTTCACGGCATCTGACTTTTTAGACAGTTCACACTCCTCAGAGTTACACAGGCTGGAAAACTGTTGCCATCCTGAGCTTTTCAATTTTCTTCGGTTGAGAGCCTGAGTACAATACAGTCAAATTTTGAACTCACATTTTTCAAGAAGTATAACGTCATTCGACTGACACACAAAACATCACATCAATAAATACAGGATATATATAATTCTCTAAGGGATCCTTTGCATTGGGGTCCAGTTATACACACCACCACCTCCCCAATTTCAGCCCCCCTCTTTTAAAATCCATGAGTCCATGAGAATGGCGGCAGGTATGATTTTTTTACCGGCACCATGCAATGGGCAATTACTGGGGCATTCCGGCCCGCTGGTATTTATTACTCCCCAATTCTCATTTGAGCCCTATAGGGCTCAATGGGAATGGGGAGGCCGGTAGTGCCGGCACCGTTATAATGGTGCCTGCACTACCTTGTAGGTCTGCTCGCGGGTGCTGTTCCGCCAGTTTGGTCAGATCTGCCAGGCTGACAGGCACCCACGAGCAGACCTCGTAGTTTGCCGATCCGGTTACAACGGTACCGGCAAGATTACTGGTACCGTTATTACCAGACCAACCACCTTGTAATGAGGCCATGTCTTCCAATGGAGTACGAAATGTCCCTGCCATTGTATACTCACATCCAAATCTCCGAATTATATAAAATGAGAGGAAATCTTTTGTGCCACAGCTGGTATATCAAGGACACGGGAGCGACTGACAAAATATGTCATGAGAAGGTGGAGGACATGTGCAAAGAATGGCACATGCACTGTTTTCCAGTGGTTTTTGTGCATCAATGACATTGGAGAAATTGTCTTCTGCGACAAAGCCTTAGGCGACTTGCCAGGAATTAAGTAATTCTGCCATCACTTGCTCCACTTTATTATAGATGACTGCTTCTGTGTGGCTCCTATCATCAAAACGTTGCATACAAAAACAGGTTTGTTGGTAGACAACGTGTGGCTGCTTGGACGACTTTCGTTGATACCCACTAGCAGGAAAGATGACCCAAATGTGCTGTCTTGTCTGCTTGCCCACATTTCCATAGTGAAGTAGACTTTCTCAACTTCTGCCATGTCTTGCATGAAAAGTAAGTCTGGCTGGGATTTTGCCAGCGGTCATCAGCTCTACGCAACATTTATTTTCAACAGAGGCATAACATAAAAGGTGTAAAAGCTAGCAGTATCATTTGGAAGCTGTGCTCATGGATGGTTATGATGACAGTTCTGCCTGTGCCCAAATGGCTCACTGAGGAAGTTCTGGCATATATGAAGTGTTCCTTTGCTGCTACCTTGTCTTCAGGTGCTGCTGATGGACCTGGCAGACACACTACTTTTCTGTGGTTCAACAAACTGATCAAAGCCAGCATAGTGCTGTGTGTTTGGTAGCTCCTGGAGTTAATCTGTGTGCTATTCTAGTCCCTCCTTGGTGCATTATGTCACTTCATATGCCCTAGCAATGATTATGTGCCCCACTTTCTTCCTACCTTCCTAAGGGATTCAACTTTTCTGCACATAGTGCAGGTAGCAAGATACTGTTCTTGACTCTGTGAAAGACATTCCTCACAATAGATATGCACTTGGGACTTGGAATAGTTGTCATTGGCTGTTGACCAGAGGAAGTAGTAGAGGAAAAATGGCTCTCTGCAAGGCGCACAGGTGTGTGTGTTAGAACTGGTTGCAGTCTTTGATCCTCCAGTAGGCGATTGACCTACACCACTGCCACCTTGGGATTTCTGAGGTATTGCAAACAAAATGTAGACATGATGAGTGATCTTTGGTGATATTTCTACACAAGGAGCCAGTGCAGTGTTTGTGGTGGTAGCAGGTGCCCTTAAGGCTGTGTTTGTTCCTCCAAATCTCCCTCCGTGCCATTGCTGTGTTTGGGCTGAGTATCAGTGCTTGTAGCCAGAAAAACGTCTTTCAGTGCCCTCTTATGAGAAGATGAGGTGCCGTCCTGGTCCTCATCATCATCATCATTACCACCATTGCCTATCATGTCTATGCATCTCTGCCTATGGATGGCACTGTCTGCAGATCACCGGGGCACTGTCAACCATCACCACGGAAGACCCTGAAACATTATTTAATATTTACTTTAAGAAATCTGTATTTCCCAAAAAATGTACTTCCATTCACATAATGCACCTGCAAGATATTTGGAAAACCTGACAGCTCAACCTAGAATCTATTATGGAGTCTGAATTGTATGCACACTGCTTTCACCTTGACTGGAAGGAGACCAATTTATTTCAATGGACTGCAACATTCTACAGCAATTATTGTGCTTTTGTTTTTATGTTAATGTTGAAGGATATTTGTACCGTGCACTATCACCACCGGAGTGGTCCTCTGGCGCTCTGGCAGATCTGAACAGAGAGTTTGGAGCATTAGTAGTGTAAGTGATTTCAACTCAGCACTCCACCTAAGTCAATGCCTAGCGTGTGATGCACAGCTGGAACCCTTAATTATATATTTTTGTCTATAAATTCTTTTATTTCTGAATGATGTACACTTGTATCATCACCCTCTCTTTGAACCCCCCCACCCCCAGTCTCACTGAACCAGGAAGCAGGCTGTTTTGCAAAGTTAAAAGATTTATTTTATGGATTTCACAACATATATATATCACACTATTTAATATTTATACAAGGATCACCAATGGGGTGATGTTACAATCAACAATCTGTTTAATCAGAAGGAGTATGGATAGGAAAAATAATGCAGCATAGAATAATACTTTGTGTGGGTTCAGTCAAATGCAATGTCACTCTTTCCCCTTGCACACTACTCAATCCCCCCAATATACAAGATAAAGAGATGGAAGAAGAGAAAACAGGTTTCAGGAATACAAACTCAACAAATACAGTTTCAATCCCAATTTCCCCCAGGAAACTCAGAGAGAAACAGGAATGATTGCAAACAGGTCAAATGCTTTTGAATGTGGCTTTGAATGAATGGGTACAAACACTGAAAAATGGAATTAATTCATGAAATTGGATTCAAAACTAGTGGGAGCCGCTTTGTATAGTGTCAGATAAACACTAGTAATGATTATTGAGTCACTAGCAGATTGAACACTGAATTCTGAGGTTGGATGCAAAGAACAGCTGTTTTACACGTGATAAAATTGAGCCAAAGGAACATTTTGCGGCAAACTTTTCTGCGTGCGAGAAGCGCGATTGCGGCAAAACTATAAGGTTTGGATGCAGTTTTCAGTTTGTTGGTAAGCTGAGGATATTAGCTTAAATTTGACACTTACATTTCGTTTCTAACATACACGGTACGGAAGTTACGGAGGTTTTAGTATAGGTCAGTTTTTCTCAGAAAGAGTGAACATTTTCAAATGAAAGATGCGCTTTTGAATCGACAAACAAAATTTACACTAGGGAGTCTATGAAGCCACAAGCTAAATGACAGCACAGCCACCAATCCAGCGATGTCTGCGGATGGTTTCTTCCTGCCGAGACGCTTGTCTTTCTTCAGCAAATATATTAGCGCAAAGATGATATTAACACTACTATTATCAAAGGACTATAGGGATGAGAGAAAGATTCAGGAAAGACAAAATATTTTCTACAATGCAGTTCTTGATATGATAAATGGGTTTGGCTAGGATTATTTATGGATAAGATACTTGCTAGTGACAATTCTATTCTATAGATACTCACTACTACTGTTTGGAATGGGCCCATCAGGGATCTGGTCAAAGATTTCTGGACTGGAATTCTACTAGCCCACTGGACGGGATTCAGGGCGCTCAGGTTCTGCACTCAGCATGGCATTTTGGACACTGCACGGCACTCTGGACTGGATCTGATGGGTTGGTTCTGGGTTGCAGCTATCTGGTTACAGCTCTGCTCTACTGGTTTGGATCTCTGGATTCTAGCAAGAATTCTTAGCAAAAAAGCAGAAACAGCACAGCTAGGCTGTTCTTTTTGGTGTTCCCCTTGGAGGTCTGGGGTAAAATCTGGTTTCAGGATTTTAAAAGGCCAGCTGAGAAGGGTTCAGCTTTGGAATTGGGCCTCTCTGCTTTCAAAGTTATGGAGTCTTGGATCTGGATTTCTCCGCTTGCAAAGTGCTTCGCCAGCAATCAGTTGAGGGGTGAATGTGTGTCTCTGTAGGTCCTAGGCTGTCTTTATTTATGTATTTCCCAAAGGGGTGGGTAGGCTGAATTATACTAGGCACACCCTCTAGGAATCCTATTGGTTAGGGTCTGTCCTCTCCTCTGATTTGAGAAGAAAATCGGGTGTGATGATGACACTGTATTTTACAACCCAGGGAGAACCTCCCCTTTGTTTCTGCACAATAAATCTGTTTTTCATATAAAGCATATTTACAATTTTACCAACTTGCTAGCGGTAACATATTTACATCACAGATTTAGTGGAGCAAGTATCCGTCCGAGGCCCATCTCGGTGAGAGCTTCGGTTCAGATTTGACAGTTTTTCGCACTTTTGGTTGGATACCCAATGTCAGATTTGTCCACATTTGTATACATATGCGCATGACATCTGAGCATAATCCTGTGAAGTTTCATATTTCTAGCATCATCACAATTGCTACAAAACCACAATGTCTGTAGTCATGTCCCTGAACATAGCACAGAGTTCTGAGTAGTTTCAATATGTGACCAGGATTTTCATGTTAACAACACTAAATTTTACAGATTTTTACAATTTTGCACAGTTCTCTGACAGTCTCTTTCAAAAAGATACTTTCTTGTGGTTTAAGGATACACATATCTGTCTGGCCCGCCCCCAAAATTTTGCTGGGCCAAGACCAATCCAGGCCTCTCTTCCTGCTGGCAGTAGTTTCTGTTGACACTTGAATTTGCATACCCTTTCAGTCCAGGAAGCCTTTTGTCTCTCCCCAGAGCAACAGAGCAAAATCTCCTCCCCCCCTAATTAACATCCGACTGAGAGTTCCTGTCCTTTTGGTGGGAAGGAGAAGGGTGGTGTGTTTCACAGTGGGGGAAGCTTCTTTGAAGTTTTGCTGAATAAGGTTACTTTAAGTTAAATTGTTACATTGTTCTTTGTTGAAATTAAAGTTACAATTTTAAAAATAGTCAAACATATCTCCAATTCCAGTCTTTTTCAACATAGAAATTAAATAGTGGCAACGTATATTGCTTTTGATGGCAAGTCACTTCTTTTCAACAATTTGATTTTAA
This sequence comes from Ambystoma mexicanum, assembly GCF_040938575.1. Lineage (NCBI taxonomy): Eukaryota > Metazoa > Chordata > Amphibia > Caudata > Ambystomatidae > Ambystoma > Ambystoma mexicanum. The sequence goes on along the minus strand of NC_090928.1, from coordinate 467,409,329 downwards.
TGCACAAGTTTAAACTCCTAATGCACTTAACTGACAGCTTTCCTACAGGCAGCCGACGTTACTGCGGCCATATTCTGACAGATTTTCCACAGACAAGCACACTTTTTAATGTGGATATTCTCTGATGGATTCTGCTTTTCCTGACATAGTGTGCTTATGTGGATTCCTTAATTAAGGTGATGGTTAACACCCATCAAGGATGTTGGATCTTTTCTGATGTTTGGGAACTATGATTTTGCAATTTCCACAGCCAAGGAAAAATGGATTTTAGAGCACTTCTGGTTTTCCTTGCAATGAAGCACTGCCTTTTCAGGTAGTTCCATTTCCCTCTGTGAGCAGCCCAATGACAGGCTTTGGCAGTATGGTCTCCTGTTCCCCACTGACACAGGCAAAGTAGATTGGCATCCCATTTTCCAGTTTCACTGCGCACAGGGCTTTTTGCGGCCATTCTGTTGGTTCTGGTGAAAGCACCGCACAGTGATGACGGAGGGCAGAACCTAGTGGGTCAATATATCCCACAGTAGAGGATAGCAAGGATGGAAGAGTGAGAATTGTGATGTGCTGTTGACAGCTTCAGTTCGGTTTGCATGGTCCGGTGAGCTTGCCTTGCAATTTACGGGTCAGTACAATTCCCATATGCTGTTGTGCATGGCTATGTGTTGTTTGTTGCAGAGTGGTGAAGTGCGTACGGATTGCTGTGCAGAGATGTGATTGTGTATGTTTGCATTAGAGAAGTGTGTGTGGAAATTGAGGTTTTAGAGTTAAGTTAGTGGGGGTGTTCTTACCTCATTATTTTGGACTTCTCTGCTCCAGTAGTTTTTTTATGTCAGCACTGGACCCTCTCCCAAAAGTGCATGCCAGGATTTCCATTGACAACACATGTGACTGCTTGTGTGCAGCACAAGCACACAACTCCACCCTTGTTTTCCTCTCTTCTAGCACTGCCTATAAGCTGCTAGGCCCTCAAACTACCTGTTCTTCCATTTAATTCTGAAGCTCATACATCTGCGACCCATTTGGAATCTTTCTCTGCATTGCTGTCCATTATGCTGTGTGCTTTGCTTGTGACTCATGTCTGCTACTGAGTTGCCTTGTTCCAATTTTCACAACCCTGCCTTGATGGCTCAGTCATCCTCCCACCTCCTGCTGCCAGTTTATTTTCTCCATTCTTTGCACTGTGACCCTGCAGCCATTAGACTCTGCTTCTTGTGCTGATTTTCCTGAAGCTGTCAGCCCCTGCTGATTGTGCAGTGTCCCTGCAGCTTCCATCCTCTGTTATTTGTGCTGTTTCCCTCCAGTCTCCTCCTCTGTTGCCTGTGCTCCCTTCTATTGATCTTTCAAGTCAATTCACTCTCCAGTTTTATACTGCTTAGCCGACTCTGTTTCCCTTGCCTCTGGATTACCTTTTCTCTTAGCTGTAGTTGTGTTTTCCAGAGCCTTGCCTTGCATATTTTATGTACTTCAAGTGCAGTTTTCATGTCTGATTTTTTAAATCTCGATTCAGTTATCTTGTACCCGTACCCTGCCCAGCTACCTTATTCCAGTGCCCTGCTCTGTTACATTGTACCAGCTCCTTGCCTCATTTTCCTTGTACAAATGCCCTGCGTCTGCTACCTTGTGGCAGTTGCCGGGTCAGCTACCATTGTGATTATTTGCCTCTATTACCTTTTACCAGCTCGATGGCTCCGGTACTTTTTACCAGCTCCTTGCCTCTGGTACCCTGTGCCAGCTTCTTGCTACAGTCTTCAGCATTCCTAGGTTCTAGCTTTCCTGTTACGACTTTGTGTTTCCATTGTGGGGCTCTTAGTGTCTGTTTTATGGTGTTCGCCCCAGTGCTTCTGTGTATTTCTTTGTACATAGATTGGCTCCTATACCCTAGAAGGCAATCTTTGACCTTTTCTTTGTCACATGTTACCTGTAGTCTATAATTGTCTTCATGTAACAGTGTGTTGCTTTCTGTTCCCTGTGAAGGCATCATCAAGCAAGACACAGACAACAGTTTCAAGGTCCAAACAAAATGTCTTTATTTTCTTAAATGTCAGGATGGTGTAAGGCCTAACCTGCACTATGCTAAAATGGGATTTCCCTACCTAAAGAAACAAAGGATAGTCTGAGTCAGTGAGTTCAACTTAAAAGTCTGTGGCCCTGATTCATGGAATTATTTGTGTGTAAAACGGGGATTTGCTTACCATTCTGCCTACCGAAAATTGGCTTTTCCTCTGTGTGTTTACCCCCAGCTCTGAGCGGGGGGTAAACACGCCAGACTCATGATAGGTCCAACCCTTAAATGCGGCAGTAATACCATTACCGCCGCATTTAAGGGCTACCACCCAACTCATGATGAAGGCCCTTTGTCTTTGAGCTTTCATTACATGTGTTTCACACATGGTTTCATTTCATTGGTATGCTTATAAAAGCTTTCCTTTAGTTTGGTGTCCAATAATGCTTGCTATTATTCAAGTTCCTTTACTTGTAGTTCATTGTTTTCTCATGGTGTTCAAAAAACCCTCACTTTGGGTACACCATCAATTCAGTTCATCTGGCATTACCGCATGCCCAGGTACAAGTGTTCCCTGCAATTCACTCACCGGTTCTCAGTGGCTACTCCGGGCATCCTCTTTCTTAGGTCTCCTTGTGTTTTTTGGCTCCGCAGACACTTTTCTAGAGCTCTGCAAGCAGTGCTCGCCTTCTCCGAATCTTGCGGTGGGTTGCCGTTAGCTCTGCTCTTCACTCGCAGACGCTACCAGTGGTCTGCAGCACTTGTGAGTCTTCCGTGACTCACAACTCCGATTGTGGGCACCAGGCAGAGGAGACTCTGGCGGCCTTAACCCTCACATGGGCTGCTCGGGCCCCGACGTCGTGGTCTTTCCTTGCCCGTAGTGGGCGGCTTCACTTCCAGGTAGGACTCTCGTCGGCAGCCCCTTTCTGGGCAGGCATTCTCCCCTCATAGGCCCATCTCTCCCAGTCCGGCTTTTCTCCTGCTGATTTCCCCGTCCTTGCTGGCAACTCCACTTTTTATGTTCCTGTGACCTGGTAACAGGTTGCAGGTGCAAGCACCTAAGTTAAATTGCCTGACTACAATTAATTTCCCTGGACCTCCCGGACCCTCGCAATAGTTTCCAGGCCTCTTCCTCATTCAGTACCAGAGTGGTGTAACTGAGTATTAGTGTGTACAGCTCCTAGCTGCCTATTCCTCGTCCCAGTACTAGACTGGTGTGATTGAGGGGATAAAAGAGGAAATGGAGGGCAACAACCTATGAAAGTAGGGGGAGGGTAGGGTTTATTATCACAAGGGAAAGGGGGATAGCATGCCTCGCCCAAAGGCATCCTCTCACCACTCCCCATGGACCCTCCACCCAGGTGATCCTCCCTCACATTTGCACCGCCAGGCTCAGGATCCAAAAGTGATGGCCTTTCCCTGGCCACATGAGAAGAGGATCCAAGGAGAGTAGGTGTGAAGATGCCCTTAGGTTTCTCACATCCCACAGAAGGCATCCACTGTATGTTCAGCTGGACCCACACAGGATTTTCTCATGTAGGCACACTCCTTGGTTGTGCCTTAGGGTCCAGATACAGAAGCTACACTTGCTGCCCCCTTCTATGGGCCTGCAAGGTGTGGTGCGTGTAAGAGTAACTTGCACAGAGTCATTGAGCTTCCCTTATTTCTGTGGGTAGTCTCAAGTCTAACCTGTGCACACCCCTAGTGACATTGCACATTGTTTGTCCAGTACATGGTTCTCATCCATTCTTGTTCACCAATGAGGTCTGCCTACACATCCTGTTCCATTGTTCTGATTTAACTTGTCTGGTCTTCCATCTGGTTTACCCTCCTGTTTTATGTACTTGCATTTCCTTTACATCAACATAGCCGCGCCCAAACCTACCCAGGATGTTCTGTCTATCTTCTGACACTGCCATCATAAAGTTCATAGGTCAAAGAAGTGGCAGTGGTTGGAAATGCAGTGGCCATTCTAGGCTGAGAAACATTATGCTTCTCTAACATGCACAACTAGACATGGCTCTGCTGCTCTGACATGTGGTAGAGATCTGCAAATACAACCCCCCTCAGGAACATCTTCTTTTGCCACAGATTCAGTGGCAGTCTCTGAAGCTGGTACCTCAAAAGGCCCCTGCAGAACACATTTTAGGGTACTAGACATTTGGTCTGGCTGCATTAAAGTGGCAGAAACAGCTAAGGGAGAGTGACATTTGAATAATTAACTGCACTCCCACAGCCAGAGTTAGAATGCTTGCCTTATTTCATTATAATACTCTACTAACCAAGGTTTGTGCATCCCTAGAAATTTCAGTGGCTATTGTGTTGGCAATGAACTGTGCAACATTTCCATGGTGCATTCATCTCCCCTTTCCGTGCTCTAAGGACATTATAATTTGTGGTGCTTTTTGTCACTAGAGTCGCCCACAGCTCCTTTTTATAAAGATGGTAGCACTCTATGACCACCTCCTGTTATCACCCACCACTTCCACCTCTGGCTCCAACCATTTTTAAGGCACTCCCAAAATGTTCTCATCCCTAAAACAATTCAACTGCTTGCTTTGTGTATGAATGTGCCCATTCAATCAAGCTGTCCAATCACAAACTTCTCCTGAAGCATACTGCTCACAAACTGCTCAAGCAGGTGGTGTGTTCCTCAACCGACCACCAATTGCCCTTCACTAACTATAAAATTAAGTTTGAATACTTTTGCTGGACTAACTGATGACACTGTGCAGAGATGGGACAAAAGCATTAGTTTCAAAGTTCCACAGATTTCTTCATTAGATGGTGCCACCACCTTGTTTGCACTCTTCCCTAAAACAATTGAACAGCTTATTTTGAGTATGCCTATTCAAACACAGTGGTCCAGCAAACAGTCCACCTCTGAGTTAATGCTCAGAGTGTGTTGAAGCAGGTGGTGTTTTACAACCAACAGCCAATCAACCTGCAGATCACTGATCACCAGCACCCCGAAAAAACCTTCTGGCACCCCTAAAATGTCTGCTCACCATAACAATTTGACTGCTTGTTTTGTGACTATGTGGGTCCATTTAAACAAACTAGCTCAGCACACATTCCTCTTCCGATGACTAATCACAGTGTGCTCATGCAGGTGGGGTCTTGCCTCACTATGAAAGATTGCAATCTTGCAAGGGTGTAGAAGCCCTCCCAATTGTTTATGTTATCAATACTAAAATGGCGTGGGTAACCCTATCTGAGAAAGGATGGTATGCTAACCACACACCCATGCAAAGTTTGTTGAAGATTTGTCCAGGGGGTGCAAATTTATGAGCCACTCAAAACGTGATCTTCCTATGGGTTGAGCAACTTAACCATAACTACACGCCCGCTACTGCAGGCCGTGTAATATAGAAATTAGTGATATCTGGGTTTGGTCCACAGACTCACTTCCCTATTCAGTCTGCGAACAAACCCCTGTTTGGTCCAGGGGCCGTTGTGAGCTCCACGCACATTGGACGTGCCCACTGATTATATGGTGAAAAGCGTGAGGTGCGTTATATTTTTGCAAATGCCCATTATGTTGGATCTGCGGACAGGGGACGGTGTCAGCGGACAGCGTGCTGGGGGAAAAGTCTGGAAAACACATTTTGGGTTATTTGATATCCAAATGAGACCCTGCAAAGGGTGGGGGAGTGGGATAAAGATGATATGGAATTGTTTTTCTAGGTGAAATAGGTGGGCGCGGGTGCTGGCTGCTGTGCAGGCACCACAGTAGTCTGCAGACAGCGGCATGAACAAGCAGCTTGGAAAATACATTTGAGGTTATTTGATGGCTGAAAGAGGGTATAGAAAGTGTAGGGGAATGGAATGAAGATGAAATGGTGCTGTTTTTTATGTGAAAATAGAATCTGCATTGCCGTTGAGTCCATAGTCAGTTTCGGTGTTCGCAGATACAAAGTGAATGAATGGGGGTTCAGGGCGGGTATTTTGTATTTGCATGTGTATTATAGGTACTTGTTATATGGTTCAATTATATTGTGGTGGTTGTGTCCAGTGGGCAGATTTTTGGGGGCACGACCGTCGGCCATGGCCCCAAAAATCGGGCCACTGGCCTATATTAGTAATATGTGTGTAGTAATTATAAGCACTGTAGGGAAAGTAGAATGTATTTGGTATTTATGTTTGTAGTAAAATTGAGTGTTTTTGGAATATGTATTAGTTTACAGTTGGTACAGTTACTTAGTTGTATAAAGTTGAAAAGCTGGAATCTCTGGTTCGTTTTCTGTGAAAAAAGAAAATTGTATAATTTGTTAAGCAGGATAGTTGAAAAGTTTAATAGCATAGCATTTTACTTACACATTTACTTTTTCTGACTCTCATAAACAGTACGTTCTATGTACTATGTTTGGTAAAACGTTAGTGTGATGTACATTGTTGTTGTATTGACTTCAATAATCATTGGGTCATTGGGTAAAAGATTCCAAAGAGCATTAATTAAAAACACTACAACTATGTCAGTGTAAGTGTGATATGATGTTTGTTTGAAGTGTGTTGTTTTTAAGGGAATGTTTAAAGTAGCTAGATACCTGTTGGTGTATTCTAACTACATTAGACTTTAGAAGAAGATGTGTAACAACAAGAATTGTGATGGCGTATTTCAAGTGCATCGCAATGAAGGGTATTTTTTAAGTAGTTAGATACCTGTTGCCGTATTCTAACTATCTTGACTGTTATAAGTACTATTGTAGTATTAGGGATGTAGTTAGATAACTGTTGGCATATTCTAACTGTTTATTGTGCTACCGTTTAGTTGGTAAATTTGGGTTTAAGGAATATTAAGTAGGCATTTGTTAGATTTGCTGATAACCTATGTTTTGGAGTAACTGAGGTGTTGTTACATTCAAACCAACCACTTATTTTTTTGACATATGCATTATAGTGCGCTGAAAGCATTTTAGCACCAGTGTGGTATATTATACTGACTCTTGTGTAGGTTTTCTTTTCAAGAGATACTTGGCCGTGTGTGAAGCAAGTAAAATTACAGTTATTTTTGGTACCATCTGCATTGTACCTAAGGAGTATGACATATTGGCTTTATGAATTGATTTGAGTACTGGAACTATTGTCTGAATTGTAAAAATGGCATTATATGCCATGATTTGCATTCTGCAGAAACTGGTGAAATGGAATGGATTCACAATTTGGTATGGGTACATATACAAATTGTTCATTATGGAGGTGCCCTTGGAAAACATGGTTGTGGAGAGTGCATGTATGTTTCCACGTGTTTATAAGGATGTTTTTGGGTTCCAGTACATGTAGTCAGTACATTAGGAATGTTTGAGGCTCTTTTTGTGTGCTTATGCTGAATTGTACCATTCCTGTACAGTAGTTCAATAATTCCCTTATACCTGAATCACTGTAAGTGCTGTCAGGATTATTTGTGGCATTTCTATGAATGACGATCATTTACTTACACACCTGGTTAGAGCTATTTAAGTAAATGTTATCAATTGGTGAAAACTGGAAGAGAAGATTGATTGTTACATTTGCATATCAATTTACTCCAGTTGTGTTGCTGCATTTAAATGGACCAGAGAGTTGTGTGTCTGCATCGTTTGATTGTCATACAGATTTTTTTTTGAGTTTTGTGGATGTATTATTTGATGGCGAAGGAGTTGGTTGTTGTTTCATTAGCGTTATTGTTGGGAGATCTGTTGTAGATTCTGTTTGCATTACATTTCTTTTTAAAGGTTTTATTTTTTGAGATACAGGGTACATATCTGGATGGGGGGTGTACAGTTCACATAACCTGTTGTATTCTAGCATGCAAGGATAGTCAGTGTTGACTTTGTTTGCATCAAAGTTAACTAGGAATATACCATTGAGTATACACAGACACAAAAGTGCTGCATAACTCATGCCTTCCTTAAAGACTTTAGCTGCCAATATCAATCAATGTGTGATCTAGGGTTTGACCCTGTGATTTGTGAATAGTGACAGCATATCCAAGAGATAGAGAAAATTGGTCTCTGCATAGGCACATGTCTTTGAAAAGAAAGACATGTGCTATTGTGCACCCAATTTATTTAACTTCTGCAAGTTGGTCAAAGTGGATGATGTCAAACTGAATGTTGTTGTCATGTGGATATGTTTGGAAGCCATCAACTGTACCAATAGCTCCATTAACTAAACCTTGTTCTGCATCAAGGTTACATTTTAGAATGACTCTGCTGTTAAGGCACAAAGTTAATATTTCCATCCAATCCAGCTGTGTTGGAGATATATTGTTCCAATGTATTTAGTTGTGCTGTTGCTTGTTGACACATAGGGAGTATCATTCTGTGCACTTCTAGTTTGTCTGTTAAGCTGATATGCAGTATGAATTCAATTTCTTTTTTTAACAGTGTCTCGTTGAATTGACTACAGCTTGCAAGAGATGAGGATCAGATGTGTTTCCCCCTTACAGCTCCTGGATTAGCCTAGTATATTAGATGGATTTTGGATCCTCTGAAATCAGACCACTACTAATACTTTATAAAATGTTAGCATAGGTGAGGTCTGCAGACTGACACGTTTTGTGTGAGTTCTCTGCACTGAAAATGATGCCAAATATTTTCATTTCTAGAGCAGCACGGGGTACCATGGTGGACAGCATAGACAGTGCCTTTGTTGTGGGAATTCAATGCTGTGGCCGGCTCCCACCTCCCGGTTGCAGCCATTGGCTTAAGGGGCCAAGGCAACCAATGGGAGAGGTGTGCAGGAGCTGGCCCAGCAAGAAGCAAAACAAACATTCAATTTAATGAGGAAACAGCCATCTTAGAAGACCAACAGACATCAGGCAATGAATATGGCAGAAAACATGAATTCCCCAGTGGGTGGTGTGCAGAGCTCAGCATGCTAGCCAAACAAGGCAGGTGTACACAAACTATTAAAATGTGCACATGTAGTCAATTTAGAAGCCACTCACCGCATCATGAATTAAAGTCCAAAAGTGTATTGTATCTTACCCAAAAGCATGCGCAGCAGAGGAGAAGAAGTCGGGCGCTGATGGACTGTGCTGGGGGGCAGAGGGAAGGGGCTCCAGAGACATCAGCAGATTGAATGGAATGGAGTGAATATGGAGGTGGGCCTCGTACTGGGCCTTCGATGGTGTGGCCGGCTCCCGCCTCCCTGTTGCAGCCATTGGTTTAAGGGGCAAAGGCAACCAGTAGGAGAGGGGGGCAGGAGCTGGCCCAGCAAGAAGAAAAACAAAGAATCATTTTAACAAGGAAAGGGCCATCTTAGAAGGCCAACAGGCATCAGGCAATGAATATGGCAGAAAACATGAATTGACCAGTGGGAAGTGCGCGGAGTGCAGCATGCTAGGCAAACAAGGCCAGGTATACACAAACGATTAATATTTGCACATGTAGTCAATTTAGAAGCCGCCTGCCGCATCATGAATTAAAGTCCCAAAGTGTCTTGGTCCTTACCCCACAGCATGCACAGCAGAAGAGAAGAAGTCCAGTGCTGATGGAGGGTGCTGGGGGCAGAGTTAAGGGGCTCCATAGGGATAAGCAGATGGAATGGAATGGAGTGAATATGGAGACGGGCCTCGTACTGGGCTTTGATGGTGTGGCTGGCTCCCGCCACCCGGTTGCAAGCATTCGCTTAAGGGGCCAAGGCAACCAGTGGGTGAGGGGGACAGGAGCTGGTGCAGCAAGAAGAAAAACAATGATTCAATTTAACGAGGAAACAGCCATCTTAGAAGGCCAACAGACATCAGTCGATGAATATGGCAGAAAACATGAATTCCCAAGTGGGTAGTGCGCAGAGCGTAGCATGCTAGCCAAACAAGGCCAGGTGTACATGAACGATTAAAATGTGCACATGTACTCAATTTAGAAGCTGCTCGCTGCATCATGAATTAAAGTCCCAAAGTGTCTTGTCCTTTACCCCACAGCATGCGCAGCAGAAGAGAAGAAGTCCGGCGCTGATGAGGGTGCTGGGGGGCAGAGGGAAGGGGCTCCGGAGTGATCAGAAGATGGAATGGAATGAAGTGAAGATGGAGGCAGTCCTCGTACTGGGCCTGTGATGGTGTGGCCGGCTCCCGCTTCCCATTTGCAGCCATTGGCTTAAGGGGCCAAGGCAAACATTGGGAGAGGGGGAGCAGGAGCTGGCCCAGCAAGAAGCAAAACAAAGATTCAATTTAATGAGGAAAAGGTCATCTTAGAAGGCCAACAGTCATTAGGCAACGAATATGGCAGATAACATGAATTCCCAAGTGGGTAGTGTGCTGAGCGCAATGTGTTTGTGGGGCAATGTATTTGTAATGTGTTGCAGTGTTTTTTTAAGAATAGGGAAAGTGTGGTCTAGTGGTAATGCAATGGCGGATTGTTGTTGTAGCAACGTTTGGTGTATTGTAGTAGAGGTTGGAAAAGAAGAGTACTTTATATGTAAGGTAAAGTGTAGTATATAGATATTTTGGTGGTATACACATTTGTGTGAGCAGGCGGACAATGGCGGCAGTGTAAGGGGTGTAATGAGTGAGGTTAGAAAGTGCGACATGTTTATGGAATGGAAAATGGAAAATACTAAGCGTTTACAAATGTTTCTTTTTAGGATCATTGTCATGAAAGTTAAAACAATTGAAATGTATATGTATAGAAGCAATGTGTGCAACTGTTTTGCAAAAGAAAAGAAAATCTGATGGAAAGATTTGTAGCACTTGGTATGTGTAAGTTTAATATGTTGGCAGTACATGCATACTTGCCAACATAATCCATTGCATTATGTTGGTGGTGTTGTACACCTATTTTTTTTATTGCCTTGTGGGACTTGTAGTTCCGCTTTTTTCATTATAAAACTTGGACTACAAGTTCCAGATTGCACAGAAAAAACAGGACTGGAAAAGCACCTGTAGATTTGAATGGGTTATGTTAGCAAGTATTCATGTACTGCCAACACATCATACTGCCACATACCAAGTAGCACTTAAAAATGTTGTAGAAATGTTTTGCATCTGCTTTTTCTTTCTTTTAGGAGTTACACACAGTGCTGCTATAAATGCACATTTGCATGTTTTAACTTTCATGAAAATGTTCCTAAAAAGAAACCTTTTTAAACACACAGCATTTTATATTTTCCATTCAAGATAAATGTCCCACTTTTGAATATTCCATTCCAGTCCTGTTTTTTGCTTTGCATTGTGGGACCTGTAGTCTAAGTTGTATAATGACGATTTCCCAGGCGAATAGCGCGGGTCAGACTTGATTCTATTAAAGACACAGAGGCAAGCATTATGCTTTACTTTCTTTATTGCTGCCAATCCAGCACTTTGAAACAACACAACTTTTTAGACTGGGCATTTCTGTTTTCTCCAATAACTGTCAGAAAAAGCAAATGCAATGTTTAAAAGTTCAGTTCAAAACTTCTTTCAGAACTACAAGACCCATGTGCTTCCTAGTTTCCTGTAGTTCTAGTGCTCCTGTCCTCCAACTTTCAGGTGGCTGCCTGGGGTATAATACTCCCAACTACAGGTCCCTTTGTCTTTCTTTGTCCATAACACAGTTCCAAGAATAACGTTCAACCATTTAAACAACTCCATCTTGTCCTGGGCATCCAAGGGATCCATCGATACTCCGGCTCTACTGGTCCAACGGGACTGCTCACAATGTCTTGATCCCAACTAGAGATCCTTCAGTCTCCCTCAAGTTGCTTTCTGCTCGTCACATAGGGATAATGCAAAAAAACAGGAATGCGCCGAAAGTCCTTGTGCAATACCATTACATTACATTCATCAAGACTTTTGCTATTTTGGGTGGGATATAATGCTCGCCTTTGTGTCTTTAATAGAATCAAGACTAACCTGCGCTATAAGCCTGGGAAACCTTCATTCTATGCAAGACAGGAGGCAAGCATTATGTTTGTTCAATGCTCGCTACTACCCTATACGTCATATCTGATACAGGCTTGAAATAAAAGCTTATGTAGATTCTGAAGACCAATCAGCTGATTTCATTATGTCCTGAAGGGAAACACCTGCCGTGAAAGCTCTAGAAGCCATTGCTCCTCTGACAGAATGCGGCCAAATAAAGACAAGTCTATCCCTGCCCATTGCATAAATTCTCTCACCCACCTAGCAATTGTTGCAGTGGCTATGGCATGATGGGGATTCCTACGCACTATACACAGTTCTGTTACCCCTATCGGTCTAAGATGCGCTGTCGCTTCCTCATAATCTTTTATGCATTGTGTGTTGCATAACTTCTTATCCTGCGTGAAATAAGGGGTAGGAAATGATGCTAGAATCGCTCTATGTCCTCTTCGCTATGCTAAAAGCAACACCCTCTTGGTCAAATATCTTCCTATTTATCTCTTGGGCTTTAACATCAGAAACTCTTTTGCAGGCTACCAAACAGAGCAGCATCTCTAGTTTCCCTGATAGCTGTGAGCGGGAAATATTGGTATTTTCTGGCCATTTGAGGAAAAGATGAAAGACGTCTCTGGCATCCCATAAGACTACGTACTTAGGCTTATCCCTTTCAGAAGCCGTATCACCGCTGGGTTTTTCCCTACTGGACCCCCTTCTACTTTGTCGTGTCCTGCTGACAACGCTGATCTAGAGACTCCTAGGGTTCTCTACGCGCAGCTGTCTTAAAATCTACTCGCCAGAAAGTTGAGAACCTGCACTACAGGGGCAGAAATGGATTCAAACTTTGCTCTGTGCACCATTGCGACCAACGATCCCACGCGGCGCCATAGCTTCTAATGGTAGAATATGCCCTGGAGTTTCTGATACAGTCTGTAGTGAAAATGCTTGGCAGCTCCCATCTCTTTCCTGAAACCCTGCTGGTGATCAAGTGTAGCGAGCCTGCTTCTATTAACGGGTGGCACTGGCCGGTCGGGCCTAGAAGAAGGTCCAGGCGATGCAGAACTATCCACAGAAAATCCGTAGAAAGTTCCATCGCTACGGGAAACCATGCCTGGGACTTACAAAATGGTAGAACCATTACAAGCTCTGCCTCTTCTCTGCGGGCTTCAATAGGCCCCTTGTGAGCATGACAAATGGAGGGAAGGCATAATGCAGTGCTCCCTTCCAGGGATGTAGGAATGCATCTGTACCCGCTGCTCCTGGGTCTATCCTCCAACTGAAGTATTTGTGCGTCTGAGCGTTGCATCTGGATGCAAACAGATCGGTGTCTAGAGGGCCCCATGTGTCCTGTAATTTCTTGAATACTAGAGGGTGTAGCTTCCAATCGCGGGAGTCTACAAGATATTGTGAATTCCAGTCCGCTACCATATACTGCACTCCTGGAAGGTACGCTGCCGCTACCGAGATTTGAATTTGGAGGCAATAATACCAGAAGTCCTTCGCTAGCTCTGCCAGCTTTCTGGATCTTGTCCCTCTTAGCCTGTTTATGTATCGTACGGCCGAGATGTTGTCCATCTTGAGCAAGACACAACATCTGACTTTGTCTTTGTGTAACTTAAACTCTTCCTCTGACCGTTTGCCCCCTGTCTCTGCTTGCTTGCCTCTAGCTCCGCAGCCTGCTCTGCTTGTGTCGGATTCTATTACTAGGTCTGGCACATTGGCGAATATGGCGTGACCGTTCCAGGCCTCCATATTTTGCAGCCACCAATGCAGTTCTGTACTTGCCTCATGATCTAGGTTCACTAACTGGTGGTAACCTACCCCTCCTTGTAGGTGCTTGATCTTGAGCCTCTCGAGAGCTTGATAATGCAGCGGACCTGGAAATATTGCTTGGATCAAAGCTGCAAGCAGTCCCGCTATCCTGGCTAGATAGCAAAGGAAAATAATTTTCTTCGCTAGATCTTCCCTGACCTATTTCTTGATCGCTCTTACTTCGTGTCCAGGGAGTTCTAGGGTAGCTTTCGTGGCATCTTTCATTAATCCCAAGAATTCTATCCTCTGAACTGGTTGCAGCTGAGATTTTTCCAGGTTGATTAGAAATCCGAGCAATGTTAACAGGCTAAATATCCAACATACATTGTTGCCGAGGTTTACCTTGTCTGGGCCGAGCACAAGAATATTGACTAGGTATATTATAATTTGAATTCCTCTCTACCTTATGGTGGCGGCCACAGGTCTCATTTTCTTGGTGAAAGTTCACGGCGCTGATGCCAGGCCGTATGGTAGGCAAGAAAAATGCTCAATTTCTCTGTTCCAGCGGATGCAAAGCTATCGGTAGAGTGAGATATGCATCATTGAGGTCCAGCCATGCTAGCCAATCCCCTGTATGTAGGAGGTCTCTGAACAAGTGGATGCCCTCCATCTTGAAATGGTTGTATACAATCCATTTGTTCAAGTTTTTAGATTTATGACTGGTCTTATCTTCTCCCCCTGTGTACCAGGAACATATTGCAGAGGACTCCTGCACCCCCTTGTGTGTCTTGCTCTATCGCCCATTTTCCCACTTGCTTCAGAAGTTCACTTTGTAACAGAGACACCTCTTCTAGAGGTATGCGCATCGGGTGAGGTTCTAACTTCTGCACTGGTTCAGCGATAAATTCTGAAATAAGGCCTGACACTGCTTGAAGCACCCAAGCATCGCTGGATAAAGCTCGCCATTCAATCAAAAAAGCAGACGGTTCTACCCCCTACCTGTTTGCATGCTGTACTCACCGCTGGTGGCACTTGGTTGTCGGTAGGCCCCTCTTCCTCTACGACCTCTTGGGAATCTCGATCTCACCGGGAAGAAGGAATCTTGCTGCTTCTCTTCCAAGTATTGGGCTTGCAGCCCTTCGGGTCTACGGTGGAAGTTATAGTGACCGGACGGCCGACCTCTGTGGCATCCGGTCCCTGCAAAAACTCGCCCCAGAAATATATTTTTTTTAGAGCTTTGGGCCTTCACTAACGAGATATAGGTCCCGACAAACTGGGACATTTCCTTTGTGAATGCCTCCCCAGACAGGAGTCATTTGGCTCCTTCCCCTGCCTCGTAGGAGGCTAGATTGCTAAGTTTTCCATCAATCTTCAGCAGCACCCCTCTCCTCCTTTCTGAGGAAAGGGAGCAGTTTGGGTTGAGCAGAAGGCACACTGCGAACTGCGTCCAGTTTCCAAGGGCCTAGGCGTCTACTGGTACACTGGTATCCTTGCCCTTCTCTGGCAAGTCCATTATTTTCATCACAGGTCCGGCCAGGTCAAGGACTTTATCTAGGCACCCTCGCCAAGCTCTGTCCACACCATTTCTGATGTCTCTGGCCGT
This sequence comes from Ambystoma mexicanum, assembly GCF_040938575.1. Classification (NCBI taxonomy): domain Eukaryota; kingdom Metazoa; phylum Chordata; class Amphibia; order Caudata; family Ambystomatidae; genus Ambystoma; species Ambystoma mexicanum. Next base: position 467,394,158 of record NC_090928.1, on the reverse strand, counting down.
CTTGGTCACAAAGTGAACATTTTTGGGTCGAGATCCGGGTTTTCTGCCAACTTGCTTGGCAATTCTGGCTGTGGGCACTCTGATTTTATACAGGAGCGCACCTTTTTATCGAGGGGCTTCCTGATGTGCTGTGCCATGTATAGTGCCACACTGGGTGAAGGCACCCATTCTGAAGATTTTGGATACCTAATGGCTTCGGGGTGGAACATATCCCCTGTATCTTCTTCATCCTGTGGGATAGCGCTATCCTGAAAGGGCTCTTGGAGGTTATCCTCTTCTTCTCCCCCTTCGTCGTCTGGGGAGTAGCTATCAGTCATGCTCCCTGAATTATCCACCCCTGGGTAGGGGGTCTGATCTGGCGTTCTGCTGTTTTCTCTAGGAAGGCCTTATTGAGTCTGGTGAGATGGTCATCCTTTCCTTGGGGGCCTGCATCAAAACGTTTTTCCTTGCTCGGGGGGGTCAAAGAGTCTCTCTTCTTCCGAGCTTTACACCCCATTTGCTCAACCATCCCTTGAAGGTGTCCAGCTGATGCACCTTCCCCAGGGCTGAGAGACGTCTTTTCCTGGAGGCCAGATGCTCTTTTTTGCTCTGATATAACTGCCTCCAATTGTACCCCTTGAGAGACTGCCTGAGTCAAAGAGTCTCCCAGCACTTTTTTTAAAACTAAGGGATAACTCAGACTCCTGCTGAATGGAATCCTCCTCCCATTCTTCTTCACTCCACTCTGGCAAGGCCAACTGCTGTACAACCAGCCGATGTGTATATGGCCCTCTGCCGAGTAGCTGCTGTGAGGCGACTCTCTGTGCCTTCCATGCCAGCTGAACGTAATGAGCGCTTTTGAAATATATATATATATATTTTTTTTTTCTTTTGTGAAGAAGGTTCTCTGCTGCGTATCACTCCATGTTCGAAAATGACTGCGTTTACGATCGGAGCGGCCCGGGGGATGCCGGGAAGCTTAGAAGCCTTCCGATCCCCCGGGTCCTAATGCACGCCTCTTCCGGTGGAGAACAACGAAAATACGAGGGATATGTGGAGTGGGGCCGGGTGCTGACACTAGCGAGTTGGCTTGTGGCTTCAGCCCCGACTCCTCCACCTGAGCTAGAAAGCTCTAAAATAAGGTACTAGCTAGCGAAATGTGATGTAAGTAAATCCTAGCCCTCGCAGTCAGTAAACCAAACGCTGCGCATGCATCTTTTCACTGAGAATATCTATGCTGCGCGTTGCCTCATATAAACACTAAACTGTCGGGGAACACTCAACATGCAATGTATACTCAATTTATGTAGCAAGTCTTATAAGCAATTCTGTTAATATAGAAATCAGAAGTTACTTATATCTAGCAAGGCAGGAAAAAAAAAGAGGAAGGGACCTGGAGTTGGGAATATTATACCTCAGGCAGCCACCTGACAGGTGGAGGACAGGAGCACTAGGACTACATTAAACTAGGAAGTCCATGGGTCTTGTAGTTCTGAAAGAAGTTTTGAACTGAATGTTTAAACATTGCATTTGCTTTTTCTCAAAGTTATTGGAGAAAACAGAAATGCCCAGTTTAAAAAGTCATGTTGTTTTGAAGTGCTGGATTGGCAGCAATAAAGAAAGTAAAACACAATGCTTGACTCCTGTCTTGTCATAGAACGGGAGTAGTGGAATTACAAGCCATAGAATGCAAAGATAAATGAAGACTTGCTAGGCACCTACAGATTGGAATGGGTCATGTTGGCAAGTATGCATGTACTGCCAACCTATTAAACTTGCACACAATTAGTGTGACTTAAAAATGTGCTACACATGTTTTTCATCTCCTTTTTCTTACTTTTAGAAAAAAGTTACATACAGTGCTGCTATAACTGGACATATGAATGTTTTTACTTGTATCAAATTGTTCCTAAAAATATATATTTTTTTTTAAATGACAGCATTGTAACTATTTGCTGCTTGATGTGAGCAGGCGCTGAATGCTGCAATGCATGGATTTTTCTGGAGTGGTTAAAAAAGAGAATATGCTTATTAATAAGCTTATTACAGGGTAAGTAGAAGGAACCCTATATATATATATATATATATATATATATATATATATATATATATATATATTCGCAAAAGAGTTGCAGAAAGTACTTTAAACAATATAAGCATACATGTAATATGTATTGTTAGATGAAGAGGTTGAATCTGGGAATAGAAATGTTGGAGAGTTTCACAGTAGTTTTTGATGGAGATGGCTGTGATTAACAGGAGCTATCAACTCTCAGAGTTCAAGTGTAGATCTGAAATGTTGAACTGAGATGACAGGGTTATGTGTAGAGTTTTTGGATGTGATGTGTGACTCTTTGAAAGCAGCCAATGAGTGAGTGTTGAGAACATGAAAGTGGAAACGGTAGAAGGGCTGCCCTGTGTTACGGGGTCTGCAGATACCCGGTAGTCTGCGGTCAGCACATTGCCACATCCGGGTCGTTCAAGGATGCCTGCTATGGAAAGTGGACTGTGTGGATTAGCCAATGCAGTTTTCTGGTTGTGGTTTAGAGGAAGAGAGGGTAATATTCCTTTTGATTGTTGTGTGTAGTGAAGATGGCTATGGCTATGGCTTTGAGGAAGCAGAGTGTGTGGGAGATTCTTCAATTCATTCATTGAAGGTGTGTGCTGAAAATTATGCCATCTTTGGAAGTATCGGATTGGCAGAAGTGGGGGTTTTGTGGCATGCAGTTTGTGGCTGAAACTGGGCAAGCTTGTTCTCATTCTGTGAGAGTATGGCTCACTTTAAATGTCCAGACATTGTAATTGTGCTCTGTGAAGGGGACAGTTTGGGGTATGTGACCAATGTATTTGCAGGTCGCCCTGAAGGATTTCTTGAAAAGCCTAATGGAACTGTTTCCTGCTGCAGAGATAATTTTTTTTCTGAAAGGAATCAAAGGGAAACATGGAGATGTCCAAACTTTTTTCAGTCCACAAATGCAATATTCGAGGCAGCTTCTCCATAAAGCTGTATTGGTTTTTTTATGTGCTGCAGTAATGTTATCTTTTGAGAATGACAATATAAGGTCTGATGGTGTCCATTTTTTCTTGAAGATGGAGTTCATTTTATAGATGTCAGAAATTAGATTTTTATTTTTATTTTGCCCTCAAATGGAAAAAGCAAGGCGTACCCGTGAATAATGCTGGGTGTGCTTTTTGCAAGATGTTGTCATGTTAAACGGGAAATCATATTGTGCCGCCTTTCTAATATATATGGGCCTAAGCCTAGTCGCACTGCAGAGAAAACCGCTTTGCAAAGTTCCGATTTTAGATCGACTTCGCCGCCATTTTAGGATCATCTACCATTTTGATTTCTGTTCATATGTAATTCTCTCTTCTAAAATGGTGGACTGTGTTTCCAACTTGCAACCGAGCCTTTCCGACCGTTGCACCAAGTTAATGGTTAGACTGTCCGCGGGCCGAATGTTTAGACTGGGTAATGAGGCCTTGTCCCGAACATGACTTGTAATCTAAGGATTGTCTGCGCTAACAAGCCTCATCCACAAATACACATCGAAGACAATACTGTGTAAATGTTGAGCGTGGACACTGGCAGAACTGCATTGTGAAGGGATAGGTGCTAAGGCTTACTGCTAAATCCAGGAATACACTTTGCCATTGTAACTTGTTTGTAATATAAACCAAATGTGATCCGTGAGCATATTATTGTATGAGCCATAAGTGAACTCGGCACAAACTCTAGACCACAGATTATTAACCTGCGGAGGGGCTGGACATTAGTACTAAATTGTATAAATATGCGAGTGCCTAGATGTCCAGTACCTCTCACTCCTCACACTAAAGGGCTGGTACTCATTGTGATCTACTGAGGGCCAGATAGCTATCTGAATGTATTTCTTTGTAAATGCACAGTAGAATAAAGATCGGTGAATCTTTATAGCCAGTGTTTGGTGTATTTCCTTTTGTGGTACTCAGCCTCGATATTTCCTTTTGCTTTTACAGTCATGACATCTTTTCATAATGAGAACATTAAATTAGATATGGTCAACATTTTGCAGAGAGATGGAGTGCATTAAACTGATGTGGACAACCAGAATTTTCTTGGAAACTTTAAAAATGCATTGAAGCCGTTTTTGTAATTATTTGGTAGTTTAGTATATAAAACAAATAATCAAAAACATATTTAGAAGTCAAAAAGACAAAAAAGGTTCTTTTAAGAGCCACCATTTTTGCGTGAAAAACAATTAAAATGATTTTCATGCCCCCACCCACACCTGGATTTTTTGGTGTCCGTGGACTTCTGCGCTGCCCATGGACTAAGCAGGCTACAAAGTGGCCTGTGACTTTTTTCTCGCTACTATTAAATGGGAAAATGGGAAAGGTGGCACCTAAAGGAACAATTTTGTTTGTTTTTTTTGGTTTTGTTTTATTTTGTGCGTTTTTTGTGTTTCTTTCCAGGAGAGGGAAGGTAAGGTGGGGGAGCGAAGGGAGGGCAGGAAGGAAGGGGCACCAACCACAGAAATGAAGGAGCAGGTAGACAGAGGAAGGTAGGTGGCAGTGTTTCTCATGCTCCTTGACTGTGGCCTCAAAAGCACTCCGAAACTGCTCCCCCCTACAGATCAGTACTTCACAGTACAAACCTAGCACTGTGACCCTCGAAAGTTATGGGTCAACAGTGTTCTGTATGGCCTTTGAGGCTGCCTCTTGGATCCTTTGCCCCAAAGCGAATCCTTTGTGGTAACAAGAGCATTTGAAGAAAATGGGGTAGAGGGCGTTAACCTACTTTTCCCTGAGAAATGTACTGCCTTCCTCAGAGCACCCGGGTGGTTGGACTTGTCGTGGTGCTGCATGGAGGTAGTGCCACATGAATACAGCCCCTGTTTTCCATGATGGCGTAAAGCTTTGCACTCAGTGGATCAAATCTTGGTTGCAAATGCCTTTGCTGCATTTCCAATGGTGGTGAAAAATCACCACACCCGGGACTCACTCCGGGTATTAGATATAGGGAATTCCTCCAGCTCATATTCATCTTCCTCTTGATCCTCATCATCTGTATCACCCCACCTGTTCCCCTGTACAAGCCCTCCAGGTTGTTCAGGTGGTGGTGGTGATTGTGGGGGTGGATGAGAAGAAGCGATGGCCATAACAGATGCCATGGTGGTCTGCAATCATTTCTGCTAAACAGATCTGCGAAGCAGTAAAGCAGTTGCTCTCTCCTAGATAGCCAGATTGAGAATGAGGAAAAGTAATGGGTGGAATCCTTCTGAGGAACTGTCCGTTCAAAGTTGTGTCCTCCAGGGACAACCGAGAAGCAAATAGGCCTCAAAAAGTTGTAAAACATTGCTAGATCAATCAAGAATGTGTCTGGGAGCTGTTGAAGGGTAACGTTTCAGCTTGAAACAAACTAGATTGAGGGAAAATCCACGTATAAACTGTCCGTGGTTGCGCACACCATTCACAGACATGCCATCATGCCACATGGGTGTGGACACATGATGACATCCGTGGACGTCCGCTACCCTAGTAACCCTCCGTGGACATCCATTGCGTGGGAATCGAAGTGTACATGAGCATGGGTGTCCATAGAACTGGTGCAGTGTCTTTGAATTAATGAAAAGTATTTCATGCCAAACCGGACATGTCGGGGCATCACGCCATTCTACGGGCACCTCCATTTTGAGTGCGGACACCCCAGCCATTATTTGTTTATATTAAAAGAGGCATTGTATTGCATTAGAGATGTTATTGTCACTCATTTCTTCTTTTGGGAAGTTCTCCTCTAACCACTTAAGTGTGTTCGTCATTTCTGTCAAAATGAAAAAATAGTGATTGTTCCACATAAGACATGTTTGCATAAAGAATGCTAATAATAAAGAAAGAAATACAGTGTACTTACAGTTTGGTGAGAGATTTTTTTAGAATATGCACTTGGTGTATGTCAGTCTCTATGAACAGTTGTATTGAAGTGATAATATGAGTTGCACACTTACGGTTTTTGCTTGGTGCATTTGATTATATTGTGTGTTATGGATAAAAAGAGAATGTGTACATTTACAAGTTATCATTTGTACAAAAAGGTATATTTGGGTGCAGTAAAAATAAGTAACATTGCTTTATGTATATGTGTTTGTTGCTTGATGGCTACAACGTTTTCTGTTCTCCCCTGTGCTTCTGGATTTTGTGAATGCTACCTCCTGTCTGCAGACATTCGTATTGTACATGGACTCTACAGCTGCTACATTGGGGTGAGTATAATATGAGGAACTTTTAGCAGATCAAGGGTGCACTTGTAAATACCTATGAGATTCAATGAAAACACTTTGTTAAAGGGACGCTATAGTTAAGTTGCACTGAAGAAATAACTATGACTTTCAGTGAAAACACTTTGTTAAAGGGACGTTATGGTTCAGTTGCTATAATAAAAACCTATCAAAGTCAGTGAAAAACGTTGTTAAAGGAACATTATGGGTACAAGTAAAACCGAAAAACCATTGAAATTCACCAGTTATGGTAAGCTAAGCAACCATAACTTGCACCACCACCATGCACTGCTAGACCTAACACCGAGGACATCAAAGATGACATGACAAATGTAATTTATGTTTACCGATGGCAGGGGTATAGACTCTGACATCTGCATAGGAAAACAGAAATGTTTGCCTCCAACCAATGACTGACCAATTTTGTTGGTCTGATTTTCAACCGTTCATGTTATTTTTCAGTTGGGACAAAATCTTTACACCAAGGTGATGGATGGCTTCTCCCAAACTTGGGGTTGAGCTTCCCAATATGCATTTTCCTCCCATGAAAGCTCAAATGTAGCACCAGTTTATTGTTGATCACTCCTTATTGGACGTTTCAGGTGTGTTTCAATCTAACACTGGTGTTGACTATGGATTGTTTGATTCTCTTGCACGTTTTCAAAGAACTGACCCTTAAATATCTCAACGATCTTCATGTTTTGATTGTGTCAGGTTGCCTTTCATTGGTGGCTTGGCTCATGGGGCATCTCAGCTGGTCTCTCAAAGGCATCTATGAACTTTCTCCATAGTTTGTGGGCATCCAGCATGATCAGGGCCAGGGCATATGAATCCAAATGAAAGGAGTGGGTTTATTGGTGCAGTTAGTGTATTGTGGATTCCATTTTAGGAGATGAGATTCCATTCAATTTGGCGGAATGTCCGTCGTCATCTGCTTTTCGTGGTGTGAATTTGTATGCACCATTTCTCCCTTCTTTTTTCCAGTGAACAATTGGGCAGTGGAGTCCCAACCTCAGATTCATATGAGTCTGACATTTGTTTGTGTTTTTGTATCTCCAGTTCTAAATATTCTTGAATGTCCGAGGATACAGTTGTACTGTCGATGTTTGGTAACTTGCTTAATTATTATGGTTTTCTTTTACAAGCAGTATCTGCTAAAACTGTTTTGTTGATGTGCCTATTATCATTCCGAATAGTTTCTGAACTTAGTGTCACATGCTGCAAACTGCTTTGTTTCTCTAGCAACCGATTGCTTGTTAAGCGCCCCTTATGGTCGCGTACCTGGCGGTTGCCATGGCGCTTGTCACAACATCAAATGCGCATATGAAGGCTGCCCAGCATCTCATCACCTGGGTAACAATGTAGGAGGCCGGGATCACGTGACTGCACCTAATGTATTTCTGCGGTGGCTCTACGGCGAAGGTACGCATTACGAAAGGGAAACATCTACACAATTTCTCTGACTATTCCTTGCTGTTACTTCCTGACCACTCATTCTGACCTTACTTTTCTTTCAACCTGCTTTTCTCAGCCTTACCTGAACTTTGAACTACGCCTACAACTTCATTTATACCTACCTCATTGGATTGTTGGGATCAACAAGGAGTGTGTTACATTTGGACGCTATACAGTCTTGCTTTTGGAATGAACTTTTCTCCATTGGTCTCTAGTGCACCCTCGTGCTGTTCAGGATAGGTCCTACTTACCCACTAACCTTTCCTCTATCAACATATCTAGTGCTGGTATCCACGTTATTTTCCAGCTCCTGGGCAAAAGCACGTTCTGTACACGCCTGAGTTCTTCTCGTGTTTACGCAAGGTTAGTGTGCTTATTTACCCTTAAGTATCTCTTTTCATATTACTGCCTTATATGTTATCTTTCTCTCCCGTTCTTCCTTAGCCTGGCGTGTACTGCTGTCTCTTGCTCTTTCATACGAGCCACTGTGATACTCGTTTTAAATACGTGTAGAGCAGTCTCTCAAAAGAAAGTTCGCCCTCTATTGAGGAGACACTTCTTGAGTTCTGAACGTGTCTTCGAGGATTTGGCTGGACTTCTATCTACGATATTCCAGGCGGCTGGTCCCTAGTACCTGAGTAGGACACTTAGAGCTCTAGATCTGTAGGGTAGATATGTCCCACCAGGTGGTGTAAGGCTTAGGATTTCTCAAAGAACCAGAAAAGGTTAGTCATGTACTGAGTTCACTTATTTTCATGACCTTCTGTGGCTTTGTGTGATTCGATTCCTTAGACAAGACAGTTATTCTGTGAATGTCCATTGACTATTTGTTTATATTGTTATGTAAATGTCATAATCCAGTGTCATCGCCCCCTTAGCTCAATGGGTTCAATGGGTTATGTCTTTGCCAGGTATTGGTGTTTTAGTATTTGGGGTTCACTCATCTTTTGGTGCTTTGGCTTCCAACGGTGTTTTAATCTGATACGAGTCTATAGCACATTCTCATGGCTACCAAGTGGTCTCACAAACATGTTTTCAGCCCATTTTACTTTAACCGTTTTGGCCATTCTGCATCTGTGGTTGTTTCGTACCATTGATATGTGCATAGCAAGCAGCCTCGATGCAATGCTATTGAATTCCGAGTTCTAATAGGGCACTCTGATGGAATTAGGATTATAGTTAGGGGACAGGGGCCAGCATTTTCCCATCATTCTTACCTAGCCTTTTGTCTTTTGTGTCTTCATAATGCATTTGAGTGTGTGTGCTCTTGATTAGGACACTGTTAACATCGAACATATCCAGTAAGTAGCATGTACATTTAGGTATTGTTTATGTTTGTGATCCCCGATTGTATTATATTTCTTAGCTTTTAAGTAATTGAAGGTATTTTTTTCGTTCATTTAGAGTTTGACTTGCTTATTCATGATGGAATTACTTCACATAAAAGCATGAATTGGAAGGCTACTACTGGTTCCTATGTTGACGGCGTGATATTCATTGCTATACACATTTTAAATTTAAAGCAGACCATTATAGCTTCAATATGGATTTCATAAAAGATTATATGGGAACTATATGATTATAGCTTCAATATCGACTGTAGGAAAATATTTAACGGGTTGTATCTATCATAGACAATGAAATGAACATCTATATTTTTAGCATAATGTTTGAGACAGGAGCCACAGCTCCAAGGCTCAGGAGTGGCACGAACCAACCGCCCCCGCTATGGTTTTGGGCCTTGCAAGTCGAGGCTTACACAGGGTTCCACAACCCCAGTGGTGAAGGAGGGCTAGGGTGTCGCTGGTTGGATAGGACCCGGTAATGAGGGAAACCGATAAGAGGGTTAGGAAGAAGTTATGGATAGGAAAAAGGGACATAGGGCCACGCAACACTTGCACATCCTGTCTCTGTGTTAAACTGTACTGTATCACACATGCACTGCACACAATGACCACTGTCTGAACAAGAGCACAACAAGAAAGGCAGTTGCAAGATGCAGCTTTGGGTGGTGGTGAGGAGGAGTGTCCATGGTGTCTCCTGCGTTGTCCCTACCTGATCACTTTGCAGTAGCAGTTCAATGATGCATGAAAACACTGCAATTAGTACAGCTGTATGTGACTGCTGCACGTAGCTTCACATGCGCTGACTTTACATAAGTTAGTTAGCAGTTAAATAGCCGCACGTGGCTATGCCGCATGTGACTTCACGTACGCTGATTTTGCATTAGCGTTAGCAGTAAAATGGCTGCATGTGTCTACCTCATGTGTAAAACATGCGTGGGTTGCGGGGTCCACATGTGGCTGACAGGCATGCAGTTATTCAGCCGCACGTGGCTTGCTTGACCGCTTGTAGCAGTTGCTACTGTTGACTTTTGGCAATGCACATAGCAGGGTGCTCTGGTAGGGCACACCGGTGCCTATGCGCTGTTAAACATGCACTGGAGCCATGCTGGAGCTAGTGAGTCTGTGCGCGGCGTCCCAGGCTTTTCGCTTGCTTGGTGCGGCATGCAGTGGGAACCAGCACTTATCTCAGTGGGAGGCAGGGGCCACCCCTGAACTTGAGTGGGGCTGGGCCCCCTGTCTGACCCCCTGCTCCCCAGAGGTAGCTGAAGCGCTTGCGGGACTCATCTGAGGCATGAAAGGGGCCGTGCTCTTGATCCGTTGGGTCGTGGCCCCTCGCATGTGGGTCTGGTACTGGAGCTCCTGGGGACACGTCTTGTTGGCGTGAAGTCTCGAGCACAAGCCCTCTGCTCCCTGTTGCGCACATGCGCAATGCGTAGCCACTCCCAGCGTGGCCCGCAGTTTGTAGTTTTTGGCCCAGTAGCTTCTGGGAAATGCAATCCTGTAGGCGTGTGCCCTGCGAAGAGGGCAAAGGAGCCTTTGTAATAGCTTGATGGCTTGATGGCTATTCCAGTTAGGTATCCTTGCTTTGTGTGTCCTTTTCTTTTGTTTTCTGTGGAGATTACAGCCAAAGTGGTGTGTCACTGTCTTTTAGGCTCGCTCATGAAGCACCCCTGGCCTCCAGCTCTTACTGTTTCATTGTATTTTGTAAGTGTTGTTCATGGAATGCGTGTCTTTATTGAAGTTGGTTTCTGGTTTGATTTTGAAATGCTAATATGTGTTTATTGCATATATGTATTAATATTCTTGTTGAATTTACTAATGTTTTCATATTTAAAATGAGGAAGCAGGATGCATTTTGTAACATTGTATGTTTGTGTAAGCTTGGTATTTCAGTGAATTTACATTTATGAACACAAAGTAGCATTTTTGTTTTAGCATTGGTTCATTGACCCAGATCGGGGTTACCCTTAATGGTGTGTGGTTGAGCGTTTGAGCAGTAGTTCTTCTGAGTGGGTGGCTGTTAGAGCACATCTCATAGTGTAGTCAAGGTGGTCATTTGGCCCTTTGCCTTTTTTTGTTTACCAGGCAAAGTCGGTGGTGATCATGATGGATGGCCACATAAGAAAAGAGGAAGAGGAACAGGGTGGAACAACGAAAAATAAAGAAGGATTATCCGGATGTGTGGACTGAACCAGCGATAACTGTAGGGTTATGGGCTTGGTAGTTTGCAAAAAAGAAAAGAAGTTGGCGGGTATACATTTTTTTAATGCTGTGACTAACACACAGGAAAGCGATTCTCCCCTCTTTGCCCTTAATACAATCCCAACTCTCTTACTTACTACTAATAACGAACATGTTTGCTACAATTGGGAGGAGGAGGAAATAGCATGAATGGGAGCCCTTAAGAATGGGTGGGGGTGACATGTCTTGCAGCTGGACTTGTGTGTCAAGATCGATATCCTTATTCCATCCATTGATTCCAATGTACATTCACAAAATGTTTAATGTTCACATTTTTAGTGCTATCTTTCTAGGTGGCATCGAAGGTGCCTGTAGTTTTTCTATATATCATGAACAGTACTGGCTGCCGGGACGTCAAACTGTGGGCTATTTGGGGCAAGGTAAATTATGTTGTCTTCAAAAGAGATATACACAGTGAATGTATACACATTTCAACTGTGTAATTCAGTTTACTGAAACTAGTTTGCAAGATATGTATGCCGATAAGAGAGCCTGTAGAGTGGACAGCCAATCATCGCCCAGCTCCGTTTGGGATTAAATTCGGATCGAATTCAGTAAATGAAGTAAAAAAAAAAAAAAACATTCAGCTACATGTCACGGGAAGATTGTGCTTAGAATAAGTGAAAAGGTGATTAAGTTAAGGGGAAACAGGCAACTTCCTGCAAGTTTTCTTTATTGTAATGGAGCCACAACCTCGATTCACAGAGCGTTTTCCTATGCGATTGCGCCATTACAAAACCCTTCTGTGAATCAGGCCCCTGAGCTTTCTGTGATTCTAAGGTATTATATTTTGTTGAGAATAATATTTGTTGGATACAAGTGCATTTATTCATGCCATAGAAAACTGTAAAACTATGATTTTTAGCAAACATATTGAGCATTCATTGAAAGAACAAACCCCAAGAACCGATTGAAACAAAGTATCTCTGGTGGAGTTGTTTCTATGAACAGTGCGATTATTTATTTAGCCTCCAAGAGAGCCTTCCTTCCACATGACATAGGGTTGTCAGATTATCAAGGCACTGCAGTGCTGAACGAGTGTGCATCTAGTGCTCAATGTATTGGCAGGATACAGACATAAAGGCCATGTGTGGTAATTCCAGCCTTATTTGCAAACCATTGGAATACTACTGGAGGCAAAGGCTACGGCCACTTCTTCTTGAACCGCATGCGCAGCACAACAGCTGATCCAGCAGAACCTCTCCCCCCACAACCGTAGTTTCCACCTGCGCTCTGAGCACACCATCAGCTGTGAGCTAAGCCCCCTGGGCCTCAGAGCATTGCACATGATCGCACACTCCATACCTATGGATTTCGTTTTCTGTGCATTCTGCTCACTTTAATCAGGATTTGAACAACCATTCTCGGCAGATCTAAAGCATTTCAACTTCCTGTTCTTACTTTATTTACTTGCGAGCCAGCCATTCCAAGATGATGGCCTGCACATTGTGCACTGGAGTGCCTCTTGCTTCATCCCTGATTGGCTGAGACCCCCTACATCACCACCTATGGGATAGCCAGCGGGCTTGGCCAGCCCTCCTTCCAAGGCCCACTCCGAAGGCCCATGTCTGCTCCCTGTCTGCTGTCTGACTGTGTCTGGTTGTAACACTCTATCTAGCTGTCCCCCCTGTTGTATGCAGGTGCCTGTGTGCCTGAACTCTGTATCAAGCTGTCCCCCCGTGCCCACCTGTCTTCGCTGCATAGTTGTGTCGAAGCTGCCATGCAACATGGGGTTAGGCTCTGCAAATGTGCCCACTTGATTTGACTTTCTTCATCGTTGTGTCACATTCGCCCTGCAACATGGGGTTAGGCTCTGCGAATGTGCCCACTTGATTCAACTTTCTGCATCGTGTTGCAGCCGCCCTGAAACATGGGGTTAGGCTCCACGAATGTGCCCACTTGATTCGACTTTCTGCATTGTTGTGTCGCAGCCACCCTGCAACATGGGGTTAGGTTCTACGAATGTGCCCACTCGATTTGACTCTCTGCATCGTTGTGTCGCATTCGCCCTGCAACATGGGGTTAGGCTCCTCGAATGTGCCCACTTGATTTGACTTTCTGCATAGTTGTATCGCAGCCACCCTGCAACCTGGGGTTAGGCTCCAAATATGTGCCCACCTGAACCCCGTTGCACCCTGTGATGTAGCCGTCTTGTTACATGAAGCTAGGCTACTCCATTGTGCCCCTCTGAACTCTATTGCACTCTTGTTATGTAATTAACTTCTGTTGGTTCCTGTCTGTAACCTAAATCCACAAACCACCTTCACTTTATTGTACTTTATGATGTAACTACTTCCTGTTCATTCTGGCCTGTAACCATAAGCACTGTAAACAATTGTCTAAGCATAAGCACCTAGATACCTCTGGGGTTGCTGTGCTATATAAATAAATAACTAAATAGAATACTGCAGATGTGTGTGAAAAGTCTACACATTGTTACTCAGAGGTGGAGGTAAAACATTCCAAAGGCTAGTCCCTTCATCTCCTGAAAAGATGATTTTAGACTGGTACCTGGTAAGAGGTTAAAAAGATGGGCAACTCTGACACCCACCTCTCTTTCTTATCCATGCGCATGAACGGGTTATTATTAACACATTTATGCATTACATAAATGTACAGTAGTGGCACAATTTATTACTTTCATTATCCATTTACACCATCCTCATAAAAGTGGAAATGAACAGGAAAACCTTTGAAAACAATAATAATAATAATAATAATAATAATTCATATTTTACCACAGCTGAAGGAGGTATTTATGTAATACCTCATGAGATGCTCTAGAAATACTGACTCCACCATTTGCACACTCTGAATAAGACAGTCGTCTGACAATATCATCAGTGAAGGTGATATTTACAACTGTCCTTATTTCTGCAAACACGTTTGCCCAAATTGTAATGAGTCCCTCAATATATTTCATCCGGGTCTATCAGAACATATACATAATGAAACATATACCATCATCTTTCTGTCTGTTTTTGATCTTGTGAACGATGATTACTCTCATTTTTACATCTGATGTCTTTTTATTAGAAAGCAGCGTGTCGTTAATTTGGGAATAGGCAAGAGAAACACGCTCAGAATAATAAACAGTATTGAATAGTGCTTTGCAACTGGTATTCCTAAATCCAGAGGTCATGCTGCATGACATGATTTTATCAATGGAGACTGGAGTGGGAAATATGTTGACACAACCTATATCCTGTGTATAATACGCCGATTTAGCACTCGCTCTCCTTCTCCATCCTTCTCCCTCTCTCTTTCTCTCCCTCTCCCTTTCTCTTTCTCTCTCTCTGTATCTTTACAACTCTCTATCTCTGTGCTCTTTTTCCTCTCTGCCTCTCTCTTACTTTCCCGGGACGCTCTTGCTGTCTCTCCCCCTGCCTCTTTCTGCATGGGTGAGAGTGGCACGGTTATATGCATGTTTACTTGACCCAAGGAAATCAACAGATATCTTGAAGCAGAAAGGGTATATTTTTGCAAAAGGATCTATCATACTGCTCCCTGGTGATACTCTCTTGCACTCACGGATAAACACCCTACAGGCTCCTTGCATTCCTGCATGTTCGTTCCCCATTCTGTTTTATTTCTAGGTTATCCTGCAACAGTATTTTGATTGAACTTGTAGGTTGACCTAAGACAACTGTTTTCATTGAACTGAATGGTATTGTGTTTCAAATTTAGATGGTCCTGCAAGAGCTCTTTGTCTTGATTTATAATCCTTTGTGTTTGAAATCTATTTGGTGTCATGGAACATCTTTTCTGGGTGATGGTAAACAGAGGCATATTTATTGTTATCCTGGGAGACAACATGTCTATTGGGAACAGACTGCTAGACCCGCCTACCAGACCCCTTACCTTTATAGGTCATTGTATATCTGACAGATCTGAAATGCTTGCTATGCCCTCTAGTAGAAATATCTCACCTCCAACAAACACAATTCATATTTTAATTCATGTCTACTCCTTCTTTGATATCAACTTCCAGTTACCACGTCACATCCATCCTTTCTAAGCAATCCTTTGTCCATACCAGGCATAACCGGTGTGCAGTCAGTACTTGACCTAGATCTCAATGCTGCACTTTTCAGTCCTACCTCATCCCATTCCAGTAAAATCGTATTATAATCCAATAAAGTCTGTCCTCAACGAAAAAACAATACAGACAAACACATTAAGAAATATTTACATTCCAAAGTGGTCCTGCAATAGCTCCCTGCATTGTACTGAATTGCTGTGAGTTTCACCTCTAGGTGTCCCTACAATAGCCCTTACTATTGAATTAAACTATATGCTGTTTTCACATATAGGTGGTCAGGCTAGAGTGTGTCTTTCATATCTGGGCGTCACAGGGAAAGTCCATTGACACCCAAGTATTCCAAAGATAAGGTACTGAGCTGTTCAAGTTCTATGATACAATGCCTGTATATCTAGGGGTCCAGAGAAAGCCTACAGCCGGATCTGTGCTTCACCTTGTTCTCACCTAAACGTCACTCGCACGAAGCCAAGCATTGTTCTATAGTCTGTAATCTGGGTGCCATTGCGGTGTGAGCTGCACACTTTCTGTATGGTAGTCTACAAGGCTCACATAGATGCTCTCTGATAAATCCACTTAGCAGTGCTGACGTCTATACCGTGCCAATTACTACACCTGGGTCCCCTGGAAGGGGGTTCTGTATTGTTGTTGTCAATGTGCACTCCACTGTGTTTGATTTCTGGGTATTCCTGTGAAAGCGCACTGACACTGTTGTGATCCAAGCCACTGAAATCCTGGTACCCTAACAGGGATCTTGTGTGGTTAACACTGCCCAGCATCACGCTTTCTCTGGGAGGTTATGCTGCATTGGGATAGGCGCGCTACATACCCTTCTATCTCATTTCTGAGCTTCCCTATAATATTGCATTACCACGAATTACGCCCCTACTGTATCTCACTCAGGTACCTCTGACTACCTTGCACACTGTCCCACTTTTCGCTTCACTCTTTTGAAATTACAACTTGTTATGTCCACACCCTGGCACCCAAGGAGCACAGTGCACTCCTGTTTATTGTGCCCTGTCATGCTTCACATCTTGGGGTCCCCGAGATACCAGATACATGCATTCGCTCCTAGTATAAGATTGGGTTGCATATCTGAATGGGTAACAATGGACTGACATTGTTTTCTAACACGAGCTTACATCTAACTCCCCCGGGGAAGGCATGCAACATTGCCTCTTGGTTGTGCTCTGTTTTCTTTCATAAATGAGTAGGCACGAGGGGAGATTTGCATTTGGGGGTTCCTTGAACGACACATGCAATTGTTTCTCTCTTATGTACTATAGCACTAGAATATCTAATGTCTGGATGTCCCTGTGAAGTCATATTGCAATATATTTTGCTCTGTATTGCTCACACCTGAGTATACCTAAGAAATACCTGAACGTTTGTATTATTGACTGACATCTCACTATTTGCAAGATAGGGTGTAGTACTCACCCTAAAACGCTATTTTCTGTGTTCAGCTATATGACTAACCATTTTTTTAAAAACACATCTGCTGCATATTGTGCCATTTTTCTGTCCTACCCTGATTCGGATTTATGTATCCCTATGTATCCAAACTAAGTTCAACAAACCCTGGCTCCACAACATCATATTCCACATATAGACGTCCACGGCAGAGTGATATGATATGACAGGAGAGGTTGCTAAGCGCGGATCCGGGGATCGAACCTGTGTTGCTCCATGTTATCTTGCCTCCAAAGAGCTACCTCGTTATGCACTAAGGACCAAACATAAGAGCTACCCCATAATAGTAAAATGGTTATGGCAACTACAAGCTTTTTGTCCGAAATGTAAAAAACTGTGCAGTGATAATGAGACTCCCAAGGCAGGGCAGGGCTACTTAAAAGGGAACTTTCGAACAGGTGCAAGGACAATAATACCAACACCACACACCCATCCATCAACCAGCACACATTAACAAAACACAGCAACAATGAGCCATGCATACCTGGTAGAGGAATTCCACAAGCCAAAGCATGCGTTGTTGCATGTTGCCTCTCCACCTATCACCACACAACGTGCCCTCCATGAAACACACCCCAAGTAACAATACAGTAACATGAATGCAAGAGGACCAGAAACAGAAACCTGGAAAATCCTCATAGACAACACATATGCGACCAATTCAATAACACCTCTCTATAACGACAGTTCCAGAACCTTGGTCCACTTACCACAACAGATGCTCAAGACCATGTGAATGTAAGAAGAAACTTCCACACACTCATGCCTTTTACCACCAGAGACCAACCAGCCACCAGTTGATCAAGTAATCCACCAATTCTGCAACCTACTGGATCTGTTTATTAATGAAACAGTCTAAATTGTGTGACCCATTCTGATAACCTATCGACCTGCCAAAATTACATACCCCAATGAAGACATTGAATACAAAAATAACACAGGCCATCTGCTGTCTCTGGCACTGGATTCAGAGGCAGAAGACATGATAAACTGCAGCTTGATTAATATCCCCTCCATCTGCAAACAGATGGAGGGGATATCTGCAAACAGTGAACTGAGATTCATGAAATCCTTAGCAAAGAAGGAACCAGCATTCTCTTTATGACAGAAACCTGGTTGTCAGACGATGGCAAGGTAATAGCACATGGATCTATGCACTATGACGTCAAATCATCAGGAGTGATAAAAGAGGAGTAGGTATTGTGGCTGCACAGAAAAAAAACACATCAAAATCTTAACTTCACATCTTATGGACCTCATGGAAAGTGAAGGACTGCTGATCCACCTCACATTCAACCGTCAAAACAACCTACCTCTACTTCTTGTCAACAGACCACCATTGTACAACCCCACCTACAATGAGAACTCCGCCTAACACATATCGATGTGGTGGATTCTACATCTAGTTGTTTGTGTGGTGTGCTTGTTGTGAATTCCTGTGCCTTTATCCTGCTTGTATGATGTATATGTAAGGAGTGATGTCATGTGTGGAATGTTAGCTGAAGGATTGCAATGTGTGTGTGTGAATGGAGTTCTACCCCAGGCAGTTGAAAGATGTGAGCCTGGGTGGTGGGAGCCAGTGGTTTCCTATGTCTGTACTTCCTAATCTCCCAACCTCCCAATTTCCTAATGTACCTGATGAGACCTGTTGGACTGAAGTACCTGAATAAAGTAACCTTCAAGAATACCTACAGCTTAACAGCGTATCATTTAAACATAATACCTGAGATCATGTCATAACAATTAGCCCCCGCCCCACTATAAGGGATACATATTACTGTTCAGAAAGCATATATAATGCACTTCTTATTGAGAAAGAACTTTATAAAACTTTATAAAAAATCTAAAGAGAAGTGGAACCTGACCTCCTGCAGCAAAATATCTTCATCTACTCAAAAACCTTGGACTTGTATAACTGACCAGGAATTCTTTCATAAGATTTAGAGACTGCCTACATGAAACCGCTTACAAAATATGGTGCCAGAGACATAGAAGACCCCAACAATTGTCCCATCTTAAACCTTCTGCACCCAGCCAAAATTCTAGCGAGCTATGTTTACAACCAATTCCTGAACATGTAGCGTCTAAGAACTTCCTTAGAAATTGGCTTCATACAAATGTAAGGCACAGGATTGGCACCTGTTTCAATCGCGGATGAACTCAAAATCTTAGCAGAAGACAACATCTCCTCTGCACTCGTACTTCTCAGTATCCCTGCGGTCTTCGACACGTTCACCACTAAGCACCAATTAGGAGACTTGATGAATCTGGATTCCATAAGTGTACTCTACAGCAGATGGGACTGTTCCTCACTGACAGAACAGGAATTACCTGTCTTCCCCTTTCAGCTCCAACCCATGAACCTGTGGAGTCCATCAGGGATCATTCCTCTTCAACATCTACATGTCCACATCAATGAAGGTCGTAACATCTTTTGGCATCACCTGTTACAAATAGGCTGATGATACACCGATCACATAAAAAATGATCAATGACAGATATTCCAGCACCACCCTCAGCAATTGCCTCACGCTAAGAAGCAAATGGATAACAGCCAGTCACCTAAACTTAACAGTTCCATGTGTTAATATCCCGCAAAAATATCGCCATATAAGAATGGCGCCATATTTTTGCAGCAATATTAACCCTTTAATCAGTGGGGGACACCCCCGCAAGCCGCATATTATTTTAAAGGGAGCTCCCATTTAACCCAAAAATTATCCCCACTAATAATATCGCCTATGGCCGTTCAGACGACCATATATGGTGAGATTATTGGTTGGGATAATATTACCTGATACCAACTTAACCCTGTCAAAACAGAAATAATGATAGTCTTGCCTCACACGTCACCTGAAAGACCTCTATCATGACCTCTGCAAATGGGAAACTGGACCAAACCATCTAAGGTGTCTAAGAACATTGGTATATCAATCGACAACAGACTTAACCTCCAACCAAATGTCAACACAATAGTCAATAAATACTTCCATCCCTACCCTACATCTGACAGATCATGCCCTTCCTCTCATTTGCACACCATTCCATGCTTTTTGCCTCTCTGATTCTTTCAAGAATTAACTACGCAAACAGCATCTGTATAGATTTGCTGGAATGCTACACAAAAAACGTGAATGTATCTAACAAACAGCAGCCGGACTACTACTCGAAACAACAGAAGTGTCACGGATATAGCACACCAGGGTACCTCACACAGCATTCCACTCAGCTGCAGCATAGAGGTCAGGTGGCACGCCACTGCAGAAGCTGCGTTCCTTCCATTGCGGCATTCATAGCGTCTTTGGCCGTGTTGGCAATGGCAGTTTCCATGGAGATTGAGAAACAAAATCACGGTATGACGTCCTGCTCACCTGATGCGGACCCGCTCACGTGCTCGCCCATTTGTCTGAGCAACATCAGTGATGGGACAAAAGAACGCCGGCTGTTCGGAGCCGTGCTTCTCAGCTGTGTTAATTCCGGCGAGTGGCGTTCCGCAAATCAGACTATTGCTTCCTGGAATCTTGACTTGTTTTTTTTTCTGGATCTTCTTTTGCCTTGCCCCTGGTGACGACAGCAGAGTATGCCTAATTACACGAACGGCTTGAACTCAGATACAGCTACACAGACTTGCCCACGCGTAGCGTTTTGGCCACGACTGTGTTTGCTTTCTTGGACTTTTCAACCTCAGATTCTGCACCTGGACTGCTTTTTGGACCCCCTCCTTTGTGTCAAACTGGGCCCTGTCTGTTTACCCTTGGGGCCCTTCTCCAGCTCTGAACTATGGTGGCATTCCATCAAGTGCCCGACTGGGACCTTGCAGCTGGTGGTGCTTCCCTGCCTGCTACACAGCACCGCCTTGCAGTTGCTGGTTCTACAATTCAGCACTGCACCATGTAGGGGAGGGAGAACAAGCAAGGGTTCCTCTTTCATCTCCTCCCTACGTCCTCTCCCCAGCTCTTCTACGGGTAGGTTCCTTGTTTTCTTACATATCCTACTGATAGTTCCAGTATCACACTGCATTGGGTCTAACACTCATTTACCTGTTTTCCATTGCAGCCAACTGGGGTTCCGGTGCTCTTGTTCCTGCCAAATGTGGCCCCAATAACTGGTCAGCAAATGATTTTTCTTATCTCTCTGACTGTTCCTTGGGGACGGAGGTGTACATACTCTACGCTGAGTCGTGTTCTTGACAAGAAGGCAACACAGAACTCCAGCTCAGAGAGCTTTCCTTTGGCTACCAATCAAAGAAAGTTTCTACTTTAAGATGTAGAGTTTCTTCCAACCAACAAGAAACCAGAGTTCAAGTAACAACTTACTATGAGAACCCAGAAAATTCCACACAGAAAAACATGGAAATTCCACCTTTTGTAGTATGGTGGCCAAATCCTGAAATTTGCTACTAAGGGAAATTCAGACCCTGCAGGATTGAATGAAATTCAGTGAATATCGAAAACAATCTTGACTTTTCTATTAATATTTTTAAAAGTTTCATCTCAAACCAATGTAGGCTCGTTATCGAGTCACAGACCTTTTAAGGTAAATACAATGTAGCCAGAGGCAACTAAATCCAATAAATGTGGACACTTCGCCATTGGCCTGTTATATTATTTTCCCTGGATTGTTACCACACACTGTCGCCATTTGCATGGTTTCCAGGTGCTCTGATCGATCTGGAGGAAGGACAGAGTGGGTTAGGTACATAGTGAAAGAAGAAAAATGCAAGTTCAATTCATTAAGAAGGCCTGTAGGCCTGGGACAGAGTCAGTCGAAGATCAGACTTGATGAACCTCTGGCTGCAACAGGCATTCCAGTGACATCCCACTATCAAGAGATGTCCAGATTTCCCTAAGGGCCTGGCCATCATGGAACACAGCCTGCCCTAGAGACCATTATGTTCATAAGAAAATATTGTGAAGACCAGTCTGCTATGAAACTTTTATAGCAACAGTAGTGACTTCCTCAAACAGAACAGACAATAAGCCAGAGAATAACCACTAGAGGAAAACAACAACATTAATATGTTGATGGGGAGAAACGTTTCCTCAACAAATTCTTTTTTTTTTGTCCACCTTCTCAACGAATTCTTGCAACAAGCCAGAATTCCATCACTCATCTGTGAGTCTTCACTCTGCCTGTTATGGTGTCATGGCCTTAATATTAATAGCAGTCTGGCCTTCATTGCCTGGGATTTCCACAACAACCTAATCATTGACATCATGTGTTGCATGGACTCCTTCAAACCCACTGCATCTGCTTGTTGGCACATTTCATCTCGAAAATAGAATCCATAGCTGCCAACTGGCCCCGGGTCATGGGAGATAGATACCCTTAGCGAGTCCTGGCCTTCCAATTTTCACGCCTGGATCTGTAGACCAATTCGTATAATGGGGAAAAATAACCACAATCCTGACATTCAAAGTAAAAAACCAGGACAGTCTCAAGGCATCACACACAATGTTGGCCTGCTTACCAGCTATTATTACAGGCCACGTTCCATACTCTGCCTTTGTCCACCCTGACAGCAGAACTAAGAACCTGGGTAGCTCTCCTAGGCAAAATGTACTTTAAGCTCCAGTTTTATAGTTTTAGCTATTAGATAGCACTGTAAGCACAGTATGAGCCTACTGCCATATGTTATCTATGTGCTTTTAAGTGGATGGCAATGTTATTTCTGAGCCATATTGCAAGGTAATGGCTCCAATACAGCGGCACACCAGCAATCTGGTGCAACTAAAATGTCCCAACCTAGTGTTCCCTCAGCCGCTCAATCCATAAACAATGTGTGTTAAACCTTACTGTTGTGCCCCCATTTTAGACATTTCTCGCTCGGTCTAGGTATCCCAGATCTATGTGTTTCTACATTTACTGGTCTGCCCACCATTGTAGACATGACTCCCTATATCCAGGTATCCCACATCTAGGTGTTTCTAAATTTACTTTTGTTCCCCCATTTTAAACATTTCTCCCTCTATCCAGGTAACCCAAATCTTGGTGTTTCTACATTTACTGTTGTGCCCCAATTTTAGAGATTTCTCCCTCTACTAAGCTATCTCAAATCTAGGTGACTCTACCCCCATGGATGCCAGCAGTGTTAGCAGCGGAACACTATAATACATTTGCCCCCTCACCCCCAGATGACCATACATCCTTCCTCCATACCTCTGGGCCCCTCTCTCACTGTCCATACTCAACCTAGGAAGACAACTGTAGAGACTTGCCAATTGTGTTGGACCTAGGAACACACATCAAAGATTTACTATATCCGAGTTTAAGGTATGTATACCTTGCACCATGTTCTATGGACACAGGCCACAGGCAAGGCCACCCATCCATGCACTATAGAATGCAGCTATGGCTAGGCAATTCCAGTCTAGCAGCTCGCATAAATGCACACACAGATTTTAAAAATGAACTCTTAGAATCTTCCACACTTGGACTTTGGTCCCCGAGGGCGTTCCAAACACAAAGTGCATTGAGGTCAAATGATGAATACAATACAATAAAATACAATCTGTCCCTACCACTGAGTTCTTGATAAAAGCAAGCATTTGCAAAGCCAACAGTTTTAACTCTTGAATAGGCATTTGCCAAGCACTGCCGCAATATGAATCAGTTCGAACACCATCTGCTAGTGTTTGGCCACAAAGCACCTAATGGAAGTGCCTGCAAAATGCCTATACCGTACCTTCAAAAAATCCAAAACTGCAGGCCTTGCAAATGCTTTTTTAATTTGTATTATTTTTACTATAACCAGCAGCTGTTTTGTTCTAACCTTGAAGGTGTGCATTCAGGTTCCTTTTATGTTGCATACTGTATTGTACTGGCTTGTTGTGTCCTTTCTATCGTGTGTTGAATGTCTTTGATGTCAGTGGCGGAAACATTTGACTATTACGCTTTATTTGGCAACCAATTGGCCCTGTTGCAACCATTGGTGCAGTGCCCCCTAATGGGTTAGAAGTAGGGACTTTAGGCAAAGGATGTACATTCCAGCTATAAGCATTGACCATTCTATTTTTTAGTTATTTTTTATTTTTTATTTACATGTTTATTGATTTTAAATATAATACAACACAAAATATACAGCCAATCAATGAGCACAAAACATAAAAGCCAGGATCATCACATTTATGAATACACATCCCCTATACTAAAATTATGGATTCGATACAAATCAGGAAAACAACAGTCTTATAAATTTAAAAATCTGCCCCAGATTTGATCAAACAAGTTCATTTTCTTATCCCTGTATAAAATCAATCTCTCCATTCTGGATACTTGTTTCAGATCATCCATCCATTCTGAAATTGTTGATCTATCATCACTTTTCCATTTTCTCAATATGATTTTTTTGGCAGAATTTGACGCCCTGAAAAAACAGCATCTCTGTGGAAAAGAGAGATCAGCATTGACCATTCTTTAAAGTGTATGCATATCACTCAGATCCATAATGGTTGCAAAGAGCAGAGTTGCGACTGATGGTGGTATAATCCACCTGGAAAATTGTTATCTACTGAGATGTCAGTTATATACCATTATTATGACATGGAAGAACTTCTGGTGCACCCTCTGTTGACAATTTCACTCAAGAAACTGATCACATGCTGTGTACAGACCTGACCCACTAGTCAGCTCGAAAGGTAGTCCATCAATAGGCCATACAAGAACTTTCTGGGTAGCATTTTGAAGATCCCTGCAATCTACAGACATCACTAACCCCCTCTCCTAGGGTCATGTTGGTGCTTGCGTGAGCACAAGTAGAGCTATGGGTTTCAAGTTGCTCATCACTGGTCTAAAAACTGTTACACATGTGAATTCTTGCATTTCCTTCACAGTCAACACTCCTTGACTTCCTGTTGGGGACGGAGAGTGCCAGGTGTCCCACATGATCATTGCTAAATAGGAATGTATACGATGTCCATCGGAAGAATTGCCAAATTGCCTCTCATGACAAAGGACAATCTGCAGTAGAGTAGTTTGCACTCATGCAATTACTTAGTCTCCAGGTACATTATTTGGTGGAGGTAAACACTTGTGTAGAAAGTCCTCAACTTTTCATTCAATAGTTTCCCTACTGTCCAGGCTTGACCACTCCTCTTCTGAAATAGTTCACACTCTTGGAAGGAGCACTTCTACAGGTTATGCTGTAATCTCCTTGTTGCAATCCCTCCATTCACACTCTTTCTCTGGGAGGAGTAATATAGGAAGGCAAGCAGCCACAACATTGATCTCTCCTTGCCTGTAGGCTATGTCATAAGTGTATAGTTAAAGTTTGGAGGAGACACAGGCTAGCCTTGGGGCACTCTACTTGAACCACCCAGACTAAGGATTTGCGCCATTTCTTGGTGGTCAGTCCTGCATGATAAGGGAGCTCCCAGCATTTTGTGGGAGCACTACCCCAAGACCCTTATTGCTTGCATACCCCAGCACAACAGATTCTTTGTTAGTGTTATGTGAGGTGGTACCCTTGGCAATAGCTAAATTGGCATCTCAAATCCAGAAAGTTGTGAGTTTTTAAAGTCCTTTTTTAGGGTTACTCTGGGTTGAGTACTGGCCTATGACTTCCTATTCAATGGCTTCTCTTTGAGGGGGAAGGAGGTGGCTTGGTTGGCAACATCAAGTGGCTTTCTTATCAATGGAATGTTGTGTGGCCTTAACCTTTTCGCTGTCCTGGATTAACTGCCAATCTGATATGTTGGCATTCAACATGCACGGTTGTGTATTCTGTGAGGACACAGGGTTCCATGGCAGGAGATGTTGAGGCCACTCAGACAACTTGACATGAGGTGTACAATTTCACAAGTCCCCTGCCCATTTCCAAGATAGAGGTATGAGCTGCTTCAAAAGTGTCTAATAAGAAGCTGATACTATTATCTGGTAGCACTGTTGGCATCTGGTTGGCTGTAAAAATGGCCAGCACGTTAATGAATAGTGTGGAAATACTGTTTGAGTGCACTGCATGCTTACCCATTAGCACGGCCCACTGGTCTGTGCTCTCACCCATGGAACATCGTGAGCAGGTGAGACAAATCAATAGCTTTATTTATACTCGTGGTTTGTACGAAAATCTGAAAGAGTGATGTAGTAAATAAGAGTTAATACAATTGTATGTTTTTTATTTTAGTTATGGAACTGTTCCTCCTGTTTTGGATATACTACCCAAAAATAATTTTGACAGCCTTTTCTTTGCCCATATTTGATTCTAATATTGGAACACAGTTATTTATTTATTAAATAAGGAATTGAATTTTAAAATTGTTGCTGATATCTTTATTATATTCGGGCCCTCTCACTACGCCTTCCTATGAGGCAAAAAACCTTGGGGTCATCTTCGACTCCACTCTCTTCTTCTTTCCTCACATCATAGACCTCTCGAAGAAGTCCCACTACAAGCTGCACCTCCTCAGAGGTATTCTTCCTTTTCTCACTTTCCCCCAGAAGCTCAACACTACATCCAACTCTCTCTTCTTAAACATCTCCCTTCTTGAGGCCTTTGCTCAGTCACCTCTAAATTTCTAATGGTCAGATGCTTCTCCAGGCAGAGAGTGGGAGGTAGATCTTTCTCCTCTGCAGGGGCCTCCCTCTGGAATGGCCTCCCTGCCCCTCTCAAAAGCGAGAAAGACCATTTTAGGTTCCAGGAAGCAGCTCAAGACCTTACTTTTTGCTTCTGCTTTCTCTCTTTCTCTCCCCCGTGCTAACCAATGTGTGCTGGGTTGATTGGTTGTCTGGCTACCCTCTGAACCCAATGGGCACCAGGCTCCTCCATGAGCAGCAAGCATCTGCACTGCGTAGGCTTCCACGCACTTAGGGGCTGTATCTCTTACCCCACAGCCCCCTCCTTTGCACTACCCTGAGGTGGCTCCCCGGGATACACTTACTCAGAGCAAGTGTTGCCCTGACCGCACTTCCCTCTTCCCTCCCCTCTGCACTTGCATGAACTGATTACACAAGGCCTAGTAAGATGGTTTGTCTCGTTCCCTATGTCTCCCTACCATGTTTTGTCGCCTCCTAGAAACACGTGTGTACAGGCGCGTTATAAATGACTCATCATATCATATCATATCATCACCTAATTATTAAAAGTATATAAATGAAACTGAGATATCCCCTCCTTATGTAAATTAAGCCAGAATGTGCTTTTTATTTATCCAATTACAAACGTTTGAATTGCTATTGAAAAGAACTGCTTTCTCATTGAGCCATCTCAAAAGCTATAATAAAGTCAGGTCTAATTTCAGTCACATAACTAGTGGTCTCAACCCAGTCTCAAGATGAAAATGCTTCCGAGCTGTTAAGTGAGGCACTCTCAAAAATATGAAGACAGAGAGGAGTGGCCACATACCCCTGGAGCATAAAAGGGCAGCAAATATACTGTTTAAGTGTACAAAATACTGCACTAGCCCCCCACCCCCGAAAATTTCAAAAATTGAAATGCCTGCACTGACTTGCTTGGCTTGCTTGACTCGGCAGGAAGTTTCGAGAGCTTGGGCTTTCTGATTCACAATGTGATTGCCAGGCCATTGGCAAGAATATATGTCCTGTCATGAGATCTGAAGCCCATGTAATCAAATGTTTGAACTATCCTAAATTGACTGTTGTTGATGAAAAATATCTCAATTTCATAAAATCAACATGCTAGTAAATAGATTTTTGGAAAGTACCGGTGGACCTTATAATTAACACTACCTCATTAGCATAGGCCAGACAACGGGTCGGACAACTCGAAAAGTATGCCATATGCTGGGTTTTTGCTATGAAATGCTGTTCAAAATCATTAACATTAATACTGAATATAAGAGGGGCCATTACATATCCCTTTTGGACACCTTGATCTTTGTCAAATAATTAATTTAAAGCCACAGCTGTGCCAAAGTCCATAAAAGGCTTAGTAACTGTATAAAGCTGCACAATCACCCTTCACAGTTGGTCACCCAGGAAGGCCACTGTAGCTCTCTGGGGTAGGCCACGCCCCCTCCACCACAAGACTGCCTGCATCTACCGCAGGGCCTAAAGCCCGCGGATGTTAAGTGTGTGAGTGTTGCAGCCAGTTCCCTGCACTCCAGCTCGCCCAGGAAGGCCACTGTCGCTCTCTGGGGTAGGCCACGCCCCCTTAATCACAAGACTGCCTGCATCTACACGCAGGGCCTGATGCCTGTGGCGGTTAAGGGCGCAGGTGTTGCGCGCCCATAGGGTGTTCCGTGACAGAGGCGCAGCGGGTGAAGAACCAAAGATCCTTCCCTTTTGAGTTCATGTACTGTCCTACACTCGAGGATCTTGCCAAGACCCCTAAAGCAGGATAAGCAGAAGAGATAAGCACACCTTGAGGTGAGAGTGGGGACTGCGGATCTGAGGGGCTGTTCTTTTACTAACTTGTGTGACTGTGAAATACTGGGAATTCGGCATCAATGCATCAGAGCTTTTATTCGCCTCCGCCACCTCGCACCCTCTCTGATCCCAGCTGTACCCTGCTAGGGGAGCCATCATTAAGCCCATGCCCAAGCACAAGATACTAGCTGTTACGTGGAAATAGGGCAAACATTCATTCCATCATGGCGGGGAGTCTAAATCAGCTATCAACATTGACGCCGACCCGACTGTGAAAGTCTGTAGCCCACCAAGCTTACAAGGGAGGCCTATTTTTGGATTAAAGAAATCAGCCAGTTTTTGGGCTCTAATGAATGTGCATGGGAGGGAGAGACTTCTAAAACCAGGAGCGCACCTCGAAATAAGGACGAATGATAGCTTGGGGTGTTTGATTGATCTTTGATCTGAAGAGAACCCGGTACTTAAAACTGAAGCTGAACCAGTCACTAATGAAGGTTTGCTGATTTCCCTACGATCCTTAGTGTGCTTTGACAACAACACGAGCAACGCTACTTTCCCTGTCAGTGATTGTGGTCCTCCTCCCTTAACTCTTTTAACATGTCTATACAATTCCTCTTTGCCCCAGAACCCTCTTGCTTCCTGTTCAGCTCCCAAGAAGCATACCATTCATCCCTCCATAGATCTGACTAGTGCTGAGTTGCGACTACAATTAGAACCAGGTGCGGAAGTGGTTAGATATAGCCCTAGCGAATTTCCTGAACGTATGCGCACGTCTGAGCCAGGTTTACCTCAGGTGGGCTCTCTGGTTTCATTTGCCTGCACAAACCTGGACATTGACGGTGTGCCCTTTTCCACCTCTCACCCCAGTAGTGTCTGGAGTGAGAACATCACGCAATCAGGGAGCAGCTCCTACCTCTGTTTAACCCCACTTAGTACCCCCCAGATAACTAGTCATCCCACCGAACTCAACCTAGACCTGGGTGCCATGGAGGACTACATCACTAAGGAATGCAGTAGTAACATTGTTCTCGCCAAACTTAAAGACATCTGAAGCGACGGCTGTCTTACATATAGCCGACTCTCTGGGTCAACCCTTGGGTACCATCCCCCATGAGTCCAATGCATGTACCCAAAATCCAGAGAGGCCGCAGCCCCACACCAAGCAACCTGACCAGCAATATACCCAGCAGCAAAAATCTAGAGAAGTTTCCAAGTCTCCTGTTGCTAACACCTTGCGTACAGCATGGGGGATGTGGGACTCAACTAAAGTAGGTAACCTCGGTCGCATCAAGGCGGTTCATAGAGCTTTCATCCTAAGTCCCAGAGCAAGCACCCGTAATAGCTCTGTACAAGGGGTGTTATTCTTCTCCAGGGGGTCCCCAGACTGCTCCCCAACCAGCACGAACCAAGGGACGCCCTCCTCAAGAAATGCTTGCATTTGCTCTACAAAACAAGGGGCTATGCGTTTGTGACCAGCAAAGTCATAGTGAGCTGGTATAGTATGCCAAATGAAGGAGACTACCCTAACGAATCAGTAAAGATGGAGTTTTGGGAGCAATGGGTTTCTGAGAGCATCCTGGATTGAAACAGGTCTTGTGCCCAGCCTGTAGTCAGTAGAATTACAATCGGCTCTTAATTTCACTCTGGACTTGTTGATGCAACTGGAAGCACCCCGCCAAACCCTGCTCTGTCTAGGGCAAACTTAGTACCATTGGGGAAAAAGATGACTAGCAACCCTGGTGGCCCTTATGTTAATGTACTGTCTTGTGAATGCTACCAAGGGGAGTTTCCTGCCTTTTTGCTCACTGTGCCCGAGCGTGTTCAGCAAGCTGAGGGGTTTATAATTGAATGCTAAACTGATTGTCTTTTCCTGCTTACTCTTATTGTGTTTTGAAAACCTATTGCCAAATGTGAGTTGTTTCTGATTGTATTTATTTTAATGACCCAATGATTAAATAAAGTTATGTGGCAAAGCAAACTCGAAGTATGTCATGTGGCCAGCAATTTTCTAGACTTGAACATTATTATCTTTAAAGTTAAAATTAGAGGGTCCAGCAATAACAGCTTCAATAGATCAGCATGAAATCCTTTCAAATTTGGGCATTAAAAGAGCCCAAGTCATGCATTATTTCTAACATTTCAGAGGGATAAACTCTCAGAACACAGGCTCAGGGATGGATAACAATCCAGTTGAGAATGAGTAACCACTGGGGGGCTGGCATAGAGCTCATGCAAATGATGAAACCAATCTAAACCCAAAATATTACCCACTGCAACTCCATCAAACATCCGAGACAGTGGTGACAAATCTCAAACATCTCCTACTGCCCTGCAAAGAGAGTAAAGAGGATGTGCCTACCCATGCATTATACTCATATCATTGCTTTGATTACTTTTCAAATTACTATCCTAATTGTTCTAATATCAGCCTGATATCAGATTGCCTAAAAGTATTATCATACCCTAAATGTGGCTTTAGGACAGGTCCTGTAAGGTTGTTGGTGGACAAAATGGGAACAATTACCTTATTCAGGGAATCAAAGGTTCCAACTAGCCTTGACCCATCAATATCAAAAGATGAGTAATCAATTATAAATGGTGAATCATTCTTAAGGATCCCATGATGAACTAACTGATCCAGGGTTGATAAGATCTAATGTTAGTCATTGGTGGAACGATGTAGGCTGCCAAAATCATAAGGAGACTGCCCAAAATGATACACCCTCTAAAACCCTGCTCTGGAGGTTAACACACAAGGGTATTGATCGCTTTATGGCCAACCCTATATGCTAATATCAGACACAGGTATACGGATCATAGTGCCTGGGCATGCATACGTCATTTGCACCTTGGGAAAACAGATTGGCCAATGAAAATCGGTCTTTCCCGAGCGCAATGCCCCAATCACAGTCCGCACTGCCACCATTAATATAGAAATAGGTCACAGCAGCCATTTGGGAACATGTTTCTTATAGCCACCATCATCCAAAAAAGGACCTAGTCCATTTCCATTTTAGTGGCAGCATCCATTTTTTTCTCATTTTTTTTCCTGCCAACTTCAGATGCGCTCGCACTGTGCTGATCCCCCATCAGACAAAACAAAAAGTAGAAAACTATCCACGCCCGAATAAATCATGGGGTGCGAATAGCTTTCACATCCCGACAGGGGGAAGGAGACAGACATGGGCTTTAACAGCCACAGCCGGAGCTGAGGTCTCTCGATTTGCTTGGGCCTACCAAAGCTTGGGCTGGTGGGCCATTAAAGCCCAGGTCTGCCCCCCCGCCCTCTGCGGCATGAAAGCTCTAATCAGCTATAATCATGCCAAAAAGATACTCAAACAAAGGTACCCTTAGCAAGCAGATTACACATAAACATGTATAATATATAATCCATTTTGTGTTAAAAGGTCACACAATGTCTTCCCTTCAGGAATATTCATACTTCTACTTCATTTGTATAATGCAAACTTCTAGTTCATTTGTATCATGCAAATCATTAGATGGATGATTTACAATCCAGACATTAAAATACCCCAATGATAAAAAGTGCACCAATCAGGATCATCTGGTTTGGCTGTTAATATGGCTGCATTTCGTGGCCAGATGGACCATTGCTTTGCGGCATCCACTTCAACCTTTTAAAAAACAAGAGCAACTTCTTGGATGGATGCATCCACTTCAGATTTTTCAAAACCAAGAACATTTACCCGGGTAGTGATATTACCACATTAACATACCTGACTCAAGGGGGCCAGGTCAATAGCTCTGTAGGAACTTTTCTATCCCAAATGGATTATGCTTTCCATCAAATGAGGATTCAGAAAAGTTTCCCCATCACCCATGTCCTGATTTGTAGAATGCCATGGCCATGCAACCCAACAGATCATAAGTAGGTCCTAACAACGAAGAAACGACCAACCTCTGGTTGAAGACCATTAAAAAAGCATAATGGTAACAAACAATTCTTCTTTTTACTACGATTTTATTGGCGGGCTTTTTGATCATATGGTGTGTATTATTGAGGACTGTTTTAAAAACAAATCTGAATAATGATGTAGCTAAGGATGCGTTTAAAAGTGTACATCTTTTGGGATCCTTGTTGGTAAAACACAAATGAAAGAATATTGAATGATAGAATTATTCATTGATTAATTGGCTCGGCATTTCATGGGCAAGGCAGCAAACAGAGCATGGTAACTGAAGGGAGGAAGTAGAAGGCACGAGAACTCGAAAGTGGGGGAAATCCAACATCTAGGCAAGGACATGGGGAGCATCAGAAGAAGGAGGAGGGTTACACAAGCCTGTATCATATCAATGGTATAAGTCCTGGGAGGTGTATTGAGGCAGAGTAGGACTGAGAATTTAAGGCATCACTGAAAATGTGTAAATTGTAATAATACTGGCCCCATATTGCAACGAGCGAGCATAGTGAATGGGTATAATCTACTAACGTTTTTAGAGAGGTGCTCTCTAAAGATGTTTTTTATCAATGAGCAAGAGATTTTTTCCAGCATTTTAAGTAAAAGTCACAGGTTAGCATGATCGATAACTTTACCCAGGATCATACTTATCCTGCAGCAAAAGTATTTAGATGTGCATTAGATAAATGCAAAAATTAGATATATGCAAAAATGGTTCCATGTGTTAATATCCCTGCAAAAATATCGCCATACAAAAATATCGCCATATTTTTGCAGCAATATTAAGCCATGGAACCTGCGGGGGACACTCCCGCAACACCCATCATTTTTTTAATGGAGCAGGGTACAAGTTGCCAGTACCCACTGTGATTAGTTGGATGACAGTATTCTAAGGGCCCATTTCATGGAATTGTTAGAGCGATGCAAAGTGACTTTGCAATGCCAACAAACATCCTGATTCACAGAGCAGTGTAAAGCGTTTTTTGTGTAGGACACAATCACCCATGCATGCAGGATGTTACACACATTCTTACCCAAAAAATACCACGAAACCCTAACCCTCAGTCCACAAGTCAACCACCTAGATGAAGCAAGGCAATCATAACCATAACAATGAACAGACTTCCCAAGGACAAAGGCTTAGAATAATGAATAATGTGAGGACAACAATGTATGGTGTGCACTAAAATCACATACAAGATGCAGAGTCATACACACCACCAGAGAACACCTGTAACCATTAGAGCTGCATAAAACTCATACAACACCAATGGGGAAGCCAAATATCCAATTGAAGCCACTCCCACCACTCAATACCAAGTGTAAACACACTTTACTCGCACTTAGTATATTGAAAAGGATACATATCCACTCAGTGTTGGGTTCGGTGTTATTTATTCAAGTGAAGACATTTAGTCTCAGTAGTGGTAAGCCGACATTTGTTTCGACCTCTGAAAGTACAGCGGAAATACCTCGCAGCCCACACTGTCCTATGTGTGGCAGTTCTTTGACCAGGGAACACTGTCAAGGGTGAGGAGTGTGTGTGGCCACTTCTGTGCACTTGGGCTGTGGTAAAAGGGTGAAGTTGGAAATTAGAAGCAAAGTCTGTGCCCTGGGGATGACACCCATGCAGCATCTCATCTTCCGGTGGCACACATATATTTTCAGGGTCCCTGACTGCACCACCATCCCTCATCCCACCAGTGACTGTGAAACCTCAGCTCTCTCTAGTGCTAGTCACAGCATGGGTGCTAGCACCTAGCACCTCATAGTGTGAGGATGCATCAGAACATTTTTGGGATTGTCATGCAAAGAAGACAGTGACCACATTACCTGCTTACTCTGCCAATCATTGGCAGTGGCACCAGTGTCTGTAGACATCAACAGCTATCTAGAGCTACCGAGTCCTCTTTTTAGGGGCTGAGCGGGTGAGGACAACTACATGCAAAACATACCAAAATCCCACAAAACAGCTTCATGTAGACATCAGCAGCAATAGTTTGCTGAAGACATCCTAAGAACCATTTGGTGTTAATATGCCACTGGCAATGGTAGAACCCATATATGTACAAAATGTATGTGACCGACTCACGTGGCATGCAGACACAATCTGCTTGTATTTCCTGATGCCTATCAGTCAGGGGGAGCTAGAACCCATGGCAAATGAGGCTGCCATTGAGAGACACCTGCAGGTCAGCACGTTGCAATGGCCTCTCAGTCACTACTAGAGCTATCTGTTTCCAAACCACATGTACAAGGAATCCACTACACATTTTGCTAACAGACATGTGGCATTGGTGCCAGGAAACAAGTCATTGTCATCACATGAGCTGATGTGTCTGCTGTGGGTAGATGTCCTCCTATAGTCTGCCCCAATGAAATGCTCATACATTTTTTTTTAAGTCAATTATTCTTCATGCGACAGAGATAGGCCCCTCCCGAGATCAAAGACAATAGCCCTGGCCACAATGCAAACTGTCTCCGACAGCACACTTGCAGAGGGCAGATCACCTATCACAATGCAACTTTCACAATTGCTGCCGACTGTTCCATGAAATAATGGGTCATTATCCCTTCCCATGGATGACGTTTCCAGTAGATCGGTATCAAATATCTTTAAAGCTGATAATGCACTGTCTGGTTATATTGATGTGTTATCCCAATTCAAGAAGCAAGAGCCTTTGAGAAGGGTGTCCCACAACATTTCCTCTCCATTGGCTACACCTGCACTGGTTATGAAGATTTAATCTTGTGCTAGTGATATTGTGGCCATTGGTACTGCGAGTCTGGACTTTCCTTATTTTGATGGCACACTTTGGGGTGCTTTCTGCTCTTCTTGATGTCTGTGTTCTTCCTCCAATTAAGGTTGCAAACGTTGCAGCAATGCATCTTTGTGTGCTTTATAAATACATCCACCTTGTGATATTGGTTGCAGCCCCTCCCCCCAGAACCCCTGACCAGGGGTTACTAAAAACATTCACTTTCACCTTGGAAAATGGGTCCAAAAAGAAAGCTAGCAGGTATTCTATGTTACCTTTCAACAGACTACCCATCATTCACCATCTAAGGTTCTAAGCATTCCCCTCACCAGCTGCCCTGCCTCATCATCCCCTGCCCAGTCACTGGCCTTTTCCCTGTTGGAAATGTTGAGCTCAAGCGGGAATACCAGAGCGAAACCCATATTGGTAGCCTCCTAACAGAGCAGACATTAGTCCGCCACAGCCACTGGCTATGTGTTAAGAAATACCTCATCTAGCGCTCTGCTGTGGGCATTGTGTTATTCAGAGATGACATCACACTGCTCCCGCAGCCTTTACAGCATGTGGAGTTCCACAGGTGGTCACTGTGCTCTTCATTCTATGCTGTGGCAACTAGTGGCACACATGTAATTATTGAAAGGCATTTTTTGCACGGTAAGCCTGCCCGAAATAGAAGCTGATCTTTTGTGTCACTGTTACCATTTCCTTTACAAACTGGCACTTGTTAACAAAGTATGTGAGCAGGTGTAGTAAATGTGCAAAGCAGTGGATCTGCATAGTAATGTCAATTATTAAGACAACAATGGCAGTCAATTCATTATTTGCTGAGACAAAAACCACTTGCAAATTATGAGCCACTTTGTCGCTTACCTCCTACACGTTCTCTTATATATAAAACACCCCTCTGTTTTCTGTCCTGAAATTCCTGGATGCAAATTGTATTCCCTGATGTGGGACAATCATGTGCTGCTCCCTTGCATTATTCAGGGACCCCTCTTTCATGGTGGAGCCTGGGAAGGCTACCCAACTTGGAGTGATGGTCATTTAGTAAATGTTTTCAATTCCGCTCAACATGGCCATAGTAAGATGTATTTATGGACAGTCGGGCTGCTGTAGTCCATGGCCTAGTCTGACCATAACATTGTACAATTATGGTGCCACCTTGCAAGAGAAAACGTCAGCTGGGAATTCCACAGGTGGGGACATGCTATTCCCAAAAGCCTCCAGAATCCGTTGTTCTCAATGAAAGAGTAGAGCAAGAATTTCTTTACAAGCATAAAAGCATGATTTTCAGTGACAGTGAGCATGTGCTGTCAGTCATGTGACCAGTAACATCTTAGCCCATGCTGAAATGCATCCACAACACTCGGCCTGATGAAATGGGTTGGTATTGGTATGAATGGTTTGGGCACTATGGGACAGGCTTGGTGTCCAAAATAAAATAACAGCTGTAGAATTGTTGGTGTTAATCGTGTGGACTGGTATTGGTATGCTGCTCGGAATTTTATCTAGGGTGCACATTGAGGGCCTGATTCATGTGCTTTATAATGGCACAATCCCATAGGAAAACGTTCCATGAATCAGACACTGGGGGTCATTTTACGAGTTTGGAGGTAGCCACGGTGCTATTGGCACCATGGCTGCCTCCAAAGTCGTGTCCGGGTTCTCTGAATGGGGACGTACCGGGTCATTCCAACCTTGGAGGACCCGGTAAGTCCCCATTCAAAAAACCCTTCTCCATTCCCATTCGAACCCCCATGGGGCTCAATGGGAATGGGGAGGGAGCTAATAACGGGCCCGTAAATTATGGGCCCGTTATTACCTCCCTGGTCCCTTAGCGGCTTCCGCTAAGGATGGCTTTACCAGCCAGCCTTAGTGGGACTCGCTAAGGGACCTCGGAATGCGGCGGTAAGGGGTTAACGGCACCGGCATCCTTACTGGTGCCGTTAACCCCTTACCGCCGTACTCGTAATGAAACCCACTGAGTCTTTTGAAGTCTCACCATTTCTGTGCATGATACTACATCAGATTGGTATGCAAAAATATGGTGCTCAAGTTGGTCACTGTCTTTTCTCAGCACACATATGTTTGCATATTGTGCATGTGACCAGATTCATTTGCATTGCATTGTGTGTGAAGTACTGTCACAGTTTGGATTTTCATTGTGGGCTAACAACAGACAGGTTTGGTTCTTCTGAGTACGGTGCTGATGGTGGTGGTGGTGGTGGTGGTGTTGTCAAGGTGGCACCTAATAATGCATTGCAATATCTGTTATGCAACAGGAAGGTGGGGGCTGCTTCTACTGCTTCTGCCTCTGGGTCTGTGTTCACATTCTCCTCCTGCTCTGCACCACTGGGGTCACTGCATTCCAGCAGCAGTGCACATTCCTGTGCGGCTCTCACCGGTTGACAATACTTATCTTGATAATCATCAGCATCTACATCATCCGAAATATCGTCGTTCTTATCAGACTCCAGACCCGTGGATGGGAGTTGGGCCTGGACATTTCTATGTCACCCTACACTGCATATTCTAAATGTTCTTTGCCACATGAGATATCCTCCACGCTCCCTGCATAAGATGGTGGAATTCAATGTCTAACCTCCTTTTGATTTCCGGTCACACAATCATTGTGGTGCAACACCTGGCATGCACTGCATGCTCCTCAGAATGACTCGAGGGAGTGGAGACGGAAGGTTTGGTTGATGATACCTTCAATCGGCAAGTGCTGCAGGTAGTGTAAAGGGAGCACGAGAAGCATGCTTCCCCTTGCCTTTACATTGTTTTTGTGCTCCAGGCATATTTTATACACATGAGCCATTCATTAATTTCAAGAGACTGACACTGAGCTCCTGCCTCCCTGTATGTCAGTAACTGTCTCACAACACAAGTGTTATGTCAGTGGGCAACACATTAGTAGGAGCTGTGGTAAGGGATGTTCTGCTCCCCTGTGCTTCTTAGGGCCTCATTACACGGATGGCGGTAAGGATTTACCGGTACCGGTAAAATACTGTTACCGGTAAATCCTTACCGCCTTACTACGAGGTCCCTTTGCGGGTTGGGGGATTTAAGGCCTGCTTTTTGCAGGCGTTAAAAACCAACCCGCAAAGGGACCCAGGGAGCTAATTACAGTACCGCAATTTGCGGTACCGTAATTAGCGCCTTCCCCATTCCCATTATGCCCTATGGGGCAAAAATGGGATTGGGGAAGTGCAATGGTGGAAGGGGGAATTACCGCCCCGCCAACCTTGGAATGGGGCGGTAATTCCACTTTCCGCCAAGGCGGTGCCAGTATTTTACCGGCATGAACCATAGCGCTAATAGCGCCATGGTTCTCCGCCATCCGTTTAATGAGGCCCTTAGTGTCATTCTAGAGTCTGTGCACTATGCTTTCTTTCACTTCGATACTCGCTATGTCTTGTCTCCCCGGAGGGCTGTCACCTTACCTTGACAAGTGTCACTGTTATTTTCTCTAGACCCCAATATGTCTTACACAACATAAAATGTCTTGCATGTGTATCACACAGACCAAACCACAAGCTGATCACACTCTCATGGATTTCCTTCCCCAACACTGTCACACATTACAATCACAAAATATAAACAATATGCTATTAACTTT
Source organism: Ambystoma mexicanum (assembly GCF_040938575.1). Classification (NCBI taxonomy): domain Eukaryota; kingdom Metazoa; phylum Chordata; class Amphibia; order Caudata; family Ambystomatidae; genus Ambystoma; species Ambystoma mexicanum. The sequence continues at coordinate 467,355,742 of NC_090928.1, read as the reverse complement.
TTCTAAATCTGGCTCTACAAGGTCTCTCACTGTTAGCATCTCTCAAGACATATGAGTATACGAAGTTCAACCACTTGGCACCTTCTATAGGAAGCAGTTAGAAATGTGGCTAGAACTTTAAGATTGGCATTGGTTCAAACCATTCTAACCAACAAAAATGTGGGTGGTTCTATGTACAAATGGATATATTCACCCATCATTATTTCGGACTGTTCCAATTAATTTCTTAATTCCCTGTGCTTATGGGGAAGCTGATTGCTTTCTTTGTAACAGGCCTTTGCCCTGCGTGTGCACAAAAACATGGCTATGAAAGAGAGATCACATGAGGTATAAATGCACCAAGTTCACAATAGATTGTAACAGATTTCCTGGTTTTCGATAATTGCGATTTCAAATGCTTTCTTTTCCACATCTCCAAATTGTGACTCTGCTCCGGGCACCCCAGAATTGATACCCTCAATTCGAGACTCCATTGCTAACAATCGGACTGATGGGTCACCAGGTTAGTAAGCAAGTCCTTCGGGGAGGTCCTTCATACACTTTTCCCTTTGTGAAGACCAGCCATATCAGAAGACTCTTAAGTTATATTTTATCTCAGTCTTGTGGGTACTTAGATTTGTACTTAGCCATCACACTCTCTTCACAAAATGCACACCCATGCCAATTCTCGAGCATTCTATTCTCATTCACAAATCACGTTTCAATCCTCGTGGTAAGCTCTGAATCCCCTTTCTTTGGAATTGTTTTCCCCTACAGCCCACCTCTATTTCAAAGCATCTTTTAAGCTGAATCATCCCCATCTGCCTCCCGATTTGAAATCAGGACATGGTCCTTCTTGGCAGATTGGTGTGACCTTACACTCCATGGTCCAATCCTCAGCGGCTGCTGGTGGACTGGTACTAGACGAAATAGCACTCTCAACCACTATCCATTCATCTTCTCATGCTCCGTTGATGTGTTATTGAACCATGCATCCCACATGTGTCTCTCATCTCCCACATCACAGAGTTTAGGCAACTGTCAGTGGGCGATGATGGAAAATGTACGCACAGCTGCTCTAACATTTGGCACGTGCTGAGAAGCACCCTGCCTGATGGCCTCATTCGGTTAAAATGGCAGCTCATGTGATAGCCAACATGTTTGTTCCGCACCACACTTTCTTACTTTACACAGCAGAGCCTCAGTGTCATTGTTGTTTGGCAATGAATCATGGCAAACTACCATCTAAAACCTACAGCTGTGGATTCTACCTTATTCACCTGCTTGCTTGCCAAAATTGCCGCCATCCTTCCTCCTGGAACCCTCTTGGAAATGAAAAGAAAGCATTGATGGTAGCAGGGGCATTGATGGAGGTTAGATAGAAGCAGACAGTTTCATGTCTGCCCAGTCCCACCTCCAATGACCGATAGTTAGGGTAAGTTTCTCAGTAAGAATGCAAGTGGTCTCTTAATGTTGCATCATAATTAGTTCAGCTGAATTCATTATGGATTTCATTCTTTGGAGACCTACTATTTCTTCAGATGGGTATAAGTGGCACAGTGAACAGGCATGAACATCCATATGCAGCGCCCAGTGCATTCTGGTACTAATGAACAGGCGAAGTGCCCATTGATGGCCTGGTGTGAGGTGGTGATTTCCCCAGTGCTAGCTGCTGTCCAGGAGGCTTATTATAGCATCAAGGCTCTGTACAGGATGATTATTATAGAGTCACAGGCTCTGTCTAGGAGGCTTATTATAGAGTCACAGGCTCCAGTCCATTTCTGCGAGCAAGAAGGTGCCACTGATAGCAGTGAAATTAAAGATCCCTCAGTTCTTCCAAGATGTACACCTACACGTGGCATGCATCTCATAGAAGCATCCGGGCCTCGGGTCACTTACTCTAACCTCACTAATCCCTGGACCCAGCCAGATTGTCTTTAGAATCCTTTATCCAGTGTTATGATGAGTTGAGTCTTCTTCAGTCCTTCACAGTTTCAACCTCCTAGTGATGGAGCCCTTAGCCGCACCAGTTCTGCGGGGCCCATATGTCAGCCTCACACAGATTTGTTGCTATATTACTATCAATAAATTACTTTGGAAGCCATTGGTAGTTGTAAGATAAATTACGACTCTTGCAGTCTCTCAAATATTCATGTAAAAAGGAAATGAGTCCCAAAGAACTTTCAAGGTCCCAGACACCACTTCTAACTCTATCATGCCCTACAAAACACACACATGCGTACGCACACACACGAACACACACACACACACACACACACAGAGCTAGTATAATGTTGAACACTGTCAAAAGGGGTAATGTATCACATGTGTCCCCATGCGAGCGAAAATAGTTTGCTTGCATTTACTGTGAAGTGTGGCTTAAATCGTAGCTCCAGAGTTCCAGATGGTGGGGCCTTCCGGACCCTTCAGTGATCCCCGCCTTTGCTCAAATTGTCTGTCTATAGATGCAATAGATCTCACTTGCGCCTCACCACCTTTTGCAGAGGACCTCCAAAAATCGGAATTACTCCAGTGTATTCAGCCCGTCTAAAAAGCAATCCGTTTACAATTCAGAAACATCTTCACAATGGTATGTGTGTTGTGCTGCTTTGTGGCTATTATTAAAACCAAACCTTGTTTGCCAGATATCCCTGTGTTTGACAATAATCCAATGACCACCCTACACTGTGTTTGTTTGCATTGGCAGCAGTGCTCGTAGACAGGGACAGTTACATGCAATTCATGGACGTACTTTAACAAACCCAAGCTGGAAGTGATCCAATAGGTGAAAGGTTAATGTAATTCAGTCCAACAAGCTCTGGAACAGATTTTCAACTCTGTTCGTTGGACGTCTGATTGGTCTTAAATACGCTTTCCTGTACTTTTGCTGAACATAGGCGAGGTATGCCAGCATTCAAAGGTATATCGGTGGGTGTTTTATAAGCATTGAAGTTATGAAAATACGATGGTGCTTATTTAACACTGGAATAATTGATTCAGCGACCATCTGGAGCAAGTTACGGCGGGGCTGCACATGCCCATGATGTCATGGTGATTAACGACCCCCTAAGGCCTGCAGTACATGCTTTGTAAAATATGCTGCCACAGGTCACGAGTTCAGAGAACCCACATAACAAGCAGCGGGCACTGGTATCCCAGCCCACACGTACAGATGGATATTCCCCAAGAATCGTGAAATGCTTTCCGTTTTAACGCTTTCAATATCTACGAAAATTAACTGAAAATGCCATTGTTTCTTTTGAGGCAAATCGTTGTGTAACAGCCGTGGATCAATGGAGGTGTCAACATACTTTTGAATTCGTTATTTTTCGTTATTTTTTTTAAATTTATTTACTCGTGTATAATTGCTTTAGCAATTTTTACAAGAATCTTGCAGTATACCTTAGGAGCTAAGAAATTACAGACATAAAAGAAGAAGGAAGAACGAACGAAGATAAGTCCAAAAGTCGAGCAGAGCGAAGCCGTGGTGGCAAAGTCGCGCCCAGAAGTCAGGAGAGAAGAGGAAGAAGAAGACGAAATGTTATTAGATTAAGTTAATTGCCTCCATCAGGGTCTTTGGCTGCACCGGTGGGTCTCTGTTCAGTTCGTTCATTTACTTTTTGGAAGGCTGCTTCCAGAATTTTTGCTGCGGCCAAGGTCTAGGGAGTCTTTTCACCTGACATTAGTCTATTCCACCAGGTGGCTTGTTCCTCTCCATGTACGCCTAACCAGCTGGTACATACGTTGTTGAGAAAGTCCGTCCGTATTTTTCTTAGCTCCGGGCACTCCATTAACAGATGTCTTATTGTTTCTGGTTTGTCGGTTTCTCCACATAGTCTGCAATCTTTAGGTGCAGTTTTTAGTCGGATTGCCTGAATTTCTCGTGTCGGGAGGAGATTTAAACGTGCTCTCATGTAGAATGCTCTTAATCTTTTATCCGGAAACTTTGTACAGTATGGTAGCGGTTTATTCAGGCTATTGAAGGTCGGTGAGAGATGTTTTGCCAATTTATTTCCATGTGCTTTTTCCAGGGTGTTTATCCAGTCTTGGGCCTTCAATTTGTCTTTTACTCTTTCTGGGTTTGCTTGCAAGTCTGCTTCTGTGCATGCCACCTCCTCCAGTTTCTCTTTTAGCTTGTCCATCCAGCTGTTTAAGGCGGTCAGTTTACAACTTGATATTTCAGTTCTGATAATTTTATATGTTGGTAGGGCCTCTGGTAGTAAAGTATTTCTTAGGATTTGCATGGCACTCAATGTTACTGATTGTTCTAGAGAAAGCAGGCCTAACTCTCGTCTAACAAGGTCCATTGAAACTGAAATAGGTAGACCTAGCAGAGTTTTCCACAGGTACCCTTCCAATTTCTGCCATATGGTGTTCGGTATATTCAACATGGCACCCATCCAATAGGTGATGGTCGGGACTACTTTCCCTTTGTAGAATTGGATGACCGGAGTGATAGAACATTTCCTGTATTTTCTATCCATGGTTCTCATCTGTGCTGCCAGGTTTTTTGCTTTTTTCCAAAGAGTTGTTTGCCTGGAGTCCTCTTGGTTTGAGGTATCTATCAGGACTCCTAAGTACTTATAGTCAGTAACCACCTCAATTTTTTCCTTATCCAGATACCATTTGTGACTTCTGTTTTTTTTTTGTATCTCTACTTCTTAATGTCAGAATTTATGTTTTTTTTCTTATTTATTTGTAGGTTGTTTTGTTCCATGTGTGTCGCCAAGTTGTTTAATTGGCGCTGTGGGCCTATTTCCGTCTGATTCAGTAGAATAAGGTCGTCTGTATACAGTAGCCGTGAAATAGTTGTGTTTCCTGGTTTAGGCGGGAAGGACCCTACTGAGAGTTCTGTTTCTTTAAAGTCACCCAGGTATGCGATAAAAAGTGCCGGGGTTAATGGGCAGCCTTGCTTTACTCCGCGGTTGGCTGTAATTTCACGTGTCAGCGTACCTTGGGTGTTGAGGCAAACTCTTATTCTGGTGTTCTCGTGAAAGGCCCTCACTGGGTCCAGTAGCTCTCCTGGGCATTTCCAACTTTCCAGTTTGCTCCATAGTCTTTCCCTGTCCACTCTGTCGAATGCCTGTGACAGGTCTATGAAAGCCATATGTACTGGTGCCGCTCCTTGCTTTACCTTTGCTTTTATAATGTTCAGCATAAAAATGTTTACTATGGTGCTTCCGTTCTTGAGGAAACCCATTTGAAAGGGGTTGTTTGCCGGTGATTTCTTGGCCCAAGTTTGAAAATGCCTTAACAGTATAGTAGCAAGATTTTCCCAATTATGTCCAAGAGTGCTATTGGGCGATAATTGCCCGGTTCTTCTCTGTCGCCTTGCTTGAAAATCGGTACAATTCCCGCTTCTGTCCATGATGTCAGGATCGCTTGTGCATCTCTGCAGTGCTCAAAGAGCGTACTGATGAAATCTGTCCACGCGTCAGCATTTTGTTTGATATCTATATTACTCAGGCCATCCGGGCCTGGTGCCCTTGATTTCTTGAGTCTTGTTATTGCTGAACTTATCTCTTGTTTATCAGACACACCAAGCCAATGTGGACCTTTCATTCTTTGTATTCGCGTCGTAGATGATGACTGAACTTTGAACAGATCTTCAAAAAAAGTGGCCCATTTTTCTTCACTCACCGCGTTGGTCAGTCGGTTGACTGCTTCTTTATTGGGCTTTTTGATGAGTGTCCAAAAATCACTACATTTCTTGGAGCTTAGGGCCTTAAGCATCGCCTCTGCATCCTTTTGATACTGCACGTGACGGTGTCCTAAAATCCAGGTTTTGTATGCCCTTGTTGCCAATTGCAAGTTTCTCCACCCTGTCGTGGTGTTAAGCCTCTTAGCTTGTTTTTTTGTTTTCCTTAATTCTCTTCTTCTTTCAACTAGCTCTTTATCGTATGCGTGTGTGTTGTTCGTTTTAGCAGGGTTTCCCCCTTTCCTTTTCTGTCTGTGCTGCAAGAGGAAGGGTAGATAGTCTGGTCGTGCTGTTTTCTGAACCATGGTAAGGACTTCTCGTTGATATTTCTCTGTAATGTTTGCGATGTCTGAAGCTGTTAGGCTCAGGCGAGTTAGCTGGCTGTTCACCTCTATCGAGTGCTGATACGTTTGGGTGAGATGGCTTGTTGATGACCATGCAATGGTTACCAAATTGTGGTCACTCCCTGTGGTTCTAACTACTGCATAGTTTTCTATGTAGTGTAGCATACTTTCTGACGTAAAAACGTAGTCCAGGGTAGCTTTTGATTCACCTCTCTCTCAGGTTGGTATCTTCTCCCCCCTTGTTCTCGATGTTGCAACATTGTGTAGGTTCCTTGATTTCATTAAGGCATTCCATCTGGCTCCTCTTTCTTCTGCTTGCGTCTGCACGTTCCTCCTCTCACTATTTTCTGTATTTTGGTTACAATTGGAATTCAAATCTCCACATATGATTATGTGTGTTTGTGGATCTTCCACTGAGATGATATCCAGTATGTCTTCTATTTTTTTGCAGAACTCCGGGCTTGATATACTCTGCGGGTTCCAGTATATTGTCACAATTGCTATCTTCTCTGTTTCTAGGTGACTGGTTCCTTTTTGTTCTTTTGTCCAGGTGGTCAAAACCGCCAGAATACCATATGATTCTGCTATTATCTTGGTAATTTCAATTCCTGAACCCATTCGGACTGCTATAAGTAGCCCTGCAGACGGGCGGCCAAAGATTCCTTTAGTTGTTGCCGAAAATGTAATTTCGAAACCGTCCAGTGCCGGTTTTTCCATTAACCATGTTTCCTGAAGACAGAGTATATCAAAAGCCCCGAGATCTTGGTAATCTGGGTTTGTTTGGGGATGGTGACCTCTCGCAATCCATGAGGCCATTGTCAAGGTGTTCTTTATCTTTGTTTGCTGAAGTTCGACTGGAGGAGGTCGTTTTCCCGACTCACCTCCTAGTGGTTGCCATTTATCCAATTTAGAGTTTAGTGCCGCTTTCAACCATTTCCACTTGCCTTTTGGTTTTCTTAGGTCTTCCCTTTCTGGCTCATCCTCTCCTCTTTCTTCAGTCTCTTCATCCCTTCTATTTTCTTTCCTGCCCTCTTTTGCTGGTCTTTGATATTGTTCCTTTCTTTCCGAAACATGACTGTCGTTATAGAGTCTCTCATTCTTCCATGCCGGTGATTTCTGCCTTTGCCCGTCGGGGTAGAGCTCTCTTTTACCGCTTAGCTCCGGTCTGCCTCCTTGATTGCTGTAGTTCCTGTTTCTGAAGTTTCCCTCTTTCTTTTCCAATCTTCCTTCGTATCTTTTCTGCTTTCCTGGAGATTGAGGGTTTGTAATTTGTTGAAATATACCCTCTTCGTTCTCCTTATTTCTTCCCATTCTACTCAATTGTTTTTCTTGTTGCACGATTTCGCTCAATGTGAAGCCTATCTTTTTTAATTCTTTTTGAGGTTCATGTGTCAAACTCATTAAAGCCTTGCTTTTAATGTGGAGATATGTTTTTGCTTTCTGGTCATGGTGGTATAGTTCTATCAATAGGAAGTTGTCTGTGTTCAGGTGTTTTAGTGAGTTGATTTTATTCAGTGTTTTTAGCACTGTTTTACTGTTTAGCATGATGTACTCACTTTTACACGACAATTGTTCCAGTTTGAACACTCTGACTTCTTCTGGTTCTTTTTCTCATCTAGTTAGTCTCTCTCTCCTTGGCGTCCTTCTTGTTCTTCCCTCCCAAGTTCGTTGTAATTTTTGTTTTTTCGGTGTTGGCGACCGTCTGTTCTTGTTTCTTCGATTCCTTTCTCGCTTTTCTTTTCTGTGTTTCAGACGACTCTGCTCCATTTGGTTTTCACCTTGTTTTTTGCCAGATATGTGCCCCTTCTTTGTGTACATCTTGTGCTCCGTACACATCACTGTCTCGATTTGGTCTCGTTTAAAATGCTCCTCTTGTGGTATCTGTTCATGATCTTTTTCATGGACGGTTTCTTTATCTGTCTCCACCTCAGAGTAGACTGACATATCCATTAATGAGCTTGTCATTAGGAACTCCTCTGTCGTTTTTGGCGAGTTTTCTATGTGGATAACCTCTTTTTGCTTCTTTGTCATTTTTTCGGTATCTCGGCTAGGACTTTTAGCTAAATCCACATTGATTCTCTCTTTATTGTGTACTGGTCGTGGGGTTGTCTCTTCTGCGTGTCTATTTGCTTTGCCAACTGTAGGGCTATCTTTTTTTTTATTGCTTTTAGGATTTAGGGTCTCTTCTGGCTGCATGGATTGTCTGTGGTTGCTGTGCGTCTGTTCCATATCATCTTTCTCCTTTGTTGGACATGTTTGGGTTGAACTTTCCACGGTCTTGTTTAGTGGCTTAGTTCTTTGTGTCCCTTCCCTGGAGTCTATCTCCATTTGTGCCCATTTCGCCTCCAGCCTTGATATTTGTTTTTCATTTTTGGCTTCTACCGCCGTTATGTATCCTTCCATAAATTCAAATTTGGATAGTAATTTCCCTAGGATAGTTGTGTTGTCTTTTGTTGCTTCGTTCATTGTTTCGTATAATTTGCCAAAAGGGGCAAGAGCGATTGTTATTGCTGCCATAATTGTTGTCATATCTTGTTTTCTATTTGTTGAGTTTTTTTGTGTATCCATCAAAATTTCACTGTGCCTTCTGTTCTTCCTTGGTGTTTGTTCTTGGGTGTGAGAATGGAGGTAGGCCTGTGACATGTTTTCCGGCCCACAGGGAGTCCTGCTCCCCAGTGGTATCCATTAATAGCAATATTTTTTCTGCAGTTTGGAATGGTCGCGTTCCACTTCTATTTAAGTTGTGCAGATTAATTTTTGTCCAAGGCTGCTCACTCATTTTCGCCCGTGCCCCTTGTAGTTGGGGAAGCACCCTTCCCCCCTCTTCCTGCAACTTTTTATGCCTCTGGGAATCTTGAACCAACTTTTTATCTGTGAGGTCTAGTTGTTCCTGTTGTAGTGGACTCCCCTCTAACTGCGGGTTCACATCAGCGACGGGAGAGGCATTTTCCCGTGGCCGGATCTCCTCATTTAAAATTTGAGGTGTTGATTCTTTCGTCATCTTGATAGAATGCTGACTCTCCTTTTCTTTCCTTGATGGAACCGTTGAATTTTTTTCTTCTAATTGAATTGTGGTATCCGATGTTATTGATTCCTGAGGTAGCTTTAGAGGCCTGTCCGGTCCCGCTTCAGTTTCACTTTCAGGACTTCTGATGCCTTTCGAGTCCTCAGTTTTTCTTGTTTTATTTGCAGGTAGAATCCCGTCTACCACTTCTAGCATTTCTGCATCGGTCAATTCTATTACTGAGTCCAGTTTTCATTTGAATTGTTGTTTCTTAAAGAAATTCAACAGAGCATTTGAAATTAGTGGGTTTGGTAGAGTGTCTGTTTGGTTTTCACCTCTCTTTTTCCCCCTTTTTTTTGTCTAGTTTTTTATCTTTAACTTCACTAGTTTTATCTGTGCCTCTGCTACTTGTCAACATATTACGAATAGGTTTTCCTTTTCTTTTTGCTTTTAGCACCTTTTGCTTTTGTCTTTTGGTGGTAGTTATTTTCATTGGTTTTGCCTGAGACGTTTTTGGGGAAACTGTCGATCGGTTTCCCTCAGGCTCCTTCGCTTGTCTTTCTTCCATACTTGCTGGATCAAGTTCTGCCAATTCTTCTCTAACCACGGGTCGTTTTGTTGGGTCAGCGTTTGCTGACAAGTCTTTATCCTCCGTTATGTCAATTATTAAATCATCTGGATTTTGCGTCCTTAGTTGCTTCTGGCGGTGAATTTGCGCTGTTATCTATATTGTAACTTTCCCCTCCTTTCCTGGTTCATCAGATTTGTTTGTCTGGGCTCCTCCTTTTGATGGGTCGCCCTCAGGGGCTTCCCTGCTCGTTGTGTTCAAACTTTGCAGTTTTATCCGTTCCACCTCTTCCACCCTCCCTGTGGATGTCGACTTCACTGCCAACTTTACTGTGTTCTTATTTGCCTGAACTGTCGCTATTGCCTCCAACGGCTCACGTGTATTTGTTGGGCGGGCTGGGGCAGGAGCAAGGGCCAGCCTGGATAGCCCTCCGGCCATCTCGACTGGAACACTTCTCGCCGAAGCGGGGCTCCTGCCTCTATCTCTGTCTCTGCCCCATTATACACTGCCGCTTCCACTTGAACTGTTAGCAAACTAACTTTGCCTCCAGGTGCTGTCCTTGGCATTTCCTGCCCTGCACTGTTTACAGCTTTTAACATTTTCCGTGGTTTATTTTTACGATCCGGGGGGACCTCTGGCAAAAAGTCAAACAGGGGGTTTGTGGCTTGTGGGGGCGTGAGTGTAGCGGAGGCGTTCTTACCTCGTTTTACTAGAGGTGACGTCTTCTCCGGCAGATGCTTCGCGTTACTTCTGAGGCATCTCTGCTCCAGCTCATCCGCACCCCTGTGGGTTCTGCTTCTGCCGTTGTGTTGTTACTTTTTTCTGGGTCCTCAGGCTCCTCTGGGTCCGTGCCACTGCCCCTCTGCACCGACTGCATGACTGCAAACTGCTCGACTCTGCTGACTCAGCGAGAACTCAGTGTGTTGATCCCAGCAAAAACCCAACAGAGCTGGTCCTGGGTGCCTTACAAATGCGTAGTGTGCATGCGCTACACAGACGTTCCGTCAGTGGAGAGCAAGGAAAAAGCTCCAGCATCATTATTTTATAAATACACAGGACAAATTGGTTATGATGTAAACAGTAACAGAGTGAATTATAAAGTAATCGTTCGAATCTATTCAGAATATCACCGTTCTGTCTTTAGTGACAAAATAGCCCAGTGATTTAACGTGCCCAATGCACTGCAACTAAAACCATGGGGTCGAGCCTCGGTAGGGCGTCAGTGTTGGGACATCGAACCGCGTGTCGTGTCACAAGGGTTCTTCTCTGACACCGGGTTTAATCATTTAATCAAACACGCCTTATTATTGCAGCCAAGGTGCCTGGCTATTGAATCTTTTCCATACGGAACGAGGGAAGACATCTGGGGCCAGATTACAGAAACTTTGCAGCAGTGCAAGTGCAAAGTTGCACGGTATTAGCACTAGGGCACAGTTTGCCCTATTTTCAAAAACACTGGAACACATTAAAAAACCTTTGTACCTCGACAAGTGCAGTTTGGCATATTAAAAGCACCAGGGCAAAGATTGCCCTAGTGCAAAAAAGATACCTTTTTGATGCATTTTTGCATCAGAGCAAAGTTTGCCCCAGTGCTAATACCATTCAGTATTAGCACCAGGGCACACTTTGCTGGGGTGATAAAATACAGTAGAAATGCATCTTTTTTGCACTAAAGTCATTTTTGCCCTGGTGGTTTTAATATGCCAAACTGCTCTTGTCATGGTGCAATCGTTTTCTAGTGTGTGCCAGTGTTTTAAAAAATAGGGCAAACTTTGCCCTTGCGCGTATACTGTGCATCTTTGGCCTTGCATTGGCGCAACGTTTCTGTAATCTGGCCTCTGTAGTGCTCCTGCATTGAACATTTGAGCTTTGCATGCCCTACAGTGAAAGTGTCTTTCCTTGCTCCTGCTTGCCAGTTGAAGCTCAGGCATATGTTATGACAGGTTGTTATGCTTTTGTAGTGCGCCAAATCACCACAATATTTCAAAACACTTATTCGAGGCGTATTTTGTCCCTTCCAGGGGAAACCAGACCTTAGTCTGCTGGGAAAGAGTATAAGCAAGGAGGATTCAAGACGGGGAAGATGTTTGCATAAATGCTTGGATTGGTATGTTTATGTGTTAATTAACTATATGTGGATTCTTTCAGTGAGCTCAGGGGCAACACGTTAGTCTTATAAGCAAGACAATGCAAAGCAACACAGGTTCGAATATCGAACTCACACTTAGAAACCACTCCTGGTATTAAACGCGTAACAAATGAACAATCAGAGAGACATGCCAGAAATGTATGTGCTGAATTAATAGAGGAATTGTAAAGGTTAATTTGGAATATTACAGCATAGAGATGGAGTAGCGTTGGATGCGTGAAGGAATTGAGATCATGGTCAGGCAATCATGATAGACATGGAAGCTTAACATTCCAGCAGTTTTTATTTACGGTACAACAGGTACATTCACAAATGCTGCGCTAACCTGGGACTGTCAAATCTTACCTCCTGACGGTGGCCTAATCCAGGACCAGGACGTGGGAGAGTTGAAAGTTGCTTGCAACAAAAGCCGGTGGAGTGTAATAGACAGAATGAATAGCGTAAAATTGTTCTGACTAAGGTTACATTGTGAGTTACAGCTTCAGTGCAAATTATGAAATATTGGTGGCATCTGTGTCCAGGTTTAGGATTGGTTGCTGCTGATGCAGTATATAAATGGGCAGACAAAACCTTACAGTGCCTCTCAACACCTAGTTAAGTAAGTACTTCAAGTGATCTTTTGTTAAAGAGTAATGTATGGAGCAGGATATATGGTATAATGTGCAAAGGTAACTGATCAAAGGCCAGAGCCCCAAATGCTGTCCCCTATAGTACAACCCTGGATCAACACCATTTCCTCAGTTTACGGGAACATCCAATCCTCCAAAAGCTCAGTCACTTAGACAGTAAAATGACAAAGAAGAAAGTGGAGTGCAGAGCACAGTTAATACACAACAGATGCACAGGGTATAATGTGCTGTCAGTAACAGAACATGAAATGTAATAGTAAATATCCTGTGCATTCAGGTCTCATCAAAAATGAAAACCCTGAACAGACAGAAGAAACACAATAAGAAAAGTCAAACTTGCAAGGATGCTCCGAGCCTGCTCTTCATTCACACGCCCCATTCACCCATTTAGGGCCATCCGTTCGAACCAAGGACCACAGGTATGGAAGGGTCTCCCATAGAGGTCTGTTCTCTATCTCATGCTCCAATTACGTGGCACTGTCCCTCCTGTGGACATGGGGCAGTGAGAACCTCAAGTCACCTTGAAAGCCCACCTCCCCCAACTGACGTCACGCATGCCATGCGGGCCACATAAAGACAGGAAAAAGGATTTATGCACTTTTCTATAACACATAAAAAGTGTCCCAATGCCTCATGTGCCCGATTCATGGAATTAATTGCGCCGAAAAAGGGGTACTTGCACACAAAAACACCCACAAGCGCCCATTTGTCGATTCATGGATCACAACATGCAGGGCTTACCAGAGACTTGCGAGGAATCTGTGCGGGTCCAACACATCACTGCAACACTACGAACGCCTTGCGCAAGACTCCTAGCGAAGGGACGTACTCTTGTGCAGTCACTTAAAAAGGGGGCGGAACACGTGGAATGGGGAACAAGCGAAAATGTCAGCGTAACGAGGGAAGTACCACAGTAAAATCCTTGCAATGCCCATACGTGTGCTAACAACCCGTATTCATGGAATTGACTAGGGCTCTCCGGCGTGCAGAAAAAGATGTGCAAATCTGGACACAGATGCGTGAACAACCAACGTATACAGCTACGATGAATGTACCATTTCTCGCAGCATTGATTGTGGGAGACCGCAGGAGGAGGAGGATGGCCAGGGCCCGCATTTCTGCGATGCATGATGACCAGGTCTATGCCAGGTAAAGGTTTCCACCTCATATCATATTAGACCTGGCAATGAAGTGGGAAGATGACCTTACATTACCCATCCTGGGCTCCCAAGCACTGAGCCCCTTGGAAAAGGTGCTCAATGTACTGCATTTTCTGGGAACTGGGTAATTTCAGAGGACAACTGCCATAGTTGGGGGCATTTCAGAGCCCACGCAGTTACGCTGCCTACACCAGGTGTTGGCAATAATGACTGCATGCCCCTCAGTCCGCAGGCACATCTACATGCCCAGAACACTGGCAGAAAGGCAGGCCGTGGTCCAGGACCTTTACAGGGTGGCACACTTCCCTAAAGACCTTTACAGGGTGACATTGATTGCACCCATGTGGCTCTACGTCCACCTAGGGCCACAGAGCACATCTCTCGCAATCGCAAGCACTGGCATTCCATCAACATGCAGGTTGTATGTGATGCCAAGGGAATCATTACTTCTGTATATGCAAAAATTCCAGGGTCCACCCATGATAGTTTCATATTCAGAATGTGACCCCTACACCGGGCCCTGGAAGCTGGGAGGCATGGCAGCACATGGCCCCTTGGTGAGTATAAATGCCCCTGCACATGCATGCATGTCACACACAGACAAATGCACACCACTGACAAACATGTTCACCTCTACAGGGGACAGTGCCCACCTTCTGAGCACCTACATGATGACGCCAATATGGAACCCTGCCACACCACACCAGGTAAGATACAACGCAGCCTATTATGTAACTCGGGTCATAGTGGAGTGCACATTCGGAGTGCTCAAGACACGCTTCCGCTCACTTGACCACTCTGGTGGTGAGCTGCTATATGACCACCAGTAGTGTGCAGGATCATTGTGGCAGCATGTGTCCTGCAGAATGTTGCAACACGGCATGGCGTACCGGTGGAAATGATGGTGCCCCCACATCCCCAACCACATGCACGTCGCCTGCGCATGGTAGTGGAAAGGGCACGCGGCGTGGCTGCCCATACCCAGCTTGTGACTACATATTTCACCTAAAATCCAACTCGTCTAGAGTGCACACAGCCCTGGCACATTCCAGGTGCCATTTAATGATGACAAAAGGACAATCATCTGTGTCCACCAAACCACCCTGAGAATTGTCCTTGCAAGTGCTACATTCTGTGCATCCCTTAGAACTTTAACTAATTCAATATGGTGGGTGTGTACAAAAGGAACACATAGAGGAGGGAGTATGCCACTAACACCATGTCAAAGTACACATTAAATTGCCGGTGTGTCACATAAACCCTCCCACATGTCATGTAAAATAATCGCCACACCATGCTATGGCATGCAATGTCAAACGAGAAACATAAATGGCCAACACATAACACTACTCTCACAAAGCGCTCAACGATCTATGGAACAATTTGAGAAATAACACACGTTCATACATTTCCATAATAATGTTCACAAGAACAGTCATTTCCTAGTACAACATAATATAAACACTGGACCTAACAGTGAATCTGTCTGACAGGGACTCATCATATTTCCACAAGTGCATCAATGTGTTGTAACTTGCACAGGGCACCCAGGTAAGTTTTGTGTGGCTCTGCTAATTCAAGGGGGCAGGTAAGTGTATAGAGTACAAAGTCAAACAAGAATGGAGATAGGCAAGGTAATTCTAATGGAACAGGAACAAAGGATGGATCTCAATGTTCAACCAAAAAGGGATGGGAACCATACACTGGACAAACAATGAGGAATCCCACTAGGAGTGTATACACAGGTTGGACATGAGACAGCCCACTGATATAAGGGAAGCCTAATGCCTCTGTGTAAGTTACTTTTACAGGCACCACTCCTTGCAAGCCCATGGAAAGGGGAAGCAGGAGTGGCTTCTGTGTCTGGACCCTAAGGCACAAACAAGGAGTATACTAACACGAGACAAGCCAGTATGGGTCCAGATGGAACTTGCAGTGGATGCCCTCAGAGGGAACAGAATGCAACACACTGTTATATAAATTCACAATAGACCACAGGCAAGACAAGGGAAGGTGCAGAGGTTTCCAGCTGGGAACCCCAGCAGCCTAACTCTGAACAAAGGAATAAGAGATGCACAAGTGAGGACAAGAACTGAAACTAAAATGACTACAGGAAAATAGGCAGTAAAGTCAGTAAGGTTCAGAAGGAGAAAAACAAGTCAATGAAAAATAAAAAATGTTCATGTTCGACCGGGGGAGGAGGGGTACCCAGGCAGGTGCAGGGGCAGGGTGCACATCAACACCCACATGTGTGGATGTTGAGAAAAAAAAAACACTTCCATGGGTTCATGGGCCGCACAGCTATCATGGATTGGGAGGGCTGTCACTGCTGTCACCACCTTCCTGTGTAGCATCTGAAGGTGGTAGTGGTAAGGAAGGTTCATCACATATAGCCCTGGCCTGGTTCTCTGTGGCAGCAGCCAGGCAGGACTGAGATGAATGCATCTGCAACATGAAGCCTCGGAGGTCCGCATGCAACACCTCCAAGATGGTATGAATCAACAGTTGCATCTGCTGTTCATACTGTGTACTGTAGGCTGCCTTTAGCACTTCCAGTGTAGCTCTGAGGGACAGAAACTCTTGCCTCAGGGCTTCCCTGTG
This sequence comes from Ambystoma mexicanum, assembly GCF_040938575.1. NCBI lineage: Eukaryota > Metazoa > Chordata > Amphibia > Caudata > Ambystomatidae > Ambystoma > Ambystoma mexicanum. The sequence continues at coordinate 467,339,610 of NC_090928.1, read as the reverse complement.
GGCCAACCCTCAGCAAGCAGGGATGCCTACAGAGACATCAGTTCCGCCCGTCCGCTCCTGTTACTGGCCTCCATGTGAAGCCTGTGTGAGAGGAATGTGGACCACAATGCCTGCAGCTGGTGCGCTACCTGTGTTGCTGGTGGGATCATGGAATTGGGCACCCTATCCATGGCCTCAGCCAACATCTCATAAGAAGCACCCTGTTGTTATGCAACAATATACATGGACTGCTCCCACACTGTATTGCCAGCCGCAACATGGCCACTGCGTGTGCGGGCCCCATGGCTGACTGACCCAAGGGAGCATGGCCCTTGATGTGTTGCTGCGGTGTGTAGCTACAGGACTGGATCCTTCCTTTGCTCAGCTGTCCCAGGACCATGAACCAATACTGTGGAGCGTGAACCTCCAGCCGTAACCACCACAGACGGACTGGCCCTTTGAGGGGAAGTGATCCCCTGTAGGTGCTTGGGCTGCAACAGCACCACCACTTTATGCACTCACCTGCGACAGCATAGAGTAATTCACATCCAGTTCACCACCAGAGCCACTGGTTTCATCAGAGGTGGACTCATACTGAGTCAGGCCCCCGATGGTCTGTAGCACCAGTGGATTTTCATGGGCTGACACAACACGTCCTCCACTGGTGCTCGGTTGCCACCCAGGATCCTATTCCTCCTCAAACTCCTCCTCTGCATCAGTGCCTCCTCACCTACACATGGACAGAAAAATACATGAAGAGCCATGTAAATAGCATGGTACACACACATAGGTATCACAATGGTGTCCTGCAACACATTAACATACTATGTCACTCATGGTGCAATGCCCCGCCCATTGCCCGTGTTAATGGAAGGTATGGGCAGCATGAAACCACCCATGAACATGTGTAGATGAACTTACCACCACATGCAGTGCATGGTGTATAGCACCTGCTCCAGGCACAAGCACTTGACTGGCATAGTTGAGTCACTAACATCACTGATGTAAATACACAGATGTCACGTTGTATAGACATGATGGAACTGTCTATTAGCATGAGACGGTTATTGTTGACGACTGTCCCAAAGCCATGTACAATGTATGTGACATGATATGATGTGGTATTCTTAAAGTGCATAGGCACAAGTGTTACAAGGTGCGACGAGGCAAGGGTGGGGGAACAGAGTGAAGCCAGGCACACCGATCTCCTGAGGCCAGGTGACATGGAGAATTTGCAAGTGCTGGAGAAGGGGAGACTTGGGGGGGAAGTGGAAAGGGGCAGTGTAGTACATGAAAATGTCAGTAAGAAAAATATAGCAACAAAAGCACTAAGTAAAATGCAGCCAGCTGGTAGCATTGGACGGGCAAGTGCAGACATCAGGTGTCAAGTGCTGGTAGGGGGTTGTAGGGATACAGTAAACAGTCCTCAAGGGCAGGGGATGCCAGGTAGGCAGTGCATGGGTACAACTGGTGGGCTAGAAGACCAGGTCGGAGATCAGAGGGTGGCCAGGTGACCAGTGCAGTTTCAGATTCAGCCAGGATTTCAGCAGTGGAGAGGATGAGAGAAAGCACAGCTCAAGAGGAACTATCAGATGTGTTTTCCGAACCGGAGAAGGTTCACCTCAAGTTTCAGGGAGGCAGGGAGGCTTTTCCAGAGGCCATAGCTGAAGAAAGACATTAACCCCCAACTCTTTGCTATGAGAACCGACTGACCCTGAGGGAGTAGGAGAGGGATGATTGAAGAGCTTTATAAGGTAGATATTTAGGAAGATACAGTTGAAGGTATTGTGGCCCCAGGCTCCAGAAGGCCTTGTGGACAATGCAGAGGGTTTTGAACTTAATAATCATAGCCACTGGGAGCCAGTGCCAAGATTACAGTCCTGGAGAGATATGATACCTGCGCTTGAGAACAAGGGCAATTTTCACAGCCGTGTTCTGGATGAGTTGCAGAGGGCAGTGAGTTGAAGCAGTCAAATTAAGAAAGAGGCTGTTGCAGTAGCTCAGCCTAGAGAGAACCAGTGCTCTGGAGACAGTGAGCTGCTGGGGGAAGGAGAGGAAAGGAAGAATACCTCTGAGGAGGTGCAACTGGTAGTTTGACCACTCAGAGCCGTCTGAGATGTGAGGAGAGAAGCAGAGCGTGGAGTCGAAGATTAACCCAAGGTATCCAGCATCACAGGTGGGAGCAGGAAGAGGGCCAAGTGAGGCTGGCCAGAGAGTGACAGGAAAGGAGGGAGCAGGTGCGGTGATGAGGAGAATCTTGGTGTGCAGGATATCGGTTGTATGCAGTCTGCAGGACACAAAGCAAGGGTCAGTACACCATGACATGGTTCACCCATGGCAGTCATGGAAATGCATGCAGAAGTGCTACACAATTATAATAATTCATTCATGCAGGTGAGTGTTCCCCCCCATGAGCGACCCCATTTGAGTGATTTTTGGGGTTTATTTGCTCCCCTGGGCCCCGCGTTGCCCCGTGCTTTCCCTGCCTCCCCTTCCCGGTTTCTCCCTCGCTCACCCGCCTCCCAGCCCGCCCCCCACCCCTGATTGGATACCGGCAACGGTCGCCGGGGTCTAGCGACCCGTTCAGTGCACCCACTCCTCTTTCACTTCTGAGGAGCAGGTGAGTGTTCCCCCCCATGAGCGACCCCATTTGAGTGATTTTTGGGGTTTATTTGCTCCCCCGGGCCCTGCGTTGCCCCGTGCTTTCCCGGCCTCCACTTCCTGGTTTCTCCCTCGCTCGCCCGCCTCCCAGCCCGCCCCCCACCCCTGATTGGATACCGGCAACGGTCGCCTGGGTCTAGCGACCCGTTCAGTGCACCCACTCCTCTTTCACTTCTGAGGAGCAGGTGAGTGTTCCCCCCCATGAGCTACCCCATTTGAGTGATTATTGGGGTTTATTTGCTCCCCCAGGCCCCGCGTTGCCCCGTGCTTTCCCGGCCTCCTCTTCCCGGTTTCTCCCTCGCTCGCCCGCCTCCCAGCCCGCCCCCACCCCTGATTGGATACCGGCAACGGTCGCCTGGGTCTAGCGACCCGTTCAGTGCACCCACTCCTCTTTCACTTCTGAGGAGCAGGTGAGTGTTCCCCCCCATGAGCGACCCCATTTGAGTGATTTTTGGGGTTTATTTGCTCCCCTGGGCCCCGCGTTGCCCCGTGCTTTCCCGGCCTCCACTTCCCGGTTTCTCCCTCGCTCGCCCGCCTCCCAGCCCTCCCCCCACCCCTGATTGGATACCGGCAACGGTCGCCTGGGTCTAGCGACCCGTTCAGTGCACCCACTCCTCTTTCACTTCTGAGGAGCAGGTGAGTGTTCCCCCCCATGAGCGACCCCATTTGAGTGATTTTTGGGGTTTATTTGCTCCCCTGGGCCCCGCGTTGCCCCGTGCTTTCCCGGCCTCCCCTTCCCGGTTTCTCCCTCGCTCGCCCGCCTCCCAGCCCGCCCCCCACCCCTGATTGGATACCGGCAACGGTCGCCTGGGTCTAGCGACCCGTTCAGCGCACCCACTCCTCTTTCACTTCTGAGGAGCAGGTGAGTGTTCCCCCCCATGAGCGACCCCATTTGAGTGATTTTTGGGGTTTATTTGCTCCCCCGGGCCCTGCGTTGCCCCGTGCTTTCCCGGCCTCCCCTTCCTGGTTTCTCCCTCGCTCGCCCGCCTCCCAGCCCGCCCCCCACCCCTGATTGGATACCGGCAACGGTCGCCAGGGTCTAGCGACCCGTTCAGTGCACCCACTCCTCTTTCACTTCTGAGGAGCAGGTGAGTGTTCCTCCCCATGAGCGACCCCATTTGAGTGATTTTTGGGGTTTATTTGCTCCCCTGGGCCCCGCGTTGCCCCGTGCTTTCCGGGCCTCCCCTTCCCTGTTTCTCCCTCGCTCGCCCGCCTCCCAGCCGCCCCCCACCCCTGATTGGATACCGGCAACGGTCGCCTGGGTCTAGCGATCCGTTCAGTGCACCCACTCCTCTTTCACTTCTGAGGAGCAGGTGAGTGTTCCCCCCCATGAGCGACCCCATTTGAGTGATTTTTGGGGTTTATTTGCTCCCCTGGGCCCTGCGTTGCCCCGTGCTTTCCCGGCCTCCCCTTCCCGGTTTCTCCCTCGCTCGCCCGCCTCCCAGCCCGCCCCCCACCCCTGATTGGATACCGGCAACGGTCGCCTGGGTCTAGCGACCCATTCAGTGCACCCACTCCTCTTTCACTTCTGAGGAGCAGGTGAGTGTTCCCCCCATGAGCGACCCCATTTGAGTGATTTTTGGGGTTTATTTGCTCCCCTGGGCCCTGCGTTGCCCCGTGCTTTCCCGGCCTCCCCTTCCCGGTTTCTCCCTCGCTCGCCCGCCTCCCAGCCCGCCCCCCACCCCTGATTGGATAGCGGCAACGGTCGCCTGGGTCTAGCGACCCGTTCAGTGCACCCACTCCTCTTTCACTTCTGAGGAGCAGGTGAGTGTTCCCCCCCATGAGCGACCCCATTTGAGTGATTTTTGGGGTTTATTTGCTCCCCCAGGCCCCGCGTTGCCCCGTGCTTTCCCGGCCTCCCCTTCCTGGTTTCTCCCTCGCCCGCCCCACGCCCATCAAGGTCCCGCTCCCGCCCCGCCCATCCCCTCCCTTCATCACTGGTCCTCCCAGGGCAGCCCTCTGCCCGGCAGCCCCAGCGGCTAAGGGCCCCGAGGCCAAGGGCGGCTCCAACATAGGCGGCTCCAGAAAATGTCTGCAGGTGTCCGCACGGGACGCCAAGGAAGCCAGCAACCAACAGACACCAACGAAAACCATGAGTGTGGCATGGGTGGGGAGTAGAGCAATCACTCTACTCCAGAAAGTTCCTGCCACTCTAACTTACCTATCAATGGCCTAGACTGCTACAGACCTGCACCATGCATTATTAGAGAGATGTGACCACCAGCCCAAACCTATTAATGGCGGGACAGCAAACACTGCCTGCAGTATAATGCTAACCATACCACGAGTGAACCACAAAGACTAGCCTGCGCCAAATCTAGACAGAAATATGATTGTTAGCATATGCCACACTTAGATGGATTCTCAAGTTTTATGAATCTTAGCATGTCCACACCTAGATAGAATTGTGAATGTTAGCATGTCCACTCTCAGATGGAATTGTGAATACTGGCATGTCCACTCTCAGATGGAATTGTGAATGTTAGCACTTAGATGGAATTGTAATTCTTAGCATGCCCACACTTAGATAGAATTATGAATGTTAGCATGTCCACTCTCATATGGAATTGTGAATACTGGCATGTCCACTCTCAGATGGAATTGTGAATGTTAGCACTTAGATGGAATTGTGATTCTTAGCATGCCCACACTTAGATAGAATTATGAATCTTAGCATGTCCACACTTAGATAGAATTATGAATGTTAGCATGCCCACTCTTAGATGGAATTGTGAATGTTGGCATGTCCACACCTAGATAGAATTGTGAATGTTAGCATGTCCACACCTAGATAGAATTATGAATATTTGGCATGTCCACTCTTGGATGGAGTTGTGAATGTTAGCACTTAGATGGAATTGTAATTCTTAGCATGCCCACACTTAGATAAAATTATGAATGTTAACATGTCCACTCTCAGATGGAATTGTGAATACTGGCATGTCCACTCTCAGATGGAATTGTGAATGTTAGCACTTAGATGGAATTGTGATTCTTAGCATGCCCACACTTAGATAGAATTATGAATGTTAGCATGTCCACTCTCAGATGGAATTGTGAATACTGGCATGTCCACACCTAGATAGAATTGTGAATGTTAGCATGTCCACTCTCAGATGGAATTGTGAATACTGGCATGTCCACTCTCAGATGGAATTGTGAATGTTAGCACTTAGATGGAATTGTAATTCTTAGCATGCCCACACTTAGATAGAATTATGAATGTTAGCATGTCCACTCTCAGATGGAATTGTGAATACTGGCATGTCCACTCTCAGATGGAATTGTGAATGTTAGCACTTAGATGGAATTGTGATTCTTAGCATGCCCACACTTAGATAGAATTATGAATCTTAGCATGTCCACACTTAGATAGAATTATGAATGTTAGCATGCCCACTCTTAGATGGAATTGTGAATGTTGGCATGTCCACACCTAGATAGAATTGTGAATGTTAGCATGTCCACACCTAGATAGAATTATGAATGTTTGGCATGTCCACTCTTGGATGGAGTTGTGAATGTTAGCATGTCCACACGTGGATAGAATTGTGAATGTTGGCATGTCCACTCCTGGATGGAGTTGTGAATGTTAGCATGTCCACACGTGGATAGAATTGTGAATGTTGGCATGTCCACTCTTGGATGGAGTTGTGAATGTTAGCATGTCCACACTTAGACAGAATTGCGAATGTTGGCATGTCCACTCTTGGATGGAGTTGTGAATGTTAGCATGTCCACTCTTGGATGGAGTTGTGAATGTTAGCATGTCCACATTTGGATAGAATTGTGAATGTTAGCATGTCCACACTTGGATAGAATTGTGAATGTTAGCATGTCCACACTTGGATAGAATTGTGAATGTTAGCATGTCCACACTTAGATGGAGTTGTGAATATTGGCCTGCGTCGCATCTAGATGGAATTGTAAATGTTAACATGTGAAAGATGCATTAAGAAAGCGTGCCCGATAGCCTCTCCATGAATTTAGAAATGTGCCCAATAGCCTGTCTGGTAAACTGAATTTAGAAGTGTACCCAAGATCCTCTGTGACAGTTGCATTTAGAAGTGTGCCCAATAGACACTCTGGAAAGTTGCATCTAGAAGTGTGCCCAATACCCTCTGTGAAAGTTAATTATAGAAGTGTATCCAATAGACGCTCTGTAAAGTTGAATTTAGAAGTGTTCCCAATAGTCGCTCTGTGAAGTTGAATTTAGAAGTGTTCCCAATAGCATCTGTGAAAGTTGACTATAGAAATGTATCCTATAGACTCTCTGGAAAGTCTCATTTATAAGTGTGCCCAATAGCCTCTAGTAAACTGAATCTAGAAGTGTGCCCAATAGCCTCTCTGTGGAAAACTGTATTTAGAAGTGCGCCCAGTACCCTCTCTGGGAAAGTTGCAATTAGAAGTGTGCTCAGTGAAAGAGCATATAACCGATCATACCACACGACCATGCTTACTCTCTCCTTACATCACCACTCAACTAGAACACAGAGATACTATGACACCATTCGGTATAACTGTTCTCATACCAACATTCCGCCGCTTACTCCACATCATTCTATGTAATCACTGCTGGTTCCACACCCCCAGCCAGGCGTTTTCCTCAGGCTTAACGCAGCCACATCCGGTCCAGATAAATCCTGCCAGAACAACACATTCTCCTGATCTCTCAACCACCACACCTACCGCTAAGAAGCAGCTATTACACGAGTACCGCACGAGCTGCACACATACCCGGTGCTCACACGCACCTTTTGACTCTCCCTACTCTCTCTACTGATCTGAACTTTGGTTCCCAAGGGTGTTCAACCTACAAGCGCCTTCAGACCATACCAATGGTATATAAGGCGCTATATAAGTGCAAAATAACATAACAATCGACACACACATATTCTGGATGCACACGCTTCATCACTCACGTGACATTGCCTCTTAATTTGGCAGGCCTCCCATGTCTTGGTCCTGCTCCACATTAATCAACACACTAATGCACTCTTCATGTGGTATGAGATCCTCGTCCTCTTGTGGTGACCCACCTCCAGTCACCAGATTAGAGGCAATGTTGGCACCCAGCTTGTGTTTGGTTCGCTGGTGGAGGTCATTCCACCGCTTCACAACCTCACGAGCGGTGAGCCTCTCATTACCCAAGGTATTGATTCTATCTGTGACTCGCTGCCAGTGGACCGTACTCTGTGCAGGCGTATGTGTGCTCCATGCCTGAGTAATCATGTCACGGTAGTGTATGCGCATGTAGTCCACAAGGGTCTGGATTTCTTCATCATTGAAGCTCCTCTTCCTCTATGTTGCGGTTTCTTGTGCGTGCATTGGGATTGAGCCTGTTCTGCTCCTGCACGCTTTACCTTCTTCGAAGGTAATGTAGACCTTGTGTGGCTGGGACCACTCAGGTCAGTAGGCGCTGGAGCACTAGTTGCCTGGGCGATGGCATCTCCCACTGATGCTGGGACAGTAGATGTGCCTGCAGGCAGCCATACCTGGGTGCTGGTGCCAGGTCCTTTCACTGCACATCCCTTGCCCTTGGACACACGGATAACATCTGCCCCAGCGTCTCTGTGGACCTGGGTTGTGACCACTACAGCCACAGCTGGTGGTCCCTGAGCCTGAGTGGTGGGGACTGCAGCTGCCCCTGCAGCTTCATGACCCTGGCTGTTGGGGACAGCAGCTCCCAGATCCTGGGAGCTGGGGACGTCAGCATCTCCTGCATCTCCCTGACCCTGTTGGGTGGGGGGCATAGCTCTCCCTGCACATCCCTGACCCTGGCCACCTCAGGCACCCTTCCCTCTTGTGACCTTCCCACTCATGGCACAGATGGATCTGTACAATGGGAGGCGCAGTAAGCAAATGTCCATGGCAATTTGAATTAGGGGGCAGGGTAAGTAATGGAAAATGTACTAATATGGTTTTGTAAGGTTCAATTTCACCCCTGGTGAAAAATAAAATGGGACACATAACGCACAGACACCCAAAATCTAAAAAATGCGTGTGTGCGACCCCTCAGTCGCAAGCGTTATGCGGTACGCTGTGGCACCCAGCAACACGAAAAAAGCATACACGAGGCCCAGATAAGCTACACTGATGTTGAGAATTGGGGTGTGTGATGGACAGGGGCATCCAGAGAATGGATAATGTGTACGCGACTCACCGTTAGCCTCTAAAAATAGGCAAATTTACACGCGCGTGTGTGCAGAGGCAAATCCCCCACCAGAATAAGAAGTTTGCACTGTCACAGTAGTGAACAAAATGCATAGAACCCCAAAAATCTCTTAAGTCCACATATCCGTCTGCTCCAACTCGCACAAGCGGTGTGATGTTCTCCTATGCACTCCTTTATCCCAAATCTGAATGACAACGCCCAACAGCCAGCGTGTGTCACGTAACTTACGTGATTAGGCCGTTTATTCTGATTTCAAGTGTACGTGCTAATTTGCATGCGCAAAGTAACTGTCACTCTGTGTCCAGCTGCCCAAGCGAGTAACATGGAAGACCCACAAGCTCCTCCCTATGAGCCATTTTACCACCCCTATTGCCCTGAGCTGCCTCCAATGAGCCATCTGCTGCTGCTTGCCCACTGTGTGTGCCTGCTGCCCACCTGCCCTGCAATTTGAGTGCTGCTGTCAAGCCATTGCTAGTGCTCCTGTCCTCAGCCCTGTGGCCACCTCAGCTGATTCAGAAGACTCGCAACATGCCAGAACATCACCACGGGTCCACAGCCCAGCGCCAGGGCCACCTTGCCCACCCACACCTGCCTTGGTAGCCATGTCTGAGCAAACATCTCCTGAGGCAAGTGGCAACCCCACGGAAAGAGGCAAAGGCTGTCAACTTCACAGCCAGGGAAGTTGGCATTCTGGTGGAGCATGTTCTGGGTAATAACGATGCCCTCTTCAAAGCCGCAGCGCAAGTCGGCACGGAAGGATGGAAGCTGATCTGGGACCAGATCGTGGGTGCCATCAACTCGGAAGGGGTGGCACCCCGTGACTACCACTATGTGTGCAAGCACTCGGAGGACCTGAAATCCAAGATCCACAACAAGGCCCAGCGCTTCCTCCAGGCTGCCAACCAAGGGGGGTACCGGGGAAAGTTGAACATCACCGAGATGCAGGTCCTGGAAAGGTTTTACCTGGTACTGCACACCCAGGTCAGCGATGTGCAGCACCGCCTGGAGTCGTCAGGTGAGTGTCCATGTGTTGCTGTCATTCACTGTGCCTGTGTATGTTGATGTATGGTGGGAGTGTCCATCTTGGCCTTACAGCAAGTATGCCTCTTGTATGGATGTATGTGTGCATGTCCCAGACAGTGATCCACATGTGTTATATGAACCATGTGCAATTTCAACAGTCTCACTTTTGAAATGTGTGTTGTACTGCAGCATAGCACAACATGCATGTGGTTCCTTACATGTGTCTGAGACGTGGCCGGGGGAGAGGTGTGATACATGGATGGTGTCATCAACATCATGAACAGGCATGGTGTACATGTGTATTTGTCTATGTGTCTGAGATGTGACTGTGTTACTGACCATCACTCTTGGATGATGGATGTAACTGGTGCATTTCAATGTGTGCCCTAGTCTTGTTGCCTGATTGATGTTGAGGGGACTCTGAGGTGATTGCTCAGTGCACTGCCTCAGGACTGTCAGGTGAAGTGTGTGCATTACATGTGTATGTCCCATGACACATGTGTGTGTAGCATGCACAATTTGTAGGTGGTGACAGTGTCATGTCCAAGGAAGTGATTGTCTCATAGGAAGGACAGACATGTATGTACATTGCATGTACCTGTGTGTTGTGGATGGTGATGATGGTTGTGACCTTTGGCAGTGTACTTCAGTGCATATGTTTTGTGCCAAACACACATAGGTACAGTACTGTGATATTTGTGTTCTATGTCTCATTATCAACAGTGGTGTTGGAAGAAGAGGTCAGAGAATGTGCTGCGGAGCATGGCAGCAGTGATGCCTGCACCGGGGAACAACATCATTGAGGAGTGAGGAGTCTGGTGCTGGGTCTCAATAATCAGCCACAGCTGGTGAGAGGAGGTCCACGTGGGCGAAACTGAGCATGGACTCCTCTGCAGCACGGAGGACAGGTGAGCTCACACAAGGGCAATCCACTCGGAAGACGCTGGGGAGGCATCCAGGATGGCGGGGGAGGAGGAGGCCGCATTAGCCCAGTCCATGGGTCCTGGCAGTGGTGGTGAGGTGGCTGTGGCTGCTGCAGTCCTGACTCAGGGGCAGGAGGCAGTGCAGGTCGCTGTGGAGGTGCCTGTGCCAAATCCTCTCCCTAGGCCAGCGCCTGCACCAGTATGCACCTGCCTGCATGCCCCAGGCCGGACCCATCCGCAGGTGTCGGATGTTTCCACCCAAACCGACACCCCAATGCCTGCAAATTTGGCCATTCAAGACAGAGTGAAACCCTTGCTAGCTGGTATTGTGAGGCATACAGCCGTAATTCGTGATGATGTGCAGGCTTACTCTCGTGGGCTTGCACATCATCACAATGAGGTCTGGAGTCTCGTAAACTGTCTAGCAGCATTCCTGGTCTCAAATTGAATGTGTTTGCTGGCCACTTATGTGACCCCCTCCTCGTCTTGCTCCGCTGTGTGCCAGTCATCCTCACGGGCACCTTCCTGCCCTGATTCCAGCAGCGCCCTCTGTGTACCTGTCCCACCCACGTCTGCCCGTCTGGTGTAGATAACATCCCTGCCTGAGTTGGGAGACGATGTTGGATCAGCCAAGGTGGTCACCATGCAGATCCAGGCTATGACAGGAGGTATGGCAATGGAGGGAGAGCAATAACCCAGGATCAGGGCACATGCCAGATGCCCCTGAGTAATTTCATCAGCCCAGAGGGTATCCATGCAAGGCAGGCACTGGGCAATATGGCAGCAGATGGCTCTGAGTAGGAGGCTTCGTAACTCAGGACATACCATCCAAAGGGGGCAAGTATCCGGCACCAAGCAGGATGCAAATGTGGACCTCTGATTGAGGATGTCTTCCGGGTGGGAGCAATATGGGCATCGAATCAGGGCAGATAGGCAGCAGGCTCTGGAGGTGAGACTCACCATGGCCAGGGCGGAGATTGCACTGCGTCGGGCAAGGTGGCGTCAACTCATCCTCGAGGAGGGTTGCAGGGACTGGGAGGCGAGGGAGAGGGCCATGCTGGTGGACCTGCAAGCCCTCGAGTAGGCAACAGAGGCATACATTCTAGAATTGGGTGCAGTGCTCGATGATGCCCTGGCCCGGACACTGAGCGACATTGATGAGGAAGAGGACTAGCCCGCTGCCTTTGTACATAGTTTTTTAATATAAGTTTCCATTGATTTTATTTATTATTTAGAGCTTGTGGACATTACTCAATTTTTTGTACATAGTTCTTCATGTGTGGTTTTTCTTTTATTTCTTTTATTATTTGGAGTGGACTTTGGACATTACTCCATGTTTATTTTGTACATAGTTTTATTAATGTGTGTTTTAGTGTTCACCATGCAGTAATCCTCCCGGGAGGATAGCTTATCGGCAACATGCACGCCCTGGAAGCAAGACGACATGAAGCAACATAGGTTTGAACCCCGGATCCGCGCTTATAAACCTCTGGGTGTTTAAGCGCGTTATAAACAACCAACTAAGACAAAAAAAGAAAACAATTACGCCACTAAAGACAAAACAATTCCTGTAACAGCACCTCGATGCCTGCAGGCTGTGTGAGTGCTTTAAAAATGCAAATAAATAAATGTTTTTTTTTTTCTTTTTGGTGGTATTGTAAATAATTTTAATGGACATGGAAATGTTTACATCTGTTTTTCTCATGGACAGATTTTGAACTTTTATTTACAGTCTGTATGAACCCAATACAACTGTTTAATATCATTTATTTTCTTATCTCACAGTCATTGTTTCTCACAATTATTTTTGCAGTATGCCGGTTTGGCAGTCCATTTAGTGGCCCTAGATCTGACCATCGTTGGTCATGTGTGTGGTTACTTGCTTGCATGTGTCATGTTTGGGGTCCATTTGCGGGGTGAGTATACATATGTGGCTGACCGGTAATGGAGTGAGAAGTGGGAGTTTGGGTGTGCACTGTAAAATGGCATTTGCTTCCACATGTGCAGCATCACTGTGTATTAGCCCTCACTGTGTTTGTCACGGAGGTGGGTGGGGTAAGTGTGGGAGTCTTACATGTTCAGGATATTGGCACATGATTTGCTTGATGCTGTGTAACACACATGTAGTGCTTTCCCCTTCACCAGCATGTGTTTGTGCAGTTATCATTATCTCTGGTGTTGCTCAACCTCTTTCACTGGCATACAATATTGGCATTTCTTTGTATTTACGCATCAGCAGACAAATGCTACTGTCTCGGTGCGTGGCACACTGTCTGATTGCCATGTACTCACAGGGCTGTCACATGGTGTCGTGAGGCCTGGGGCAAAAACATTGGGTGAGGCCCCCTTACCATTTTTTGCACTGGTCCAGCGTCGGCACCACCACAAACATGAGACATGGGAAATCGCCCCTTGAGTTTGTGTGGAGGAACCCAAATATGGGTAATTATTACAACTGCAAATCAACTACAGCAAAGTTCGATTTCTTTACTGAAGGAAGGTTTATGCCAGACTAACTTTTGTATCATACGCATAAAGATATATAGGATGGTATGATGGCGTTTGGTGCATCACTCCAGCATTAATGAGCATCCTGCCCCTGTGTGCACATTAAAACACACATCATAAACAGTGACGGATAGATGATGTAAATGGGGGCTGGTGAATTTCTGAACTGTAAAGGCTTAAATGTTTGAGTAAATTATACAGGAGCGACAATGCACCGTGAGGGACACAAAACAAAACAAGAGGAGTTTGAGGGGTGTCTCACTCCCAAGAAAATGTTTGAAACATTGGGTTAAAATTACGCATTTTACAGCACTTTATTTGCAAGATTGTGTAGAAAGCCATACAGTTTGCAATTGGTTTTGTATGGAAGCACATGAAAAAAACAAATAGTTGCAAGTCACCAACCATATGCAGGAACTTTTTCCAATACATGTCATGCCGCTTTTGCACACACCATATGCTAATATAAAAATATATGCATGCTGGTTGTTCCCATGTATGTCCATTCAAGCTGCACCAACATATGCCATTATCACCATATAAGGACTCCCAGCCAGTAAAAGAAAGTATGTCCAGGTTGACTATGCACCATAAATGTTATTACTGACTAGACTAACCTATTTTTAATGTGGTTCAGTTTAACCAAGTAGTATATTTGCTTTACCCTTGATGCATGGTCCTGTAAATCAAGGGCAGAGCAAAACAAGCATTGGCAATGCTAACAGTTTTGGGAGTTTGTGTAGGCATGGGAAAGGCACTGCTGTATTGGTGTTAACTGGACGTTGATGGTAACAGGTAGAACATGGTTAGAGTACCTGAGCATCTAATAGCATTGCCTGGCAAATACCTAATATGTATGCACAAGCCACAACTGTTGGCTTTGCCAATGCTTGTTTTTAACAGGACTTCAGTGCAAGACATGTGGTGTTTTAAAACAAAGTGGCTGAAGGCAGACCTGGTCAAGACATTTCTATTACAGCAGTAGCATGTTTACAACTGCAATTAGTCATTAACTCTCAAAAGACTTGTTTGAGAAACTACTTACAGACACTTTGAGGGCAGCGTTTGATGGTAAGGCTTGAATGCTAGGCTCTGCAGCAAGCTTCCTAGGTGGGAAGTGCCAGAGAGTCCCGGAACGAAACAAAGGACAAGGCTGATGCCTGCAACACTCTCCTCGTCTTTGCGCTGTCCGCCTCAAATGACGACACAAGTCCAGTGAAGAGACTAGGAGGTGTACATCGACAAGCATAAACCAGTGCCTTAAAGGACATTTATGAGCCAGTCCAGCCGCTCGAGCTGCAAACCGACTGCTCCGCTGACTGATGTCACACTGCAGTTGCTAACTTTGTCTGAGATGCCCCAACCAGTGCTTCAGACCTGCCAACCAGCACTGAGGCAACGATTCCTGACCCTGAGCCGCAGTGTAGGCCAGCTGGAGCCATCCATTTAGGCTTGCACGGCGAACTGCCTGCCGCCTGATACCCGGAGCTGTCTCCCATCTTGAACTCTGTCGAAGGAGCTGCAAAGAGCACTGAAACTGACTCGACCCTGTTGAGCCCCAAGCACTTCTACAAGCACAAGGTACATTGTGGTTATGTCCCTCTGGTCCTTCTCCAAAGGCCCCAAGTGACAGTTTATGACCCATTGCTCCCCTTGTGTTGAAACCAAGTATCATTGAACTATTGAGATTAATTACATTACCGACTACACTCCTGTCAGTATCAAGAGTGCATCCCTTTTCCTTTTTGAAACAGTCTGTCCTCTGCATTTGCTTACAGGGTGGGTTGTAATTTGATACAACCTTGACTGGACAGTCCCTTTTATCATTGGGTAATAATTGTATGTACGCTCTGTTGCAACTAACCATCGATCCACGACCTTGCAGAGATAAGCCTGCTGTTCCATCCACGTTACCAAAATTGGACAAGGAGGTTTATAATTTGCTTGTGTTTCCAATCTGTTTGGATCCCTTCTGGTGTACTAGAGGTGTGGGGCTGATTGATGGTTTAGAAACCGATATTCACCCCTGTACCACTGGTGCCACGGAAGTTGATTCATCACAGTGCTATATTCCTGGAGGCACAGTGCAAGCTGATAAACGAGCTGGGTGTTATAACCCTGGAGG
This sequence comes from Ambystoma mexicanum, assembly GCF_040938575.1. Classification (NCBI taxonomy): domain Eukaryota; kingdom Metazoa; phylum Chordata; class Amphibia; order Caudata; family Ambystomatidae; genus Ambystoma; species Ambystoma mexicanum. Next base: position 467,324,216 of record NC_090928.1, on the reverse strand, counting down.
CAAAATGCAAGCTGCACAGTGAGATTGGTGCTATATCCCTGGAGGCACAGTGCAAGCTGCACAGTGAGATTGGTGTTATATCCCTGGAGGCACAGTGCAAGCTGATAAACGAGCTGGGTGTTATAACCCGGAGGCAAAATGCAAGCTGCACAGTGAGATTGGTGCTATATCCCTGGAGGCACAGTGCAAGCTGCACAGTGAGATTGGTGTTATATCCCTGGAGGCACAGTGCAAGCTGATACACTAGCTGGGTGTTATAACCCTGGAGGCAAAAATGCAAGCTGAACAGTGAGATTGGTGCTATATCCCTGGAGGCACAGTGCAAGCTGCACAGGGAGATTGGTGCTATATCACTGGAGGCACAGTGCAAGCTGCACAGTGAGATTGGCGCTATATCCCTGGAGGCACAGTGCAAGCTGCACAGTGAGATTGGTGCTATATCCCAGGAGGCACAGTGACAGCCTCAGAGCGAGCTGAGCACTATATTCCTGGTGGCATAGTGACAAGATGCAGAGAAAGCTGGGGTGCTATATCCCTGAAGGCACAGTTAGACCTGTTAAGTGAGCTGGGGATTATGTCACTGAAGGTGCGGTGGAGCGCTATATTCCTGTAGGCAGAGCTATGTGGGCACTATTTATTTTATTGTTTATTGCACTATAACCCTGAAAGCACAGTTTCAGAGTTGAACAGGGAGTGATCTATCCCTGGATGGTAGAAACGTTCCAGTGCGTTCCATATTCCTGAGACCAAGAAGTGTTCCTGAGTTGACTAAGTAAAGAATGTGTGCGCTGGGCACTGGGCACTGAAACCCTGAGACCGACAAGGGAACTTAGTAGGGTTCTAGATCCATCTGTGAGAAGAGTAAGTACCACGTGGGGTTATTACTTTCCACACTCCCTTTAACCTTGTGAGTATAGCTCTCAGAGACGTGAAACCCGAATTGTTTATAGAACAACGTCCAAAGATTCAAATTGTAAGCACACATTGTGTTATCTGCTGTGGTCCAAAGTGCGGGACCACTGCTTGAGACCATCCAAGATTACCTGAGATTCAGGATGGCGCTGCAGCCAGCAGCAAATCAATGGCGCACACTCACGCCTGACCTCGGCTAATGTATTATCATGACACCATGACCAGCGCGAGGCCCCCCTGAGCGCAAGGCCCAAGGCAGTTTGCCCCCCCTGCTCCTCCCTCGTGACGGCCCTGTGTACTCAATCAGGCCTCAAAACATTCCTCTTTGCTTGTGCTTTCTCTCCTCCTCTCCCCTGCTGAACTCCTAACTGAATCTGCACTGGTCACCTGGCTACACTCTGACCTCGGGTCCAGGTTCCCTCACCTGACACTTGCACACCCGCACTGCCTCCCTAGCATCCCACGCACTTGGACTGTTTTTTTGTATTCCTACAGCCCCCCTACCAGAACTTGACACCTGATGTCCGCACTTACCCTTGCACTTGCCACGAGCTGGCTGCACTTTAATTAATTGATTTGTTATTGTACTTATTTTAATGTCCTTGCCATGTACTGCACTTCCCCCTTCCCCTTCCCCCTGCAATTTTCACCTTCCCCACTTCCCCTGTACTTGTGCCATCTCAATGTCACCTGGCCTAAGATCGTTGTCATTGTCTTCCCTCTGTTCCCCCTCCCTTGCCTCGTTACACCTTCAAACACTTGTGTATAGGTGCATTATAAATGCCATATCATTTCATATGATTTCATATCATATCCTCCACACATAGGAGCAACAGTGATGTGTTTATTAGGAAGTCTATTCTAGAAATAGCAGCTCATGGCGACTGCTTTTCATTCTGTCATTGCAGGACTATCTGTCCCCGGGAATGTGTGACATGACATTATCACATGGCCAACAGTGCCTCACTTTAACATTTACTTGTTACATGTGTATGTTCGGAGATGGTTGCGGACAACAATTGTGTTTGAGCAGCTGTCACACATGGATGTGGGCCAGGTGTATGCATTTATTTTGGTTCGTAGGATACATTTTCCAGTGGGTATTCGGGGTGGTGTCACAACACGGCAGTCAAGGTGCATGACACACCATTGATGGAGTGATGATGTGTCACTATGTCAGCGTATAGCATGCAGGGGATGTCCTGTCTGGAGGGGGCCGCCTGCAGGGTGGGGTGATGTGTGATGGGGACTGGGGTGTCCCATGTGGAGGGGGCTACCTTCAGGGTGGCATCACGGGTGATGGGGGCTGGGCTGATGGTTTCCCATGTGGAGGGGGCTGCCTGCAGGATGGCGTCATGGGTGATGGGGGCTGGGAGTGTCCCGTGTGGTGGGGGCTGCCTGCAGGGTGGGGTGATGGAGGCTGGGGTTGTCCCATGTGGAGGGGGCTGCCTGCAGGGTGGTGTCACGAGTGATGGTGGCTGGGATGGGGGTGTCCCATGTGGAGGTGGCTGCCTGAATGGTGGTGTCACAGGTGATGGGGTCTGGGGTGTCTCATGTGAAAGGGGCTGCCTGCAGGGTGGCGTCACTGTTATGGGGGATGGGGGTGTCCCATGTGGAAGGTGCTGCCTGCAGGGTAGAGTCACGGGTGATGGAGGCTGGGGGTGTCACATGTGGAGGAGGCTGCCTGCAGGGTGGTGGCATGGGTGATGAGGGCTGGGGTGTGGGTGTTCCATCAGGAGGGGTCTGCTTGCCGCAGATTGCAAGGTGCAGATGCACAATTTGTCTGGGGTGCGGGCAGGGATTGTGGGGTGTTTTCACGCGATTAAACTGGGGTGCAGGCAGGGATCACAGAATGTTTTCACACAATTACTTTGGGTACAGTCGGGGATCGCGTAGTGTTGTCACACGATTTGGCTGGGGTGTGGACTGGGATTGCAAGGTGTTTTTGTGTGATTACGCTGGGGTGCGGCTGGGGATCACGCAGAGTTTTCACGTGAATTGGCAGGGATGCGGTCGCAGATTGCGAGGTGTTTTCGCGCAATTACGCTGGGGTGCGGGCAGAGATCGTGCAGTGTTTTCACGTGATTTGGCTGGGGTGTGGCTGGGGATTGCGAGGTGTTTTCGTGCGTTTACGCTGGGGGCTCGCACAGAGTTTCACGTGATTTGGCTGTTGTGCGGCTGGGGATTGTCAGGTGTTTTCTCGCAATTACCCTGAGGTGTGGCTGGGGATCATGCAGAGTTTTCACGCGATTTGGCTGAGGTGCGGCCGGGGATTGTGAGGTGTTTTTGCGCGGTTGCATTAGGCGGGCTGTATGCTGGCCCAGGGATGGCACGGAGTCTTGCACCGTTTAGGCATTTCACTTGCTTTTTACTGCACATGGGAGCGTGTTAGGGGCATTACTGGCGCAGCTTGCTGTTCCTTGCGCTACAGCTACTGATGCCTCTGGAAATCCATGAATATCCATGCCGCACAATAATTTCTCTGCACAGCTGTCGCACGCTCCCTCTTGGCACGCATTGATTGCACCTTTTCTACGGCAGATTCTATGAATCGGGCCCAAGTATTTACATGTAGGTAACATCTTGAAAATAAAGTAAAGTAGGCAAAGAACATCAGCCAGCATTGAGCTTGTAAAAATGCACTTCCATAGCCAATTTGCCCATCATCGTCACTAGACAAGCTCCAGCAATCAGCAGTGAAAGAAGTCTGGTACTCTCATTCAGAGTGAATGGCAATAGAGAATATGGGACAAATAATGCTACGATTGCCCAGCTACAAACATGGTCACAAGGAGACCCTTTATCAAGTCCAAGCCTTCAAACCAACAGATCCTTGCTTGGTGGCACACACAGAGTTAAAGATATAATGAAGAAAGCAAAGTTACAAGTTACCTCATGAAAATATCAGTTTGTAAGAAAGCCATGACAAGAAAAGGTATTATTAATGACTTGGTATAAGCTGTTCACTATGAGAGTGGGCATTTTACAATTTTCTATCTCCTGTCACTAAGTCCAGGGCGTAAGACAATTCTCCACGTAGGATCTCCCACATGCTGCCAAGACGGCCCAGCATGCTGTTTGGCTAACCTCTCCAGCCTTTCCATTGTGCAAAGTGGTCTTTGTCCACCCCTACTTGTCAACCATCAGCTGTTCACACATTTAGCAAATGATGAAAGGACATGGCAAGGGAACCCAGACCATTACGACCTTCCATCTATTTCTCACCAACCCGAGGGGCTGCTTCACCCTCTGAAGACTATAGAGCTATTCCGAAAGAGCTTGTATATTTACACATATGGCTGATTAAAGGTATGAGCAAGAGACATAAAAGGGGGAAGAGAGTTCCATAGATCAGCACAACAAAGTGGAATGACTTAATATGGGAGTAATATGGGAAGGGACCCAGCATTTAGGTACTTTGACAACATTTGGATACATAAAGTTGCTAAAAATGAATGAGAGTGTCCCAAAAAAGATTTAGTTATTAATAAATTAATAAAAGGGGGAAATAATGCAATAAAGATGAAAGTTAAACACGGTATAATAGAACACACTTATCAGCTGCAAGAGTAGCAATGTAAATGGAGAGGGGCTCTTTCTGTGATCTGTGAAATCAAATTTTGTCAAATCGTGTCAAATCTTCCCCAGTCTCCTCCCAGCTATTTAAATCTTCCCCCAACCATACACACTCCGTCCCATCCTTTAGACATTGGATGCAGAACTCCTCATAATTTTCAACATCTACAGGTTGTGTAAAAACCCATCCATCATGATCCTCCTCTTTATCTCTCCCCCTAATTGTATTCCTACTCTTCACTTCAAAACCGTTTTTGTCAATACTCAACACTCAAGGGTAACATCAAATGTCCTTTTTGCTCATTAAAATATACTTTAAGAATGTTCTTAATAACGCAGAAGGTGATGAGAATGAGCACCAATATGGGGAGAGTCACTCGAAAAAATCTGGAAAGCCAGGTGGTTACTGTGAGACACCAAAGGGTGTCTCACCAGCTAGTCATCACGGACTTGTCATCCAGGCAGCCAAGACATGGCCATCGCTTTTGGATCAGTTCCTAGGAGTGAACCACTGAAGGAGGATCACCTGGGTGAGGGGTCTTTGAGGAGTGGGGGGGAGACAGCTGATGGTGAGACGCGGTACTCCCCCTTTTTAGGTTCATCTACCCCTACTTATTTTTTTTTTTTTTATTTTTAAATTTCACTTTTATTGATTTTGAAAAGTTCGGCAGTCACATAAATGCAGCTTACATCTCTTGGTTACAGAAAGAAAAAAAAGCGAGCATGTAAGTATTATAACAATCAGTTATATCGCATACCTGAGAAAAGAAAAGAGAAAAAGAAAGGAAAAAGAAAACCCCAAACTATTGCATCTAAACATATCCCACCCCTAATTCCCACCCCCCGCACATGATATCAAACCGGAACTTAGAGAGAGCGTTGAACAACATTAATTAACCGTCATTTCAGTCATGGCAGTGGGCATAAAAGTCGCACATTGATTTAACAGACACGTACTCGAGTCAATCCAATCGTTAGGCCTTCGTAGCTTTGGACATAGCGTGTGTCAAACACACCTTACAACGCATATATAGAGCGAAACTCCAACCAGGCGTTCTCTACCGTGGAACGATCCCCATGCAATGCTGCAGTCAGGCACTCCATTCTGTAAATGCTCAGTGCGACTGCTCGCCATTCACTCTTGCTGGGGAGCGTGGGTCTCTTCCATGTCATAGTAAGACATGCTCGAGCAGCCATCAATAGACCCTGCACCATTTTGCATGCCACCACTATTCTATCCTCTTCCTCAGTTAAAGAAAACAAAACGAGCAGTGGATGCATCTCTCTTTCCTCCCCATCGAGGTCCCTGATCCAGCTAAGGACTTCTGACCAATAGAATTGGACCTTTGCGCATCCCCACCACATATGCCAATAATCGGCCCGCCTCCCACAACCCCTCCAACAGTTCGGGCTCACTCCCTGGTACATCTTGGCCAGCCGGGCAGGGTCGTATTGCCATCTGTATAGTAATTTGGTGGCATGTAATTTATATTGGCACGAGAGGGAGGACTTCGCCGTCCTTCTGCACATTTGTAACCACAGTTTTGGGGAGATTTGCCTGCCCATATCAGCTTCCCATTTTCTCTTAAGTGTCAAGGAGGGTTTAATATCGATTTCAATGAGTGCGAGGTACATAGCACTGATCAGACCCTTGGAGCTAGTGCACCGATCGAGGATCTCTTCAAACGGCGTGAGGTCTCTTTGTAACTGTTGCTTCCATATGGGTCTGGTCATTACCCCCTTGAGTCTAAGATACAGGAAGACCGAGAGTTTACCTATGCCGAGGGCTTCCTGCAACTCCTGAATGGTAATAAAGGAGTCATTGCGGCGCAGTTGTCCTGCCCTTTCTAGCCCCGCCTGGTACCATGCTTCATAACTCCCTGGTTCCGGAATAGCATCGCGGATCCCTGGTGACCAGAGATGCCCCAGTGGGGCAGGCCACGTTGTGACACCCACCATTTTCCTCCCTGGTTTCCATATCGACCATATCGTACCTATGATGGGATGGGATTTGACAGTGTTACGTAGTTGTGGTCCAGGCACCCATAGCCATTCACTCATGATAAAGGGACGGAGGTGGTAATTATCAAGCGCTATCCACTGGGGTTCTGACTGCTGTCTGAAATGTGGGACAAGGACCCTAAGCTGAGTGGCTCTATAGTATGTCTCAATATCTGGGAGGCCCACCCCAGCGTTATCTTTTCTAAGTTGAAGGAGGGGTCTCGGGATTCTTGGCTTTTGGCCTTGCCATAAAAAGGTTAGTATCAATTTCCTTATGTCTGTAAAGTAGTCCGGGGGCATTTGAATAGGGAGCATTTGAAATAAGTACAATATTTTAGGGAGCAGGGTCATTTTTACAGCATTCAGACGCCCTAGCCACGAGATGGTAAGTTTGGACCACCTTTGGACATCTTTCTGGAGAGCAATGGACATTGGGGGAAAGTTGGCCTCATACAGGGATCCAAGGTCTCGGGTGACGTTAATGCCCAGGTATCGGAGCGTAGTGAGGCTGACCTTAACGCCCAAGGGGGCGAAGCGCTCGACGTCCGCGTCTCTGCGGGTGTCTATTGGAAGGACGACAGACTTGCCCGTGTTAATTTTCAGTCCTGCCAACGCTCCATACTCCTCAATAATACTAAATGCTGCCGGGATCGAGTTCAAAGGGTCGGTCACATGTAGCAGAATGTCATCTGCGTATAGTCCCAATTTATATTCCCGGTCGCCCACCGTGATACCCTTAACTCTGGCGTCGTTTCTCAGTTTTTGTGCCAACGGTTCTAGAGACAACACAAATAGGATCGCCGACAGTGGACAGCCTTGCCTTGTGCCTCTCTCAAGGGGAAACCAACGAGAGTATCCCCCGTTCACCGCCACGGACGTCACAGGGGAGCTATAAAGTGCTTTAATGGCACGGGAGAGCTGTGGTCCCAGCCCGTATGAACTCAATACCCTCTCTAGGAATTCCCAGGAGACCCGGTCAAAGGCCTTCTCGGCATCCAAAGACAGGAGAGACGGGTCTCCCCCCATCTCCTTTGCTTCGTGGATTAGGTGCAGCGTTTTTCTCATTGTATCCGCGCCCTGTCTGCCAAGGACAAAGCCAACTTGGTCGGAATTTATCAGCCTAGGGAGGAATGTCTCTAACCGGGCTGCGATCACTCTGGCGTAAATCTTCGCATCGATATTAAGCAAGGAGATGGGGCGATAAGAGCTACAGTGTCTGGGGTCACGGCCCTCTTTTGGGATGACCGCGAGGAGGGCTTGCGAAAAAGATGGAGGTGCCTGGCCTGTGATAAAGATGTTGTTAAATAGTGATGTAAGAAAGGGAGCAATGAAGGGGGAGAACGTTTTATAGAACCCAGGCGTGAATCCATCGTCCCCTGGGGCTTTGCCTGTTTTCAACCTCTTGATGGCCTCTATGACTTCCTCTTCAAGAACAGGCGTGTCTAAGGAATCCGCATCAGTGGGTGATAGTGTGGGGATCTGCAATTCCTTCAGATATGCATCTATACTCCCTACGGGGGGGGGCGGGTCACATGTATATAGGTCTTCGTAAAAGTAAGCAAATGCTTCCTGTATGTCCTCAGGGGCCGTGACTACCGTGTCTGTGAGAGTGCCATCAAGTCTCTCGATCGTTTCAACCCATCTCTCCGCTTTTTGCGCGCGAAGGCGGGCCGCCAAGAGAGCGTCGGCCCTGTCACCCTTCTCATAGAACTTCTGCTTGAGATACTGTAGGGTCTGTGCCGTCCTACCGGCAATGAGTATCCTCAACTCCTCCCTGAGACGGCGGACTTCGGCAATATGTGCAGCCCTCTCAGATGGGGATGACTGTGCCATGGCCTGCGCCCTCCCAAGCCTTTCCCTTATATCCGTCTCCACCAGAGCACGTTCACGTTTTTTATCGGCTCCCTCTTTTATTAATATTCCCCTCAGCGTCGCTTTGCCGGCCTCCCAGACATGTAGCTTCCCCACCTCCCCCGTATCATTTATAAGGAAAAACTGTTTTATTTCATTTTCCAGGTTTTCTCTGAAGGCCAAATCGGCCCATAGAGAGTCGTTGCATCTCCATTTGGAGTTTCGCGGGGCTAGGTCATGCCAGGGTATGTCCACCGCCACCATATCATGATCCGTCCAGGCGGAGGTATGTATACTGGCTGCCTGCATTATACGCGTGAGATGTTCTGAGAGAAAAATGTAATCAATGCGCGTAAGCGTGTCATGGGGGAGGGAATGGAAGGTGAAGCCCCTCTCCAACGGGTGTAAGTGACGCCAGGAGTCAGTGAGGCCAAAGAGGCCAAGGGTCAGCTTGATGTTCGCCTCGTTTGATATACCGGGTGGGTCTGCTGCGTCTGCTTTGGATTGTCTATCTAAGGAGCTGTCCATCCACGTGTTAAAGTCTCCGCCGAGGACCGTGTGTCCTTTGGCCATTCCAAAGACCTTTTCACTGATTTTATGCAGAAATCTGTTCTGCCCCTGGTTAGGTGCATAGAGTGTGGCGAGGGTGACTATCGTGCCCCTTATGTTAGCAATGACTATGAGGGCCCTCCCCTCCTGATCTGTCCATGTCTCCATAATAGTGCTCCGCAGGCTCTTGCGGATTATGATTCCCACCCCCGCTTTCTTCAGAGCGCCCGAGCTCCAAAAGGTGGGCCCAACCTCCCGTGATGGAATCATTCTCTCCTCACCCTTCCGATATCTCGTTTCCTGAAGAAAGAGAATGTCGATCTTCGATCTCTTAAATTCCCTGGCCACCATAGATCTCTTGGTGGGGGAGTTCAGCCCCTTAACATTAAGCGTGCAGATACGTATGGTATCTGTGGAAAGTGTGTGTGTCATTTTAGGTCATATACGTGTGTATGCACCTCGAGTGTGCCTGCGACAGCGCCAATTCCGTGTGTAAAGCCCTCGCGTACATGGGTATTGTGCTATTTCTCCCTTCAAATCTAAGTTGTGGTCGATTAAATGTTGCCCTTCTACCCCACCCTCCCCACCCTCCCCACCCTCCCCCATCCCCTTTATGATCGGCGCCCGACCCGGCTGGGTTGACCTCACCCAGTCGAATTCGGACCATCAGCGGGGACCGCAAGAACAAGCAGTCCCTTCCCATTACAAGCAAACATAACAGTGAGCCCCCAACAAACAAATCACACAAAAACCTGAGTAAACCGCAGCTTCGAAACAGTACTATCGACTCCCCCCAGAATGTCTATGCTGCATGGATATTACCTCATATCCATCACCAAGTTCACCGTGCAAACAGAATCGAATGCTCCCTACGTAGGTTGATATATCGCAGTCAAGGAGCGCCTCGAGGAAGGCGTGTGGATCCATGATCCTCAATGAGCAAATAACACCTCAGTCGACCCCTCGACCCATCAGGCGGGGCCTCAAATGAAGCGATCGGGGCAAGGCACCCTTCTGAGGAAGGCATTTTTCCCCCAGTAATTGAGCACACACGACCCCTGTCCAAGCTAGTGTTCCATGTCACGCGAGTCATCCATCCTCCGAAATTTCCTGGAGCCCTGGATACGCCTCCGGCGGGGGCCCTTGATGCGCCATTCAGCTTCCTTTATATTTGGATCCCCCTGGGAGGGCTCCCCTGCGTGATCGCCCAAGAGATCAGCTGTGCAGTCTGCAATTTCCTTCTCCGTTGCGAGCTTTATTGTCGAGCCTTGCCACTCGAAGGTGAGAGAGAACGGGTACCCCCATCGATATCTGCTTCCCTTGTCTTTCAGCATCCTTGTAATTGGGATACATTTTCTTCTCAGAGCAAGCGTGAGGGATGACAAATCCTGGTAAAGAGAGACAGTCGCGTCACCCATGGTGAGTGGTGGGGCATTTCTAGCTTTTTCCAAGATGCGGGCCCTGTCAGCGTAGTTGTGAAATCTGACTAGGACCGAACGCGGACCTCCTGCCCTGCCTCCTGCCCTGTGGACGCGGTCGATTTTGGGTTCGTCTACCAGATCGTCCTTAAAGAGGAGTTTCAGGATGTTATGGATGGATTGCCTCAAATCAAGATCAGTCTCCCCTTCATTTTCGGGAATGCCATGCACACGTATGTTGTTACGACGTTCTCTATTTTCAAGATCGTCCACCTTCAGCTTTATTTCCTCTTCCCTATGTTCTAACTCCGCAATACGAAGGTCCATCTGCGTTTCCAGTGTATTTAAGGAGGTTTGATTGTGTTCGAGCTGTTCCACTCTATCATCCATTTTATCCATCCTTTGCGTGATCTTGTCAATCCGACCCCCTATGTCTGCTCTCATGCTTCTCATTTCTTTGAGTAGGTCAGCAACGTCCCCTTTAGTTGCCGCGGCCTCAGATCCTTGGGAGGCCATCATTTGCTCGTCCGGGCCTCGGGGGTCGTCTTGCGATGGGGTAAACTTGTATTTTGCCAATTTGTCCATAGGGTCCTTGGGCAGTGGGGTCACAATCACACAATGGGGTGCTCTCAGGACAGCGTCTGCATGTGGTGGTGTGTCTTGCGGGCCGGATAGGTTCCGTGTCGTCGAGGCCTGTGGCCGTGTCCGGAGGTCCCCGTCCAGGCGAAGTGACAGTTCGATGGGACCAGCAGGAGCAGTGGCCGGGAACGGGGGCCGAGGAGGGCACATGCCCTGGAGTCCAGGGGCCCAACCCTCAGCCCACTGCACGCCGGAGGAGAGGGAAGCGCGTAGCGCTGATATCCCCGGAGTGCATTTTTCCCCACCAGAAGAACTATGAGCTCGGGGGAGGGTTCGGTATATCCCCGTAGAGAAGGCCTTCCTCCGTTGTCGCCCTGGCGGGGACCCGCGCACCGGGCGCGGCTTAAAGTCTGGGACCGTGTCTTACGCCGATCAGGTGAGGCCTGTGCGTCTTTCAAGTTGCACGCACCTTCTCGCAGGATTCAGCCGAGGGTCCACGAAGTCGCCAGTTTCCTTGGGCCGTGTCAGCGCAGCGTGTGCTGGAAGCTTCCAGGCCTCGCGCGTCCTCCTTCCGTATGGCGCAGGAGAGTGTTTCTCCGGAATGCAAGATCCGATTTCGATCGGAGTTGGAACCAGACGGTGCCCGGGAGGTTCCGACACCAGGTTCCGACGTTCTTTTAGCCAGCGGGGGTCTCGTGGTGGGGGCTCAACCCACTTTTTGGGACCCTTGCGCGGAGCTCACACGGAGAACGTCTCCATCCGTGCGCCCCCTGGTGGCCGTCCACCCCTACTTATTTTGTAGGATTTTCTGAAGTCCCAACCCACCCCCCCTTTTTACACAAACACTGGGCTGAGGAAGAGGGTGACTGAGAGCAACCAGACTAAAAACCACACTACCGCTCTCAAAACCTGACGTCAGTACAAAGAGGACTCCCTAAAACCCGAGAGTGGACCCCAAAAGAAAAGGTAGGGAAAAAAATCCTGAAACTAGGATTAAAGAAGAATTAAGGAGAGAGGAAACCAGAGGGTTTAAGCCATCACCACCAATCTGTTAGGGAAACAGGTCCTTTAGCTCAGCATTGTCCCAAAAATCTAAAGGAGGAGCCTATGGAAATAGGATGCCTAAGAGGAGAGGAATGAGAAGAACAAAGAGGACCTATAAACATTTAGCATATGTCTATGCCAATCATCGTTAGATTTTACTTATAAAAAAGCACTGTCGAATGGGAGAATAGTGAAAGCATTAGTTGATTCTGGCAGTAAACAGACAGCCAATGGAGCAGATTTGGTCTCTCTAGCAAATCTAGAACATGCAACCATGGTTAGAGTCACCTGTGTACACAGCAATAACGAGATCTATCCCTGCGTACCGGTGTACATTAATAACAGAGGAGAGTCCTGGCTAGTATCATCAGACATTATCCCTGGACTTCCGGAAGAGGTTATTATAGGAACAGATTTTCCAGAATGTTCGACCTTTCTTCAAGTGCCTCCTTTCCCACCCAGAGAATTTATGCCGTAAAATCAATGGCAGTCTGATTTATATTCCCAGACCTTTCACGTATGGGAATGGACAGAAGCAGAGCCTCATAGAGACATTTGTTGTGTCAAATCTCCTCAATCCCAGTTTATGGGCTGCTCACAGGGAACTAAGGTTAACATCAAGGCCCTACAAGCACAACCAAAAATAATTTATCTGGCTATGTGAGAGTCCCAGGATAAAGTTTCCACATGTCCTCTCCAGAGTCCTCAGACTAGTGAACTTTGGAGAAGAACAAACCTATCCACCATGCATAGGGGAAGGGTATGTGAGAAACCAAAGGGTGTCTCACCCGCTAGTCCTGGGGGGTTTGTCATCCAGGTGGTCAGGACATGGCCATCGCTTTTAGATCGAGTTCCTGGAGGTGGAGCAGTGCAGGAGGATCACCTGGGTGAGGGGTCTTCGGGCGTGGCGGTGAGACAGCCAGTGGTGAGACGCAGTACTCCCCCTTTTTTCTTCATCTACCACATCCTATTTTGTAGGATTTTCTGAAGTCCCAACCCCCCCTTTTTACACAAACCCTGGGCCGAGGAAGAGGATAACTGAGAGTAACCAGACTAACTCTCTCACATCATACTCAACATGTCAAGTTAATTGGGTCGGGCAAAGTCAGACAACTTAAACTAAGAGCATATGCCTGATACTAGTTAGCTCTCCTCATATGAATAAAAGACAACACCTAAAGACACACTGGGCCTCATTCCGAGTCCGGCGGAAAGCAACAGTAATTACCGCCATGGCGTAAATACCATGTACGATGTGGTCGGAAGGCGCTATTTACACCATATTCCGACTTCGCGTGCACGAGTATTCCGCCATGGCGGTAAACTCCCTTGCGGCATAGCGCAAAAGGTCCCGTCAAACCCCTTACCGCCATAAGCCTAGACGCAATTAACACCACCGCCTTCGATAGAATCCGTAATTAGCGGTGACCGTAAGTTACGCAGACCGTAATTTACGGCCACCGCTAAATACCGGAAACGGAAATAACGTCATCGCACAGGAACGGGAAGCATCACGGCGGCCATATTTAAAATCACAATCCATTGCAATCCACACCATACAGGACAAACAGGACTCCATACAGGACTCAGATCGACCAAACAAACAACAGAGAAGATCATCATGCCGAAAGTTCTGAAAAAGGGGGCAGCGCGCATCAGAAAAGAAAGATTCACCCAGGATGAGTTACAGGTCCTGGTCGACACCCTGCATGAACATGCAGACATCGTATTCTGCAGCGACATGCGTAGGCCCACCATCCTCAGGAAGAAGGAGATATGGGAGTTGGTCGCGCAGAGGGTGAGCGCCGTTGGAAACACCCCCCGCAGCACAACGCATTGCCGCAAACGGTGGGATGACCTTCGTCTCAGGGTGCGGGCCATCATGTCAGCAAACCGTCAGCAGGCCCTGGAGACAGGAGGAGGCCCAGGCTCACCCATTAAAATGATGCCCTGGGAGGAAACATGTGCGGAGATGATGGGCACAGAAGCCATCGAAGGTGTGGGCGAAATGGACTGCGGTGACCCCTCATCCGCTGATGCAGGTGAGTGTCATGAGTCCAAACAGTACATGCATCCTTAATTTGAATCACCGCTAAGGGCCGCCCTAAGAGTCACATGAAGTTTGCTTCGTAGCCCCCCCCCCCCCCCCCCAACATGTCGTAACAAGTGTGACCCAGGATGATGTCAGGTGCAAGGCTGACACCCATATTGGCCATTCCACACAGAGAGCTGGCCAATGTCACTCACCACTGTACTCCGCCAACATGATTGACCCCGCCAATAGTATGCTTTTTCCATCCAAGCCAAGTCCTCACACAAACCTATATATCACCAAGACGCTGCTCTCCCATTGTGTTACCATAGGCTTGGAGTCATGATGACCCCCAGATCATTGATCATGCTGTCTCTCTCTCTCTTGCCCCCCACAGGTAGCGGTCATGAAAGTGAGGAGCAGGAAGGCTCCCGGCCAAGTACCTCCCGGCACAGGGGCAGGGTACAGCGCATACCTGCTGGCAGACACAAGGCCCATACCACACCACCTGCTCCAGCAACCCCCATGGAGGGTACACAACCCCCACCCGCGCACCTGGAAATGGCTGCAGTTCCGCAGGAAACAAGCCCCACGCTACACCCTGAGGAATCCAGCATGTCAGGGGAGAATGCTGCCATGTGCCTCCTTAGTGTGCCAGACAGCCCCACATCCCATTCCGGGGTCAACGTTGAGGAGACCAACGTCTGCAGCCCTGAGTCACCATCATACAGCCAGGTTGCACATAGCGACTCCGGGTCGAGTGATGGGCCAGGCCTCACAGGCGAAGGGCTAACACCTGTCTCACATCAGCCCACATCCCCTGGCGCAACACCTGAGAGGCCTGCAGGCACCATACCGAGCCTGCAAACCACATCCCCCACAACGGCCGCAGAAGCTGTGCACTCCCAGAACCTCACGTCCATGATTGAGGAGTTTCTGCGGGACAACCGGGAATCAGGGTTGGTGCATCACAATGACCTGCAGGCTCTGGGCGAGGTCATCACAACATCAACAAACCGGCTATGTGAGGTGCTCGGCAGGATTGCTGATGCCCTGGAGGCAGCTACCCCCAGGCCTCAGCCCCAGCAGGAGGAACCACCCTCCCAGTGCTCCTCCACGCAGACCAGCCCGGTCCGCAGGTCACAACGCACAATGCGTAAATGAATCCACATGCTCGGGGCGTGGACATTGACTATGAAGCCACACACATGTGGCCTATGTAGACTTGATGGGACCATTGTGGGGCTGTTGTGGGGGGAGGGCGAGGGGGGTGAGGGTGTGCGTGGGAGTTGGGGGGGAGGGGGGTGAGGGTGTGCGTGGGAGTTGGGGGGGAGGGGGGTGAGGGTGTGCGTGGGAGTTGGGGGGGAGGGGGGTGAGGGTGTGCGTGGGAGTTGGGGGGGAGGGGGGTGAGGGTGTGCGTGGGAGTTGGGGGGGAGGGGGGTGAAGGTGGAGGAATATTTGTACACGTGTTCACATGATTGTACAATACACAGTTTGGTGTTTACTTGAAAACAGAGTGGACATTGATCATTGTGCATGTGTCTTTTAATGTCTCACAGTGCATGTAGTACACGTATCCCCACACCCAGTGCCCAATGTCCTGTCAACCTCACCCCCTCAGCTGACTTGTGACTCAGAAATATTGGTCAATCAATGCTTGTCGCACGTGACGTCCCTCCTGTGCATCGGCCCCGTGATGCTGTCCTGCCATTCCTTCCTCCTCCTGCTCCTCCTCCTCCTCCTCCTCTGGTGGGGGCAGACCCACGTCAGGGGGCAGTGGCACGTTCCGCTGGATGCACATGTTGTGCAGCATTGCACATGCCATGGTGATCTTGGACACCTTCTCGTGGCTGTAGATGAGGGCCCCACCTGACCGGCTGAGGCAACGAAATCGTGCCTTCAGTAGTCCGAAGGTCTGCTCTATCACCACCCGTGTACGGGTATGAGATCTATTGTAGTCCTCCTGGTGCCTGTTCTGTGGGTTGCGGACGGGGGTCATGAGCCATGCCTTCAATGGGTAGCCAGCATCACCTGCATGATAGTGGAATGAAGGTAAGTGTTCGTGCAATCATGGTGGAGAAATGGGCTAATCTGACATTGCAGCAGGTGTTCACTGGCCATGCACACAGCTCCCAGGATACAGTGACCCCATTACAGCGTACAATGACGTTGACTGACCCAACCTTATGCATCTCTCTACCCCACCCTTTACCACCCGGGTGGAGTATGCTGGCAGCCTACTCACAGCCCCAATGGACTGCCATGGCCCATTCCGGTTACTCACCAAGCAGCCAGGTACGTCGTTCAGCATGTCGCTCCATGTAGCGTGGTAGTGTAGAGTTGCGCAGGACCAAGGAGTCATGAGTTGATCCAGGGTATCGGGCATTGCATTGTGTGATGGTTTTACTGGCATTGCACACCATCTGGACGTTGATGGAGTGATATTGCTTGCGGTTGCGATACGGCACCTCCATGGCATGGGGCACCACCAATTCTACGTGGGTGCAGTCGATGGCACCTATGCAATTTGGCATGCCTGCAAGTGCATGGAAGGCAGCTTTGGTATCATATGTCTCCTGGGGAGTCCGGGGGAGGCATATGTAGTCCCTTCTGTGCTTGAGGAGGGCATCGAGCACTTGGTTGAGTATACGTGAGAATATGGGCTGTGAAATGCCGTGCATGTGCCCCACTGTATGCTGGTAGGTCCCTGTGGCAAGGAAGTGGAGCACAGACACTACCTTTAGTAGAGGGGGGATGGCAGTGCTGATTTCTATTAGGCTCACTATGTCGTTATGTATCAGGGCCACTATGGTGGTTATCGTGTCCCGGTCAAGGCGGTACAGGGTGTGTATCTGCTCTGGTGTGAGGTTGAAGGGGGTGGGTCTGATGCGTGGGATTGGGGGTTGACGGCGTGGTAATTGTGGCTGCACCGGTGGGGCATGCTGGCCCTGTCTCTGCCTCCTTCTCCTCCTGTGTATCCTCTGTGGTGGGGGCTGTGGTTGCTGTGGTTGCTGTTGTTGATGTTGTCGTCGTTGCTGCCTTGCAAGCAGGGCCTCCAGCTCCATGAATGCTGCGAGAATTGGTATCATCTTGGTGTGGGAGGGGGTGTGGTGTGTGGGTGTGCTCCTTTTGTGCTGTGCCTGACTCTATGGACTCCACCTGTGCTGATTGGGTGCACCTGTTCCTCTTTCTGGCACTCTTCAGGGTTGTTAACACCTTCTCTGCGATGCCGGTAATTGCGCCATGGCGTGGAGGTACTTTGCGCCCTTGTGGAGGCCGTTTTTACCGTGTCCGCTTTACTTGGGATCTGCACTGGTTTACGCCTTGGCGTTAATTCCGACGTGGTGTGTCGGGCGCGCGACACTGGTACGCTATTTACGCCGTCGTAGTTTACGGTGGCGGTAATTACGGTGTGAAGGGTCGGAATAGTCCACGTCGGTAAATGATGGCGGTATTACTTTACCGCCATCGTTTTTCCATTAGCGCCGGACTCGGAATGAGGCCCACTCTGAGCTAAGCGAAACACAAGTACGAGCAGAACCTCCGGGATGAGGTCACACCTACTGGAGCAGAGCAACAGCCAAGGGACGACAGCGGCAGGCCGAAAACCCCAAGGGTTCCCTACTGGAGGTTAGTGCCTCCAACAGACCACAAAAGACATGTGGAAAAGGCCAGATCCCACGAGTGAAGATTGCATTGTGTTTCAAGGACACCAGTGACCTTCCCGTGTGAACGACAGAGTTGGGGAGGCGAGGCCAAGCCTGTGGTACTAACCTTTACTTTTGAATTGCAAATAGCAAAACAAGAAAGAAGAGCACACAGCCGGTGAGTTGGCCTGAGAGACCGGTGTGTGTTAAAGAGAATGAAGTAGCAACATTATATCACAAGAGAAGGCTGCATGCATGTGCATGAGACATGAAGAAAGGCAGACCTGTGAATGAACTTTGAAGTAAAATGCAGCTGTAAGAACAACAATACTAAATAACGGATTGGTCTGGCAAAACAAAGTATCCCTTTCGAAAGTCTCTGTGAAAGGTTCATTGTTTGAAGCTAAAACGCGAGCAAAAAAACAAAAAAAAGCAAAAGTGAATTAAGCGATAGTAAAGGTGAACATTGAGTCAAAGTGGTCCTGCAGTGGTCTGTAAAAAGAGCCACGCACATTCAAAAGTCTTCAACATCTGAAAGGGGTCCGAGTCACATTGAGGGAGACACAAAGTACAATAAGCTTGGGGAAGGGAGCCCTGGCAAGTTTGTGTTGAACTGTGATGTGCGAGATCTAAGCCCGACAGAGGGGGACTTATGTGAACTGTGTGCTGTTATGTCTGAGCCGGGCAGAGGGGGCCTTTGTGAACTTTACGTTGGATACAATTTTGAAAGACAAGAAAAAGATTTTAACATGGAAGGCCAACTGGTGTCAATCCACGGTTTGGAACTGCTTAGAGTGTTAGAAACTGAGCCAGAGTGTGTCACCCTGCCTACAAGGACAGCCTTACTCTGTGAGGTTTAGCGTGAGTAAGAGAGCAGGTTCAACTACCTTTATTCTTTTGAACACTGATTTTTCCTTTGCATACATTTCTACTTTTTACACTTTTTGTACAGGAGATAGGGTAGGGATTAGGTTTTTGTTAGCATAGGACATTTTGATTTGACTGACTCCACTAGGACTGTTATGTTTATCGTTTCATGATTGAGACTACTCCCATATTAGTTAGAGGACAAAATAGGAGTTTTCTGACCCCTATATTTTTAATAAATGTTTAAAAAATTGTATCCATTGTGTCAGTGTCATACTTGTGATACCATGCCTTCCCTACAGTACCCATGCAAATATTCTGTCCAGCAAGTCTTTTGCTTGCACTACATTAACTTTGCTTGACATCTTACCCTGTAGTGTGTGTATCTCTTGTGTGGCTGCACGCAGAGTTCCATTAGAGGCATCAGTGTCAGGAGTTGCTGTGTAGCAACTTGTCCCAAGCTTGGTGAAAACACCTCCTTCAATGGCTTTGAGGAGGGTCCAGCACGAATCAAATCTGAAAGGCCACTAACCGCAGAGAACTCATTTCTTCAATTGCATTTAAACATTTTGCTCTTGAGTTCGCCAGTTGTAACAATTTGTATCTGGTCAGCTGCAGCCATTTTGCATTTGCTGCAGCCTGTACTCCTAGAAACAAGAGTGAAGTAAAAAAAAAGTAGCAGCTGTGGAGATAAAAACAATATTTATCTGGGATAGTAGCCAAGTGCTCTGTGCTCTTTTTTAGGAAAAAATGATGTTCATGTTTCCTTCTCTGCACAATTCTCTGTTGCTCATTTTGTTGTGCCACTTTTCCCTGCAGTGCAATCTTTATTACAGTGCTATTTCGCTACACCACTAGTTCAGGGCTGTGTAAGGTGAGGAGAGCACACACTCCACTTCAGTCAGGCGGAAGCTGTGCAAATGCTTTGGATCCACAGGCCCACCAAAAAAATCCATCATCGCTGCTGTTCCCCACACCAGCACTGCATTCTACACCACCTTGGAGCAGCCCGAATTAGTTCACAGGAAAATTGATCCAAGTCACCTAAAACACAAAGGGAACCCTGTAAAGCTCCTTATATCGACTGGTTGATATTTTTCATGTAACCAGGTTGTAGAGGAGGAGCCAAGTACTTCTACCGGAAGTCCCGCCACTATTCTGCCTATATGTTGGCAGCCTGCAATTATGACATGCACAAAGCCAGTAATCATACCTGTAGCGTGAAGAGTCCTCGAAACAAGGTATCCATTGAAAAAAACCTATATGATGTATTCCGAGGAAATGACGGTCTTCTGAAAGAAGTGCCAGAAGAAGTGTGAAGATGAGTGAAAGAGGAGACTGGTGACGTCACATAAAGCAGAAATGACGCACCCAGAAGAGATGTTAATGAAGAAAGTATATAGACCCTATAGAATCTGATGGCGAAATTTCAAATTAAGCAACATTTTGTAGACAAGTAGACAAATTAATCATAAGGCTGGCTAGACGTAGTGAATAGACTGCAGACGGTGCTGCCAATACATATATGTGTATAGACTCTGGATGTTCCACAATGCATTTTAGCACACTTGGACCCTGTGAATGAAAGGGCAGAAAGTGTTGCGCAGCAAAATGGAACAGCTGACGGCGAAGGAAGATTCCAGAAAGTTTGCCTGGCCCAGTGACAAGAGTCAGAGCTGACAAGAGCCTGGTTATCTACTCGAGAAGATACAATGAACGTGAGAAGTGAGCGGAGCTCCTGTTTGAGGTGTAATGGAATAACACTAGAAGTGCCAGGTTTTCTTCATTTAATAGTATTAAATAAAACAAAGGAGCTCCAAACGTGGTCTCCAGTCACATGATCAGATGAAAAGAGACTTTAAGGCGAGCTACACTGAGCCCAGAAGATAAGGCCATGCCTTCACTCCTTTTTATTCTCAGGCACAGTGAGCCGTGCAAAGCTGAGTTCAAAGACTAATTGACTGGCAGACAGCAGAAGTGATGATGGATGTTGGGCTCATTGGGTGGGGAGGCATGACTAGGCCAACCCCCAGTACCTGGGTACCAGCTTGCATGCTGCTAGCGAGTGGAATATTCCAGAAGGGTACAAGTATGGCAACCAATTATAGAGGGCCACATAGCAAGGAGCCCTATAGTTTGAGAAGCCAATAGAACGTTGTATATTAGTCTGACATGGAAGATTACTTGCACTGGGCTTGGGCTTAGTAGTCCACCTGACCTTAGAGATCCAATCACAATCCCCACCCTTATAGAAAGTATACTTAGATGTTCTCTTTAAGCCTATCACAAACCCACGTATGTTTTCTTATTTTGCCACGTAGTATGACGTCTCTCATGATTTTTAGTATAAATTTGTGTTTTTTTATGAAATGTTTGAGAACTCATGAGAGAGAATGCTGTGCGGCGTCTGTTGATGTCCATTGTACTCCCTGTTTTAACAAGTGTAATTAAAACAGCTGTGTTTTTGCCAAACTTCCTGAGTCAGTCTGATTATTGATATATGAATAAGATCTGCATCCCCATCTATCTCAGATATTGTTACCTCGTCTTAAAAGACCTCTGGTTTCAAGGTTAAAGCATCAACATATTTTCCCCAAGTTGCTCTGCAGCTGTCATTAACCTTGGCTGCCACGTTTTGCTCAACACCCACCAATCCTTCAGCATGACATTGCATTATTCCCCCTCCATTTGTGCCCATTCCATACTGCTCCTTTATCTTCATTAGTGGTCTTGTTTGACACAAGGGGATGCTTTGCCCTTCTTTAGATGTGCACTGCAATCTTTTATTAGTAACACCTCTTCTTCAGGACCTGTTGTCAAGTAATAGATGTCTGGTTTTCCATAGGGACAAGTGCATTAGGCAACCTGCATCCTCATAAGATACTCTTGGGCGCAAGAAAACCTTGGGTCCTCCTACTGCATGTGGAATGAGAAAGCAGACCTAGCATGTGGCATTTACTGTGTCTCTCCCAACATGCATTATTTTATTATACCACATATTACCAGTTAATGAACTATGCTCCTCTTCAGTGCCATGGTGGAAGCCCTCCCCGTTAATCATACTTCTTTTCCCCCTGTTTCTCTTCCCAACCACTTGTGTTTCACCTTTTTCTTTAAAAGTCAAATAAAACAAAAGTATTAATCCTACATTTAAACATATTAAGGGTCAGTCGCTTCTCCAAACAACAAGTTGGTAGTAGATCTCTTTCTTCTGCTGGGGCCTCCCTCTGGAACAGCCTCCCTGCCTCCCTGAATCTTAAGAAGAATCATCTCTGGCTCCGGAAGTACCTCCAAACTTTTCTCTTTGCTTCTGCTTTTTCTCTTCCTCTCCCCTGCTCACCTCCTCGCTCAAACTGAAACAGCACTGGTTACCTGGCCACCCTCTGATCTCAGGCCCAGGTCCCTGCCCCGCCAGTCACACACACCTGCACTGCCTTCCTGGAAACCCCTGTACTTGGGGAAGGTTTTCTGTATCCCTACAGTCCCACTGCCAGCACTTGACACCTGATGTCTGCACTTACCCTTGCACGTTCTACCTGTTGGCCGTACTTTTACTTATTGACTTATTGTTTATTTATTGAATCATCCCATGTACTGCACTGTCCCCTCCCCCTTCCTCCCTGCCTTTCCCCGTTCCCCCTTCTCATGCACTTGCACTATCAGAATGACACCTGGCCTAGTAAAATCGTTGTCTGTCTCCCCTATATTCCCCCTCCCTTGCCTTGTCGCACCTTGAAACACATGTGTATAGGTGCCTTATAAATGCAATATCATATCATATCATATCATTAACATCATTATGCTCCAAAAAATTAAGAGTTTCAAGACATTGAAAAGTTATTTGTCTTTGCTACACAGTTTCCATTAAAAACTTCTTCACCACTCTCTTTTGCTGATTTCTTGTAAATATGGATAGCTGTAAAAAGAATTGAAAGAAAACTCCAAAATACTTACCATTATGTTGTGTATTGAGAAGCGGCGCTCTTATCTTTGTGAACGTCTATGATGTGGATCATTCTTGCCGTCTTTCAAGCTTGGAAGCAGTTGGGTTTGAATAGATGATGGTGTCTGGGCCAATGAATCGCTCCTTTTTCCACTTTCTTACATGGTTTCACACAAGCATGTGGCCATCTGGAAAAAGAGGAGCTGCTGGTGGGATATGTCATTTTGGATCACCTGATTGTTTTTTAGGGATCCTCTGCAAGGAGATATATATAAGGTACTTGGTAAGTTCTTTGAGATACATATCAAATCCCCCCGCCCCAGAATAGCAGAGGTAGAGTGAGCGTCAGAGATTGTATGTGACAGTGGAATTGGCATGCATTCTCCACCCTGCAACAATCTCATGAAGAGTCAGATGGTGATCTCCTCCACGCATATTTCTTAGCGCAAACAAAGCAAGAATCAAGCAGTGCACCCATGATTTTTCAAGCGTCTGCATAAGCTTAGTCAATTGCATTTTAAGCAGTCCATTCATATTCTCTACAAAACCATTGGCTTGAGGATGGTAAACCATGCATAATGTATGCTTTATCCCCAGGAGTGCTGGTATTTCCTTTATTAAATCATTGGCAAAGTGCTGCCCATTATCAGAACAAATTTCATCTGGATTTCCCCACCTCGTGAACACACCCCTCACCAGGAATTTATCCACTGAGCAGGCATCATTGTGGGCACAGGGAACTGCATCAAGCCAATGTGAGAATGGACACACAACTACAAGCATGTACTTGTGAGAAGTACACCTCTCTTGCATATCAACTTAATCGATATACAAGTTCCAGAAGGGACCTTCCTGTCACAGCAATGTTCCCTGTACAACTCTCAATGTGTGACCTGGCAGAAATATCTGGCAGATCATGCAGTTATTTACATACTCAGTGACATGTTCATACACATCTGGCACAAACCAGTCTTCACTTATCCCTGCAGCCACATGTTCTTTCGATATGTGGGTAGGTTAGTGAAGCTGTTTCAATGCCAACTGTAACAATTTCTTCGGCATGACAACCTTTCCTGCGCTATCATGCGCCAAACTGGGTCCGTTGGGGACAGAGAGCATCCTCACTTATTCCAAAGCTCTTTTTCAGCAGCTGATTGTTCTCCCTGCAGTTTAATTATCTGCAATATTGGGGTTGCATTAACATTTTCTGGTAATACATCTTTTTCTTTGCTCACTTTTAATACTGCTATCAGAGGTATCATTCTTCTTTGCCAGGGAACAGCACATGTGATCCCCCTAGCATATATGCTGCTTCTTTTGCTGCCCTATCTGTTCTTTCATTTCCTAGTGATATGAAATCTTGGCCTCCTATATGGGCTTTGCACTATATTAATGCTAACTCTACTGGGAGCGGTAACATTTCTAGTAGTTTACTCAGTAATGCTGCATGCTGAATGGGAGTACCATCACTTCTTTTAAAACCTCTCCTTTCCCATCTGGCTAGTCCTGGGTGCACTGTAGAGGTGACATAGGCTGAATCAGAGAAGAACTTTACTGTTTGGCCCTATGACATGTTTAGTGCTTCAATCAGGTCCACTAGCTCTGCTGCATGTGCAGAGTAATGGTTTGGCTGCTGTGTCTGTGACTACACTATCAACTCCTCCCCTTTGTGCACTCCTTGCTTGTCTGTGCCCCACCACGGTGCAACCTGAATGCCTTTGCCCTCTGGTCTAGTCAATGCTGGAACTTCCATCAATGAAAATCATGTCCCCCCCTTCTATCACCTCTTCCTTAAATAAGGGATTACTTTTGCTCATGTCGATGCATGCTAGGCAGTCATGAACATAATCACCTTTTCTCTTTTCTGTGCAATTAACTCTGATTGGTGTATTGTTCTGCACCTCAACCACTTTTATTGTTGGGTTGGTTAGTATCACCTCATACCCGGAGGACCATTGAGTTGTCATGTTGATTTTGTTTTCTCCAGTATGGCAAATACTGCATGTCCCACGTACACAACTACTGGACACCCATCATTAATGTGGAAGCTTTCTGAATAGTGAATGCAGCAGCAGCAAGTGCATGCTCATATGGGAAATGTCCCTGCTTTACTGCATAAAGTGACCAATTGTAATATGCAAGTGGCTTGTGTCCCTGTCTCTGTTTCTGTGTCAATAATGCTGTCATTACTTTTCCATCTGAGCATGAGAACAGGTGACATTTTTCTTTGTAATTGGGAGTTGCTAATACTGATGATATGATATGATATGGCATTTATAACGTGCCTATACACAAGTCTTTCAAGGCACGATGAGGCAAGGGAGGGGGAACAGAGGGAAGACAAACAATATGATCTTACTAGGCCAAGTAAAATTGAGATTGCGAAAGTGCAGGGGAGGGGGGAAGGGAAAAGTGTAGGTGCTTAGGAGGCAGGGGGAAGTGCAATACATTGTATCAACAGTAAAAACTAGAGATATAAATAAAATAAATAAAAAAAGTAGGTCAAAAAGTGCGACCAGTATGTGACAAATGCAGGGGTAAGTGCAGACATCAATTGTCAAGAGCTGGTAGGGGACGGTAGGGATAAATAAACAACCCCCAAGTGCACCGGTTGCCCGGGAGGCAGTGCAGGTGTGCAACTGGCAGGGGAGGGCACCTGGGCCCGAGATCAGAGGGTAGCCAGGTGACCAGTGCAGTTTACATCAGGATTTCAGCAGGGGAGAGGAAGAGAGAAAGCAGAAGCAAAGAGGAAGGTCTTGAGGTGCTTCCGGAACTGGAGTTGGTTCTCCTCAAGTTTCAGAGAGGCAGGGAGGCTGTTCTAGAGGGAGGCCCCAGCCAAAGATATAGATCTACCACCAATTTGTTGCTCGGAGAAGTGACTGACCCTGAGGGAGTTGGAGGCGGATGAGCAAAGAGCACGAGAAGGAAGATATTAAGGAAGAGAGAGTTGAAGGTATTGTGGCCCCAGGCCTTAGAAGGCCTTGTGGACAATGCAGAGGGTTTTGAACTTAATCCTCACAGCCACTGGGAGCCAGTGCAATGATTTCAGTCCTGGAGAGATACGATATCTGGGCTTGAGGCCAAGTACAAGTCTTGCAGTCCTGTTCTGAATGAGTTGCAGAGGACCGAGAGTAGAAGCAGGCAGATTTGGAAAGAGGCTGTTGCAGTAGTCCAGCCTAGAGAGAACCAGAGCTCTGGAGATATTGAGCTTCTGGGGGAAGGAGAGGAAAGGAAGAATACCTATGAGGAGGTGCAGCTGATAGTGTTACTTCTTGGAGACATCAGAGATGTGAGAAGAGAAGGAGATTGTGGAATCAAAGAACACAAGGTTTGTAGCCTCTCAGGTGGGAGCAGGAAGAGGACCAAGAGAGGCCGGCCAGAGAGCAACAGGAAAGGAGGGAGCAGGTGTGCCTATGAGGAGAATCTCAGTTTTACTGGCATAAGGCAGAGATCATTGGCACCACACCACTCCACGATAGCGGACAGACAGTCAGAGATGAGAGAAGGAGATGAGGTGGTGGAAGGGAGTCTGAAAACGAGCTGTCATCCACATAGCTCTGAAAGTTGGGGTAGAGAGCGGCAATGTGGTGGGCAAGGAGCGGCAGGTATTGGTTGAATAGCCAGGGAGAGAGGATAGACCCCTGGGGAACACCACAGGTAGAGATTGAGATAGAGGAGAGGAAGGACCCAAGTTGGACCTAGGAGGGTCAATCGGAGAGAAACGAGGTCAGCCCAGGTTATCACAGAAACAGTTGAGCAGGATGGCATGGTTGACCATGTCAAAGACAGAAGAGAGATCAAGTAAGATGAGGACACAGGGGGTATTGGAACGAAGGTTGAAGAGCAGGTCTTCACGGATGTTCAGGAGAGCAGTTTCCATGCTTCCGGCAGCTCTGAAGCCAGACTGATGGTCATGAAGACAACCATCAGATTCAGTATGAAGATTAAGCTGGGAGATGGGCAGCTTTTCCAGGAGTTTGCTCAGGAAAAGAGTGATGGAGAATGGGCGGTATTTAGCCGGCCAGGAGGGGTCGGCTGAAATGTACCTTAAGAAGAAGGTGCACAAGAGAGTGCTTCAGAGGGGAAGGGAAGATTCCAGAGGCAACGGAGTGGTTGCTGAGGTCAGCCAGGGTAGGAGCCAGTGTGTCAATGTGGCCCTTGATGGTTTTAGAGGCACAAGGGAGAACCTGTTTTGATGAGGTTTTCATAGATCAGACTTGTCTAGTAGCCTCCTCTGGAGAGAACAGGGGAAAGGCAGAGAAGGGGGAGGAGAGGTGGCCACAGAAGGGCCAGAGGAAGAGAGGGGAGTAGAGGGAGGAGGAGGGGAAATGCATGGTGCATGTGCTAACTCGTGCTTTAGCTCATCAAAGCTCTCACCCATTTCAGCAGTCCATTTTATGAGTGTTTTATTTTTCTGTGCTCCTTTTAGTGCTTGGAAGAATGACCTGGTTATCTGGAGTAATCAAAAATCCAGGCTCTGCAATAGTTGCACAAGCCCAAAAACTGCTGCATTTCTTTCACTGTTTGTGGTTGTGGCGTCTTGTGTATGGCCTCCACTCTTTCTAGTGTTATTTTTCTCCTGTTTGCTGACACAATCTGACCCAAATACACCACATCTTTTTGACAATATTGTAATTTATCTCTTTCCACTTTGTATGCTTTGTCTATTGGCAAAGTCAGTAGTGCCACTGAGTCCCTTCTACACTGCTCTTCTTTCACACAGCACACCAATAAGTCATCTACGTACTGTATTACTGTACTAGCAACCTGCAAATTGCTGAAATCAATCTGAATTACTCTCTTGAAGATGCTCAGCCCTTCACAGTACCACTGAGGCATTCTAGTATGTTTGAAACCCCGATACTTAAAGGCGGTAAAATACCTTGTGTCTGGGTGTAGTGCAATGGAGAAAAGGCTACAGTTAAATAGTGTGCCTTTGCGGGAATGTTACAAAAAATGCTTGCAGGGCTAGGGAGGAATGGATACTCTGCCTCAATTATGTCATTTAGTGGGCATAAATCCTGAATAAAATGCCACACCCCTCCATATCCGCTTGTTTAATTGGATAGACAGCTGTGTTGAAATGTGATGAGCTCACCTGTATTATGCCTTGCTGCTATAGGACATGCAGTGTATCGTATATGCCCTCATCTGCTCCTTGCGAAAGTGGGTACTGCTTTACTCGTAGCAATAGTGCGCCTTCCTTCAATTTGATGTATACTGCCCCTGCCCCTTTGAGTATTCCTATGTCATGGGGTCCTGTTGTTCACAAACGTTTGGGCACTTTTTCCAAATCTTCCTGCAAATATTGTGCATTCTTTTCTTTTACCTGTGTGATCTGGGGCGCTGCCCTTTCTTTTATGTGTACTGGGCAAGGTATGCTCAGCTAGAACACTACCTATCCTTCTTCGTTGTCTTTTGTTGCAAACAACTCTGAGTCACTTACTCCTGTCAATGTCAGTGTAGGATCAATGCATACAATTGAACGCCATTCCGTGTTGTTCTCATCAGTAGCAGCCAGTATAATCATGTCTTTCTGTACCACTACTTTCTCCAAGTACAGTAGAGTGTGTGTGTCTGAGATAGCTGAGGAGGGACAGTGAGGCCTGAACAAAAATGTGTTGGACAGGTGGAAAACCATCCCCTCAATCCCTGGCAACCATCACAACAACACGTGTACCCCATACACAAACACCTCTATATGTGTGGGTATCCCTCTCATTGTGCTGTGCGCATAATATGCCTGAATTAGTAGTGCCACCTGTGCTGGGTACATTCCCGGTGTGGTGCACACCATCCCTTTCTCCAAGAATGAAATTGTGGCATGCAATTTGCTGAGTAGGACCCTCGCCAGAATATTGATGGGTGTGTCTTTTGAATACAGTAATGGTGCTATGATATGCTGTGTCACTATTGTCAATGGTAAATCATTTGTCAGAGGAAATTTCAAAATTGTCCCAAAATGCCTTGTGTGTCCAAACGCTTGTTAGATAATGGAAATCCTTCTTCCTTGATGCATGATCTGATTGCCCCATTATTTATGAGAAAGGAAAATCCCCTCTGTCCTATCTGAACTGCTACCTCTGGTTCTTCCTCAGGGTCTTGAGTTACTGCTAGACTAGGACACACTCGTACTCCCAGTGGCCACCCCTATTGGGAAAACGTGTTTGCGGATGACCTAAATGGGTTACTGCCCACCATTGTCATTCCTGTGTATTGGTATTTGGTACTCTGTTCCAGTATTGTTACACCTTCTATTATCTGTGTCTGCGCTGGTGCCTGAAGTACCTTGAGTTCCATTAATCTCCTCACCTTCAACCTGCATGTGTGTCTGTGTGGGCACACCCTGTGTTGCTGTGGGCTGTATCAGTAGTTGTTGCTGCTGTGGCATTACCTGCCCCTGTTGAGGAGTCTGCTTCATGTATGTCTGTTGTTGCTGCCCTGCCTGTGCAATAAGATGTTCATGCAAAATGTAAAAAATTCCCATATGCAAGGCATTACGCTCCGAAACGTGGAGTCATTCCCCTGTATCCCATTCCCCTCCCACGTGCATAGTATCCTCTCCCAATCTGATACTGTCCCAAGTACCCATTGCCTTTACCTGTCTGAATGACGCCTAGCTGCTGCTGCACGTTTATGAATGCGGGTTGCTGCAGCATTTGTACCATTCCCCACTGCTGGTTGGATGGCAGCTGAGTGTAATCACCCGGATGCATTACCGGAGCCACTGGAAGCCCTCCTTGTTGAGCTTGTGGAACAGCAACTTGCCCTGTGAGTACTGCTCCTTCCATATGTATTTTTGCCAGTTTTTTCTGAACTAATTTGTTTTCTGCCTTGGTTGCATTATCGACTGTCTTTTTATCCTTCTCTGGCTCCTTTTTGTAATAGTGTACAATTCTCGCCTGTATCTCGCTCACCCCCACCATTAATGAAGGTAGACTGTAAATTAAATTGTTGCTGTCCATGGTCTGCCATGGTATCTAATGAACCTCGCCCCTCTCTTTCTGTAAAAGGGGCATTTGTGTGTGAGCTCTGTGTTCATTGCCACGTTGTGGTCTCTTCACGACCGCTATTCTGGTTTTCCTGCTCTGGAGCCTATTTCCCCAGTCACCCAGTGATTCTTCTCTTTCCTCCTTTTCTCTCTCAATTCATCTCCCTTCCCTCCTCCTGTCTGTCAAATTGCATGTGTCTGTTTTGTCATGCCCATGATTGCTGTCACCGCTGTCTTCCCAGTCTGAGATGGTGTGCACTTCTTCTGCCATATAAGTTTCGCTGTTGTAACCATCCTGACCCAATTGTCTATTTTAAATTGTATGCGCCCTGCTGTCCACCCCTGTTCGTTGGTTCCCTTCTTGTGTTCCTTTTCTTTTTCCTCTATCCCCCTTTCCATTACTTTTTCTGCTTCCTTGAATATGCTAAGTTGTTGTGTTTTTGTCATTTAAATATTTCCTCCTCCCTTTCTCGTCTTTTATAATAATGCTTGTGTCACACTCCTCTTTCTTTTTATGTGTCCTTTGCTTGACTTCAGACACTCGTTTAGGATTTGTATACCTGGCAACTGGTTTTAATAATGGGTATATCATATAGGGTGGAGGTGTAGCACTTCCCTGCTCCTCCTCCTTCCCTTTCTCTGTCTTTTTTTCCTTTTCTTCATACAGTTTCCAAAGCCCTGTCTCTTTTTGAGCTTTGCCCCTTTGTGTGTGGCTGCCAAGTATGAGTACATACTTTCTGTAATGTCTTTATTGAATGTTCCCTCTCTGGGCCATTCTTATAAAACGTTCCCACTGTGTTATGAACCCACTCAAAATGGTACTTTGATATTTTATCATGAAATTGGGGCAAAAACGTGATAAACTCTCACTCTCACTCCCACTTCCAACAGTCCCACTTGCTCTATTTTAATACTTACCACTTCACTGGAATGCCTTAGATTCTCTCGCTCCGGCCTTCTCTGCAGGCCCGCCCTTTCACACTTCATACTCAATGCTTGCACACAATGGCCCTTTGTTAGTTAGTTAGTTAGGAAAAAGCGGCTACTCCTCCTCTTGATCAACTGCATTGGCAGCTCTGTGATATTAACAAGTTATTTCCGGTCTGGCTCTTCTATTCTTTCCACAGACACATCAAACAAATACTACGACCACTTTCCACAAAACTAAAAACAAAACTGCTGCTACTCACAATGGTGTGAGCTCACATAGCCCAAAGGAATTCTTCCACAAAGAAAATAAAATGGCACAACTATACCAATTGCCTGCACTAGGCACAACTCTTGTCTAAAAAGTTCTGCCACTTACTACACAACCTTCTGCTCTAGCGCAGATGTGCCACCGTCTACACGCTCCCTATCGTAACGGCAGACCTAAAATCTTAGACTACTTCAGTCAATCGCCCTCTCCATCACTAATGAAGGTGTGTCCTATACACCATAAAAATAGTCCCTGCCACCCCTAGCGCTTTCATGACCGGGTACACTCACATATCCTTTTAGGAGATTTTTCACCCTCTCAACCTCAGAGTCTCTTTTTAAAGGCCTGCACTTTCGTTCAGAGTGAAGGTAGCGCCGGACCAGGTGGACCTTTGGGAAGTGGCGTCTGAAAGTGAGCAGTCCTTTCCTCCCTTACACGTCCATGGACCTCTCTTGGCTCAAGCTCTTTGTACTGGCCAACAGATGCTGTCCCGCACTCCTCCGGGTGTACGGCTGGAATCCTCGCGCCTTCCTCGAACGGCAGAGATATCTTACTGGGGCCTCCAAAAATGTGTCAGGTTGCCTTGTAAACCTCACCAAATTTTTTTTAAAAGTAGTCAAAGAGGAGTGTAAGAAGTAACACAGTTTTATGCTGGGCCCCAGATGCAGCTGGCACAGCAATTTCAAACAGATCGTGGAACGGAACTGCATTAAAAGGCACTCTCAAAGAAATGCCCCTAAAGTCAGAACTTTTATATAAATAATTTTTATAAAAATAATTAGCATTCGTGATCATGAGACATGAAAAAATCACCCCACACAAATCTGATTGCACTTTGAACCCTTATAGAAAAACATACATTGCAATCAATAATTGGGTCTACAAACCTTCCCACACCGCCCTCATTTACACCCTGTGGCATCAAAATCCACCCCCAATTCCCACAACACAAAAGTCATTGAAACATTTGAGACAACCACCGGAACTTCTTGGTCACCTCATCCTGATTCTCACAAGGATGGCTGTCCACCATGACATCACCAAAGCCTTGGACCACAGACATACTGCTATACAAATGTTACATAACAGGGAAAATCTAACCCATTTCCCTGGGAAAATGTTCTACGGGGCAATTTGAAACAGCCGTGGTTCTTTTCGACTCCATTAGAAAATTGTATTTCATAAATGATTTTGAATTATAAAAATGGACATGTATTTATTATTCGTTGGTGGAACCTGTGAGCTCTAATCTGTGACCTCAAAAAATAACAACCAATGTCTACTTCTCTCAATGCTGGCATGAGATTACAGACTCTATACTAATTCACCAACTACAGCGGCCATTGCCGCAAACAAAAATGCTAGCACACTTTTAAAGCAGAAGCAAACTTTTATGGTTTATGTATTGTGTTACATTCTACCACTAAGTTTGATCATACTTACCCATGCCCCTATATTTATGGATTTGTTTGTATTAAGGATTGTATTTCACAGGTATTAAAAAGAGCCCTCTCCCCTTTTACAGTTCTACTCTCACAGCTTATAAGTGCATTCTTTTATAAGGCATTGGACTTGTATCTTTATTACAGTATGTATGATGACATTCTGCAACTTCCAAGTGAGTAGTTTCAGATGTGAACATATCTAGCTTTTGATATTAATTTGTCTATTTCTAGCAGTGTACTTTTTGTGTAGTCTTGTTATTCTCAGTCCCAGTGTTTGTCAAAAATTGTGAGGGAGTTGGGTCCCCAGAGAATCCTAAAAAATAGGAGGGGGTAGATGAACAAAAAAGGGGGGAATACCACGTCTTACATTTTTGTACATGTCCATGTGTCCACAATTAACTGTATGATCACTCTCAACAATAAGCAAAGATAGGACTCCTTCCATTCAGAGAATGGTACAGGTCATAACCCATGCAAAGATCTATGTGCATAGAATAGCATCTGATGAGGGCGAGATTGCCAGAATTATTCCGATTTTTGAGAATATAATTATGCAGAAAATTCTATTTCTGAAAGTAAGATCTACAAATCAAATTACACTTTCATAATGCTTACTGCCAAAAAGCAGAACACACACACAATTTCTCCTGACATCCACAGAAACTGCATTGCAGTGGCAGCAGGGCTGATCAAAGGTTGCATGGGTATTGCGTCTTTTTGCAGACACTGTTTTCTGATGGGTGTTTTGCAGCAGGAGTTTTGCCAAAAATTGCCATCGACATTTTTTGGGGCACTGGGAAAGGGTAAATAAAGGGTTGGGAGAAGGGAAATACAAATAATTATTCAGCAGGGGTTTGGGGGAACCCCCCAAAAATAATGTACAAATGTTTTCGATTCACTTTTTCGGCAAAACTCCTGCAGCAAAAAACCTGGCAGAAAAAAGGGGGTTGGCGAAATGACATGGAACCATTGCATGTGCACCACTGAACACAGTTACCAGCAGGCAAAGGTAACCTTTTAACTGTCTGCACCTCTGGTTAAAAAAATTATAAATGTGGACCCTAGCAGCCTAATGGCAGTTATTAAAATCTGAATGTAATTCCTGTCTGGATTTGACAGGATGGTTACTGAGATTACACAATCATACAGCCACAGGCATTCAGAAGTCATATTATTTTCAGTTTGAGGAGAATTAAATCATCCATGATATGGCTGGGTGTGGATTAGTTGTCTTGCTTTGGGGTATTGTAGGCAAGGCATGGTATCATACGTATGACACTGACACAATAGGTACAACTTCTAAAAACTGTATTGAAGCTTCTGGGGTTGGAAAACTCCTACTCTGCCCTATAACTAAGATGGGAGTAGTCTCGACCATCAAATGATAAACAAAACTGTCTTACTGGAGTCTGTCAAATCAAAATGGCCTATGCTAACAGAAACCTAATGCCTGCCCTACCGCTTGTTCAAAAAGTGTATAAAGGAGAAATGTATGCAAAGAAAAAAACATTGTTCAAAATAGTAAATGTGGCTGAATCAGCTCTCCTCCCCACGTTAGACCACATGGAGTAAGGCTTTCACTGTGGGCAGGAGGACACACTATGGCTTGGGTTTTCAACACAATAAACAGTTACAAAATGTGGATCGAGGCCCGCTGGTTTCCATGCTAATGTCTCTCTTTCTAGTTCCAAATAATGTTTCAACAAAAAGTTCACACAGGTCCGCCTCTGTCGGGCTCAGAACTCTTCAAAATACAGATGATATAGGTCCCCTCTGTCGGGCTCAGACTTTTCTGAAAACAAAGTTCCACAAAACTTGCAAGGGGGCTCCCTTCCCCAAGATTATTACACTTCGGGCCTCCCTCTGTCGGGCTCAGACCACTTTAAGATGTCAAAGACTTTCAAATGTGCGTGGATTTCTTTCAGACCTCCAAAGGACCACTTTGACTCAAAGTTCAAGATTCAACTTTCACTCTCCCCTTCTCTATGAGTTAATTTTGCTTACCTTGCATTTGCAGTTCATTCGCTTTATCGTTACAAACAATGCACCTTTCACAGAGACTTTCAAGTGGACTACTTTCTTTCACCGGACCACTCAGCTACTCATTATTGCTGATTCTACAGCTGTCCTTACTTCAAAGTTCATTCACAGGTCTGCCTTTCTTCGAGTCTCATCCACAAGCATGCAGCCTTCACTTATGATATGATGTTGCCACTTCAAACTTTATTTAACACACACCGGTCCCTCAGGTCGCTTTCCAACTAACCGGCTGTGTGCATTTTTTTCTTGGTTTTATGATTTCCAATACACAAGTCTAGGTTAGTACCACAGGCTTGGCCTCGCCTCCCCAACTCTGCCTTTTAGCCGTGTGAGGAGAGCTAATTGGTATCAGGTGTATGCACTTAGATTTAAGTGCCTGACTTTGCCTGACCCGATTAGCGGGACATATGCAGTACAATGTGTGAGAGTTAGTCTGTTACTCTCAGTCACCCTCTTCCTCGACTCAGTGTTTGTGAAAAAAGGGGGAGGGGGAGTTGGGACATCAGAAAATCCTAAGAAATAGGATGGGGTAGGTGAACAAAAAGGGGAGAATACCACGTCTCATTATCGACTGCCTCACCCCCACTCTCCAAAGACTCCTCATGCAGTGGACCACCCACCAGGGGTCTGGATACAATGGAAATGGCTGTGACCTGGCCACCTGAGAGAGAGATCCACAGGGACTAGCAGGTGAGACACCCTCTGGCTTCTCACAGTACCCACAACCAGCAGCACGTGAGACCCATCCCTGATAGCCTTCTTTGATTCCCTTTAGGAGAGTTCACACCTTCCTCCAGGGAACAGGAACACATCCAGTGAGGTCCCCTGGGAGTCAATGAGCCAATGTTTCAAAGATACTCCAGACATGACAATGTCCCTCTCATTTCAGGGTGATTATTACTGGAGTCCTTTTGAAGTAGGCAGAAAAAGGAAGGGGGCCGAGTTGCAAGCTTCTTCTAATTCTAAACCATTGCACCTGCAGTGCTCTGTCACCTTGTTGAGCCAGCCAAGCCTGTTTGTTACCAAACGCAAGTCTTCAATTATCTGTACCTGTAGTGGCTGAGTGTTTCAGTGGCATTGATGAGACACCATCTGCGTTTCCCAGCGGCTTCTACCCGCAAGCCATTACCACTGCTGAACATCACTACATTACTAGAACCCATGGCTGCCACTTAATATGGATATGGAATACTCCTTGTCACTCAAGACATAAAGCTCCAGTGCACAATTACAGCGGTCTATCCAGGTGCAATGGGTGATAAGGTGACAACCCAACACCCATGATGGGCCATGCAAGGTTGGAGTTGCTTTGCTTCCCTAGTCTTACATGGCCCATTGGGTTAGAGACTGGGACATTACATACCTAAATGTGCAAAGTGGACTCTCCTGCATTTTTTATATTTCCATGTGCATGCTGGTGGAGGCGCTCTGGCCAAACCACACATGTACAGGTACCAGGAAGATCTCCCTGCTTCCAGGCTCCAGCTTCATGTTGTGTGGGAGCCACATGACCTTCATTGCAGGCAGTGTATGCAGTCTGGATCAGGTCTTCAGGTAAGAAAAATAGTATCTTTGAACGTATGTATGTATGTATGTATGTGTGTCTGTGTGCATGCATGAGTGCATGCAAGGGTTTATGTCTGTGAAGCTGTGTGTGAATGATAGTGCATGCTTTTGTGTGCCTGCCAATGAGAGAGTGTATGTTGTATGGGTGTGCTAATGAATGAGAGAGTGAGATTATATGAATGTGTTTGCGCCCTAGAGAGGGCTTTTGAGTGCAGGGGTAGCGTAGCATCAAAGGTAAGACCAGCATGATAAGTGTTCATAAGAGACCATACTGGTCTACATTGGTGGAACATGGAACATGGTTGTGTATAGTGGCATGGCATTTCTTATTTGGGTCTCAAAGGAAAAATTGCATGATGAGTCCCCTTAAGTGGCTATAGTGGCCAGGGGAGGACTAGCAACATCTGGCCTGGCCGGCAAGTTTACTTCTCTGGCCCATAGTGTGATGGCCCAAGCCCACATAGCAGCATCCCCAACTACCAGAACAAGTAATACCAACCTCCCCCCCCTTCCACACATTCTCAAGTAGATATAGTAGACATTATTGACATTACATTCTTTTTATGCAACTTATTTTTCAGTTATGTTTGTTGTTTCTTAGAGATCTGGACACCTGGAAATTCCCACACTTACCGAACATAGTACCATTTTTTCACCAGGATAATACAATTAGTGAAATTAAAAAGTAGGGCTTTGAGCCCATTTTTTAATCTGTTATAGTTTGTAATATCTCCTCTCATTCCATTTCATCTTTAGTTTTGGAACAATGTAAAAAGATGGTGAAGCTAGAGAATTCTTTGGTACAGGAAAGCAATTGACAAAGCCGGGGTATGGGTTTGCTCTTAGAGTCAAACATGAGCTGACATGGCAAAATATCCACATATAGTTACCTGCCTCCCCAGCCCACAACACAAAACCCATATCTGCACCCTGTGTAAGCACCCCCCACAAAATAAGACCCTTCAGAATGCAGGGGAGACTTCATCTTCTCCTATTCTCCTATTCCATCTTCAGTATTACAAACAAAAAAATGCTTTCTGCAAATCTGTTATTAAAAGGCTAGACCAGTATACTGTATGGATGCAAATCCAGCATTTCAAGCTTGAGAGAAAGTTCAAAAACCTCTACAGTGTGGATATGGGCCACATTTCTGTTGTGTATGACATTAAGGCCTTATGTGGAGCCAACAAAGCAATAAATGAATTTATGAGAGTAGTCATTGAAGAAATATAGAGTAGAAACCGGAAGCATTTAACATACTGAGAATGCAAAACATGTTGTGCTTATATGCAGCAGAGCATTAGAAAATAGGATTCATTTGTAAGTAAAGGAAGGAGAGACATGGCACTTCCTAAAATGGAAAAGTTGTTCAGAAAAATATAATAGAGAAAAGTTATAGAAAATAGTAGGGAACATATGGAAATATGACTGGCAAGCTGGTGTGTATTACCTGAAGTTCATACCATTTCAGAATGACTTGAATTTCGAAAAGCAGTATTTTGTGGTAGTTAAAAATTGAGGCCGCAGAGAAGCATTTAGATTTTCTGTGATAAAATACCTTACATTTCTGCATGTCTCAGACTCTGCAAGAGACAAGGTCTGAGCCCTTAAGGGAAGGTGCGAAAAGCTGCATAGGGTTTGGTCCGAAGCATAGGGTGAAGCAGGCTAGCAAGCCTTAATCGAGAGACATTATAACAAATAATGTTCTTACACACTAGTCAAGGTGTGCAAGGTGACGGCCACAGTTTGATGAGAATCTGGAAGTGTGCTGAGATGTTCACCAGTCAAAGTTGATCAGGCAGGAGACACACTGCCCCCTGGTGGTATGTGGTCACCTAGATTGAAGCTACAACTATCAAGAAACAAGGGCACTGTGACTAAGAATATTAGGGAAAGGGATTCACAACAACAGAAGCAATGAGACACATGATTAACACAGGGAATACAGTAAGGGCCATAGAAGGGTGGGAGGTATCATAAGTATATTTGCCATCTCCCTAAAATTAAAATATTCACAAGAACCACAACAACCCACACATCCACACATATATACGTGTATACTCAATAATTGTATTCTGTCCTAGAGTGATGCCATAGAATTATTGTCTAGGGGATTGTGTCTTCCCATGATGGGAAAGGAAGGATATGTCCCAGAAGTTGAAACATGTTTCCGAAAAGAGAAGTCACAATAATAGCTGTAATTTGTACAGTCACAAGCCTGAGAATGTTCAGAGGGTGCCAACAACTAGGTCTCATGTGAAAGCCATGAGGTATAAATGTTCTGTTGCCACACTGCCTGCCCCTCACAAAATGATTAGACAACAATGAGGGCTGAAACCCACTGTGGAACACTTGAGGGTGGGATAGCCAATGGAAAAGTGATGCACATGTTTCAAAATATACAAATTCCCAACAGCCAATGAAGTTAAAGAAGTTTATATAAAATGATATTAGGTCATTACTAGAAGGAGGTTACTAGCTCGGTCACCAGGGGTAGGTTGGGCCAATAGGGCTAGGTAATGTATAGTAATGTGCAGTGAGTCACAATGATTGATCAATCAGTGAATACAAATTTAAATGTATCTCGAAACATTGTCAAAGCCATGATGTCACACACTCCTATATGAGCCGCCATTTAATGATGACTATTCAAATAATATTTGTATTATTCATGGCTGAGACTGCATTTAATAAACATTTATTTTTCTTCCTAGTCATGCAATTTTACTGCTCAGTGTGTTGAATGTTGGCTAATTGGATATTTGCGACTACCTTTACAATACTGTTCAATAAATCTGGTTTTCCAAGCACCAATGTATCTACAAGGAGGGAGTGTATGAACCATCTGTATCCTGAGGCAAATACCTCTGAGAAACAAACTTAGATTTTAATTATAATGAAAATGTACTGTAAATATAATCTTAGTCTGTAGAATTGTGTGTACTTTCAAAATACCAAGGTTATGATAAAGCAACCTAAAAAATATATATGAGAAGTAGTAATTGAAACATATGTTAAGAAAACAAGTATGCGCCTCTTAGTCAGAAAAAAGAAAGGGGGTCAAGCCAGTCCCACAATCGGTGCAGTGGCATGCAGGTCAGACAGATCTCAGCAACAATCAACGTGCTGATTTACCATTCCAGATGTGTGCCTCCACTTCATTTTCCATATTTTCCATACCCATCATCCTCTGTTGTCCTTTCCTTGGACCACATCCTCAATGCCCCCCTGTTTCTAACAGTTAACTTTCATACCTTTGTTCCCCTTTTGCTCCATCCTTTAACTATGAATTAAATCCCCTTGCTTTACCTTGAATGGACCTCTTTCCTTTTCCCACATTGCTCAGTCACCAATTCCTTGCCATTCATGCCCCCTAATTGCCCATCACACCAAACCCATTCTTTGCCCCTCACCACCTTCTTTTTCCCTGCCTTACAGCTAGACAGTAGACCACATTGATTTACCACTCACCCTCTGCCAGACACGATAAAAAGCCATGGTGGGGGTCTTGCTGGAAATTGTGGCTATGGGGCTTGTACTTGGAATATGGAAAACTAAAGATGGCAAGTGAGAATGGCTTGCTTTGTGTTCCCAAGATGCACTTTCTTGGAAAGCCGGCTGTTTATTTCAACTTACTGAAGCAGAGAGAACTGCAAGGGTAATACACCTTGGGCCTAGTGATTGAGCAGGAGCAAGACCGGCTTATTGTATTTATGTGTGTTTTCAAATAAGGTGGAGTGTGAGTGTGTGTTTCAGTTTCTGTGACTAGGTTAATGTGTTTCAGTGTATTTGTGACAGTGTAAAGTATAGGTGGAAAGATGTATTTCTGTTCATGTGACTTTGTATTACTGGGCTTGCAGTAGTGGCACTGTAGTTATGGTTAAGTTGCTCAACCCATAGGAAGAGTACTTTTTGGGAGGCTTATAACTTCTCTCCCCCTTGACTAATCCTCACGAAACTTAGCAAAAAAGGTATATGGCCCTGTAACATCGATTTTGCAAAGTGTGGTGAGTTTTCGTCAAGGAGGAAGTAAAATTATAGGGGTGTCCCAAAATGTGTTTTTCCCATAGACACAATGGAAAACTGTTTTGCTCACGCCTACAGCCTAAACCGCTGGACAGATTTTCACCAAATGTGTGGCAGGAGTGGTGGCTTGGTCCCGAAAGCGTGTTTTTATACATTTGGTGTAAATTCGTAAAGTATTTTTTTAAACAACCAAAAAGTAGCCACAAAAAAATGTGTAATATCTGAGTTCCGTCCGCAGATGCACTCCCTGTTCGGTCTGCAGATGGGCCTCTGATTTGTCCAGAAGGTGATTTGAGGTCCGCAGACATCGGACCCAGCCGCTGACTGGATGGTGAAAAGCATGAAGTGCGTCAGATTTTTGGAAATGCCC
Source organism: Ambystoma mexicanum (assembly GCF_040938575.1). Classification (NCBI taxonomy): domain Eukaryota; kingdom Metazoa; phylum Chordata; class Amphibia; order Caudata; family Ambystomatidae; genus Ambystoma; species Ambystoma mexicanum. Next base: position 467,284,161 of record NC_090928.1, on the reverse strand, counting down.
ACCATTTTGGATACGTGAACAGGTGCCGGTGTCTGTGAACATCGCAATAAAAACATATTAAAAAACACAACATTGCACTTGTCAAACAATCTCTGGGGATTTGAGGGGTGTAAGGAACTCATGGTGGCAACAGTAAAGACAGACACAAATGATCACAGTTTAAGGGTGTTTATTAAACTGTAAAGGTAGGTTAGAAAAACACCTAATCTAAACTTAAACCTTAGATGGGAGCAAGCTTCGAACAGCAAATAATAATATGTTGTACCTACCACTTTTCCAGAGCTCGTGGATGATTGTGTTGAAAATTGATGCACAAAAGGCTGAACGTAAAGGTGAAACGATAGGAATACCACTCATACCTCATACCCCCACAATTTCCCCGTCGGGAAACGGGGGCTTTTCGTGGACCTTTGCCTCTGAGGAATTTGTGTTTCTATTGCGTCTCCTCAGAGCAGTTCTTAAGATTATGTCCCAAGAAACCCAAATAATCGGGAAATGCTAAAGCCTGGCAATAGAGGGAGCCCCGTTGCCGAGCAGAATGAATCAGGGCTCCATCTTCTTGGTTCCATTTTCCATACCCACCACTCTTGCGTGCTCCTCCAGAGACCCTTGGTCTGCTGAGGCAATTTTAGATTCCGGGGAAACAGGTAATTATGTGGATGCACCGTACATGCTAGAACAGCGTATTCCAGTAGTCCCAAAGAGTGTCCGAAATTGGTCAATACAGTGGATGGAACCACGTTACTCTCTGGATTGGTAACGGAACTCACCATTGAGCTTACCATGACTATTGCCCCTGGATATTCGGAAGTCATAACATTTGATGTCATAGCGGCACCACAGTTCAAGATTATACTTGGTTTACCTTGGTTAAAGCTACACAATCCTGTTATTGATTGGCGTGCAGGTCAGTACTTCATCTCCTTGTGATAGTTCTTGTTTTTCCTCAGAGACAACTGTGTAAAGCCCTTGCCGTTCTCTGGTGGATGCAGTCCCTATGATAGGGGGTGTTAACACGGTAGTCCTTGCTTTGGAATATGAGGCCTACAAGGATATCTTTGACAAAGGTTGGGCCGAGGTTCTTCCTCCCCACTGACCCTATGATTGTCCTATTGACTTGATCCAAGGCGCCAAGCAACCATCTGGTCAAATGTACTCCTTGACACAGAAGGAGGATGCAGTACTCAAGGAGTATTTAGACAAGGCACTGAGATCCGGGTTCATACGTCCATCTCACTCCCTAGCAGCATCTTCTCTCTTTTTTGTTCCAAAGAATGAGGGGGATTTGCGGCCGTGCATTGTTTATCGAGCGTTCAACGCTGTCACAATATGTAATCAATAACCTATTCCTCTCATTTTAGTCTTCTTGGAACAGTTGGGTTCCTCAGTATTTTTCACCAAAACTTGATCTACGGGGCACTTACAATTTTAGTAAGGATGCAGATTGGTGATGAATGGAAAACAGCGTTCAAGAACAAATAAGGCCTGTTTGAATACATGGTTATGCCATTCGGCTTATGTAACGCTCCAGCAACTTTCCAATGTTTCATTAACAATGTGTTCAGAGATCTACTTGATCACTATGTTATAGTGTATCTTGATGATATCTTGATTTATTCACCTTCGTATCAGACACATGTACGACATGTATCCACGGTTTTGCAACAGAGATAACAGTTTGTATGCTAAACTAGAGAAGTGCATTTTCCATGCCACTAACGTGGAATTCCTGGGCTATGGTATCACAAGTGAAGGGGTCCAAATGAGCCCGTCTAATGTCGGAGCTATCCTGGAATGGCCTTTTCCTACGTCCATAAAGGCCTTGCCATCCTTTCTTGGATTGTCAAAACTTTATAGACGATTTATCCTTCCTTTATCTGCTACAGTCGCTCCTTTAACAGCTCTTACCAGTTTGAAGCATCCTTTTGATTGGAGTACGGAAGCACAACCGGCGTTTGATGCATTAAAGGCTGCATTCACCACTTCTCGGTGCTTCAGCACCCTGACTCTTAGAGGCCTTTCTATGTTGAAGCTGATGCTTCAGATCTGGCGGTGGGAAAGGTTTTGTCACAAGTACGTGCGGACACTGTTTTTTTGCATCTCGTGGCCTACCATTCCAGGAAACACACTCAATATGAAATGAATTATACCATCACTGAACGTGAGTTGTTAGCAGTACTGGGTGCTTTTATGGTTTGGAGGCATCACCTTTTGGGTACAACTACACCAGTGCAAGTATACACTGATCATCGCAATTTGCTTGCCTTACAGTCTGTGAAACGTACCACCACTCGTCATGCCAGGTGGCATGAGTTCTTCTCCATGTTGAATTGTTTGCTCACCTATCGACCAGGCTCCTTACACTCCAAAGCAGATACATTGTCAAGGATGCATGGGACTACCTCACCGTGCACTTGGGAAGGTAATATTCTCCAGCCCAGTCAGATTGTATGTGGTTGTACTCTTAAATCCTCATTGAAAGCTGCCATTCAAGATTTTATTTTTTTTAAAAACAGCAGAAATTTCGGAGTATAATATGGATGTGATCCATTATCTGCCTTATGTTCAGGGTTGTATATACTTTCCAGATGTAGGTACTGGCCAAACTACGTTGCAATGGTGTCATGATTCACTTTTGGCCACACATCCAGGCCAACGTAAAACCACAGATCTGTTGAAACGTTGGTGTTGGTGGCCTTCCCTGCAGAAGGAAATGGCAGACTATATTGCTTCTTGTTCAGGGTGTGCTCAATGTAAGGGAAACACTGCCAAACCCATGGGTCTGCTACAGCCACTTTCGATACCAAACAAACCTTGGGCGATGCTTTCAATGGATTTCATTGTGGAGTTGCCATCAGTCCAGGGATACAACACTATCTGGGCCAGTGATCAAGTTTTTTACTAATAGGGCCTTGTTTGTCCCTTGCTGGGGTTACCTAATGCTCCTGCTCTGGCTGAGTTATTTCTACATAATGTCTTCAGGTTTTTTGGCCTCTCTGATATCATCATCTCTGATCACGGGACGCAATTTACTTCTCGTTTTTGGCGATATCTCGTGGCCTCGATGGGTGTTATTCAAGCGCATACCATCCAGAAACGGACAGACAGAACGCTTGAATGATCTTCGTTGTTTGACAATGCAATATCAGGAAACATAGTTTGTAGTCCTAGTGTCTGCAGAGATCGCCTATAATAATTCAATCCATGCATCCACAGGGTCTTCACTGTTTTATGCTATGTATGGGCAACATCGACGTACTTTACCTTTCGAGTTTCGTGTCCGGTTCAAAAACCCAGCTGTTCCGGATTGTGTTCGGGATATCTCTGCTGTGCGTGACCAGGTTCACAGCCATTTGAAGGAGGATCAGGAACAAGCCCAGAAGTATGCAGATTGTCACCGTAACCCTGCACCCACTCACCAACATGGTATCCTGGTCTGGTTATCTACCAACAATCTCTGCATTCCGCTACACCAGTGTTTGGTGCCTTGCTATGTGGGTTTGTATCTTATCAAGGAGATTATCAATCCTTTGGCCATCAGCCTGGAGTTACCACCTGCATGGAAAGTCCATCCTGTATTCCATGTGTCCCTTATAAAGCCTTGTTTAGATAATACCAGACTCCCGGTCCGTCCTTCTCCAATCACAATAGAAGGATCAGAGGAATACAAGGTGAATGCCATTGTGGATAACAAGGATTCCCGTGGGGTTCGCCTGTATTTGATTGATTGGAAAGGTTACGGTCTGGAGGATCGGACCTGGAAACCTGAGTCCAATCTGCATGCCCCTGACCTGTTGTCGCGTTTCCTTGCTCCTCGGAATGGGGATGTATCTTTGGGGGAGGATGCTGTCAGGAAACCACCTTCATCATGGTTAAAATCACATGGCAGTGCTACCCATGATTCCTCATCATTTTCGTCTCAGTGCTCATGCTCAAGTGTCAGGGAACAGTACTATGTACAATGGAATATCGGCAAACCCCCAACGCGCTTCAGGTCTTTCAGGGATCGTTGGGGGTTGCCATGGAAAGGCTGCCAGCCGGCACACCGGTTTTCACTCGCTCCTGTGAGGAAGCGCCGCGTTCAGCTTGTCAGGTGCTTTCCGATATAAACTCGTCCCAAACCACAGAGCGGTGCTTCTGAATGTGTTACAGCAGCGTTTCTTGTACTCTGTTACCTCTTGCCTTTTTTGGATCTTTCAGACTTTGTTTTGCCCACTGGTTTTGATTCTTTCTTTGCCCTTACTTGCTTGACGCCTGGAATTCATGACTCGGAAAGCTCAACGGAACTGCTCTATCGTTTTCCTTATCTGCTCGACGCCTGGTATTCATGACTCGGAAAGCCCAACGGAATTGCTCTTGCCTATGACTTGATTACGGTTACCTACAGTAACGATATGACCCGGGAACTGTCTACAGACTCCAATTACCTTGCAGATTAATTTAGTTTGCTTAATTTTCTTTGGGAACTTTGGGCACCTTTCTGATCATTGTTTTCGAGACCTGGTCATGGAATGCTTGGACTAGAGACTTCCGAAGAGAGCACTGGTCTTGAAATTTTGCTGTCCTCGTGGCGTCAGTGTTAGGGGTTTCCCTGGAATTTTTTGCACTTCATTTCAGACATCCTTGTGCCGGTGGAGTTAGGGGTCCCTGCTCATCTCTTCCTCACCTCTTAGCCAAGGACTTCTACCAGTTTATCCATGTAATCTCTGGTAAGACAATTATCCTTTCCTTGCTCCAGTAATATCACGGTTATCAAACTATTGTTGCTTAACTCAAGGTTAGGTTCTTACAATTGCATATTCTTTGTCTACAGGATTACGCCCCTCTTGATTGGAAACAGGGAGAATTCTGTTATATTGATTGTCCAAGAAGACTCCTGTTCTTACACACAAGTGAGCTTAGCGACTCATTACTCTAGAGTGATGACGGCATACATGTAAACACAGCACTGCAATGTTGTGTTGCAGACCCAAGATGTGTATGTGCCAGCAAGGTTTGCAATATAAATTCAGTGACTACTCATCCACGTGTACTATATACAGGGTATTACAACACATTGTCCAAATAACCTCTACCTACCTTAAAGACACTGAGGATTTCATGAAGTAATCAAAGCCTTGGTGACATTGCCAGCAGACTGCATCTTAGTATTATTTGATGTCCAAAGTCTTTATACATCCATCCCTCACTCTGATGGGCTTGACACACTTGAGTGGGCCTTGCTGAGAGAAGACAATTGCCAAGCGGCTTAACTTTTTGTCGTGGAATTGACAAAAATTATCCTACATAACAACTACTTCCATTTTGACACACAATTCCATCTACAAGTATATGTGACCTTAATGGGCTCTGCCATGGCACTGGCTTATGCTAAGATTTTCATGTTTCATCTTGAATTCACACATGTGCAACAAAATATTGAATGGTCTTCTAAATTGATAATTTGGAAGAGGTATATTGACGATATTTTTGCCATTTGGAATGGCACAATTGAACAACCACAAATGGTACTTGTTTATCTTAGTTCAATACACGATCGAATCAAGTTTATAATGGAAACGGGTGATGCAAAATTACTCTTTTTGGATGTTGTGATCGAGATAGTTAACAATGTCCACAACCATCTTCAGAAAACCAACAGATGTGAACAATACCCTACACTATCTAAATCAACACCTCAGGCATCTCAAAGACAATTTACCATACAGTCAGTTTTTGAGATTACAGCGAGTGATTTCAGACCCAGAAACATTTGAAGAGGAATGTGATGAACTCACATTGAGAAACCAGGAGAGGGGATACACCATTGGCATACTACAAGAAACCCACAATAAAGCGAGCGCCAGAACACGGTATGATCTATTAACTCCAAAACATAAGAGTAGTGAAATGCCATTCATATACACCATGACAAATTTCAAGGACTATAAATAAAAACTGGAGACTTATCCAGCTTGATAGACAGATCAACAAACTGCTACCTAGTCCTTAAATGATTGCCTATAAAAGAGGTAGAAACTTTCATGACAGTCTGATGAAAGATGAAAAAACACAACCAACTTGTTCTTCATAAGTGAAAGAATGTTACTTTCCCATGCTTAAGTTGCAATAACTGCAACAATATAATAAAAGGCACATATGTGAGGCATCCCTGTACAGGGTCTAAGATTAAACTAAGAGACTTCGCTACATGCAACTCAAGTAACATCATTTATGGGTTGAGCTTCCCATGTGGCATCTTCTATGTTGGTCAGACCATGAGACATGCTAAGGAAAGGTGGAACGAGAGCAAGAGCAACAATCGAACCTCAAACAATTAATCTCCTGTCGCTAGACACTTTACAGAAAGGAGAAATACAATGGCTCTGCTCCGCTGTACTATATTCGAGGTGGTACACAAACCCCATAGAGGTAGGAATCTATTGAAAAAACGTCGGCAATGAGAATTGGCCTGAATTGACAAACTAAACTGTCTCCAACCAACTGGGATGAATGAAGAATTCTATTTAGGAGCATTCCTGTATACCAGCATGTAACCATCTTCATTGGTTTCCATATAGATTCTGTTACATCTGTTAATGTCCATTGTTCATTAATTATAGCATAATAGTTCTGGGGTTCCATCCTGAAGCATATGCACCCTATGACTGGAAATATCTTGTACCCACATTAATATTGCCACATTTACCAATGTCTAGGGTGCCACAATCGTACAACACTGGTTTTGCTACTCTAACACTAAGTATATGTATCCCATGTTGTGTATCGGTTATGTTAAATTTTCTGTTCCAAACATGTTTACGTTCTGAGGTGTGTCATGGGGATGTTAACTTGTGTTCATATCCAGAGCAATGGGATCCATATGGATTTAGCTACACCAAAAGGACCATATCCAGTTGGATTCCAGATTTAGTGACTCTGGCCGTTTCTGACACCAGACCACTGCATGTCTAATATGGATTTACTCCCCATTACCTGCACATTATATCAGATATGACCTTGAAGGGCATGGACGCTGTATCCATGCAGTATTTACTTAAGTGGCATATATTGTATATTTGGATGTATAGCCACTCCACTCTTAATTTAAACCTTGATTTATATAGTACACGTGGCTGAGTAGCCTCTCCATTCATATTGTAAACCTTTCAGGAACATACACATCTTGGGTCCGCCACATGACATTGCCGTGCAGTGTTTACATGTACAACGTCATCACGCTTGTGTGATGACATCACATGCCCCATTAGTTTAAGAGTGAGGCTCCAGACGTCCTGCACTTTCCTTGACACACTTTTGAGAATTACTGGATGATATTGAGGTGGTAAGTGTGCCGCGGCAGGGCATTTCACTTGTCACCATGTGCATTTAGAGACACGTGAGATTATTTATTTGTATTTCCTATTTATTTTTGTACCCACAGCCTTACTGGCCATATCTACTTTTGCAGGCAGCCCTGTTTTCTGATCACTTTCAATGTCCGGCTTAGCATACCAGTATAAGGTAGGAGTCCACTAAACTAATCTTTTTACTGAGCTCTGATTGTATAGTGGTTGGTAACATGAGCTGACCAAGCTGGATACTATATTTCCATCAAACTTTCTCCATACATAGATTGTAACTGAACACACACCCATTATTTACAATGTGAAGCAAGAATGCCTCTGTCATTGTGACTGACGTTAGATCTTTACCTACATAGGCACTTTGTTTGGTCATTTTGACTGGCTCTTGAGAACCTTTCACATTATTACTGTTCATGTCTCTACAGACACCACCTACTGAGTTCTGAAGTTGGTGAAGAGAAATTTCTTCCAGATGAGGATTGCATACTTACTGTCAGTGATTGGAATCCAGGTGAATAGGGTCCTTTACTATGGCAGGAAGGTTGATTATAATCTTTGTTGGTGTTCCTTCATGTTTGATAGTGTGGTAGTTTAATATGGAAATAGGCAATAGTCTTGAATTAACCTATAGTGATGGGGACTGGGACAATTGATTAGTTGAATTAGAAATGGAGTTTGATTTTTGTTTTAAATATTTTTGACACGGATTTCATTTTTGGGATAGAAATAGGTTCATACAGAAATGGCTAACATACTGTATTTACTTTATAGTAATGGAAGATTCTGACACTTGAACTGATGACTCAATTCGAGGTCCTGATGAAGGGGATTACCTGTCATGTGTAGAGCTCTGTACCTTTCAATGTTGACAACAGAATTAAAAGATTGTTTGGATCTATTCTACCTCAGAAGTATTCTTACTATAAGTACCAATAGTAATTGTTGATGATAAATGTATTATTACGAAGTGTTCATTCATATTTCCTTATATATATGATTACTCTTGACTGTTTCACAGTATTTCAGTTGTGCAGGGGACACAAGAGTTCTTATTTAGGACCGTGTTCTGTTCTCATTCCTATCCGAACAATCTCAGTCATTCTTCTCCACATTCCTCTGATTATGGTTTTTCACACTCCTGATCTTGTTGGACCAAGCACTACCGTTCCAACAATCTTGCCTGTTTATTTTCAAACAACAATCCTGGTCCTTCGCATTTGTTCCATAAACTCTACAAATCTTGCCCTTCTGAATTTCCGAACCCCCAACTTATGACCAACTTTTTCCTCAACTTCCACCTAGGATACACAAACATTTTACCCCAGCCCCTTTTCCGACACAAACACTTTTGCAATTATGAAAGACGACAGACTAATACTCAAGCTATTTACCTGAGATGTCCCAACACCAGGGTCAGGCATCGTCAGGCAATAGACCCGAACCACACACACCTGACGGCCCTTTACCTTCCCCACAGGGATAACATTTGGGGCACAAGAGCAAAAAGGCAGACCGCACATCCAGGGCGCTAACTCAACATGACAGTTTTGGTTGTGCAGGGGACGCGAGAGTGCTTAATTCGGACCCTTCTCTGATCTTATTTCTATAACCCACTTAGTGCCAGAGAGTTTATACTCTCCTCTGCACCCTTAGTATCTTCACACATCAAATCTGTAAGTAACACTTGGAGTGCTACATCAGTGCCTTTCCAGGAAAGCTAACATTTTTGGATAGGGAACAAAAACACAGGGATTCTAGGAGTTGTGGTTTTTGAGTATAACAGTGTTTGAGTTCCTAGGGGATTTGCCAGATATGGAGGGGTCATTGGATTTGGGTAAGTGAAATTCTTTCGGTGGACGAGAGGTAGACATGGAACAACCTATGAAGGCTTTAGGTACATTGTCCTCCTTGCCTTTGTCTCTGGTGTAATAGCACGTTTCAAAAGGGGCCTTCCCCTTAGCACAACCTTGGATTCCCCTTTCCAGCACATTCTCTCTCTTCCATCCATCCCTGGTGTTGGGCTCTGAGAGCATTGGCCCCTCCCTCCCAAGCCACCTGAATAAGGGATTCTCAGGGCTGGCCAGGGAGAATACCAACAGGTTCCTTACAGGGATGATGAGGATGAGATGGGATATGTCCTTAAAAAGCGGAAAAACAGACGTGTCTCCTCTCTGATGTCCGTGAAAATCTTAGTAGTTTGGGGGCATCTATACTTATTTGTGCATTACAGGGTTGGTGAAAAGCAGTTTTTGGATTGCTTATAACTTTGGCGCCCCTCAATGAAACTGCATGATCTTTTGGCATTTAATTCTAGACCTGATACTAAATGGTGTTGGCAAGTGTGGTGCTTTCTTGTCAAGAGGGAACAAAATTAGAGGATGGGTCCCAACATATTGTAAGGACTTATACATGTGGTGCCATTTGATGAATCTGTACAAATGTTTCAGAAAAGATTTTAGATCTCGATATAAATAATCTTGCAAGGTTTGGTGGGATTTTGTCAAGAGGGGCTAAATTAGATGGGGGCTCAACATTTTTAGATGACTCATAACTTTGTTACCATTTGACCAATGTGGACAAAGGTTTTCAGAAAGATTATAGACCCAACCCTGAATGTTTTCGCAAAGTCTAAATGGATCCTGGCAAGTGGGGGCTAAGTTATATGACTATTGTATATCCGTACATTTTGACACTTTTGAAAAATAAAACATGGCCGGATTTCCAGCAATCTTGTGTTAGGAGAATTGGCAAGGACCTGAAAGCTTGGTTTTGCAAATGTGTCTGTGTTTTCTTTTTTGGACAAGTGTCATAATGTAGGTCAAAACAATAGTGATATACCTTTAGTGACTGAAGTATAGCCTGTGGTCATGGGCAGTGGCCAGATTGTCTGGGTAATGGCACAAGGTCATGACCCGGACAACCTGACTACTGGACATGACCATGAGGGATGACCAATAGGGATAAAGTGGCCATGACCAACAGGGACCAGCTATGTGGTAAGGTTTTTCAAAATTGGGATAGGTTTGAAAAAAAAATGCTTGTGGTAATATGGTCATAGGGTTCTCTCTTTGGCTACTGCAGGCCGCCATGAAATGGGAAGATGGGCTCCGGTGGCCATCTTGGAAAATAGTTTTCCTTCCTACAGCGGGATGCCACGCACCTCCCGGTGTAGGAAGAAAAATACTTTTTTCTAGCACCCCAGATTACCACTTTGGCAACCCGTAGTGCTAATGGCCTTCATCGCTTTGCTTGGGCCAATAACTTGGGCTGCCAGACCAACATCCCCTGTTCCAGTCCCTGGAACGGGGGATGAACGCCACATTAACATAACACAAAATGCTAATGGAAATGTAATAAAATCTTATTGAGCCTATGTACTTTACTGAGAAATGTAGATGGAGTCTATAAGATTTTTTTTTTTTTAGTTCTGTATTTTAACTGTGAAAGGTGGTTCAGAAAGCAACCTTTTTTTGTTGTTTTTTTGCACAAGAGGATAGAACGTAAGGTGTGAGGGAAAGGAGGGAAGAGGCACCAAGCACTAATATGCAGGGGCAGGTGGACAGGGGAAGATGTTGTGCGTGTGTTACATCTAAGGTAGGGGTCAGTGTTTCACATGCTCCTTAATTATAGCTTAAAAAGCAGTTTGATATTCCTTCCCCCCTGCAGAGTGGTGTGTTGCAGTATTTACAGAGGACTGTTGTCTTTGAAAGATAAGGACCAACAGCCTCTTTTATTGCTTGCAAGGTGGCTGGTGGGACTTTGTGTCCCATAGACGTAGGCTGTGTGTTTACAGTTTTGGTTGAGGAAGATGAGGTGGAGGAAGACAGCCCACTACTTGCTATGAAAGGAACAATCTTTCTTAGAGCATTGCGTACTGTCCAGGTAGTCCACAACTGAGTACAACGTTGCACTCAGTGTGTTTCACTTTGGTAGCTTTAGCCTTTGGTACATTCTCAACAGTGGTATACAAATGCAACACCCATGATTCTCTTTGGGTGCTAGAAGTAGGCACTTCCTCTGCCTCATCTTTTTGGTGCTCTTCATTGTCTTTGGAAGTACTGTGCTTTTATTGTTGTGTCTTTCCTCCAGCTGGTGGTGCTGGTGGCGGTGGCTCTTCAGGACGAGGGATGGCAATAGCTTGTGGCATTTTCTCAGATAAATAGAAGTTTTACTGATATTTTTCCAAGTATGTGCTCTGTACTGGATTGCTAATGGATAATGACTAAGAATAGGTGTAGGAGCTGTGCAAGGGTACATTTTGAGCTTGAAAGTTCCTCGAAGCACGGACCTGATCGCGAAATGCGGATTCGCTCATGAACACGTCATAATTCTGGGTGCGCAGGCGGTCACGTGACACTGTCCAGAAAGCCTGAGATGACGTCAGATGTTTGTGAATGAGGACAAACACAAAAACTGTGGAAAAGTTGCAAAAAGTGTATAGAAGTGTTAAAAATTATGCTAGAAGGAGGGCATGGCAGAGTTTTATGGTGAAACTTTGTAAATTAGGACAACGATTTTGCTATGGTGGTGTAAATTAAATATTAGCAAGTTGTAGGAAATTAGCATACACTGGTAAAAACCATGAAATTCACTGAAAAAACTTTGTTAAAGGGACGTTATGATTAAATTGCACTAATAAAATATATGAAATTCACTGGAAAAACATTGTTAAAGGGCCGTTATAGTTAAGTACCACTAATAAAAACCTATGAAATTCACTGAAAAATCTTTGTTAAAGGTACGTTATGTTTAAGTTGCACTAATAAAAAACCCATGAAATTCAATAAAAACACTTTGTTAAAGGGACGCTATGGTTACAAGTAAAACCGAAAAACCACAGAAATTTGCCAGTTACCATCACCGTGCACTGCTAAGACTAACACCCAGGACATCAAAGATGACATCATGTTGCACAGCCTATTACCACAATGATGATATCACAGATCACATCACTGATGACATCACTAATTACATGTTGTATGAGAACACGCATGACATTACAAATCGCACAGCTGATGCCATCACTGGTGACAACACTCATTACATTGAATTTAACTGATAACATCAATAATGGAATTAGACATAACATCATTTATACGTTAGCTCATGAAAACTTTGATCACCTCATTAACAATTTAGTGTGTGGACTTGGCCATGACAAAGGCTGATGTCACTGGCCAGCATCAGAGGCCATAGATAGTGGTCCATTAGTGTTAAAAAATACAAATGTGCATGGTTAAAATCCATGCCTAGTAGCCCATCAGTGTTTTAAAATATATAGTGGGCAACATTGAAAGCTTTAGTCAGTGGCCATGGCTAAAGGCCATAGCTAGTGCCCATCAATATGTTAGAATATACAGTCTGCACAGCCAAAGACTGTGGCCACTGGCTAGTACTGTGTTGAAGACCATGGCTAGTGGCGGTTAGTGTATATAATATACAGTGGGCATGGCCGAAGACCATAGCTAGTGTCTGGTTAGTGTTGTATAATACCCAATGGGCATGGCCGAAGGCCATCTCTTATTGCATTATGTTATTTTAAAATATACAGTGGACATGGCCAAAAGATGTACAAACTGCTCATGGTCAAAGGGCGTGTCTAGTGAGGCCCATTTGCATGATATGATATGATAGTTTATTTATATAGCGCCTATACACAATGTGTTTCAAAACACTTCAAGGCGAGGGAGGGAACAAGGGAAAATACAATGACATTCTTACAGGCCATGCAAAGTAAGGATGTGAAATTAACTATCGTACTCAACCTGACGACACTTCAGATAGAGCTAAGACATAGATAACAAAAGGGGGGATCGGGAGGGATAGGGAAACAGACAGGCGACTACCATACTAGGCCAGACGACATTTCTGGTAGAGCCGGAGAAAACAAAAGGTGAGGGAGAGGGGTGCAGAAAGGGATGGGGGAACAAAACAAGCGACTATTGTACTAGGCCTGATGACATTTCAGATAGTGCTGGAGGGGGGGCAAATAAGGGAAGGAGGGAGGAGAAAGACAAGGTTGCTATCATACTAGGTCCAGGGACAATTCTGATAGAGTAAGCGGATAGAAGAAAGTAAGGGGAGGAGGAGATGAGGGGAGGAGATAGGAACAGGGAGAAAGGGAGAGGAGGAAAGAACAGAGAGTAAGCAGACAAAAAGAGTGAGAAGCAAGGGGGGGAGTGAATACAATTGCAGAAGTCAGTAGTAACACATAATGTCCCAAGCCTGGATAGAAGATGATGATGGGAACAGCATGATTCAGGGCCACCATGAGAAAGGGTGACACACCGTAAATCAATGAAGTCCATGAAAGTCATATCCAGCATTGGCCACAAGACGGTGATGGTGAAACCAGAATGTATCAGGACAGACTGCTGCAGAAGTAGGCTGGAGGGGTTTCTCAAGAAAATAACGTGGTGCACGAAAATAATGTGCGCATGAAAGCCAAACACTTCCGCACTTAGAGAAAAATAATTACAGGGAACATTGCCGCTGACCAATACAACTCATGCCCTGGCTGAACTGGTTGGGTTTAGATGGGTCCTGGATACGTTTAAATATTTGAGCATAACTATTTCTTGTACACATCGCGCTTTGCTTGCTGAAAATCAAGAGGTATATTTACTGACACTGACAGATAAGCTGGGCCTTTGGGCTAGACTCCCTATCTCGTTGCATGGTAGGCTCTTTCTACTAAAGATGAATGTAGTCCCAAAACTACTGTACTATTTTACCAACCTCCCTGTTTGGCTGGGTCATGCGTTCTTTGATAGGTTGAGATCCCTGGTAATTGGATTTGTGTGGTGTGCCGGATCCCCGCGGATGAGGTTGGAGGGTCTGACTAGACCGTTTTAACAAGGCGGCATGTAAGCCACTGACTTCGAACTATACTATGAGATTTGCCAGGCACAATTCGCAGGCTATTGGTATTCTCCACAGGAGCGCGTAATACATACGGCCCTTGAAAAATACAGCGACTCTCCTTCGAACCTGAGAACAGTTGTTCTTGCCAACCAACATGCGGAGAAGTGCACATTCGACCCCGGTCGCACAACGGTAAACGCTTGGGCCAGATTGTTTAAAAGACTTGGAATCTCTATCTATGTTAGACTATATAGTGGACACAGCCAAAAATTGTAGCCACTGGTCTGTATTGTGCTAAAGTCAATGACTAATGTTTGATCAGTGTATATAATATACAGTGGACACAACTGAAAGCTGTAGCCCCTGGTGAAGGCCAAAGTGTATGGTTGGTGGTCTGCTATTGTTTTAAAATATACAGTGCACATGGGTGGAGACTTTAGCCAGTGTCCATGACTGAAGGCCATTTTTAGTACTCATTAATGTGATAAATATATTTGACAATGCACACTTACAATGGCTGAAGGACGTCCTTAATGACGGTTACTGTTGTAATGTAATAAATGATGTCATCAGTGATGTGATCTGTGATGTCATCATTGTGGTCATGGGCTGCGCAACAGGGGGCACAATTTTAAGGTGACTTTAGCTGAATTTCAGGGGTTTTAGTGTGTAAGTTATCACCTTAACGTCCCTGCAACTAAAGCTTTTTTCCTTGAATTTCAAAGGTTTTGTTCCAATGTATTGCTTACCTTAATGTCCCTGAAACTAAAGTTTTTTCCTTCAATTTCAAGTTTTTTTTTTTATTCCATACATAATTGACATCAATGATACAGACAATTGAGCTCATGAAAATGATGTATCATGTCTACAAAGTAAAATAAAAATAAATTGTCTAAGCACATTCACCACAAATAAACCTATTCGTAACAAACCTTTTTTTTGCATATGTGCTTAACTTTTTAAAGTGTTTACATTTATATATAATGTTGCTGAATAGAAAGATATTTAAGTGCTACTGTAACTGTTTACAAAGACTACACTCAATATATACACATTCCACAAAAAATGAAGCCGCCTCTCTGAACCCCTCTAGCATTTCTATTACCTATTCAAATAGAGTGATCCAATGTTACAGATGTTTGGAAACTCTGGCTGTTGCTAGCAGCACCTTTAATGGATGGGGGTTGATTCTGCACAAAATCCGTGCACAGCTACTGTGAAGATATAAGACCACATATAAGCCAAAAAATGCAGCAGCCCAGTATGGTCCAGACCATCTCATGCAATTTCCAATATGGATCATTCACATAATCCCAGGAAACATGCACCAAATGATTTATCAAAACTGATGTTCCCAAGCTTTCTGACAGAATATTAGAAGGGGGGCGTCTTACTGTTTCCTTGCACAATGTTAGGCATGTTCAAATGTCCAACTGGTGAGCAAAACATAAAATAACAAACATTACAAATCTAAAAAGACAATGGCCCTCATTACGATACTGGCGCTAAACATGGCGCTATTAGCACCATGGTTGGTGCCGGTATCGTAACTTGTCCGCCATGGTGAAATGGGGAAATACCACCCCATTCCAAGGTTGGCGGGCGGTATTTCCCCATTTCCCCATGGCCCTTCCCCATTCCGATTTTTGCCCCATAGGGAAAAATGGGAATGGTGAAGGCGCTAAGTACGGTACCCCAAATTGCGGTACCATACTTACCGCGAAGGTCCCTTTGCAGGTCCCTACTTTATCAGCTGGTCTAGACCAGCCGTTAAGGTCGGGTCCCGCAAAGGGACCTCGTAATTAGGCGCTAATGGGTTAACGGTTCCGCAGCCTTTTACGGCGCCGTTAACCCATTAGCGCCAGGGTCGTCATGAGGCCCACTGCCACAAAAAATGAAGCCTCCTCTCTGAACCTATCGAGCATGTCTAATGACACTTCAAATAGAGTGTTCCAGTGCTGACAGTGTTTGTAGGCTGGCTGTTGCTACCGGCAGTTTTAATATGTGGAGGTTGATTGATATAATCCAAAAAAGGCTAAAAATACATCTTTACAAGACTACTGCCCACGTTTATATATCTACACAAGCTAAAATAACAAATAATGACAAAGTACAAAGCACAAGACAAAGGACAGAGGTATAGGAAAAAAACAGATAAAAAAGAATGGATAAATCAAGGTACTGATTTTAAAAGTTCCTCAAGGTTTCCAAAGAAGTTCACACACAAAGAGACAAAAAGAGATGACAGAAAACAGAAATGAGGTGCTTGGGAAAGGAGTATAACTGCAGTTACGAAATACAGCCAACCAGAATTTGTTTTACATACACACAGGTACGCATAAACACAATGGGCCTCATTACGAGGTATTCCGGTAGCCATGCCGCTATTGGCGGCATGGCTGCCAGCAAAACCGCATCCGTGTCCATGTCCTCGGAATGAGGACTTACCGGACCATTCCGAGTTCGGATGGCCCGGTAATTCCTCACTCGAGGACACGGACACGGTTCATCCCCATTCCCATTTCAGCCCCCATAGGGCTGAATGGGAATGGGAGAGGGAGTAAACAACGGGCCATTACGAGATGGCCCGTTCTTTGCTCCCTCTTCCCCTCGCGGGACCCGGTATGCACGCCTGGTTTTCCCAGGCGTGCTTAACGTGTCCCGCGAGGGGACCTCGTAATGTGGTGGAACGGGTTGAACGGCGCCGCAGCCTTTTACGGCGCCGTTTAACCCGTTCCACCAGGGTCGTAATGAGGCCCAATGTATTTGTGCCTAAATTATTAACCAATCGCCTAAATCAACAAGAAAATGTGCCTGTAGGTAGCCATAGACACGCAGAGGAAAGGCCCACTCACTGTGAAAGCTGCATTGAGGCAGCTATGCAGCTTCATGCCTATTTGTAACCAGTTATCGGATCATGTAACAGTTTTGCATTTCCACCATATCTTGAATGTGTTCATGTTTCTAATGTTATCCAAGTAGACAGTTTAAAGTACAATTAGTACCCGACAAGGGAAAATCAGATTGTTACAAATATTCTGATTGGCCCTCACCTGTTCCTTAGTATCCAGACAAAGCACCAGTCACCACTACATACCTTGGTGTTTGTTCTGTGAGTCGCTGCCATGGAAAGAGAGAAGGGACTACATGTGTTCCCTTCTCCCTTTCCAGTAGTACCTTTAGGGGCCGATTCATGGAACAAACGTGCGCCGAAAATCTACGCGCAAGCAGGCGCAAGCAGGCGCAAGCGGAAAAAAAGAGGCGCACGCGCACGCGTGCGATTCATGGAAGTCCCTGCGCGTGTCTTCCTCGGGATGTGCGCCAAACCCGTGCATGGCGCACACGTCACTGCAACATCCCGAAAGACGTGCGCGACGCGCACAGTGAAAGCGCACAACCTCTGCGCATACACTAGAAAGTGGGCGGAACACGGGGCGTAACGCGCGGAATGGGGAACAACTTGCGAAAACAAGGGCGTAACTGGGGATGTACTGCAGGGAAGCAGAGGGAACGCCCACACGCACCCGAACCGAATAGGGCAAAGCCACGCACAGCGAAAGACACGCACAAGCCGATACACGTCCGCCACACGAAGGCAGGCGGTAGCGTCCCTGCGCATTACAAAAGTGGCAACATACAGCAATTGTGCGAGCGGGGCACGTGTATTTCGGGGTTGCGCGGGAAGTCACACACGCGATTGAGCGGGCTACGTGTATTACAGGGGTTCGCGTGAACTTTTTCACGCGATCGGGCCTGGGGGAGCATGCTACGTGTATTTCAGGGGTGCGCGGGAAGTTCCACACGTGAATAGCCTGGGCGCGTGTATTTCAGGGGTGCGCGGGAAGTTTTACACGCGAATAGCCTGGGCGCGTGTAGAATTTCTCGCGCACCCCTGAAATCCACGTACCCAGCCCAATCGCGTGTAGAATTTCTCGCGCACCCCTGAAATCCACGTACCCAGCCCAATCGCGTGTAAAACTTCCCGCGCACCCCTGAAATACACGCGCCCAGGCTATTCGCGTGTAAAACTTCCCGCGCACCCCTGAAATACACGCGCCCAGGCTATTCGCGTGTAAAACTTCCCGCGCACCCCTGAAATACACGCGCCCAGGCTATTCGCGTGTAAAACTTCCCGCGAACCCCTGAAATACACGCGCCCAGGCTATTCGCGTGTAAAACTTCCCGCGAACCCCTGAAATACACGTAGCACGCTCCCCCAGGCCCGATCGCGTGAGGAACTTCACGTGAACCCCTGAAATACACGTAGCCCGCTTGCCGTGCTGGTACAGGGTTAGCGCAGCCCTTTGCGCTGGATTGGGGATTTTGATGGCTTTTCCCTGCGCGGAAGGCGTTCTTGGGGGCGTAACTGGCGCTGCTGGAAGGTCGCTGCGCCACTGCGCGCCACGGCTGGTTTTGGTGGCTGGAATCCATGAATACGCTGTGCGCGGAAATGGGTTTTGGCGCACGCAGCTGGCGCAGGAATTCGCATGCGCACACTGTGCGCCAGCCGCGTGCGCCACTTGTGCGCTGAATTCTATGAATTACCCCCTTAATGTGTGGAGGTTGATTACGAACAACCACCTCTCACAGCTACAGTGAAGATATAAGACCATATATAAACCGAAAAAGGCTGCAGCCCACTGTGGGCCAGACCATCTCCTGTAATTTCCAATACACATCATCCACATCATCCCATAGGACTCTCACCAGATGATTTATCATGATTGATGTTCCCAAGCTTTCTGACAGAACATTAGAATGGCCACAACTTAATAACTGTGTACAAAGACTACACTAAATATATCTTAAAATAAATCTTTACAAGACTACTGCCCATATGTATATATATGTAATGTCCTTTTGGGTATTTTTTTACACAGAGCGTTCCGTGTCTGAACCTGTGCATATGTGCGCGCCCTAACTCAATTCTCGCTACATGAGTGGGGTTGCTGCTGCTGGTGTCAGACTATGCTGTGGACTGGGCTGGGATCTCTCGCATTTACAAGTGAATGCAGCTAAACTAACCCATCCTGTTGGTGGTTTTACGTGTGCCCGAGGACGCATGAACGATCATCATACGTTAGGTGTGTTGTTTTGGTTTGCTTGTCTCTCTTGTCAGTCATGTGTATCCACTACGCTTAATATATCTCTCCACATCAGATCTCCAGTCCTTCTGTGACCGTCCTGTTAGCTACAGGTCGGCACTCCGCTTCTGGCCTCTCCATTGGACTGCATTTTTTGCTTTTTTTCTATTTTGTATTTTGGTCAGCGGCTCCACGCAGACATGCATAACGCCTTGGTAGCAGCCCGGCTACTTCAGGCTAAAGACCTTTTTAGTGAACAACAGGATCTTTCAGTCACTTTGCCCACTAATGGGACTAATAAAAAGACTAACGCTAATATCAGCAAGGAAGTGACTTTACTAAAGGAACTAGAGAAACTACGGAGAAAGGAAATATCCAAATGGTGGGAGGAACATTCTCTTCAAAACTATCTTGATATTGGCAGGATCCCTCGTGGTTTACGTATTATGACTGCTCCCTCCTTCGAGGACCAAGACCTGCTCATGTTGCAAGAATGGGGCAAAGCCAGTAAAGGCTGTTCTGCTAAGTTCTTCTCAATTTTGGTGAAATATGCCAAATTGGATCATGAGTTGGCTCTAAAAGAATTGGCAATAACAGAGATGGAACTTACCGAAATTCCATCTACAGAGGAAGGGAACCAACTACGTATCAAAATCGATGAAGCCTTAATCTCCTATGAAGATGAGATAAAACAACGGAAGCATAGGAAATTTCTCAGGGACAAAATAGACTATGAGACAGGACGTGTGTTTACGTTTGCCAAACGCTTCAACTCCCTACGCAAAAATACTCAGTAAGCAGCCCCTCAGTCAAGTGATCTAGGTGCTGCTACATTGGAGTCTGATATTTCTGCGTCTGAAACCGATGAACCCATAACAAGACTGAATTTTTTAGACGAGATGCGACTGCTGTGTCAGGATGGGAAAAACCAAAAAAGAGGTAGGGGTCGTGGCAACGTGCAAGGAAGAGGAAAAGGAAAGAAATCAAAGGTAGGAAGACTACACTCCGAGGCCGACGTGGGAAATGGCTCAATGGGGCATCAACAGGGCAGATCAATGCGCTCTGGGATAAAAAAATGATGACAGATACCATGAATTGCTGTCAAATCATCAATCTTTCTTCCCATGTCCTTACGAAATCTCAAACCTGGCTTCTCTCCTTGGGTCTCAATTTTTGTCCCGCTTTGGGTTTTGATTATGTACAAGCACACATCGATCTTGATAAATTCCTACATAAAATTAAACTCAAGAAGTTTTTTGCTACCAATTCCACCGTCCTGAAACATCCGACATCACGCACTGGTGGTACTGATCTTCTTATCTCAGATATTCCATCACTCATGGATCTTGCATGCCTCGATGATGACAAGTTTGAACCACATAACTTTAATTTCCTTGATTTTGACATTAATCCCAATTGGGATATACATACTAAACTTAAGAGCAAATCAAGATTTACATCTCAGTTTTCAGTGGGGGGGTTGCATTGAGGCATTCCATGATCTCTGTGTCAGTGACTTTAGAAGTTTGCGGCGAAAAAAAAAGTATCACCAAGCAGAATCTTACTCTGGCACAATGCTTGGCTATTGGAGAACTCCAACAACTCTCAAATATTGACATCAAACCTGCCGACAAGGGCTCCAACATTGTGATCCAAGACAGAGCCAAATATGTTGCTTAGGCTAATCGGCAACTACGTGACCATTTGTGTTACACCAAGCTTTCCAAGGATCTATTTCCAGAAATACGATCAGACCTTACTGATCTCTGTACTAAGTGGGCCAACGAAGATCTATTAGAGGATGATTTGATTCAATTTCTCATCCCTGCATGCTATACTATCCCAACCATTTATTTTCTTCCCAAAACGCACAAGTCACTTAAATATCCCCCCGGTAGGCCTATTGTTACTCTATGTGGCTCACTATTAGAACATCTGTCTCAATTTATCGATGAGACACTATTTCCATTTGTATCAGTGTTGCCATCCTACCTAAGGGATACTAAAGACTTTTTGCAACATATTACTAACACACCTTGGGAGGAGGGTTTGATACTGGCTACACTTGATGTGGTTTCTTTATATACCCCTATTGACCACACTGTAGGTATTAATGCATGTAAATACTATTTGGACACCCGCTCACTTAACTACCTTGGGCACAGCTCTATGATTTTGGATATGCTTTTGTTCTGTCTAAGTAACAATGTTTTTTTGTTTGAGGGGTCCTTTTTCCGTCATGTTAGGGGGACTGCCATGGGCAGTACCTTTGCCCCGGTTTATGCTAATCTCACTATAGGGTGGCGGGAGGCTACATTTCTATCTGATTTAATTTCATCTTGTTTTCTGACAAAGATTATTTCTTGGTGGCGGTACATTGACAATGTTTTTATTTTTTGGAAGGGCACCGAGAGTGATTGGCTATTATTTGTTAAAAGTATCAACATTAACAAGGCCAACCTTAGCTTTATGGAATACCACAGTCCTAGTGAAATTGTCTATCTGGATGTCATTATAATGCTTGATAGTTCAGGTATACATACGGCTCGCCATAAGAAATCTTCTAACACCGGTCTGCCCCTTCTTGCTAACAGTTGATACCCTCACCTCATGTAAGAAATCCATCCCCAACAGTGAATTTATCCGTTTTCGACAGAATTGCACTACTATTGCGGGGTTTGATCACCACTGTGCCTTGGCAGCCTCTGACTTTGTGAAACAAGGGTATGATAGGAGAACCATTTAAACGGCCTATGTCAAGGCACGTGGACTGTCTAGAGAAAAACTATTATATGATACCAACTCTGTGAAATCAATCACCATTGATGAACCCAGACTGATCATCTCATTCGACACTGCCTCCAATAACATTCGTAAAATTATTGAAAAACATTGGCGTGTCCTTACTTTAGACAATGATCTTGGACCTATATTGTCTAAACATCCCACTGTGACTTATGAACGTGTCCCTTCCCTTAGAGACAAACTTGTGTCAAGCTTTTTGTCTCCAGCAGAAAATAATCAGCCTGCTACGTCCTGGCTCTGCGCATCTCCTATGGGGTTTACCAAATGTATGAAATGCAAAGCTTGTGCTCATGCCACTGTATTGAAGTCATTTGAACACCCAGTCACTAAAACATTTTATAAGATCAAACATTTTATCAATTGTGACACTACTTTTGTGGTGTACGTTCTCTCGTGCCCTTGTATGAAATGGTACATTGGCAGTACGACATGTCAACTCAAACTGAGAATCCTTCAACATCTCAGAGCCATTAAGAACTCTGATCCAGCGTACCCGATGGCCAAACATTTTAAACAGGAACATGGGAACAATTTTAATCTGTTAACATTCTTTGCAGTGCCACATGTACCGATTCACCCCAGAGGCGGTGATCGTGTTCTGAAACTAAGACAACTGGAAACAAGATTTATCCTGGACTTTGATACCAAGCATCTAAAGGGACATAATGTAAATGAGGAATTGTATACATTTCTGGGCACTTAGTGTATCCTCCCTCATGCCTCTCTAAAACCATGGATTATGATTTTCTCCTTTCTCCTTTTTATCTTATCTTGTTTCTGTGCACTCATGTCGATTGATGACTTTATTCTGTTCTTCTATGGGGTTTTTCTTTGGTCTTTGCTATGATTCTTTTTAATTCTTTTATATTGATTTTTCTTTATTGATTAGGCTGCTCATCTTTGCAACCTGTAAGGGAGTGCTATCCATCTTGGTCCTTATTTATGGTTTTTCTTATCGCTGGTTTTTCTATTTCTGGGGCATCGGCTTTCTGTCTTTTCTCATTTGTTCTTTGGAGGTCTACCTTATCTGCTGCATCCTATGGATTTTACAATCGTTGAATATGTTTTATCTTGACATTTGTATTGTGATGCTTTTACATAATTTTAAGGTCATGATTATTGCCAGTGGCGTATTTTATCTCCAGGATTAATCCTGTCATTTTGCCCTTGCACTTTACCTTGGCCTGTACTATTTCAGGCTTTGATGAGGCATACGTCATTTGTGGAATACTACGTGTACCTATATTATGTCTTACATAACATTAGCCCTAACGTGGCTTCAAAGCAGCGACTACATTTTCAAATGAGTTACATTGGCTGGTCTGTATAGCAAATTGAATCCTTGTATTATCTTATATTGAGACGCACAATTGCTTTACTATGATCTGTGCTGGTCTGTATATTGTTGTTACAACTGTTTCTACTCTTGTATATACAGACTGAATAACTTGCCTACTCAGGTTTCAGTATATTCAGTATGTGGTTGCCTTGGACCATGTCTTGATGTGTTGGCTTTTCATTGCATTTCTCCGAATGGCGGTGATTTCACTTCCATGTCTGCACTTTAGTCCTATGCATCCTCATTGCATTGCCCCCCTTGTGGTGGTTTTTTGCATTTTTCATTTCCGCACCAGCACTTTAGTTCTGTGTACCTTTTATAAACCTAATATGTTTTTTTCATTGTCTTTCTATGTGCATGTATATCTGATATTTGTGGACGTCTTTGCCACATTCGCGTATGAATATGTATATTTAGCATCACTACATGTATATTGACTTCAATGCTATTTTTATCCATTTGATGCCATCTGTTCATATATTCTTAGTAATATATAAGCAGTATGCGCTTAGTCTGTGGTATTGTCCCATGATCGATTTTCACATAGGCTTGACTGAAGCTCTATATGTACATTGATGTGTATGATTCTCTTCCATCATGGCCGCCATTGTTTCTATTCATTGTCCTGATACTCTCAGATTTGATAGACAGAGTTGTAGGACTGCCATGTTTTCTGTGTGACACAAATACCAGCCTACCTTTTCTCCCTTCACGTGATCAAGCACTCAGTGTAGCGCGAAATGCATTGTGTTTGTAGGTCGCGCACCACGGCGTCCTGCTTTGTCTGTGTGTATGTTGCTGCTCATTTTTGGTTGTATATTGATGTACAACTTTTTAAACATTAAAAAGAACTTCCGTATTTACTACACGTGGTTTCTTGGTCCATTTTTTGGAGTTTGCATTTTGCATCTGGCCCGCGGGAGTGCGGTTCGCCTTTTTCCTTTGGAGATATATATATATATGTACACAAGCTAAAATAACAAAAAATGACAACGTACGAAGCACAAGACACAGGACAAAGTTATAGGAAGACGAAAGGTAAAAAAAAAACATTGATAAATCAAGGTACTGCTTTTAAAAGTTCCTGAAGGCTTACAAAAAGGTTCACCCACCAAGAGACAATAACCAATGACAGAAAACAGGAACAAGGTGCTTGGGAGAGGGATATATCCAATGTTACATGATATAGTGAACCAGAATGCCTTTCCCGTACACGTGGGTATGTCCAAATGCAATGGAGGGTTTGTTGCAGGTGGTGGTGATCTCCATCTACGAACGGAATGGGACCCATGCATTTTTCTTTTGTGATGTTCGTGCGATTTCCCATTGTCATCAACAACGCCATTGTAGTAGACTAGCAGTAGATCATTAATCGTTATAGATGTTCTCAAGCTTTGAGACGGAACATTGGAAGGCCTGCGGCGTATAGTTTTGTTACAGATGTGCAAAGTACCTCCTCTGCATCTTTTGTGGAACAGTGTTTTTTAACTTTAAAGAAGGCCAACTGTTTGCAGTGGTTTTCATCCCATTGCCTTCTTCCTCAGTGCCGATGGATTACAAAACCAAATGATAATGTCATCACTACTGGCACTTTTGTAGTCGGACATGTTGGAATGTCCAACCGGGGAGGTATATGTAAAACAATAAAAATGACAACACTAATAGACAAAGCCTCAAAAAGTGAAAAAGGGAACATTACTAGGGCCAAGTCTTAGTGTTTTCTTGCACAATGTTTGACATATTCAAATGTCCCACGGGTGACAAAAACATAAAATAACAAAAATGACAACTCTAATGATACAATGCCACAAAAATGAAGCTGCCTCTCTGAACCTCTCTAGAATTTCTAGTAACTCTTCAAATAGAGTCTTTCAATGCTGCAGATGTTTGAAGACTCTAGCTGTTTCAAGCAGCACCTTTCATAGGTGGAGGGTGATTATGCACAATCACCGCTCACAGCTACAGTGAAGATATAAGACTTGATTTAATCCAAAAAATGCTGCAGCCCAGCATGAATCTAAGTGATTTGATCGTGGCTAAAACTACCGCGGCTGAAATGACCGCATTCAAAAGGTTCGCATTACCAAAAGTTTGCATGCTAACATTAGTACAACAAATGCTAGAAAAAAGAAAACTACTGTTTATAAAAAGACTTCCTGTTACGACCAAGTCGAAACAGCAATATGATTGGGTAACAAAATGTGCGACAAACATAAACCAGGAAGTAGAAACATTATCAAGGCAGTTAGGACGGTTAAACTGTCACTTGTGGATACTGTGAGAGAAAGGACAGAGAGTTACACAAGCTGCACATATTTCACTAACTAACGATTCAGCAAAAAAACAATTGTATTCACGGTAAGAAAAGAATATGAACATTTATAAACAATGATGGACGATATATATAATGGTAGAAAAATAAGGAATAGTATTTATTTCAATGCCGTAGGTTATGAGTAGAATGGAAAAGGCAAAATATTTAATTCAGATGAAAGGGAGTAGGTGACTACACCATGCAGGATATTTATATACGATAGAAAGGAGAAGAGGAGAAAAAACATGGTGGAAGTGCACAGAGTACAAAAGATATAATTGTAGAGGCAGAGTTTGTACAAAATATGATTTAGTAGAGTATGTAAGAGAGCACAACCATGCTCCGAACAAAAGCAAAATCGAAGTGAAAGAGAGACTAATGGATTTAAAAAGAAAGGCAAACACAGAAGTGGGAAGCAGTGGGGATATTGTACGACAGATATTACGCGAAGTACCACAACATTTAGGCCAAGAGATGCCAAGTGCAAAACATTTGAAGCAACAAAGTGTATATCAGTGGACAGCGAAAGAAAATAAACCCCTGCTACCTAAAAATATAAATGATGTGGTAATCCCAGACAATTTACGTGTAACACATGAAGGCCAGCAATTCTTGATTTACGAAAACGGCAATGACACAAAAAAATACTTCATATTTACAATGGAAAACAATATTGAACGTCTTAAAATGAGCAAAACATGGATTATGGACGGCACATATAAAATGCTGCCCTAAACCAATTTCCCAGCTATACAATATTCACGTTAACATATGAAATGACTATTTCCCAACTGGTCTACATACTAATGAGTAATACAAGCAAAAAAATGTATAAGGAAATATTTGAATACATAAGAAATCAAATGAGCAGCAGGGAATCATACCCACAAAAGTGCATAATGGATTTTGAATTAACTGCAATGAAGGCCATTAAATTAAGTTTCAAAGACATGCAAATACAAGGGTGCTATTTCCACTTCAATCAGGCAGTATGGAGAAAATTACAGAAATATGGACTACAAACTAATTATGTTAATGACAGTGAATTTCAATATTATGTGAAAAAAATATGCGCACTGACTTTTGAACCAGTATATCATGTAATCTCATCTTATGAAACAACAATAAAAGAACCATATTATCATAATCATGATGATGAATTAAAACATTTTTTAAATTATTTTGAGGAAACATAGGTTGGAGGACAGACACGATAGGGAAGAAAACAACCCAAAATAAAAATAGACTACTGGAATTGCTATATTAAGCGGCAGCCCAAAAACAAGCAACAAATTAGAAGGATGGCATCATGCCATGAACATGGCAGTGGGCCACCACTAACCCACACTTTGGAAATTCATCACCACTTTACAAAATGAACAAAAAGTTCAAGAAATAGCCATAGAACAAACAATCAGTGGGAAAAAACAACTAAAAAAAACATAGCAAAAGCATATAAAATATTTCAAAACTAAAAGAAAGAACAGAAAATTACAGCACCCCAACGTTAACAGACTACCTGAGCAGCCCGGCATTTAATGTAAACTTCATTGTATTTTAAGCGATGTAAATAAAAAAAACGATGTCAAAAGCATACATGTAAATACATTTCTGCACAAAATACATGAAAAGTATACATAAACCAACAAAATAATATCACCAAATGGTTAAAAAAAAGGAACACAAACATTAACTAATGAACAAAAATGTTATTACTTACGTTTCTGTCGGTTAATGATGAATCCAAAGTTGTAAGCAAAGAAAAGTTCAAATCCAAACTAAAAGCACATCCATTAAAATAAAAAGCAATCCCAAATCGCATTCAAGTTTAAAACCAATCCAGAAATAGAAAAAGTACAAAAAAATCCACAAAAACCAAGACCGTGAGAGAAAGAGCTCTGCCTGAGACGAAATCAGACGGACAAATGCAAAATAAAATGGCTGGTGGAAGTGCCCGAAAGCATGGAAAAAGCAATTATAAACAGAATAAGTTGAACAAAAAAAGATGTGAGTGCTGTCTAGTGACA
Source organism: Ambystoma mexicanum (assembly GCF_040938575.1). Classification (NCBI taxonomy): domain Eukaryota; kingdom Metazoa; phylum Chordata; class Amphibia; order Caudata; family Ambystomatidae; genus Ambystoma; species Ambystoma mexicanum. The sequence goes on along the minus strand of NC_090928.1, from coordinate 467,256,382 downwards.
TTAATAGATATTAAATTAATGGTTTCATAAGTTTAACAGTTATACAATTTTCAAAAGATTAGCTATGGTGCCATCTAGTGGCCAATGCATAAACAAATAATAAAAAGTTAAGAAAGCAAATTATGGTTTGTATTACTTCATTTAAACTACTTAAATATATATAACAGATTTAAACCATAAAAATGAAAGAAAAAAGGAACAAAAAGAAGAAGAATCGGAGAGAAAAACAAAGGGAAAGGTAAATGGAAATGACACACAGGCAAGTCAAACTTTTGTAATTTAGATAATTTAGTACTCTTGTATTTAGAACTTTTGGTCTTTGCGACCATTTCTTGTCAGTAAAACGTCCTATAACACCCAGCATGGGCCAGACCAGCTTGTGCAATTTCCAATCCACATCATCCACATCATCCCATAGGACTCTCAACAAATTATTTCTCATAATTGATGTTCCCAAGCTTCATATCCCATTACATGGTGATATTTTTTCAGTTACACAATGCTGGAGTATCTTCAACAGAATAAAGACACTATTAGTACCCCAGGATGAAGTGGATGAAGACTACCAGCAGATGTATTACATCAGAAAGAAAAGAACCTGGGAAAGCCTCTTGCTCATCCAAGTGGTACTGCTGGAGATAGAAGCAGCACATCTGTAGACACTTCATGAAAAGCCTCCACTCTGAACCACTGTAGCATTTCTCATAACTCTTCAAATAGTGTTCCAGTGCTACCAGTTTTTGAAGACACTGGCTGCTGCTAGAAGCACCTTTAATCGGTGGAGGTTTCTTATACACAACCACTGCTCACAGATACACTTAATATATAACCATGTAACACTGTTTCCACCACCTCACTTCCTGGTGCCACCGTGATATTTTGGCAGGCAGCAAAATGTTACATCCCCATTCCTGTGGATTCTATGTGAATGCAGTCACTGAAACCCCAGCACTGTAGCTAATGGTGCTGGTGCTTTAGTACAAACACTGCCATTAGGGGCCTGAACTCCCAGCATATTACACCTACCAAGAGTTCCGAACCCCCACCAGCAAACTCTTTGTTTGTCGGTCCAGAAAGAGTGCCAGTACATTGCTACCTGATGTGTTGGGCCCAATTACAAAGATACTATCAAAAGGAAAATGGACCCAGACACTCTCAGTCATCCCTGTCCATCAGAATTGAAGCCAACAACACAAATAGCTTTACCTTTTTAACTCAACATCAAAAATGCACAGGTATGGTACAGTCACACTGCGTTGTATAAATAATTGTGCTCCAATAGAAAACAAAAATGCGTTTTTCAGATTTACAATATCTATAAACTGTTGCCAAATGTTCCTATCTTTTTTGGCAATACTATTTACTAAAACAAACACAAAATCTGCAATGTCACACTTCACTCCTAGAATGCTTCTTTCCTAATAAACAATTTCCAAAAATGATTCCCACCCATTTCCTACATATAAAGCAAGACCACTTCATTGTTAGCTCATACTTTAATTACCTTAATAACAATTGAGGCCATAGACTTGACCATGACAAAGGCTGGGGTCACTGTCCAGCACCAAAGGTCATAGGTAGTGGCTAGTTAGTATTAAAAAATACCACTTTGCATGATTAAAAGTGATGCCTAGCAGCCCATCAATGTTTAAAAAAATACAGTGGGCAACGTTGAAAGCTGTAGTCAGTGGCTGTGACTAAAGGCAATAGCTAGTGCCCATTAATATGTTAGAACACACAGTTGGCACAACCAAAGGTTGTGGCCACTGGCTAGCATTGTGCTCAAAACCATGGCTAGTGTCTGGTTAGTGTATATAATATACAAAGTGGGCATTGCTGAAAGCTATAGCTAGTGGCTAGTTAGTGTTGTACAATACAAAGTGGGCACGGTCAAAGCCATTGCGTATTGCATTTTACAGTGGACATTGACAAAAGTTGTACAAACTTCTCAAGGTGAAAGGCCATGCTAGTGGCCCATTTATATGTTAGAATATATAGTCGGCACTGCCAAAGATTGTGGCCACTGGCCAGTATTGTGCTAATGTCCATGGCTAGGGCTTGATCAGTGTTTATAATCTATAATTGGACACAGTTGAAAGCAGTATACACTGATAAATGCCAAAACTATGGTTGGTAGCATGTTAGTGTTTTAAAATATTCAGTGCAATGGTAGACATATTCTAATATCGAACTGGTGACAAAAATATAAAATAACAAAAATGACAACTCTAAAAACACAATGCCACAAAACATGAAGCCGCTCCCTGATCACTATAGCATTTCTAATAACTCTTCAAATAGTGTGTTCCAATGCTGCAGATGTTTGTATTTTTGTTATATGTTTTGCATTATAATGAGCAACACTCCTAATAGCAATAAGCCCAAAGCCAAGCAGTCATTCCTGCATTAGATAATGCCCCACGGTCTTTATTAAAGCCCTCATGTTGGTCAGACCTGTAACTATAAACATGATCAATATTCACCTTAACTGCATGGAAGAACCAGTGTGCCCCGTAAACTGGCATTCACAGCTGCCAATATTTGTGTATCAAGTAGAAGTAGAGTAACAATAACATTAACAAAATCAGTATGTTTCCAATTTTAAAATGTTGCACATGGAAACCTCTAATAAGCCATCCCAACATTTTACAAGCTAATTTATGTTGTAAAACTTGACTGCTAAGCACATACTGCACCTGCATTTATTAGGGCAATTTGCACCACAAAATCCATACAATTTCTATTTCACACAATACCAGTTTGCACAACTAATACCATTCATATATTCTTTATGAATATATATTTAAAAATAACCACACAGAAACACACTTCAGCAAACCATTTTCTTTTTACAGCACACACATTTTCAAATCACCCAACACCAAAAAACTATTTTTAAAACAAGCACATTTTCATATCACCCCAAAGAAAAGCACTTTAATAAACACCATAAGTGATAATAAAACCATTGTACATAAAATCACATTTCTACTGCTCTGTCATCATTCCTTTATTTTGAGTGCCGGTAGTATACTTAATGATTCTATATCATGCACCTTACTGAAATGCATTTTCTTTCCTAATAAACAACTTTCAACAATTGTTCCCATCCATTTTCTACATGTACAGCAGGACAACTTCATTTTTAACAAATACAGTAAAAAAGCAAAATAAATGAAGAGGCCCATTATCAACATATTATCAAACAAATCGTTCAACAAAACAATGACAAACAACTGATTAATGCCAATCATATGTTGTCACAGGTAACATGAACTGCACAGTGTGAGTTATGCAGCCAAAATGAGAAAAGTAGACAACATGGGGAGTGTCATACTTTCCAAAATCAAAACCAGAAAAAGAGGACTATATTCTAAGAAAACTAATAAAATGGCCAACACATATTCACTGCAACCTTTCACACGGAAGTACACATTCATAACATTAACACCAGCCAATTAGAGACACCAAAACACATCCAAAACCCTGCCCAGCAACACATGTAGCCACGGATATTCAACGTGGCTACAAAGATTACTTTTTGCAGTAACTACATGTACATTTTCTAAAAAAAAAAAAAACGAATCCAGCCTTCAAAACTTCAAATAAGACAACACCTGAGCACACAAAATAACACACACAGATACAATTCTGTGCTATATCATCCACAGAACAATATGATTATTGCACAGAAAATGTATGTTTATACAGGAAAGCACAACAAGAACTCCTGGAGAACTGTGACAGTAATTGAGAATTTTCAAAATGTATTAGTGATCTCATAGCACATAATGCCCTCTGATGACACGTGTTTCGGCTAAAGGTAGCCTTTTTCAAATTAGGGCAAAGTCGAATTGCTGTAGAAGTCATTACAATATCCTTTCATAGTACGTCATGGGTCTGATCCCATCAATCACAAATGCAAAGTCTGAGTCACATACGTAGATATTGTAAAAGTGGAAGGAGCCACCACGTGTGACTCAGACTTCACATTTGTGATTGATGGAATCAGACCCATGACGTACTATGAAAGGAAATTGTAATGACTTCTACAGCAATTCGACTTTGCCCTGATTTGAAAAAGGCTACCTTTAGCCGAAACACATGTCATCAGAGGGCATTATGTGCTATGAGATCACTAATACATTTTGAAACTTCTCAGTTACTGACGCAGTTCTCCAGGAATTCTTCTTGTGCTTTCCTGTTGGATGGGCGATTGTTGGCCTTTCCGCCAACTCCAGTGAGACGCGACACAGTGTGTATTTGGAACGTACAAGTATAACCACGGTTTTCATAAACCAAATGGGTATTTAAGGAGTCGCCAACTAGAACAGCCTCAATCAAAAGCCAAACCCGGTGTGATTGTATGTTTATATACGCGGCTATAAATATAACTGCACCTATGGACACAACCAATAAAAAAAATATAAACGCGCCTACGCATGTGTTTTTTTATGAACACAGTTATAGAAAACCCATACATGAGAGTTTTAATGATAGCCATGGCTATTCGCAAAAACTACAACTTAGAAAAGTATTTTCACACCTCAAAACACCAAACAAGTGTCCCTAACACACATATAAGCCTCCCTCCACTCCCCACGGTCCTCTTCCACTCCCCTGGTCTCGCCCAATCCCCATAACACTCAATGCATCTTTGATGCTACACCACCAAAAATGTCGGATAGCCGCGACTACCACACGTCCAGAAACACATGATGTGCCATTTGCCATGATATAGCTGCGGCTGCACAGGGTACCACATCTACCCGCGGGTAGCAAAGCCACAAAATGAGTGGCTGCTGGATAGCCATGGATAAACAAATGGAACTATTTCCTCACACCATCGTTATCTTTCCCAAACCAACTCAGAGGCAGAAATGGAGATGGACCGCCAGTTCAATGATAAAATTCAGAAATACCGGAAAAGTGTTAATTAAGCAGTTTCAGCATGCATAACAGACCACAAAAAATTATACAACAACATACAGTTCTACATGGCCAATTTCTATAGACATGATGGAGTATACCTAACTGATGAAGGAAATGCGTTTTCCATCAAAACATCAAAACAGTACTCCAGATGTGCTAAAATACTATGCTCAGTGTACCCCAAAACAGTCCTTTTAATGACTACTTATGACATAAATACACACATTCAATGTAAAATAAAACATTTTTTATTACACCCGTGGTTACAGTTCATTGACTTTTATCATATACGCGGATACATAAATTGGTTAAAAAAGGGTCTCACTTCAGGTTGTATACTAAAATACAACTTAAAAGATCAATGCAATACAACACTACTCAAGTACTTATGTAAAGTAGCTAAAGATTTTTTTAAAAACTGAGCATGAAACACAACTGTAAACTGGGTAGGCAAACATTTCACAGCCACACAATATAATACCATGAGTGAAAATTCACAACCTAAAATACATTGAGTGTAGGAGCATCTTAGAGTCTGATTCCTCCTTTTTATATTAATTTTGTTAAACTATTTTCTTCTCTTTTTCTCCAAAGTATCACATTTACAAAACTCTAAAAACACACACCCATAATAAAAAAAGGCGTGACGTTTCACCCCCGATGTACTATACCTACAAAAATAACTTAAAAAAATAAAATAAAACAATGGCACCCCAAAATATATAATCGCAAGCATGGAACAACTCATACCCGCGGATATCTGTAGTCCTTAAAGCCTCGGACATAGCCATGAATATCGGCAAATCTCCTGGAAAACAAAGAAATGCTTTCCTACCCCCCCCAAGACCTCACCAATGCTCTCCTCATCTAGGCCAGCTCCCCCCACTGCCCAGGTGGCCTCCTCAGCTCACCTATCATGTCCCTTGCCCCCAACACCACATGCTGTTTCTGTGACACAGTTTGCTTTCAGATGTCGGCTATTCACGGCTGTAGCTTTGTGTTGGAAACTCGGTCTCTAGACCCCTCCAACTCCCAAATTTCACTTGGTGACCTTTAGCCACCCCCAACCCTAGTCTAATTGCATTTGCATGTTTTTTTACCTGCACATAACTTTTTTCCTGCATTTCATTTTCTCATATCCTTGGCTATAGCCATGGATATCGCTTGCATCGTTAGAAAAACAAGATGGTGGTCGTTTAACTTCTAAATTGTAAATTTGTAAATCCCTTAAATATCTCTATCTGTGTTTGGGAAGGTGGAACCCCTTTCTCCATCAAATATTTAAAAAAACGACTGCACGGAATAACCCCTAACTGCAACAGCATTGCATTAATGATGTCATCTTTGATGTCCTTGTTGTTAGTCTTAGCAGTGCACAGAGGTGGCGCGAGTTGTGGCTGCTTAGCGTACCATGACTGGCAAATTTCAAGGGTTTTTTGGTCTTACTTGTAACCATAACGTCCCTTCAACAACGTTTTTTCCATTGAATTTCATGGGTTTTTGTTAGCGCAACTTAACCATAATGTCCCTTTAACAAAGTTTTTTCTGTGAATTTCATGGATTTTTGTAAGTGCAACTTAACTATAATGTCCCTTTAACAATGTTCTTTCAGTGAATTTCATAGGTTTTTGCTAGTGCATCTTTACTCTGCTACAAGTCCCTTATATTGCACCCCCCCCTCAATGTGGCAGCAATGGAGTCCGCGGACACCATGGTAGTCCATTGACGTCAGGCAGCATTTACAAGGCTCAGAATTGTAGGGGAGACCCAAAAAAGATGTGCCCATCAACCAACGGAAAGATGTACCTAAAATCACAACTAATGTTTACAACATGCAAAAATACCTTTTTTTACAAACACATTAAACAATTTTTTTTTTAATTTAACACACATTCAAATGAAATGCACCAATCACAAACCATAACTCTACACTTCATATAATCTCTTCACTACAACTATACATATAGATTGAGAAACACCAGGTGCCTATTGGACAACACAGTCTCACTAAATAGTAAGTGTGTTGTATATATTTCTCTATTATTAGCTTTCATTATATAAACATGTGTTATAAGACAGAAGCACAGCAATGGCAAGCACACTTGAATAATTAGAGGAGAACTTCACAAAAGAAAAAATGAGTGATGATAACATGTCCAATGGTATACAAAATGTATTTTAATGTAAACAAATAATGCATTTTTACAGAGCTTACTAAAATAGTAATTTCTATTTCTCTTACAGTACATAGTTTTCATGAAGATACCATGCCCCAGTTGAATTATAACCAATCCCTAGGATCCCAATCAGAAGCCATATCCCCAACTGTAAATCAAATCATGAACGTGTCCAACACATTAGAAGAACTTAGTAATGTTTTGAAAGACCTTGTACAATATCTGAAAAATCATGTGATTAGACATTTTCTCTATCACTGTCCTTCTTGCACCTGTCCCCAGTGTCCCCAGAAATCACCCCCCACAAATTCTGAACATTTCAATGAAAGACGCTTTGATGAAACCTCACTCTCTTCCTCCCATCATAATTATTGTACAAAAGTTCTTTATTCTCCCATTCATGTTTCCCATTCTGCTACCCAATTCCTTTCTTGAATAAATATATTTTTTGTACTATAAATGTTTTGTTTACTCTTGTGTAATTTTTCCTATTTATTCTAAAACTCCCACCATAAGTCTGCAGACCACGCGACTGTCTGTGGTGTCGGCAATAAAAATGGAGATGCCTCGGACAGGAGTGATGTTGTAACGCTCACCTGATTCCCGTAGAGGTGCCGGTCTTGACTGGGCGTATACCGTATCTGCAAAGGGGATGTGTAACACACGGCTGGCTCTTTGGGCTGGACCTCTATGCACTGTATGTCTGACTTGAAGGGTAAGATGTCTGCAGATAGAAAATATGGGATTAAGGAACTGGGTTATTGAATATCTCTCTCTTCTTCCCTTTCTCTTCTCCTGTAGAACCCCAAAGGTTAACGCTCTCACCTTAGGTAAGTGAACGCCGTGCTCTCCATCTGCCTCGGGGCAGGGTGCTGTAACCAGTTTCTTCACTGGATAAGGGGAGCAGGCCTCTTGACTTCAGAGGACTGCTGTCCGTCGTTTACTGCACGAACGGTAAGTTTCGAGTAATTCTAATGTCTTTAAAGTCTTTAGTAATGATGTTTCTTGTTTTGCAGGGTTCCGGCGATGGCGGATGACGGGCTGAAGTGAGTTGAAGATGGAGCCCGTGTGATGAATAGAAGCGCCTGGAAGCACGTAAGTAAGCGCTTGTTGCCTGCTTCACGATGCGCTCTAACTGTCTTTTTATTTTGCAGGTACAAATTCGGAGCGGCTGCAGGGTGCCAGAATACCCACTGGGTTAGATGTGGAAAGGAGTAATGGCACGTGAGTATTAAAGTTCCCCAATGTCTTTAAACGCACCTTGTTTTGTCTTTCAGATGCGGGATGCAGCGCCGAAGGCCTCCGGAGCGTGCGAAGAGTTGGTAAGCTTTTGTCTTTCAGATGCCGGAATGCAGTGTGAAGACCTCCGGAGCGCACGAAGAGTAGGTAAGCCTTTGTCTTTCAGATGCCGGAATGCAGCGCGAGGCGTTGGTGACAGCCGATGGATCAGGTAAGTGAAGAGCTGTCACTGAAGACCGTAATGCTAACCTGTTCTTTCTTGTCTTTATAGGTGTTGCTGAAGACTGGATTCAGGATGGTAAGCCTTTTTCCTTAGGCCCAGGATCAGATGCAGAAGACACGATGAACGTTCTGCTGCAGAGGATGCAGAATAACGCAAAGCAAGATTCATCCATCGGGTGTGGTTTAAATACCCTCCTGTAGTGCTTAGGTGTCTCCTTCCACAGCCACGCCTAGGTAAGAAAAGAGTTCCTGCTTTCCAGAAGAGTTCCAGTGTTCTGAATCTAGGGTGTGGCTCCTGCCCCATCTAACAGGAAAAGTAGTTCCAAACAGAAGAGGATCAGAGGCTCAACTGGCAGGCAAGTAAGCAGCATGGTCTGCTGCAGGTAAGTCCAACCAAGCATTATGAGCCCGGCGTTTCCAGCGCTGGGACTGGGCATATTTATGAGCCTGGTGCCACTGGCGCCAGGACTGGGTCCAAAAGGTCCCAATTGGGACTGGTTGGCACTCAGAACCTGGGTTATGGATCTGCTTCCAAGGGAGTTGGGAAAACCCTGACCTTTTGGAAGCAGAGATCATGACAGTACCCCCCCTCAAGGCCCCTCCCAAACCGGGCTTCTCCGGGGGTTTTGGCTTGTCAGGAAATGTTCGGTGAAATCTTTTGATTAGGCGAGGAGCGTGGACATATTCAGCAGGTTCCCAGGATCTCTCTTGGGGGCCGTAGCCTTTCCAGTCAATTAGGTAAAATAGTTTAGCTTTGGAGATCTTGGAGTCCAGAATGCTTTTGACTTCAAACTCGAGTTCTCCATCAACTAGGATAGGTTTTGGAGATTTAGTTAGTCGGGTTTGAGGTTGCACGGGTTTTAATAGAGAGACGTGGAAGACCGGATGTATCTTCATGTGCGGGGGCAAGTCCAACTTGACCGCTACTGGGTTTACTATGGTAGTGATGGAATAGGGACCAAGGTATCTTGGGTTGAATGTGCGTGGCCCTTTTAGAGGTAGATATTTGGTGGATAACCAGACTTGATCCCCTACTTGATATTGAGGGGCTTCCTTCCGATGTTGATCTGCTCCTTTCTTGTATTGTTCTTTAGCCCTTTGAAGGTGAGAAACAGCTTCCTTATAGGCTTGGGTGATTGTAGAATGCAGGTAGTCTACTGCTGGTGTTTCAAGATCTTGGAGGGGATCCAACTCCGAGGTTCGAGGGTGACTGCCGTACAAAAGAAAAAACGGGTTTTCACAGTTCCCGAATGGACAGAGTTATTGTAGGCATATTCGGCTATCCAAAGGATGTCTTTCCAAGTTTTTTCAGTTTGTTGCAGCATGCAGCGTAAATACTGTTCCAGAGTTTGATTGGTCCTCTCGGTTTGTCCGTCGGTCTGAGGGTGGTGACTGGTCGATAGTCTCACATCAATTTGAGCCGACCGACAGCAACTTCGCCAAAAATGCGAAATAAATTGACTACCTCGATCCGAAATTAGAACCGAAGGAAAACCGTGCAGTCGGACGATGTTTTCGAGAAATTCTCGGGCCAGAGTTGCTGCTGTTGGCAAGCCTTTGAGCGGAATGAAATGCGCCATCTTGGAGAATAAGTCCACGATTACTAGAATCGTATTGTATCCGGAGCATGGAGGTAGATCGGTGATGAAGTCCATAGAAAGCGTATGCCAAGGGCGAGGTGGGATGTCAATAGGGCGTAAGAGGCCTGCTGGTCTTTCCTTTTGACTCTTGTTTTGGGCGCATACTCCACAGGACATTATAAAGTCTCTGATATCTTTTTTCCAAGACGGCCACCAGAAGTAGCGCTTGATCTTTTCTGAGGTCTTGGCCATACCGGGATGTCCTTCCATTAAAGAATCGTGATAACAAGAGATTACTTTTTTCTGTAAATCTGTGCTGGGTAGATATAATCGTTCTTGGAAATACAATAAGTTGTCCTTTACTGCAAAGTCCTTTCCCTGCAGATGCCAATTCTGTATGTCTGCTGGAGTTACAAGTTGCCTGGCCTTATCCTTAACTTCCTCTATGGATTCTGTGGCGATTACACCCAGAATTCTTTGTTCGGGAATGATTGGTACAGGTTTAGGGTTGATCAAGTGTTCTTCCACTCCCATCCGAGAAAGGGCATCAGCTTTACCGTTCTTTGTACCAGGTCGATAGGTAATTATGAAGTCAAGCTCGGCAAAGAATAATGCCCAACGGAGTTGTCTAGAGGATTGGGCTTTTGCGGTTTTCAAATATTGCAGATTTCGGTGATCCGTAATCACAGTAACGGTGTGTCGGGCCCCCAGCAGATAATGCCGCCAAGCCTTAAAGGCAGACTTGATAGCCAGAAGTTCCTTGTCAGTAATCGTGTAATTGATTTCAGGAGGCGAGAATTTGCGGGACCAAAATGCCACGGGATGCAACTGATTGGTTACCGGGTCCTTTTGTGATAGAACTGCCCCCATGGCAAGGCTTGAAGCATCAGTTTCCACGATGTAGGGGAGTTCGGGGCGAGGGTGTTTTAAGATTGGTGCAGAGATAAATTTAGTCTTCAAATCCTGGAAAGCTTGTTCCGCCTCGGTAGACCATTCAAAACGTTTGTTTTTCTTTAACAAGGCAGTGATGGGCTGGACTATTCGAGAGAATTCGGGGATAAACCTGCGGTAAAAGTTAGCGAAGCCTAACATGCTTTGCACACCTTTTACGGAGGATGGTGATGGCCATTTGAGAGCTGCATCGACCTTCTTTGAATCCATACGCACTCCGCCAGGTGATAATATGAATCCCAAGAATTCAACTTCAGTCACGTTGAAAACACATTTTTCCAACTTAGCGAAAAGTTTGTGTTGACGCAATCTTTCGAGGACCATTTTCACGTGTTTCCGATGTTCAGATTCCGATGAAGAATAAACGAGGATGTCGTCAATGTAAACAACAACACATACATCTATGAGCTCTTTGAGGACATCGTTCATAAAATATTGAAAGGCGGCCGGGGCATTGCAAAGTCCGAAGGGCATGACCTGATATTCAAATAGTCCATACTTGGTGCGGAAGGCCGTCTTCCATTCATCGCCCTCTTTTACTCGTACCAAGTGGTAAACTCCTCTAAGATCCAGCTTTGTATATATGCATGCTTTTCTGACTTGGTCCAGGATTTCAGGGATCAAAGGTAACGGATATCTATTCCTAACGGTGATCTGGTTCAGGGAGCGATAATCTATACAAGTTCTAAGGTCTCCTTCCTTTTTTGGAATGAAGAACAAAGCTGAAGAAGCAGGGGACTTGGAAGGACGAATAAACCCATTTGCCAGGTATTGATCCAGGTATTGTCGAAGGTGAAGGTTCTCAGGCTCGGTGAGGGCATAAATTCTACTACAAGGAAGAGTAGATCCAGGTATCAGGTCTATCTGGCAGTCATAAGACCTATGAGGAGATAGAGAGTTAGCCTGATCCTTCCGGAAAACATCTTGGTATTCTAGGTATTCAGGAGGTAACTGGGGAGTCTCTGAAGAAATTGCTGCCAGTGCAACACCAGGTGGAGGGTGACAAGTAGAGACACATTCTGGAAACTGGACCGTTCTTGCTCGCCAATCGATCAGAGGATTGTGTTTCTCTAACCAAGGTATTCCTAGTATAATCTGAAACTGAGGGGCCTTGATCACATCGAACACCATCTTCTCATGGTGTCCATCTTGACTTACTAGCGTCACCTCTTGAGTGGTATGCGTTACTGGCCTGGAGGCTATCTCTGTACCATCCACCGTAGTAATGACGTCCTTTACAGCCTTGGGACAAAGAGTTAGATTCATCCTCAAAACCATTTCATGATCCACATAATTGCCGATGGCACCGCTGTCGACGTAAGCTTCAATTGCATGTAATCGATCCGGATTATCAGGGCTAATGAGGACCATAGGTATCACGAAATGCGAGGTCACGGAACTGGTTTTCACGCTCGGCAAGAGGACCTCTATTCTTGTCGGGCGAGGTCGTTTCCCTGCTCAGAGTTTGTAACTTTGGTAACTGCAGCTCCTACTGCCTTCTTGGCAGGTTTCACCGGACAGTCTCGAAGAAAGTGCCCTGAGTTTCCGCAATAGAGGCCTAATTGCAACTGTTTTCTCCTTTCCCGCTCCTTTTGTGTTAGAGGACCTTTCAGACCCCCTATTTGCATGGGTTCCCCGGGGTCTACTCCTTTGGAAGGAGTTGGCGGTTTGGAAAATACTCGAGCATCAAACTTGGAACGAACGGCCTTCCTGTTCTGCAGTCTGTGATCTATTTGAATGACTAAGTCTATATAGTCCGAACAATCTTGTGGGGGATTCACTACTTGGGCTAACACATCTTTGAGCTCTCCACGTAGACCTCTATAAAACAGCGTAATCCTTTTGTCCTCAGGCCATTGAGTTTCCACTATCAGTCTGTTGAAAGACGCAATATAAGTCAAAAGGTCTTGATTACCTTGTCGCAACGAAAGAAGCTCATTGTCCAAGGCCTGCCCCTGTGAATGTCTTGCGAACAGTTTTTCCATACTGAGCTGAAAAGCTTGAAAATCATGGAGGACCGGATCATCTTGATTTACTAGAGGGATCGACCAGTCTGCCGCATTGCCACTAAGGTACGAAAGCACGAAAGCTACTTTAGCTTGATCAGTTGGAAAGGCTGCTGGCCGGCATAAGAAATGCAACCGCACTGATTGATAAATACTGCAAACCTCTTTGGGTCACCAGAAAATCGTTCGGGCGGAGCCAGAGGTACATTCCCAGGTAGGTTGATCTGCACTGGATTCATAGAGGATGTAGAAGGAAGATTTCCCCCAGATGCGGGTAACGTGGTCTGTCCGGCTTCTGACTGTAGCAATTGTCTAGCGAGATCATCTGTTCGCTCCTTGGAAATAATCAGTTCCCTTCTTAGAGCGTTTGTTTCCTGACGGGCTGCATGCACTTCTGCCCTTAGTTCCCCAAGTAACTGGGCTAGCTGGTCGGTATCCGAGGTTTCCATAGCGCCTGGACGGGAGTTTTGTGGTAGGCTTTGCGTTCTGTAACGCTCACCTGATTCCCGTAGAGGCGCCGGTCTTGACTGGGCGTATACCGTATCTGCAAAGGGGATGTGTAACACACGGCTGGCTCTTTGGGCTGGACCTCTGTGCACTGTATGTCTGACTTGAAGGGTAAGATGTCTGCAGATAGAAAATATGGGATTAAGGAACTGGGTTATTGAATGTCTCGCTCTTCTTCCCTTTCTCTTCTCCTGTAGAACCCCAAAGGTTAACGCTCTCACCTTAGGTAAGTGAACGCCGTGCTCTCCATCTGCCTCGGGGCAGGGTGCTGTAACCAGTTTCTTCACTGGATAAGGGGAGCAGGCCTCTTGACTTCAGAGGACTGCTGTCCGTCGTTTACTGCACGAACGGTAAGTTTCGAGTAATTCTAATGTCTTTAAAGTCTTTAGTAATGATGTTTCTTGTTTTGCAGGGTTCCGGCGATGGCGGATGACGGGCTGAAGTGAGTTGAAGATGGAGCCCATGTGATGAATAGAAGCGCCTGGAAGCACGTAAGTAAGCGCTTGTTGCCTGCTTCACGATGCGCTCTAACTGTCTTTTTATTTTGCAGGTACAAGTTCGGAGCGGCTGCAGGGTGCCAGAATACCCACTGGGTTAGATGTGGAAAGGAGTAATGGCACGCGAGTATTAAAGTTCCCCAATGTCTTTAAACGCACCTTGTTTTGTCTTTCAGATGCGGGATGCAGCGCCGAAGGCCTCCGGAGCGTGCGAAGAGTTGGTAAGCTTTTGTCTTTCAGATGCCGGAATGCAGTGTGAAGACCTCCGGAGCGCACGAAGAGTAGGTAAGCCTTTGTCTTTCAGATGCCGGAATGCAGCGCGAGGCGTTGGTGACAGCCGATGGATCAGGTAAGTGAAGAGCTGTCACTGAAGACCGTAATGCTAACCTGTTCTTTCTTGTCTTTATAGGTGTTGCTGAAGACTGGATTCAGGATGGTAAGCCTTTTTCCTTAGGCCCAGGATCAGGTGCAGAAGACACGATGAACGTTCTGCTGCAGAGGATGCAGAATAACGCAAAGCAAGATTCATCCATCGGGTGTGGTTTAAATAGCCTCCTGTAGTGCTTAGGTGTCTCCTTCCACAGCCACGCCTAGGTAAGAAAAGAGTTCCTGCTTTCCAGAAGAGTTCCAGTGTTCTGAATCTAGGGAGTGGCTCCTGCCCCACCCAACAGGAAAAGTAGTTCCAAACAGAAGAGGATCAGAGGCTCAACTGGCAGGCAAGTAAGCAGCATGGTCTGCTGCAGGTAAGTCCACCCAAGCATTATGAGCCCGGCGCTTCCAGCGCTGGGACTGGGCATATTTATGAGCCTGGTGCCACTGGCGCCAGGACTGGGTCCAAAAGGTCCCAATTGGGATTGGTTGGCACTCGGAACCTGGGTTATGGATCTGCTTCCAAGGGAGTTGGGAAAACCCTGACCTTTTGGAAGCAGAGATCATGACAGATGTCTGGACATGTCCGTTTTCACATGACACTCTTTAATTAGTCTGCGGACACCGTGCCTGTTCTACGGACATATAGAGCATGCGCCCTGCGATTCCCACCTGGAGGGTGTCCACGGACGGCTGTCAGGGCCGCAGACATCTTTGGACGTCATCATGTGACTGCACTGATGCGACGTGATGGTGGTGTCCGCAAACAATGTCTGTGGCCATGGACAGTTTAGAAGTGCTTTCCCAGCCTATCTAGGGTGGTTCAAGCAGAAACTTAACCTTGTATGGCTTCCAGACCCATTCTATGTTGATCTGGCAACTTTTTACAACTTTTCAAGGCTTATTTTTGACTCGGTAGTCCACAGACAGTACGACTGTCCGTGGACAGTTCCTCAGAAGGGATCCACCCATTACTTTTCCTCATTCTCTAAGAGAGCATGTGGAAAACACCTGCTTTGCAGATTTCTGAAAACCTGCTGCTTGGCATCTACTATGGACATCTGTGTTTCCCAATCACCCCAACTACAACCATCATCATCATCTGGAGGGCCTGGAGAGGAGAACAGGCGCAGTGATACAGAAGACGCGGATCAAGAGGAAGAAGAGGATGAAATGGAGGATGTTCCTGTCACCAGTACTCATAGGGAGTCCTGGGTGTGGCAATTTTCTAATGACTGATGGAAATGTCCCAATTTCTGCAAAACATGTACTCAGTTACAGGAAGGGCAATACATTTCTCAGGTAAGAGCAGGTTGACTTCCTCCAGCCCATCATCGTCATCCACTCCTGTCACCACAAAGGAAACTCCTTTGGGTGAGGGGATCTGAGCGGCAGCTTCACAGGCCATACCGAACACTGTAGACCCTTACCTTTTGAGGGTCACTGTGCTATACATGTTCTGTGTAATGATCTGAAAGGTGAGCAGTTTCAGAGTGCTTTCAAGGCTACGGTCAAGGAGCATGAGAAACACTGCCACCTACCTGATTAAGACCCACCCAACATAATCCTCTCTCCATCTGCCCCTTCATCCATGTGGTTGGTTCCCTTTCCCTCCCTACCCATCCACTACCTTGCCTCTCCTAACAAAAAACACCCAAACAAGTTCAAAATTGAAAAAATACAAAAAAAAGTTCCTGTAAGAGTCACCTTTCACAGTTAAAAAATAGAAGTGCAAAAAAAGTCATAGGCCCCTGTGCAGCCTGCATTGTCTGCAGACAGTGTGATAGTCTGCAGACTTCTAAAGATATTCCAGTTGTGGGATAATGTAAATCATTTTGATTGTTTCACATTCAAAAAGGGTGGCTCTTAAAAGAAACATTTTTCTGTTTTTAGCTTTTATATATGTTTTTATTTTTAGTTTTACAAATTGAACTAAGAAAACATTTAACTGAATTTCAATATTTCTTCTCACTGTCACAAAACTGCTTCAACACATTTTTTATGTTTTCCACAAAAATCTTATTACCTGCATCAGTTAGATAAACTCCATCTCGCTGGCAAATGTTGGCCCTATCAAATTTAATGTTCTCATTGTGCAACAATGTCATGCCAACATATCTAACACAAACACACACAACTTTATTAATGTTGCACCTCATATTTTCCATTAGTGCACCAAATGAACTGGAACACATCCACAGCTGTCTCTACGCAATGCGTGATAAAAAACATATTTGAATTAAGAAACATTTCCTTAAATGTTCCCAATCTGTCTTTCATCTGTCTTTCATTGCAAACTGCATTGAAATTTCAGTCACGTTTCCCAAATTGTTTCCATCACAATGAATGATAATAATGTCTGAATGTTTCAATTGAACCATATATGCACACAATGGGAGCAAGTACACACACTTCATGACTCGCACTCCATACCAGACTTTATTTTTTTTAAACATGCCCTTTACACCAGATATATTTGTGGGGGGTATGGGATATTATAGTAATATAGGGGGCTTGCAGGGGGTCCACCCCCACATATCTATGTGGTGTAAAGGGGGTTTAATTAAAAAAACATTTTTTTTAAAAGTTGGCATTTTCGGTCGTCGCAATTATATGTGGTCGCAGTGATCACATAGATCCAAGATTTATGGCTATTCCACAATGTTCAGCATACACCTTCACCCAGTGGACCTAAGAGTCGCCCAAAATCCAAACACTCTGCCTGCTGAAAGACATTGCCATGGCCATTTTCAATTGTCTCCCAACTCCTACCAACAAAGATCCTGCTACCTTCTCCTCCTGTAAAACACACCCAGGAAAACTGATTGGATGAACCCCGATATCTGTGGACACCCAGGAATGTCCGTGGTCTGCTCAGTCCCCTTTCCATGGCAGGCAACCTTATAAAACCCAGAAGAAGCACATGCCGTCCGTGGACTACCGCAGTGTCCACCGACAGATTGTCCAATTGAATTTATGATACACCGGTGGCTCTTAAAAGAATCTTTTTTGGGGGGGTTCAGTTTTGATATTATTTGCTTTTCTGATTTGTATTTCTTGAAACTGCTTACAAATAGTTTCATATGCACTGTACAACTTTTTCACATAAAATGTTTAAGTGCATTGTAAATATTTACAAGGAACATCTGATTCCCATAATCAGTAAAATTCACTCCATCACTCAGAACATTGTTTGCACCATCCACCTAGATGTTTTCATTTTCAAAATATGCCATGTCCAGACCATTTAAAAAAACAAATACACCTTTATTTTGAAGGTACCTACCTTGTTCTAGTTGTGCACAAAACACATTTGGGCATCTCCAAACTTCCCTTGGATGTATTTCTGAAAAAAATAACCTTTGCACATGGAGATAGTTCCATTAAGCCTCGCAACATGTCTTTTAATGCAACCTGAAAATATAGCGGAGTAACATACCCCAAACTATTTCCTCCACAATGAAGAATAGTATGTGGGCATTGAAAGTGAGCCATAGTCTTACAAAATGTTAGTAAACTCACCCAGTTTAGCCCAGACACTGTATACCAGCAATCCCCCACTCCCTGCAAACCAATGGTACCAGAGATGCCACACAGCTCAGTGTATCTTTTCAAAATATTCACCCAACAATGTCCCTCCATCTACACAGTGAGCTTTTCTTGAGCACTAGCCACATCCGTCTTCCCTACACGCAGCAATCAAAACACCTGCTACCATCTCTTCCTGTAAACCACAACCAAAAACACCTCATTAGCTATTCCCCACAGTCCCCTTTCCACAGCAGGTAACCTTAAAAGACTGGATGTGGCACGTGCCATCCATGGACTACCGTGGTGTACGTGGATGTCACGGCCAGTCAAAAGGGCAGTGGGGTGAAAATTAACTCAATTTAAGTCATGTAATCTTTAGTGGTGGCTCAGAAAATAACCTTTTTTGGGCGTTTCTTAACAAACACTTTTTGTTTCCTATGTTTTGCTTTATGTACAGTAGTACTGTACACTCTACATCTTCCTTTACAATTTCCTTATAGGAACTTCTTCAATGCATTCCTAAGATTGTAAAGGAGCACTGCTTTTCCGACATCTGCGAAGTGAACTCCATCTTGACAAAAAAAATTCACACCATGATAACTTATATTATCATTCTCAAAAGATTACATTCCTGCAGCATATAAAAGAACAGATACACCTTTATTGACAATCTTCCACGATTCTTCAATTTGAGGACTGAAAATGGGTGTTGGACATCTCCTGTGATTTATTTCCTAAAACACAGGAGGTGTAACTTTACACCAACTACTACTCCTTCCGTAAGAACACCAAAACAAATTAGAATACTACAAATTATCAGCAGAAGCTGCCAGTGTAGTATGCACAATTCTAAAACCAATTGAAGTGATCCTGATAGATGAAGTAAGCATGGTTTCCAAACTCATGTTGGCTTTTACTCATCTCAGAATGCAAGAAGTCCTAAAAACCAACAATGAGAGAATGGGAGAAAAAACATGCTATTGTTTTCAAAGACCTACAGTTCACACCAGTGAAAGGACAACTTATTTACAAAATATTAGGACACACAGAATTCTGCAATACCCTCATCAGCATTCGAAATGTAAATCTTTGACAACATTTTCACTACAGAGAACTAACTCAAAACATGTGCCAGTCTGCAGACCTCACATATGCTAACATTTAAAAAAATTCATTAGAACATTAGCTGCTTACTAAAATGCAAAATCCATCTTAAATAGTACACTAATCCATGAGCTATATGGAAGAAATAAATCTGCTCCTGATGTCAATGACCTAAACACAATCTAAAATGTATGGGCCTCATTCCGAGTACGGCGCTAACCAATGGCGCTATTAACGCCTTGGTTGACGCCCTACCCGGACCGGCAGCGCCTTGGTGGATGGCGGAATTACCGCCCCATTCCAAGATTGGCGGGGCGGTAATTCCCCATTCACCAAGGCTCTTCCCCATTCCCAAATGAGCCCCCATAGGGCTCAATGGGAATGGGGAAGATGCAAATAACGGTGACCGTTCATTACGGTCACCGTTATTGGCTTGGAGGCCCCTTTGCGCCCTCGACTTTAACACCTGCTCAAAGCAGGCGTTAAGGGTGAGGGCGCAAAGGGAACTCGGAGTATGGCGGTAAGGGATTACCGCCACCGGTCTCGTTACCGGTGGCCGCTATCCCTTACCGCCATACTCGGAATGAGGCCCTATGTGTTTAATGCCAACCCTTGCAAGCTGTAGTCAATTCAACGATACAATGTTGAAAAAAGAAATGCAACCAATACTGCATATCAGCTCCACAGACAAAATAGAAGTGGACAGCATGACAATTCCTATGTGTCAAGAAGCAACAGCACAACTAAGTATTTTAGAAAAATGTATCTCCAACACAGCCGGAATGGAGAAAATATGGACTTTGTGTCCAAAATGCAGAGTAATTCTAAAAATGTAATCTTGACATAGAACAAGGTTTAGTCAATCGAGCAATTGGTACAGTTGTTGGCTTGCAAACATATATACATGACAACAACATTCAGCTTGTCAACATCCACTTTGACAAACTTAAGTGAGTTAAAGAAATTGGCCGGACAATAGGACGTTTCCTTCTTTTCAAAGACATGACATGTACATACACAGAGATCAATTTTCTCTCTCTCTTGCATATGCTGTCACTATTTACAAATCACAAGGTCTAACCCTAGATAAAGCATTAATTGACATTGGCAGCACAATTTTTAAAGAAGGTACGAGTTATGTAGTACTTTCAGATCTGCATGCACTCAAAGGTCTATTCCTAGTTAACATTGATGCAAACAAAGTCAACACCGACATTCTTTGCATTCTGGAATATATCATGCTACAGGCACTATACACCAGATATGTACCCTCTACCTCAAAAAAGATTTTTTTTTTAAAAGACAAATAATAGAAACAGAAGCTATAGCAGATTTCCCAACAATACCACTAAAAAAACAAAGACCAACTCCTGCATCAAACAATATAACCAGAAATCTATATAGTACAAAATCAATTGCACATCCATCACAAAAGAAACACACAAATCTCTCTTCTCCAGAAAACAACTGTAGGCCCATGAAACGATCAAAAAACAGAACTCTCTGGTCCATTTAAATTCTTAACCACTACAGTCAATTATTATGCTAATGTGACAATGAATCTTCTATTTAAAGTGCTATCAATTGTTCAGAACATTTACTTAAATGGCTGTCTTGCTTCCCTCCACTCCTCCAATATTCACACACTCATCCTCCTATGAATCTTATCGTTCCACTGACCACCACTCTTTTCTTCAGACACTCTTCCTCCTACCAATCATGTGTGACCTCCCACCACTCCTCCTGATTGTTCTTCACTCCCCCTCTTCCTCTTCCTCTCTCCTTCTCTCTCACTATTCTCACCTCCATGTCTGCCCCTTCCTAACACTCTCTCTCTAGCTTGTCTCTCCGCTTCATTTTTCTCTTTCACTCTTTCTCACTACAAATCTCAACCTCTCCTACCCTCTCTCCAAAATGATCCTCAATCACCCCCTCACTTCTAGCCAATTGGTACCACTTACTCAATCATAACATATTCACTCCACACTCTACAAACATACCAGTATTCTCCTCCAACTCCTCCTCTGCATTCTGCACACTCCTCTATTGTATCTTGCTCTTCCTATATCTCATCCAAACTCCTGCAAACAACTCACCCTGAACACTGGCTCTCCTTGGCTTTTCCATCCTTCCCTCTCTGTCTTGAAACTGTGTAGGATCCCATTGACAACTCACAATCTCCATTGGCCAAATGATGTGCTGTCTAAACCAAATCCATACTACCATCTCTTGTTGACTGGAACCTTCCCTCAGACTCTTCATAAGGGCCTTTATCCCCACTGCCTGTCACCCTCTATTGTTCCTTCAATCTGACCTGTAATCCATGGCATAGTTTGGTCTCTGTTCTACTTCTCATCCTCCTTTTTCTGGCAAGTTCCTGTCTGTTGGTTTTTTTGGGGAATGTTTTTTGCTTCTGTTAGGTAGTTTTCTGCTGCTTCTGTTTCCACCACTGCTGTTCCAGTGCTCCTTTGTAGCAAGTTTGGTGACCCTTTATCCAGTGTGTGGTCTCCCATTCTACTCCTTCATAGATCAAAATGAGGGCAACCATTTCTCTCTTTCTGTTCCAGACCAGGTTTTTTCAATTGGACTCATGTGCATTGTAGTTCTTGTAGTTATTGTTGACGTTTCCCATTCAAGATTTATTTTCTGATGCTTAAAGTGGTAGAACCAGTTTAAACTCTATGGAGACCGAAAGTCCTCAGTCCCTGCAGTTTGTATCTTGCAGGTGCTGTTCCCCCAGGGTTCACTGGCCATTTTGATTGGACAAGGAGTGTTATTCATGCTGGTAGCTTTAATCTCTTGGTCTAGCATCAGGATTCCAGAGCACTATGAACTGCATGGATTTGTAGAACCATCTGAAACATTATTTTATGTAATGTAATGTTATGCTAGTTTATGTTAGTATGTTTTACACTGAGCAGCACTGCCATTTTCATGGTCTCCAAGTGCTCTGGTGGATCTGAAGATAAAAGAAGGGGTGGGATTGTTTGCAGGAGGAGAGGTAGAGCATTTTGCTGTGGTGCTGTGGTGATGTGGTGTTGGTCATTTCAGTTTAGAAATACTTCCGGTTTGTGTGCCCATGGGGTGGGGGTGCATTGGTTGTGTTGAGATTGTATAAGTTGTTGGCAGAAGTAAGGAGTTTTGTTGTTTGGTGTTTTTGTGTGGTGGGGGTGTTATATATGGTGTTTGAGGCTTAGTTTGTTTGTGGGTGCTATGTTGAGTGGCACCAGAAGAGTTTTAGTATGTGTTTGTGGCGGGAAGGAGGGTGGGACTTGTGACATATGGCTAATTCAGAATTGTGTCGGTAGCCTGTTGAGTAGCTGCTGTCCATTGTATCATTGTCTGCTTTGCTTGGTCTCTGTTTGACAGTGGTATACAGCTTTGCAAGTTAGCTTGGCATGTTGAACAGTGATGTTTTTACTGCTGTCCTGAAGGTGAGGTTTTCCTTTTTGTGCAAATTCTCTTGATGGGAGAGTTCCAGAGATTTGTTGAGATGCCATAAAAGGATAATCCACCATATTTTATTTTCGAATACTGTTTGAATTCAAGGCCTTTATCATTGCCAGACCTAAGGGTTCTATTTAGTTTGTAGATAGATATTATTTCTGGCAGGAATTCTGCTCCTTGACCATGAACTGATCTGTGTGCTATGCAAAACATTTTGAAGTAGATTATTTTATTGGCTTCAAACCAACATAGAGATCTTAGTGCTGGTCTGATGTTTTCTTGTTGAGCCTTAGATCAGAGATTTTGTTGAGGTAGTCAAGCATGCCCAGGTAGATGCTGTTGGCTTAGTCTCCTCTTGACATGACAGGTAAGATGATGTTGAGGAATTTTGTGGAAAGGTTTAAAGGGTAATATCCACCTAATAGAGTATAGGTGCTATACTAGTGTGTTAATTTGGCTTTCTTGTCCATATAAATTCCAAAATTTATAACCAGCTTGGAGGGTTCCTGTCTGTTCCAATTTCTACTGGTCAAAGTCACACTGGTTGTATAGAGAAGTTGTTAGGTGTAATCCTATTTTTTTTCATCTGGTTTGAGGTTCAGGTTGTTGTTGCTCATCCATGCCATGATTAGTGTGAGGCACTGATGAGGGTTTAATCTATGTCCTCACTGGTGGAGATTTTGTAGATGATTTAAGTGTCATCTGCATAATTGTAGAATGTGAGTCTGTGTCCTTTGATAAGTTCAATGCAAGGAGCCATGTAAATGTTGAAGCGTAGTGGAGAGAGAGATGAACATTGATTAACTCTGCATGCAAGTTTGTGAAGTTGGGCTGAATGGAGGCAGATGGGTGGTTTATTTTCTTTTCATCAGGAAGGATTTCATCTATTGTAGTGTGGTGTTGCTTAGCCCTATTTTTTCTATCCTTATGGTGAGGATTACAAGGTTGACTCAGTGGTCACAGTGGACGGGAGCAGTTGGGAGCAGTGCTACTCTATTTTTTTTTTATGTTTTGATGTTTCTATATTTTTATTTTTAAAAGAAGCCATTCCAGAATGGTTTAAATTAAAAATAAAATAGAAGTTGAAACCTGTACTTCAGTGCACTGCACTGACAATTCCCTTAAACAGCATGTTTTTGTTTGTTTGTTTGTTTATTTATATTGCGCACCGCACCTGAAGGTATCTGGGCGCATTACAAAAATATGCAATTTTTTAGTTACACATAGTACATAAGTACAGGAATACAATGGGTACTGGGAGATAAATAAGTACAGGAAAAACAATGGGTATCGGGAGATACTGACAGTATTTACACACTGGGCAGTGAATAGTTTAAAATATATACATTTTAGGCAGTATACAGTTACTCAGGTAATGGTCAAACAATACTGTTATATGTGTGTGGGAAGTATGAACTATACAACTTTGTAATTCATGGTTCAGTTTCAAGAGGGTTAGAGAAGACTAGTAGGGTGCATCAATCGAGGTCAACCAGTTTTTCATGTCTTTCCTAAATTTATAGAAGGATTGGTCTGCTCTTAGTGTGTAGTAGGTAGGGAGTTCCAGAGTTGAGCTTCCAAGACTGGAAAGCTGCTGCCATCTGCTTTTTTAAGTTTGTACCTGCGAACTAGCAGACAGTTGGAGTAAGAGGACCTAGTGAGTTGGACGTGGTGATTTTTGGTAAGTTTTTCCATGAGCTATTGAGAGGCTGCATTATTAAGGGTTTTATAAGTTAAGGATGCTGTTTTAAGCTGTATTCTCTCCATGATGGAGAGCCAGTTGTTGTCACGTCTATTGGCAGATATGTGTTGTCTGCGAGGTATGCTCACAGCAGTCCTGAGTGCATTATTCTGTAGGATCTGGAGTTTCTTGATAGTATATTTCCTGGCACCTGGGTACAGCACATTACAATAGTCAATTTTGGATAATACTAGGGCTCTGGCTATGGTAGTGCAGCTGTTCACAGATAGAATGGGTTTGCAAGATTGTATGAGCTTGCATGTATATGCTGTCACACAGGCTGTTGCACTAACCTGTTTGCGCATGTCCAGGGAGGAGTCTAAGTAAAAACCCAAAGTTTTCACCTTTTTAGCAACTTTAATATTGTTTCCATCGGGGGTAAGGTCTTTGTTATAATCGCCAGTCAGAGGTATGAGGATCTGGGTGTCATCTTCGTAATTAGTGTAGGTGACACCCAGATGGTCCAGATCAAAAAACAATGGTTTAGTGAACACATTATACATGGTTAGCGATACACAAGATCCTTGTGGAACTCCACAGGAGATTGGGATAGGGTTGGCTATAGCTGTGGCAGAGAAGACTCTCATGGATCTATTGTTTAAGAAGGAGTTGATCCATGCTGTTGCTTCTGTTTAGAAATGTACCGCTGTGTAACGGTGCTCACATAACACCTTATGATCAACCAGATCAAAGGCGGCAGACAAATCCAACAGAAGCAAGAGGGCTGATTTCCCTTTGTCTTTTAGATCATCTATCTGTATCTTTAGGTCAATCAGGGCAGTTTCTGTGTCGTGTTGGGGCCTAAAGCCAGATTGGCGTAGTCCGAGTAGATTATTGGTTTCCAGATAATTTTGTATTTGTTATAAGCGGCTTTGTCAATGATCTTTAGAAGGAAGGGGACTGTCGTGATAGGTCTGAAATTTGTTGGTATGTTAGGGTCTAGTGATTTTTTTTTAGTAGTGGTAGTGCCCATGCGTTCTTCAGATTAGTAGGGACAGTACGTGTGCGGAAGGAGGCTTTGATCAATGAGGTGATGAAGGGGGTGAGTACACTCACTGCTTCTTTTATGACAGAAGCTGGACAGGCATTGCCTTGACAGTTGGAAGGTTTGATTGAGGTTATGATTTTTTTAACTTCTTGGGGAGACACTGGGGTGAATTTGAAGTGTTGAGCCGGCCTAGGGGCAATAGGGCTCTGATTCCCAATGTTCCCTTGAGGAGGCAAATTTAGTTTTTTGGCGGCTAGTTTGTTTTGGAGCATAGTGGTTTTATTGGCTAATGCATCTTGAATTATGGTGCACCACTTTTGATCTTTAATGCAGTTGTCTGTGGCGGGGTGTGAGATTCAAGTTCTCTTAATATGGTAAACATTTCTCTAGTATTAGAGCTTGCTTTGTCAATCCAATTGTTATAGGTATCACGTTTAGCTACGAGAATTTCTTCTTTATAGGTGGCAGTAGTTTTTAGTAAGTTGTCTTTATTCGCTGTGGAAGAATTTTTTTTCCAGATAGTTTCAAGTCTCCTTTTCTCATTTCTTAGCTCTTTGATTTTGGAAGAGAACCAGGTGTTCAGATGTGCTCTAGGTTTTCTTTTGTGCATTTTTAGAGGGGCAATAGCATTTATGGCTGAGGTGATAGTTTGGTTATATAGATTCACTAGCTCCGCCGGATCGGAAGAAGGAGGTAGGGGTTTACGCAATGGATGGAGGAATGGTTTAATGTTGTCTAATGTGATATTTTTCTCATTCCTGGCTGGAATGGGTTGGGCAATTGAAATCTCTCTAGCAGACAAAGTGCAATTTACCTGCTAGAGATGGGATACTAGATATGTGTCCTCGTTTGGTGGTTTGGATTGCACATGGGAGGGGGCATGACAATGGGGTTTGTGAGGAGCAGGGGCAGGCCAGCGGGTATCGTAGTTCCACTACTTCTTTTCGTACACTTCGACCACTGGGTTAACTGTGCCAAAAGCTGCAGCAAAACCTAACAGTATCAGGGTGAAGATGGAGTTGGAATCTGAGTTCATTTTATGTCATACAAGATTTAGATTCTGTTGCTCTTATTGGTCTGAAGCTGACTGTGTTTGGTCCAATATGTGGTTTGCTTCCGCATGTGTAAGGATTTGATCATATAAATAGGTTTCCAGTAGTTACTGGGTATGGGATGCTTGATATTGGCCACTGTGATAAATCTGGCATATTCGTCCCTTCTCCCCGAGGGAAGCCACCCCCTTTGAGGATAGGGAGGTGAGTCTGCTATGCAAGACCCTCCCTAGGAGTCTTGGCAAGCGGGACCTCACTTGGAGTAACTCCCCTCTTGGGGACAAGGACTCTCATTCCAGAATGGAGCTCCCCGTTTAAACCACCCTGTCTGTATATATGTATATGAAAAATACTTGTGTATCTATTGCAACCACTATATTTTACAAGGATCCTTCTTTGCCTCTTTTGGCTGCAGGTAGTGCTGAACACAACCTGAATGCCCTGGTCTATGAAGAAGGACTCAACTTGTTTCTGCGATTTGTGTATAGGAAGTAGATAGATCATAAAGCAGAAAGAGAAACTCCTATGTAGGCAGTTGGACTGCTACGCAGAGGAGAGCCTCTGCAGTATTGACGTCCTGGAGGGGCGGAACCATGCTGGGCCACAGAGCCAATGGAAGCAAGGAAGACGGGCAAAATGCTAAACTAACATCTATTGGTTGTTGTTATATCTGATCTAAAAACCCACAGAACTGGAGCATAAACAGAAAGGTACCTGTCAAGCCTGGTGGCATGACCATGCAGGACCTGTGGTATCCCAGGAGGCAGGTAGCACACGCAGAGACCAGACTGTATGAGGGAGCATAAATCCCCAATCTCTCTACACGTCACACTGTAGCTAGAGAGATTTGTAGCCACAGGGAAAGCCGACAAGGTTTCGGGAGCCAGAGAACCCCAATGGAAGACACACCACTACAAAGTAAGGCCATTGTGAATCATAGCTGGGTAACCTATCCAGGTTATGAAAGCCTGAAAAAGCCAAGTGTGCAAATGCCCTATTAAAGGGGGAGGGTGTTAAGAGAGTAATATGAACGTTGTAAAAATCACTGGAAAAGCTATTCAGTTTAGTGAAGCCTGAGAAATCAGAGAGTAAAAAAACATATGAAAGGGGGACTGAGAGAAGTACTAACACTGCAACTAATGGCTGGTAAAAGCGATTCAGGTTATGAGAACCTGAGAAACCCCAGTATACAATAAAATCATGAAAGGAGGAAAGAAGGAGATATGAATAATTGAATGGAGGCTCAGTAAGCCAAAAAGTTGCAAACTTTGAACGACCATGGCGGGCTACTACCCTATCCAAAATAAAATGTGTGAAAGAAAAGAAGCTGTCTGAGGACTAAAGGACTTTGTAGAGTAATAGCACCTCCAAGGAAGAAAGGACAGTAAAATATGTTTGTGTGTGTTTCCAAGTAATCCTGGCGGAATGGACATGTTTGAATCAAGAAACTGTTTTCTTTATTAAGAGAAGAGACTGCAAAGCTAAACTTGGTATCAAGGCTGGAAAGAATATCCTGCTAGCAAAACGGAACTTTGGAAGACTGAAATCCAGTCCAGTATAAACTGGGCAAGGTGAAAGCCTTGCCGAGGCTAGTGTACAAAGCCTCCCCTTTTCCTTCTTTTAGTTAGGTGTTTTCCATAGTGGTAGGACCAGTTAGCTGAATAGGATTTGAACTAAAGAACTTTATTTTGACTTTGGCATCCACCTTTAGTATTTTTTTTTGTTAGGTAGGGATGTTCCCTCATAGAAATAGGGAAGTTATGCATTTGATTAATTTTCTTTTAATACATCCTTGAATCCTTGTCTAACAATCATCTAAGTGCTTCTTCTGGTACACCACACCTCTAGTTGGTCCCTTTTCTGTGCTTCCTGTGGGGTCTTTGAGAAGGGATTTAATAGAGGCCTATGTGAAACTACAATTGATTACTCCTGCTTTAAGTGAGAGGTTAATGAGAATGTGGAAATGTTGTGCTGCTGTTCCTTTGCTGAGGATGTTCTTGTAGATGTCTGGTGGGTAGGGGACTGATGGAGAGCCAGCTTTGTTGCTTTCTTCCACTGGTTTAGCAAAGTCTTCTGTGGAGATTGCTGCATAACTGTCCATTGCTGTGGTTGCTTCCTGGCAGGATTTGGTTTGTCACTGGTAGTATCAAAATAGCGTTACTTGCTGGATGTTTATGAGGGGGGTACATTATAGTGAGATGTTGGGTTCCTTATTTCATTGATGATGTTGAATATCTCTTTATCTGCATTACTTGTAAAATGGATCAAATACCATGAGTATATGAATGAATACATGTGTGCAAGTGTGGCTTCATAAATTGAATAGTTACCTGTCAGGTAATCATTTGAATAGATATGTGATAGATGGATCAGCCCTTGTAATCTGAAATCAGAAACCTCAATGGGTTGGCATAGTTTCAGACTGCCACAGGGAATATACTCTGTAACCAGTGCACAAGGACTGCAAAGAATCTGCTTCCTTTAAAGTTGTGCTAGTTGGAAATATCTTTGTCAGTTGAGTGAAGAGAACACAGCCATAGGGTGTTGAGGTGTTTTGGGTCATTTCCATAATTATATATATAGTTGGAGCAGAGTTTCTTAAATTCGATAAAACGAAAGCCAGTATAAGGATCTCAGTCTTGGTGAATAAAAGGCCCTTCAGAGCTTCGATGTGTGCGTGCAGGTTAATGGAATTTGAATGACTAAACCCAAAGCATCAGTGCCAAATGAAATGTTCAGGTCTCACCTTCAGTGGCAGCTTTTCAGTAACCCACTTTCTTTTTTATTATAAAGTATTTATTGTTATTATCATAATACAACAATCACAATAAAGCAACAAACAAACAAATCAACTTAAAGACTGTCATGGTCATTCATAATCAGTGGAGATAGTACCCATAACATCAGAGGTCGAGCGGCTTCCTCAGTACGTGTAGTAATGTATAATACAAAACACCCAGTGCACATTCCCCAGCTTGTAGGAGGGATTCTCAGGTCGCTCCTTCTTCCCATCTATCCCATATTTTTGAGGCTTTGTTGGGAAAGCCTCGTGCTGAGTAGATCCTATGCTCCATCATAGCGCATATGTCCATATCTGATTTCCATTGGTCCAGTGTTGGGGAATCAGGGCTCCCCATTTCTGCGCTATGTTGCGCTTGATCAGTCCCATTGCCGTGTGTAGGAGTAATCTCTCCCACTTGTTAGCCTCTATCTCGTCAGGCACACCCAGGAGTAAGGCCCTTGGGTCCAGTGGTATGGTGCGGGTCAGAACTCGGGAGAGTTCCCTACAGCATGCATTCCAAAAAGTTTGTATCCGGGGACATGCCCACAAGATGTGAATGAAGGTTCCCTCCTCATCCCCGCATCGCAAACAGTTTGGGTTTGGGGCCCGTTTCCAGCCGTATAGGTGCGTTATAGGGTAATAAACCCGGTGCAGTATTTTCAGCTGCACAAGTCGAAGCCTAGAGGAAATAGCGATTTCTCGGGGGTGCATGAGGACTTGTATCCAGTCCTCTGGATCTATCTCCCCCACATCCGCTTCCCATTTCGCCTTCAGCTTGTTCAGTTCAGGGGTAGCAAAGGAGGATATGGCATTGTAGAGGATGGAAGTGCATTTGGTGGGAATATACGCCAGCAGGATGTTACGCTCTATAGGGGTATAGTCTGGTATCTGTGTATCTACTGTTAAGTAAGGTTTTAAGGCGTGGGCTAGGCGTATGTAATGGTATCGTTCCATGTTTGGGATCTGAAATTGCAGTTGCAGGTCATCAAATGAGGTCAATCTCTACTCCGTGAGCATATCCCCAACCCTAATGACCCCCGCTTTCACCCATTTGGGCCATGGCTCAAACTTCCGGGTCTCAGCTAGGTTATTATTTTGCCAGAGGGGTTGTGTGGTAGTAACTTTGTTTTCCTACCCAATGAATCGGTGTGCCTGTCTCCATACCGTAATCATGTGTGTTGTGGTTGTGGGTGGGGGAGTTCTCGGGAGGGGTTGATAGAGGAGGGGCAGCGGGTCAGTGTTCTGCATAGTGGCTATCTCAGCACGTATATGAGGTAGGTCTCGGTTTCCATGAAGAAGATTATTAACCACTGCCAGTTGTGATGCCCAGTAGTACGTTTGGAGACGGGGAACTCCTATTCCACCCTCCCAGATCGATCTCTGGAGTGTGGTTAACGCAATTCGTGGTTGGCCTCCCCCCCATATGAGATCTCTAAGAAGTGTCTCCACTTGGTGAAATTCCAGGTCTGGGATTTTAAGTGGGGCATTCTGAAGGATGTAAAGGAATCTGGGGAGGGTCATCATTCTAAAGAGTGCCGCTCTTCCCATAAGTGTCAGGGGGAGGAGTTTCCAGTGTTGGACGTAAATAATGAAGCGGTCTGTGATTGGTTGGAGATTGTGTTCTATATAACTTTTCAGGTCCCCAGATATCCATATTCCCAGGTATCGAAAGCCCTGTCGTTCCACTCGGTACGGGCACTCCTGGGGGATTGCTTGTTCTCCACCCTTTACCGGAAAGAAGACTGATTTCTCCCAGTTGATTCTGAGTCCGCTAAATTCCCCAAACCGGATGAGCAGTTGTGTTACAATGGGGGAAGACCTTGGTGGGTCACCCAGATATACAAGGAGGTCGTCTGCGTACAGGGATGTACGATCCTCATGTCCCTCCGGCCATCTGAATCCCTTCCAGGTGGTGTTTTGGCGAAGCCAAAGAGCCAGCGGTTCGATTGCAAGGGCAAATAGAAGAGGGGACAGCGGGCATCCCTGTCGTGTACCCCGACCCAGGGGGAAAGACCTGGAGGACCAACCGTTTACTTTCACTTCAGCTTGGATGTTAGTATAAAGTAACTGCACCCATCCCAGAAAGGCCTCTCTGAATCCCATACGGCGCATGATCTCCCAGAGGCAGTCCCATCGAATGGAATCGAACGCCTTTTCGAAATCGATTGCCAACAGGGCCAAGGGTTCGTTTATAATCGGGGATCTCTCCAGTGCCAGATGGAGGCGGCGTAGATTCATCCGAGTCGATTTGCAAGGCATAAATCCACATTGGTCCGGGTGGACCGGGGTGGGTGCAACTAATTGTAATCGGTTCGCTAGTAACTTAGCGAGGACCTTAGCTTCCCCGTTAATCAGTGATATAGGTCTATAGGAGGCACATTCATGTGGAGGTTTGCCAGGCTTGGGAATGACCACGATAGCCGCCTTGCAAAGATCTGGTGGGAGAGTCCCCTGTTCCCGGGCAGCAAGGAACATTCTATGCAGAGGAGCCGCCGTTTTATCTGCCCCTAGCTTTTGCCAGGTTTCAACAGGGAATCCATTCGGGCCTGGTGCCTTCCCTGATTAGAGTTGAGATAGCGCCTCTGAAATCTCAGCCTCCGATAAGGCAGAGTTCAGCTGGTCCCTCTGTTGCTCGAGAGAGTCGGCAGCGTTACCGCATCTAAGAGGGTGGGGTTTAGCGATGAGGTCGGGGCTCGGTACAAGTCTGCGTAAAACTCTGCAAAGGACCCAGCAATCCCAGCGTCTGAGTGATAGCTGTCGCCCTGTGGTGTAACTATTTCCCGGACATGGCGTTGTCCTTCGTCCCTTCTCTGCTGCCAGGCGAGCAATTTACCCGCCTTGTCCCCTAGTTCGTACACCCTCGCTCTAGCCTGCCAATGGGCCTGCTTAGCGTCATCCATCGCTCTGTTCCGAAGGCACTCTTGGGCGCGTTGGAGGGATCGATGAGTCTCGGGTGTAGGGTCAGAGATATGCTTAGTCTCCCAGTTACTCACTTCCTCTTCGGCTTTTAGTATTTCCCGAAGCCGGGTGTTTCTTTTATGTGTCGTCCAGGAGAGAATCTCACCCCTGAGCACTGTTTTATATGCCTCCCATAATATCACAGGATTGTCCACCGATTCCTCGTTAATTTCGAAGTATTCGGCAGATACTTCCTCTAGGCGATCCATCAGTTCTGGGAACCCTAAATAGTAGCTATTAAGTCTCCACGATCTAGGGGGAAGGCGACCCTGCATACATATTTCAACTAAGAGAGGTGAGTGGTCCGAGATGCCCTGAGGGAGCAGATCTGCGGACATTGCCCTGTAAAGGTCGGTATGTGGTAGAAAGAAGTAATCCAGTCTGGACATGGAGCCGTGAGCGCCGGAGTGGAAAGAATACTCCCTAACATCTGGGTGTAACTCCCTCCATACATCTCGGAGCCCAAGAGCAGATGTAAAGTTGGCTAATCTAGTAGGAGTATCTGGGTTGCGATTTCGGAGATGGGAACGGTCAATGTTATCATTCATGGTGTCATTGAAGTCTCCCCCCAGAACGAGTGTATCAGGGTGGTGTTTCCCTATAAGGGTAGTGAGGTCATCCAGTAACTCCTGTCCCAGCCCAGGTGGAGAATAGATTGAGGCAATAGCCATAGTCTGACCCCAGATCGTTCCCATGATGAACACGTATCGGCCCCTCGGGTCCCGTTCTACAGTTTGTTGAATAAATGGGATGCGTTTGTGTATCAGAATGAGGGTGCCCCTGGAGCCCATTGTGTACCCCGCCTGAAAGGCAAGGTGGTAGTTAGTTCTCTGAAAAAAGGCACAGTTAGATCCGGCCAGGTGGGTTTCTGTGAGGAGGGCCACATCAGGGGAATGTCTATTTAAAAATTGCCTGAGAAGACGCCGCTTAATTCCTGACCCCATCCCATTCACGTTCCAAGTAAGGAATTTCAGAGATTTAGTGTGTCGCATGGGTGTTTTGCTAGTCTTGCGGAGGATATTTATTACACATGATGGGGTTTTCAAGGGTGTAGCGATCAGTGAGAGATGGCGATATGGTACCCGCCTGTACCAGAGGGGCGGGGGTGCTCTGTGGAGTGGTACAGAGCGTCTTCAACCAGAGATAATGGTCCGTTTGACCTATGAGCATGTGACAATCTTGAAATAACAAACAAGGTTTTGAACTTTCCCAACACACCCCCACCCTATACTCCACCCCAACACGAAGTACCTGTCGCCCAAACATTGCTGAACCTTCAACTTAAGGTGTCAGCTCAAAAACCAGACCCTTGGGTAGGGTCTAGATAAGCAAGAAAGAGAGAGGGGGGTGAGGAAAAAAAAACGCTTGACTAGGGGCGGGATGAGAGCTTCCTCCAGAGTTCCCTCCCTTGCACCCAATGTCAACATCTTCCATGGTGGACTACTTATGCGTCGGGCTCAGAGGTGCGAAAAGTGCATGTCCACATGTCAGAGCACTGTTCCTAGGCCCCGGAGTAGGGGACAATAGTTTGTTTAGTGTTCTTCTTGTTCTGCCACTGGCTCCAGGATCTCCTGTCCTTCCCGGTCTGGGTTTCTCCTCGGGGAAGCCCGCCTAGGCCTCGATCGGGGTCTTCCTCTCGGTCTCCTCGATCTTGCAGTCCAATCGCCTTCTACGTGAGCCTCAGCCCACTTCCATGCCTCTTGTGGGTCATTGAAGTGAACAGTAGTTCCTTTATGGTATATTTTTAGTTGGGCCGGGAAGAGCAGGCCGTATTTCACATTCAGTTGAGCCAGTTGTCTCTTGAGTGGTTCAAACGATTGTCGTGGTGCGCGCTGCACTTCTCGGGTATAGTCCGGGAAGAAGGCGATTCGGGAGCCGTTATGGGTAATCGACCCTTGCGATCGTGACAGTTGCAGGAGGGCGTCCCTGTCTCGGTAGTTGAGCAGGCGGGCAATGATAGTACGTGGCGGAGCACCCGGGAGTGGTTTGCCTGGTGGCATCCTATGAGCCCTCTCCACTGAAAAAAACTTTGAGAAGGATGTGGCCTAGAAGATGTCCACGAGCCACTGTTCCAGGAATAGTTCCATGCATTGTCCCTCCTCCCCCTCCGGCAGGTCCAGGATGCGGACGTTGTTGCAGCGGGATCTTCCCTCTCCATCATCCACTCTTGATTCAAGGGTTTTTAGGCGGTTTAAGGCTTGGGTCAGTTGACGATTGATCCCGCCAATGTTGTCTTCCACTTCAGAGATGCGGCGTTCCGCCTCTCCTGTTCTGAAAGTCAGTTTCTGCAGGTCGTGGTGCAGGAAGGAGAAATCCGCCGCTATACTGTCTATTTTGGTCTCCATGGAGGATCGGGAATTGGCAATGGCCGCCATTACGTCATGTAGGGAGAGGGAGCCGTCCCCCATGGGGGAGTTCGGTCGTGTTGCTGGGCCCGCAGGGGCCGGGGTAGTAGCGACGGCAAATTGTTTCATACTGCTCTGTGTGGATGGTTTTTTCTGCCTGTCTTTCCCCATAGCTCCGGAGGCCGTGGAGCGTCCGGCACAATGGGTCGAATGATATTGTTTATACTCAGTTGGATCCTCTCCGGTGTGCGGTGTTGCAGCCCTGCAGCGGGTCGGATGGAGAGCCGCGGGTCCCCCAGAGCGTCCTCCAACAGGCTAATATGTACCTTGGGCGCCAGGGGGCTCGGTGTCCTTTATTGGGGTTTCACGGAGCCTCCAGAGACTGTGCAGGCCTCCGGTGTATCTCACAGTTCACCCGCTAAGTGGTGGTCCCCTTATGCCTCCTGTGTGGCACCAGAGTTCGTTTTCTATATGGAGCAGGGGGGATCCCACCTAGCTCTGGCGCGGTCGAGCCGAGCTGCTGCTGTCCTCCACAATTCAGGCGCTTCGAGTCGAGACGGCCCAGGAACAGGAGCCGCCTATCACTGGGATCGCAGGAGGGTTCGGGTCTGTCCGGGCGTCCTCCGGGTGTCAGCAGGCTCAACTGGTGTCTGCCTCGTACTCCGCTCCACACCGCACCACGTCAGGCCGCCCCAAGCCCCCGTCATGCGGAGGAGGTCTGCCTTCAGGCCCCGGCGGCCATCTTGGTTTCGCAGTTCGGACGGGGCCGCCGGCCTTCAGCAAACTGTGGAATTGGCCCACCGGGTGGGCAGATAGGTGCCCAAATTTCAGTCGATCCCAGCCCACAGGTTCACGGGCACGATCGCGGCGTTGCTGCCGCACGAAATCCCCAGGAATCAGGATAAAAGTGCAGGATTGTATCGGCGCTTACGGGAGCTCACTCGGCTAACGTCTGCATCGTTCGTGCGCTAGCCACGCCCCCCCCAGTAACCCACTTTCACCTGGTTAATGGGAATATGAATCAGTTTGTAGATTTACTACCACACTTTTTACTCTGGCACAAAACCATCATGTTTTATGAAGATAACACAAAATTATTGTTTCAGGTGCCAACAAAGCTATTGAATTAGTGCAATATGCTATTATAATTTGACAGAACTCAAGTTCCATTGGGAATCCCACTCGAAACAAAGTGCTTAGACGCCCTTCAACTCTTGACCAGCATTTTAAAACACACTTTCTGAAAAGTTCAGCTTATATTATTGATTGTTGCATGTGACCATGGGAGCAAACAATTGCACAAAATATGTCCTGAACTGGGCAGACAAAACAACTAACCACCCACACAACTTTCTGACTTTGAGACTAGCAAGAAAGGAAACATTCCTACCACTAGAAGCAAAGTTTAGAAGGCACGGTGAACACAGGTCTTACCCATAAGCAAAGTTCTAGGACTTTAAGAAAAATGTCCTGCCACTGTTCTGCTAATACAACTATATTAGATTGTGGGTTCCTTGGCTAGATATGCACTAGTCACACTCCAGATTTTTACATGGTATAGCGTAAATTGAACAGACCAATACCAGACCATAATGCAGGCTCACAATATATAATTTTATATAAAAGATTTTGATCCATTAACAGGGTGATCATTTATGTATTTGGACTGGTTATAGGTAAAGAAACAAAACATGTTGAAAATACAAAATGAAACACATTCTAAAATTAACCAGCAAAACATACATTTCAACTGTGCATGTTGAGAAGCGAAAAAAGAGAAAACAGAATATGCAATTTGACATTGACATTTTTCTTTGGGTTGGACTGGGAATGACATTAAAACACACCCTGGTAGGCACTGTAGTTGGTTTATGAAAGTAAATGTACTTTCGAAAGAACCTCAACCCTCATTTACCCTTTGCCCCTTAGCTAAGGTCAGGTTAGTCTGAGGTTAGAGATACTGGACTCTCTTGCATATCAGAATTATTCCCACAAGCAATTTTTATTCAGGCAACTTTCTTGATTCCAGGGTACTATGGAGATAGAGGGGGCAATGCCTTCTGAGTTAGTTTGACCTGGGAAAATCACCCCTTGCGAGAAATTCCAGTTTTTCAGCACCCTATTAATACTCACTTGAGACCCGTGTAATACCAGCCCTTCTGGTCTGCTTGCAGTTTCAGCGCCTGCCTCAGCACCAGTCGACAGCCCCACCGTCCAGCCCAGGTCTCTCTGGGAAACTGCTCTGGAATTCTGTCAAATAGCCTCAATCGGCCAGATATCGCCTTACTCACAGTCCTCATTCAAGGCTCATTCAAGAATTGGCAAGATGCCTTAATGCAGGAACAGCACAGTCACAAATGGCAGTGTGGCTTTCTCACTTTGATGATGCTTTTCTGAAATTCGGAAAACACAGCCGCAGGCCTTGCTCACAATCAGAGCTTGTGATATCACAGCTCTGTTATAAAGTCTCAACAAAAAGACCTGCTAAAAACCACAGGCTCCCATGCAGAAAAGGCTAGGCAAAAATCCCTTGCCCTCCAGTTTGCAGTCCATTATAAGCCTTTCTCAGAACCCAGCACAGAACATATAGATTCTGCACATTTCTATACACCTCTCTGGCGATGTCCCTTCCTTCACTCCAGCACCTTGTGTCACTCCCCACTTTAACAAGTGACAGAGCCTTTGAGAAAAATCCAACTCTGTTCACCCATCTCATGTGATTTGTCACCTCAGCGCTAAACGACTATGAACAGCATTCTGCCCAACCCGATAAAGTAACACAATTCATGCCTTCCTCTTTTCCATCCAGAACAGTGAACATTTGACAAACTCTAACTTTCACACTGCAGCCTCATAGAAACACAGCCTGCAAATGCATTGTTCACTTGTCGCTGACAATCTGAAGTGGCAAACTACAGCCAGTGTGTTTGAATACTATAATGTTAAGGCCTGCAGGCTGCAAATCTGCCCCTACATCAGCTGTTTGCTTCAAAATCAACCCTTTCAGTGCCTAATGCTACAGTCACGCAGTTGTTAGTAAACCATGTTAGTTATTCATGTTAGCAACCCAAGCAATATACCACAGAACACATATGCTGTACTATTAGAAGTCTAAATCATTGGCACACAACCTTCCTACATCCCCCCTGCTTCTGCGGAGGACATTGCTTAAACATGGGACTCTGCAGAAACACGAATTCTAGCTAAAAATCATGTGTCATCTTTCAACAAATTCTCTTGTCATTTGATCTTCATGCAACAATGTGAGTATGTGTTTTGCTTAATACCAAAGTGTAAACAATTGAATGAAATGTCCAACGATTGTCCATAGATTAAAGGAAGAACAGCAACATAATGAAAACATAGAAAAGAGGATACTATGAAAGAATTATAGTGAAAGAATAGAAACAAATATCAAAATGAGAAACTCTTTACAATAGATTCAGCATCTTTGGGACCTTGTGGTGATGTTTTCCATCACAAGGCATAATACTGGCCCTGGCATGACTATAGTGTGTCTGCTTAGCACTGAGGCCTGTGTCCACATCACAAAGTACATCATAATAAACTGCACACCACCATCTCATCATAAGTCCTTCTTATTTACGTCCGCCAGTCTCTTCCCGCCTTTTTCTCCTTTAAGGTCCCAGGGACTCTGCCTTGCTCCATCCTGAAGCCTCCACCATGGACATCCAGCTGCAAGGACTCCTCTACCTGGCATAAACAAAAACGTTATACATATCGTGATTTACACTTTTGTTATTAGTACACATATTTACTTCTCATTCATTCTTTCAGGCTTACCATATCCAACACACCTACTTACCTGCTCTGATGCACCCCATTCACCCCTTATTTGAGCAACTCACCTTACTGCCATTCAACCTACTGACTTACACACCCTGATTGTAATGTGACTGTTACACCTCTCTCTTCCTACTGGTCTCCCTAGACTGCTCTAACCTCTAAATTTCATGTTTCAGGTGAACTGGCTGTATCTGATTCACATGGACAAATGGTTCCACAGCCAGATCCCCTTCCTTGGTATTTATTCTGTATGCCACAGGTGAAACAGTGTCCACAATTTTAAATTGGCCACACCAGGATGCAATACATTTGGCATATTTACGTTTGTCTTTCGCTAAGTTGAACTTTTACACCTGCTCACCTATTGCATACACCCTAAAAGATGACTGCCTGTCATAGTATGATTTAGCACCCTCAGCTGCTCTTTCCAGATGTCACTGTGTAAATGCAAATGTGTGTTGCAAATGCTTTCTGAACTCCTCCACATATTCATGAATTGTGGATGCATTTACCAGGACGTAATCATTGGTTCTATAGAAGAGGTGTTGGGGCAGTGCCATTTCCCTGCCTGTGATGATGTCATGTGGACTGAGGTTTGTAGACCGCGATGGTAATCATTACCAAAGGGAGAGCCAAATTCCAATTAGACCCTGCTTCAGCTACACATTTTTTAAGCATATCAATTATTGATTGGTTGCTCCGTTCCACACCACCACTAGAAGAAGTATGAAAAATCTAGCTTCCACATGTTGGTCATTACTGCAGTGGTAAAATGGCTTCCATGGTCTGATTCTATTCTCTGAGGCAAATCAAACCTAGAAAATATGCAGTTCCCTAACAATGCTGCACTACAGTCCAATGCTGGTATGCATTCCAACTACTTTGACATTAGACAGGGAACTGTTAGCATGTATTTGCTTTCCCGTGATGACCTTTGGACTGGGCCGATGAAAGCTATTTGCTAATCTGACCTTGGAAGTGTCAGACCTTTTTTTTCAATAATGGTGCTCTGTGTGTTGGGGAGGCGGGCTTGAACTGTGCACACACCAAACAACTCTTGGTATACAACTCCACATCTTGGGACTATTGGGATGGAAATTAGGCTGATCAACCCCCCCTAGGCACTTTAGAGTGAGGTGAGTTCAATAGATGAACGTGTAATATGCAAGGGAGGAAAGGGCAGTGCTAAGAAGCCCGGCTCAAGTACAATATCACGGGTATCATAGGTTTATTGACGTACGGCACGCATATAAAGAGACACCGTTATGGTAGACACACTCAGTCCTGCATGGCCTTGGAGTAAACATAGGCCCGGCGAGGAAACTTGAACAGGCCCCAACGATGAAGCCAGATGCATCTGTGCTGCTAATTCTCACAGAAACTTCCCTTTGCTCCTCAATTGTTGCAATTACTTATCATCCCACTAGACGAAAGTGCCCTGCAAGGCCATGAGACAGTGCCAGGCTCCTTGCAGCACATTCATCACAGCCAGGACAACAGCAGACCTCTACCCTCTACCCAGTCCACCAGGAGTAACGGCACCCACCACTGACCCAGTCCAAGAACCCCTGCATTCCACGATAGCAAATGACCCCAGCCTGCCAGCGATAAACCCATTGATCATTAAAGAACTGAACATATGCAACCATTTCACCTATTCCCATAAATACACCCTTTTGTAGTATGAGGTGCAGGGAGGGATAACTTATAGATCCAAATGAGGGGGGAAGCCTTGGCTGTGAGGGATGCCATATAGACAGAGCACAATTTGTGTGGGTCAGCATGATTGTGTTCCTCCCCCCCAGTAACATTTACTGAGCCTCCCAGACACATGCCATAATGATGTAGTAGTAGCCTTAGTGTACAATAGTAGCCTTGGAACAGCAAAATGTGAAGAGCCTGACCTTCAGTCCCTGGAGAGATGAGCCCAGCTGAACCATGTGAGAAAAGACAGATGGCTGAGACAAGAACCAATCATGGCCTGGCATCCTCTATTGAACAGTAGCATGTATACTGTCTCACCAATTAGCTGTGCAGGTTTAGACCCTGTAATGACGTCATTGGTGACGCTGTGGACTCTTATAATGTAGTGTTCATGATAATTTGGATGGAATATTCTCAAGCAGCAGAGTCCTCTGCTGACACCCTCATATTTTGTACAATTAAACCTTGTTATCTTTGCAAGCAATCTCTTGACCTTTTTTCCCTAGAGGGTTGATTTATTTCTGGCATGAGCATAAAGGGACTTCCTTCATTTGGTGACTCTGATGCGATCCCAGTGCCCTGTACCTGTGGAGGTATCCAGGCAACCTCTCTGGAAGGGCTGCGCCTACCTACAGTGACCAGCCCCAAAATGCGTACTCCCCCGTGGCCCTGCAGGAGACCTTTTTGAAGAATCCTGCCTGCTCTTTGGAGCGGGGTGTGGTCCCACGGATAGGTGTAGGCCGGTGTTGGAACCCAGTGGACGGAGGAGTGCAGATGAACACGCCCACATGTGTATAGCTTGCAAGCGATAACAAAGTAGGGGTTGAGTATGTGGAGCAGTGTGAATGGTATGAATATGCAGCAACTGAATGTGGGAGTGTGGCATGCCTGTGGAGAGTGTTGTTTTTTGGGGGTTTCATGAATTCGTTTAAGGATAATAAAGAAAAGGAAAACAGAAGAGAGGGAACCTCCCCGAGTGAGGGGGGAAGGTGGCACTGCAACTATTGTTCAAACAATAAGTGAAAAGAGAAAATACATAGGATCTCCATATAATTAGAGAACTCAGGAATAGTAGTGTGTGTGGTTTTAGTTTGTTATTTTAGTGTATTTTATGGTGTAGGGAGGAGGCCCAGGAGGGGCATGTGCAGGTTGGGGGCAGAGAGGTGGGTGGATTGAACTGAAGATTTTTGATGACATTGGGCCTCATTATAAGTTTGCCAGTCTGGCAACTACGGTACTGGTAAGCTTGCCAGTACTGTAGTTCCCACACCGGCAAACTACAAGTTGTGCTTGCGGGTGCCTTTCTGCCCGCCAGGTCGGACCTGGTGGGCAGAGCTGCACCCGTGAGTACAGCATGACAGATGCATCGGCACCGTTCATAACGGTACCAGTGCATCCGGCTTCCCCATTTCCATTGAGCCCTATGGGGCTCAAATGAGAATGGGGAAGAATTTTTCCCAGCGACCAGGAATGGGCAAATACCAGGTCTGGTAAGGCCGTAATGACCCAGTAATTGCCCATTTCTGGGCGTCGGAAAAAATATAATACCGGCGGCAGCAGTGCCTGTATTACAGGCACGGCTACTGCCAGCCTCGTAATGACACCCATTAAGTTGTATTGTTGACAAAATTAAACTGCATTTTGTTGACAAACTATTGCATAACTGTGGCACAGCAGCATAGGCGTAGCCCCACTAGCAGACACACAGGGAGACGCGACCATGGGGGGAGAAATGCCCATAGAACATATGTGCATGGGCACGGATGTGCAAGTCCCTGCCATTGTCCTGTGAGAAGATTAAGAAGTATCACAACCAATGGGTGACCGAGACTAGGGGAGGGGAGATGACGCAATCCTGGCCAGATTAGGGCTCCTTTGACAGAAGCCTGTTTAAACACAATTCTATCTTCCTGACAGAGAAGTATAAGGAGACCATTGCAGAATAGAAAGGAAGTATTGCAACTCTGGAAAATGGTTGAGGATACAGACGATCACATTGAAGAAGGAGTGAAACTTGACAGTAGT
Source organism: Ambystoma mexicanum (assembly GCF_040938575.1). Classification (NCBI taxonomy): domain Eukaryota; kingdom Metazoa; phylum Chordata; class Amphibia; order Caudata; family Ambystomatidae; genus Ambystoma; species Ambystoma mexicanum. Next base: position 467,214,418 of record NC_090928.1, on the reverse strand, counting down.
AAAGCTACAGGCTTGGGAGAAGGATGGAACAACTTGACAGGGAGTAAGGGAATATACCCACTAGTCAACAGTCTTTCAGAAGGGTACACAAACCCAACATATGTGTCGGCAAGCACAAATATCACAACATCGGGCACGGCCCGACCTCCAATTTCCCCCACCCGGAGGTTACTACACACACAGGGGTAAGCGCAAGAGACCTAGAATTAGCACTAGCATCAACACGAACAGAGTTAGCAAGACTACGAGTGAAATGTGACATAACAAAGTCAGACACACCAGTGCTCCCACGCAGGAGGAGTGGAAATCAGGAGACTTCTTATTTAGAATAGACAATGAGCCCATAAGAACCCTCCACGTAGAGCGTGATGGAGAGACAGACAGCTTGGGTTATGATACTGTAGGGTCACAGAGGGGAGATGAAGAAGACTGGACTGAATTAATTGAGGTTGAGGATGATGAGGGGGGAGATGTGGAACAGGTGTCTCAATACAGCCTGATAGTGGAAAGCATGTGGGCCAGCAAGGAAAAAGGGAAGTGTAACTAAGGGTGGAAAAAAAAGATGGGAATGCAAATGTCCCAATACACAAGGGGACATGGATACCGGAAAAATGGGCACGGATGGACAAGAATAACTTCCTTAAGGCACTCCTGGCACTCACAGCTGGTGCAGGGAAATGGATGTATACACTTTTGAAAAGAATACAGCAGGCCTACCCTTGGCAATTGGATTCATTAAAAGCATATTGGTGGCCACAGTTGGGGACCATGCTGCAGATGTGTGGGTGAAGGCGGGTTACCCGCGAGTGACACTGAGCAACGATGCCCATGATGGAGCCTCATTCAATAGGATTAGGGCCAAGGTATGGGATGCGATATGGCGAACGTTCCCAGACACTCAAGATTTTTCTGTTTGCCTAAAGACGTGCAGAAAGCACTATATAAAATAGCAGGAATCGAAGTGAAAGTTTGGCCCAAAATTCAAAGCATTATAGTTCACCATTGTAGGAGAATAAAAGAGTGTGAGAAAGAAACGATTCAGAGACGGCAGGCAGAGGAAGCAAAACTGGTACTAAATGAATTAGGCAAAGTGGCAGTGGTGGGGACGGGGCCAATGGTGACAGAGGTGTAAGAGGGAGGGTACACTCCTAATGCTACCAGTGCCAAAATGGCCACAGTGTGGGCTGAAGGAGGGCCAGGACGGTGGGGAAACCCAGAATTCTCTGGTCCACAGTGGCAAGAAGGACAGCAACAAGGATGATGTGGATTTCGAGGATCAAGGGGGTGGGTTTAGGGGAAGGGCCCAAGAGGAGGGGGAACAGGACAGTGGCCCAGTTTCAAGGCTCTACAGTAATAGGGGGAACCCTTTCTTGTTCCCTGGGACAGACTAGTTTCCATCCCAACATTTCCCCCTTTGGGACTTGCCTTCAGGACATATGCAGCCAATAAGCATATTTCTTCAATATTTCCAATGTTTACTGCAAACCTATGTGTCCGCTGTTATTGCATAATGGGCATGATGTAGCATTAACACCAAAATGACACAGGGACCACCCATTGGATCTGATCTGAAATGGATTATCAGACAAAGTCTGTCTTGCAGTTGAATCCTTTTTTTCTTCAACATCACCCTCAATTACTCTCTCTTCCTTTGCAGCCCTCCTCTGTTAAAGATCTTGTTCTGTATCTGAAAAATTATTGTACAACATGCCTATGATTAAGTCTTTTCTTTGTGCTTTGATCAAGTCCTGATCAGGAGTATCAAAGCTCTGCTGCATCACTGGTTGATCACTTGTTCCCTGAGGTTTGGAACATGCTATCACATCTACTTGGATCTCACAGAGCAAGTGTTCAATAGGAAACTATTTCCGCAGCACTGCTTCAAGTTTGGCTAATTTATCAGCCTTATCATTCCCTTTCTTATTTTCCCCTGGTGTTCGAGAATGCCCTCGTAACTTCCTCTAGTGTACTCTCATCTCATTCACTGAAACATAATTGTCGATGGCCTGAATCAGTTTTCCATGTTTGAGTGTATTTTTGTCAAAAGTGACCATTTCTCTAATTTTCCACCTTGGTAAGTATTCTATAAAATGATTCCGGGCAAACTATACCAGAGTTGGTAACCAAAACTATTTCTTTTAACTTGTTTCTACTGTTGTGGATATTGCTTTGAAGATTGCAGCCAATTCTGCCACCTGACGACTTTTGGGACCTATCTTTATGCCCAGTCATGGGATACCTTAATTTCTGACCCACGCATTCCCAATTCCTGTTACCAATTGTTTTTCAGGATCACCCCCCATGTGGTGTGCACATCCATCCACATATACAGTTGGGAGATTTCTAAACCCTTCTTCATCAAAGGTGGTTGTTCAAATTCAGTCACATTTGTTTCTAATTCTGCACCATGTGTAGCATCTACAGCTGCACAGTCATATAAATCTGCCAGCCTCTGAGCTTATTCTGCCCATATATCACTTACACAGGGAATCCCTGTAATTACAATGTCCATGATGTAATTCTTAACTGGGCTAAGTTCCATGATCTGATTGTTTTACTCTGCAAGAATTGCATGGGCTGGTGATGAGTCTCAACAATCACCCACTCTCGCTTACTAATGCTGCAGAAATGTTGTAATGCTCAAACAGTTGTCAAAAGTGCTTTTTCACATTCATTAAATTTTGTTTCCTCCTATGACAATGCTTTGCTAGCATATGCAATTGTTTTCTGATTTGAATCATGCTTTTGATACATGACTGCTGATTTACATTGATCTGCAAACCCTATCTCCAGAAAGAAATCGTGATTCTTCTTTGGGTAAACCAAATATGGGGTGTTCATTAGATGATCTTTAAATTTGGCTATCTCTTCACACTGTTCCTGTCCCCACCATATCCAGGACAGTCTCTGCTTCAGTAATTTAGTCAATGGTTGTGTGCTTTCTGCACACTCTTCAATTAGCTTCCTATTGTAACTTGCCATCCCTAAAAGCTCTTTAAGCCCTTCACATTTGAGGGGTCTTTTAACTGGTGGATGCCTTCTAGCTTTTTCTTTTTCCGGTTTAACCCTTGCTCTGTAACTTCATGTACCAAGAAATGCACCTTTTTCCTACACCACTGTGCCTTCGTCAATGACACCTTTGTCCCAGCATTTTTCAACTGATTGAGCATATGCCTAATTTCACTGAAATAGCTTTTTATGTATTCATTGTTTATCAGGACATCATCCACATAGATCACAGTGCCTCTCTCATCAGCATCCGTGAGTGCTTTGTTCAGAAAGATCCGAAACTCACTTTCACTACTGAGAGCTGTAGCATCTCATCTGCAGGAAAAGATATGTGCCTGACTGAGGAGAGACGTGCCTGGCTGCATCATGGCTTCGCATGCTCTGCTCTTATGATGTAGGGCAAGCACAAGCTATTTGTCGGGTGACGGAATGTAGAATGCGGTTCGAAGGAAAACAGTATTTTCTGCTCATGCAGGATGAGCGGTCTCCCTCCTCCTTCCCTACATATGTATACTTGAATAAACACGTTGTTAATATACATATATATTGCCCAGCGTCCTCTGTCCTGCCTATTCCCCACACTACAAGAGCCAAAGGCAGTATGATTCAACAGAAATTGTGTGCCTTTGAACGTAAAGTCAACTAGATTTTGTAAAGCTTTTGCTAGGGGCCCACACCATTACCCTGCTGTTAAATATAAGGTAGTAACAACCATCAACCCTTGGATTTGTGCAAGACTTTGGTCAATCAATGGGAGAGGTCACCTTGAAACAGGTACCCTCTTATTCAGTTCTCTTAAATCTTCACACAACAGGTATTGACCATTGGGCTTCAAAACACTGAATATGGGCTTGTTTGAAGTACCGAGAATGGGTCTAATGATTCCTCTGGGTGCAACGTTTTTAATTATCTCTGCCAAAGGCTCTAAATGGGCCAAGGGTAGCCTATATTGTCTCACAAATACAGGTTGCCTACCATAGCCTTCTGGCAGTGTAGCAACATGCAAATCAGTACACCCCCAATAGCAGGCATCTTTAGCGAACATCTTGAATTCTATGAATATTTTTCTCAGTTGGTCTTTCTCTTCTTCATTGGTGCAAGCATCTGTGGCCTTGATCTGTTGCTCTACCATTTTAGTTCTGGAAAACCCTCTTAAGGAGGAATGTCTGTGCTTTCTTCGAACTGCGTAGCAGCATCTCTTTGTAGAGAGGCCACTATCAAATGCCTTGACACTTTGACCTCCACCTCAATTTGATGTTTTTCTTTTGTCTCATTTTCATACACCTGAAGTATGATGCAATTGTCCTGATAATGATAAATCACATCCTTTGATTCATAAGGATACACTGACTGAATTTTTGAAAATCCCCTTTGGTTTCAAATCTAAAAGACTTGGGCAATTCACCTTGTGAAGTGAAATAGCTTTCAGGAATATTCCCAATGAGTGGGTTGTTTAAAGCTGCAGTGTAGTACGATTCTTGCATTGCCATCCGTAATGGTGTACCTTCTTCCAAGTAAATATCATGACATCCTTTGTTATCCACAAGTATTTGAATGGGACCATCCCCAACTTCCACTAAAGATGTGTATTCACATTCTAGCCCCTGCTATCTCATGGATTGATTTAGACACACAAAGGCACTGGGCTCCCTCATTTTCTGCCACTTCCTGTACTTCAATGCCATTGTGAATTGCCCTATGAGTGCAGGAATACTGACATCCTTCTTTACTTCAAGCTCAACTGCGTATGACATTATTTGTGCAAAATGGTATGCTTGCCTTCTATTCTCAAATTCAGGTGCTGCGCCACACAGTCTGGATAAAACTTTTGGATTCAAGAAATCTAACACCATACTTAGGGCCTCATCACGACTTTGGCGGTAACCCTTAAATCCGGCGGTCGCACTATTACCGCCGTATTTAAGGGTCCGCCAAATCAGGACTTCGGCAGATTTCACCCCAGCTCTTGGCTTGGGGAAATCCACCGAAAATTCGTGCTATTACCGCCGGCGGGAAATCCGCCGGCCGTAAGAGCGCAAATTTTCCCCATTGAACCCAGTGGGGAATGGGGCATTTCCGAATGGGCTCAATGGGGAATTACAATACCGCCGAACTCGTGATCCGGCGTAATTAGCGCCAAGGAGTTTGGCAGTAGGGCTAATACCACTGGCGGTAATACCACCGGTGTTACCGCCAAAGTCGTGATCAAGCCCTTATTCTGTGCATGATGTCATTTGCCAAATAGAATTTGACTTTGGTTCCACTTACAATGCATATGTTGTGATGAATGCTATTGGACCCTATTGTTATTTTCAACATGCTTTGTGCCCAATCAGGACCATCTAATCCGATAATGTGTTGATTTTTTATATTGAAACTTGGTATTTCTTCCCTGTCAGGCATTTGTTAGAATACTTTCTCATTACTGAAACACTTTTCTTGCTCTCGGGCCAAACTGCCTCAGCCATTTCCAGATGCCCATTCACATGCATGGGTATCCAGGCCTGATCTGCCATCATGTCTACTATTTGTGCATTGGTTGAAATATACTTCTCCTGATCTGACTCAGAAACATCACTTTGCTCACAGTCTTCATCACTTAGAACCGCAATGTGTTTTCATCTATCAGTGTTTGCCAGTTTTTCTTGGAATCCAAGTAGTTTTCAAATTACTGCTTTTCTTTTTCTCCTTGCATTCGACCCTGGCACATGAGAAAGACGGTGACACTAGGTACATAACCATTTTGAAGATACATGTTCTTTTGCATTGCTAACCTGCTCACTAATTTTTGAGCCTTTCGTTTTTTTGGGGCCAAAGACTACAGTACCCCATTCACCCCATCAATGAGGGGTGACAATCTCTTCAGAGAATGTGTTCCTAATAGGAATGGTGTCTCCTCAATGGGTGTGACCACCACTTCTTGCCACAGTCTATGCCACAGGAGGTGGGGAGCGTGGGATGGCTGTCCTCTGTCCATTATCTCCTTGTGAGAAGGCCTGAACAAAGGAACCAGGGCTGTATGTCACAATATGTGTCTCATTTGATTGATACAAAGACCGATTTCAAGGATGAACACTGTCTGGCCCTGTCAGACAATGGAGGGACATCAGGAAGAACAATCACTAAAGTACGCTCAACCTAACGCTCACATTGTAATAGGTAAATTATGCATGTCACTATGCCTTCCACCTCATGGCTCCATCCTACCTTCTGTGGAGCTCCCTATGCTTCAGATTCCTGCCATCCCCACCACATTTAAACTGACAGAGCCTCCCCACCTTGCTTCCCTCCTCATGCATAGTACCCAGCCTAGTGGTCGAGCACCCCATCCACTCCCATCACAAGCCCCTATCTTCCATAAGCATGCTCCCAAACCAATTGCTCATTCTAATGCCCAAGAACACCCTACTCACTTCCCTGCACCTACCGTTCCGATCTGCAGAGGTCCTTCTCACTGCTACCACCTCTCCACCTGCCCCTCTGCCCATTCTATGGAACCGCTGTACAAAACCATGCTGTCACTATCTTGCACAGGCCTAAATAGGTGCCTTTCAACCCACACAGAAACCCTTGCACCAACTGGCACACAGCCAGCACTCAGAACAATGATAGCATAACACTCTATCGCCTACAAATCATGCAGAACCTCACACATAGCCCTCTAGCCTTGATCTCAGGCACTGACCACAAGCTCAACAGCCTACCCAAACCATTAACAAGTACTATGGCCAACAACCTTGGTGAATTAACCGAGACCAGTATTGATGACCCCATGATCTGCTCCTCAGCCCTAACCTCTTTTCCTTACCCCATGTAGCACAATCCACCATAATCCATCCCTGGAATGACACCTCCACATACCTACTGCATCCACCTACAACACTGCATGACACCAGTTGGCCATCGGACATCACACCCCAAGACATCACACCCCAAGACATCACACCCCAAGACCCTACAACAGCCTCACAGCCGTTTCTTATGCCCACTGCCTCACCTCCGTTACCACTTGCTAAGATACAACCCAATCTCAGCACCCTCTCTTTTGACCCACCCACGTATGTCAGAGGAGCACTGGGGAATGCAAGATATGTTGCAGCCCATGCACTTGAAATAGCTGATCTCATTACAAGCAACAATCTAGACCTGCTGGCAATCTCTGAATCCTGGTTGGATGATGCCTCAGGCCCCTCCCTCGCTCTGGCTATCCCTACTGACTACACCACCTTTTGGAAAGACAGAGTAGATGCCAGGAGCAGCAGTATTGCCATCATAGCCAAGAATTCCATCACACTTAAATAAATTGATACCCCTTCCTCTCCCGATTGTGAGCTCTTAAACATCAAGCTCAACGCCTCACACACTACCACATTGACCATCCACCAACTCTACCGAGCCCCTGGACCTATCCTCACCTTTGAGCAGGATATCGTCCATCTTCTCTCCGAGACCAAACAAACCTCCAAAATACTGCTCATGGGGGATATCAACCTTGGCCTCTTCGACCCAGAAGATGCTAGTTCACAAGCCTTTTCTAACTCACTCATAGAACTTGCTTTGTACAGCGTATATTCCACCATATATATACCAAAGGCCGAATCCTAGACTGGCTGGCTGACCTGAACTGCCATACCTCAGTCATTGCTAATCAGCCTTGTCTGTGCATCGACCACAATAGTACCTCCTTTTCACTTCCACTCACAAACCCCCTCCCATAGCCCCTACTCATCTCCCCCTTAGTGAGCCATAGCTCCAAAAATATGACTAAAGCTTGCGTTTTTGCCACTGTTGGGCGAGTTATGCTATGCCCCAACAGGTGTATCTGACCCCACCATTTTAGTAGATATGTATAACAATATTCTCACTGATGCTATCAATAGGATAGCCCACCTTACCCACAGAAAATCAAAAGCAGGCTTGCATCGCAATTATTGGTTCTCCCCAAAATCAAAACCCTGAGCATCCTCAAACGCCAAGCTGAAGACAAATGGAATTGCCACCCTACTGAGCCAAATAACAGTTTAAAAAAATCAATTATTATAGAAACAAGTTGCCTAAAACTCTGGGATAGAGAAATCAAATGTAGTTCGAGAGAGCTCTTCGCTATCCTGATGGGAACTAGAATCCCCTATCCTCAAGCCAGCCAACTGTACTCAAGAAAATACTTTGTGCAGCTACATGCAAAATGCCCTTCTCCCAAAAAATTATAAACATCCAAAAGAAGATTATCCATCAAAAAATGCCTTAGGGACTCTGGATACTGACACTACAGGAACTCTGACCCCCCCAGCTTGATGCACCTCTATTCAGTTCCAAACCCATCTCAAAACTAGAAACCGCACTTATCATCAAAGGCCTCATACCTTCTCATTGCAAGGGTGTCCAGCTACTTTCATTAAAGACTGCGCTGAAGACCTGGCACCTTTTATAACAGCTTTGATCAATGCCTCCTTCGCCTCCAATACAGTTGCCATCAATCTCTAAAATGCATGCGTCCTCCTGCTCCTAAAAAAGCCGACCCTGGACACCAAACACCAATATCCCTACCAACTATTGTGTTTTTGGAATGTTCAAAGTGCAAAACAATTCGGGAACCCTCTCCAGATGGTCTTCAAAAGTCTCATCCAAATCTTTTCTAAAAGGTTTAATTAGACTTATAAGAGATGATTTAAGTGCATTAACTTGAATTTCATCTTGACCGATTTTTCTCTGTTCAGCATGACCTGACTTTCCAACATTAGAGCCTGGCAAGCCCTTGGTAAATGTTCATCAGATGGCAGAGTTCGCAGACTTTGACTTGGCATAGCCCCAGTGAGAGTCATGCCCTGCTGTTCACAGGGCATTGAGCACAGCCCCAGATTTCTGAAATACAAATGGTGTCATTTTATTTCTCTAAACCGGGAATGCAAATCTTGTTTCTGTTTATAGAGTGCAGCACCCGCCGCCGCACAGTATGACTATTAAAAAATACATTTCTGTGACCTGCACTTTGCATTCAGGGATTGTGTCAATGTTTTTATCATATTCAGCCATCAACCTGAACACTTCACTCTCTAACAATTTTTTATCCCTAGCAGATTGGTTAGTAGGTTTACATAGTGACCCGATCAGCAAAGTATAACAGTCCAAAATTGAGGAAGGTCCAATCAAGGTACCATAAAATTATATATACTTTAATCAAACACCATGTGCAAAAATAACTAAATAGAGGGCATCACAAAACCCACCCTTGTGCAAAGAACAAAGAATATACCAGATAACAAGATGCAGCATTCTGGGCAAGGAGACAGGCAGAGATAAGGCTATGAAAACCACAATGCTCAAAGGGTTATGTTATTGAGGTTGCAGAAAGGAATTAAGGTGACCTTGCCAGTCTCTAGGGCCCCAGGGGTCAGTCATTAGCCAATCGTACCCTGGAATGTCATTGCAGTTCGACAAGGCTAAACCAGGCTTCTCAGTGCTGTTAGGTAGTTTGAGTCAGTTGGAGATGTGGCAGTAGTCGTCTTCTAGCGGTGAGCGGGTGTCAACGTGGAGTCGAACTGGAAGAAAGCTGTGGTTTGAAGCAGCTCGAGTGGTAAGGATCATGCAGGTCATCAGGTTTGGCTCAAAGATCGAGGTTCGACAACGAATGGACTGTTAATGGGATGAGCAGGTGAGGCAGTTCGATGTGGCTTGAAGGATGCAGTTCAGAGAGAATACCAGTGGCATTTTGGCTGCTGACTCAATCAGCAATAAAGAGCCTGGTGGGCGAGCAGCGGTTTGAGTAAAGCAGATGCAGTGGCACTTTTTTGTTTGGACTGAGGCAAGGTCACAATTCAGCTAGCATGGTGCAGTGACAAACATTTTTCAAAAGGGCAGACTACGGTTTGAAATGGGATGAGTGCCAAATGCGTCTGTAGAGGTTCCTGGTGGTACAAATTGGGTTTAACATGATCAAATCACATTTTGTAGTGGTTAGATCATGAAGTTACAGGAATACTGGCTGTCTTGGCTCTCAATAGCTGTGAGTACCACTTTAGGGTCTCAAGGATAGTGGAGGCTGGCACACACCTTCCAGCAGTCGCTCAGCACAGTGAAGTCCTGGACAGCACAGTGGCTGGTAGAGGTGGAGGTCTTGTTTCAGCAGCAATTCACTTCCGATGGTCAATTTGGGTAGTTACATGGCAGAGTTGTGTGGGATACTTCTTCTTTTAAAGGTGAAGGTCCCAGGTCATTGGACTAAAACTATTCTGCTATAGGGGCTCCAGTCCCTGTTCTAGGAACAAGTGGATGTTGCCTTCTGACAAAGTGCTTTGTGCTACAGGAAGTAGAGGGGAGAGAAAGGAAAGATGGAGAGAGAGAGAAACAATAGGGTGGAACTTGTCTACAGATGTAAGGTGCTCCCCCTGTCTAAACTAACCCCAACAAGTTCCATATAGAAACAATGGCCTTTAGCTATGCATCACCCTGGTGTGAGGCCTAGCCTTTTGTGAATGAGTGTTCTCTTTGATTTCTGTTGCCAGGACAGTTTACTGTGGAGTGGTTGTCTCTCTGAGGAGGGGTCACCTGCCGTCACAGAGAAACAAAGAGAGGCAATCCCCAAGGCTACAGTCCTGTAAGCAGTGGCAGGGACAGCCTTTCTGGGAGGAATACACATAGAGCGTTTACAGCTGTACTGGCTTCACAGGCTGTCACATGTATGATATCAAATGTGTGTGACTTTGATAACTATGAGATACTGACATTTTACCCTAATTGAAACATGGCTAATATTTACAGTTTAACAAGCCACCAGGGCAACATCCTCATACTTTTCTGGAAGGGATGCTTATCTTCAATGTAGCCTCTGTCCTGCAGATATGTGGCTGTCACTGCAGCTGGCAATAGGGCACCTTTGACCCCTGAACCTGCACTGTGTCACTGGAGAGCAGGTGCATCAAATTAGGCTACTGTTGCAGCTGGGCACAGGTGTATGCTATACTTAGTTCATGTGGCTTTAGGTCAGGGTACTATTATCATCAGATTTTCCTTCCTAAAATGGAATTACCTGTATCATGTTATTAACTAATTCAATTAAACCAAACCATGGCGTCTGCACCCTTGCCAGGTGGCAATTCTTAACAGGCCCAAAATCTTCTGACACAATATTCACAGCCATTGCCACTTCTACTGGTTTATGAATTATCATGACCATTGTTCCCAGAATTTTACTTGCAAACATTGTGATTCACTGCTTCAGTAATATCACAAAACATCTTCTCTGTGTACAGCATTTCTATTGGGTGTATAACTTTTTATGTTAAAATACATGACTCTCTGCAAAAGAGAAATTATGTTGTGTTGTGTGGTCAAATTTGCCTTTGAAATATTGGAACATCTCACAACTGTTCCTCTTCTGATTGACCAGTGCATCCTGTTTCTATTTCTCAAACCTCTGAAGAAAAATGTACTGTAAAAATCACAATTTGTTCCAATGTATTGTCAATATTGTCTTGTACATATGCATGCATGTATGGGATTTGTGAGGTGCAAAAGTATGTATAAAGAATGGTCACATGTAGAAGGTTACAGGTGGGCTGTGGGAGTAGCAGAGGTTGCTTGGATTGGTAGGGGAAAGAGAGGAAGGGAACTTCAGAGAGGAGAATACAATTATAGCTGAGTCAAAGGATCAGCATTTGGGTAATGTTTTTAAGACTAGGGTGTTCAGTTTCTTCCTGAAATGTAAGATAAAATGGCAAGGCTGATCTGTATTGGTAACTTGGTCCACACACAGGGTTCATAGCAGAAAAAAGCCTGTTTCATAGGTTTTCTCTCTTACAGTTCATTGCTAGTCAGACATACTAGTGGCTTGTGATGGTGCATTAGCCACTGGAGTTTGTGTGTTTCTAAGCAAGATAGTGGGCCGGCGGGCTGCCGCCTGACTCGTGTATTTTTCCGGCGCATGGCTTCACGGAAACACTAGGAGATTACGGCCCCAGTGGTCCTGGAAGTTAGGCCCCCAGAAAAATGTTAATCCCCATTACCATTTGAGTCCAATAGGACTCAATGGGATTGGGGAAGATGAAAGCACCGGCACCGTTAAGAATGGTGCCGGTGTTCCATGAAAGTCTGCGAGCAGCTGCTGTCCCACAGACTTGGAGTATGCCGGTCCGATAAGAACGGTGCCGGCAGGATTACTTGCACCGTTGTTACCAGACCGGCACTCTCAAAATGAGGCCCGATGTGCTGTTTTGGTTATGACTGCTTTATAGCAGATTTCTATTACAAAAAGGGGTCTTCCCTTCATTTTTGTGTTTAAGGGGGGGCCTCACTCGAAAATAGGGAAGCTATAATCAGAACAAAAGCAAGCGAGTGTTGGGCTACCCCTCCCTCTACTGTGCAGACCAGTCAGCCAAAGCTGTGCAGAATGTGCAGATGTGGAGAAAACGTTGCATAATACCTCAATGTTTTCTGTTTCTCATAAAAAACAATATATCCAAAACATATACTGATTACACATATACAATTCAACACAAACATTAAGACCATAACACCCTTCTTAAAATATCACAAATAAACCACAACACTATGTGGTATACAAATGTCATTCAAACCAATAACAGGACAAAGAGCAGCAAGTTAAGAAATGTTCTAATGTCTAAGCAGAAGTAAAATTCTGCCCACTCGTTAAAGTTCATAAGTACAGAAGAATTGGGTTAGTGCATTAAAATGCTTCATATGCGGTGCAACAATTCTTTTTGGCAATTTTCTATTCATACAGGTAGGTATGAGCATACACACAGAACTCAAAATATGAATCAATTTGTTGGTAGATCTACGTCTAGGTTTTCATGACAGATTCATTTTGCTACCAATTCTAACAAGGGGTCCTGTATGCATACATATGTCTGTGGTACAGTTTCTCATTTTTAATTCCGCCTCAAGGAAGGATATGTTACCAGTATGTGGTTGACACCGGGTGTTTCGGCCCCTATTGAGGATCTGCCCCTTCTTGGTGGTCTTCTTACGTAGTTTATAGTTGGGCCTTCACTAGGACATATGGAATAACGCGATACGTAAATCTTAAGAATACCCCTTTGTCTTATATTCAAGAATCTGTAAGGTTACAAATACAAACATTAACACTAGTGAGTGAGGTTTACTGTGGCTAGTTCCCTTACCAGTACATTTTCCAGGTTAGGCTACTGTCCTGAGCTTGTTTCACACACAGGGAGGATCAGTAATTTCTTTTTCTATGCAATTATTTTAGGATGTGTGGTTATTCACAGTCCTTTTATTCAGGAGGCGTGGAGTACTACTGTCACACGTGCAGAAAGGATATATTGATTTGACATGGCCACACTCTTGTGTTGGTTCCTTCATTCATGTATTTCAAAATAATTAATTCACACTCTGCTTAAATCACAGACTATAAGTTTCAAGAAAATTCCAAAAGAATGCTTTTGTTGTGATTATAGCTCCCCTATTATCGAGTGAGGCCCCCCGTAAACAAAACACTGATGGGACGACCAAGGTGTGGAACAGGAAGCCTTGGAAAGAAAGATTAATGATACATCTACCATACAAGACGCAAAATTAAAATTTGAAAAAAAAAGAAGAAGAAATCAAAACGTTTAACAATTCACCTTAGATAAAAAAAATATGGAAATTAAAGAAGGATATAGAAACCTATAAAGTAGAAAGAACATATCCATACCTGGTTTCTGGTTTTTATAATGGTAATGGTAATGTTTATTTATAAAGCACCTACACACAAGGCAAGTGTTTCAAAGCGCTCAAGGAGGGTGGGAACATGGGGAAAGACAACTGTCCAATCAGAGCCCTTGAAATTCTGAGATGATAATAGTCTACACAGGCACAAAAGTGCTTTTCTTTGGCTTCAAGCCCAGGGACTGCATCTCTCCTGCCCTACAAAGTCTTCACTGGCTCCCAATCGCAGCACAGATTAAATTCAAATCCCTCTGCATCATCCACCAGTCTCTCTTGGGCCAGGGACCACTCTACCTGCAGCTCTTTCTGACTAAATATTCCCTTTCTAGATACATGCATTCCTCTGACACCAACTCCTTGTGTGTAAAGCGGTTTGCTAAACAGAGGGCAGGTGGTTGATCACTTTCCATAGTGGGCTCCCTTCTTTTGAACAGCCTCTGCCTCCCTCCTCGTCTTAAGTTCCGGAAAAGTCTCAAGACCTTCCTCTTTACCTCTTCCCTCCCTCCCTCTTTCCCCTGCTAATCGCACAGTAGTTTGATTGGTGTGCAGGGCCCTTACGCATCCTCTGGGCCCTGACCTCCTACATCTTATCATCCCAGCTGCTCTGTATCCTCTGCAGTTTCCTTGGCTCACCCTCCTCCACTGGAGGTTGCACTTACTTTTCTTCATAGCACTTCACATGCTGCTCTCTGGCAGCTATCCCATACCCCTCTCCCCTCCACACTTGCACGTTCTGAACACTCACAGGGCATAGTAGGTTCATCTTCCCCTCCCAATTGTCTCTTCTTATAATGCAGTATTTAACTATTTAACATTGTTGTAATTACATTGTCTATCATCCCCTGTCCCCTCCCTGTTGCCCTGTGGGCTTTTTGAAAAAGTATTTGCTTTGTGTATAAGCGCCTAACAAGCAAACCATAAATAAATAAATATATGCATAGCTGGTAAATAGTGCACTTGATTGGTCATGACAGCTGTGCCTGCAAGTGCCTGACCAGTGCTAAAAAAATGTTTTAAAAAAACTATTGGCCTTGTCCACGTTTGTATCGGAGTGCACTGAGATGTCTGCAACGCTTAAGCTATTTAAACGCAGAAGTAATTCCGTCACAATTGTTAATCTACAGCAGATGATTGCTTTCCCTACTATATTGTTGCACAAACCCTCAAAATTAAGTGTGTGGGAGTATGCGTGAGATACAAAAAAATATGTGCTGACCCATATGGTCAATAATTGATGTTTAATAGTCTCCCCATTTGAAACCCAAGAAGCAGCAGTCTGGATTTCATGAACAGTATTAATAAACAGGAATACGTTAATAGCGCATAAAGACCTTGCAGTGAAACCGTGGGGGGTGGAATATTCTTTCCTTAAATCAGCTGTCAGTAATTACTACATACTGTGCTTCTGACTATTACCATAACAGAGCAATTGGACGTGAAGAATGGAGAATCGTGCGGACACGGTGGTATTTTAGACCATCAGCAGCGAGGCAGGTAAGTGCCCCTGCTCAAGCAAAAGCATTTAAATATCTGCGCCGGACATTTTTGCAATGACATTTAGCATGGATGGATTTTTGAAAAGATCAAGCTGAAACATTATTTAAAATGACTAGCCAAAGACCTGCGAGAGAGCACGTAAACAGGAAACGCCGCAAACCCCAGCGCATGCACAGAACATCCCTCGAGTAGAGTCGTCGCCTTCCTGAATTCGGAGCGGGCCTCGTGGTCCTTTGTCTTCCGCCTTCACGTAAAAGGCTGAAATATTCAAATGAGCCGAGGAGAGCCGTGATTGAAGGACTCGACGCTGCTCTCGAGCGGAATTCTTCAGCTGGTGATTTAGTGATCCATATCGTTTAAAATATATGTATTTTGATAGAGGCGGCGTCCAGAGCCGCTGTCGCTTCTAGTGTGTGGGTCTGTGTATTATTGGGCTGCAGCAGGGCCTTCCAGGCGAGATTACAGGTGCTGATATTGCCTGTTCTCTATAGACACAACACATGCTCTCAGATAAAAACAGCATGAGACTTTTGATACTGCATGTTAGTAATGCGGTGAATAGGCCCATTGTCTGCTGCGGGACGCGGGATGTTATTATTTTACCTGGACAGATAGGAGTTACTGCTTTCATGGCAGCCATTGCTGCTGTTCTGTGTATTATACTCCAAAACTGTCAGATTGCTAATCTCTCCCACCACGTATAATATTAACAAATGGCCTTTTACAGGCGTACGTGCATCCGCCTCCAAGCTTTGGACATTAATGCAGAACCATTTTGTCTCATAGCCTGATAGCAGGGCCGGTGCAAGGAATGTTGCCACCCTAGGCAAACTGTCAGATTGGTTCCCCCCACCACAATCTTTCTGGGTCCTCACCGTTCTCAACCAACTGTCACCATTTTGTTACTGATTGCTGCAACCTGTGACTTGCTGCTCTCTTTCAGGCTACCCTCGGCCTCCTCCTCCTCGCTCTTTCCTGACTGTCTATCTGCAGGTCAGTCTTGGTTTGCTGCTAACGTTCTTTGCCTGAATGCCAGTAAAACAGAGATTGTACTCATTGGGACCCCTGCCCCTGCTTTCCCACTCTCACACTGGCCGACCTCCCTAGGCCCTGCGCCCTCACATACCAATGAGGCAAAAAATCTAGGGGTCATCTCTCCTTCTCCTCTCACATCTCGGACATCTCCAAAAAGTCCCACTACCAACTGCACCTCCTGAGAGGTATTCTGCCTTTTCTCACTTTCCCCCAAAGACTCACCACCTTGCAAGCCCTGGTTCTCTCTAGGCTAGACTATTGCAACAGTCTCTTTCTCAATCTTCCTACCTCTACTCTCTGTCCTCTACAGCTCATCCAGAACAGAACCGCAAGACTTATCCCTGGCCTCAAGCCCAGGCACTGCATCTCTACAGCGCTGAAATGCCTCCACTGGCTCCCTGTGGCTGCAAGGATCAAGTTCAAGATCCTCTGCATAATCCACAAGGCTTTCTGGGGCCGGAGCCCGCACTATCTACAATGCTCTCTTCCTAAATACTCTCCCTCTAGGGCCCTCCACTCGTCCTCCTCCAACTCTCGGCAGGTGAGCCACTTTCACAAACAGAGATTTGGGGGGTAGATCTCTATCCTCTGCAGGTGCCTCCCTCTGGAACAGCCTCTCTGCCTCCCTCTGTCTTGAGCCGGAGCACCTTAAGTTCCGCAAACTCCTCAAGACCATCCTCTTCTCTTCCTCCTTCTCTCCCCATCCCTCCTGCTAACCTCCATTCTTTTTCTCTCCTTCCTCCTGCTCCTTCCTAACTCTGGTCAGTTTTGCTGACTGGTTGCCAGCTTCACCTCCAGAGCCTTACAGGTCCCAGGCTCCCCCGCCAGTCTTTTGCACTTGCCTCCGGGCCACTGCACTATGTTCAGCATTACTGCACTTTCAGATCACGCACCATGAGCGGGGCAACCTCTCTACACTTAACCCAGGACCCTGCTGGACTGGACTTATTTGTTCCCCCCAGTGGCCTCTTCCTCCCACCTCCGTCTGTAAGCATGCATGACCTAAATCTACCAGGACTAGTTAGTTTGTCTGTCCTGTCGGTTACATGTAATTATAACGAATCCAAAATAACTAATAACATAATAACAAATTCCCAAATAACAAATTCCTTTATCGTAGTTTTTTTTTGGGTGGGGGGTTTTGTTAATACTTTTCCCCCACATCTCTTGCCGTCAGTGCCGCCTGACTGATGGGGCCGAGGGCTGACTCTGAGAGGACCTCGGGCGATATGGGGCTATTGGCTTGAGTAAAGCATGCTCAAATATATCCCAAGAGTGCATGCGTTTGGGCAGGAAGTGGGTGGGAATGGCTGGCCATAGGGATTAGCATGGCCTTAGGTAGTTAATTGAATGCAAGCTCAAATGGGCACAAGTGTCCCACGAAGGAAGATGGGGAAACTCGGCCCGCCCATGTTCCTCGCATTTGATGTAATCACAAAAACAATGTCAGAGAATCAGGAAGACTCCATGACCTACAGGGACACTGGGATTGCCTGCATTCCAGGGTCTCAGTAACATCCTGTATTTATTCTGCGTCGGGCAGTCCGTGAATGTATTGCCTTCAAATGCATTGAAAAGCTATATTCCGACTCCCCAAATGGGTAGTGTGGGGCACTGGCTGCATTATTCGAGGTCCTGGCTCTGTGAAGAACAAGTGTTGCTCCAAGGAAGGAAATGGCAGCCATGTTATTGATTGACCTTGGAAGGTTGAAAGGTGGAGTCGGTCCTGCTTGCATTAGTGTCGTTGACCGGAAGAGTTTGCACTGCACACAGTTGGGGCGTCTACAGCAGGCATGTTAACAAAGTGAGCTAAATTAATGCATAATATATTGCATGCACGCACCTCTGCCTACACTCCGTGCTATGTTCCACTGTTACAGTCAGTGCATTTAGTTTAAGGGTACAAATGGATGTGCAACCCGAACTATGTTTTAAAGGTGTTTGCAGGGGATGCGCTGACTTTCATGTAGTGGAGTGTGAAGGAGACACAGGGCATACATGAGCATGCAATCTGCACAGTGTCAGTCTCCTAGTGTTGCACGCACAGTACAGCAGATCACACATGTTAACGCAGGTACCAGTTCCTGCTAGGGGGATTTGTAGAGGAGGAGCGAGTGTGCAAAGGAAGCAGGGTTGAGCCTATTCAGGCAATGCAGTATACAATTAGTGTGGAATCCTCACCTGCGTGATATCGGGCTGTTCTCAGCACAGGCTCCAGTACACGCAGGTCCCAGGTCCACTCTCACAGCACAGCAGGGACCGCCGCCTTCAGGATGGGTGGCCTACGCAACAGGTACTCACTGGCCTGGCGCACCAGCACTGCACAGCAAAAGGCTGCTGCCGGCCTCCAGCCAGGGTGCGCAGGCCACCACATCTGATGGACGGTCCGTACGGTGGACCACAAGTTAACAGGCACAGGGCAGGGGGCTCAGCCAGGCTGCACAGTGCACTGCAGCATTCCCTGATAGACTCAAACCATCACGACGATCGGTCAAGACTGAAGACTCCAGGGGGCACATATGGTGCTTAGTTCATGGCCTGCCACATGGAGTGCAAATGCCCAGGTGCCGGACCATGCCAGCGCTGCCACGGCCATGCCACCCGTGACCCTGACCTGACCCCAACCTTTGCGGCATGGCAGCGCCACCTGGTCTGCTGCTGCTGCAGCCAGCCTCAGCCTGCAGACAGTCAGGGCCGGTGCTATCACAGGCAAGACAGTTAGTATTATACAATTAGTGTGGAAGTGTTAAAGCAGCATGTTGCCGCTCTAACATTTCCACATATAGGCAAGCGCCTAACCTTGCCTAGTGATAGCACCGGCCCTGCCTGATAGCCAAACAAAGTTAAATGCTGGACAGACTGGAATCCGTTTAGACTCTGAATTATTCTTTTATATACGGGACACAATGATTACAGATTAATAACGTGTTTAATAACAGCATGACGCAATCTACCTAAAGCGTAAACTGTCATTGCTGAGACATGGGGAACTAAGTGGTCTTTTCACGTATTTCAAAACACAGGTCTGATACATGGGTGGAAGTCTTAATTATAAGTAATTTAACTAACACCATAAAGTAAGCCAATATTCTGTCCACCTTCAGACCATCATACATAATTAATACCATAGCAGGTTTTCACATTGAAAAGGAGTCCAGGTGTTATGTGCCTGAAAACAGCGACATTCTTACCAGACCTCGTGTTATCCCAATTCCTGTATCACTGATCAACTGTTTCACCACCAGATAGCGGACATGGGAAAATCAGGACATGTGCAGTCTGATCAGCCATCATGGCAGCAAGGACCTTGGACCTGTTGTCAGCCATCACAAAGCATAGCTTCTACTGACAGAGACTTAGCTAATATGCCTCTAACACCCTCTCCCACATGCTAACTCCACTTGCACGCACAAAATGTCCTGTGGATTATCTTGCCTGGTGGAATGATTGTGGCCAAGTGTGCAGTGTCTGCCACATAGTCAATTCTTTTCCACTAGTCCACAAGTCCCTGGTCAAGTGGACCTTTCACACTTTGGGCTAGAGTTATGTCTCCCTACCGCCACACCCCTCAATGTCAAACTTTGCAAATAACTGCAGTACAGTCCTGCTTAAAAGGTAACAGACTGACATTGGGGGTCATTATGAGTATGCTGTTAAAACAGTAATACCGGTCTGGCAGTGTTACCATTACCGTCGGGCAGAGGTGACCCGTAGAAGTACCTCCGTATTATGACCTGGAGTGGGCACGGGCGGCACCCCACCACTGATAAAACCGTCCAGTGGAATTACCGCCACAATATGCATTTGCCGGTAATACCGCCAAATAAACAGCAGTATCACTGATATCGGCAGCATATCGGCTGGCATTACCGCTGCCTGTATCACAATTGCTGATATTATCCTAGCTGGTAATACCGACAGGGGAAAAAACATTGCTGCCGGAATGGGAGGTATGGCAGCAGCAATTTTTAAAAACTCAATCCATTCCGAATACCCCATTTCCTGCTGCCATTCAGTCCCCATATTTGTGGCAGCATCATAGCGCAAGAAAAAAAAACAAGCCTCCCAGAACTGCAGCTGCGGAAGCCCAAGTTCACAGAGGCAGGGCTCACTGCACTTTTTGGGTGCAGACAGCGCAAGACCGCTGCACAGAGGAAGACGGCCAAATGGGTGGATATCATAAATGGGATACTTCAAGTAGGCACTAGCCCCTGGGTCTTTTGTGTAGTTTTTACTGATTTAATTAGATTTGTATATCTACACTTTAAATTGGTTTCCTTTTAGGCACCGGCTCTTCCATCCCAGGCCATGGCAGCTGACTGGACGCCAGTTGCGCACTGTTGTCATTTTAGTTCTTTATTTTAGTTGAATGTTTCATTCCTTGTAGCCATTAGGGCTGAGGGTGGCTGGCCTCCTTTCTACACATATGCTGCTGCCGATGCAGCAGTGCAGTATTTTTTCTCATCGGATCAGCGTGTGATTAACAGCCAGTCTTTCTTCGCTGCCTACTGGGAGCGTCACGGGACAGCCTATTTCGCAGTTTATCTCCCGGCTCCTCTGTTCCTTCTGCAAATACTCCAGGTAGGCACTAGCCCCTGGGTCTTATATGTTGTTTTTACTGATTTAATTTGATTATTATTTCTGCACTTTAAATTGGTTTTCTGTTACCAGCCGCTCTGCCATCCTGGCCGTAGTGGTTGACTGGATGCCAGTTGCGCACTGTTGTTATTTAAGTTCTTTATTTTAGTTGAATTTTTCATTCCTTGCAGCTATTAGGGCTGGGGGTGCCTGGTCTCCTTTCTACACACACGCTGCTGCCAATGCAGCAGTGCAGTATTTTTCTCATTGGACCGGCATGTAATTCACAGCCAGTCTTTCTTCGCTGCTTACTGGCAGCGTCACGGGGGCAGCCCTTGTACATACCATGTGCCTATTTATTCAGCACAAGGCTAGGAAGCGCAGCAGACGAGCGCAGAGGGGACATAACTGGCACGCAGAAGTTACACCAAAGTCCAGCCCATCTGTGCCCGTCCATGCGCAGACCATGCCATGGGCCCTCCCCTGCTTGCATACAAGTCCTAAGCAATGGACACGGGATGATCTGCTCCAGCTTGCCCCTCAGCATACCTTACTGCCATTGGATATGATATACACACCTTCGGTGGATGGCGTAGGGGGGAAACTTCAAGAATTTATTAATGAAAGGTCACTAGTGGCCCTAAGGGCTTCCTGCTGAGACGTAGTGGCAGAGCTAAGCCCAGATCTAGTCTTCATTAACGAGACCTGGCTAAGGGACTCCTTGGCCCCTGCGCTGGTCCAATCCCTCCGTAGTCTATACACATTCTTCATGTGGACCGATTGTCTACCCATCCAGGTGGGGGCGTGGCAGTCATGCACAACACATCATTGACCACTACACCCCTACCGCAAGCATTCACTATTAAGATGGAGGCGTCTCTGACCCGTTTTATTGTCACCCGTAGCGTGACTTTTCATGTTTTAACAGTGTATCGTGCCCCTGGGACAGACACTTTCTTCAGCCACCAGTTTATCGAGTTTGCAGGAAGTCTATGCCTAAAACACTGCAATCTAATAATTGTGGTGATTTTAATTTCAAAGCTAATTCTCCGCTTTCGGGGCGGAAACGCAATTCTTTGTCTCTGAAACAGACCTGGGTCTGGAGCAACTTGTCACAGAGTTGACCCACTCATTAGGGAATACCGTAGACCTAATGTTTGCACCCAAGTCACTTATCAGAGTTTTCCCTCCATTTTCTGTCCTTGGTCCGACCACTTGGCAGAGCCTTTTTCAATCCACACCCTGGCTCAGACAATGGAATATGCCACCCAAGTGTCCTGGAAATGTAACTGGCATGGGGTGGCAAGAGAGACCATCATAGCTTCCTTCCAAGAGAAATGCAGAACCACAGAGTCAATGGATTTCTTGTGATTACACAAATTTGTACCACAGTGGCTGACTCACTGGCACCACTTAAGGTACAGAGACCGATTTTTCATTCTCCCAAGCCCTGATTTAAAGAGGAATCAAAGCGGCTATGCATGGAAAAAAGCTGAAAGGAATGCAAATGGAGAACATTTTATGTGCCAGCCGATAGTGCACGGTTCAAAAAATGTTCCAATGACTATCCCCAGGGAATTCGTGTTGCTAAATCAGTATTTTATGCAGCTAGAATAGAGGATTCTTTGAACAAATCAAATGAGTTTTTTCTCTGTTATGTTCTCTGACGGCCAAGGAAGACACCATGGCCGGGGTTGTTCCCTCTCAAGTACTTTGCAATTCTCTCTCTGTTTTCTTTGAAAAAAGGGTCAAAGACATTTGCAATCACATCATTTTGTCAAGTCACTCCACCACCCCCAGCAAGCTTATGGTCTCCCCTAAGGTCAATGGGGAGCAGTGGTCTGTATTTCCATCGCTCTGCCCAGTGGTTATTATAAATGTCACCAATCGTCTTAAATCAGCCTCCTCTTCTGATCCTATTCCACTATGTGTGCTGCAAGAAATTATACCACAGATTGACCCATGGGTTTCTCAAGCAGTCAACATCTCTTGTTCCAAGGGTGTCATTCCCCGGGATTAAAACAATCGCGTCTCATTCCCTTACTAAAAAAAAAATCACTTGACCAATCCGTTCTTTCTAATTTCTTTCCTATTGCCCTGCTTTCGTTCCCCATGAAGTTTCTGGAATCATTGGTCTCTCCTCTTCTTACTTCTTTTCTCTAGCACTCTAAACTGTTGGAACCATTTCAGCGAGGTTTTCGACCAGTCCGAAGAAAGGAAAGTGTTCTTGTCTCTGTCCTGGATGACCTGACCTGCCTCGCTGACTAGGGGTTTGGCTGGTGGGAGCGTGGATCCTCTTAGATCTTTCTGCTGCATTTGATATGGTCGATCACCCTCTGCTGCTCCATCGCCTCGCCCTGGCCGGCCTCTAGGGTCAGGTCCTATCATGGTTCTCCTCCTTCTTGTCGGAGAGAACTCAGATTATCTCCTTCTCTTCTTTCCTCTCTCACGCTACTTCCCTTCTCCTAAGTGTCCTGCAGGGCTCCGCCTTGTCTCCGGCCCTTTTTAGCATCTACATTCAGCCTCTTGTGTTGCTCATCCACTCGTTCTGGGTTTGAGGCTACTCCTATGCCAATAACACCCAAATCATTGTCTGACTGGATATGACCCAATCGGATGCTGTGGCACGGCTTAGGGGCTGCCTAGAGGCTATGGGTAGTTGGATGGGCAAGAACTGGCTTAAATTGAATGGAGACAAATCCTGGTGGTGGGTCCCCCCTCTCTCCGCACGTCTGGTCCCCTACTGGGCCCCTCTCTTTGGTCAACAACCTGGTGGGCACCAGAATTGGGTTCTTGCCCCTTACCAGCACCTCAGGTTAGGAACTTGGGGTGTATCTTCTCTGAATCTTTATCAGCTTGACCCCAGGTCAGTGCCATTTGTAAAGCTGACTATATTCAACTTAGAGTGCTCCAGAAGGATCTGCCCCTTCTCCCAGAGCATCTCCACCCACTGGTGATATCTTCTCTTATCCTTAGTCGCTTAGACTACTGCAACTCATTATTTCTGCCCCAACCGTTGCATCTTCTAAACCGCCTTCAATTGTTGCAAAACTCTGCAGTGCTTTGCCACTAATCCCCCCTATGGGGCCAATATTACTCCGATTGTGCAGACTCTTCACTGGCTGCCGGTACAAAAACGGATCGTCTTCAAGTCCCTATGTATTTTCCTTTGGCCCTACTATGGCCAGGGAACCAAATACCTGCAGGAGAAATTCCACCGCTATGCCCCCGCCCATCCTCTTAGATCCTGCTTATAATCCCTCGTTTTTGCCATGCGCGAATGGCTGGCAACTAATTTTCTGTGTTGGCGGCCAGAGCATAGAATGCCCTTCAGTTTGCCCTTTTGGCTACCGAAAATCATCTCAAATTCCAGAAACCTCTGAAAACACATCTGTTTTAACTGCTTTCTTTGCATCCTATGGTATCTTCAGCACCATGATGCCTGCTGGCGATGGTGCACTTAACAAAAACCGCAACATAGCCTCATGTCAAGGGTGACAGCAATGGGTGCTGTTCCCCACCCTGCCGGGAACTGCCACATGGGTGGGACGTTTCAAAGTAGACGTTACACAGTCTCATAGCCAGACACAGGATGGAGAGTGCTGTCACAGGCGGTGGCAGTTTGGACCCCTGTTAGGTAAGAATTGGTGTAGTAACACTTTGTGAGACTACACAACACTTATCTGCTTGGTATTAGGTAACCCACTTTTTGGTATAGGTCTGTACTACACACATTGGTAGTGTGACTGAGCAGCCAGGCCTATCTCAAGAGGGGTAAATGTGAGCTGTAGAGCTGTAACAATGAAATTCGCCAATACAAGTAGCCAAGTAACACTTACCCTAAAGTTATGAATAGTTATTTATTTATTCAACATCAATTTTTAAATAAGCGTTCTTTAAAAAGGGCAAGGTATGTAACAATCAAATATACTTTAAAACACTTATTCCAGAATCAGCATAAGTTAGTGGATACTCTTTGGATATGCTTTTTACACACACTTCCTACACCCGGCGATGACTTCATTCAAAAGGACAGTAATCACATTTATATCACTAGTTATACTTTGCAGATTCTGAGGTTGCAGAAAGGAAAGGTTAGAAAAAGGAAACACAGGTTAAACAGATTCTCAATATATATGAGGACACCTACATCTTCCAATGAAATCTAGATGTTCCCAGCAATGACAGTCTAAAACAATTTACCACCTCTGAAGGACAGAACTATCAAAGTCAATGGACTAGAAGAGTCTGCAGGGAGTCAGGGTAGCCAAAGTCAATTGGAGCACAGTCTATGGCGATGAGGCACTTCTTAGATAAAAAGTCTTGGACAGGGTTAGAGATTTTGTCGAAATCATGTGTAGGGTCACAAGCTGTTAAGCCTGTGAAAAGCAGAGTTGGAATCACCTCTAAGGTAAGCCACTGCAAGTCTCCACTGAGAAAAGCACAGCTCAAAAACACACACGAGGTAAGTACCCCAAGTCTAAACAGTACCTCTGGTTTGAAGAACAGTGGTCCAGCTAGATTCTGTCATGTTTCAGTGGTGCAGACCCTGGGTTCCTGGGCCTCAGTTGTGGGGACAAGAGGGAGGACGTCTGGAGGGCTCCTGCAACAGTGATTTGGAGGTCTTTGGCAGCTACAGGCTCTTTTCGGATCAGCAGCACTTCACGGTTTCAGCGCTCAGTAAACAGCACCACCCCGGATCTCGGAAACTGGTTGGGCTTCCTTCACTCATTGGGTCCAATTATCTGGTGAGTGGACTCGAGCTCTGGTCGTCTTGCTTCTGGAGGGTCCTTAGGAGACTCCAGGAGCTTCTGGCCGGATTCCAGACTTTGCACTCGACTACGGATTTCTCGACCTGTGGCACTCGGTTCTTGCAGCAATTAAGAAGTACAGCCAGTCGGGGAAGATGGTCCAGTGAGTTCGTCTCAGGGTTAGTTGGCCCCACTAACCCAAGGGAAGAAGATGTCCCTTACGGACCTTCTCTATCAAATCAAAAAAGGAGTTTCAGCACAGCAGCAGGGCTTCACCGGGCAATTCAAAGGTCCAGGAGGATGCAGCAAGCTTTGTTCATGGTTTTTTCATCGGGTGTTTCTCCCAGTGGTCGACTCTGCCTCTAGTCTCAAAAACCCTCACCTTTCAAGCAGCTTTCTCCCATTCATGCACAGCCTAGGCTGTCAATCACACAGCCAATCAGGACTAGTTGCATTCATGCATTCCTAGAGACAAAGGACAGGGGAGTTTCGGGAACATCCCTCACATCCTGCCTTTCCAGACACACTGGAGCCAGAGGTGGGCTTCAGGGCTGAAGCCCAGCAAAGGCAAAATGAACAAAGGGCCCAACTCAGCCTCAACGCACAGAATAAAACCCAAGAAAGACCACACAAACAGAAAATGTTGAAACAAGAAGACTTGGGCCATTTTGAGAAAATGGTCACCCATGGGTGCTATACTGCAGCTGAGGATTCAGCCTGCGATAGTAAAGCACAATGGTAGGAAAATTAAACCACTTACACGAGCCATTTAAAGTAGTGAGGGTAAAATACAGATGTTACAGGAGAATGTAGAATAAGGGACTACTGGATAACCCCCCAGAACTCCACATGAAATGGGGTGTGCTGGACCTACAAAGATAAAAGGTAATTAAAGTCAATTTCACTTTACTATTTTTGGGAACAGTAGTTCACACAAGAAAAGGTATTTAAACCTTATGAGAAATCTAAAGGATTTCTCTGTGACACTGCACTGAAGGTGCTGTGTGTTACCATACAAATAGTTGATGCCTATGGAGTTTGTCAGACTCCAAAAACAAAGGAAACACGTAATCCAAATTAGGTCAAAACACACGAAGAGAGTGAGCAAAAACGTCTCACTCACCACAGGGTTAAAATTAAAAAGTCCTAAAGTCCACCAAAAGAGCTGGGGGTCTCTAAGGTTGAAGGGAATTAGCACAGCAATGAGTATTCTCCCTAACAACCCCCTGCAACTCTTGCCTTGGGAGTAGGTGGCCAACTCCATCTTGGAGGGCATCAATGGGATTGGCAGCACACAGTGAAAGAACAGAGAAATATCGAGGCTGAGTACCACAAAGGAAATACACCAATCACGGGCTGAAAAGATTCACAGATCTTTTATTCCTGTACAGTTCACAAAGCAAAACAGATAGCTATCTGGCTCCCAACGCCTCGCAGTGTGTACCAGCCGACAAGGAGTGGTGAGAGAGAGATGGACATCTAAACATTCGTGCTTTTACATAATTCATGTAATATTGTCCAGCCTCTCTTCACGTTAATAATTCGTGGTCTAGAGTTCGTGCCTAGTTCACATACAGATTATACAATATTATGCGAAGGATTACATAGGTTTGCATTTCTATGAAGACACAATAACAATGTATGTTCTCGGACCCCACGGTAAGCCTTGTACTAAGTTTCTTCACAATGTAGTTCAGCCAAAGTATACGCTTGAGGCTTGTTCTTCATTGTCCAAATGTTTATACAAGGATGAGGCTTGTGAGCGCAGACACTTGAATGACAGTTCATATGAAGCACAAGGTCTCTTTGCTTAGTCTAAACAGTCGGCTCTCGGACAACCTAAGCTTTAACAGAACTCAAAGGTCGGAAGGCTTGGTTGCAAGTCAAAAACATAGTCCACCATTTTAGAACATAGAACACACGAGTGGAAATCAAAATGGCGGATTAATCTTAAAATGGCAGCAAAGTTAACCCAAAAATCTGAACTTTGCAATGCGTTTTAGCGCGAATAGGCTTAGGCTAATATAAATACTAAGGAGGCACCATATAATTACCGTTTAACAAACCCACCTTTTGGCCTAAACCAAGAGCCTTACTAAAAATATTCACTTTACTCGTAACTCCATGTTTCAATGTCTGTACATCCTAAATCACATTCATCAGATATATCAATTGCCATCAGATATTTGACAGTAATATCCTTCATTACAAAACATTAGTCATCTTCTCAGGTGCATGTATTTTTGGTCCTAATGTTCCTACAGTTTGCGCACAACATCCCCCTACCATCGAACTTATGACAGGAAGACATTGTAACAACAGAACAACAGAATACCAAGGATTACCATTTAGACTGAAAAGAGTCTGAAAAGGGCTACGTGTATAACTGGGGTGCGTGGGAAGTTACAAACGCGATAGGCCCTGTGCAAGTGGGGTGCGTGTATTCCTGGGGTGCGCGGGAGGTTTCACACGTGATCGGAGCGGGGTACGTGTAAATTGGGGGTGCACGGGAAGTTTCACACGCGATTGGCCCTGTGCGAGTGGGCTACGTGTATAACTGGGGTCCGCGGGAAGTTACACACGCGATAGACCCTGTGCGAGTGAGGTATGTGTATAACTGGGGTGCGCAGGAAGTTTCACACGTGATTGGCCCTGTGCGAGTGGGGTACGTGGATTACTGGGGTTCACGGGAAGTTACACATGCGATTGGCCCTGTGCGAGTGGGGTACGTGCAAATCGGGGGTGCGCAGGAAGTTTCACACGCGATTGGCCCTGTGCGAGTGGGGTACGTGTATTCCTGGGGTACGCGGGAAGTTTCACACGCGATTGGATCAGGGTACGTGTAATTTGGGGGTGCGCGGTAAGTTTCACACACGATTTTGCTGTCAGAGCGGGGTACGTGAATTTCGGGGGTGCGCCCGTGAATTGGCAGTGTGATTCCTCCCAGGTGTTCCCTCTATACCCTCCATGGCCCCTGCAGGCAACCCACACCACAGGGGACTACCCTGCACCCCTGGTCATGTCCCGCAGGCAGCCCATCCACCATGGGCATGCCCCATAGCCAAGCCACATGTCACCTTGCACTACTGATCACCAACTCATGTCCCCCAGCACCCCCACCCCCTAGCAGTGAGGGGCACCTGCCAGCAGGCCCCCACTCATGTCCCCCTGAACCCCCACCCCTCAGCAGTCAGGGGTACCTGCCAGCAGGCCCCCACTCTTGTCCCCCAGCACCCCACCCCCCAGCAGTGAGGGGCACCTGCCAGCAGGCCCCCACTCATGTCCCACTCATGTCCCCCTGCACCCCCAACCCCCAGCATTCAGGAGCACCTGCCGCAGGCCCCCACTCATGTCCCCCTGCACCCCCACCACCCACCAGTCAGGGGCACCTGCCAGCAGGCCCCCACTCATGTCCCCCAGCACCCCCAGCCCCCAGAGGTCAGGGGCACCTGCCAGCAAGCCCCCACTCTTGTCCCCATCACCCCCACCCCCCAGCAGTCAGGGGCACCTGCCAGCAGGCCTCTACTCATGTCCCACTCATGTCCCCCTGCACCCCCACCCCCCAGCAGTCAGGGGCATCTGCCAGCAGGCCCCCACTCATGTCCCCCTGCCCCCACGTCATGACAATCCTCAATCATGGGCCTAATGGCCAGCCACATCAG
Organism: Ambystoma mexicanum; assembly: GCF_040938575.1. NCBI lineage: Eukaryota > Metazoa > Chordata > Amphibia > Caudata > Ambystomatidae > Ambystoma > Ambystoma mexicanum. The sequence goes on along the minus strand of NC_090928.1, from coordinate 467,185,197 downwards.
ACCCCATGCCACCCCAGCCCAAAGACCCAACCAAGTATTGCATCCACCCACATAGAAATGCCCATCACATGATACAACCCGAATGGCAAGTATGTAAATGAACACATGTCCGTCACAGACACACAATGGGTGCAAGTGAATGTGAAAACCCACATCATGACATGCATGAAATCAATGAGAGAATATCACACACCGAAGTATGAAACAAAAATGTATTGAATCCAAAATGAATATAATGAAAAGAAATCACACAATAATGTGAAGATGAAATAAAACGCAGCATGTCCAGAAAATAATGAAAAATATGAAATCAGAAGCCAAAGAAATCCAAATGAAAATGTGTCAAAAGTCTCAGTCCAACAAAGCAAATCCAAGTGAAATCCATTGCTCCATGGTGAAATGAAAAGAAAAAAAAGAAAATCCACTGTTCAACTATATACAAATCACCAATCCAGGGTCCATGAGACCAACAAATGAAATGAAACAAGACTACCTAATAAAGAACTGTATACAAAAATGTGGTGCATTGTCCAATCGCCCCAAAATAAACAAAAACAGAAAGGAAACCTAACACTATCTAACTATTTACAATGGCAGCGGGCTAGTCGGACGGCTCACTTATTGATGTCCCGGGCCAGGGCATCATCGAACTCCCACTCAATGTCCTGGATGTGGTCCTCTTCCATGGCCCCGATGGTTTGCAGGGACGACGACATGTTCACCTCCAACTCCCTGCGAATTGCCTCGAGGCACTCGGCCTGCCTCAGGGCCCTCCGCCTGGAGTTCTCCGCCCAGACCATTGTGAGCCATGCCTCTTACGCCCGCTGCCGCTCCAAATCTATGGCGTGGCCCAACCGCTGCCACACGGAAGACACTTGAAATCCCAGGTCCTCCTGCCCTATGGCCGATGCCTGCCCCTCCGATGTTCAAGGCCCTGAGCCATCATTGCTCCCATCATGTTGCTGCTGCTGTGCCTGTGTCTGCGCCCTGGCTCTTGCTGCCTGCACGTCCTCCTCCAGCTGGGGTGCAGTTGTTGTGGTGGCCACCCCTGCTGGACGTCTGACTCCCGACTGTGGCAGGGATGTGTCCTCCACCAGCCTGGCCGCTGAATCAGGGGTAGCTCCACAGGGTACCCAGGTGACACATGGGTGGGAAGATGGCATGGAGGACGACTGGCGCATAGGGGGTTCAGGTGAGGAGGGGGCCGCAAGAAGGTCCAGCACACGGAAGAATCCAGCACCAGTGACCCGTCCCAGTAGGTCAACGTGGTCAAAGAGGCATGCAAGACGACGTGCAGTCTCTTCACGAAAAGAATGCAGGTCACCTCGCATGACCCGTTGACGCAACGCTATCCCATTCGATCTTGGATAGCCATGTCTGCAGGGAGAGGAAGGCCAGTCTGTGTGCGCTCATCCCCTCCCTGAAAATGTGTCTGGACGTAGGCATCCCTGCTGGTGCCAGATGATGCAGTGACAGGATCAGGGACAGGATTACACACAGGCACCTCCGCGGCGGCCTGTGCTGCCTCATGTTGTCATGATCACGGCAAAGGTTCCTAAAATTGCTTCCAAAAAGAATTGGTCTTCGATCTACCATTCGTGGATGTTAGGAAAAGGCAACTCAGGGAAGTGTTAGGCATGGGTAGTACATCTTGACACTCAACAGGGCTGCCTGGTTTATGCTGGTTGCGTGCGCAGTGTAGGTCTAGTTGTTTTCTCTCTCTCCTCCTATTTAAGCCCCTCCCCTCGAGCATTCCCTGCTTCGCGTTCGGAAAGAATCCAGTCAACGCTTACCGCTGTCCAGCTTTAGGTCCTGTCACGTTCAGCACCACTAGTCACCCTTCCTTTTCTGTCATTTTGGTTCCCTCTGCTCCCGTTATTTGTTTCCCCGGAGTTCCCTGTAATTCCTACAATTCCAGTCACAGAAATTTCCACAGTAGGGTCTTGGAACTCTAGTTACGGAATTCTTCCCTGTCACTCAGTTAGCCCCGTCACTTTCCAGACACAGAGCGGCTTCCATGGTTCAAGGTTTTCAGTCAGGATATTTCGCAAGTATCTTTTATTTTCCCTGAAGTGTCATGGTTTTCCATGGTATTGTGAAGTTCTGTGTTACGTTGTAATATTTATCTAAACACATGTTGCGCGCAATGTAATGGAGCCCGTTTTACGCTTCATTAGTTATTGAGCTTCTTAGCTTTTGGTTTTAGTTGGTATGTGTTCTTCACACATTGTTTGCAACAAGCTTTTGATGACGCATTTTGCTATTTTCAAAGGCTTGCACGCTCAGTGGTTGTGAGCGTTTTCCTGAGGTAAATTCGTTTTCCTGTGGTGGTTCCACGTAAGCGTGTGTGTAGAAATGTTCCTCACATCCATGGTACTCCCAACTCAGCAATCTTTCCCAGTCCTATTCACCTGTGGGGGTCCCTTGGATTGACCACTAGTTTCAGCTACTTCAGTTTAGGCACAGTCTAGGGTTCACACTCTTTATCAATCCGTGTGAACATCTGTTCGAAGTACCTTCCCAGTTCTTTTGAACATTAGTAATAACGTCCTTCCTTGCCACTATAGTTAGCGCCATTTCCCTTCTTCAGAACAAGCGCCCCTGCACCGATGCAGGATGGAGAGCTAACAACATAAATTCCCAAGGTAATGAGAAAAGCTGAAGTATGACATTAGTGTTTGGATTAGTTTAACTTCATTGAAGCGCTAGTCAAAATTCTTATAATTCTCTTGTGTTTGTTCTAGGAACCTTTTATGGTATGTTGAAGGGAGGTTTGGAAGCACACTAATTGAGAAAAGCTGTGTTACGTAGTTCCATCGTGAGTGTCCCCGCAGAGTCCAGGTAAGCATTATAGAACGCGAAGCCAACTGAAACATACTCTGCCTGGACATCATGGGAACTCCTGAGGTTGATCAGTTGGTCCAATTGTTGGGGGAATTGAGAGCGGAAGTGCATGCAGCACGTTCCGAAACTAATGCTCTGAGGAAAGAATTAGTGGTAAACAGGGATAGAACTGAGGAATTGGCCCGCCAAGTATTACAGTCACAAGCTGGTCAGGTTCCGTTGCCTTCTGGGAACCCCCAAGTTTCAGCCCCAATTGCACCATCAGTACCTGTCCAAGTAATCATGCCAGGAAATATTCCCTTGGCCCCCCCAGAGCGCTTTTTTGGGGATCCAAAAAGGTTCTCAGTGTTTGTAAATCAGTGCAGGCTACATTTCTTATGCAGGCCGGGAACGTTTCCCACAGACCAATCTAAAGTGGCCTTTGTGTTGTCTTACCTTGGAGGGTACGCAGCTGACTGGGCAGTTCCTCTAGTCAATAGAGATGATCCGGTGTTGAGAAATTTTCAAGACTTCCAACGTGAACTGGAAAAGCTTTTTGCTCGCCACACCCAAGGTCAAGCATTAGATAATGAATTGTTGTCACTTCGACAAGGTAACCAAGATTTGCTAGCATATGTAGCCACCTTCAATAGACTAGTTGCAGAAACCAATTGGCCTTCAGAGAAAAGAACCACCTTATTTTACCGTGGGTTGCGGAGTGAACTGAAGGATGTCCTAGCACAAGTGGTGAACCCACCAGAAGGAATTGCCGAATTCATAGACTTAACCATCCAGTTGGATCACCGACTTCAAGATCGAAGAATGGATCGAGGTCGCCCAGAGAGTCGGGCATATTTTGTTCGCCCCAAGGAAACCTCTGGAAGGGTGTCGTTAGAAAACCATGCCGAACCTATGCAACTGGGTGTCATTCGTGGTCCTATCTCCCAAGCTGAAAGGGAAAAGAGGCGGCAGCAACAGCTCTGTTTGTACTGCGGAAAAGCTGGTCATTTCCTGAAGGACTGTCCTGTGAAACCTTCACGAAAACCCCTGGGCGGTGTTAGTCATGAGAAAAAGGAGCAAACTCCGGAAAACTTAAGTGCCCGACAAGCATAGAGGTCAGCTTGTCGAGCGTGAAGAAGGTTTCGGCAACCTCACACTTTGTGATTCCAGTCATCCTATTCAGTCGGGATTGTCCTACAAAAAAAATTCACGCTAAAAGCTTACAATGATTGTGGGGCCATCGGCAACTATATGGATTTAAACCTGGCAAGCAGATTGGGCATTCCGTTAACTGATAAATTGGAAGCAGAAAATGTTTCTGGAGTGGATGGTACTCCCCTTGTGTCAGGTCCAGTTACACAACGCACTAACGATATCATAATGCTCTGCCAGGGGGAACACAAGGAGGAGATTTCCTTTGACCTTATTCAGGTGCCACAATTCCAGATCATCCTAGGAATTCCCTGGCTAGAAAGACATAATCCTGTCATTGATTGGCGTGCAAGGACTGTGGTGTTTAGTTCAGAGTGTCAAGAAACTTGTGATGCGACAGAACATGTTAAGGAAAAGGAACTACCGCCGAACACTCCAGAAATCACATTGGGTCTCATCGGTTTGTTGCCCTATGAATATCAACGATTCCAGGATGTTTTTCAGGAGGAGAAGAAAGCTGAAGTCCTGCCCCCTCATAGACCTTATGATTGCCAAATAGATCTGGTTCCAGGAGCCCAACTCCCGTGTCATCGAATCTATGCATTAACCGAAAAGGAAAACCTCCATTTGAGAACGTATCTGGACCAGTATTTAGACAATGGATTTATTCGACCATCCAAGTCCCCTGCAGCATCGCATTTGTTCTTCGTGCCCAAAAAGGAAGGGGACCTGAGAACCTGCATCGATTACAGGGCCCTAAATCAAATCACTGTAAAAAACCGATACCCCTTGCCTCTAATTTCCACGTTGCTAGACCAGGTGAAAGGAGCCAGGATCTTCACCAAACTTGACCTTCGTGGGGCATATCATCTCGTTCGCATTAAACCTGGAGATGAATGGAAGACTGCCTTTCGCACATGTTATGGGCTCTTCGAATATCAGGTTATGCCTTTTGGATTATGTAATGCTCCAGCAGCGTTTCAGTCATTCATGAATGACATTTTTCGGGAGCTTCTGGATATCTGTGTTGTGATATATGTTGATGACATCCTGATTTTTTCTGCCGACCCCCGGGAACATGTCAAACATGTAACTTCAGTTCTTCAAATCCTCAAGGAAAACTTCTTGTATGTAAAATTGGAAAAATGTCACTTTCATGTTCCAGAGGTAGAATTTTTGGGATTCATATTGTCATCGGAAGGGGTGAAAATGGACAACAGAAAGGTTGACGCAATTCTATCCTGGCCAGCTCCAACATCAGTTAAAGGAGTCCAAAGTTTTTGGGGTTCGCTAACTTTTACCGACGATTTGTGTCTGATTTTTCTCAGCTGGTTCATCCTATCACGTCGTTGCTGCGAAAGAATAAGACCTTTGCTTGGACAAATGAGGCTGGTGAGGCCTTCCAGAAACTGAAAGAGAAATTCACTGCAGCCCCGGTCCTTCGACATCCTAAGTTGGATCTTCCCTTTGTGGTAGAGACCGATGCATCCAACGTCGCCATGGGCGCAGTCTTGTCGCAGCGCGATCCTATCTCGCACGAATTACATCCTGTGGCCTTTTGGTCAAAAAAGTTCTCAGCAGCGGAATTGAATTATACAGTCACCGATAAGGAATTGTTGGTGATAAAGTGTGCACTGAAGGAATGGAGACATTATCTGCTGGGGGCTAGACACACCGTTACCATTTTCACAGATCATCGGAATCTGCAGTACTTGCGTTCGGCAAAGGCACAATCTTCGCGACAGTTGAGATGGGCTCTTTTCTTTGCTGAGTACGATTTTGTTATCACATTTCGGCCTGGTATCCGTAATGGAAAGGCCGACGCTCTGTCCCGAATTGGTAAAGGAGAAGAAGCTTACAGTGCCACAACTCCGGTGGAGATAATTCCAGTGGAAAAGGTGCTCGCAGTCATGGATGTTACAGATTCTTTATTTGAAGAATTGAGGGTTGAAATCAAAGCCAATATCAGTGCAGCAGAGTTGCAAAAATGGGCATCTGAGAAGGAACATTGTTATGTGCAGGAAGAATTGCCCTTTTATAAGGGGCGACTTTTCTTGCCAACTCAAAAGCTACGAGAGAAAGTTATTGCAGACTACCACAGCGCACTAATGGAAGGACATCCGGGAGTCACTAAAACCTTAGAAAGTGTCAAGAGATCGTATTGGTGGCCAACTTGGCGTAAGGATGTAATTCAATTCATCAAGACCTGTGGAGTTTGTGCTCAAAATAAATCGCAGAAAAAGAAACCTGCTGGTCTTCTCAAACCATTGGAGATTCCGCCTCTTCCTTGGCACACACTCTCCCTAGATTTTATTACAGACTTACCCAATAGTGAAGGATTTGACACCATCCTGGTGGTGGTGGATCTATTTTCCAAAATGGCACATTTTGTGGCATTGAAAGGATTGCCTACTGCGTCGGTCCTAGCCAAGGTATTTTTGGAAAACATCGTAAGGCTGCATGGCTTTCCTTCCATTGTGGTGTCTGATCGGGGAAGCCAATTTGTCTCTGAATTCTGGAAAAGATGTTGCAAGATGGTTCAGATGGAGATACGTTTGTCCACAAGTTATCACCCACAAACTGATGGACAAACAGAACGCACAAATCAAACGTTGGAACAGTACCTCCGGTGCATGCTTCACCAAACTGACGACTCTTGGCAAAAAATATTGTGGATTGCAGAATATGCCTACAATAATTCCGTACACTCCTCGACTGGATTAAGCCCATTCTTCACTGTATATGGTAGACATCCACGAACCTCAGTTCATGATCCACCTGAATCTCTGGAAATGCCAGCTATAAAGACTCTGCATGACAATATAGTAACCGCTGTTCACCTAGCCAGAAAACAGTTGTACTTGACGAAGACTGCTCAGAAGAAGTTCGCTGATCAAAAGCGAAGAGACTGCCCAGAATACAAGGTGGGAGACTCAGTGTGGTTGGCTACAAGGAATCTTAGGTTGAAGGGATCCAGGAAATTTCTTCCTAGATTTTTGGGTCCTTTTACCATTGAGAAGGTCATCAACCCGGTGACACTCCCTAAACACATGAAAATTCATTTGGTATTCCATGTGTCCTTATTCAAAGCTGTAAATCCAAATACTCGAATTCAGGGTCCACCGGCTCCTGTAATTGTGGAAGGTGACCAACCAGAGTACGAGGTTAAGGCTATCTTGAACTCTAAGATGGTTCGCAGAAAATTGTATTACCTGGTGGACTGGAAGGGTTATGGGCCGCAGGATAGAACCTGGGAACCCCTTGAAAACATTCACGCTCCCCGATTAATTAAATCCTTCCATTTGAATAATCCTAGCAAACCAAAGGGAGAAGGTTTCACCTTAGGAGGGGCCTTGGGGGGGAATACTGTCATGATCACGGCAAAGGTTCCTAAAATTGCTTCCAAAAAGAATTGGTCTTCGATCTACCATTCGTGGATGTTAGGAAAAGGCAACTCAGGGAAGTGTTAGGCATGGGTAGTACATCTTGACACTCAACAGGGCTGCCTGGTTTATGCTGGTTGCGTGCGCAGTGTAGGTCTAGTTGTTTTCTCTCTCTCCTCCTATTTAAGCCCCTCCCCTCGAGCATTCCCTGCTTCGTGTTCGGAAAGAATCCAGTCAACGCTTACCGCTGTCCAGCTTTAGGTCCTGTCACGTTCAGCACCACTAGTCACCCTTCCTTTTCTGTCATTTTGGTTCCCTCTGCTCCCGTTATTTGTTTCCCCGGAGTTCCCTGTAATTCCTACAATTCCAGTCACAGAAATTTCCACAGTAGGGTCTTGGAACTCTAGTTACGCAATTCTTCCCTGTCACTCAGTTAGCCCCGTCACTTTCCAGACACAGAGCGGCTTCCATGGTTCAAGGTTTTCAGTCAGGATATTTCGCAAGTATCTTTTATTTTCCCTGAAGTGTCATGGTTTTCCATGGTATTGTGAAGTTCTGTGTTACGTTGTAATATTTATCTAAACACATGTTGCGCGCAATGTAATGGAGCCCGTTTTACGCTTCATTAGTTATTGAGCTTCTTAGCTTTTGGTTTTAGTTGGTATGTGTTCTTCACACATTGTTTGCAACAAGCTTTTATGACGCATTTTGCTATTTTCAAAGGCTTGCACGCTCAGTGGTTGTGAGCGTTTTCCTGAGGTAAATTCGTTTTCCTGTGGTGGTTCCACGTAAGCGTGTGTGTAGAAATGTTCCTCACATCCATGGTACTCCCAACTCAGCAATCTTTCCCAGTCCTATTCACCTGTGGGGGTCCCTTGGATTGACCACTAGTTTCAGCTACTTCAGTTTAGGCACAGTCGTCTAGGGTTCACACTCTTTATCAATCCGTGTGAACATCTGTTCGAAGTACCTTCCCAGTTCTTTTGAACATTAGTAATAACGTCCTTCCTTGCCACTATAGTTAGCGCCATTTCCCTTCTTCAGAACAAGCGCCCCTGCACCGATGCAGGATGGAGAGCTAACAACATAAATTCCCAAGGTAATGAGAAAAGCTGAAGAATGACATTAGTGTTTGGATTAGTTTAACTTCATTGAAGCGCTAGTCAAAATTCTTATAATTCTCTTGTGTTTGTTCTAGGAACCTTTTATGGTATGTTGAAGGGAGGTTTGGAAGCACACTAATTGAGAAAAGCTGTGTTACGTAGTTCCATCGTGAGTGTCCCCGCAGAGTCCAGGTAAGCGTTATACATGTCCCTGCCCCTGCACTGCACCACTAGCACCAGTGGAATCCCCACCTCCAGACCCCGTGTGTGTCCCTTCCGCGGCCTCCTCCTCCACCATACCCCCCACCAACCTGGATGACTCTGTGCCATCTTCCTCTGTTGGACCCTGTGGGGTCTCAGCTGCCCCTTCTGCTGCAGAGGAGTCCACCTCCAACCTCTGCCTCTTGGACCTACCCTCGGCAGCTGCAGCCTGGGACGAGGCACCAGATTGCTCACTCCCTGACGAGATGACAATCTGGGAGGGGAGCCGGGCCTTGCGTCTCCGGCTGGTGGTGCGATCCCTGCCGCTGTGCTCCACAGCAACCTCTCCGCCCTCTTCATCAGTTGATGCTGCAGACAGGGAGAGATAAAACACAGACATCAGAGCACTGTACAATGGACTGATACACACATGACAGTTGCACATGAGTGGCAGTGTCCAACTTCAGACATGGCATCACACTCCACGACACACGTCATTTCAACTCACACACATGAGCATTTCCACAGCAATATTGCACCAGGCAGCAACATCCATACACATACAACAGCATGAACAGCCGAAGGTGAGCCTGACATCACAAGAAACACAGGGAGTGCACTAGACACGCACACACGCAACAACACTTGCATGCATGTCTACATCTCTTCCAACTGTCGCAGTGATGCGATTGCCATACATGCCACATCTGGCATTCAGCCTTCTACATATCAGTGTCACGTGCATCCATGTTGCATCACAGTTGCACACTTGTCAAATACACACACATGCACATGTACACAGTGCCGATACATGCAGCAGGAACCACCATCCATGTGTGACACCACAACCATGCCAACGTACATACACAGAAATTCAAACATGTGTGCTACCACACCTGCATTTGCACAGCATGCTTACCAACACATACACCATTGATGTGTCTCACATATAAGAGGACTCACATGTGGCAGCCTCACGCCCCTGTTCATACACATCCCTACATGGCCCTACGAAAACACATGTGCAACCTGCACACTACTGGCACACCACCACATACACAGCGTCCAATTAGTATGCATGTACACTTACCGCTCAACTCTAGATGGGTCTGCCTCTCAAGGACCTGGACGTGGAGCGCTGGGCATATGTGTTCCAGGACCCTCATCTGGTGGTCGGACAGGTGGCCCCAGCGCCCCTTGGCATCCGCTGCCTTCAAGAGGCACCAGGCCTTGTTGAGGGTTCTGGACCTGAAGTCCTCCCAGCACTTCGTGGCATGGTGTAAGTCACGGACTGCCACCCCCTCCTTGTTGATGGCAGTCATGATGTCCATCCAGATTCTGGTCCGTCCTTCATTGTCGGCGCGCAAACTTCCAAAGAGGGCATCATACTGCCCCAGGACTTGCTCCACCAGGACACCAACTTCCCTGGCACTGAAGCTGGTGGCCCTCTGGCTCTCTGGCTGGGGGTTGCCAGTGGTGTCAGATGGTGTTGTGTCTGACATGGCAACCCCAGAGGCAGGAGTGGGTGGGCAACTGGGTCCTGGGGCTGGGCTGTGGAGCGATGGTATCTCAGTCGGGAGTCTTCGGTTCCAGCAGGGGTGGTCACAGCAACTGCACCCCGGGCTGACGTGCAAGCAGCAAATAGCAGGGCAGGTGGGCAGAAGGCAGACAGGCAGCAGCATATGGCAGGTGGGAGCATTATCGGGGCTCTGGGAGGCAGTAATTCGGCCTTCTGGTAAGGGGCATGGTCTTCCGTGTGTTGTTGCGTGGCCAGCTTGACAGCAGCACATGCTTTGCGTTATTCTGCATCCAGCAGCGTAACGCTCACCGTGCCTGCAGTCTGCATCCAGTCTTCAGCCACGCCCGTCTCGAATCCAGAGCTCCTAGCAATAGAAGAAAGATGAAGGAAAGGTTAGAACAGAGATATTATTTCTATCCTTACCTGAATTGCGGATCCATCACGTCTTCGAACTTGAAGAGGACATTATTCTACATGCGTCGCATCGCCAGCTGCAGCGCCGCGCCATACTCACCAGTCCTCACAGCATTTTTCGATTCAGCGCAGCCTCCATCAGTTTCTTCGCCGAATTCCACCATCTAGGGGACAAAAGAAACATAAGGTCAGCCGAGAGAGCCAACAATTACAACCTCTCCACCATAGACTTATCTGATTAACAACAGGAGGCATTATTCTGTAACAAACCGCAACTTCTTACACCGCACCTGTTAGGAGAGAGAAACCAGCAATTTAAATACACGCATCTTTTACCGGACAGTGTTGGGTAATACAGACTCTTACCTGAACACCATCAGCTGCCACAAGACAATCTTCCCTGGGATCCAGCTGCAACACAAGAAAGGAATGTACAAGAGTGAACATCGGACATATTGAACTCTTTGAACTTAATACTTACGGGTTCTCGCCTGGAACCTAGGCGTCAATATTCATCCAGAACTCTTCCAACGCCTTCAAACCAGTGAAGTAACTGGTATCTATGCGCCCCTGCATTCCACGCAGGATGGTGAGCTCATCATTTAAAAACATAAGGTGAGCTTACTGAAAGTGAATATCGGTGGTGATCAGTGGGGAGACCAGTGGGGCGCCATTACTAGAATCCACGGGATGGCTAAATCCCTTTCTCCACTTGCAGGAGAATACTTCTACGGGTCAAGCAGATGAGATTAGGCGGTCCAGTCCAGACTGTCATCTCTGCACTACGCTTCACGTTGGAGGAGGTCGCAGCTGTCCGGGTCCGATCGACGCCCCTGTGGGAGCCAGGTGAGCGTAACAATCACTCAACGGTGCCGAATGATCAGAAGAAGAATTCAGAGACAAAGCAGCAGTCTCCCCAGGCCCCCCGGGCTCAGGGAGAGTCTCAGAAATACACTTGATGTAGTTCAAAACTGAATGATCACCAGAAGCAGAGCAAGTAGTTTACTTCTTTTCTTCTCTGTCGTGTGGCAAAGGGAAATGTATCCTCTTGATGTGTGTAGCATGTATTCCGTGTCGCGGACCAGCTACTCGTACAGCAGTCTGTGTGGCTAACAGGACCTGAAATGGTCCTCTCCAGCGCGATGCAAGGCTGGATGCTCTCTCAAATGACTTTGTGAGCACCCAGTCACCGGGTCGAATTCTGTGACCTGGCCCCTCGTATTTAAGTGGGAGGGCTTCTCGCACCTGTTGATAAATCAAATACAAGTTTTGAGTTAACTGGTCACAGTGTTCAGAAAGAAGCAAATGCTCTACATCCTTTAATTTCTTAGGTTTTGGCAGACTCCAAATGTTAGCTAGCCTCTCCATTATGATTTCATAGGGGGAGAGTCCAGTTCTAGTCTGTGGGGTTGTCCGCATGGACAGTAGTGTTTTGATAAAGCGTCTGGCCATAACAAATTACTACTAGAACAAACCTTGGTAATTTTGTTCTTCAAAATACCATTATGGCGTTATACAAGTCCAGCACTTTGAGCGTGTCTAGCCCAATGGAACCGTTTATATATCTGTAATCCCGCGCATATTTGCAGAATAACAGCAGCGATAAAATGTGGACCATTATCCGACCAGATGACCCTCGACAAACCAAACCTAGGAAAATATTCCTTAAGCATGGTTTTCGCCGTTGTCATTGCTGTAGCATCTTTCACAGGGAAGGCTTCAACCCACTTGCTAAAGGCACAAATGACTACCAGGACATATTTGTAGTTATTACAGTGCTCCATCTCAAATAAGTCGAAATTAATTTCTTCAAAAGGCACAGAGGGGGGGACCAAAACTACCCCTCATGGTTGTCTTACCCTTCCCCGCATTATGTTGTAAGAAAATCATAGAATTCTGGATAAAACGCTCAGCAGTTTTTTAGATGTTTGAATTCACCCAGACAGATTCTATAATTTTATAGATTTTCCTGGCACATATGTGAGTGGGACCATGGGCCAGTATGATCATGGTGGTGACATATGCATCGGGTAGCATCCATCTTCCTTTTGAACTGTCTACCCAACACCCTTCCTCATCCAACCTTGCCAAATCCTCAGCCCAGTGTTTAAGCTTGTCTAACGTGGCATCAGCTTGAATATTCTTTATCGAGTCAAACCCTTCATCTACTGTACAAATGTTTGTTGCTTCCTTTGTACCATACATTTCTGAGTATAAATCAGTAGCAGTCTGTTTAGCTATACTGTCAGCAAAAGTGTTCCCTTTCCCTACATCATCTACTACTTTCTGATGTGCCGCGCACTTCATGATTGCTATTTGAGTAGGGAGCGCAAGTGATGAGTGTAGCTGAACTATCAAGGTTTCATGTTGGATTTTTGTTCTGTCTGAGGTCAAGAAACCTCGCTCTGCCCATAATCTACCGAAGTTGTGAACCACCCCAAAGGCATACTGGCTGTCAGTAAATATATTCATGCTAAGCCCTTTGGAAAGTTCACAAGCTCGAGTTAGTGCAATAATTTCTGCGCCTTGCGCGTAGTTATGCGAAATTCTTATGGGTTCCACAATCATGCTTAATTTAGTGATGGCATAAGCAGCAGTGGATGTTCCAATCCGGAAGTTTGAAGCAGGAGCCATCGCAAAACAGCTCCCCTTGTGGATCATTCAGAGGTGTATCTTTCAAATCAATCCTGCCTTTAGTTTCTTGTTCTGTGGTATGAAGGCAGTCATGTGACATTTTGTCATTGCAAGCAATATCTTGCGGAAGAGGTAACAATTCAGACAGATTCAATACACAACACCTTTTAATTTGGATATGTGGTGCAAATAGAATCCGTTTATATCTTGTTAATCGTGCCGAAGTAAGGTGTTGCGTTGCGTTCTATTTAACAGAACGTCTACAGAGTGAGGTACCATAACGGTTAAGGTATGACCTAAAACCATGCCCTTACTCTGCTTTACAGACGCAGCAGTAGCAGCGACAGCTCTCAAACATCTTGGCAAAGCGCATGCAACAGGATCAAGTGTGGATGAAAAATAACCGTACTGTCTATTCTTCCCCCCAGGTTCCTGCATTAACACAGCCAAAGCACATCCATCACGTTCATGCACATACAACACAAAGGCCTTATCATAATTTGGTGTGCCCAAAACTGGTGCTGAACACAGTGCAGTCTTGAGCAGATCAAAAGCTTGCTGGTGTTCCAGGTTCCATGGTAGTGGCAAATAAATGCCCTTCTTTGTCAATGCCAATATTGGTTTTATCACTAGTGAGTGGTTAGGGATCCACTGTCCACAGTAAGAAGCAATTCCTATCAAGGCTCTGACTTCCTTCTGTGTATTTGGGACAGACATGCTAGAAATGCTCCTAATTCCTTTAGGTGTCAAACTTCTTCCCTCCTGACAGGAGATAGCATAAAAAGGCGACCTCCTGTCGACAATACTTAATCTTTTTCATTGAAGCTTCATGCCCATGCTTTGCTAGATGAATAAGCAATAACACAGTGCCTTCCTTGCAAGCACTCTCTGAGTCTGCAGCTAAGAGAAGGTCGTCGACATACTGTAGTAATGTACAAGGAGAAGCTAACTCAAGTGTATCGAGCTGCTCTTTCAAAGCCCTACTATACATGCTCAGACTCGAGGGGGGGCGTGGCTAACTGCCATGTGAAGAAGACGTGCTCTGGGTGCGCTCCGTTCGATGCGATCAACATAAGCTGTTATTCTTACTTAAACTGGGAACCCTGAAGCCCGCGGTTCCCTTCACCGAACGCTGCTACCTTCCTGCACCTGCTGGCTGTTTTTTTCGTGCTCGAAGCCGCCCCACGACGACTGAGCGCCGCGCGAAAAGTCGCTGCTGATCCGAGACAAAATGGCGGCTCCCTCGCGCTGAGACCCGAACCGCGGCGCCATACCGGCTGAGCCGATCTGACACCCTAGGACCCAGTGGAGCCTGCGATCGCCGCCCGACCTGCTAAGAAGCCGGCGGAAGACGCACGCGACTGAGTGCCCGACCGAGTGCTGCTGCCCCTTGGCTGTGGGCGTCGCCCCCGGGGGCGCTGATGAGTGGAGCCGCGCGGGCGGTGTGCTGCTCTGGTGTCTCGTGCGGCCCCCTGTCCTGCTCCTCCTCGACCGGCGTGGAGGCCGGGGCACTGGGTCTGCTCCTGGGCCCCTCAGCTGAACAAGGATCCCTGCAGCGCCTGACCGACCGGAGGCGGGAGCCGTCGAGGGACGCGCGCGGCTTGGGCACCGCTCGCGGCCGGCCGTGAGCAAAGCCCCTGGAGTTGCAGCCAGAGGGAGGAGCGGAGAGCCCGGGCGTCGCTGAGCCCACGAGGTGAGCCGGGGGGAAAGCCCACTATTGAGCGGGATCGCCTGCACTTTCCCCCCCGCTTCTCGTCCGCCTGTGTCACTGGGACCCCTTGGAGAGAGCGCAACACCCCAGACCGCATACCCAAGGCCGGGAGGGGAGGGCCTAGACGTCCTGGCCCGGTGTCGGCCGAGCGGTGGAGACCTACCTTGTGGCGCGGAGAGCCTGCTGGGTGCCATCACCACGGAGCCCCCCGCAGTGGGGATCACACGGCCACTCAGCCCTGCTGTGCTCCATTCACCCCAAGCCCACGCCAGAGAAGACTGAGAACCAGCAGGCCACCCGCCATGTCCACCAAAGGGGCCAGGTCCAAACAGCGTCAAACCACCATAGACACCTTCACGGCTGGGGGACCCACAGCTTCCGAAACCCCTAACGGCACTTTCTTAGAAGCACAGCCTGACCCCCAGGGAACGACTACTGAACCCAGCAACACCCATATCCTGGAAGCCATTAAACTGTTGCAGACCACTATGGAGCACAAAATAGATGCGGTGGCCATAGACCTGGGCCTCCTACGCCAGGACTTCCGCTCCTTGACCAACAGGACTGACACACTTGAGGCTAAGGTGCGCGAAAACACTGAAACCAAGGTGGTGCTCCTCAAAGATGTTGATGAGCTGCAGCAAAGAGTTAAGAATTTGGAGGAAAGGGCCGAGGAGGCAGAGGGGCGAGCACGCCGGAACAACATCCGCCTCCTGGGCCTGCCGGAGGGCATTGAGGGATCCGACCCCACGAACTACGTGGAGAACTTAATTCTACAGGAGATTGGTGCTGAGAAACTGTCCCAAGGCTTCACGATTGAAAGGGCCCATCGATCCCTCACCAAAAGACCTCCCCCTGGCACCCCACCCAGACCAATAATAGCGAAGGTTCTAAATTACAGAGACCGGGAGACCATCCTGGCCTACTCACGGTCTGGCGGCCAGATCCTCAGGGACTCGGCTAAAATATCCATCTACCCCGACTACACCTTCCAGGTCCAATTGAAGAGGGCTCAATTCATACATACCAAAGCCAGATTGAAGGCCGCCGGACTGCGCTACATGCTCCTCTATCCCTCCAGATTGAAAGTAATAAGCAACAACAAAGCCCACCTATTCGACACTCCATCTGAGGCCCGGGACTGGATGGACAGGGAACAGGTTCCTGATATAGAGGTATCTTTCCTTTCCGGTCGACCCTTCCAGGTCCAAATGGGCTCCTTCCTCTCTGACATCTTTTTCTCCACCTGTGGTGTCCCCCAGGGTTCCAACCTCTCTCCCTGGCTTTTCAACCAGTATCTGGCACTCCTTGCCCACCGCATCGCCGCTCTCTGCCCCTACTTCCAGTGCTATGCCGACGATACCCAGCTCATTTTCAGGCTACCCTCGGCCTCCTCCTCTCCTTCCCTCATCTCCGACTGTCTGTCTGCTATCCAGGAATGGTGTGCCGCCAATGACCTCTGCCTCAACGCCAGTAAGACTGAGATTCTACTCATCGGCACACCCACTCCCTCCTTCCCTGCAGCTCTCTGGCCGGCCTCCCTTGGCCCCCTTCCTGCCCCTACCTGCAAGGCTAAAAACCTCGGGGTCATCTTCGACTCCACACTCTCCTTCTCTCCTCATATATCTGACATCTCTAAGAAGTCACACTACCAGCTGCACCTCCTCAGAGGTATTCTTCCCTTCCTCTCCTTCCCCCAGAAGCTCACTGTCTCCCGAGCCCTGGTTCTCTCAAGGCTGGACTACTGTAACAGCCTCTATCTTAATCTGCCTGCCTCCACTCTCCGCCCTCTGCAACTTATCCAGAACAGAACTGCGAGACTTGTCCTTGGCCTCAAGCCCAGGGACCGTATCTCTCCAGGACTGAAATCCCTTCACTGGCTCCCAGTGGCTGCGAGGATTAAGTTCAAAACCCTCTGCATTGTCCACAAGGCCTTCTGGGGCCAGGGACCTAAATACCTTCAACTCTCTCTTCCTAAATATCTTCCTTCACGAGCCCTTCGCTCATCCGTCTCCAACTCCCTCATGGTCAGCCGCTTCTCGAAGCAACGAGCTGGGGGTAGATCTCTCTCCGCAGCAGGGGCCTCCCTCTGGAACAGCCTTCCTGCCTCCCTGAAACTTGAGGAGAACCATCTCCGGTTCCGGAAGCACCTCAAAACCTTCCTCTTCGCTTCTGCCTTCTCTCTCCCTCTCCCCTGCTAAACCTGCTTAACCCCCCACTAAATTCAGCACTAAACCTGCATCTGGGCCACTCTCAGCAACCTCGGTCCAGGGCCCAGCCACTCTCCACTTGCACTGCCTCCCTGGCTCCCCTTGCACTGTGGGACTGTCACTGTACCCTACAGCCCCCTTCCCAGCACTTGCTCTGCACTTACCTCGCACTTGCCACCAGCTGGCCCTTTTTATTTATTATTTATTAATTATTATTTCTTACGCTACTTACCTTGTACTGCACTTTCCCCCCCACCTCCTCCCCCTGCACTTCCTCCTTTTCCCCTTACCTCTGCACTTGCGCGATCTGAATGACACCTGGCCTAGTAGGATCGTTTGTCTATCTTCCCCTTGTTTCCCTCCCTCCCTGCCTCGTCGCGCCTTGAAACACTTGTGTATAGGCGCGTTACAAATACCATATCATATCATATCATATCATATCAAGGGACGATGTCCGCGCTGATCCTCACCACGAAGGCAGCGTCCGGGCCCTTGAACCCACTAGGGCCCCTCCATGCATATGCCAGCCTGACACAGCTGAACTGATCCTACACAGCGGGGCTCCAGAGTCGAACTCTCTTCCACCCCCGGAAGGGTTTTTTCTTTCCCCCCTTTTTTTTGGGTATACACATACCCGCCCGTAGGGCACCTGGCGACCAATGTTCGGTCCAACGGAGCAGAAACGGGACAGTCACAACGAGGGTCACCTCACTCGACCTGTTATTAGTTTGGGGTGTTTAAGGCTGGGGGGGTGGGGAAACGGGAGTTGGCACGTATGTTAGGTGCCGAAATGGGATAACTACTAGACCACAGACGTCCACCTCACACAGCACGAAGACAACACAGTCCCTAAGCTTGACGATTCTGCAATCCTCCACACGCCTCTTGCCGCTAACATGGCCCCTGGCTAGACCCCCAAATGGACGCCTATCTCCTATTACCCATGGCTGACACGATAAAAATCATTACATGGAACGTCAGAGGCATGAATAGCTATGTGAAACAACGTCGCATCCACGCATATT
Organism: Ambystoma mexicanum; assembly: GCF_040938575.1. NCBI lineage: Eukaryota > Metazoa > Chordata > Amphibia > Caudata > Ambystomatidae > Ambystoma > Ambystoma mexicanum. The sequence continues at coordinate 467,167,022 of NC_090928.1, read as the reverse complement.
TGAGAAGATGTAGGGCCGGGATTGCCATGCTCCAAGAAACACACCTATCTGCTGATAAACTGAAGGCACTGGCCAAAACTTGGCGTGGAACCTTCATAGGTTCCTCCTACTCCTCCTATGCAAGGGGAGTCTTGATATGGGTTGACCCAACCATCCCCTTCAGACTAACTAGCACAAAAACGGACAATGAGGGTAGGATGGCACTGGCTTGCGGCACCATCGAAGGCAGAGAGGTATGCCTAATTAGCACCTACGCACCCAATCACGACGCTACAGCTTTCTTCCATTCCTTGTACCCTAGGCTCGGCCCCTACCGGGACAGCGTCATGATCTGGGGAGGCGATCACAATTGCACTCTAGACCCCCTGAAAGATAGATCAGATAATAAACATACCCGCCCGTCCCCTCCGGCCAAAATCTTGTCCAAACTTATTAACCAGCTGTCACTCCGAGACTTGTGGAGAGAACTGCACCCTGACCAACGAGTATTCTCCTTTTACTCCCCACCCCACGCAGTCCACACTAGGCTGGATTATCTGTTCGTAAGCCACGAACAACAAGCTATGTTTGGTGACGCCCTTTACCTGCCCAGGGTGCTGTCTGACCATTCCCCGCTACTGGCCACCTGGGAAGTATGCTCGCCTAGACCCCCGATCCCTACTTGGAGGCTCAGAGCCGAAGCCCTTCATGATGCGACCCTCCGGGAACACATAGATAACTGTACCGAGGATTACTGGGAACGAAATTCTAATAGCGTTAAATACATAGGCACTGCATGGGAGGCATACAAGGTGGTCATGAGGGGTGAAATGATTGCGTCCATAGGAGGAGCCCGTAGATCCATCATGGCCTCTCTGGAACGCTCGGAAGGGGAGCTGGGTGTATTGGAAAACAGAGCTGACTCATCCCCAGAACTTCTGCAAAAAATAACCGACCTTAAGCAAACCTGTTTAACACACTGGGAATCCCTGAGTAAACTGAGTTACGCTAAACACATTGAAAGAACCTATGCCCTGGGTGACAAACCCGGGAAACTCCTAGCCTGGCTGTATAAAAGAGAAACCCCCCCGTGCACCCATTTGCCAAATTCTTAAGCCGGACGGCACCATGGCACACACCCAAAAAGAAATCAACTCAGTCTTTACAGACTTCTATCACAACCTGTATTCCGAGACCCTTCCTGTGACCGATGCCAGTATGGAGGATGTCTTAGATATCATTGAGCTGCCTAAATTGGACTCACAGATGGCTGAAACACTAGACGAGCCCATCACTCCCGACGAAGTAAAAGTAATCATTAGATCCCTTCCATCCGGTAAAGCCCCTGGTACTGATGGCCTCCCTGGAGAGTTTTACAAGACTTATGAGGAGACCCTAGCCCCCCTGCTGACCCAGGTGTTCAATGAAGCTTATGAGCGCGGCTCCCTCCCTGACTCCATGAGGGAAGCCGTTATCATCCCCCTCCTCAAGCCTGGCCCTTTCCATGTTAAATGTCGACAGCAAGATCCTAACCTCCCTCCTAGCTAACAGATTGCGTAGGGTAATACCACACTTAATACATCAGGACCAAACGGGCTATGTGCCCGGGCGCTCCATAACCGAAAACCTGCAGAGATTGCACCACGTTATATACAGTACGGAACTGAGGCCCCAGAAATACGCAGTGGCGTCATTGGACGCCACCAAAGCCTTCGACTCAGTGCGCTGGGAGTGGCTATATGCCACCATGGTAAAAATGGGAATAGGACCAGTTTTCTTGAAATGGACCAAATTGGTTTACACCAATCCATCCGCCAGGGTGCGGACCAACAAGACATACTCTGATCCGTGGCCCCTCCACAGAGGCACCCGCCAGGGATGCCCACTATCCCTGATGCTTTATATCATCGCCAACGAACCTGTGGCCGCATACCTTAGACAGGAATACGGAGATGGGGGCATTGAGATTGATGGGATAACCCACCTTGTCTCCATGTACGCCGACGATACCTTGTTATACTTACATAATCCGGAACACCTCCTTCCCTACATTCTCGAAACCCTAGAATGCTTCCACAAGCACACGGGAATCCGGATTAACAAAGACAAGTCCTGCCTCTACCCGCTAGCTGCACTATACAACGAAGACGTCAGAGCCCTGCCCCCCTTAGACCTTCAATGGCAGGTGACCTCCTTTAGATACCTGGGAATCACCATACACTGTAATCCTCACACAGAACACATCCTCAACACGATTAGAGCCAAAGATAACCTAGTTAAATCCATGGACTTCTGGGGGAGGCTCCCGCTTTCCGTAGCTGGGAGGGCAGGTCTCCTCAAGATGGTGGCACTTCCCCGCCTATTACACTTTTTCACCAACGTTCCCTACAACATCCCACCCTCCTTCTTTAAAGACATTAACAAGTTATGCAGGCAGTTCCTCTGGCAGGGAGGCAGACACAGGGTAGCGCTAGAGACACTTCAAAGACCCTACGATAGGGGAGGATTGAAGGTCCCCAACTTCGAACTGTACTACCTTGCATGCCAGCTAAGACACGTGATGCGATGGATGGCTGATGAGATCACTACGGACACCAGACTTCTCCAACCAGCTCTGTCCGGCCTCTTACTCAGAGACCTACTCTGGGTCAGGGATGGTACCCTAGGGCAGTACCCACACTTGGTGAAACTTGGGACCCGGCTCTGGAGAAGGGCTTGCAGAACATTGGGGTCCCCAGATCCATACTCCCCGCAGATCCCCATAGCAGCACTCATGGCCCACCGCCCTTGGGGCCAACTGGAAGCGCGTGCTCAATGGGAGCCCTGTGGGGTGGCCACCCTTGGTGACCTGGTTCAGGACCAAGAAATCCTTACATTCTCCGACCTCAGCGAGACCACGGGGCTGCCAGCAGGGCACTTCCTGCTCCACGGAGCAGTGATCCAAGCTATGAAGGACAGATGGCCTGCAGCCCTCATCCTGGCAACGGACAACGAGATTATAGAAACCTTGTTGAACACCGCCGAAGGAGGCCACGAAACCTCTCGGCTCTATGAAGCCCTATTGCTAGGCACGACCAGGAATGAGCTCAGAAGTAGAGGAAAGTGGGAATACGAATTAGGCCTGGAATTCAGCGACAAGGAATGGGAAAGAGTAACCCTCTACCACAAGAAAATCTCCAGAAACGCCCGCTTACAACTTACCCAACTATACATCACCAACAGGGCCTATCTAACTCCGGAAACTATATCGAATTTCAAGGGCGCCTCAATCCAACTATGCCCTAAATGTAATGAGCCGAGGGCGGGAATGACTCACATGTTCTGGGATTGTCCTGTGATACGCTCCTTTTGGACTCAGGTACGGGAAAGGGTGGCCAATGCAGATATCGAACTAGAGGTGCTAGACCCTGCGGCCTGTATCCTGGGCAGATACAGCCGGGACCACAAAAACAAGTCCTTAAACAGACTTAGAGACCTAATTTACATCACGGCGAAAAGACGCATAGCCATGGGTTGGAAGAGCCCCAGAGGCCCGATCGAAGCACAGTGGTGGGGAGACCTCACAAAGTGGATAGCCGCCGAGACCGGAGCTTGGGAAACCGCTATCCACGAACAAAGACTGGACTCCAGTGAGGAATTGCACCGCTGGGTGTCGCTGACCGTGCCGTTACTCCACCCTAGAGCGGGGGGCGACCCCTCAGATCGATCGGCCAGCCTTGGCCTCTAAACTGACTGATATCGGATGGGGGATTTGACCGGGGCCATGGGGGTGGGGGGGGAGGAGGGTGGTTTTGGGAAAGTTGTGGACGTATAGTTCATGTACAATACTGGATTGAGCACGTGGTCTGTTTAATCTGTTGGAAAACAATAAAGAAAGTTTAAAAAAAAAAAAAAATACATGCTCAGGCTCTCCTTGTACCCTTGTGGCACACGGGTGAATGTAAAGGAACGTCCCCCTAGGGTGAACACGAACAAATATCTACTATCCACGTGTATGTGAATGCTAAAGAAGGCATTCTTAAGATCCACCACACTGAAATGAGTAGCAGAAGCTGGAATCATTGTTAGTATCGTTGTTACATCAGTCACAATTGGAAATTGCGGAGGAACAATCTTATTGATAGCGCGCAAATTGATAATGAAACGGAATGGGATTGCATTATCCCCTTTCTTATACACTGGTAAAATCGGACTATTGCACAAACTTTCTGCAATTTCTCTCGATTACTCCACGATGTAAAAAATCAGAAACTATACACTTCAAAGCTTGATCACCATCAACTGAAATCTTATATTGTGGAATTTGTGGCATCTTAACTCCTGGTTTCAAAACAATTTTAACAGGCTCAATTTGCAAAATACCGACATCATTGTCATCAATCGCCCATAAACACGCCAGAACTTTGCTAAATTCTGGCGGCAAAGGTCGAGTCAAAAACTGTGAGGCAGAAAATTGCTGAGTTGAAATTGTCAAACGCACTCCATCCGAAGAACAATGAATTACCGCATTTAATTCCTTCATCAGATTCAACCCCAACAAATTCTCTCCACAGTTCCTTGTCAGAAGAAACGGACAGTAATCTGTGAATGGACCCAGTGAAATCGGTACCGGCAGAGAAACTGGACTAACCACTGGCGTACCAGAAAACCCTACAGAAACATTATTCTGCCCTGACAGTGGAATGTCTGGAACCCGTGAATGATCAATGGAACACTTCTGTGCTCCTTCGTCTATTAAAAATAGATGCTTCCTATTTCCCACAATCATCTCAATATAGGAACCTTTCTGATAAACGGGAATAGGCGTTGGTTCCAGACCCTGCTTCGGGCTGTCCTAATGAAACAATATATCATCGAAGACAAGATCTTCAGAAAGATAGGCAGTTGAAAGATTATTAAAAATATTTCTGCCATCTACACTAGGTTGCTGATTATCTTGTGAAAAATACTGAGAATTTTGAGTGAACTGGCTTCTACCAGGACCCCCTACCCCAGGGCAGCCTCTGGATCGTCTACCCATGACACTATACGTGTTATTCAACCTTTGCTGGAGGATCGGGCATTGTGCTCCCCAATGACCCTCTTGTCTGCAATAAGCACATTGGTTTGCATGTACAGGACCCAGTGGTGTATTACTTTGTGGAATGAATTGACCTCGAAACTATGTACTTCCACCTCTAGGCCCTCTGACCATCTGTTGCAATAATACTTTGGTTTTTAAATCTCCCCTTTTCTTTTCGATCCTTTCTTTTTCATTATTGACTCTATTCTCATAATACTGAGCCATATGCAATACTGCGGACTGTGATTTAGCTTGCAAAACAATCTCTGAAGTCAAAATTTATGTCTGGATATCAGGCAACAATCCATGCACAAACTTATCCACAAACAATCTCTTTCCCAACTCGGTGCTTAAATCCAGTCTGCTAAAATCTGAGAATACTTGTTTGAACCGATTAAAGAATTCGGCAGCACCTTCAGATTTTCCTTGGGTACAAGCAGTGAGTTTGTCCCAAATAATCCTTCTCTCGGGAATTAAAGTCTTTAATTTCGTTACTATTCTATCTGGCAAAGTCAGTATCACCTGTGGTGGTCTTTCACCAGCTGTTCTTTCCCCATCTAACCTAACCAAATTAACCCATGGGTCGCCTAACCCCGCTGGATCATCTACAGTCCTAATCTGTTTCCATAACTCAGCAGGTAGGAGCACAGGAAACAACAAGTCTATATCACCCAGAGTGAAGACTGACGAATGCAAGACAGATTCTATTTCTTTGTAAAACCCTGTAGGATTTTTCCTAATTGCTGTAATCGACTGTCTAATAGTATTCACTTCCTGTCTTGAGAACGGGACGTGAACAAACTGTGATACATAATGAGCTTCAATATTGATGGCTGCTGCACCCGTTGCAGCATCAGCCTGAATCTCAACTTTGGGAACAAATGTCGGAGGAACCTCTCTCATAGGCAACTGAGAAGTAGGCAACTCCGAACGTTTACTAAGCAATAGAGCCAAATCAAGCGCTAAAGTGGTGAAAGCAGTATCAGACGCAAAAGCTCTCTTATAAATATTCAATAATTCTGAGGGACAACAAACCTTTTTCTTTATACTTTCATCCTGCAGGTATTCTACCATTACCTGTAACACTTTCCTCTGCATTTCTGAAGTATACTGACTATACGTATCATATACTTCTACGGTAGATATCGACATATTTGAAATCCATCTAAGCGCACCCCTCCTGCAAATTCATGCTTCTTCACTCGTTGACTTACAACGAGGAAGGAATCATTTCTACTTCATTACTTCATCATTCTGTAACCGTTCTAACTCCCTTCTAAACTCAAAAACCCTCTCGACATGCTCATGCACTTTCTCCACAGTATCCCTTGAATAAGCTAAAACATTAAAATCTCTCAACCCTTGTGGGACATCTGTGTCTGTCAATCTATTCCACATTACAGCCAAATGTATCCCCATCCCCTCAATAAAGACATTCTGATCGGGAATACTTTCTAGATTAAGGAGTGTAGCTAAAACAGTAGATTGTTCACCTTTCCCTATACATTGTTTAGCCCATGCATTCAAATCTCTCCTCTTCTCTTTGGAAACTGTGTTCCGCGTTACAACTTTAGATTCAGCACTCTCCCCTTTATCAGCTACAAGCGGATTGAACCCCTTGGAAAAGTGAGAGTAGACAAATCCTGTACAACAGGTAGTGGAGACACTACTACTGGCAATAAAGACGGATTTACTGGAACAGTAACAGTTGGTAAAGGTGAAGGTACAGGCAGAAGAACATCAACAGGAAGAGGAGCAATAACTGGTAGCAGAGGAGCAACAGGATGAACAGGAATTGCTACGGGAGGAGGAACGGCAGCAGGAAGAGGTAAGACAACAGGAAGAGGTACATAAGGAGGGGGTGCAGTAGCACCAGGCCTATATTCATTTAAGAGTTTATCAATTAGCTCATCTGAGGTATTAAAATCCTTAGTCTGATATATTTTCTGTTTACCAAGTTGAAAAGCCCTATCCATGTTTCTAACATACTCTGACTGTTTTTGTTGTTTGTACAATAATGCCTTTTCTGAATTTGACATGTGCCGACGTGCATGCTTCTCTTTACTCTTAAGTTGCTGCATAGCTTCCTTTTTCCAATTTTGTATTACATCAAATGCTGCAGGTCTAGTTTTTTTCTTTAACAATATGGATTCTAAATACTCTATTCGAGCAATCTCAAAACTACCATTGACTGGCCATTGACGTTTGGCAGCATGTCTAGTTTGTCTGTGCCAAATATCGTTGAATACTATACTACCAATGTCATACGTACAGTACATAGTACATGCCGGCGACCCCTCCTGCGGTGCCGGACGGCCAAATTCCAAAGATTGTCTGTCTCTGCAGAATAACGCCCTGAAACAGGCAGACAATTTCCCAGGCATGTCAGATTACTGGTGTTACCTGGCGTCGATTGTGCTCGCGAGTACAATACTACAACCAAATATCAGGATACTTAGGAATCGGGTCATGACTCACCTGATTCAAAGGACAAAGGGAGGTCTGATCAGATTACAAAGGACAAAGGACCCTCATGGTTGGTGATTTCGGCAAAACTGCCCGCCTCGATATATGGACCCTCGTCAAGATGCCGTCTCGGACCACATGCTCACCGTCCAGGGATCGGATCGTGCAGTACTGCTGAGGTGTCGTGTCTCATCCAAAAAGGGCCCCCTTTTCTCACCGTCCGATCCCGGTCTGATAGCCACGTCAACCCTTCAACGAGGTGGCATCAATCTTGAGGGTCCCTATTCGGGCGCCATCTGAAAGAACAGAGAAATATCGAGGCTGAGTACCACAAAGGAAATACACCAATCACGGGCTGAAAAGATTCACAGATCTTTTATTACTGTACAGTTCACAAAGCAAACCAGATAACTATCTGGCTCCCCACAACTCGCAGTGTGTAGCAGCCGACAAGGGGAGGTGAAAGAGAGATGGACATCTAAACATTTGTGCTTTTATACAATTCGTGTATTATTGACCAGCTTCTCTTCACGTTAATTTGTGGTCTAGAGTTCGTGCCTAGTTCACATACAGATTATACAGTATTATGCGAAGGATTACATAGGTTTGCATTTCCTTGAAGACACACTAACGATGTATGTTCTCGGATCCCGCGGTAAGCCTTGTACTTAGTTTCTTCACAATGTAGTTCAGCCAAAGTATACGCTCGAGGCTTGTTCTTCATTGTCCCAATGTTTATACAAGGATGAGGCTTGTCAGCGCAGGCAACACTTGAATGACAGTTCATATGAAGCACAAGGTCTCTTTGCTTAGTCTAAACAGTCGGCTCTCGGACAACCTAAACATTAACAGAACTTAAACGTCGGAAGGCTTGGTTGCAAGTCGTAAACATAGTCCACCATTTTAGAACGTAGAACACACGAGTGGAAATCAAAATGGCGGATGAATCTTGAAATGGCCACAAAGGTAACCCAAAAATCTGAACTTTGCAACGCGGTTTTCTGTGTAGCGCGAATAGGCTTAGGCCAATATAAATATTAAGGAGGCACTATATAATTACTTTTTAACAACAGGCCGGAGCAGGTTCCCACAGCGATGCATGTAAGTCCATCCCATCCCATGTACATGAGAATGCTGTGACCATAAGCATGCATTCCCCAGCAGAGATTTACAACATGGGCAAGGGAATGAGTCACCACACGGCCATTGCAGCAAATGCACAGTGAGGACACACATGTGCCAGGGGAGGCTGGGAAACATTGGCATGTACACGCACTGTATGTGCAATATGTATGCCAAATAATGGACACATGAGAAGCACCCATGCATGCCATGAAAGTCCATTTCATAAAGTGATGCCCCACCGCACACAAGACAACATGCCAACTTTGCAGTCCAACAGACAGTGTGCACATGCATGCCCCATGTACACCCTCAGCAGGCACTATCACCACTTAAAAGTAGTAGCACACATTGCACCCAAACCAGCCATGCCAATCATGCAAAATGTGTGTCGCTGACTAGAACCAGATAGGGTTAGATTCTCTTCCTATCCCTCACCCTAGATAAGCGGCCCCTCAGCGCTGACTAGTGGTGTATATCTCACAAGGGTTTAGTTAGACAAGTTGGGGGGCAAGTCAGAGTTAGGCTACACATTTGGTAGGAATGCCTAAATAAGTATTAAATTGTGAACCTGGGTGGCTGAGAGGACATGGCTTGCTTCTTGTGCATCCTCTGACAAACTGGCCTGCCACCTTCTCCAAAGGCAATACAGGCTCCATGTCGGCACCAAGAAGAGAGCCTGCATCTCTGCGCCATCCAACAACTCCACCAAATTCTTTAAAATCTGCAAGGAGCTGGGCAATCCTGCTTCAGTCTCTACCTCTCCTGCCCCTCCCAGGCCCTCTGCACAGCCCTGGCTTCTCATTTCATCTTTAAAACTCAGGACATCCTGTCCACTCTCTCATCATGTCCTCCTCCTCCCTCTACTCTGCTCTACCTCTGGCCCACCTTTGGCCACCTCTCCTCCCTCCTTCTCTGCCTTTCCTCTGCCCCCTGACGAGGTTTCTAGACAAGTCTGATCTATGAAAGTTTTGTCAAAACAGGTTCTCCCCTGTTCTTCCAAAACCATCAAGGATCACATTGACACCCTTGCTCCTGCCTTCGCTGACGTCTGCAACCACTCCTTCACCACTGGAGCTTTTTCTATCCCCTTCCCCCCTGAAGCACTCACTTGGGCACCCTCTACTCAAGAAACCCTCAGCCAATCCCTCTTGCCCTGCTAACTATCAGCCCGATCTCCATCACTCCTTTCCTGGGCAAACTCCTGGAAAAGCTGGCCATCTCCTAGCTGAATCTTCATACTGAATCTGTTGATTGTCTCCATGACCATCAGTCTGGCTTCAGAGCCGCCAGAAGCATGGAAACTGCTTAACTGAACATCCATGAAGACCTGGTCTCCAGCCTTGATTCAGATCTCCCCTCTGTACTCATCTTAGTCGATATCTCTTCTGCCTTTGACACGGTCAACCATGCCATCCTGCTCAATTGGCTCCATGATAACCTGGGTATCACCAATCAGGCCCTGGCATGGCTGACCTCTCCGATCGACCCTCCCAGGTCCAACTTGGGTACTTCCTCTCCTCTATCTCACTCTCTAGCTGTGGTGTCCCCAAGGGCCTAACCTCTCTCCCTGGCTGTTTAACCAATAACTGGCACCTCTTGCCCACCGCATTACTGCTCTCGGCCCCAACTTTCAGTGCTATGCGGATGGCACTCAGCTCGTTTTCAGGCTTTCTTCTGCTACCTCTTCTCTTTCTCTCATCTCTGACTGTCTGTCTGCTATCCAGGAGTGGTGTGCCACCAATGATCTCTGACTTAATGCCAGTAAGATGTAGATTCTCCTCATCGGCACACCTACACCCTACTTTCCTGTCACTCTATGGCCAGCATCACTTGGCCCTCTTGCTGCTCCCACTTGTGAGACTAAGAACCTCAGGGTCATCTTCGACTCCAAACTCTCCTTTTCTCCTCACATCCCTGACGTCTCTAAAAAGTCACACTGCCAACTGCATCTCCTGAGAGGTATTCTTAATGTTCTATTCTTCCCTCAGAAGCTCACTTTCTCCAGAGCTCTGGTTCTCTCTAGGCTGGACCACTACAACAGCCTCTTTCTAAATTTGTCTGCTTCTACTCTCTGCCCTCTGCAACTCACCTAGAACAGGACTGCACGACTTGTCTCTCGGTCCTCCGACCCATGAAGCACCTGTCAATTGAGGCTTTCACTGCCACTTTCTCTCCCCCTCCTGCACCTCTGGCTGGCTCACATCCTGACACATCCCTCTCCAAGCTCCACTCTTCTATCTCTGATACTCTTGATGTACGTGCCCCTATCACGAGGATCCGCTTGAAGCCCAAAGCCAAGTGCAAGTGCTGGTATGACTCAGACCTCATCACCCTTAGACACAAGTGTAGTATGGCTGAGAGGAAATGGCTGGCATCTTGTGCATCCTCTGATAAACTGGCCTGCAGCCTGCTCCAAAGGCAATACCGACTCTCTGTCCTCACTAAGAAGAGAGCCCACATCCAAGCCTGTGTATCTGTGGCATCTAAAAACTCAGCCAAACTCTTTAAAATCTGCATGGAGCTGGCCATTCCTGCTGCAGTCCCTACCTCTCCTGTGCCCTGCCAGGCCCTCATTTCATCTCTAAAACCCAGGAAATATTGTCCACCCTCTTGTCCTCTCCTCCATTTCCCTCTACTTTCTCCTCTACCACCGGCCTCCCTGCAGCCACCTATCCTCTGCCCTTCTCTGACTTTCCTCTGTTCACCCCTGATAGGGTTTCTAGACAAGTCTGATCTATGAAAGTCTTGTCAAAAAGGTTCTTCCTTGTTCTTCCAAAAGTATCAAGGACCATCAAGACCACATTGTAACCCTCACTCCAGCCCTGGCTGACTTCTGCAATCTTTCTTTTGCCACTTCCCCCCTGAAGCACTCTTGTGCACCCTCTTCTCAAGAAACCCTCAGCCGACCCCTCCTGTCCGGCTAACTATCATCTGATCTCAATTACTCCTTTCCTGATCGAACTCTTTGAAAAGCTGGCCATCTCCCAGCTTAATCTTCACACTGAATATGTTGGTTGCCTCCATAACCATGAGTCTGGCTTCAGAGCTGCCAGAAGCACGGAAACTGCTCTCTTGAACATCAGTGAAGATCTGCTCTCTACAAATTATGCCAATCCCCCCTCTCTCCTCATCTTACTCAATCACTCTTCTGCTTTCGACATAGTCAAGCATGCCATCCTGCTCAACCAGCTCTGTGATAACCCGGATATCACTGATCAGGCCCTGGCCTGGCTGACCTCTTTCCTCTCAGACTGACCCTCCCAGGTCCACCTTGGTCCTTCCTCTACTCTATCTCACTCTCTACCTGCGGTGTTCCCAAGGGGTCTAAACTTTCTCCCTGGCTTTTCAAGCAATTCCGGGCACCTCACGCCCACCTCATTGCTGCTCTCTGCTCCAACTTTCAGTGCTATGTGGATGACACTCTCTTATCACGGATTGTCTGTCTGCAATCCAGGAGTGGTGTGCCGCCATGATCTGTGCCTTAATGCCAATAAAACTGAGATACTCCTCATCAGCACATCTGCAACTTCCTTTCCTGTCACTCTCTGGCTGGCTGCTCTTGCCCCTCTTTCTGCTCCCACCTGTGACGCTAAGAACCTCAGGATCTTATTCAACTCCACACTCTCCTTCTCTCTTCACATCTCTGATGTCTCTAAGAGGTCAAACTACCAGCTGCACCTCCTCAGAGGTATTCTACCTTTCCTCACCTTCCCCCAGAAGCTCACTGTCTCGGGAGCTCTGGTTCTCTCTAGGTTGGACTAGTACAACAGCCTCTTTCAAAATCTGACTGCCTCTTCTCTCCGTCCTCTACAACTCATCCAGAAGAGGACTGCAAGACTTATCCTTGGCTTCAAGCCCAGGGATCATATCTCTCCTGCCCTGAAATCTCTCCATTGGCTCCCAGTGGCTGCAAGGACCAAGTTCAAGGACCTCTGCATTGCCCACAAGGCCTTCTGGGTCCTGGGACCGAAATTACCTCCAACTCCCTCTTTGGAAATATCTTCCTACTCAAGCTCTTCGCTCCTCTACCTCCAACTCCTTGAGGGTCAGTCGCTTCTCCAAGCAATGAGTTGGGGGCAGATCTCTTTCTTCAGCTGGCACCTCCCTCTGGAAAAGCCTCCCTGCCTCTCTGAAACTTGAGCAGAACCATCTCTAGAAGCACCTCAAGACCTTCCTCTTTGCTTCTGCCTTCTCTCTTCCTCTCCCCTGCTGACCTCCTGTCTGATACTGCACTGGTCACATGGTTACACTCTGAAATCGAGCCCAGGACCCCTGACCACCCAGCTGCACACCTGCACTGCCTCCTGGTAACCCCTGCACCTCTGGTCTGTATTTGCAACCCTTCAGTCCACTTACCTGCACTTATTAGGCACCTGTTGTCTGCATTTGTAACACTCACACTTGCCACCTGTTGTACACCCGAAAGTGGATCGAAAGTGGCTGTTGGGCTGCCACAAATCTTACTCCTGGTCCTGACGAGTCGGCATGAGGAAGCGCTAACGCCGACTGTTGCCCCCAGCCCGGATTACTGAGAAAAGTGAACGTTGCATTCAAACTGGGACACGCCTTTGCCACTAGCTACGCCCACTTCCTGTAAGTGACTTCAATCCAGCAATCCAACTAAGTCAATTCTTTGGATGGGATGACCAATGTAAGCCCTTATTTATATATTTTTTTGTCAAAATTCTTAAATCTGGATGATGAACCCTTATATAATGCCCCTCTCTTTGAATCCCCCTGACCTCACTGAGCCAAGAAGTAGGTTTGTTTTGCAAATTAAAAGATTTATTTGAAGAATTAAACAATATATATATCACACTTTTATGAATAAAATAATATTTGAATAGCACACTTATGAATATGGACGGTAATCAACAATTGGTAATATTACAACATTGACACTCTCTTTAATCACTTAGGAGTATGAATATGGAAGATACTGTAGCAGAGAATACTTAAGTGATTCAATGAAATGCAATAATGGGAAGGAATGCAACACAGAAATAGACTTGATATGATTTCAATCAAAAGATAATATGGTCACTTTTTCCCCTGTGACTACTCACCCCCCCTATGCAGTATGAAGAGATGGGAAGGAGGGTACACAGGTTTTAAGAATACAATCAATAATGCAGTTCAATTCCAATTCCCCCAGCAAGCTTAGAGAGAACAGGTATGATTTTAAAACAGGCAAAATACTTTTGAATGTAATTGCAATGGATGGGAAAATATACTTAAAAGGCTTTTAATTCACTAAGGGATATTCAGGAGAAGTGAGAGTTACTCTGGGTTAGTTCGGGTCAAGACTAGCAATGATTCATGAGTGATTACCAGGTTGAAAATGAATCTAAGCAATTGAGAACAAGGAGCAGCTACTTTAACAGAAAATGAAAATTAGCTAAATTGCAATTCGCGGCACATTTTCCACGTGCGTAAATCGCGATTACGGAAAACCTATAAGGAATTACTGGAAAGGTGAGGATTTTAGCATTAAAATGACAGTTACATTTTACTTGTAGGACGTGCGGTTCAAAAGATACAGACGTTTTTCTGAAGGTAGATTTTCAGAAATAAAGTCAAGATTTCAGAAATGACAGAAGGCGCTTTTACAGATTTGAAATCACAGGATGGACACAAAATTCTAAATGCAGTTCTGGACAGGTTGAAATGGATGGGATAAGATTACTTTAAGACATTGGTTCTGTACAGTTCTAGACTAGATACTCACTCCTAGTTTTGGAATGGAATGGAAATGGGCCTCGTCACCGATCTGGTCAGGTTTGGACTTCACTCGCCACCGGACGGTCTCAGGCACTGGTTCTGCTCACAGCCCGGCCTCTGGTCGGGGTCTGACGGGTTCTGGATACAGCGCTGCTTTCTGGGTCTGGACCTCGGTACTAGCACAGGGTTCTTGTCTAGAATAGAACAGCTCAGCCCGGCTATTGAATGTGAGAATCAGGTTGCTAAAGTTTTGAGGCCTGCTGAAAAGGATTCAGCTTGTGAATTAGGCCTTCGCTTCAAAGTTCTGGATTCTGGATTCTGGAGCTTGGTTCTAGAGTCTAGTCTCTGTATCTATCTGGAGTCTGGAGTCTGGATATTGACTGGATCTGGTCTGGCAGAGTGCTTCACAGGAATCAGTTGAAGTGGAAAAGTGAGTGCGTCCTCACCTGTCCTAAGCAGTCTCTTTTTATGTGTTTTCAAAGTGGGTGGGAAGGCTGATTCTACATGCCCAACCCCCTGTGACCTGACTGGAGAAAGGATTCGTGTGTCAGAATGAGTCAGAGTGATGCTGTGTTTTACAATCTAGTGAAGAAACTCCCCTTTGCTTTTACTTAGAAAATCAATTTTTCATAAAAAAAAACATATTTCCCAGATACACAAGTTGTTGAGAATACATGTACACCTCACATATGAATTAAGGCAGGTCTCTGTTCAAGCCCCATGTTCCTACGAGCGTGGGTTCAGAAATGACTACTTATTTTCGTTTTTGGTGAATTTCCCAATATTGGTTCTGCACCAAATTTTACACAGACATACACAGCCTCTTTGAGCATATTACTGTAAGTTTTCATGTTTCTAGCATAAACACTGCACCTACAATATTAATAAATCCCGGGGTTTGGTCTCAGAACATCGCACGGCGTCCAGCTTAGTCTTGAACTGTGAGTGCATTTTTCATATTAACCGTCTCAAAGTTTGACATTTTGGTGAGCTTGGTCAAATATTTTAGAACCATTTTCCTTAAACATATATTTGGTGCAATGTTAAATCCACCTCCCAGTCTGGTCCACTCCCCACAGCTGGGTGAGTCAGATGGTCACATGGCCTGTCTCTCCCAGAGCAGTTGTTGACAAGTCATACCCAAATCAGCATAGTCTATTCAGCTGAAAGAATCCATTGTCTCTTTTTCCTGCCAGCAGGGGAAATCTCCTCTTCTCCTGTTGGTAGGAAGGTCAGGTGTGAAGGGTTCCCATGGACAGAAGGAAGCTTCTTTTGTCCAGGGGGGAGGTGTGGACTCTGTTTGATCCCAGTGTGGGAACACTTTTTAACTCTGCAACCAATGTCTA
This sequence comes from Ambystoma mexicanum, assembly GCF_040938575.1. Lineage (NCBI taxonomy): Eukaryota > Metazoa > Chordata > Amphibia > Caudata > Ambystomatidae > Ambystoma > Ambystoma mexicanum. Next base: position 467,151,323 of record NC_090928.1, on the reverse strand, counting down.
CAATTTGACTTTTTCTTACAATATAACCCACATTTTTAATACATACATTAAACAATTGCTTCCTTCAAGTCATTTCAGAATATAGTTTTACATTGTCTCTACACCTTAGGCTTCTGATAGCAAGTATTCCTTGGCATAGTTTGGGGTTCCATGTTTAACTTTTACAAAGAAATGGTTTAAAACACCGGATTCTTGTAGTGGTGAGCAACGGTACTACACCCATTTTTGACAGCTGTCTTTACATAAATATCTTCAAAAAAGGGGATTTTACTTGATAGCATATGATTCTTGCTGACATTGTATTGATGTGGATTCTTGCAATAGAGTCATGTGGAACACCCCACAAGAAGGTTGGATCTTTTTAGGTGGTTTGTGAGTCATGATTTTAGCACATTTTGACAATCAAGAAGATGAATTCCCAAACAGCTCTGTGTTGCTTTTGGCAATCAGTATTGCTATTTCCAAGTGGTTTCAGGCTACTGTGTGGGTAGCCCAATGGTGGTTTTAGGCAGTGATCTCCTGTGCTCACTAGTATAGGCAAAAGTGGATGGCAGCCTATTTTTCAGATTTTTACTGTGCATTTTTGGATGGTTTTGAGTGAGCAGCATGCTTTCCAGTGGTCATTCTGATGTTTCTGCTGCCAGCAATGCACAGTACTGTTGCAGGGCTCGGATGAGTGGGTTAATACATCCCACAAGCCCCCCTCTTGCGATGGCCGTCGATCTTTCATCGATGGAACTTCTCAAGACTGAGATGTCCGCATCATGTCTCCGGATTCCACGAATGGCACAGTTCAGCATCTTTTCCTCCATCAGGGGTCGATCGATCGGTTCTCCTCAACAGTCCTGATGGGAGTATCGAGTGATACCCCGGGCCCCTCGGATCTTTGCTCCCAGTCCCCGGTGGTCCTCCTTGGTCAGTCTCCATGGTTCCTCTCTCCTAGGATGACAAAGCAAAAATGGTAACAACATATTTATAGATATTTCCCCACCACTATTGATGTAGTGAGGCGAACATATACATTTTATAAATCAAGAGACATTTACATTCTTATTATTATATTTTATAGCCTATATGTGGAATATTTTAGGGTTGTGATTTTATGGATCTGGAGTGGTCCCCTCTGGGGTTCCAGAGGACTGCTCCAGTTGCTGCAGAGTGTGCCTAGGGTGGCAACACTTTAGTTGATTAATATGGACCCACTTGTCTTCCCCCTCTGCCAAACTGCCTTTGGGGATGCGGATCTTGTAAGCGACTGGTGAGATCTTGTCTACAATTTCAAAAGGTCCCTATGAAGTAGGCAGAAATTTCCACTGTTTGGCCTGGTTCCTTTGGAAATTGTATAGATAAATCCGGTCTCCTACATGGTATTCTTTCCTAGTAGTCTTCAAGTCATAGTGGGTTTTCATGCTATCGGCCTATCTTTCTAGATTTCGCTGAACATAGGCACAAGCATGTTGAAGGAGTTTTCTTAAATTTTCAACATATTCATGAGTTGAGGAGGCATTGATCAATGTCTGCTCTTGGGTCCTGTAAAGCAGATGCTGGGGAAGCACCATCCTGCATCCAGTCTTCAACTCAAACAGTGACATTTTAGTTGCAGCTGAAGGGGTAGATCTGATGGCCATTAGGACAAGAGGTAATCGGATATCCCAACTTGGCCCAGAATCTGCCACAAAACTTTTTAAGATGCTCACAATGGTTTTGTTGTAATGCTCTACTGCTCCACTAGAGACTAGCCGGTAAGCAATATGTAGCTTCCTTTTAACCCCCAGTATTTCCCACATCTTTGTCATTACTTCGCTGGTGAAATGGCTACCTCTGTCTGACTCAATCCTTTGTGGTAGTCCAAAACGCGAAAAGATGTGATTGATCATCAGGGCAGCTGCTGTTTCTGCCTTGCAGTTTGGGCCGGGAGACATTACACCAATTTAGTAAATAAGCATGTCACAGCCAACATGTACTTATTCCCCCTAGCTGAGCGAATCACGGGCCCTATGAAGTTGACTTGCAAATCTGACCATGGCAGTGTCATCCCCCTCTTATGGAGAGGCGCACGGTGTATGAGGGATGTTGGCTGAAATTGTGCACACACAAAACACCCCTTCAAGTATTGGTCGAGGTCCTGCCCCATGTGTGGCCAGTATGCAACCTATTTTAAGATTTCAAGTGTTGTATGAAACCCCCTATGACCGGCTGTGGCCACATCATGGGTGTGACTTAACATTAGGCTTCGGAATGAGGTAGGAACCACCCACTGATCATAGCCAGCTAGGGATTTCCTTACCAACAGACCGTCTTGGATTCGGAACATTTTTGGACATTTCATCAACACTCTGAGGTCCTCTTTCCCAATGTAATCAGTATCCGTCAGGGGAAAGTTCTCAGGGTCCTCAATGTGTTGGTAAAACTTACCAATTATTGGATCCCCTTTCTGAGCTGTAATCAAATCAGCATCTGGGGTCTCCTTACTCCATTGTGCAGTTGAAAGATCATTGTGAGCATTTGTCTGGGACCTAGTGATAGCAGTGACCTGGATTTCCCCCAACAGGGACTCGATCTCTATTAGATCCCCTTGGATGGCCCCGGTTTTGGCCAGCTCATCAGCTAAGTCATTTCAAGTTTTGTCTGGTCCCTCTACTTTGGAATGGCCTTTGATCTTCTTCCAGTAGATGGTCATCCCATTCACAGTGACCAGATCATCAATGTTTTGAATTAACTTACCATGTTTCAAGGGCTTGGTATTAGCACATAGCATGCCTCTGGTTTTCCAATTAACCAGGTAATCCACGAAACCGTTCCGTACATAATCCGAATCTGTGATTATGACCAGTTTGTGGAGTTGATGTTGGACAGCAGTGAGGATGGCTTGATGCACAGCCATCAACTCTGCCACTTGACTACTTCGGGGACCAATCTTGTAACCAGCGGAGGGTTCTGGGGACTCATTCACCCATGCATTCCCTATGCCGGCCACAAGTTATTTTTCCCCGTTGTTGTCAACATGGTAAGAGCATCCATCCACATAGACAGTGGGCATTCCCTCACACTTGTCTTCTTTAAAGACTGTGTGTGGGGAATTAAAGTATGCCTCCATGTTGTCCTTGATTTTTAGACTTTCGTCCTCGAGACAGTTTTCTCTGGCACAATCATGCAAGTCAGCCAGACCTTTCACGAGGGGACTCTTCTTGTTTTGGCCATATCTAACCTCCACGGGAAAGCCTTGCATTGACAGAATCCAAGAAGTAATTTGGGAATTACTCACATTTCCGGCCTGGATTCTGTCACTTTGGAGATATTGCAGAGGGTGGTGTGGAGTCTCCACTATGATGTGTTCCCCCTGGATAAACGGGCGGTAATTCTTCAATGCCCACACCGTTGCCAGGAGTGCCTTCTCACAATCGTTGAATTTTTCCTCCACAGAGGATAAAGTTCTACTCGCATAGGAGATAACTTTATTGACCTTGTCATGCTTTTGGTATAATACTGCAGTCAAGCATGTATAAGAGAACCCTGTCTCTAAGAAAAACTCCTTGTTTCTGACAGGGTAAGCTAGGCATGGCGCTTGTGAGAGGCTTCTTTTGAGTTGTTTTACTGCCTCAGATTGTTCTGGACCCCATTCCCACTTGACCACCCTTTCAAGAGATGGATCAGGGGTCTGGTGATCTCTGCGTAGCCCTCAATGAACTTTCTGCTGTAATTAGTCAGTCCAGGAGGCTCCTTAGTTCCCGCAGAGTTGTGGGGTCCTTCAGTTTCTGGAGTGCTTCCACTTTCTTTTCCTGGGGACAGAGACCCTGAGGAGTAACCTCATGCCCCAAGAAATTAACACAGGTTATACACCACTGTGCTTTTTGGAAGGAAGGTTTTGCCCCAGCGGCCCTCAACTGTGTCAGAACATAACGGATCTCTGCTATGTGTTCCTCAACAGTTGAGCTCTTGATGAGGACATCATCTACATAAGCCAGGTTGCCCCTTGCATCCAGGTAAGGCATGGCCTTATGTAGGAAAATGTTGAACTCATTACCGGAGTTGAGGTATCTGAAGGGAGTCCGGGTCCATGTGTACTGCTGGCCCCCAAAGGTAAAAGCCAGCTTGCATTGGTCCTCCCTACTGACAGACACAGTCCAGTATCCATTGGTCAGGTCTATTGCAGTGAATACCTGTGACCCCTGGATCTGGGCCAGCCCTTGGTCAATGTAGGGAAGAGGCCATCGGGAAGTATGGACCCATTTGTTGAGCTCCCTAAGGTTGGCGCAGAGTCTCCACTGGCCGTTTGGCTTCAATATCCCCAGCTCTGGATTATTGAAGGTGCTGTGCACTGGACGGATTATCCCGCGGGACTCAAGGTTCTTAATTATTTCAGTAAGGGACTCCATCGATGCGAGAGGCAAGCAATATTGCTTCACAAACACTGGAGTCATGCCAGGGACCGTGGGAATTGTTGTGTGGATGTCGGTGCGACCACAGTCATATGAGTCCACTGCAAAGAGATCTTGAAAATCCAGGAAAACTTGTTTTCAGCTTTTGCTTCTGCTCCAGAGTCACACAGGCATCAGCTAGGTTGACTCTCTCTTCAACCATCTGCCTGAAGCCTGGAAAGACTTCTGGTTTTGCTATTTCAGCGGCCTTCTCCAGCTGGGTGGAGAAGTCCCTGGTCCGAGTGCTGATTTGAACTGGTGGCTTCAGGTGGGAAAGACAGCCTTCATGGACCTGGATAATCACCTCATCCCTCCTGAAGTCACAAGTCACATCTTCCTTACCATAAGGGCTTGAAGTGTACACCAGGAAGTTCCCCCATGCCGGGTAAAGATCCTGTCTGGTGTTGTATTGTCATCACTGTCACTGTCAAAACAGTCCTTGGGGATTGGTCCTAACAGTTCATTTCCTAAATCAATGGAAAAATGTTGGTCATCAACCGCCATTCCAATAATGGTGCCTGTTCTATATTGACTAATGGTGTTGGGTTTACCCCCAACCCTTGCTGTTGGAGAGAAGCATTTAGATGAATATAAGCATCAGGGTTGTTCAATTTTTGTCCTCTTTTAACTATCACTTCCAGTGAGAATTGTCGGGTCCTTTCTGGGATGGTGACTTCCTCTACAATCTGAATTTCAACTGCATAAGGTAGACATTGAGCTGACCTAAATGCTTTCTCTTGGTCATCAAAGCCCAGGGGATTATCCACTAATCGGGACCAAGCTTTGAAGTTTATTAGGTCCAAACTAATGGCAAATGATTGAGAATGTCACCGCCTAAGTAAAAGGCAGCAGTGACGTCTCGCACGACTTAAAAATGATGGACTATGCTCTTGTTGCCAATGGAGATTTTGAGCATACACCTGCTTGGCAGGAGATGTTTGGAATTGGGTGTTTCCAGATCCATTTCCCATTTGTCTATCAGTTTGAATGTGGGAATTCCTGGATCTTTTGGGAGTTGGCAGAACATGGCTCCTCTGATGAAGCTCTTACCGTTGTTCACACACACTCGGGCGAGAACAGAGTCCTTCTCTTCATTTAACTGAACAGGGATGAACAACTGCTCTCCAATTTGCTGAATATCAGCCAGGCTCTGAGCTGATTTCTCATCTTTCTGGACTATAGGAGTGGGAATGTGTGATTGTGGATTGGTAAAGAATTTCAGAGTGTTTCCTTCCAGTGTGGAATATCACCTTAAACTGGAAGGAAGGTTGATTTTCAGAAATAGTGGGGACCCCCCATCACCAGTCTGTTGTCCTACTGCTATAACTGTCACGTCTGGAATTTGGTTGTTCTGGAAGTGAAATTCGACTTGGTCAGATTTTTGTTCAACCATGTGGCATGTGCCGTTTAGACTAACATGGTTGACACTCTGTTTCAATTTTATGGGTAGGCTAGTCTGGGTCCAGAGGACCTTGTTTACGCAATCTATTAGGGGTGACAACCTTCTCAGGAGGTCATTCCTTAGTAAACAAGGCGTGCACTCTGGAGTCACTACTACGCCCAATTTTAATGTCCGAATCTGCACCCCCCTCGACGGGAATCTCCTTCCCGTCAAAGTTCTGAAGTTGTCCAGGAAGAGAGTTGAGAGGAATTTGGTATTTCTACCCCATTCCTGAATTTAGTTCAACAAAGGCCTTTCTGGACAGAAGGGTAGCTTGGGATCCAGTGTCCACCAGTGCCAAAATTGTCCCCGCCCCTGGACTTCTACCGGGGCAGAGTATCTTCCCTCCTTCTCCGCAAGAGGGCTAATTTTCTGGTTTTGGACATGGAGAGAGAAGAGATTTGGGCAGAATTCTGTGGAGAGTCTTGGGAATCTGAAAGAGAAAGTTGGCAACTAGAGATAGGAGAGGTTTTGGGTTCCCAAGGTTTCGTTTCTGGGCCACCGCCCCCTTTTTGGAGGCAATCAACAGGATGGGTTTGGACCAGGGGATTTTCTTGCTGTTGGTTCTGGGATGGGATGATGGGCGGCGCTAGCTCATTCCCCACATCTACCCAGTCTGGATGTGAATACATTGGGACCCATTTTTCTTTGGGAGGTGTTCCCCCTTCTCTGAAGGAGAAGATTATTTTACCAGGATCCTCTGAGGATCCCTCTCGTTCAAATTGGAAGATCTGTACCTCCTCCTCAAAGTGGGTCTGTTTGGGTCCTTTGTTTCTCCTACCTCCTCTCTGCTCCTTGGATGGCAGACTTTCAGGGGTAGGAGATTTTGTTAACGGTTCCTGGGTTTCCAGGGGCTGTTTACAAGTGGGGAAGGAAGCTTCCTCCAAGGCTTTACACCCCCCTTCCCCTTGTGCCTCCTCCCTGGGAACCGGTGGGTTGTTGGTGTGCTGCCCCTGTCATTGTTCTGAAGCACCAGGTCCAGAGTTTGGGGCCTTCTGTGCCAGCATGCTCATCTGAGGGTTCTGCTGAGCCCTCAGCATGCGACCCAGATCCTGTGCCATGTTTTGGACCTGGCGCTCTAACTGTGAAACCCGCTCAGGCTGATACGGGGTTCTGTTTTCTCCCCTGGGCTGATCCCGGGAAGGGTAGCTATCCCTTCTCTGGTAGTACCCCGGGTTGGGAAGATTCGGGTACCTCTCCACCCTTGACCTCCCCTCTCCCGGATTAGGTTGTCTAGGCTCAGGGAATTGGGGAAAGAAGGATGGATGATTTTGGGGTTGAAAGTTTTGTGGATACCTGGGGAAAAAGTTCTGCCCAGGATTTGGTGAATTTCTGCCCTCCTGTGGGAAGTTAGGAGGGAAGTTCCCTGGGTGAGGCGGTTGGTTGGATCCCCACCCTTGGGCTGGAGGATTCCACACATAACCCAGGATGGGTAGGCTTCCCTTGTAGCGGGGACTTACATAGTCAGGGGAGTGAGGGACCCCATTTGTCGGCCTACCTCCTTGACTCCCTGTCTGTGACTGGCCTGAGGGCCTTCTGGGCTTGGAATTATTCTGTGCGGGCAAGTTTTTTGGCCCCCCATCTCCAAATCCAAAATGGGGGCAACCTTTACCTCTGCCACCTTGGCAGCAGCAGGGGCGCTGGTCAGTTTGGGGTTTTTCTGAGCATTACTTTTATTTTCTATGGGTTTCTGCACCTCATAGATTCGGGTGTCCTGTTCAACGACCCAGTCTAGTGACCTTTTCTCATGAAAATCGCTCACCAGCTGGGTCATGATGTATTTGGGTAAGGCATGGAAAAACATATTTACAAATTCTTTACTGTCCGTGCGCACCCTTTTGGTAGTCTGCGCAAAGGCATGCTTCAACTCCTGCACAAATTCTTGTGGGGCCTGATCCTCCCCACATTGCAAATTGTAGGCTGCCTTGCGAGCCTCTTGTGGATTTCGGTGAACAGAAAAGTGTTTCAAGATGGCCGCCCTATACGTGGACCATCTTGAATGATTTTGGTCCTCCAGCCCCACCAAGAAACTGAAGTATTCTGGGGAGAATGTCCATTTTACATACTGAATGGAGCTACTGCTGTCCTTCAAATGGAAAGTCTCCATCATTTGCTCAAAGAGCTCCAAGTGTTCCCCTGCAGAATACTTGGATTTCTAATGGTAAGGAGTGATGACGCTCCTTATTGCTTTGATCTGTTTTAAGGGGTCCTTAAGCAAGGCCCTTTTTGCCTTACTGGCCTTCTTGGTTCGGGTAACCCTGGTCCATTCGTCATCTGACTCAGAAGCACTGCTCCCAGAGGTGCCCGTCTGATCTTCCAGGTTTTCCCAGATTCTGTGAGCATGGGAATGGCTGGACGAATGTAGGGACCTAGTCTCTTGTGTCCTGGGTCACTCAGAGGAGTCTTCAGATTCCTCCTTGCTGCCGGGATTTGATGGGTACCCCCCACTGACCTAACTGGGCAGAGGTTTTCATAATGCCCTTAGAGGGCCTACTCTCCCGGGGTTCCCCACTAAATTGCACTGTACTTGGGTGCCCATACCCGGATGCCCGCCCATCCATTCCTGGGAGGTACTGGCCTATGAGCCCCATACTTCTGGCTGGATAGTAATCTGCCATCCCTGTGGCCCTGGCCTCATGTGCGCCAGGGCACATGGGGGTAGCAGAGTCCAGGGACTGGGAGAGGTGAAGGCCTCTGGTAGTAGGGCTCCTGAGGTTATGCTCAGGTGTTTCCCTTTCGCAGCAAAACCTCATCTCTATCAGCCCCTGCTCCCTGTTGCCCTGCACGAGCCTGTGCTTTCAGTTCCTCAATCAAGGCCTTACTAGACTCTATCAGTCTCTCCTGCATGGCTATCTGTTGCTGGAGCCTATCATTGTGCTGACAGAGAGCCTTATTTTCCCTCTGTGCTTCCTGGTTGGTCCTGGAGTACTGGGCCAGTCTTTGCTGCAGGAGGGTTACCTCCTGAGTCGCATCCCTACTGGCCTGCTCCTTTCTGGCCAGAGCATATTCTACCCTCCTGGTGTGCTCCAACAAGTTTTGATGCTCTTTTTGGAGGTCACCCAGTCCCTGGAGGGCCAGGTGATTTTCTTCCATTTTCCTTTTTAAGTGGCAGACTTCCTGGCCTAAGGTGTCCCTTTCCTGAGTAAGAGCCTTCTTCTGTGCCGCCAGGTCGTCCCTCTGCCTTTGAAGGGCACAAGCTTTCTGGCGTTCTTCCCCAAATTCTGCCTGGGTGTCAAGGTCTTTCAGAAATAATGTGTTGCTCTCTGCCTTTTCCCTATCTAGGTGGCTTTGCAGGGCGACTACCTGCTCTGCGCATGCCCTGTTGAAGTCCCGCTGTTGCTCCAGCTTTTTCTGGCTCTGCAGTAGGGAGTCCAAACCTTCTTGATAGTCCTTCTGCAAGGCCAGAATTCTGGTATCCTGGTCTGCCCTTTCCTGTTGCAGGATACCCATGGCCTCTTCGATTTTAATGATATACTGCCTACTTTTGTTTTCTGACTCCTCTGCAGCCTCTGCTCAGAATAGTCCAGATCAGATTGGGCCTTCTCTAATGCCAACAGATGCCTACTTGCCAGATCTTGGCCTTCAGCACATTTGTCCTGTATGGCTCCCATATATAAATATAAATATGCTGCTATCCTGACAATCTTGTCGTGCTCATCCTTGGCTTTAGGGGACATATATAGTTCACTCAGGGCCACATGTAAGGGATCCTGATCTCTCCAGATATCTAACCCAGTTGCAGTGACCTGTCGTGTGATTGCCTGACAACCACGCATTCTGGTCCTGCTCAGTCCACTCACCTCTCAGAAATAGCTTATTCAAGAGGTGTTCTCTTGCTATCTTGATATCTACCAATGTCGCCATTCCGAAAATTGATTTCTTTCCTGACTTACAGAAGTTTAATATTTTATTTTGCAAAACAGACCACTTCCTGAGAGCGTTCCTTTTTGAGGGGTGCTTTTACAGCGTAACACAGCGTGGTAGCCCAACAGGATATATGTATCCTATTAGTTAGCACACTGTATTAAGCTGCTCAAGTGGTAGATCTAATCCAGAAATCCCGGACCAGCCCCCAATCTGTAAGTGACTTCAATCCAGCAATCCAACTAAGTCAATGCTTAGGATTCGATCCCCAATGGAAGCCCTTATTTATATATTTTTATGTCAACATTTTTAAATCTGGATGATGAACCCTTATATAACGCCCCTCTCTTTGAATCCCCCTGACCTCACTGAGCCAAGAAGTAGGTTTGTTTTGCAAATTAAAATATTTATTTGAAGAATTAAACAATATATATATCACACTTTTATGAATAAAATAATAGTTGAATAGCACACTTATGAATATGGACGGTAATCAACAAGGGGTAATATTACAAAATTGGCACTCTCTTTAATCACTTAGGAGTATGAATATGGAAGATACTGTAGCAGAGAATACTTATGTGATTCAAGGAAATGCAATAATGGGAAAGAATGCAACACAGAAATAGACTTGATATGATTTCAATCAAAACATAATATGGTCACCTTTTCCCCTGTGACTACTCACTCCCCCCCTATGCCGTATGAAGAGATGGGAAGGAGGGTACACAGGTTTCAAGAATGCAATCAATAATGCAGTTCAATTCCAGTTCCCCCAGCAAGCTTAGAGAGAACAGGTATGATTTTAAAACAGGCAAAATACTTTTGAATGTAATTGCAATGGATGGGAAAATATTCTAAAAAGGCTTTTAATTCAAGGGATATTCAGGAGAAGTGAGAGTTACTCTGTTTAGTTAAGGTCAACACTAGCAATGATTCATGAGTGATTACCAGGTTGAAAACAAATCTAAGCAATTGAGAACAAGGAGCAGCTATTTTGACAGAAAATGAAATTGAGCTAAATTGCAATTCGGTGCACTTTTTCCGCGTGCGTAAATCACGATTACGGAACATGTATAATGAATTGTTGGAAAACTGAGGATCTTAGCTTTAAAATGACAGTTAAATTTTGTTCCTAGGACGTGCCGTTCAAAAGATACGGACATTTTTGTGAAGGTAGATTTTCAGAAATAAAGTCAAGATTTCAGAAATAACAGAAGGTGCTTTTACAGATTTGAAATCACAGGATGGACACAAAATTCTAAATGCAGTTCTGGACAGGTTGAAATGGATGGGATAAGATTACTTTAAACTAAGAGATTGGTTCTGTACAGTTCTAGTCTAGATACTCACTCCTAGTTTTGGAATGGAATGGATATGGGCCTCATCACCGATCTGGTCAGGTTTGGACTTCACTCACCACCAGACGGTCTCAGGCACTGGTTCTGCTCACAGCACGGCCTCTGGTCGGGGTCTGATGGGTTCTGGATACAGCGCTGCTTTCTGGTTCTGGACCTCGGTCCTAGCACAGGGTTCTTGGTTAGAATAGAACAGCTCAGCCCAGCTGTTGAATGTGAGAATCAGGTTGCTAAAGTTTTTAGGCCTGCTCAGAAGGATTCAGCTTGTGAATTAGGCCTTTGCTTCAAAGTTCTGGATTCTGGATTCTGGAGCTTGGTTCTAGAGTCTGGTCTCTGGATCTATCTGGAGTCTGGAGCCTGGATATTGTCTGGATCTGGTCCGGCAGAGTGCTTCGCAGGAATCAGTTGAAGTGGAAAAATTAGTGTGTCCTCGCCTGTCCTAAGCAGTCTCTTTTTATGTGTTTTCAAAGTGGGTGGGAAGGCTGATTCTACGTGCCCAACCCCCTAAGGATTTGATAGGTTAGAGATTTCCCTGTGACCTGACTGGAGAAAGGATTAGCGTGTCAGAATGAGTCAGAGTGATGCTGTGTTTTACAATCTAGTGAAGAAACTCCCCTTTGCTTTTACTTAGAAAATCAATTTTTCATAAAAAACATATTTCCCAGAAACACAAGTTGTTGAGATTACATGTACACCTCACAGATGAATTAAGGCACGTCTCTGTTCAAGCCCCATGTTCCTACGAGCGTGGGTTCAGAAATGACTAATTATTTTTGTTTTTGGTGAATTTCCCAATACTGGAACTGCACCAAATTTTACACAGACATACACAGCCTCTCTGAGCATATTACTGTAAGTTTTCATGTTTCTAGCATAAACACTGTATCTACAATATTAATAAATCCCAGAGTTTGGTCTCAGAACATCTTACGGCATCCAGCTTAGTCTTGAACTGTGAGTGAATTTTTCATATTAACCGTCTCTAAGTTTGACATTTTGGTCAGCTTGGTACAATAGTTTAGAACCATTTTCCTTAAACATATATTTGGTGCAATGTTAAATCCACCTCCCAGTCTGGTCCGCCCCCCAGAGCTGGGTGAGTCAGATGGTCACATGGCCTGTCTCTCCCAGAGCAGTTGTTGTTGACAAGTCACACCCAAATCAGCATATTCTATTCAGCTGAAAGAATCCATTGTCTCTTTTTCCTGCCAGCAGGGGAAATCTCCTCCTCCCCTGTTGGTTGGAAGTTCAGGTGTGAAGGGTTCCCATGGACAGAAGGAAGCTTCTTTTGTCCAGGGCGGAGGTGTGGACTCGGTTTGATCCCAATGTGGTAACACTTTTTAACTCTGCAACCAATATCTACAATTTGTCTTTTCCTTACAAGATAACCCACATTTTTAATACATACATTAAACAATTGCTTCCTTCAAGTCATTTCAGAATATAGTTTTACATTGTCTCTACCCCTTAGGCTTCTGATAGCAAGTATTCCTTGGCATAGTTTGGGGTTCCATGTTTAACTTTTACAAAGAAATGGTTTAAAACGCCGGCTTCTGGTAGTGTTGAGCAACGGTACTACACCCATTTTTGACAGCTGTCTTTACATCAATATCTTTCAAAAGGGGATTTTACTTGATATCATATGATTCTTGCTGACATTATATTGATGTGGACTCTTGCAATAGAGTCATGTGGAACACCCCACAAGGAGGTTGGATCTTTTTAGGTGGTTTGTAAGCCATGATTTTAGCACATTTTGCCAATCAAGAAGATGAATTCCCAAACAGCTCTGTGTTGCTTTTGGCAATCAGTATTGCTATTTCCATGTGGTTTCAGGCTACTGTGTGGATAGCCCAATGGTGGCTTTAGGCAGTGATCTCCTGTGCTCACTAAGATAGGCAAAAGTGGATGGCAGCCTATTTTTCCGATTTTTACTGTGCATTTTTGCATGGTTTTGAGCGAGCAGCATGCTTTCCATTGGTCATTCTGATGTTTCTGCTGCCAGCAATGCACAGTACTGTTTCAGGGCTCGGATGAGTGGGTTAATACATCCCACATTCCTCACAGAGAGGCTCTGTCCATCTACTAATATCATCGTGTCCGTGCACCCGCGCGCACCCGGAAGTGGATCGAAAGTGGCTGTTGGGCTGCCACAAATCTTCCTCCTGGACCCGGCGCGTCAGCAAGAGGAAGCGCTAACTTCGACTGTTCCCGCAACCCAGATTACTGAGAAAAAGCGACTTTTGACTTGACCACACAGCGCCTCGTGCTTGCAACTTTATAGGACAGTGTGTCCTTTACGGCATCTCCCCTCCTGTTGGGACTCACTGTTGGGACTCCCTGTTGGGACTCAGTGCTGTTTTGTGTTGCTCTTTGCAATTTGGTAACATTATTTTCTTCTCCCACAGTGAACGTTTAATTCAAATTGTGACACGCCTTTGCCACTAGCTCCGCCCACCTCCTCACAGTGAGGCTCTGTCCATCTACTAATACCATAGGGTCCGCACACCTGCGCGTGCACCCGTTAGTGGATCGAAAGTGGCTGTTGGGCTGTTAGGGTGGGAAGGTTGGGGGTGCCTGTTGCAGACTGGAGCGGCGACTGGTCAGGATTGTAAGTAGTCACTTCATAGTAAGAGCTTACAGTGAGCTGTATAAGGTCTTGGTTGAAAGCTTATCTGTGCACCCAGTTTTAAATGGTTATTAGTCTTAAAAGGCTTACTCCGTTTGTAGTGGTCAGTTGCCCTGTAATTCAGTGGCTAAAGGTACGCACTCTAAAAAATCAAACAAAGCTGTAAGTGTACCCTTGCCTTGTATTGTGGAAACTGCAAATATGGAACATCCAGGAAGAGAGCAAACCCTACTGCCTAGTTTAAATGCGGTATCCTCAAAAAACTTAATTTGCCATGAAGTTGCATTTGCCTATGCGCACGCTCAGGGTGAAGCAACATTGCTCATTTTGCCCACCCCAGCTGATTCTCCTCCCACAGCAGGTATTGCTCACACATCCTCTACTCAAATAAAGCTTTCTTAGCATGAGGATGGATTAGCCATGTACTATTGGGGAACTAACAGCGATCCTCTTAGTTCATCCCCTTCTGATTACTCTATCCTGGCTCCGGTAGTTCTTGCTGCGCTAGAAAAGCCTGTACGTCTTTCCGTCGGCCCCTCCACTCCGATCACACTGCCCAGTGGTAGGAGGGCTGATGTGCATTTGCAATGCAAAGAAAGCGAGATGTTTGATAATCCCAACATGCCCCGGATCATGCAGCTTGCAAAAAACTGCTATTAACTTCACTGCCTGCCAAATCACTCCTGACTGCACCTCACTCTGCCAATAAAGATCCCACTGCATCGACATCAGGAGCTGCCTCCTCGCCTACTCCAAGGGCTCCTGCTCCCCCCTTAGGTTTTGACCTTCTTGATCCATCGGACGACATGCAGACCTTGGAGGCATCCTACCATGTACTATCGCAAATTCTAAATCTGTTAGACAGAGGACACGACTATACTCACTATGAACTAAGGGACTGCAAGTCATCCCTGAACCAAATCTTATTTAAGATAAACAAACTAGAAGGATTCATTTTTGCAGACTTCCTTCGAGGTGAGGGTCTAGTTTACCCCCCTTGGAAGGGCGTCCCTGTGAGCTCTGTGCGTACTGCCATGCAAACTGAGCCCACAGACGAGGAGGTGCCCATTGGTTTGTGGCGCAAAGCACCACCAATTGCCTACTCCTTTGCTCAAACATTTGCACTAACAGTCGCTGCCCCACAGGCTGCTCCTCCAAATCAGATATTCACTCATGCACAATTGTGCCAAAAGGTTACTAACAACACTGAAATGATAGAACCATTACTATTCTTTATTCAGGAAAATCATAATGAGGCACCTATGGAGCAAGTTGACCAAGACGTGGATACGGAGGATAGTGAAATCTTCCATCCAGACAGCCCCTCGGCTCTCACAAAGCTTTTTGAAACAGAGTCTCAGAGTGCGACCGTTTCCACAGAAGGTAAAGGTAATGCCAAAGGGAGCTATTCCGCTAGTGTTGGCCACCTATTTGCCTCCCGGAAAGAGAAACGCCTGTTCTTTAGAGCCCTGAAAAGAAAGGCAGATAGACAAGCTCCTCTGCCATCCTCAAAAATTGCTGGGTCAAAGCCCAGCAAAAAAAAAAAAATGCACAACCCACACACCTGTGAACTCAGACAACTTGGGACAGGTCTGTGCAGAGAGTGATCAAGGCTTCTCCTTTGAGGAACTATCTGCAGGGAGTAAAAAAGCTCTTCAACTCTCCACCATAGTGAAAAGTGCTGGTACTGCCCACCCCAGCAAGAAGGGAATTAACTCAGCAGCTTGCCCGCAAAAGCTTGGTGTGGGCAAAAGTACTGTAGGCCCTTCTTCCAGTGCCCTGCTTTCCTCAGATGACAAAACGCCAAATACCGTGCAAACACGCTTATCAGCTTTCTATAAGTCCACGGGCATCAAAGTGGTACAAGCTGGGAAAACCTTATGTGAAGCTTCCCATGATGGCGGACCTGCACAAGTTACAAGCATATCTGAGAGTGGCCTCTTAACAGGTCGGCCCCACTCAACTACACACCCTGGACATTCTTCTAACCTAACCATTGAGAAAAATGTAAACTCCCTTGGATCGCCAAATATGGCAGAACTGCCTTCGGTATGCTCCTTAGGAGCTTCGGTTCCTACCACTACTCCTAATGTTAAGTCTGCAGTCACATCTTCTACCATCATGCGGTGGGAGACTGATCCTGACATCTATGGAACTAAACGCCTGAATCGCTCTGCTCTGCTGAAGGCATTCAGGCAAATCCCTGCACTGCGCACTTTGCACTCGGATGACATAGAATGGGTTACTCTTGCTCACATTCATAATTATCGGATGGTGTGCAAAGTCCAATCCAACATCATCACAGACTTAGTGTGGCAGTACAAACGTGAATTACAACTGATCGGGCTTCCTCCTGTATCTTTCGATTCTTTAGACGATGCAATTTGCTTCAATGAAACTCCACTACTTTCTCCTTCCCAACCTTTACCACCAAATGCCCCCTTAAATGCACAGGGTGAGCTCAAATCTGAAGTAATTCCACAATTGGTTTCCCTGTCCAATATTAGTAAAGATTGGTTGTGGCTGACATCACTGGCTTCCACTTTGAATCCCGCCATGGACAATGTACCTACACAATAAATCCAACTCCCTGAGAATGTTCTCATGGAATTCATGTGGATTTAACAATTTATACACATGGTTCAATAATTCTTCTTATATGGCTAACTGCGATATACTTTTTTGTCAAGAAACAATGGGCACATAAAAAATTACACTGCCAGGATTTACTGTCCACCAAGTGCCTGCTGAACGTGGACTGAGGGGGCGTCCACATGGTGGTGTAGCCATTTCTATAAATACAAAACTGAATATTAGCACTCAGGTTGTCCACAAATCAATATCTATAGTAGCTGTGTTAATTTCGTTCACTGAGTTCCGCCTGGATTGCTATCTCTGTATATCTGTGTATCACAATCCTGCTTTAGTAAAAATAGCCAATGCATTTGATGTACTCGACAAGCTGTTTGATGAAGTACTATCACAGCATCCGGCTTGCCGAATACTGATGGGAGGTGATTTTAATGCTGAATGCTTGGAACCGTTTGCTTATAACTCAGCCTCTGACTCTCCCTCTCCATCTTTCCTCAGAGGCTGGTTATGGCAGGAACATTTAGCATTATGGATATAATCTGTGTGCCATTCCATGTGCGGGAACCAGGGTACATGTGGAGGAGGGGCCCCTTGCTATCGTGCATTGATCACTTTGCCACTTCTGCAAACCTTCAGGATCGGAGTAGTAACAATGAGACATTTGATTCAGGCTTTGGGGATCACCTTATCATTCAGCTGCTTATTGATGTCATTACCATTAACCTGAACCAAGAAATAAACCAACCATTTTTGGAAGGAGATCGTCCTGGACTTTCCATTAGATGGAACAACAAGCGTTGTGACAAAATTAATGCCCAAATTGATGCCCAGCTCGGCTGGCTTCATGGCATAACCAAACCTGAATCATATGATAAAATCGAAGTAAGGA
The DNA here is from genome assembly GCF_040938575.1 of Ambystoma mexicanum. Lineage (NCBI taxonomy): Eukaryota > Metazoa > Chordata > Amphibia > Caudata > Ambystomatidae > Ambystoma > Ambystoma mexicanum. The sequence goes on along the minus strand of NC_090928.1, from coordinate 467,134,132 downwards.
GCTATTTGGAGGTGATAGCAAGTGTGATGGCTACCATTCGAAATGAAAACACCAGTTTACAGCATACAAACCCAGATCTTGGTCGCAATTAAATTCAACTTGCCAAATGCCTCAAAAATGCTGCCTTGCGTTAGCTCAAAAACACATGCTGTCCAACAGAGGAGTAGCTGAAGCATAAAAAGAGGATCTGTAACGTTTACCGCAATAAGTGCATGAATTTGAAACGATATCTAAACAATTTGTCTAACCAGAAGATGCTTATCTCACTATGCCGCAATGATCGGCGTACAACCTGGGCAATGCTCAGGACTGATTCATGCACCTTAAACACCAATCAGGTCTCCACGATAGCCGCAGACTCCTGGGTGATGTTCTACAAGAACAAATTTGCTCTCCCTTTGATGTTCGTCAATATTAATGCAAACAAACCTATCTCTCCAAATGTAAACTTCCCATTGTGGTCCCTTCAGGATATAGAATGTGCAATTAATGCTCTAAAAAACTCCAAAGCTGCAGGCCTGATGGTATTCCCCCAGCATGCTCAAACGCAATACCCTGCCTTGGGCCAAAATATTGAAGTGTCAATTTGATAACATCTTAGCCACTTTAGACATTCCTCCCTCCTGGTTAGGCTCAATAATTGTCCCGATACATAAAAAGGGCTCAAGAGAAAATCCTGCAAACCTTCGGCCCATCGCCCTCTCTGACGCCGCAGCCAAAGTATTTGCAATTTTATTGCTGCGTGATCTCCATGCCCATTTGAAGCAACAGAACATTCTCTCACGCTTCCAAATTGGCTTTCGGGCCCAGATGGGGGCAACACTCACCGCAACACTAATGGCTCATTTGCTTGCTAAAACAAAGGTTGTAGACTATGGGCAATTATGTATGGCTTCCATAGATCTGACAGCCGCTCTTGATTGTGTGCTGCGGGGATTGCTTTGGCAAAAAATGTGAATTATGGGTATTCCTTTGCACATCATCTTTTTAATTGCAAAACTGCACGAAAACACGGTCTATAATGTCAGGGTAAATCAGACAGGCGCTACAACCAACGCCATCCCAATTGGGGTGGGAGTCAAGCAGAGCTGCAACCTGGCGGCCACTCTATTTAATTTGTACTTATGTGGTATTAATGCCATTTGGGCGCAACAAACCAGCTATCCTGCTAGATTAGCCCATTTGAAAATACATAGGCTTGCCTTCGCCGATGATATCGTAATATTCGATCGAACACCTTCCGGCCTTCAAACAAAACTGTCCTTGTTTGCAGAGTATTGCTGCCCACACAATTTATTATTCTATGCCGAAAAATCTTACGTATTTACGCTCCTGTAAGTGGTCCATCGTCAGCACTCTTATTCCAAGAGCTTCCATAATCAGATATTTATGCTCTACATTATCTGATTCCGTTGCAATTACAATGTGGAAGAAAGTCCTAAACGAAAATTCTAAAATTCTTGCTACTCAAATGCGTATGGTATTTAATAAATACTGTACATTTTCCTTAATTCCTCTCTTTGAATTTTACACCCTCAAAGTTGAGTCCATTATACTGTATGCACTAGACATGTGTCTAGCAGACATTAATCAATTTCTAGAACAGCTGCAAGGACGCCTATGGAAGGGGGTGCTGCGCTTGGCCAATTCCTTGCCCAACTTGATACTAAGACACGAGATGGGCTTGACGTCCCTTTCTGCCCGCTACAATTGGCGACAACTATCAAACCTGGGAAAGATGCTATTTCCTCTTAAAAACTCGCTATAAGAAGATTTGGGCCTAATGATAAATGCTGTCAATCCACCATCAATTGAAAAATATCATAAAAAATTGGTTGCATTATTGGCTGACTTAGCTTTAACTCCTGCTGACTTAGAATTTCGGCAAGCGCATGTAAAAATTGGTTTATTTCCACATGACTGGTGCAAAACCTTAAACACTATTGGTACATTGAAGAGTTATAAAGAAGCGGCTATATTTTCTACAGGTCGCTTACCGTACAAACCATATTTAGTGCAATTTCCTTGTCACAAAGCAAGAGACTTATATCTGAGGTTTAAACTAAACCAATTGCTTACACTAGATAGAATCAAAAATTGGCCAATGTACATTGCAGCGTTTAGTAGCTATTGTTGTAGATTTTGCGAGGATCCCAGTAAGCATGAGTCTTTAAAGCACTTGACCATTTATTGTGTATATTTTGAAACAGTGCGCATTGAAGTATTTGGAACTGAGACAGTGGGAGTGTTGGCGGCTGCAAGGGAATGGCTTTGGCTCGTATGTATATGGGGTAACAGCACCAAAGCCATTCTACGGCTCACAAGGTTTTTGTGCATTCTAAATATGGAACTGGAAAAAAAAAACTTGGGTTCTTCTTAAAGGCTGCTAAAAGCTGATTTTCTGTTCTCTTACGCTCTTTTCATATGGATTGGTTATTTTTTGTGTGGTCTTTAACATCTTTCAGCCAAACAAGGGCATATAGCAATTAAGACTCGCCATACGAATTAGCCCATTAGTATCAATCTCTGCTTGGGAAGTGGATAAATCATGACATAGAGTGATCCCATTTGTTGTGTTTATATTGTTGTTGAAATGTGTCTTCTATTAAGTGTAAATATTTTAATTCAATTGAGTAATGTCACGTGCAGAAAGTTTGTTTTCTGTTTTATATTTTTATCAATTGGAAATTGTATGTGAAACAAGAATCGTAAAAGAAAGTTGCAAAAGTTTGTTTATCAAACTACAAACAAAGTTTGAATAAAAAATCTTTAAAAAAACTTGCCACCTGTTGGCCGCACTACTTGTTGTTTTGATCTCAAGTCCGGTACTTGTCCCCCTCCACCGGCACATTTCCCAGCCCTTCTCTGCTGCACTTGCACAATCTCAATATCACTCAGCCTAGTAAGATTGTTTGTCTTTGTCCTCCCTCTGTTTCCCCTACCTTGCCTCGCCGTACCTTGAAACACTTGTGTATAGGCACGTTATAAATGCCACATCATGTGGTATCATGCTTCAGACCGAAGCCACCACACAGCGCACAAACTTTGCCTGTGACCAACATGTTGGCAGTATGTGCAGGGATTGGTGCCATAGAGTTGCGCCATGCATTTATAGATGCACTTGCGGCCCATCAGCTTGATGAAATGTAGGTCATCCATGGCTGCCTGCAGGTATGTTGTCGTAGGTTGTCCCAGTAACTCGGAAATGACACCACCACCATGACCTCAATGGGACAGAGAGTGCAGGAGCATAAAGAGTCATCCTCAGCATCTGATAAATCACTGAACCAAGCCATTCAGCTCACCCTGCAGTTCATCCGGGCCAAGGGGTCAGAGCCCTGCCCCTCTGTGACCCACACAAAGGGCTCGCTACCCAGCACCCCAGGGCTCCACTCACAGTGCCACCTCACTGCCAAGGAGCAGGAGTATGCCCCTGTGTCTAAAAGGGGAAGAATGTAACTGTTGGACACTGCAAGGGTGTATTGAGAGGTAATCTGGGGAGGGTCAATGAGGAGGGTTGCTGTGAGGGTGTTTTGAGAGGGATGTTGGGGTGTGCAATTGATGAGAGTTGTTGGGGAGGTGTGTTTTGAGAGGGATGTTGGGGAGGGTGTTTTGAGAGGGATGTTGGAGTGTGCAATTGGTGAGGGTTGTTGGGGAAAGTGTTTTGAGGGGCGTGTTCGGGAGGGATCTCTGGGGATGGATCTCCGAGCCTGTACACAAGGGCCTCCTCAAAGCGGTGTAAGCAGCGAAAGTGAGCCTTCAACATGCCAAAGGTGCACTTGACACCCCCGCAAGTGCCTGTTTGTATGCAACCTCCTGTGGCATCTGGGGATTCCTCAGTGGAGTCATAAGCCAGAGACACTGGGGATATCCAGAGTCAGTTGTAGGGGTAAAGGACATAGGTGTCTTTCATGGTGATCTGTGGTTGCGTTGTCTGTAACAACAGCATGTTGATAGAGAGTCTGTGCATACATGCCACATGTTTGGTCACAGAACATGATTTCACATTGGAGTCCTTGCATGTGGAGTCGATTACTCAGGGTGTGTGTTTTGTCTGTCATGACACATCTTGCATACAGCTCACAGCCAACACTTGTTTCTTTCAGGGTCTGTGATTGACAGGTCAGCATGCCAAGGTGGGTGGTTTGGGCCTGTGCATTGCTCCCAAGCATGTGTCTTGATGGGTGTATGGGTTAAACGTTCAGGCTTTCTGTGATGATTCCATGATGGATTTACATCCATGATTAGCTGAGTACATGCCATAACATCTACCAGTGTTTTGTTCCTCAGTTGCAGTTAAGTGGCATGTCATTCAATGTATTGCAGTGGTCTTTGAGCCTGTACATACCAGGAGCCCCATGGAGCCCCAATGGTATTCGTAGGCCTGCCACCAAGAGTTTCAACCCCACCTTAGGTGGCTTGAAGGATGTCTGGACGGGCTCAAGCTATTCAATGATGCAGTGATTTGGTAGTGCATCTGCTATCCATGATTATCATTGTACTGTATCCTTTTCCTACTGATGCCAGGGAGCTGGCATCTCCCACCTTCTCTGTGCTCCTTATCGGTTGTTCCGCTCTCCTTTTTGCTGTTGGAGTTCTCGGCGTGCCACTCAATGACAGTGTTCCTACTGCGGTCCCCCGGATCCCATCCTCATCACCAATTTGTTAAGGATACTCACGACACAGTAGTGAGTTAGATGGTTTTCTTATGGGGACCGCAGCAGTGGTCGCAGGGATGATGTCTCCCCAGTTGATCACCAATGTCTCTTTTACACCACACGAGTTCTAGAGCTGCAGCGCAGGGCACTCTAGAACTCATAAACATAACACTCACCTTGTCCTGGAGCCCCCAGATCAGTACACCTCAGCAACCACACAAATAAGAATATTACCCGTTGCTTCCCCTGCATCTTCAAACTGCCTTTTTTTTTCTAGTTTGGGAACCTTCAATGTGGTCCAAGGTGCTGCAGAGGACCCAGTGGAGTCATCATTTACCTAAACACTTTACATATCCTGCATTTAATATTTACCTTGATGCCAACGATGACGCTCCACTCTCTCTGCATATGAGACCCTTTGAGTCTACTAGCGCCCCTAACTTGTCACCATGTCCTGGTCTCCAACTTCTTCAAGCTCCAAGACGATGCAGGTGCCATACCTTGACACTGTGTTGAGCAAGCCAAGCCATTTCACCACATTAGGCCAATCTCTGCTTAGACACACCCAAGGCCTCCAAAATGTCATCTGTTCTTCCCAACGTCTCCGACCCACAAGCCATTGCCACTGCTGAATACCCAGCACCACCACTCCTCGACACGACACTTGCTTGGCACCAAAGGCATCCGGACTCCCTGTATGATGCCAAAAGCCTAGCACAATGTTGTTTAGCCCAAAAGACACAGAAAAAAGACACTGTGCAGAGGACAACAACACCTTTCCTACTTTTGAGACCATTTTGACATTTAAACCCCCCCCTCTCTGCATTTTTCTTAAAAGAAACATTCTTGAACATTGCTATTGTTCCAATTATGTGCCTGAACATCCCAGCTCATTTACCATGACAACTGTGCTCTTTGCATAAATATGTGCCACAATCATCATCCCAGCCTGACTGACCTCAAATGTATTGTGTAATTTGTACTCTTTTCAACTATGTACCATGCATGTACGAGTGTACAAACGCTTTCCCATGCATTTACAAGCTGTACCCTCCTTGTAACTTAGTTCTTTGCAAGTAACAGTGCCTCGATGCCCATGGGCTGTTAGTGTGCTATATAAATGTAATAAATAAATAAATACATAAATAAATAAATACCGAGAGTGGTATTCTACAAAAAGCTTGTATGGTCTGTGTTTCATTACAGGGTGATTATTTGTTAGTTTTTTGGTTAGTTATTGGCATTTTTATAAGTCTATATATTTATAGAACCTTGGTTGGACATTATTTTATTTTCGGGGTCTTTGTACTATTGCTGTTGGGTTATCAGCACACACCCCTCCTTAAGACTATAGTTTGTCCTCAGCCTGTGCTACTACAGGAGGCAAAGGAGGTATACCTTTCAGTATGTGCCTGTTCCACCTTCATTAATGGGATCACTGCTTGCTAGTTCTGTACTAGTGTGAGGGTATGTAGACGGTTTAGCCACTACTCATCCCTCTAGTCCAGAAGAGCAGTGGTCATTAAATTACTGTCACTATGTGCAACAGCTGTACAGCTGGTCATACAAAACAAACATGAGAGGAGATGCATGTCTGAGGGGGACTGCCTCACTCTCACTTCTTACTGCATCAGTGTCACATTTACGTAGCAGAGGCGCTGCTAGGGGGGCTGAGCGGACTGTAGCACTGGGTTTTTAGGTTGTTGCCCCTGATAAAAGTTCAGGGGCTAAAACCAAAAGACTAGCTAGCCCAGAGTACTGACAGTTTCAACATTAGGGTAGTCCTGGATCTTTTCCAGACCTAGCAACACTCCTGTTAAGTAGTAATAAAGTATGTTTATAAGTCACTGAATTAATATCCAATGGCACGAGAAAAACATATTTGAATGTGTTGACTTTTGTACTATGTCACGTATTTGTTGATGGCTTTGTGTTTTCCGAAGAGGCATTGCTGAACATACCAAATTGAGTTCCATCTTGTCACAGCATCCTGTATGAGTTGATGATGAGTGACTCAAATGCCCCCACATACTTTGCCTGTAGTCAGAATATTCTGGAAGAAGAAATTATGGCAATGTGCAAAACAGGGCACTCAACAGTATCTGCTCTCAGCTGGAGCATGCACAATATTTGTACCATTGTTGAAGGCAACAAAACTGACACTGAAAGCCATTAGTGAAAGCCATTGTAGACCCTTGGTATGCAATGCCAACAGTATATCATCAGCAGATTGATGATTTTCCATGCTAACACTTTCAACATGTGTATGTTGACAAATGCTTGACAGTGCTGGAGGTAATTGCGCTTGTGCTCAAATTCTTTAAGAAGGCCCTGCATGTGGTGATGCACACGTAGAAGTAGCTTACGCTCTACTCCACAGGTCATTTGTCAGATGGGTGATCTACTCGGTTGACTGCCTAAATGCCTTTGCAACAATGTCACACATGTCCCCATGAAACAACATTGGAGAAATATGTCCAGCTAGGTATCCGGTGGTGCCTTTGGTAAATAACAGACTGGCCAAACTGCCAAAACCTTGAAGAATCGGGTTGCACTGAAATAGTTACCCTATGGTACAAATTTAGAATCTCAAGCTTTACACATTGTCATAAGAGTTAAGTCTTTTTCCAATTGTATCTGATTTAAAGCAAATGCATAGGCGTGCAGAGTTCCAAAATGTTGACGTTTTCCCCACCATACATAGCACTTTCTAAAATAATTTCTGACGATCTAAACACGATGAGGAAACAATTGGTTAAAGATAGCAATATAATGTGCATGCTGACATCCACAAGTAACTAAATGCACTATATGACTTCAATGCATCTTGATTTCCAAATCGATACATGTTGATTCTATCATAAGCAATCCCAGTTCCTGGGTTATAGTTACAAATAAGAATTCTCCATCTAACAGGGTAATTCACGGAATAAATGTGCGCCGAAAAGGGGAGTGCAAGTGTGAAAATCGCAGCGCATGCGTGCTAAAGCCATGCACGCAGCCGTTCGTCGAATCATGGAATGCGCTGCGCATGTAAACCCTTGGATGTGTGCCAAATCCGTGGGTGGCACACACGGGCGCACTTGTCACTAAATGCCGTGCGCAACGCGCACAGCGAAAGCGCACAATGTGTAGCGCACACAAGAAAAGGGGGCGGAAAACAGGGCGTAACACGCGGAATGTGGAACAACACATGAAAATGTGTGCGTTATGGGGGAAGTACCGGAGGTAAATGCTTGCAGCACCCACACGCGCGCCGACAACACGTATTCATGGAATGGAACAGGGGAATCCCGTGCGCCAAAAAAGACACGCTAATCTGGAAACACGTACGCCAGCAGTAAGCAGGCGTAAGCGGCCCGCGCAGCATAAAAGTGCACACAAACAACGAACAAGCTCATACATTACAATGAACATACTGTTCCTCGCAGCAGTGGTTGTGTAATACCGCAGGAGTAGGAGGATAGCCAGGGTCGACATTTTTTTACCCAGGACCAGCCTTTTTGGGATGCCTGATGACCAGGTCTATGGAAGGTACAGGTTTCCACCACTAATAATCCTAGAACTGGTCAGGGAGTGGGAGGATGACCTCACATCACCCACCCTGTTCTCCCAAGCACTGAGCCCCTTGGAAAATGTGCTCAATGTACTGCACTTCTTGGCAACTGGGTCATTTCAGCAGACAAGAGCCATAGTTGGGGGTGTCTCACAGGCCACGCAGTCACGCTGTCTGCACCAGGTGTTGGCGATCATGACTGCACGCACCTCAGTCCGCAGGCACATATACATGCCCAGAACACCTGCAGAAAGGCAAGCCGTCGTCCTGGACTTTTACAGGGTGGCACACTTCCCCAAAGTGCTAAGTGCCATTGATTGCACCCATGTGGCTCTATGTCCACCCAGGGCCACTGAGCACATCTATCAAAACCGCAATCACTGGCATTCCATCAACGTGCAGGTTGTATGTGATGCCAAGGGAATCATCACCTCAGTATATGCCAACTATCCGGGGTCCAGCCATGATAGTTTCATATTCCGAATGTCACCACTAATACGGGACCTGGAAGCTGGGTGGCATGGCGACACATGGCTAATTGGTGAGTACAAATGCTTCAGCACATGCATGCATGTCAGACACTGAGAAATGGGAAAACCCAACTAATGACAACCATTATCACCTCACCAGGGGACAGTGCCTACCCTCTGAGCACCTACATGATGACGCCAATACGGAACCCCACCACACCACCCGAGGTAAGATACACCACAGCCCATATTGCAACCCGGGGCATAGGGGAGCGCACATTCGGAGTGCTCAAGTCACGCTTTCGCTCCCTTGACCGATCTGGTGGGTAGCTGCTATATGCACCCCCAGGATCATAGTGGTAGCATGTGTCCTGCACAACATTGCAACCTGGAGGGGCGTGCAGGTGGACATGGTGGTGCCCCCACAACCCCAACCACATGCATGGCCGCTGTGCATGGGAGGTGAAAGGGCACGTGGTGAGGCAGCCCGTACCCAGCTTGTGGCAAATTTCTTCACCTAAAATCCCACCCCTGCGGAGTGCACACAGGCCTGGCACATACCAGCTGACAATGTATGATGATGACAAAAGGGACAGTCAACTGTCACAACCATACCACCCTGAGATTGTTTACCTGGAAGTGCTACATTGTGTGCATCCCTAGCTAGTTAAACACACCCAATGCTGTGTCAGTAAAAGGAACACATTCATGCAGCATGAAGGACTACTCCCTTGCAAAATACTACAACCAAATAGTGGCATGTCACTCAACCCTTCCCTAACCCCATCTCAGCTACCCAACACACCATGGCAAGGCATGCTATGTGAAAGCAACCAAATGAATGCACAACACATGACACAAGTGTCATGAAGTGCACCGTCCCAAATGGAAACAGGCCAGAGACCATTTCCTCTCACTAATGAAAAGAAAACAGCACACATGAACAAATACTTACCAGCAAGACAAAACATTAGTACAGGATCCAACAGTGGCAACGTATAACAGTAAAAAATGAAAGTAGTGCAAGTGTCACAACCTGACAAAGGCAACACATCGACCCCTTGCAAAAGCAGTGTGTTGCTGGTAGGCAAATGTGGCAGTGTACTGCATACAACATAAACTGCATCTGCAATGAAGACGGGCTCGTTAAGACATGAAGAAGCTACATGTATATATGCAAAATGTCCTGTATGTAATACCATATACAAATCAACCATGCAGTGGAGAAATCAACACCAATCCCCACTAGGGATGTATACACAGTTTGGACTACAGACTGCCCACACAACTTATGGGAGCCCAATGCCTCTGTGTAAGTTACTGTCACTTGGTCACACCCTTTGCGAGCCCATGGAAAGGAAAAGCAGGAGGGGCGTGTGTGTCAGGAACCGAAGTTTCTAGCCCAATGACAGGACAAGCCTGCATGTGCCCAGCTGGAATACACAGTGGATGCCTATGGGAACACACAAAGCCACACACTGTAAAATGAATTCACAATCTGAAAGAAAATGGTTATGAACAAAAAAGTAAATGCAAATTAAATAAAGAAAAAGAAAAAGAAAATGTCAAGTAAAACAAATAAATACAATAATAAAGTAAAAATCAGAATACAATTCAAATAAAAAAACAATGAAAATAAAAAACAATTTAAAATTAAAATAAAATGAAAATAATAAATAGAGAAAAGAAGAAGAAAAAAAGATAATAAATGAATTCAATACTAATTCTAATTTGCAATTCCGAACGAAATATGAAAAAACCAAAATAAAAAATAAATAAAAATAAAAATAAAAAATGGCTGGGGGGGCACCCAGGAGGGAGGAGGTACAGGGTGCACCCCAACACCCACATGCATGGATGTTGAGAAAAAAAAAAACCTCCATGGGCTCATGGCCTGCACGAGCTGGAGAACTGCAGTCAGTCGCTGTCATCATTCACCTCTGGTGGTACATTAGAAGGTGCGCGTGATATGGCAGGCAGACCACACAAAGCCCTGGCATGCTCCTCCATGGCAGCAAGCATGCGGGTCTGAAAGGTTTGGTTCTGCAGGATGATGGTAAGTAGATCCCCATGCAGCACCTCACGGGTATCACGCATTTCTGCCTGCAAGGCCTCGCGTGATGCCCAGATCTCCTCACGGGTTGCCTGGAGCTCAGCTGAGAGTGTGCGTGTTAGCTGCTCCAGCTGCTGTTCTGACCTTTTACTCTGGGACACCTCACGTGCACCCAGAGTATCTCTGAGGGACCTGTGTTCTAACCTCAGGGCATCCCTGTGGGTCTGTGACTCTACAGTTATGGATGTGCGCACATTCTCCAGTCCAGCCCGTCGGTCCCTGCTGGACGCCAACATGTCCTCCCTGTGTGAGCGGCACATGGACTCTGTTGCCTGCTGCTGGAGCTCCACCTGCCTTTCAGTGGGGAGAATGGAAGTGGCCACCCTATACACGGCCTGAGGCATCATCTCACACGATGCCCCCTGTTGTGCTGCAATAGTATTCATGGAGTTCTCCCACACAGTATTGCCTGGTGGCGCACGGCCACCGCGTTGGCAGGCACCACACCTGTTTGGGGCAAGGTGAAGTGCACCTTGCTGTGCTGGCACTGCCTGAGGCTGCAGGACTGCATTCCTCCTTTGATCTGCTGGCCCAGTAACAGGAGCAAATATAGTGGAGTGTGACCCTGCATCCGTAACCGCCACAGGAGGACTTTCCAACACTGAATGCCCCATAGAGGGGTCTAGCCCCAGTGCAGGTGGGTTGGACAGAACAGCATCCCTGCCAGAAACACTCACCTGTGACGGGACATTTGTCTCAATATCAGATTTATCACCTGATTTATAGAGGTCTCAGAGGTGTTGCCAGAGACACCCATCGACAGGATGGTCTGCAGGAGTAATGGATTTTCACCCACCACCACCCCGTCCTCCACTGGTGCCTGGTTGTGTACTCCTGTTCTGTGTCATCTCCTCCTCCTCAACCACATCTAGTGGCTCATCACCTGCAAAAACATAAAAGAAAAGTAATGAAGACAGGCATGAGCAGCGTAGCCCACACACATAGGCATGACGAGGTACACATCGAATACATAAATGACACATGTCACACATGACAATAACTCTGGCATGCATGCACTGGCAATGAAGTGGAAGGGGAGTCAAAAAGCAGACACTGAGGACTCCAAGATGGAAAAGCAACATATCTGCTGCATGCTAAATAGCACCTGCATCACACATTCGCCTGTGAGTGGCATGGACAATCCACATACATGACACATGCCAGCACACAGATGGCACGTAGCATAGCCATGGCAGATTTGACAAGGACACCCAGATTGTAGAAAATCAGTACTGTCACCCATCCATGTGAGATGGACATCATGAAATAGAACATGCAAAAGAGTGTGACAAAACATGCATGTGCCACACGCTGCAACAAAGCCAGTGTTCACTAATGCAGTGATGGGAGGCACATGGATACATAATGGTTGGTCACTTGGACATGACAGAAGACAATTGTCATGTTGAACATTCAAACAGGGCCCCGAAGTGATTGTGTGCAGAGTATGTGTAGGTGCACAATACTCAATCAGCCTGATTGATGAAATCATTCAAATAATAATAAGTAAAGAAATGTGGGGCATTGTGGGGTGTAATCTACGTCTGAAGTATGTTAAATTTGGAACAGAACGGCACAAAAATGTGTGTTAAACATGCAAAGGATTCCATCAATGAGGCAGAATGAACAGGAAAACAGTATGAACAATGTTGTGGCATGATGGCCGTTGAAGGGCAAGTGCAGTAATCAAGTGCAAATTGTTAACTGCGGTCAGAAGGGATACTGTAAAATCCAAACCCAAGGCCGGGGGATGGTTTGGAGGCACCACATGGGTGACCCATAGCAGTCATGACTACACAGCCTCACCTGGCACTCAAACAGAACACATCACCCACGCAACATACACATGGCTTGCACACACATGCATGCCCACTCACCGGACATTGCCTCAAGATCTGGTAGGTCTCCCACTCCTTGGATCTGATCCTCTGTGATGAAGCCTCAAGCGATTGACTCATGTTCTGTGAGAACTTCCTCCTCTGGTGGAGACCCACTGCCAGTCACCAGAGTAGAGGCATGATTGGAAGCAAGCTTGTTTTTTGCTCTGTGTTTGAGGTCATTCCACCGCTTAGAGCAATCATCAGCTGTGCGCCTCACAAATCCAAGGGAACTAATCTGATCCGCGATGCACTGCCAGTGTGGCCTAAGCAGTCGTAGTCTTGCACCCTGCAGTCACCAGCATTTCAGGGCCATGGGCCGACATGTAGCCCACAAGTGCATCTAGTTCCACATCATTGAAACTACGCTTCCTTGACGTGCCGGAGGGGGAGCCGTGTCTGGGGTCCCTGGCTGTACCGCAAGAGCACCCTTCTTCCTCTTGAGAGGTGGTGCGGACCCTGAGTGGCTTACGCCACTCTGGTCAGTAGGGGATGAAGCACAGGTGGACTGGGCACTGGAAGTAGCCAAAGGCATGATGACCAAAGGTCTCACACAGGCATTGGCTGCTGGGTGATGTTGGCAGGACCAACCTTGGTGTGATGGTCTTGGACCAACACTGTCCAGGCTGGGTGACTTGGAGCTACGGTGGATTGAGCTGCAGCTGACCCTGCAGCCTCCTCACCCTGGCTACTTGAGGCAGCAGATGACATTGCTGCCCAAGATCCACGTGGCCTGGTGACAGCAACTTTCACCGCCACACGTGGCTTTGACTTGGTGACATTGAAGTCGGCCTGTGAGTCATCCTGTGCCGGTTTGGTCAACAATATGGGCCGGGTTAACAAGACTTGAGCTGGGATGGTGTCAGCTGCATCTCCCCGACCCATTGGGGGGGCATAGGTGTCCCTGATTGGTCCTCCACACACTGGCCTCTTGGGCCACCCTGCACATCCTGGCCACGTCCCCTACCGCAGACACCGCTTAGAGGTCGGCCACCTTTGCCTCCCTTACCACTTGGTGGCCTCCCAACCATGGCATTGATGTTCCTGTGCGAATGGGAGGTGCAGTAAACCATTGTCCTGGGCAATTGGGGTGAAAGGGGCATGGTACTAGATGGAATACGTAACTTAGTGCTCTAGCAAGGCTGTCTGTGACCCCTGGGGGAAGATGACGGGTCACACAATGCTCAGGCATCCCGAAAACAAAATTTAACGTGCACGCGACATCTGATAGCCCACGTGCGTGGAATAAAGAACCCGTACTATGCTGTGGCACCCAGAAACACATAAATAAGCATACGCGTGGTTCACGGAGGCTACAATGACCTCTGAATGGGTACGCGACACACGGGGCAACCACAGTTGAAAAATATGTGTGCGACTCACCGTCTGCCTGGAAAAAGAACTTGAAAACGATGCACGTGTGCGCGTTCGCAACACCCCCACCAAAAGAAGAATTGAACGCTGTCTGAGTATACTAGGAGTATGAACTGGAACCGTTGTGAAGTAATCGCGTGTGAACCGACAATAAGTACAAGAATCACCTGCTCACGCTCCACAAAAAGCACGTACAAGAAAATGGCATCCTATGTGTACATTTTAACCCAGCCCACACGTGCAATGTCACTTACGCGCGTACATGCTAAGGGCCTTTCCTCCAATTACACACAGTGACACCTGGACGTGCAGTTTTTGCACGTGTACAATCAACATGCACCCGTGTGGAGGAAAACGCCTGTGCGCGTTACGTCACAGATGCGCTAACTCGCTAAGGGCCTTTCCTCGAATTCCACGATGACGTGCAGTTTTTTCACGTGCCAAATCACTCCGTATCAAGCTGGCCACGCGACAACACACGGAAGACCACACTCCTGCCCAGAAAACCATTTTCTGCCCCCCAGAGCCCGCTCCCACCTGCCATTTGCTGCTGCCTGCCTGCCTCCTGGCCACGTGCCCTGGTATTTGGTGCCTGCACGTCAGACATTTGCAGGGGTCCAGTTACTGTGACCACCCCTGCTGGAACAGAAGACTCCCGACTGAGGTTCCATCGCTTCACAGCCCAGCACCAGGACCCAGTTGCCCACCCACACCTGCCTCAAGGGTTGCCATTTCGGGGGAAACACCATTGGAGACCACTGGCAACCCCCTAGCAGGGGGGGAAAGAGGGCTACCAGCTTCAGTGCAGCAGAAGTTGGTATCCTGTTGGAGCAAGTCCTGGTGCATTATGATGCCCTCTTCGGTAGCTCACGCGCTGACAATGAAGGACGGAAGAGGATCTGGAAGGACATCCTGGCTGCCATCAACGTGGAGGGGGTGGCAGCCCGTGACATGCAACACGTCCGGAAGCGCTGGGAGGACTTCAGGTCCAGGACCCTCAGCAAGGCCTGGCGCCTCTTGGAGGCAGCGCATGCAGAGGGGTGCCAGGTCCGCCTTACCGACATCCAGATGAGGGTCCTGGAACTCATACACCCAGCGCTCCACCTTCAGGTCCTTCAGAGGCAGATCCGTCCGGAGTCGACCGGTAAGTGTCCATGCATACTGATTGGATGCAGTGCATGTTGAGGTTTGCCAGGAGTGTGCAGGTTGGACATATGTCTTGAAAGGCCCATGTATGGATGTGTATGTACAGGGACATGAGCCTGCTGCATGTGAGTACAGTCATTTGTGAGGCACATCAATGGTGTATGTGTTGGAATGCATAATGCCCAACTGCATGTGAGGGTGCACACATGTTTACATTTCTGTGTATGTACTATGGCATGGTTGGGGTGTGACACATGGATGCTGGTTCCACCTTCATGTACGTGCATGGTGTACATGTGTGTGTGTGTGTATTTGACATGTGTGCCACTGTGATACACCATGGATGCATGTGACACCGACATGTAGGAGGCTGATTGGCAGATGTGACATAGTTGCCGATGATTTCACTGTGGCAGGTGGTGGAGATGTACAGATGCTTGTATGTCTAGTGGCGTGTGTGCATGTGTTCGGCACTCCTTGTGTTGCATGTGATGTCAGGCTGACCTTCAGATGCTCATGTTGTTGTATGTGTATGGATGGTGCTGCCTGATGGATCATTCCAGTTAATTTACACATGTGTGTGGGTTCAAATGATGTGTGTGTTGGGGAGTGTGATGCCATCTGTGAAGTTTGAGACTGCCACTCATGTGCAACTGTCATGTGTGTATCAGACCATTGTACAGTGCCCTGATGCCTGTGTTCTGTCTCTCCCTGTCTGCAGCGTCAACTGATGAAGAGGGCGGAGACGGTGCTCTGGAGCACAGCGGCAGGGATCCCACCGCCAGCCGGAGACACAAGGCCCAGCTCCCGTCCCGGGTTGTCATCTCTTCGGGGAGTGAGGAGTCTGGTGCCACGCTCATGGCCGCAGCTGCCGAGGGTAGGTCTAAGAGGCGGAGGTCGGAGGTGGACTACTCGGCAGCAGAAGGGGCAGCTGAGACCCCACAGGGGCCTATGGAGGAAGATGGCACGGAGTCATCCAGGTTATTGGGGGTTTGGTTGAGGAGGAGGCCATGGAAGGCCCACACACGGGGCCTGGATGGGGGGGATTCAACTGGTGCTAGTGGTGCAGTTCAGGGGCAGGTACAGGAGGCAGCACAGGTGGCCGCGCAGGTGCCGGTGTGTAATCCTGTCCCGATCCTGTGATTGCATCATCCCGCACCAGCAGGGATGCCTTCGTCCAGACCCGTTTTCAGGGAGGGGATGCGCAAACAACAACTGGCCTTCCTCTCCCTGCGGACGTGGCAATCCGGGACCGTGTTCAGCCTGTCCTGGCTGGGGTGGCGTTGCATTAACTTGGCATTTGGGATGACGTGCAGGGTTCCCGTGTAGACAAGACACACTATTTTGGATGCCTCGTTGAACGCGTCCACCTACTAGGACGGGTCACCAGTGCTGGGTTCCTCCATGTGCTGGACCTTCAACCGACCCCCTCCTCAACTGAACCCACTATGCGCCAGTCATTTTCCGTGCCATCTTCCTGCCCACGTATCACCAGGGAACCCTATGGAGCTGCCCTGACCCAGCGGCCAGGCTGTTGGAGGACACATCCCTGCCACAATTGGGAGTCGGAGGTCCAGCAGGGATGGCCACCCCAACAACTGAACCCCAGCAGGAGGAGGACATGCATGTTTCGACAGGCTGGGCACATGCACAGCAGCAGGCTCAAGGTGGGAGCAATGATGGCTCGGGCCATCAACATCACAGGGGCAGGCATTGGCCAGAGGGCAGGAGGACCCTGGATTTGGGGTGTCTTCCGTGTGGCAGCGGTTCGGCTGGCAAATAGATGGAGAGCGGTGGCAGTCAGAAGAGGCACTGCTCACTATGGTCAGGGCGGAAAACTCCATGCGCAGTGCGTTGAAGCGGGCTGAGAGCCTCGAGGCAATTCGCACGGAGTTGGAGGAGAACATGGCTTCATCCCTGCGAGACATCGGGGCCAGAGAAGAGGCCCGCCTACAGGACGTTGAAGAGGAGTTCGATGAAGCCCTGGCCCGGGACATGAACAAGTGAGCCGTTCGACTTGCCCGCCGCCTTTGTACATAGTTCTTTAGGGTTAGGTTTCCTTTGCTTTTTCTTTATTTTAGAGTCCATGGACTTTGCTCCAATTTATGTACATAGTCATTTTTATAGGATTTTTTGTATGTTTCATTTTGTTTGGGCATCATGGACCCTTCAGACTTTCACAGACTTGTACATATTTTAGTTATTTTGTCATTCCATGGATCAATGTTTTATTTTTATTTTCTCATGTACTTTATTTGGACATTTGAAATCTTGTGGATTTTTGTCTTACATTGTATTTTTTATTTTTTTTGGATTCAATAATTTCTTAATTTACAAGTTTGATATTTCTTTATGTTTTTTCATTACGTATTTTAATAGAAATCATATTTCCTCATTATTGGTGTTTTGTACTCTCATTGGTTTTGTGCATGTCTCAATGAGCATTGCCTCAGTCATGTGTTGCCACTGTGTGGCTCTGTTGTACATTTATACATGGCCATGGTGGTTCTTTTGAGGCTCTCATGGCATGGGTAATTTGGGAGTGGGGGCAGTGGATGCTTGCGTGCTTGTACTGGGGGGCAGAGGGGATTTGTGTAGGCATTAGGCCCATGGGTCTCTTTTGTTAGAACATGGTGTTTGTTGGGCCAAGTATCGTGGGCTGCTGGCAGGTGCCCGCCAATTGGGGGGACATGAGTCGGGGCCTGCTAGCAGGTGCCCGTCAATGGTGGGTGTTTGGGGGACATGAGTCGGGGCTTGCTGGCAGGTGCCCGTCAATGGTGTGTGGGTGGGGGACATGAGTCGGAGCTCACAAGTGCGCTCACAAGTGCATGGTGCCATGTGGGATGCCTGCAGGGCATGGTGAGGGGTGTAGGGTAGTCCCCTGTGGTGTGGGCTGCCTGCAGGGCATGGGGAGGGGGGAAAGGGCACACCCGGGAGGGACCACAATGCCAAATCGTGTGTAAAACCCCCCGCGGCCTCTCGAAATACACGTACCCTGCTCGCCAAAGGCCTATCGCATGTGAAACTCCCTCCGTACCCGCGTAATACACATACCCCGCTCGCCCAAGGCCCATTGTGTGTGAATCTCCCCGCATACCCCAAAATACACGTACCCCGCTCTCACCAGGACTATCGCGTGTGAAACTTCCCACGCAGCCCAGAAATACATGTACCCCGCTCTCCCAAGGCCTATCGCGTGTGAAACTCCCCACGTACCCCCGAAATACATGTACCCCACTCGCCCAAGGCCTATCGCATGTGAAACTCCCTGCGTACCCCCGAAATACACGTACCCCGCTTTCACCAGGACTATCGCGTGTGAAACTTCCTGCGCACCCCCTAAATACATGTACCCCGCTCTCCCAAGGCCTATCACGTGTGAAACTCCTAGCGCACCCCCGAAATACACGTACCCCGCTCGCCCAAGGCCTATCGCGTGTGAAACTCCCTGCGTACCTCTGAAATACACGTACCCCACTCTCGCCAGGACTATGTATGGGAGGATTGGTCCAAGAGACCCCCCTCCCCTGCATCCTCTCCCCTTTGTGAAGTCCATGGCTCGTCAGGGGTCCCCCTGCCACCAGGGCCCAGGTGGTGGGTGGGCCACTGGCTGAAGACATTGACCAAACATGCTGAATTTAGCAAGGCCCTGGAAACCATTTTGTGAAATAAAGATGGTTTGAGCCCTGTGCACCGCAGCGCGGCCCCCACCTTCGGAGAGTTTCACTTATCCCTGTGGCCACAGCTCTCTGGCAGATTCGTTTAGAGCCCGTTCCCACGAACAGACGGACATGAGCTAGTGTTAGATACCAACACTGTAACATTTCACCTTCCGCAGTGTATCGCGGTTTCCAGTATGACCCGGCCAGCAGGGCCGGGGTGGAAAAGAACTGTAAAATGGTCCCCGGACAAAAACAGAGTCCCCAAATACTAATGAGCAAACCACCTGTGATGAAACCTTTCTCTCCACAAGCTTTCTGACTAAAAACCTGTAACCACCATGAAGATGGCAGAATGTGTGCTTATATGACATTCGGGATGAAGTACCCACATCCCCGTAGCTATGCGCAAATAGTAAGTGTCCCGGGGGTTTTTCGTGTTGTATGTTTCGCCGAAGACTGCACCCCCAGGTCCCAGGCCATAACTGAACTAATGCTGCTAGAGCACAAAGGAAGAAAAATGCAACCCTATTGGGAGCTCATGCAAGGGGTGCACGAAAATGCACCATATGTATGTCCAAGCTCACTATGTGTCACTGCCGTCAGTCTTACTGGCCTCCTGCGTGCTCCACCAACCTTACTACTACCTCACTTACCGCACATGTACAGAAATTTTACAAAATGTTGTGGTTGTTAAATACTTAACGTATAGGTAACGTGTTTGAAACAGCCATGTGAAAGGCACTAACAATGTAAAAACATAAGCTTTGAAAAGACTCAATGAGTATTGTATATTATGTGAATGATTATGTCTCTTCCACTTAAAACTGCAACACACGAGGAAAATACCTTTGTGAGCACATGCAAGGCCATTCCCCCTTCCTCCCAGTGAAGCCTGCCAGACGAAAAAGCAGAGGCCTGTGCTGCTCTGCTCCACCTCCCCCAATTCGGCTGGAGCCACTTCAAACATTCACATTCCCCCGGCAGCACCCAAGGCCACGGCCTGCCACCTGTATTATTTACAACCCAGCAGTAAACCCCGGCCTTAAAACACAGATCCAAAGGCGCCCTTTCTTAGGCTCCACGACCCACCAGCTCACCCTAGGTTAATGGCCCCTGTAAAAGTAGGACACTCAATATTATGGCAACACTACAGGAACACATTCATAATGACTTCTAACGAGACATGATAACACGGACAGGCCATCCCATGCCCTGAGACCCAACCTCGCGATACCCGGTCAACAGGACGATGGTAACCATGTATTGATGTATCACCAAAAGACCCCATTCTAGGTGCATTCCTCCTGTGTTGCATTAATCTGTAGAATAACCTATTGGGAGATTTGCCGGAGAAGATAATATTGCAATGTTGAATGACTGTGGTGTGCGTGGCCTCAGGGCAGAAAGCCAGGAAAGACGTTCATCACTGACACTGGTCACAGCTCACACAACAACACCGTCCGGATGAGCCCAGCTGACCTGCCAGGCCCAGCCCAACCCACGAGGGTAACCAGTGATGTCCTCAAACCACGGCAAACCACATCGCAGCAACACCTATAGTTGGTCGTCGCCACCCAATCCCCACGAACTTGTGCCCCCTATAGCATGTAGGCTCTTGTGACGCTTTTTGTAAATATATACGCCTGTCTTTGCTATTGTCAGACAGAGCGCTCTCGTGTTTGCAGAGTCCTTTGCATGCCCTATTCTGATTGATAAACTCCCATTTAAGCTCACCCGCACTTTGTCATAGCCTTATTCCCATCTTGGGAGAGTCCATTACTGTCTCTCATTGTGGGGAGGATCGTGCTATCTGGGGACGCTCGCCTTCAGTGGTGACCCCGAAAGCGTGATTATTATTTTCTGCTAACATATATATATCCCTACCGTCCCCTTTGGCACGAAAATCTCCGGTCAAAAAGGGATACGCACGGTGTGCCGGCTCCGGAAGGCTGCCCGCCAACGGCGACCGGTACGCTCAGAAGTGCGCACTCAACAGAGAGAGGGTACGGGATCCCGGTTGAAAAATCCCCTTTGAGTACCGCTCGCCGGAGCCGGGGCTGACCGTTGAGCATACGGCAGCACTGCCTGGATGGACCCAGTTTCGGAGACTCTCGGTTCAAGACGGGCACGTGAGTATTAAGTGCGAGTGACCATAAAGGGAGTAGGGGAGGACATATAGGACAGGGAACGAGGTTGGTTGAAAGGGGACAGTTTGGGTCTACTAAGGACCACTCTAGACTTTCTTTGCTTTTTCTTTGCATATGGCCATTAGGATTAAGAGGTGAAAAGAGATAAAGAGACGGGAACCTAGCTCCGCGAGGGGGTAGAAGGCGGCGCCGCATAGTGCTATCGTGACTAGTACTGGGAATATATGAAGAAGTGGAAAATGAGATAAAGGTGTCTGGTAAAGGAAGACACGGTGAATACATTAGTGACTGCTATTTTTCCTATTCTTCTCTTCGGGTTTACGGGGAAAAAACAGGGTTAGTACAAACAAAGAGATAATCTAAGTAGAAAGACAAGTTTATATCAAAACTAGAAAACGAATTCATATCAGAGTAAGACGGAAAGGGACAGCTGGCAAGGGAGCAAAGGGAGTACAAACTGGGCTATGAATAGAGTGTTATCTATGGGTGTGTAAGTATCGTATGTGTCAGAACATATTTGTTACGATGAATGTGTAGAGGTGGTCATAAATGCATAATTATGGTGTGGTTATGGTAAGTGTGACCAGAAGCAATCTTACAAAGAAGACTGTAATGTGGTAAAGTGATTGTTTATTTTTAATTTGTTGGGTAACATTGCTGAAGGTATTGATGGTGTACGAAGGGTGGTTTGCTTTTGTATGTGCCCCCTAAAGTGTACAGAATAGAGGCTGTGCGCGGCCATTTTCATATTGTACAGGTGGCGGAAACACATGCAGGTCCCCACGCACAGTAATACACAAATACTTAGATAAATTTGGTGATAGACTTATGTAAAGATTTATATATAAATATACATCAGTATTGAGCAACCACGAACTATGGGGGCAGAAACACCCTTATCACATATTTGTAAGAATCTACCTGGGTACGCTGAACGCATTAAGAAATATCATGATCAGTGGATCACAGAGCTGAAGGGGGAAGGATTAACCCAGATATGGCCCGAAGGGGGATCATTTGACAAGAGTGTCCTAGATATGGTAGCTACATGCATTTGTTTGAAATACAAGGGGAAGCAGTTACATAATAGGAGAGAAATATTAGACCTATGGAGATTGTTTGAAGAAATACCCCCGCCTAAGAAAAGGGAATTAGGTACTGATCTGCCATCTACCACTGACAATCCATTACTGATACCAAAAGATGAAAAGGTGTTTCCAGGAGGGGAGTCACCGGTAGAGATAACTAGGTTGTACCCAATACTAAATAAGCCAGTGCCTGCAGAAGGATACAGTGACCCAACATATGTACCCCCAACAACAACCACTACCACCCAAGGGCCAACAGCACCCCCACCGTATGAGAGTCATAGAGAGCGAGACAAGGTAAGTACACCAATAGTGAACATAGAGAAACTAACAGAAGACCTAGAGTCCAGGCTCTCTATAGCAAAAGATGAGCTCTCAAGAATAAAAGGTATATGTGAACAGACTGCGATTAATGCTGCTAGGTCAGAGCCCACATCAAGAGTGCAGAGTAAGAATAAAACCATTGAGGAGGGGTGGAAGAAGGGGGAGATATTGTTTAGGATACAAGAAGAACCGGCCCGAATAATTGAATTAGAGGGGAGGGAGGAGCGAACTGACGATGAGACAAGGACTACAGGAGGTAGAGAGGAGCTATTGTGTTATATAGGAGAAGACTTAGAGGAAAGTGAAAGGCTAAGTATGGCAATGGGAGGAGGAAGTGAGGGGTTGGATGGCGCATGTTCAGGGAGAACCATGGAAGAAGAGTGGGCAGGACGACTATGGAATAGGGTGGGGAAAATGGCACCGCTAGGAAAAAACGGAACGAAAGTGAGTGCAGATGCAACAACAAAGGGGAGGTTACAACTCCCACTAATACATAGCGGAGGAGGGAGGCCAAATTACATACCTTGGGCTCAGATGGATAAGGCCAATTTGTTAATATCATTGCCCCCGCTATCAGGAAGGGCAAGCAAGTGGATATATGCATTTGAGAAAAACACAGCCGGGGTACCTCTAGCAATAGGTGATGTGAAGAGTCTGCTAGTATCAGCAGTGGGGGATCAAGCTGACAGAGTATGGGTAAAGGCTGGCTTCCCGGGAGTAACTTTAGACTGCGACCGCCATGATGGAGCCTCTTTTAACGCAGTACGTGCCAGGGTGTGGGACGCCTTAAGAGAGACGTTTCCAGACACCCTAGATTTGCAGTCAGTAATGCAACGTACAATGAACGACGGGGAAGATGCTATGGATTACATTTTTCGGGTCCAAGAGATGTGGAGAGACGAAACGGGCACGCCCTGGTATCAATCAACATCATTATTCTACTTCATAATAAAGAGGGGGCTCCCTAAAGAGGTGCAAAAAGCACTTGACAAAATAGCAGGTATTGAAGCAAAAGGATGGCCCGAAATACAGAGCATAATAGTTCACCACTGTAAACGAATAAAAGAGAGGGAAAAGGAGATAGCGCAGAAAAGATTGGCAGACGAGGCAAAATTAGTACAGACAAAGCTGGTGAAGGTCGCTGCAGCAGTAGCCGCGCTCCCACACAGCAGGGAGGGAGACGAGGAGGAGGAGGGGCTGGTAGCAATACAGGGGAGGATGGCAACGAATTGGGCAGGGGCAGGGCAACGGCAGTGGAACGAGCTGGAGCAGATTGAAGGTCCGCAGTGGCAAGAGTGGGCCCCTCGAGGGGGATGAGGTGGTACAGAGGTCGAAGAGGGGGTGGACAAGGGTATGGGGGAAATCTGGGGAAATGGATGGCAAGGTCCCAGAGGGGCGCAGGGAAGCTGTTGGAACTGCGGGAGGTGGGGGCTCTTTTCCAGAGAGTGTAGGAGTAGAACAAACAACGGATTTCCAGAGACAGAACACTATGGCAACCCCGACCCGGGAAGCCCATATGGTCTCCCAATGGGGCAACAACAAAGGGAACAAGAGCAGGGGTACCCAGAGCAAAGGCAAGTGCATCACTACAGAACACAGAATCACCCACAAAACAACGACACTATGCACTACGCCCCAGGCAACCCATTTGCAACGAATGCAAATGGAGCCCCAGCACCAGCCCCCTATAGTGGTGTATCAGTAGTTTCAGGAAGTGTGTTCAACCAGGGAGGGACCATGAGACAACCAGCATAGGACAGCCCACAGAGAACACTTGCGTATCCTGTACTATCTACAACTTACGATGCAGCGGAGGAACCATTGGTAGGGGCACAGATAGGAGACAAGCAGTTCATATTCATGGTGGATTCGGGAGCGGAGAAATCATGTATTCGGGAGGGCCGGTTTCCGTTATCTAACCGGAAGTTAGAGACGCAGGGGTTCTCTGGGGCTGTAATTGAAGTTCCTTACACAGAAGCTTTGGATGTGACGGTGGGGGGTAAAACGGTAAAGACACCCTTACTATATTATGAACAATCGCCAATAAACCTGCTTGGAAGGGACCTTCTTAGCAAGCTTAACATGACAATATCATTCACAGAAAGAGGGATAGTGTGTTCGACACCAGGAATATGCCCATTACGCGTAATGCTGGTAGTGCAGGCTCGGACAACGGCACCGGAAATACGTGGCATGCCAGTGGATGAGAGAATGTTCATCGAAGGTTTAAAAACGCTGGCCCAAGTAGTTCCTGAGCTAAAAAAGTTAGAGTGGAGAATACCCACAGAGTTTGTCTTCCTCCCAATAGTGCGCCCAGACATAGCACCAGGGTCAGTGGTATCCTTAGACTTGCATGCTATACAGGTATCAGCAAAAAGGATTGCAGTGATTGGGCTGGACATAGATGGGTGCGAATGGCGCACTGTACTGTGCATCAATGCCAATATTGCCCTACAAGACTTGTCTGATGAGGATCTCTTTTCTGATGCGGAAAATGACGGCAAAATAATAATGGAAATAGCAATGCCCTGTGACATTTTGATTCAGACTAGACAAATTCCCGTCCAGTTGATGGCAGTGGTGGGAATGCCACCGTCCTTTTTTGACGATGACATGCGACTGGTGCCAAACAATTTGAGGACAACAGGCCCCCATGATGTGGGGGTGTTGCATGGAGTGACACCAGTGGTAATAAAGCTCAAACAAGGGGCAATTCTGCCCTGAGTGAAACAATATCCATTGTCCCATGAAGCTGAGGAAGGGATAAAAGAGACAATAAATGCATTGCTAGCACAGGGGATAATAGTGCCTTCAAACTCCCCATGTAACACCTGTATCTACCCGATCAAAAAAGCAAAGGGAGGGGCTTGGAGGATGATCCAGGATTTACACCCCCTAAATGACGTCATACAGAAAGAGTTCCTTTTACTCCCGAACCCTGCTTCAATATTATGCAGCATCCCAAAAACGGCATCACATTTTACAGTGGTTGATTTGAAAAATGCATTCTTCTCCATCCCCTTGGCAGAAGAGAGCAGATACCTGACAGCATTCACATTGGGGGGAAAGAGATACGAACATTGCAGATTACCTCAGGGATACTGTGAAAGCCCAAGCATATTCAACCGCATACTACACGAAGACCTGGGTAATTTATCAGTTGAAAGCACGATCATTCAGTATGTAGACGATTTGCTCGTCTGCGCACAGAATGAAGAAACGTGCAGAAAAGACTCAGTAACACACCTGACGCTGCTGGCAAATAAAGGGTAAAAGGTAGACAAGGAAAAGATACAATACTGTCAGACAGAGGTGCTGTACCTGGGGCAGCTGATATCAAGAGACGGGAAAAGAATCATCCCTGACAGAGTGGAAGCAATAAGGTCAGTAAGAGAACCCACAACAGTGAAGGAGATGCAGAAATTCTTGGGAATGTGTAACTATTGTAGAGCATGGATATTGGATTATGCAGCCTACACCAGACCATTACTGCAAGCACTCAAGGAGGCCCAACAAGAGAACAGGAAAATAGAGTGATCAGAAGAGATGAGCGACTCATTTAAGTCACTAAAAGAGCTGATTTCGAGTGCTTCAGTACTCGCCAATCCTGATTATGAGCGCAAATTTTACCTGTTCTCACATTGTAAGGGAACCCTTATGACAGCTGTACTGACACAAAAGACTTCCCTAGGACACAAACCATTGGCTTACTATAGTGGCACATTGGATGCAGTGATGCAAGGCCACTTCGCGTGCGAGCAATCCCTCGCCGCCGCCACGTTCGCCATTGAGAAAAGTGCCACAATAGTAATGGGGTGCCCTTTCACGTTGTTCGTGGAACACTCATTATTTGCAATACTTGAAAGATCAAAAAGTACACTGACCACACAGCGTGCAACTGCCTATGAAATAATATTGTCCAGCGCCAATATCCACGTGGTACGGTGCAGGACAGTAAGCCCAGCAACATTCATCACAGAACCGTGCACACTAGAGGACCTGCAAGAACACAATTGTGCAACTTACATAGGGGAAACAGGGGAGGACACGGTGGTGTGCAAAAATGCCCTGAGCGAGGGGGAGGTGTACTTTTTCGATTGACATGGACACAGGAGAGAAACATGTGGGACTGGCAGTAGTGAGGTTAGAAGAAGGTGAGTATGAGGTACTAGTACTTTATCACCTTCCATCACATTTCTCAGCACAAACAGCAGAACCTATTGCCCTAATAGAAGCATTTCATGCAGCTAAAGGTTGTGCAGTAACAATATATACAGATTCAGCTTACATGACAACAACAGTACATGGAGGTCTAGCAAGGTGTGGGCGGAGAGGGTTCCGAAGGGCAGATGGGACCCCAGTGCAACATGCAGAACTACTGAAGGAATTGATTGAGGCCCTAAAAGATCCAACAGTGGTAGCAATAGTGAAGTGCCAAGCACATACGTCCAACACAGACGTTGTGTCTTTGGGGAACGCGGCAGCAGATGCTGCTGCCAAGGAAGCTTCATATTTCGAAAAACATGGAACAGGTGAGTACCTATTACAGCACAAAACGGGCGAAGAGCTCCCAGAAGGATACAACGCCATGCCCATATCACAAATACTAGAGCTGCAGGAAGGGGCAAGTGGTGATGAAAAGATGGTGTGGGAAAAAATAGGGTGCAGCCAATCGGCAACAGACCTATTATGGCGTCAAAATAACTCAGGAAAAGTAGTAATGCCCATCAAACTGTTGGAGATAGCATTTCAGCAACTACACTTTCCAGCGCACAAAACCAAACAACACATTGCAGCAGAGATACAAGAAGACTGGTTTGTGCCCTGTCTCCAGGAGCACATATCCAGATTGACAATGGAGTGCACAACGTGCCAGATATATAACTCTGGAATGACGCTACAAACCCTCAGGGGAACAATTCCAAAACCCATAGGGCCCTTCAGAGAACTGCACATTGACTACACAGATATGGGGGAAAGGTGTAATGGGGTACGCTACATGATAGTGGTTATATGCCCATTTTCAAGGTGGGTGGAAGCAGGCCCATGTGCACGACCTGATGCTAAAAGCGCTGCAAAGTTCCTAGTAAGAGAAGTGTTCCCGCGTTGGGGAATTTGCGACGTAATTCGCTCAGACAACGGCACTCACTTTGTGAACGAGCTCTTCAAAGAAGTGACCACATTATTGGGGATAAAACATAAACTGTGCTCGATTTATCATCCTCAAAGTAATGGGGTTGTCGAAAAGATGAACGGACTGTTAAAAGGGAGACTGTCCAAATTGTGTTTTTCATTAAAGAAAAACTGGATCTACTGTTTGCCCCTTGCGCTGTTTGAGCTGAGGAATCAGCCGAGCAAGGACCACCATCTGTCCCCGCAAGAAATTGTGACAGGAAGACGGATGCACACTGCACATTCCCCACTACGCCAACACTCAGACGCACACAGAAGCGCCACGATATTGGGAGATGAGTTCACAGAATACCTGGAGAAGCTAACTAGGGCAGCGCGCGCAATTTCAAAGCAGCTCTCACCACCATTCACAAGGGAAGAGGGAAGCACGACAGTGTCCCATGCAGAACACGAAGTACAGGGACAATTAATGCCAGGAGAGTTTGTTTATGTCCGGAGCTTTGTGCGCCGGTGGAATGCCCCACGGTTCCATGGACCGTACGAAGTGGTATTTTGTACCCCTACAGCGGTAAAAGTAAAGGGGCTCAAATACTGGATACATTTGACAGATGTGCGAAAGGCGTATAATAGTGTACAGGAAGAGGTGGATGAGGAGGCACAGACAACAGCAAACAAAAATAATGAGAATGATGAGTGAACGTGAACAAGTGAATGGGGGATTGCAACTGACAGATAAAAACGTTAACGAAAGACATTATATTACAGGTTATCGATCGAGACAAAAGAATTAAAAAAAAAAAAAAAAAGTGTGTTCAAGTGTAAATAACAATGTGAAAAACGACCCTTGCGGAAAGCGACTGACCGGAGCGCCACAGCGTAAATAGCGTTTCCGCCATTGTACGAAGGAGCAAAGTGCGGCCCATTCCGACCCATCGGGCACGAGCACCACGCCACGGCGGAAGTGCAAAGTCCGCGATGGCGGAAATGACCCCAAAACGGCCCACACCGCCGCCGTACGGCGCCCTAGGTGCAATACCGCCACCCCTCTTAGCGGTCACCGCAGTGTGCGCCTACCGGAAAGTACGGTGCCCGGAAATATACGGAAACGGAAGTTAAAACATGGGCCCGGAACGGGAAACATCCCGGCGTACACCTATAAAAACACCAAAACCACACAACCACTAAAATCACTACCCTGAAACACACCCCAACCCGTCAACCACCCTAGCGAAACCAAGAAAAATGGGAAAAGTAGCGAAGAAAGCGTGCGACCGCAAGCGGCAGGTCCACTTCTCCCGTGAGGAACTCACCGTGCTAACAGAGACCCTCCAGGAGAATGCTGCCGTCGTCTTCTCCACGCAAATGACCAGGACGGCACTTGCAAACAAGAAGGCCATATGGGCTCTGGTGGCACAGCGGGTAAGTGCGGTGGGGACCGCACCCCGCACCCCACAGCAATGCCGCAAGCGATGGGACGACCTGCGGATACGCGTCCGCAGCATACTCTCTGCCAACCGCAACATTGCCACAGCCACCGGGGGAGGTCCTGAATCACCCATCAAGTTGACCCCCTGGGAAGAAATCTGTGCCTCCACCATCGGAATGGAGAGCATAGAGGGAGTCGGAGGGATGGAGAAAGGAGTGCAGACATCCGAAGATTCAGGTAGGTGGGCCAGATAAAACAATGCCAAATCCACACAGTCCATCCATGTGAAGTACCATGCGTCCACATAGTGCAACAGAAACACATGTCCAGGAGAACGTCCACACACATCGGCCTGAAAGCGCACGTCAAAACCCACAATAAATACATAAATAATTAAAAACCCCTAATACACGCACTACACGTGCAGCAGGCACACCCTAACTGCAGGCTGCCAAACAACTGCACCCTCACTCCACACACAAATCAAAGCACCTCCAAGACCCCGACCCAAATCACCCTCAGGTACCACCCCAATGCATGTGATACAATGCCATTCCAATTCCCACTGACCCATCAATAACCCTCGCCCTCCTTTACTCCACCACAGGGTCCGATCCAAACGACGAGCTACAGGACACCCCTACCAGCACACCTGCAAAGAGGGCCAAGACCAACGGCCAGAGACCCTCCACCTCAGCTGCACGCATCAAGACACGGCAGCAGCACAAATCAGGTGGCAGCACAGAGGAGGGAACATCAACAGGCACCCCAGCAGCCAGCATGGCCACAACACCACCACCACAGGTCCCCCCAATGGATGCCACAGAAGGCACTGCCTCTGGTGGCAGCAGCACCATAGGTGACACCCCATTGATGGCAGCATGCTCGGACACAGAAGACGGGGATGTCGAGGTCAGATCCATCCATGACCTGTCCCAATCCCCCTGTCTGTCCCATCCCGTACAACATGAGGATACCACGCAGGTGCAGCCACAAGACGACGACTGGCCATCCCCCACAAGCCCTGTGGCAAGGCAACATGAGGACAACAGCCCCTCTGTGACACCACCGCAAATGGCCATGGCCCAGCAGAGGCAACAGTCCCTCGACAAGTTAATCGTCCAACAGCAGCAAATGGCCACACTCCTCAAGGGCCATGCCGATGAATGTGGGGGCACCAAGGCAGACATAGAAACATCAACAGAGACACTTAGGGCAGAAATGGAGAGAGGTACAGAGACGCTAAGGGCACAAATTGAGAGTAGCACCGAGAGCCTGAGAGTCCAAATGGAGAGTAGCACCGAGAGCCTGAGGGGGGAACTGCATGCGACGTCCAAAGACGTATGTGCCGAACTTGCCGCAGTGCGCCGTGTGCTCACTGAGCTCTCGCAAACCCTTAGGGACATGCATGGACGTGAGCAGGCAGACACATCATCCGTTGCAAGTTCCGTCCAGGGCAGCCCCCAACGTAGATCTGGAAGGAACCTGCGCTCCACAGGCAGGGGTGCCCCTGATACCCGCAGAGGGGGCATGCAATAGCGACAGCCCACTGACAATGAGCATCTTTGGACACTGGTGTTCGGGGGGGAGGTAGGAGGGTGGAGGGGGTGTGTTGGGCTCACTTGGGTGGCGGGTCGATAGGGTGTTCAACATGATATCACATATGCCATAAAAAGTGCACGATCAACCAATGAGAAGTGTGGACATTGATCTTTGTGTACTAGGCCATCATAGGCGTACAGTCCATATTGTGCATGTCCCAGACACACGCAGTGCCACGAGTCCCGTGTCCATGTATCAGCCACCAGGCGTGAGTGCTAGAAGCATACATCAATGAGATGCTGACGAATGTCACGGCCCTCCGGTGCCTCGCAGACTCCATGAGGTGCTGCCACATCCCCACCCTCATCATGACCATCATCAGGTGCTTGCAGTTCTGCGTCAGGGGGCATGGGCACATTTCTACGTACGCACATGTTGTGGAGCATGACACATGCCATCACCATCTTTGCAACCTTCTCATGGCGGTACAGGAGTGCCCCGCCAGACCTGCTGAGGCAGCGGAAACGGGTCTTCAGTAGGCCGAATGCCTGTTCAATGACTACACGGGTACGTGAGTGGGCATGGTTGTAGTCCTCCTCATGCTGGTCCCGTGGGTTCCGGACTGGTGTGAGGAGCCATCTCTTCAGTGGATATCCAGCATCACCTGTATGTGGACGAGAAACGTATGATGTGGAATGCCATTGATACGTACGCACACCCCCCCCCCCCCTTCCTGGCAGGTCATTGACAATTCACATACCCCACATCATCATGCATGTAATGAGACTCACCGAGTAGCCAGGATCTGTTCCCTGCGTGTCGCTCCATGTAGCGTGGTATTGTAGAGTTCCTCAAGACCATAGAATCATGGGTTGATCCAGGGAATCGGGCACAACAATGTGTAATGATCCTGTTGGAGTCACACACCATCTGTACATTCAGGGAATGAAATTGTTTTCGGTTGCGGTACTGGGCCTCCATGGCATGTGGGACGACCAATTCAACATGGGTGCAGTCGATGGCACCAATGCAACCCGGTATGCCGGCAAGTGCATGGAATCCCACTTTTGCGTTGGTTATTTCCTGCTCCGAGCGTGGTAGAGAGATGTAGTCGTCTGCGTGCTTCAGGAGGGCATCGAGCACTTGCAATAGTGTCCGTGAGAACAGTGGCTGAGAAATGCCATGCAACTGTCCGACTGTGTGCTGGTAGGTGCCTGTGGCCAGGAAGTGGAGTACAGACACCACCTTCAGTAGGGGTGGGATGGCGGTTGGGCTATCTATCATGCTGACAAGGTCAGCCTGTGTCATGTCCACAATGGCGGCTATGGTGTCCCGGTCCAGACGGTAGAGGGTGTGGATCTGCTCATCAGTGAGGTTGAACGGATGTGCTCGGAGGCGTTGAATTGCGGGCTGCCTGCGTGGTGGTAGTGGCTGTGCTGGTGGGCCTTGCTGGCCCTGCCTTGGCCTCCTCCTCCTCCGTGCGGCTGGTTGTAGTTGGTGTTCGTCTACTTCTTGGAGTCGGAGCACTTGCAGTGCTATCAGGTCCCCCAGGGCCAACATCGCGAGTCCTGCCTGTAGCATTTCGGTGTGGTTGTGGGAGGAGACTGGCTGTGCAATTTATGTGTTTTCAGGCTGTATGGCCTCCACCTGTGGTGATTGATTCCACCTGTGCAAACTGCTCTCCCCTTTGGCCGAGCACGTCCCGCGCACAACGCTGCAATTCGGGGAATTGTATCTTGCTATTGCAATCATGTATTTGTACCCGATGGCCGTGTAAGATTGGTTGATATGTTCATTCTGCTGTGGTCCCATTGTTTCACATACTATCTGTGCAGTCGCGAACAGACTTGTGAGGGGTCAGTGGGACGTAGTACTCGAGTAACGGTGGGCCCTCATGCATCACTGTACCGAGTTGCAACGACGGGCGGGGCGTCCCATTCGTGGGTGAAGGCAGTTGCCATTTTCACACACAGCCGCACTCGATGGAATAATTAGTGATTTCATACGGCCACAGATGCCTTTTCGACGTGATGTTGCAAATGAGGAATTCGAAGGGCGGCGCTTTCGGTTTCCAGCTAGCGGCGAGGAGATGCCCACAGGTCTGACTGCAAATGTAACGTTCTATTGTTCTATGTCCTTGAGACAGGGCCCATGGCGAGGGAGCAATGATTGATATGAATAGTTTGGGATGCGCAATAGCTACGTGGGCGATGAGGCCGTCCGTTCCCAAATACATGTTACTTCACAACACTGGAATTACGGGCTGGGGCACTGTGGATTTAGCAGGCTGCATAACGCACAGACTCAATGGATGTTTCTAATGTTATGTGAGTAATTATTCAGGCATTTTGATCCCGGGATGAGGGAATGATGGATGGATGCATGGGCAGGTGATTTGATACAGAGTTTGCCATGTACAGGGCTTCTTGGGATCTATCCGCCTCCCCTACGCTATGTGATGCAGGGCTGCCATAGTGGGACCATCGTCCATCTGGCCTTGTTGAGCCCTCCCTGTCTTGAGGCGCCCTCAGACACTCGTTTGTGATGGTGTTTGCACCTCGATATAGATGGTTATGAGTCGCAAGTGGTTTTGGGGTGGTGATGTTCCTTTGGAGTGGGCTAGCATGCATATGGCTGTGGATTTCGTGTGATCATTGAAGTGAGTTGTTGGTATGTAGTTCTGATGGCCATTCTGTTCTTTTTCTTTTCTTTTGGTTGACAGGTATCTCCTCCCCTTTTGCCACTGCCATCTGTATGCCACTCCTGCAGATGGATTTTACTCCCGACACCTGCTGCTTCGTGTTAATCAGTGGAGCAGCATTACGATCTTATGGGACGATCGCCAATGGGCAACATGCCCTTACGCAGTACTGGTGGCTCGGAGCAACATTTCGGCCTTTCAGCTGGACTAGTGCCTCCCCATTGGGACGGCCCTGCGGTTCTGTGCGCTTCCATGTTGCCTTTTCGTACGTGAATGTGGCTCTGTGTACCATGGGGGAACAGGGCGACACACAGGTAGTGGCTGGTCATTTCTTGCGGAAGCAGCCCACAATGGTGATTAGTGTTTTGGAGTTCATGGCCTGATGGCTGTATGTGCTTGGTGATTTTGATGTGCATAAAATTTCTATTCTGATTTGGCCCGTGTAGCGTTTTTCTTTGCAAGTGATGTGGCATATGCCTATTTGGGGGGCGATGTATTGTGAGGAGATCTGCATTGGGTTCCAGCTTCGGGGTTTAGTTGCGTGGTACTGTGCTGTGCGCGTTTGCCTACGAAGCCCAGTGAGGTCAGGGATGGGGGCTGCCAATATGCCAGTTTGAATGTTGTCATGCTCAGGGGCGGGGGATTGGGTTTTGTGTAACAGATGCCGGTCAGCCAGGTGGACTGGTTGAATGATGTGGTTTTCGGAATATTGCTGGTCACAGGTGCCTGTGTTTGCGTGCGTTTCTTGGTGGGGGACTGTGGTCATGTCCATTGGGATGGCTTCTGTATTCGTGCCATCTGTGCCCTGCAGCTCCCATTGGCCCCTCTTGTGTTTCTTTTGTTCGTTGGCATGCATGGGTGACTTGTACATTTCAATGGTTGCATTGTGGCTTCATTGCACCTACGGGGAGTTGTACTTTGTGGGCAGGGAGCGGTGTACAGGCACTCAGTGGGGCCGTTTACGGTTGATTCGCGATGCCGTACTTCTCGCCATGGCGGAATGGTACATTCCGCCATGCCTGATGGCGTTAGGTACATGTCCGCTAGGGTCGGAATTGGCGTACCGTTGCACCATGGTGGTGTTTGCGGTTTGGCATGGCGCGCGCGCGCGTGCTTGGTGCAGTTAGCGTTGGCGTTCACTACGGTGTCGCTAATGGCTTCGTACTTTGCGGTGACGGGTCATAGTCGCACCGAGCGCTATTCGATGGCGGTATTGCATTTCCGCCATCGTTTTTCGATTTCCGCCAGGGTCGTAATGAGGGCCATTGTCTGCTCCCTTCTCTGTATATTTTCTACCTTCCCCCTCCCCTACCCAACCCATCTCCCTTCCATGACCTCCTGGCACAAACAGTGCCAACAAAAATGTTTACATGCATGCACTTAATGCACTTTTATATCTCAAACAGGAACTACCATGGCAACAAACGGACAGCCTGCAACGGATAGATTTGTTAGATATAGAGAAATTTTAGCTGAAAGATGTAGATATTCGTATGAGTGTGGATTGTCTGTATGAATTACATTATTTTTTACAATACGGTTTGGCCTGGTTACGTATTGGTTTATAGCGTTCATCTCTATCGAGATGAACAAGGGGGGAGGGAATAACGGGATTAATGTGACAAATGAAACAGCAATTGTAAATACTAAAGAAGGTGATTTTTTGGTATGGGACGGATCTAAATTTGTATGGGGGTATTATACGACACCACCTAATGTTGCTATCTCGCCAAATGAAAGATTGCAGGAAAAAATGCGAAACAGCACAACTTCCCCGCCAAAAGCATCTAATTACAATGCCCATAGTTTAAATGATCGTAACCCCTCTGTTATATCATGGTTATACAACACCCCCCCAGCGTGCCCACTCCCGCAACAGAAAACACACTTAGATAGCACGAAGAAAGAGAATGAAAAAATGACAGCAAGATATGAAGCCTTATATGATGACTGGGAAAAGGGGGGCGAAGGGGAGAAAGGGGGGCCCACACTGTTCCTCGCTCATGAAGCTGGGAAATATCTTAGAAATAACAGAAGTAAAAGGGAGGCGGGGAGGAGGAAATATGACGAATATTATGGGCTGGGATTGGACAAAATGGAAGACCCACGACACCCCCACCGGACAAATAAATGATATGCAGACATGAGTGCAACGGCTAAACAAACAACAAATGAGAGCTGTTATATCTGCTCCCTCATTCCCCATGCTTCATGTACACCCAAAGTATTGCTACCCAAAGAATTGCCTATTGTCGATGCCCAATGTCTCCTTCATCTCACGTTGTGCAGAATTAAGAACACCTTCCAGGCACATGAGGTAACTTTTAAAATGGTGCAGAATGAGAAGACATGTTATCCAAAGGCGGTAGGAGTGATTTGTTTGGAGGAACCATTTTTTATAATACAAGGGACACTGTTTTCAGAAAATAAGTGGAAAGATGTAGAGATAATGTGCAAAGCAGAAGCGCTGCGAGGTGTGGCACCAGAGAAACTGCAATGGATAGAAGAAACTTGCACACCAGTCTGGAAGGAGCACATCTCAAAATTGACTTGGGTGACGGCCATTGAGAAACCCTTCAAGCTACAGAAAGAAATAAACTATGAACTGTGTTTCAAGGGAGACGGGAAAAACATCATGGGGGTAAACAAAAATTGCAACAAGACCCTCACCATGCCAGACATGAGGAAGGGGACAGCGGCCCTCATGGACACTTATTGGGTATGTGGCAACCAGACATACCTGCACCTCCCACAATCCTGGGGTGGCAGCTGCTCATTGGCCACCCTACACTCCGCACTAATGGTGATACCGGAAAGCCACATTGATGGGAGCAAGAGAATGCGAGAAAGACCTCAGCAGAATGAGGCCCAGCCAACTGCAGAGTCACAAGTATATGTCCTGTCTTCCGGTAACAAGAAGGAGGTGCTGTCACGAAACAAACGATCATCGAACTACATATCAAAAGCATCATCAGAGCTGCTGGCACAGATCCCGGATAGATATCGATTATTCAGCTATGCAGAAACTTTCTTTGCCTCACTCATCCCTAGCGTCCAGGCACGAGCAAATGCAAAGTGGCTCCAAATCACACGCTGGGAGCTGATCCAGCTGGCGAATGACACTGAAGAAGGGTTTAACGTAATAAAGGTGGAACTGCGAGCACTGCGGCTGATGACCATGCAAAATAGGTGTGTCTTGGACCTGTTGACAGCAATGGACGGAGGTGTTTGCCGAAAAATTGGAAGTGCCTGCTGCACTTTCATACCTTCCGAAGACGCGGATAATGGTTCCTTGTCCCATGTGATCGAAGCAGTACATAACCTAGGAGAAAGAATGAAAATGGAAGGTGGAGAAGAAGAAAGCACATGGTTCGACAACATCTTCTCCTGGGTCCCATCGTGGTTGGGAATGACTGTTACATTTTTGATGCCGGCAGTAGTGTTCCTCCTTTTTATTTTTTGCATGTGCCAGGTGGGTCTTCGATGTTGTGCTAACGCAGTACCAAATGGTGCAATGATGATGGTGACAATGGGCAACGCCCGCGGTACAATACAAACCATGCAGGAAGTACAGGTACAAACAGGAGCAGATTACAAGTCAAGATTCCAGATGGTGCCCATATACCACGACAAGGATATAGTAGATAAGCTATGGCACACTACAATTAAAGAGCCCCGTATACTTGAATGGTATGAGGAGGTGTGGGTGGACTTAGAAGGAGACAGTGGTTGTATATATTTGACCTGCACCCCGAACAAATATGCTAGGAGAGGAGAAAGCCTGCGGGGAGTGTGCAGGGCATGGATGCCCATAAAAGGCACCCCTGCATGGGATGACGCTATAGCTGAAGAGGAAGAATGCAAGAGGTTGGAGGATTTAAAGTATTCGTTACTTAAGTAACGAAAGAGGGGAAATGTATGGGAGGATTGGTCCAAGAGACCCCCCTCCCCTGCATCCTCTCCCCCTTGTGAAGTCCATGGCTCGTCAGGGGTCCCCCTGCCACCAGGGCCCAGGTAGTGGGTGGGCCACTGGCTGAAGACATTGACCAAACATGCTGAATTTAGCTAGGCCCTGGAAACCATTTTGTGAAATAAAGATGGTTTGAGCCCTGTGCACCGCAGCGCGGCCCCCACCCTCGGAGAGTTTCACTTATCCCTGTGGCCACAGCTCTCTGGCAGATCCACTGAGAGCCCATTCCCACGAACAGACGGACATGAGCTAGTGTTAGATACCAACACTGTAACATTTCACCTTCCGCAGTGTATCGCTGTTTCCAGTATGACTCGGCCAGCAGGGCCGGGGTGGAAAAGAACTGTAAAATGGTCCCCGGACAAAAACAGAGTCCCCAAATACTAATGAGCAAACCACCTGTGATGAAACCTTTCTCTCCACGACCTTTCTGACTAAAAACCTGTAACCACCATGAAGATGGCAGAATGTGTGCTTATATGACATTCGGGATGAAGTACCCACATCCCCGTAGCTATGCGTAAATAGTAAAAGTGTCCTGGGGTTTTTTCATGTTGTATGTTTCGCCGAAGACTGCACCCCCAGGTCCCATGCCATAACTGAACTAATGCTGCTAGAGCAAAAAGGACGACAAATGCAACCCTATTGGGAGCTCATGCAAGGGGTGCACGAAAATGCACCATATGTATGTCCAAGCTCACTATGTGTCACTGCCGTCAGTCTTACTGGCGGGTTGCTCCTGCGTGCTCCACCAACCTTACTACTACCTAACTTACCGCACATGTATAGAAATGTTACAAAATGTTGTGGTTGTTAAATACTTAACGTATAGGTAACGTGTTTGAAACCGCCATGTGAAAGGCACTAACAATGTCAAAAACATAAGCTTTGAAAAGACTCGATGAGTATTGTATATTATGTGAATGATTATGTCTCTTCCACTTAAAACTGCAACACACGAGGAAATACCTTTGTGAGCACATGCAAGGCCATTCCCCCTTACTCCCAGTGAAGCCTGCCAGACGAAAAAGCAGAGGCCTGTGCTGCTCTGCTCCACCTCCCCCAATTCGGCTGGAGCCGCTTCAAACATTCACATTCCCCCCGCAGCACCCAAGGCCACAGCCTGCCACCTGAATTATTTACAACCCAGCAGTAAACCCCGGCCTTAAAACACAGATCCAAAGGCGCCCTTTCTTAGGCTCCACGACCCACCGGCTCACCCTAGGTTAATGGCCCCTGTAAAAGTAGGACACTCAATATTATGGCAACACTACAGGAACACATTCATAATGACTTCTAACGAGACATGATAACATGGACAGGCCGTCCCATGCCCTGAGACCCAACCTCCTGACTTATGATACCCGGTCAACAGGACGATGGTAACCATGTATTGATGTATCACCAAAAGACCCCACTCTAGGTGCATTCATCCTGTGTTGCATTAACCTGTAGAATAACCTATTGGAAGATTTACCGGAGAAGATAATATTGCAATGTTGAATGACTGCGGTGTGCGTGGCCTCAGGGCAGAAAGCCAGGAAAGATGTTTATCACTGACACTGGTCACGGCTGACACAACAACACCGTCCGGATGAGCCCAGCTGACCTGCCAGGCCCAGCCCAACCCACGAGGGTAACCAGTGACGTCCTCCAACCACAGCAAACCACATCGCAGCAACACCTATAGTTAGTCGTCACCACCCAATCCCCACAAACTCGTGCCCCCTATAGCATGAAGGTTCTTGTGACGCTTTTTGTAAATATATACGCCTGTCTTTGCTATTGTCAGACAGGGCGCTCTCGGAGTTTGCAGAGTCCTTTGCATGCCCTATTCTGATTGATAAACTCCCATTTAAGCTCACCCGCACTTTGTCCTAGCCTTTTTCCAA
This sequence comes from Ambystoma mexicanum, assembly GCF_040938575.1. Taxonomy (NCBI): domain Eukaryota; kingdom Metazoa; phylum Chordata; class Amphibia; order Caudata; family Ambystomatidae; genus Ambystoma; species Ambystoma mexicanum. The sequence goes on along the minus strand of NC_090928.1, from coordinate 467,095,053 downwards.
TCTTGGGAGAGTCCATTACTGTCTCTCATTGTGGGGAGGATCGTGCTATCTGGGGGATGCTCGCCCAAAATACACATACCCCACTCTCCCAAGCCCTATCGCGTGTGAAACTCCCTGCGTACCCCCGAAATACACGTACCCCACTCGCCCAAGGTCTATCGCGTGTGAAACTCACTGCGTACCCCTGAAATACACATACCCCGCTCTCGTCAGGACTATCGCATGTGAAACTTCCCACGCACCCCCAAAATACACATACCCTGCTCTCCCAAGGCCTATCGCGTGTGAAACTCCCCTCGTACCACCCAAATACACGTACCCCGCTCGCACAAGGCCTATTGCGTGTGAAACTCTCCACGTAACCCCAGAATACACGCAGGTACCCCATCCACCCTGGGCATGCCCCACAGGCAGCCCACACCAAAGGGGGTACTTTTTCTACGCAATTTACCTGGTGCGAGCGGGGTACGTGTATTTCGAGGGGAGGCGCGAGTATATGTTCACACGTTTTGGCTGCGTGAGTGGGGTACTCATAGTATTTTCACACGATTACAGTGTAGCAGCCCTGTAAGCTGGTCCAGCGTAAGCGCAGCCCTGTGTGTTGCATTGGGGATTTTAATGGCTTTTCCTTGCACAAGGGGCATTCCTGGGGACGTAACTGGTGCTACGGGATGTTCGCTGAACCAGCACTCAAAATGACTTGGAAATTCCATGAATACGCGGTGCGCCAGAATCCTGTTTAGCGCACACGGCTGGCACACGCTCCCTCTCAGCGCTGCTCGTGTGCGCTGTCTCTGTGCTGAAATCTATGAATTACCCCCAAGTGTCATATTAATAAGATATAAGATTCATACCAAAATGCACAATCTCAGCTGCACACTACTAAATGTGCAGTCACTCCCTGCTCATTGTTTTGATATTGCAGACATTATTACCACCTGTGAATTTAAACTATTTGCTATTGCCAAGGCATGGCTACAGGACTATTTGAAAACAGCCATTGACCTAGCAATTTCAGATGGGCTTTCTATACTGTATGACAATAGAGTCAAAGGTGGCGGTATCACCCTCATCCATAAATCTATACTTAAAATCTAGAGGGTAAATTGTCTGAGAATACCGGAATGTGAACTCATGTGTCATGATCTATACTACCTCTCTTCATTGTATACTTTTTTATACGTTATCCATCACTATCACTGGAGTTTACCTAGAATTTTCTAGAGCTAATCTTATCCCTTATTTCCAAGGCAGTACAACTAATAATTAAGGGAGATTTTAATCTTGGATTTAATAACCTTTGTTACACAAAAGCATCTGATTGGTGGTCCATTCTGGATTCTCTTGGCTTTTTCCAAATTGTAACTCACAATAGGGAATGTACACTAGACTGGGTAGTTATGCAAAACCTGCCAACAGTTTACTACCCAAAGCCCCCTTTGCTGGTCAGACCATCACTTGATCAGTTCTAATTTAGCTCTTGACCACGTGCCAATACCTCAATCCGTAAAGGAAATATTTTATTGGAATCATCATTTTCTAACTAAGGAAAATCTGACCATTGCTTTTGAGAACAGCATAGATACGATTGATCTTGTGCAGCCATTGGACCAACTAGAGAGACATTATTTTTCAACAGTATGATAAACACAGAAGTACCACTTTAAAGAAAACCAACAGAATTGATGGTAAGAAAAATAAATGGTACAATCCATACCGTAGATCTATGAAAAGTAAAATGTGAGCTCTCAAGCGGAGCTGGAGGAAAGATTCTTCCAAGCCAAAAAATCGGGCATTAAAAGCTAAATAATATAAATATGAAAATGCTGTCTTTGAGGCTAAATGTAAGTTCGATGAACGCCAAATTGACATACAGAGAATTTGCCCAAAAAACTATTTCAGGTATTATGACAGCTAGGCAATCTCAAGAATCTGTACAAAACCTCCACCTGCCTCCACCGAATGGTGCGAGGCCATGACCTTCTGTACCAGAATATCTAATATCAGAAGTGATATAGTCAAGAAAATAAAAAACAGCTGCATCCAGCCATGGCTAACTTCTACAACAAAAAGAGCAGCTAAGAGCTCAATCCCCACTTTCAACTTCAAATCAATAACCACAGAGCAAGTGTCCAGCATTATTTCATCCATGAATTTGACTACATTCAAGGCCAGGAGATCCATGCTCTTCAATTATAACTAAACTTTGGTGCCCCCTTGTTATACTGTGCTTTACACACTTTATAAACAGGTCTTTGTCATAAGGATACATACCAAAGGAAATTAAAAAAACACCTGGATTACACCATTGTTAAAGAAAAAATCACTGGACCAACTAGACACTGGAAATAATCAGCCGATTTCTAACTGTCTCACCCTTTTAAAAATACTCAGCACGGTGTCCACAATTCAATTACAGGTGCATTTAGAAAACAATTCCTTGCTAGGCTACCTGGACATTCAATCTGGCATTCGGTCAGGCCAAAACACCAACACAGCTTTAATATATGTGAAGGATCAGCTTATAAATATTACAGATCTGGGATCACCTGCCTTGCTCGTGCTGCCTAACTTATTGGTGAGTTTTGACACGTTGGGCCAATCTATCTTTTTGTTCAGGCTAAAGAAAATACCTAACATCTACAACAATGTCTCTTCTCATGGTTTTCCTCTTTCGTGACCGATTGCCTGGTTCGAGGTAGCATCAATCAATTTGAGTCTAAGATATATTATTTTGATATTGGGGTACAACAAGTGACATGCTTATACCCCTTGAAATGTAATGTTTATCTAAAACCCTTTAACGACTGGCTCGAGGACACAATACCATTTTCACAACTACGCCAATACTATATCTTCTAACACTGACCAGGTCTACTCAGAAATAAATAATATGCTTTAATAGCATTCAATATTGAATGGATTAAAATTGTCTCAGTCTTAATAAATGCTAAATGGAATGTCTTAACAACAGCCTAATTGCTAAGTCAAAACAATCAGATGAGCAGTTCTGTTCAGAAAAAGCTAATATGACATTTCTAGCATTAGTGAAAATCTAGGGCTCCATCTCGATTCATAGGTCTCTATGGACCAACACGGAAATGATTAGTTAGTGTGACTAACTACTATGTAATGATCCTTAGGCTGATCAGCCCTTCATATCAGAATTTCATGCTGGTATTACCCACAACATTATCAGTTCACGCCTCCATTAAGGCAACTCAATACTGCTCCCTATCCCTAAACATGTTTTGAATAAAATGCAGATGATTCAATAGACTGCTGTCCATGCAGTTCTTGGGCTGCCTTCAAAAACGCATATCTCCCCCATTTTGAAGAAGCTCCACTGGCTGCCCTTTGCAGCCACAATTCAGTTAAAACCATTGACTCTGATCTTTAAAGCCCTACAGAAACCTGGTCCCAAATATGGATCCAGAAAATTGCAATGCTACTCCCTGTCACAAGTACTTCAATCATCTCACACCTCACTCGTGTCTGAGTGACACGTCAGGTAGTCAACAGCGCTGGCAATGTCTTTCCAAGTGTTAGCCACTAAGCTCTGGAATGTTTTGCCCTTGGATCTGTGATATTTAAACAACCTACTGATCTTCATGAATTGATTGTAAACCTTTTTGTTTATGAAATTATTTTTTCTCCACTTTGTAGGTGTCTTTCAATGGTTCTGTGCTGTGATGCCTCAGCTGCAGGCGCTACATAAATATGCATATCATAGCACGATTTTAAACAAGGAGAAAAATAAGACAACCCAATGAGGTGCTGACTTACTGTGCAACTGTAAATGAAGATCATTCTGATTTGCCTGCAGTACTTGGATTATGGGGGTGATTGTGACTGTCCTTTTTTGTTTGCAAATAAATGGTTCATGGTTTTGGTGCTGCTAGTGGGGCTAACTCTCTAAATATTCTTCTTACTCCAGTTCAGGATAGGGATGAGTGTGACTGTTTGTGTGACACCTGAACAACCCCCATTTTGGGTAGTTCAAGTCATTGAACCTTCAGAACTCCAAATGAGTTTTGTTTGTGAAATTGATTTCACCAAGGGGTTAAGAAATGTGACCCACCCCTTGCTTCAGAATGGGTAACACAGAGGAGGTATATGTGGGATACCCCAGGGCACTGCACAGTAGCCCACATGCTTAGCATTAGACTATGACAAGGAAGCTACATCTTCCACAATCCCTCACTCAAGTGTAGAGTTATTGGAGGATGCAGGAGATTTTTGGTAGAAGTCTAGAGAGTCACCACAGGTGGTTGGGAAAAATCAAAAGGAGGAGATTGTAGAATTTATGTGGGACTCCTGTGAGGTAATTGAGTAGTTTAGGAAAGGTCAGGAGGAGGCGAGAGATTTGTTGGAGGGGGCCAAGACGTATTAGAAGAGGCTGGGATAGATTGGAAGGAGCTGGTTGAGATTTTTTGGCAGTGGCTTGAGAGTTATTGGAGGAGACTGGGAAAGATAAGTAGAATGAGGGTGAACCTGTATTGGCACAGGAGAGGATGTAGAATTATTGAAGAAGATCAAAGAGAAGGAGTCCGGGTTAGAAAGGACTAAGGGGAACAATATCAGGAGGTGAAAGGAAGTGAAAGCAAGGAGGAAAACAGGTGCTATAGAGAGAGGAAAGGACGGAACCAGGATGGGTGCACCCACAAATTATCAGACCCCGATCCGAAGGGGTGGAGCCCATGGCAGGTGGAGGAATAAGGACATGGTGTGCTGGCAAACAGACTAGGCCTGTTCTAGAAAAATATCTAGACAAGTTGAGATTTTCACAGAAAAAGAGACTCCACCTCAACCCCCACCTGAAGAGTCCCAAGACCCCCGCCCACACACATTGGATCTCTTTAAGAACATTGTGGAGGGCACCGGGTGCAAAACAACCATATTGGCTAGAGTGCCACCTGAATAACAGACTAAGTACATTGTCAAAACCTTGGAGAATTAGGTTGCAACATGAAGATGGCCCTATGCTGCAAATTTGGACCCTCAGGTTTGACATATTGTCATAAGAGTTAAGCCTTTTCTAATTTTTGGGGACTTACAATAAATGTACTTAAATGCTTAGTACCAAAATGCACACATTTTTATTACCCAATACTTACCACATTCTCAAGGCGCACATTTCTTGATCCAAGCACAACGCTGACATATTTTGGTAACGATGTGAACTTAATGTATACAGTGACATCTACAAGTAATTAATGTCAACACGTAAAACTATAAGAATATACAATGATGAATCTTCTTACAGCTGCAGCTGTAACACAAGATAATTCTAGTTTGCCTACAGCAGTTTGATTATGTTTTTGTTTGAGAATGTATTTTTGCGCAAATAAATGGATCATGACTTTAGCATTGCTATTGGCTACATAAAGATGTTGCCTTACTCATGTACAGGGTATGGATGGGTGAGTGTGCTGGTTTGTGCAAAACCTGAACCACCCACTTTATTTTGTGTTTCAAGCCCCATGAGCCTTTAGATCTTCTTTGTTTATCAGTAAACCTCGTGGTTTCCAAATTGGGGCCTTGATTTGGAGGCGTGACAATGTCTCCTGCTTGACCTCGGGTGGTAGCAGTGCAGTGGCCCTAGTGGCCAAAATCTCCTGTATGCAGTATGGCAGCCCAAGAAAAGGTATAACAGGGATCCCTCCAGTCACTGCACGGCTGCCCACTTCCTTATCATGGAACTGTCAGGAGGAGACTACATCTCTCATAATCCTTCTCTTTCCCTAACATCCTACCCAAGCCACAGGTATGGAGACTAAACTCTCTGTTTATCAGGACTCTTGGAAAGAGCTAATTAGAGGATTTCAAGGCAAAACCATGAGCGATCTGGAAATTAGCACTGGGACTTGTAAATCCAATCTAGCACCCTGTAAAAAAAGAGATGGTTCAGAAGCGATGAGACTATTCATCTCTTGTTCTATGAATCAACCAGACTCTGAAGAATTTCCTTTGCTAGCTGGGCACAGAAGATTTGAAGGACTGAGATGAGGTGAACCAATGGACCCTGTTCACTGCCAAGAAGATGCCACAAACATTCAGAGGAGTTTCCTCAGTCAAATTAATACATGGCTGGGGAACGATCCCAAGAGGTTTTGGACATCCTTCTAGAGTCGTGAGTAGGGGAAAAGGCCACGCAGTCTGTATCCCATGAGATAAGGAAAGCGATTTGCAGTCACCTGGAAGTAATCCATGAACTAGCTCTGCAGTTCAGCATATCCTGAAGAGGGCAAAAGACAAGCAGAAGAAACAGTATGACTAGGAAGCAACCCTTCGTTCATTCCATGTTGACAACCACATTTTCATATTGAAGCTAATCTAAGACAATAAGCTTCTAGCCAAATGGTTTATGCATGTATAGTGTGGTGAAAAGTCTTAGCCACTTGAATTACTGAGTCCAACAAGATGACCAGTGATGGAAGACAAAGAATCATCTAATGTGAACTGGTTAAAGCACTATAAGAAGTCTGAGGAAACCACCAGGATGACTCATTAAATAGTCTTGGAGAATGGGGAGAAGAGTTCATGACTTGCTAAACCCATTCCACCTGATATACCTCTGGACAATATTAGAAAATTGCACATCTTCTTATACCAGTACTTTGATGTTTTTACAGATACCCTCGGAGGGCCAAAATATTCCTACAACACATTCAGAGTCTGCCAGGCAAGTCTGTTCACCTAAGGCCATACAGTCTCTCAAAAGCCAGAAAATAGGTATACAAAGTTGACATCCAATATCGGAAGGAAATTGTACCCTCTACCAAAAATTGTGCATAACCAATTTTTATCATGCCTAAGCCAGATCATACCTAGTGATTCTGTATATACTTCACGAAGTTCAACACACGCTTATGATTTGATGGCTATTTTATACTTTGCATCAATTACATAAATTAAGAGTTTCAGGACTGTCATATGTCTTGTGGTTTGACCACACAAAGGAATATTGGATATTCCCACTGGCTCTGAAAGATAAGGAGAAGACAGCTGTTATCAACCCAACAGGAACCTTCTAGTACGCAGCCCTACTTTCAAGTGTTTACTGGAATGTGCCATGATGATACACAGTAGCAGCTAGAGGTAACATCTACGATACCTGCATTTGGTAGCTAAGAGCATCAGGAATGCTAGCCTCATTTAAAATCTGCGGATGTGCCATCTAGCAATACCATAGGTTAAATACAAAGTGTTTCTAGTGGGAAAGAGTGTTGCAGGTATGTGGAAATGTCAAAAACACCCATAATATACTGATTCCTAAGTTGGAGAAAGAATGTCAAGAATTAACATTGGTCTATACTGAAACTTTCATCAACAGAAGGAACTCGACACACTGCTACATACACTGCTATGAGATATGCTTCAATGACAAACACTCTTAATATGCGTGCTCTTATAAAACACATTCCTACAAAGGAAGACTATATTATATGCCATCTGGGGAAAACCCCTGCCTCTGGAAAATTAGGACAAGGTACTTGAAATCTGGAATAGAACCCTGTTAATACAGAGATGCTACAGAAGCACCCAAGTCATTTCTCTTGGCTGCTGCAGATGTTTCCTGATCTGTTAGGTTCAGCTAACTTTTATCCATATTTGCATCAATATCAGGAGGTAAAAGGAAGTGAAAGTAAGGAGGAAAACACAGGTAGTATAGTGAGAGCAACAAATGAAACCATGATGGGTCCTACCAGGTGAAATATCACACCCCGATGTGAAGGGGTGGTGCCCACGGCATGTGGAGGAACAAGCACATGGTGTGCCAGCGAGGAGGGTAGGCCTGTTCTATAGAAGTATCCAGACAGGTTGTGATTTTCACAAGAAAAGGGACTCCAACTCAGACCTGCCTAAACTCTGGGTTTTTCCCAGAGCCCTCACGATTTCATGCTCTTCTCTCGTTGTCTGGGGAAGAGCATGAAAGCTCTGGAATTGTCAGGGCTGCACCTGCAGTAAAATGCAGTGGCTGTCTTTCATCAGCAGGGATCAAAGGATACTTGTTAGACTGAATGCTTGATCTGAAGGTAATTGAGACCTCTACCAGCCATTAGGTCTGGAAATTGTTGTCATGAATAAACCAGAACATACCAAATGATTTTGCATATACTTTATGAAGTACACTAAACTCTTATGATTTGATGGCTATTTCACACCTTGCATAAATGACGCACTTGAACGGTTGGTACCTGCTATATGTATATCTAGCTTTGAACTCACAAAGTAATATTGTCAGGTCCTGGTGGTTCTGGAAGATAATGTGAAGACAGCCTTTATCAACCCAATGGACATTTTCTAGTTCACATTCCTACTTTCTAGCTTTTGCTGGACCATACCTTGATGATATAGTATTTATTTAATTTGGATTTATTTTTGCATTTATTTCAGTGCATAAAGCCCAGAGGCATCTAGGCGCTAGATGCAGGAAGTGCTCAGTACATTAGAGAAGCGAAGAGTATTCAAATTGCTTACAGACAGAATAGATGAGTGTATACAAACTAGCGAAGCCTCACCTCATGGTGCAGGGGACTACATCAACGGCACATGTACAAATAAGCAATATGCAACATAATATAGATCAAGTGTACAGGTACAAATAGGTAAGATAGGACATAATATGGATGCACAGAATGGGAAATCCTCACCTCACGGTGCGGGGGCTACATCATGTGCACAGGTACAAATAGGTAAGATGCAACACAATATGGATGCACAGATTGGGAAGGCCTCACATCATGGTGTGGGGAGCTACATCAAGTGTACAGGTACACATAGGTAGGATACAGCATAATATGGGACTAAGCAAGTGCTGAGATGTCAAGAATAGTAATACACAGAAGCAGCTGGAGGGAAAATCTGCAACACCTGTATTTGGTAGGTTAGAGCCTATGGATATCTGACCTCACATCTAATTTATTAAACTTCCATTGAGTCATGATCCAGGTGAAAAACAAAATGTTTCATGTGGGAAAGAGCATTGGACAGTGACATTGTGGGCATGTCAAAAGCATCCAGGTCATACCGACTCCTAAAATGAAGCAGGAATGTCAAGAATGACCATTGGTTTATACTGAAACTGTCAACAATAGAAGGACTTCTAGCCATTCAGTTGAAGGGGTCAAAGGACACCAATATCCAAAGCACAGATAAGTATACATCCAAACAATTTCCTACCGTTAATCATGTCCTAGTTTCAATGGCCATTTATCCTTCAAACCAATGCCTCTAGAATTTTGCTTGCATCTGTCCTATTGCCAGTTAGGAATTGAGGGTAGCCACCAGTGACTTTCATTTGGCCAGGGAGCACAACTATGCTACCATGTAACTGGTGTGCTTAGCAATTAGATGGGCAATAGAAGCCATTATTTATGAGCTCTTTGGCCAAAGATTCACACTGGCCACTCCTTCACCCAGCTCTCCAGGAACAAAGCCTCTAATCAAAGAGGTAGGAGGTGGGGTTTAGCCCGCCAACCCTTTTCTTAATTGGTAATTCATAATATGGCCAATTTAAAGACCAGCATGGATTATCTAAATCAGTTTCCTGTGATGTCTACAGAACATCCTTCTGAAGAGGGAGAGATATGTGACAAGGCCCCCTGCTTGGCATTGGTTGCTGGCAGTGTGGTGGCCCTAAGGGCTGGGACCCCACTGTGCTCCAGCAAGGCATATGAGTGATCCTCTGATGAATCATACTTGGACAATTTGGTTAGCAGAGGACTGTACACCACATACACTCTTACAACGCATGGTCTTACAACACACCACTTTCGGTAATACATGGTGCTGCAACACACACTGCTATGACACACACAGGGTAATTCATAGAATTCAGCGCACAAGTAGCGCACGCGGCTGGCGCACAGCGTGCGCGTGCGATAGTCTGCGCCAGCCGCGTGCGCCAAAACCGAATCCGGCGCACAGCGTATTCATGGATTTTAGCTTCCCCAGGCAGCCGTGGCGCACAGTGGCGCAGTGACTCGCTGCAGCGCCAGTTACGCCCCCAGGAACGCCCCTTGCGCTGGGAAATCTCATAAAAATCACAAACCAGCGCAAGGGGCTGCGCTAACCCTGGACCATCACGGCAAGCGGCCCATGCGATTTTCAAGGGTGCGCGGGAAGTTTCACACGTCAAATCCCAGGCTACGTCCATTTCAGGGGTGCGCGGGAAGTTTCACACGCAAAAAGCTAGGCTACGGGAATTGCAGGGGTGCGCGGGAAGTCCCACACGCGAAAAGCCAGGGTACGTCCATTACAGGGGTGCGCGGGAAGTTTCACACGCGAAAAGCTAGGCTACGGGAATTCCAGGGGTGCGCGGGAAGTCCCACACGCGAAAAGCCAGGGTACGTCCATTACAGGGGTGCGCGTGAAGTTTCACACGCGAAAAGCTAGGCTACGGGAATTGCAGGGGTGCGCGGGAAGTCCCACACGCGAAAAGCCAGGGTACGTCCATTACAGGGGTTCGCCGGAAGTTTCACACGCGAAAAGCTAGGCTACGGGAATTCCAGGGGTGCGCGGGAAGTCCCACACGCGAAAAGCCAGGGTACGTCCATTACAGGGGTGCGCGGGGAAGTTTCACACGCGAAATCCCAGGCTACTTCCATTTCAGGGGTGCGCGGGAACGTTTCACACGCGAAATCCCAGGCTACGTCCATTTCAGGGGTGCGCGGGAAGTTTCACACGCGAAAAGCTAGGCTACGGGAATTCCAGGGGTGCGCGGGAAGTCCCACACGCGAAAAGCCAGGGTATGTCCATTACAGGGGTGCGTGTGAAGTTTCACACGCGAAAAGCTAGGCTACGGGAATTGCAGGGGTGCGCGGGAAGTCCCACACGCGAAAAGCCAGGGTACGTCCATTACAGGGGTGCGCGGGAAGTTTCACACGCGAAAAGCTAGGCTACGGGAATACCAGGGGTGCGCGGGACGTCCCACACGCGAAAAGCCAGGGTACGTCCATTACAGGGGTTCGCGGGAAGTTTCACACGCGAAAAGCCAGGGTACGTCCATTACAGGGGTGCGCGGGGAAGTTTCACACGCGAAATCCCAGGCTACTTCCATTTCAGGGGTGCGCGGGAACGTTTCACACGCGAAATCCCAGGCTACGTTTCAGGGGGGCGTGGATAGTTGAACACGCTACTCCGATCGTTGGGTCTTCACAGGTCTTCCCTGTACAGCCTCCACGTCCCCTGCATGCAGTCCACACCACAGGGGATTACCCTGCACACCTGCTCATGACTCCCACCCCCCAGCAGTCATGGGGCACCCTCCACCAGGCCCCCACCCATGTCTCCCACCACCCCCACCCCCCAGCAGTCATGGGGCACCCTCCACCAGGCCCCCACCCATGTCCCACTCATGCCTCCCACCACCCCCACCCCCCAGCACTGTGGGGCACCTGCCAGCAGGCCCCCACTTATGTCCCACTCATGCCTCCCACCACACCCCCCCCCAGCACTGTGGGGCACCTGCCAGCAGGCCCCCACTTATGTCCCACTCATGCCTCCCACCACACCCACCCCCCAGCACTGTGGGGCACCTGCCAGCAGGCCCCCACTTATGTCCCACTCATGTCTCCCACCAACCCCACCCCCCAGCAGTCATGGGGCACCCTCCACCAGGCCCCCACCCATGTCCCACTCATGCCTCCCACCACCCCCACCCCCCAGCACTGTGGGGCACCTGCCAGCAGGCCCCCACTTATGTCCCACTCATGTCTCCCACCACACCCACCCCCCAGCACTGTGGGGCACCTGCCAGCAGGCCCCCACTTATGTCCCACTCATGCCTCCCACCACCCCCACCCCCCAGCACTGTGGGGCACCTGCCAGCAGGCCCCCACTTATGTCCCACTCATGCCTCCCACCACACCCACCCCCCAGGACTGTGGGGCACCTGCCAGCAGGCCCCCACTTATGTCCCACTCATGCCTCCCACCACACCCACCCCCCAGCACTGTGGGGCACCTGCCAGCAGGCCCCCACTTATGTCCCACTCATGCCTCCCACCACACCCACCCCCCAGCACTGTGGGGCACCTGCCAGCAGGCCCCCACTTATGTCCCACTCATGCCTCCCACCACACCCACCACCCAACACTGTGGGGCACCTGCCAGCAGGCCCCCACTTATGTCCCACTCATGTCTCCCACCAACCCCACCCCCCAGCAGTCATGGGGCACCCTCCACCAGGCCCCCACCCATGTCCCACTCATGCCTCCCACCACCCCCACCCCCCAGCACTGTGGGGCACCTGCCAGCAGGCCCCCACTTATGTCCCAGTCATGTCTCCCACCAACCCCACCCCCCAGCAGTCATGGGGCACCCTCCACCAGGCCCACACAGATGTTCCCCTGCCAATAGGAAATCACAATACAGATCCCAGGATCCCATGGGCAACCACATCCCACCCCATGTCACCCCAGTCCATACACACATGCAAGGTACACATCCATTCAAAAATCAAATACCCATTACATGATACATAACCAATGAGCAGTATGCGCATGAGTCCAAGTCCGTCAGACTCACACAATGGCAACACATGACTGTGAAAACCCAGATTGTGACAGTCAACAAACCAATGAGAGAAGTCCACACAATAGAATCAAAAGAACAATGTATTAAAATGTAAGAAGGAAAAAAAAAAGAAACACCTAAATGAATACACAAAGTAACAGGTAAAAAACAAAAAAAATCTAATGAAAGGTGAAATCCAAAAGAACGGGTGCAAAGTCAATCAAAATGGAAATCAAAAACAAACACATTGCCCCATGGTCCAAATAATAAAATCGAAAATATCCACAAACTATGTACAAAGATGATTGTCCGGGTCCAATATCCCTAAAAACCATAAAATGAAACCTACCCAAAACCTAAATAATGCTAACTATATACAAAAAACGTGGGCCATTGTCCAATCAACCCAAATAATAAATAAAAATAAAGGAAACCTACTATCTACATAACTATATACAAAGGCGGCGGGCCAGTCCTGGGGCTCACTGAGAGATGTTATGGGCCAGGGCATCATCGAACTCCCTTTCTATCTCCCCGAGGCGTTCATCCTCAATGGCCCCGAGGGCCCGCAGGGCTGACGCAGTGTCCACCTCCAAGCCCCTGCGGATCTCCTCGAGGCACTCGGCACGCCTCAGGGCCCTCTGCATGGAGTCCACCGCCCTGACCATAGCGAGCCACCCCTCTTCTGCCCGCCGCCTCTCCGCATCTATTGCGTGGCCTAACCGCTGCCACACGGAAGACACATTCTGTCCAGGGTCCTCCTGTCCTCCAGCCGATGGCTGCCCCTCCGATGTTGATGGCCCCGAGCCATGACGCCTCCCACGTCGCTGCCGCTGCCTCTGCAGCCACTGCCTCTGCCAGCACGACGGCATCCAGGCTGATGGTATCCACCGACGCCGTCATGCACGTGCCCTGCCTGATGATGCCGGCACATCCTCCACCTGCAGGGGTCCAGTTGCCATGGTGTCCACACCAGCTGGACCACCGACTCCCGACTGTGGCAGGGATGGGATCCCCACTGAGCGGGCTGCATTGGTCGGGGCAGGTCCACAGGGGGCCCTGGTGTCAACTGGGCCGGAAGACGGCAAGGAGAACGACCGGCGCATACTTTCCACAGAGGAGGAGATGCCCGACACATTGGCCATCACCTGCAGAAAACCCGCGCCAATGGCAGATCCCAACTGGGCCACGTCGGCACGGTGCTCTTCGTGATGATGTGCGTGCTCCTCCCGGGAAGCACGCACGTCATCACGAATGACCCCTGTGCGCAACGGGACCCCAATCAGGACCTTTTCCATGCGCCCACGGGTCCCCTCGTCCGCAGGTGGAGGGGAGTCAGATGACATAGACACCCCCTCCACCTGCGGACGGGCCTGGGACGGGGCATCCATGCTGGTGCATGGTGGTGCACTCACAGGGTCAGGGACAGCGACATGCACAGGCACCTCCACGGCGACCTGTGCTGCCTCCTGCCCCTGGCCCTGGACTGCACCACTTGCACCAGCAGGGATGCCCCCACCAGGCCTCAGGTGTGCCTCAGTCTCGGCCGCCTCCTCCTCTGTAGAAACCACCAACCTGGATGGCTCCTTGCCCTCTTCCGCTGTAGCTGGCCCCTGTGGGGGCTCACCCACCCCTTCCGCCGCAGCCGTGGGGGCATCCCCGCTGTCTACCTCCACAGCGCCGTCTCCGCCCTCTCCATCACTAGCCGCTGCATAGAGGGAGACATAGAACACAAGCATCAGGGCACTGTACAATGGTCCCCTACACAGGAAGCAATATCAGATGACTGGCAATGGTAAAGTACACTTCTATCATGTCCCTCCACAACACATGGGTCAGGCAATACACACACGCAACACCCATGGTCCATGGCATGCACATCAACATACATGTCCACTGCACTCTTCTAAAGTACGATGTCATGGAACTCACATGCATCATTGGTCATGCAAATCACACGCACACACTTCACCTCTGTCACATCCATGTGGCCTCGTACATCACAAACACAGTGGATACAAGGATGATTAGGCAGCATCAGTGAATCTGTACAGTGTCACAGACATGTGTCATGCATCCATGCCATTCAAAAGTCACAGACATGCAGGTCAAGCACACCGACCTCGACACCATACATGTACCTGGCATCAGCATCCATCCCTCACCCACACCCATGTCCACGAACATACACTTGCATGCTCACATGTGTCCAATCTGCATAGGCCTCCTCAGGTTGCATAGCAACACATACAACAACCATGTGATCCACAAATTACTGGTCGCACATGCATCGCCATGACAACACTGCACACATACATGCCTACAAGGCCCATTCCACACATACAGCATCACACAACCAGCACACTGCAACATGCACTGTCTCACACAGCAATGCCTGCACACTTACCGCTCAACTCCAGACGGGTCTCCCTCTCAAGGACCTGGGAGTGGAGCGCTGGGTGTATGCGTGCCAGTACCCTCATTTGGATCGAACTCATGTGGCCCCGGCCCCCCTCCACGAGGCGCCGGGCCTTTGAGAGGGTCCTGGACCTGCAGTCCTCCCAACGCTTCCTGACATGTCGGTTGTCGCGGACTGCCACCCCCTCCGCGTTGATGGCAGTCACGATGTCGTCCCAGATCCGAGTCCGTCCTTCATAGTTGGCGCGGCTACTTCCGAAGAGGGCATCATACTGCCCCAGGACTCGCTCCACCAGGACCCCAACCTCGGTGACACTGAAGCTGGGGCCCCTCTGCCTCTCTGGCTGGGGGTTGCCAGTGGTGCCAGATGTTTCAGTGCCCGACATGGCAACCCCAGAGGCAGGAGTGGGTGGGCAACTTGGTCCTGGGGCTGGGCTGTGGAGTGGTGTTCTTCCAGTCGGGAGTCTTCAGTTCCAGCAGGGGTTGACACAGCAACTGTACGCCTGCAGATGGCTGATGTGCAGGCACCAAATGGCAGGGCACGGTGGCAGCAGGCAGGCAGGCAGGCAGCAGCAGATGGCACGTGGGAGGCTGCTCGGGGCACTGGGGGGCAGTAACTCGGCCTTCTGGGCAGGAGCGTGGTCTTCCGTGTGTGAACGCGTGGCCAGCTTGATACGGAGTGAATTGGCACGTGAAAATCATGCACGTCTGCGTGGAATCCGAGGAAAGGCCCTCAGCGCGTAAGCACGTCAGCACGCGTACGCGATTTCATTGGTCCAAAGGGCCAGGCGCGTAAGCGCGCCTATGACGCACGGGTGTTTCCCAACCCACGTGAAAAAAATACACGTGCCGCGCGAGCGCGTCAGCACGCGTACCCGATTTCATTGGTCCAAAGGGCCAGGCGCGTAAGCGTGCCTATGACGCACGGGTGTTTCCCAACCCGCGTGATTGGTCCAAAGGGCCAGGCGCGTAAGCGCGTCTATAACGCACGGCCGTTTCCCAACCCGCATGAAAGAAACACAAGCCAGTGTCAATGCGTGTGATTGGAGGCTGGCCCTTCAGCGCCTACACGCGGAAGTGACGCAGGACCTGTGGGCCTGCATAAAAGGTACATGTAGAACGCCATTTCCTTGTACGTGCTTTTCGTGGAGAGCGAGTTGGTGTATTCTGTACTTCTTGTCAGTTGACACGCGATTTACTTCACAGCGTTCAAAGGTCGTACTCCCTGTTACCTCTGACAGCTTTTTCTCTTTTGCTCTTTTTCCTGGGCCTGTTTCCTCACACAGCGTTTCCTTCTACTGTTGTCCTGTCTCCTCAGACAGCGTCCCATTCTTCTTTTGGCGGGGGTGTTGCCAACGCGCACACTCGCGTCTTTTTGACGCATTTCTCCCTGGCAGACGGTGAGTTGCGCACGCATCTATCATCTGTGCTTGCCCCGTGTGTCACGTACCTCTTCAGAGGTCAATCTAGGCTGCGTGTGACACGCATACGTTCATTCTTGTGTTACTGGATGCCACAGCGTAGTGCAGGGTTTTTTATACGCACACGTGGTCTAGGAGGGGTATCGTGCACGTTCCTTAACTTTTTTGGGGTGCCTGTGGGTTGCGTGACCCGTCATCTTTCCCCAGAGGTGTCATATAGCCTTGCCACTGCACTAGGGTACGAATACCATCTGGTACCCAACCCCTTTGACACCCAATTGCCCAGGACAATTGTGCACACCCACTCCCATACGCACAATAACATCAGTGCCATGGTTGGGAGGCGTGCAAGCCGTAAGGGTGGCAAAGGTGGCCGAGCCACACGTGGTGGCCGTGGAGGATCCACTAGGGGACGTGGTTGTGACTTGCAGGGTGCCCCTGTCCCCCCCAGTCTGGAGGACCAGTCAGGGACACCCATGCCCCCCCCTCCCCCCCCCCCAGGTTGAGGGTCATGTGGCTGATACCAACCCTGATCAGCCCTTGTTGGACCAGCCCATTGTGGCACCAGACCTGTCCGAGGGTGACTCCATCGCTGACATCCAGGTCAGCAGGTCCACTGCACGTGCACCGGTGCACATTGGTGTCATCAGGACACGCGCATCTATGCCAGATAGGTCATCTGCTGCCCCCCGTGGGCAGGGTGTGGCTCCATCCACCCCACCTCTCATACACCCTGCCAAGACTGTGTCGGTCCTAGTTCATGCACCTCAGATCTTGCCTGACCCTATCCCTCTACCCCCAATGCCTGCACCTACTCCCATGCTGAGTGTGCAATCCCACACACCCAGTACTGAGTCCACCACGGCTCCTGCCCCTAGTGTCCACAGCGGCGTAGGACACTCTGGATCCCCACCCCCTTCCAAGCGGAAGAGGAAGAGTGCACGTCCGGCACAGGCTGATGCCCCAGGCACGGCTGCACAGTCCGGCCCATCAAGGAAGCCCAGCTTCACAGACGCCGAACTGAATGCACTTGTTCAGTATGTGTCAGACCATGATAGGGAAATGGTCATCGTTGCAGGGTCCAAGACCACACATGCCAGACGCCAGGCACACTGGCAGACCATTGCTGACAAAATAAGTGCCCTTGGAGTAGTGAGGCGCACAGCTAGTGATTGCCAGAAGCGCTGGAATGACCTTAAGCGCAGGGCAAAGGATAAGCTGGCCTCAAGTCATGCCGCAACCTTGGTGACTGGAGGTGGGTCCCCAGCACAGGAAATAGAACTCACACCACACGAGTCCGTAGCTGGATCCTACGTCACCGAGGGACAACTCCAAGGTGTGGGAGATCTCCCTGATTACGAGGCATCATCCGGTGAGTGCACATGCATGTGTGTTATATCCATGTGCATGGTGTGTGTGTGCGAAGCCTTCATGTTGGGTGCCTGTCAAGGGGGTGTGTGGCAGAGTTGATAGTGTCACCCATGTGCCTCATCCAGTATGTTCAGTGCAACACCATGTGCCCACAGCACTATCCCTACTGCCAACAGTGCACATATGGCCCTACACCATGGAAGTTCCCCTTGAATTGTCATTTTGTCACGACATTGTTGCTCATTCTCCCCTGTCTATTCATCTTATGTCTTACATACCATTCCTACACTTTCCCCCAGCCATTCAAGTTCCATCGTCACATGCCTGACATGCAATGATACCACATGCTAATGCGTCCTCTGTATATACATGGCACTCAACATGCTGTCATACTCTGGAATTTGCCTTGACACCCACCTCCTACCTGTGTGCTCTTGTTCCGTCTGGTTTCAAGCCCCATTCCCTCACACTCCATGCTGCTCTTCATGGTCTATCTTCCCTGACTTCTACTGTTCAGACCATCGTGCCCTACTCACGACACCTGCTTGCAAACAGTCAAATGAGGGCACCCTGCCCTCCAATGCGACCCACCCTATTGCTGACAAGTACATCTGAGCCTACTCAAGGTTAACTCTCACTGACATCTGCTCATACATGCCTTTGCCTGTCCCATGGACCCTTCACATGGTCCCAGTCCTCTCTCCTTGCTCCTCTTCCACCATCAATGGTGTGACCCGTTGGGGTGTACTCTTGGCCTCCTTCCAATCCTCAGAGGCCACAATTGATGTGTATGGTAATGGGAGCATCTCAGTCCAAGGCCCTCAGGCCAACCTTATTCTCCTTGACAAATGCTACCCACATCTCATCAACTTCCTTTCCTCTCCTGCTGTCCCCCCTCCTCTCTCCTCATCTATCCTGCACTGCCTCCCTGCACCCTCCCATGATCCTTCTCCGCCTCCCACTCCAACTCCTACACATGCTGCACCTCTGATCTGTAGCACTCCCCGTAAGTCCTACAAGGCTGTCAACCTCCTCCACATTTACACTCCTTACTCTGCCGCTGCATCAGGCATTCCTCCAATATATGTCACTTACATGAGGTAATGCACCTTGACATCCTTGGTCTCATGGAAACATGTCTGACGGCCAGCTCTGTCTGCATCTTTGACACACTCCTACCTGACGTTCAGGAGATCCTCTCCTTGGCCCGGCACTACTGTGCAGGGGGGGGTGTGCCCTTGCCTTCCCTGAGGGTATTCCTGCCACTGTCACTCCTACGTAGACCTACTCCCCTCTGGAATGGCTTGTGTGACGTCTCTCTCCATCTCACCTCGACATTCACAAACTGTGCGTACTGTGTATCGGAAAACTGGTCAAATGTACTACTTCCTTTCTGAGTGGCCTCACCTCTCCTCCTCACTCATGTCCCCAGACACTGAAATCCTCTTCCTTGGTGATGTACGCATCCACCTGCATGCTTGTTGTCCCCCCCACGTGACTTTTCCGTGACCTCAGCAACTCCCTATCACCCTCTAAACTCCCGTCTGTCCCTACTCATTCTGCAGGGCACACTCTTGATGCTCTGATCTCATCTGACCTTCCCCTCTCCATCCCTCTCTGCACTCCTCTCTCCTGGAGTGATCACTTTCTCCTCTCCTCCCACCTCACCCTCACCACCCCACAGGCAAAGCCACCCTCACCACTGTCACACACCTTCTTGGTATTCCAACCCATGAAGTGTGTGTCAGTCGAGGCTTATGCTGCCAAAATCTCCCCCCCATCCAGCTCCCCCTTAGGCTCACTCCCATCCTGACAGGGCCCACTCCATGCTCCACTCTATGTCAGGTACACTGGATGTCTTTGCCACGGACATGACAATCCGCCTGAAGCCCCATGCCAATGCTGACTCCTGGCATGACTCGGATCTTGTGAACCCAAAACACAGGTGCCGGGTGGCAGAGAGGAAATGGCCTGCATCATGCTCATCCTCTGGCAAACTGGCCTGCCGCCTGCTCCAAAGGCAATAGCGTCTCACCCTTCTCACCAAGATGAGAGCCCCAATCCAAGGGCACATATCTGCGGCATCTGACAACTCTGCAGGACACATTGAAATCTGCAAGGACCTTGCCGAGCCAGATGCAGTGTGTACCTCCCCTGTCCCCTCCGAGCCCACAGCACTGCATGACTGTCTCTGTACCCCTATAGGCCACCCCCCCAGCACTTGTCTGCACCTACCACCATCTGCCCTCGACGTTAAGTCCTACTTACCTTGTACAGCACTTCCAGCCGCAACTTCCCCTTGCACTTCATTGTGCCACCCACCTCTGCACTTGCGTTACATGAATGACACAAGCACCAGTAGGATTGTTGAATGGCATCCCCTTCTGCCCCACCACCCCTCAGTGCTCCGCTGTACCTTCATACATTTCTGTACAGGTGCTTCACGAATGCTATATGAATCCATTACAGGTGATGGGGAGGTGGAATCTCATTGTTTACTGCATTTTGTTAATGTTGACAAGGCACTGTGCATCGTGGCCAATTGGGACTAGCAGATCCATGTCCAACATGTTAACTTCTTGATGTGATGAAGCAATGTCAGGACCAGAGTGGCCAAAATCCAAATTAGTTGCCCTCCTCTCCCTCTTCACTTGGTGGCTATGTCACATGCCATGTGTGTGATGGCATGTGCATTTGACATGGCAATCACCGGCCAATGTGTGATGCCAGTGCTAGGCAGCATGGGGAGCAGGCGTTGCTCTCCATTCTCTGTGTCATCATTGTGTGCCCTGAGCCTCCCCTCCAGACCCAGTGATGGTGAATGCATAGGAGGTTTCCCAGTCATGTGGGACATGTGTCATTGAACTACTGGCTCTGTTGTTCATCAGCCCTTGTTGTATGCCATGGTGCTAATGCCTGTTTCCATTTCTCTCTTTCATGTCTTTGCAGGGGACGACGCACTTGTTGATGCTGGGGATGTGGTGGTGGAGCCGTCCCAGGAGGGCAACCCGGGCCGACCTTCCACAAGTGAGGGACGTGGTGTGTTTGTGGGTGAAAACCCACAAGTGCTGCAGGTCGTGCTGTCGAGGGGTGTCTCTGGGGGTTCCTCCCCCGAGCAGTATTCAGGTGTAGACTCGGAGGATGACACCTATGTGCAGTCGCAGGTGAGTGTTCTTGGGAGAGAATCTCCTCTGTCCGACCCACCTGCAGCCGGGTTATTGCCCTCAATGGGGATGTCAGTGTCGGCAGCTCAGCCTCCGGTGGTTACGGATGCAGGGCCACACCACACAATCTCTGATCCTGTTCCTGGGGCTGCAGATCAGAGAGGGAATGCAGTCCTGCAGCCTGAGGCTTTGCCGGCACAGCAAGGCGCAGTCCGCCTTGCCCCAGGCAGGTGTGGTGCCCGCCAATGTGGTGGCCGTATGCCACCTGGCAATACCGCTTGGGAGCAATCCATCTACGGTATGGCCACCCAACAGGCAGCATCATCCGAGATGATTGCACAGGCCATGGATAGGGTGGCCACTTCCATTGTCCCCCCAGAAAGGCTGATGGAGCGACTGGAGCAGGCTACAGAGTCCATCTGCCAGGCACACAGGGAGGACATGTTGGCGTCCAACATGGACAGGCGGGCAGGACTGGCGACTCTGCGGGAATCACTTTCCATGGAGTCCCAGCGCCACAGGGAAGGCCTGAGGGAAGAATTCCATCACCTCAGGTCGACCCTGTCAGAGCTTGAGGCTTCATCCCATAGAAGGACAGAGGAGCAGCTGGAGCGTCTGACACGGACGCTCTCGGCCGAGATGCAGGCAACTCGTGCGGAGGTCAGGTCATCCCGGAAGTTACTGCATGGGGACCTCCGCATGATTATAATCCAGAACCAGACCTTCCAGACCCGCCTGCTTGCAGCCATGGAGGAGCAAACTCGGGCTTTGCGTGGGCTGCCTCCCATTGTCACACCATCTTCTGAGGCAGCTCCCCCACCTCCTGAGTCAGCTGCAGGGTCTGGCCAGAGCGATAGCGACTCATCTCCCACAACAGAGTAGCCGTGTGGGCCACGAGCCTATGGGGTGTTTTTACTTCCCATGATCCACACAGGTGGATTGTGGCGTGCATCCTGTCCTCGGACCTCATAGGTGGCCCCCCCCTCCCCGCCGGCCCTTTCATGGCCATTTTTTCTTATCATATTTTTCTTTTTCAAGTGTGTTGCCTTGTGTGGGTACCTGGGCATACACTGTATTGTGGCTGGGCACATGCAGGCTTGTCCTGAGTTTGGTTTCGATGCTTGGGTACCTGGCATCCACACCCCTCCTGCTTCCGTTTCCATGGGCTTGCAAAGGGTGTGCCCAAGTGACAGCAAATTACACGGTGACATTGGACTCCCATGAGCTGTTGGGCAGTCCATAGTCAATACTGTGTAGACATTCATAGTGTACATTGTTGTTGCACCTAACTATGCATGATGGTTTGATATGTGCCTCAACTTACATATGTTACTCATGTTTTGCAGGTATTTCACACAGTTCTTCACACGGGCATACTCTCTGGAGTCAGACTACATGTCGGTAGAAGTGCAGTGACACTTTTGCGTGGCGCCATCACTGTACATCTGGACGGTGAGGACATACCAGCACAATCAGGTATTGAGACTACCATTGATTACATGCATTGTGTCTTGTTTTGGTGGGCTTCAGGGTGGGTTGGTGTGTAATTTGATTGAAATGACTCTTACACAGGTGTGTAGTAGTGCTTCCATCACGATTAGCTGTTCAAGTGCGGCTATGTTCCATTTGGGGCACTGCAATTTGTGACACCGGTGTCATGTTGTGAGGGTCAGTTTGTTTGCTCTCACATACCATGACATGGTGTCCTCTGTGGTGGGACTGTGAAGGGATTGGGTGACATGGCAATGTTGTCATGTAGCAATTCGCCTGTGCCAATGCATATTTGATGAATGGAGTTGTGTCTTTTCATAGTTATGCATTGCTGGTGTATGTGTAGGTAGGGGTGCACACATAGTGACACTTCCATGTTAACAATCTCAGGCTGATGTGTTTCTGACAGTTTATTGTCAAGAAATTTTGTGACATTGTCAGGTAGTGTCATCATTGATCGTCAGATGGTATGTGCCAGAGCAGTGTGCACTAGCCAGCACTGTGATTCCTAGGTGAAGAAGTTGGCCACCAGTTGCGTACGGGCTGCCTCCCCCCGTGCCCTTTCCCCTCCCATGCGTAGCGGGCGTGCATGTGGTTGTGGATGTGGGGGCACCACCATGTCCACGGGCAGGCCCCGGCGTGTTGCAACGTTGTGCAGGACACATGCTGCCACTATGATCCTGCACACTAGTGGGGGAGCATATAACAGCTGCCCGCCAGAACGGTCAAGGGAGCGAAAGCGTGACTTCAGCACTCCGAATGTGCGCTCCACTATGCCCCGTGTTGCAATGTGGGCTGTGTTGTACCTTACCTCGGGTGGCGTGGTGGGGTTCCGGATTGGGGTCATCATGTGGGGGCTGATAGGGTAGGCACTGTCCCCTGCGGAGGTGGTGATGGGTATCATTAGTGGTGTTGTGACATGACCCTGTATCTGACATGCATGCATGTGCAGTGGCATTCATGCTCACCAAGCAGCCATGTATCTCCATGCCGGCCAGCCTCTAGGTCCCGGCTTAGGGTAGACATTCTGTAGATTAAGCTGTCGTGGGTGGACCCGGGATAGTTGGCATATACTGATGTGATGATTCCCTTGGCATTGCATACAACTTGCACGTTGATGGAATGCCAGTGCTTGCGGTTTCTATAGATGTGCTCTGTTGCCCTGGGGGGACGTAGAGCCACATGGGTGCAGTCAATTGCACCAAGCACTTTGGGGAATTGAGCCACACCATAGAATTCCTGGATGCACGCCCGCCTTTCTGCAGGAGTCCTGGGGAGATATATGTGCCTGCGGACTGATGGCCGTGCAGTGATGATGTTCAAGACCTGGTGTAGACAGCGTGACTGCGTGGCCTGTGACACACCACCCACTATGGCACTTGTCCGCTGAAAAGATCCAGTGCCCAAGAAGTGCAGTACATTCAGGACCTTCTGCAGGGGGCTGAGTGCTTGGGAGCACAGGGTGGGTGATGTGAGGTCATCCTCCCACTCACTGACCAGGTCCAGTATGATGTGTGCTGGAAACCTGTACCTCCCATACACCTGGTCATCAGGCATCCCGAATAGGCTGGTTCTGGGTGAGAAAATTCTGGCCCTGACTCTCCTCCTCCTCCTCCTTTGGTAACCCACAGCCACTGCTGCTAGGAACGGTATGTTCATCTTTGCACTGAGCTTGTAGGATGTTTTCACGTGAATATTTAGACGTGCCGGGTCACGTACGCCTGCTTCCTGCAGGCGTACGTCTTTCCGTATTGCCTGTTGTAATTTTGCACGTGTCGTGGCCGAGCGTGTGTGACTACATGCTCGAGGTTTACCAGGTTAAATGTACGTTATTAATATTGTAATTGTATCCAGATGTAAATGGTAACCGGGCGTTTTTCACGCGCGCTGTTGAATATGCGATTACTCGCTGTGTGCCTTTGGACCAATGAAATCGGGTACGCGTGCTGACGCGCTCGCGCGGCACGTGTATTTTTTTCACGTGGGTTGGGAAACACCCGTGCGTCATAGGCGCGCTTACGCGCCTGGCCCTTTGGACCAATGAAATCGGGTACGCGTGCTGACGCGCTCGCGGGGACATGTATTTTTTTCACGTGGGTTGGGAAACACCCGTGCGTCATAGGCGCGCTTACGCGCCTGGCCCTTTGGACCAATGAAATCGGGTACGCGTGCTGACGCGCTCGCGCGGCACGTGTATTTTTTTCACGTGGGTTGGGAAACACCCGTGCGTCATAGGCGCGCTTACGCGCCTGGCCCTTTGGACCAATGAGATCGCGTACGCGTGCTGACGCGCTCGCGCGGGAGGTTTATTTTTTCACGCGGGTTGGGAAACGGCCGTGCGTTATAGACGCGCTTACGCGCCTGGCCCTTTGGACCAATCACGCAGGTTGGGAAACGGCCGTGCGTTATAGACGCGCTTACGCGCCTGGCCCTTTGGACCAATCACGCGGGTTGGGAAACGGCCGTGCGTTATAGACGCGCTTACGCGCCTGGCCCTTTGGACCAATCACGCGGGTTGGGAAACGGCCGTGCGTTATAGACGCGCTTACGCGCCTGGCCCTTTGGACCAATGAAATCGCGTACGCGTGCTGACGTGCTTACCCGGCCTTTCCTCGGATTCCACGCAGACGTGCATGATTTTCACGTGCCAATTCACTCCGTATCAAGCTGGCCACGCGTTCACACACGGAAGACCACGCTCCTGCCCTGAAGGCCGGAATCCTGCCCCCCAGAGCCCCGAGCACGCTCCCACCTGCCATCTGCTGCTGCCTGACTGCCTGCTGCCCACGTGCCCTGCTGTTTGCTGCCTGCACATCAGCCAGGGGTGCAGTTGCTGTGACCACCCCTGCTGGAACCAAAGACTCCCGACAGCCGTACCATCGCTCCACAGCCCAGCCCCAGGACCCAGTTGCCCACCCACTCCTGCCTCTGGGGTTGCCATGTCAGGGAGCACAACATCTGGCATGACTGGCAACCCCCAGCCAGGGAGGCAGAGGGGCACCAGCTTCAGTGCCACCGAAGTTGGTGTCCTGGTGGAGCGAGTCCTGGGGCAGTATGATGCCCTCTACGGACGGATGCGCCTCGACAAGGAAGGACGGACCAGGATCTGGACGGACATTGTGACTGCCATCAACGCAGAGGGGGTGGCAGTCTGAGAATTCCATCAAGTCAAGAAGCGCTGGGAGGACTACAGGTCCAGGACCCTGAACAAGGCCCGGCGCCTCGTGAAGGCAGTGGATGCCAAGGGGCGGCGGGGCCACTTGTCGCAAGATGAACTTCGGGTCCTGGAACGCATATCCCCAGCGCTCCATGTCCAGGTCCTTGGGAGGCAGACCCGTCTGGAGTCGAGCGGTGAGTGTACATGCATACTGATTGTAAGCTGTGTGTGTGGTGGTGTGCCAGGAGTGTGCATGTTGCACATGTCTTTGTGTGGCCATGTATAAATGTGTGTGTGCAGGGCTGTGAGACAAGCACATGTGTGCCTGTGATGTGTGAGACAAGGATGGTGCATGTGTGTGTGTGTGTGCTTGCAGTGCAAATGCTTGTGTGTGGGCACATGTGTTTGACTGTGCATGTGAGTTGGCATGCTTGTGGTGTGACACATGGATGTTGATTCCAGGTGCATTAGTCTGCAGCGTGTGCGTGTGTGTAGTTGTGAAGGGTGCAACAGTGTTGCTACATGGATGCAGGTGACACTGTCATGTTGGAGAGTGAATTGCAAATGTGACATGGATGTTCATCTCATGACTGACAGTTTGCGGAGTGGTACACATGCTTGGATGTGTGCTTTGCATGTGTGCATGTGTATTTGAGTCCGTGTGTATCATGTGATGTGTGGCTCACCTTTGTCTGCTCATGCTGCTGTATGTGAATGTATGTAGCGGGCTGTAGCAATATGGCTGTTGAATGACTCATGTGTGTGCGTTGAGGAGACAAGTGTGTTGGGGATTGTGATGCCAGGTCTGGAGTATGACAATGCCACTCTTGTACAACTGTTATGTGTGTGAGTCAATTGTACAGTGTCCTGATGCCTGTCTCCTGTCTCTCCCTGCCTGCAGCGTCATCTGATGTGGAGGGCGGAGAAGGTGCTGTGGAGCACAGCGGCAGGGATGCCACCGCCAGCCGGAGACGCAAGGCCCGGCACCCCTCCCCTGTTGTCATCTAGTCGGGGAGTGAGGAGTCCGGTGCTGTGTCCCAGGTCGCAGCTGCCGAGGGGAGGTCCAGGAGGCGCAGGAGGAAGTTGGACTCCTCGGCAGCAGAAGGGGCAGCTGAGACCCCACAGGGTTCCGCGGCGGAAGATGGCAGGGAGTCATCCAGGTTGGTGGTGGGTTTGGTGGAGGAGGAGGCCGTTCAAGGGACTGAGATGGGGTCTGGAGGTGGGCATTCCACTGGTGCTAGTGGTGCAGCACAGGGGCAGGGACAGGAGGCAGCACAGGCCGCCGCGGAGGTGCCTGTGTGTAATCCTGTCCCCGGTCCTGTGTCTGCATCATCTTGCACCAGCAGGGTTGCCCACGTCCGGACCCATTCTCAGGGAGACCAGGCTGTGTTCCTCCATACACTGGGCCTTGTTCCGACCCCCTCCTCACCTGAACCCCCTATGCGCCAGTCGTCCTCCGTGCCATCTTCCTACCCACCTGTCACCTGGGTGCCCTGTGGAGCTGCCTCTGACGATGGGGCCAGGCTGGTGGAGGACACATCCCTGCCCCAGTCGGGAGTCGTGAGTCCAGCAGGGGTGGCCACCGCAACAACAGCACCCCAAACAATGGAGGATGTGCAGGCAGCAGGTGTCAGGGCACCGGCACCAGCACGTCAGCAGCAGGAGGAAGAAGGTGGGAGCCTTGATGGCTCGGGGCCATCACCATCAGAGGGGCAGGCATCAGCCGGAGGGCAGGAGGACCCTGGACGTCAAGTGGCTTCCGTGTGGCAGCGGTTGGGCCATGCCATAGATGCGGAGCGGCGGCGGGCGGAAGAGGCGCGGCTCGCTATGGTCAGGGCGGAGAACTCCATGCGGAGGGCCCTGAGGCGGGCCGAGTGCCTCGAGGCCATCCGCAGGGAGTTGGAGGTGGGTACATCGGCGTCCCTGCGGACCCTCGGGGCTGTGGAACGGGGCCGCCTCCGGGACATCGAGCGGGAGTTCGATGATGCCCTGGCCCGGAACAACAATCAGTGAGCCGCAGGACTTGCCCGCCGCCTTTGTATATAGTTCTGTAGTTTAGTTGTAGTTAGGTTTCCTTTGTTTTAATGTTATTATTTGGTTGCCAAAGGACAATGCACCACATTTTTGTATATAGACATTTTCTTACTTAGTGTAAATAGTTAGGTTTCATTTATTAGGGCTCATGGACCCGGATCATCATGTTGATAGTTTGAGGGATGTTAATATTTGTTTTAATTTTTCACATGAGGCAATGTGTTTCTTCTTTCATTTGTACTTGGATTTAATTTTGGACTTTGACTTTGGACCCCTATTTTACTTTATTTTTGTTAATTAGTGTTCCTGATTTTTTTGGTTGTACTTTTTTATTATTTAGTTTGCATTGCATGTTTATTGTTATTTTTTATTTTTACCATCCTTGTTTATTTTTAATACATTTTCATTTGATCCTTCAATGTGTTGTATCATCTCATTGCTTTCATGCATGACATGTGGGGTGTTTGGACATTCACTTGCAACATCTGTGTGTGACAGACATGTGTTCATTCATATGATTTACATTGGGTGTGTCACATGTCATTGTGTTTGATATGTGGGTGGATGGGATAGTTGTTTGGGAATTCTTGCAGGGCAGACTGTCCATTACGGTCATGATTGTGTGGGGTTGTGACCCAGGTGAAGGTGGACATGGATGGTACATGGGTGGGGGCCTTCTGGTAGGTGCCCCTGACTGCGGGGGGGGGGGTTGGTGGTAGACATGGGTGGGGGCCTTCTGGCAGGTGCCCCTGACTGCGGGGGGGGTGGGGGGGTGGTAGACATGGGTGGGGGCCTGCTGGAAGGTGCCCCTGACTGCTGGGGGGGTGGGGGTGGTGGTAGACATGGGTGGGGGCCTGCTGGAAGGTGCCCCTGACTGCTGGGGGGGTGGGGGTGGTGGTAGACATGGGTGGGGGCCTGCTGGAAGGTGCCCCTGACTGCTGGGGGGGTGGGGGTGGTGGTAGACATGGGTGGGGGCCTTCTGGCAGGTGCCCCTGACTGCTGGGGGGGTGGGGGTGGTGGTAGACATGGGTGGGGGCCTGCTGGAAGGTGCCCCTGACTGCTGGGGGTGTGGGGGTGGTGGTAGACATGGGTGGGGGCCTGCTGGAAGGTGCCCCTGACTGCTGGGGGGGTGGGGGTGGTGGTAGACATGGGTGGGGGCCTGCTGGAAGGTGCCCCTGACTGCGGGGGGGGTGGGGGTGGTGGTAGACATGGGTGGGGGCCTTCTGGCAGGTGCCCCTGACTGCGGGGGGGGTGGGGGTGGTGGGAGGCATGAGCAGGTGTGCAGGGTAGTCCCCTGTGGTGTGGGTTGCATGCAGGGGACGTGGAGGGTGTGAATGGAACACCTGTGAGGACCCACCCAGCAGAGCCGCGTGTGAAACTTCCCGCGCACCCCTGTAAATGACGTACCGTAGTTTTTCGCGTGTAGGATTTCACGCGCACCCCTGGAATTCCCGTAGCCTAGCTTTTCGCGTGTGAAACTTCCCGCGCACCCCTGTAATTGACGTACAGTGGCTTTTCGCGTGTGGAACTTCACACGCACCCCTGATATCGACGTGGCCAGGGCAATCGCGTGTGGGACTTCCCCGCACCCCGGGATACACGTACCCAGGGCAATCGCGCGAGTGACTTCTCGCGCAACCCGTTGTACACACACGCGCAAATTTTTGAACAGTGGGTGTCCGTGTTAATGGCGTACACCTTTGCACCTCATTTGTCCTTTGGGGTCACGGTATGGCCCATTGCTGTATGTGGGTGGTATTTGTTGGCGCAGGTTTTGGCGCACTTTCGTTAAGTGCGTCGGGACGCTACCGCCTGCTTACTTGTGGCGTACGTTTTTGGGCCTGTGCGCTGGTTTGATCGAGCAGTGTTTTGCCCTGTTCGAATCCATGAATACGTGTTGCCGGAGAGCGTGTGGGCGTTCCGCGCACTTGCCTCCTGTACTTCCCCGTGCCGCCCACATTCTTCCCCATTCCGAGTGTTGTGCCCCATTTTATTCCCCATTCCGAGTGTCCCGCCCTGTGTTCCGCCTACTTTAGAGCTGTGCGCTGCGCTCAAAGTGATAGCGCAGTGGCCGTGGCGCACGCCGTTGGTTGACCTGTGCGCCGGCGTGCGCCGCGCACTTTTTCAGCGCACGTCCTATGCTTTTCTTACGCACGGACTTCCATGAATCGACGTGCGCTGGTTTCCCTGCGCTTTTCGCTATTTTTCGGCGCAGCGCACGTATAGGCCCCTCTGCGCCGGAATTTTCGGCGCACATTTATTCCATGAATCGGCCTGACAGTGTTATGTCAAACACTGAAATGACACACACTCATATGACACTCGCTTCGATGACAAACATTCTTTTGACACAAACCCATGAGACAGAGGAACCTATGACACAGTCTTAGGACACACACTCTTCTGACACACGTCTCTAAAACACACACACACTCCTATGACACACACCCCATGACACACGCCACTCACTCTTACAACACTGACTCACGACACACTTGCAACACATACTGTTATGCTATTATGACACATGTTTGGTATTTTCAGTATGAATGGACACCTTCTTTCCAAAATGCATTTGTACATCTAGAATATGTAAAATGCACATGAGAATACATTTACAGCTTCTGAATGTTTATCTTTCATACAAACTGTATAAAGAGGTCTATTAGTTTCAAAGTTTGTACATTATGCAATGTACATTAACATTAAAGTCAGGACTGACTTTGATGTCAGTTTTTACAACATGTAAATTGCATACAAGTACGAACTGTAAAATTGTTAGGTGCTGATTCACTGAATTATTGGCGATGAAAAACAGGGATGTGTGCGCCATTCTGCACGCAAATCCATGTTTAACAAATGGGGATTTGTCTCTTGTACAAATTGAAACATCACATCAAATTCAGGGCTGATGATGTCAGTTTTCAGAAGATGTAATGAATTTGTATCTTTTATATGAACTCAACAAAGAGGTGCATGAGTTAAAGTTATACATGTCTCTTTTATGTATTGAAAACTTACATCAAAGATGCATGCTCCCATGACACATGCTCCTTCGTACATTTTCCTTTGCCCTATAACACATACTCTTATGACATATTCCTATAATACACACACCTATGGCACACGTATCTACAACACTTGCTTCTTCGAGAACCACTCCTATGACACACACTCCTATGATACACACTCCTAAGAAACACTCTCCTACAAGAAATTATCTTATACCGCATGCTCCTATACAATGCACACTCATCACATGTGATCCTAATATACATGCTCCTATGACACACACTACTACAGAGACACACGGTTATGACACAATCTTATGATGCATGCTCTTGTGACACTGACACTTGCCCCTACAACAAATGACAAATGCTTCAGCAGCACACACTGCTTTATGTCATAAAGCCCAAACATCAGCAAGGGCAAATTATGGCAAGCACTGTAATGGGGGCTTATTCATCCAGCAGATGCCACCTTTGTCCCTCCTGTAGGTATATCAGGTGGGGAAGGATGGCATCTGCTGGGAAGAAACCTGCAGTCAGGCTTAAAAGGGGAAGAAACTATAAGTCCCAGCAGCCTCAGCGCTTCCCATGCGGGAGGAAGAACAAGCACACATAGCCTATAAACTTGCTGGGAAACGCCCAGACCAACGCCCAAGCGTGTGCGCATGCACGAATATGGAGCGCTTATTCGCGCTCAGACTTTTCTCCTGGCGGATGCATCTTTGGGAGCTCTGGTTTGGCTGATACCATTGCGGGGCCAATCCTCGCCAGAAAACAGATCCTTCAAGCCCCGCGGCCTTGTTCTATTTAGATCACGAAAATGAGTGAAGCATGCTCCTTACTAACAGCATGATCACAGCATGGGGATAAGGCACGGGAGGGCACCCGGTCTCAGAAGCGCACCGGACCATTAACCCACATGGGGGAAACCCAGCTCAGAAGCGCACCTGAGCATTAATCCACACGGGGAAAGCCCAGTTAACCGGATGAAAGCAGGAACTCACCGCATGCAACAAATTGACTAATCCCTGTGGCTTTTGGAAAAACTTGTGCTATGCTGTGAACGCACATTAACTTTTTCTCCTCCTGACAGACGCGGCTCGCAGACTTCAGAAGACCGCAGGAGATAGGGACAGAGTACAGGACTCCATGGACAGCAGCCCAGAGCTAAGTGCTGATTTGTTTTCTTTCATTTTGTGAAAAAGCACATATGTACAAACCACGTTAAGGGGTAGACCAGTATTGTTCTGTTGAGGGGTAAATGTGTACGCAATGTAGCTGGGGAGACAGCCCCTGTTTCTTGTACTCACGTGGCACAGTGGTAAGGTGCCCATTTGGTGTTCATTCTGGTTCCTGAATCAGTGTCAGAGGGCCAAGTGGCTACTGTTCTGTTTACCTACACACACCCGGGAAAAAACACTTGGTTCTGTACGTGCTCACAGTACTCCTTTTGGGAGAACTCAGTGCTGATCCAACTGAGTGGTAAGCACTAGGGTAATATCTTGGTGTGCATGTGCACATGTATGAATGTGAAGGTACAACAAGAAGTGCCAGCACAAGGCCAGCAAGAGCCAAGGAGCATGTTTACCCCAACTTCCCTTGCCTATCCATAACCTCTCTCTAACCCTCTTTCCAGTGTACCTCTACCCATCCAATCCGTAGACCCTAACCCTCTTTCCCCGTGGTGGTTGCAGAGGTCTGTGTGCATTGAGTTCCATTCACCAAAACCGCCAAGGGGAGGTAGGAGTTTGTGCTGCTTCTGCAGTGGACTGGAGTCTGCAACAACACTATGTTACAAAGTCCTATGACAAGCATGCTCCTAAAACACACAGTTCTAAGACACATATTCTTACGGCACAGTCCTATGACACCTACTCCTGTGACCCAAACTTTACAGTGCATACTTTTACAACACACTTATGACAGATGAAAAGGTTGTAGGTCATTTGGTCGAAAACCAAATGATGGACTGCCATTTGATCGAGAGTCAAATGGTCGAAAAAATTGTCGATTTTTTGTTTTTTTTTAAAAAAAACATTTTTTACCAAACAAAACAAAAAAAATATATAAATAAAT
This sequence comes from Ambystoma mexicanum, assembly GCF_040938575.1. Taxonomy (NCBI): domain Eukaryota; kingdom Metazoa; phylum Chordata; class Amphibia; order Caudata; family Ambystomatidae; genus Ambystoma; species Ambystoma mexicanum. The sequence goes on along the minus strand of NC_090928.1, from coordinate 467,062,389 downwards.
AAATAAATACATTCTTCGACCATTTTTTTCCGACCATTTGACTTTCGATCAAATGGTCATTCGATCTTTTATTTTCGACCATTTGACCGGACACCAGATGAAAACCATGCACTGTTAAACATACTGCTATGACCCACACTACTACGATACACACTGCTATAACACATGCTCAACAAATAGTGCAACAAATAGTGATATTGCACAGGCTCCTACATGCTCCTTAAAAGCTCCCATTAAAGTATGTAAATTACAAACAAGTACAAACTGTAAAAGTCACATATGCCTCTTTTGCGCATTGGAAACTGACATCAAAGGAATTTGTTGTTAGTTTTCAGAATATGTACCGAATCTATATCTTTCATATGAACTGTACAAAGCGGCCTATGCGTTAAATTAATGTAATCCTCTTCTATGCATTGAAAACTCAAATCAAAGATAGGATTGATTTTGTTGGTAGTTTTCAGGAGATGGAATACATTTTTATCTATAAAATACGAATTGTACAAAGAGGTGTATTTATTTCACAGTTCATTCATTATGCAATTTACATCTGAAAACTCATATCAAAGACAAGTCTGACTTTGATGTCAGTTTGTACAAAATGTAAATTGCTTACCAGTACGAACAGTAAACTCATATACAACTTGTGTATGGAGTGAAAACTCAAATCAAAGATAGAGTTTGCTTTAATGTGAGCTTTCATATGTATAGCAAGCATACAATGCATGAGCAGAATGAAGGTACATTTTATATACTAACTATGAATATGCGTGTGGAGATTACCACTTCTTATATGTAGACTAAGATCATATAATCTTACTATGCACACTCCTAGAAAATGTGTTCCTTTGTCACGTTATCCTTTGCCATATGCTCATATGACATCAGTCCTCCAACACATACTCTCAAGCCACAATCCTATGACACCTGCTGCTATATGATACTACGACATTCACACCTGTAATGCCTGCATATACAACATGCTCTCATTTGACACATGCTCCTACAACACACACTCGTATGACACACACAGTTTTACTACAAAGGTTCCTATGGCACACGGTCCTATGACACACACCCATGACAAATGCTCCTATGAAACATGTGACTATGACACCTGCTGCTATCACACATGTTCCTACAACACATGCTCCAAAAATAACCTTTCTTACTATGCATGCTCCTACAAAATATGCTCCTACAAAACATTCTCAAAATGGGCAGTTACCACAAGCGATCCTACGAGACATGGTTATGTGACTCACACTACTATGACACACTCTGTGGCACATGGTTACAGCACATCCTCCTATGACACTTGCTCATATAACAAACAGTCATCTGACCCATGCTCCTGCAACACATAGCCTTAAGACACACACTCCTACAACATGCTTCAACACACACTCCTACAGCACACATCATCCAAACTCTTACAATGCACACTCTTACAACACACACAACACACTTTGTGCAGCTTGTAGAGAATTTACACCTACTATAAAAAAAATGCATGTACATACAGAATATTTACATTGCACCTGTTGAGAATACATGTAGTGCTGCTATACAAAATGTGCATGTAGAACATGGACATTGCACACACTCAGAATCCATGCTCATCTTCGATACATAATGTACATTTAAATGTAGACTACGCACATTACACAAACTCTGACTTCTATGTCAGTGAATGTTTCTCTTTCATATGAACTGTACAAAGAGGCATAGGAGTTTCACAGTTTGTATATTATGCAATTTAAATCTCCTCAAAACTGATATCAAAGTCAAGACTTACTTTGAGTTCAGTTTTCAGGAGATATTAATTGAATACAGGTACAAACTGTAAAATTCTTATAGGCCTCCTGTGCATACTTAAAACTCACAGCATAATTACAGTCCAATTTAATGTGAGCATGCTCCCACAGCATGTGCACCCAAGACACTGCTCCTATAACACATGCTCCTGCAACGCGTGCTTCTATGACACATTCTCTTAGGATGCTGGCACCTACAGCACATGCTTGCTCCTACTACACATGCTCTTTCAACATTTGTGCTATGAAATACACTCTTATGACACACACTCCTAGCATACATGTTCCTACAACAGTTGCTTCTATGACACACACTCCTATGACACATGCCTGTATGTTACAGATTCTTATGAAACACTCTCCTACCACACACACTGTCACAACACACTCTCCTACAACACACGTTCCTTTGACCCACACTCCTACAACACAATCTCCTACAACAAATGCTACAATGGCACATTTTATAATAAAACTTTTACACAAACACTTTGTATATGTACACTAATACACATGCACCTAAGACACACGCTGCTATAACACATGCTCCTATGTCCTATGACATAAGCTCCTATGGCATATGCTCTCAGGACACAGGCCCTTACAACACATGTTCCCATGACACATGCTGATACAACATAGGTCCTATTAGGTATACTCTTAGGACACACACTCCTGTCACACCTGCCCCTACAAAATGTGCTTCTATGAAACACGCTCCTAGTGCACATGCTCCAGAGATACATGTACCTATGTTTCACAATCTTATTACACATACAGTTACAACACACAATTCTAAGTGATCCGATCGCGACTGATTTCGCAGCGGCCGGAATGTTCGCATGAGAAAGGTGCGAACTACCAAAAGTTTGCATCTTTCTCATGCGAACACACTTACATACTGCAGGGGTTATGGGGACACGCCTGTAGCCCCATTTCTTTTTTATTTGCGGTTGTGCTGTGGGGCTGTCCCCCGCAACACCCCGTTCACTATGCCGCAAAGTATAGTGAGCAGGGTGTTGCGGGGGACACCCCACAGCCCCCGCAGTCTTTTTTCTTTACTTACCTCCAATGCTACCACCAGAGGTTAGAACTTTTGGTGGTTGAACCTTTGGTGGTAGCATTTTTCGGTCGTTTTGTACGGTCGGACCTTTTTTTTCTCTCCGATCGTACAAAACCCAACACACTGCCCTATGCCACATGCCCTTATGACAAACACTCCTACAGCACAACTGCAACTTATGCTCCTATGTCCAGGCGTGGCTCCCTGCTTTATGATTTATTACATTAAGCCTATCCTTGGCCCATTCATCTGCTCCACAGGATAACAGCGGGTAAGAGTGATTCGTATTTATCCACACCTAGAGCACTTAGTACAGAGTCAATTCTCTTCATGTACTCCTCTCTTGGTCATTTTTCAGAGATTTGACTCACAATGGAAATTCCTTTTCCTACATCTGACGATTTGGACCTTCAGATTTTTGTGCTACGGCGACTCATCATGATAAGACCCGTGATCACACAGTCCCTTCCAAGAGACACATAATTATAGCATCTACTGCTCCCTAAATAACTATAACCATCTTGAACCCCCCACTCTCCTGACCTCTTCTTCTGTCCATCTCTTGACAGATTACATACGATTCTTCATATATCCATTTTCCATCCTGATGAAGGCTGACCAACTGACAGCTACACATGGATAGCCTCTAGGCTGAAACACAGTTCTGTTGACTCTCTTGTCTCAATATTTCACCATTTTCCAGTTCAGTGACTTTCATCCCCTACACCATAGTTGTACTTTTGTTGCTCATGTTGTCCTCTACCAAGGACCATAGAGAATATAACTTCTGTTGAATCTGACCTAAAGAATTTATTTGAGACAAATGTTCAAGTACCATTGTGTTGTACGTTTTATGTATTTTATCAAGTCTCCTATGTTTTGCCTTATGTATATATTACACATACCTCTTATGTATTACATTTTGTTTCAAAGTAGCAGTCATCATCAACATTTATTTGTATTTTGACTGTCAGGAGTCAGTGGTTTTTTTGTCTGGGTTCTATAAGCTTGCTCAATTGTGTTTGACCAATATCTCATCCTACTGAAGATATGCTTATTTCTTTTGTTTGTTAGGAAACAAGTGTTTACAATAAAAACATTGTTAATATTGAGAGAAATTTCCTTTCAAGAACAATGTAACCTTTTAACTTAAATAATACTTTGGCCAAATAGACGTTTAAGGGACGTGTTCATTAAAAATGATAAAACCAAGAAAAATATAATTGAACTTGAAATTTTGAATTGACTTGTCTGTGTATCTATAGAAGAAAAATGTTTTGTTCTTCCTTTTTTCTTTTATTCTTCTTGTTGCTGATTGTGTCCTCCTCATTGACCTTGTTTGGACTATTTTCACATCCTCTTCATCTTCCCGCTCAATGTTGCCGGTTAGGTGGGTCTCTCCTTTGTAGACTTTGACATTGCCGAGGTGTAACCACGCATGGCTTCCTTGATCTTTTACTGAAGCCCGTGTAACGACCTCCACGATAAACAGTCCTCGAAAATGGGGCTTGTGACACTGTCGTGTGAAATTCCTACACAGGACCGTCTCCCCTGGAAACAGTACTAGTGGTCTTAGTAGTACATCCGGATCAAGATGTTCATTTGCTTCATCATTATTCTTCGAACACCCTGCCACATTTGCACCTGTCGAGGCAAACATTTAAGAGATTCCTTCATAGCTGTTATATAATCGTGTATTTCTTCCCCCAACACAGTGGTAGCACTTTCTGCATCAATGTGAGCTTGAGTGAGAGCAGCCAGGGGTGCATGCATTTGGTGGTAAAATAGCTCCCTGCTTCAATTTGATTTTGACTGGTCCCACCCCTTTTAATAGAACAATTTCATACGGCCTGCTGGTCTACAATGTGCTTGCTACATATGCCAAATCTTGGGAAAAGACAGTACCTTTTTTACTAGTGACATTCCCAGAGGTATCTCTCCCTTTTCAATTTGTAACTGATAGACTTCTATTAAACATCACATCGTCATCTCAGTCATCATCTGAAAACAAGCTTTCATCTGTTAAGTCAGTCAACCAATGTCCTTCATCAAGAGCTATCACTGGTCTCCAGCTTTCCCATTCCTCATCAACTCTATGTAAAATACACTGATGTTCCTCACTATTCCTACTTCTAACTCAGTTGTAATGATCTACTCTTCCTCCCTGTCCGTGGGTACTTCTGGTCAAAACAGATATTCTGTGGGTAGCGGCAATAGTATGTCCTATATTCTTGGAACGAGCAAAAAAGGCGGATCAGTGGAATGGGATGACACTGGTTAAATTAAGTACATATCAAAATATTTATTTGAAAACTCATCACATGATCAATCATTTTATTGTCATAAAAATATCATAAAAATCTTAAGTCAAATCATGCCTTCATACGTATCCACATTCAAAAATACATTCAAGACTCCATAAATAAAACACCCTCGTGTAATAATGACATCAATTTGTATTATTCCAAATTTTTTAGTTAACATTTCCTATAGTGACCCGGTCCATAGTATCAGGTGTCATTATGTCACTGGTTTCAAGTATCACCAGATGTCCCTCATAGAGACCATGTCGACACGTGTTTCGGTCAGAGACCTTCTTCAGGACGTCGGGCTAGGAGCAGTTGCTCCGCCCTGTTCTCAACGTATATGGGCCGGTAATAAATCTACAATGTAAAAAACATAAAAGCCAGAATGTCATCCCTTATTTCTTGAAAAAGGTGACAAGCAATGTCACAATATGCTTAAAAAATGAGCACATAGGCCCTACTCACCCCCACTTTCAGGACAGCGGAAATCAATCCTCCATTGGCGTCAATGTATATGTTGAGCCTATGGAACCCACAGAAACAGCTCTAAATATCTCTCGCAGAACAGACCACTAATGCATCTGTCTGCAACATTACAACACATCCACCACTAGACATTACTAATAAAAAAGGACTTACACCCACAACGTAGCTGGTGGAGACTCTTATAATACAAGGAGACCCAGGTGCACCTCAGGTCCACGTACAGGTATGCCAGGTGATGTATCACTCAGACTATTCTCTGTGACACTGCAACAAAAGAACATATAATTGCAATGTGTCAGTGCGGGGACCATCGCTACTGAATACGTCATGATGGACAATACCACATCCATTGGTACGTTGTGTACTCGTGACCAATTGTGTCCTAATTAGGAAGACTAGACATGCCATTGGGAGACACCGACTGTGTACTCATAGCTAAATTCCAATAGAAATTTACAATAATATGGGACTATTTGCCCAACACATGTTGAACACTATCAGAAAACCATACAATGGAGTGTATCAATGCGGCAACCCACGCGTGGTATATAAACAGACACCTCCTGTGTACGTGATACATACACCTACATGCGAACACTCAGCTACAGCTATATCCATATTCTTGGAAGCCATGCTAATAATATGTGTACCCCGTAGAGCAATACTTTGGGGTTTCAGTAGTATTCCTTTGTGCTTCCTGACCGTAAAATGCTGAATTCTTGTGCATTCACTTAACAAATCCATGGTGTAGAACATATTATCCCCTGGTCAGTATCTCTCCCCAATATGATAACTGGTGTCTTGCAGGAATATAATAATGGCATGGATATGTCGTTTTCTCCTATGGTAATGGGTAAAGTGTTTGTAAAATGAACCGTAGTTGTCGCCCCAGAAAATCTTTGTGTGTTCATGGCAATGCCAAACATTGGGCTTTCCTTCTTTAACACCAGAACAAGTCACCCCTATAACTATTAAGAAGGAACATGTTTTATCACCTATGGCCACTCCAAACCTCGTTGTTGCTTATGTGGGTCTGGTGTTATTGATGGGATGGAACACATAAAGTCTTTCTGCAGGCTGTTGTGTTGTTGAAACAGTTCCAGTCCTGTGCCTGTGAAAGGGTTCCATCCCACCACTGTCACACCCCGTATTCTAGGTGTAGGTGCCTATAGCAATATGTTTGCATTCCATGATGTTACTGTATTCTGTTGTGCTAGTGTCTGCATTGGTGTTTGTTGTATCTGCATTGGTTCTTGCTGTGTTGGGGTTGGCATCCCCAGTTGCATCAGTTGTGTTCGTGGTGCTTGTGCCTGATACTGCATGTGATCTTGGGCATAATATTCAGGTGGCTCTACACAATATGGTGGGGATATGCTGTCCCCCTCTTAGATCTGCTGCTTGCCAGTTCTTTGGTATCCCTCCACAGCTTCTGTAAACACTTGAAATGTGCCACACCTTTCCACATATCCAACATTGCTGTGTCTGTCCTCCATTAAACCCTCTTCCTTGTGGAGCTTGAAATCCAAACTTTCTGCCTCTGGATGCAAACCCTCACCCTCATGGAAAATGATTATACTCTACTCTTACTGCAAAATTTCCATTCAATGCTGGCTGTACCTGCTATGTCCCTTGTGCATTAAAACATTCTCCCCCACTTCTCCCCCATAGCGTTACCCTCCTACCACTCCTTTAAGATGAATGTTAAGTGCTGGCTGCATTCTCATGACTGGTGATGGTCCCGATCTGTGAAATTAGGATGACCCTGAGCATGACCACATGATCTGTATTATATAACCTTTGTATATTACTGTATATATTCTGTAAAAATCCATATTAGTATGTAAATGTCTCTTCTCTGTATATGTTCTTTTTTCCTGTCCTTCTCACCTGTAACTTTAAACTTGTAAAGCGCCCAGATGCCTGAGAGCCCAGCACACTCTACATATAATAAATAAACAATACAACAATACAATTGTCAATACTGCTTCTTTGACTGAGAATTTCAACAATTTCTTCTGATCTAACCTTGCTTTGTCAATCTTCCTGCATTCAATTTTCTTTCTGTTTTTTTATTGTTTTAACCGACAATGGTGCATCTCTGCCCATGTCTTCGCTTCCATTCCCACTACATTCCTCAATATTTGCGCTCATGTCTGATGAGTCTGGGTACTGAAGGATCTCCAATGTTAGCTCGACAGTTATTAAAGGTGCTCTTTCGTGGTTATTGTTTTGTGCTTTCACCCCAGAATATCCTGCTTGCTTCCAAATATCATCTGATTGTTCCCCTAATATAGCAGAAGGCAGGCTTGTTATGCCACCTACTACTAAATTCATCCCAGCCATCATTCTCTCTAATTCATAGATCCATAGATTCATAGATCCATATACATTGCCCTGTTGAAATCGATGGCAATTTACAAATTAAATTATGTTTGTCCATTTGTGGCCATGTGTTACATTGCGACTATCATCCCCCTTTCTCTAATAAGGGGAATTGTGTGAACGCAGTGCCTTTTCTGAATGCAGCCGCAGCCTTTGTCTTTGTCATTGCGTCTTTCATACTAATTCTATTCCGTCCTGGTAAATTTCTCAGTCTGTTCATGTACAGCGTCCACTCTTCTAAACTTTTTGATCATATTTTCAATATTCAATGGGCTCAGACCTCCTCACTGGTTCATCTAAAACTAACCACGCTATCTCTTTTGCTACCCCCATGTTTGTAGAAGGGGAGTGTGTGGCCTCCTCCTCTCTGCTTTCCTCTCTCTCTTCATCTTCGAGCATAGCATTGTCACTATCATCACCTTCATCACCTTCTCTGTCTTCAATATCTAATCTTTCAAGGGGACTCGTCCTATACTTCTGCAGATAGCTCTCCTTTATGCTGCTGGTGTCATCCATCATTTTATATATATTGCCAATCCTTCTTGGTATGGCCCGTTCCTCTCCACCGTCTGAAAGAGTATGCTTTATAAGTATCTCATCCACTTCCTTGTGGAATCTCTCTAAGCTTCTCTTGCTTTCTCTAAGTGCTTGCTTCCTGTCTATCTCTGTCTAGGAGCATATGCCCCCTAATAATATCAACTTCTTTTTGTCACCTTTCCCTGCTTTTTTCAATATCACCTTGTCTCTCTCTGTCCATGTCTTCCTCCTTTTGCCTTTCTGTTTCCCTTTCTGCATCTCTTTGTCGCTCCCTCTCTCTTTCTTCTTCTAATTTTTTTACCTACTTTTTGACACATGCACCAATACCCACACTCTTACTATGCATGTTCCTACGAAACAAGCACACATGCTCTTTTGACAAGTGCTCCTAGCACTTTTGATCTTAATACACTTGCTCCTATGACACAGACAACTATGACCACATAACTTTGTCACATTCTATTATGGAACATGCTCATGTGACACTTGCTCCTAAGACAAACAGTCCTATGGCACATGTTCCTATGACACATGCTCCTGCAACACACAGCCCTAGGGTACACACTCTTACAACACACGATTCAAAGACACACACACTCCTTAGAGACACACAACTACAACACACTCCTATGACACACACCATGCACGCTTAAAATGCCTGCTCTTACAACACACACTAATGACACACTTGCACAGTGTGCTGTTATGCTATGACATCATCCATTGTAAATCAATGTACATATTGTATACAAAATGTACACGTACATTTAGAATATGTACATTACACATTCTGAGAATAAATGTACATATTCTATAGAAATTGTACATGTGCATGAAGATATGTTCATTACACAAGCTCAGAACCAATGTACTTCTTCTATACAAAATGTAAAGTTAAATTACATGGCCACGGTAGTGGCCATGTAGTTATGGTTAAGTTGCTGTTTCCATAGGAAGAGCACTTTTTGGGCGGCTTATAACTTCGTTCTCCCTGGACGGATCCTCACCAAACTTTGCAAAACAAGTATTTGGGTCACTCTGAATTGTTTTGCAAAGTTTGGTGAGGATTCCTCCAGGGGGGGAAAAGTTATAGGGGGGTCCCAAAACCTTTTTTTTTCTCCCATAGACTGAATGGGAAAAAAATGTGCTCCCGTCTACAGCCCAAACCGCTGGACGGATTTTCAGTAGTTTAGTTTAAAATGACCAAAAAGTAGGTCCAAAAAAATTAGTGATATCTGTGTTCGGTCCGTGGACAGACTTCCCTGTTCGGCCATGCACCCAAGACTGTATGCCCTGGCAACAACCACCGCAGCATATCACATTCATATTTGCTTATAACTTTGGGTGAAAAACAAATGTATAAGGAACAAAGGTATTAGATACTATGGATGGGATATGCTGCTATGGTTCTCCTTATTATTGTATACTTACTGTTTGGTCTAGTAACGGGAGTCCATGTTTTTCTTGTTAATTTCTGTGATAAAAGAAAATAGCATGTTAGTATTAGTATTTTGTAATGACTTATTACATTGTATAATCAATATACTTTTTTTTTTTGGACCCTCATATTTAGTAGATTACAAATCAGAGCACTGTGCAATTTGCTCAGTTTCTGTATTTGTTGCTAAAATCATTGGGTCTGTGGGAGAAAAAAAAATCCATGTTGGATTAAAAAAAAACCCTTTTCCTGTTATGCTACAGTTTATTTGTTTGTTTGTTTTCAGTGTTCACTTGTTGTTTCTCGCTAATGCTTAATACTTTGGCTTGTTGTATTTTTTTGGAGCAGTAACATATTATTTATTTGTTTTTCTATTATAACATTTTGGAGCAGTTAGATACCAATTGGTATATTCTAACTCTCTATTTTTTTTATATATTTTAGTGGTATTGATTTATCTATTTGGATATTGTTAAATTTTGGGACAGTTAGATACCAATTGGCATATTCTAACTGTGTATTTTTTGGTCTAATTTAGTGGTATTCATTTATCTGATTAGTTGTTGTAGAATCGTTGAGCAGTTAGATAGCTTTTGAAGTATTCTAACAGTTTATATTTTTTTAACACAAGTTTACTTAGGGTTTAAATACAGTTTAGTTATCAAATTTTGGTTTTAAGAACATCAAATAAGTGTTTGTAAGATTTCCTGGTAATCTCTGCTTTAGAGTAATGGTACTATCATTACATTCAAACCATCCACATTTCTTTTTTATATATGCAGTGTAGTGCCCTGAATTGGTTGTAGCTCCTGTGTGGTAGATTATACCTATTGTTGTGAAGGTTTTCTTACCAAGTGATATTTGACCATGTGTGAATCCAGTCAGCTTGCAGTTGTTTTTGGCACCATCTGCATTGTAACGTAGAAGCATTAGTATTATGTATTTCCTATGTGTTTGTATTACTAACGTGGAGCGATTATCTGAATTGCAGGTAGAGCATAATCTACCATGGTTTGCATTTTGTACAAGTCGCTGAAATGGAATGGATTCACAATTTGGTATTGATATATATATGAAGCGTTCATTGGGGATTTCTTCTTGTGTCACATTGTTGCAGAGAGTGCATGCATGTTTCCACATGTATGAAATCTGAAAGATTTAATTTATAGGTATGTTTTTGTTTTCCAGTACTTGTAGTAAGTACATTAGAAATTCTTGAGGATCTTCCTGTGAATTTATAGTGAATTTCACCATTCCAGCACAGTCGTCCAATTGTTGTCTTATTCCAAAAACACTATACGTGTTGTCAGGATTGTTTGCTGCATTTCTGTGAAGTACTAACATTTGCAAACACAATGGGTCTGTACTGTGTAAGTAAATGTTGTCAACAATTGGTGGTAATTGAAAGAGAATATTCATTGCTACATTTGCGTAGCAACTTACACCAACTATATTTGAGAATTTAAATGGTCCAGGTAGTTCTGTATCTAACTGCTTCTTTTGGAGTTTATCTTCCTTCTTTAAAGAAGTACTTGGTTTACTTTCCCTAATTGATTCTTTTTTGCTTGTGGTACTTGATGAAGTATTAGTTTCTTTTACTCTCTTTGGAGGATTTGCAGTGACATCCTGTTGCATTTCTGTTTGATTTATTTTTCTTTTATAATGTTTTACTTTTTGTGGAACAGAATATGTGTTTCGGTGGGGGCTGTATAGTGAGCAAAGTCTATTGTATTCTAAAATGCAAGGAATATCAGCGTTTATTTTACTTGCATCAAAGTTGATTAGAAATAGACCGTCAAGTGTACGCAAGCGTGATAGTGCTACATAGCTCATGCCTTCTTTAAAGACTGTGTTACCAATATCTATCACTGCTTTGTCTAGGGTAAGACCTTGTGATTTATGAATTGTGACTGCATATGCAAGAGTTAGAGAAAATTGTTCTCTGCGTACATACATATCTTTGAAGAGAAGGAATCTAGCTGTCCTATCCTTTTTACTTCTGAAAGTTTGTCAAAGAGTATATTGACAAACTGAATTTTGTTGTCGCGTGGGTATGTTTGAAAGCCAACAACTGTACCCAGTGCTCCATTACCTAGTCCTTGGTCCACATCAAGGTTACGTTTAAGCATTACTCTGCAATTTAAGGATAATTTTAATATCTTTTCTAAGCCTGCTGTGTTTGAGATTGATTTTTCTAAACTATTTAGTCTTGTTGTGGCTTGGTCACACATGGGTAGTGTCATACCATGTACATCTAGTTTGTCTGTGGCGCTAATTTCCATGATTGGTTACATTTCTTTACTTAGCATGATTTCATTGAATTTGAAACAGCTTGCAAGAGTAGGCATAAGGCCATACAATTGACATTTTTGTGGGCTAATTGTTCCATAACATCTGTAGCACATGCAGTATCGCCATAAAGTGCATTAATGTGCCGGGTTTTCAATATTGCTTCTGCTTCTTTAGAAAGTATACCAACTCTGATACTTTTTAAAATGTTTGCATAAGTGAGATCTGCAGATTGCCGCATGTTTTCTGTTAATTCTCTGTATTGGAAATGTTGCCAAAGGTTGACATTTCCAATGCTGTCAACAGTTTTACGGCAGAGTTTGTGTCCTAATGTTTTAAAAATAGGCTCACATTTTACTGGTGTTAATTGAAGCAGATCTCCAAAAACAATAATGTGTTTTCCTGCAAAGAGCTCTTCATAGTCTGTTTTGAGTACTTCTTGTAATCTGAGGTGAATCAAAGCTAACATCAGGTTGGAGACCATGCTCACTTCATCTATTAGTAGCATTTTCATTTGTTTCAATTCTCTGCGTAATTCCATTGCAGCTTCTGCAGATAGTTTGTAATAGTCTAATTTGTTCTGGTGTTCTACTGGTAATAGTAGTAATCGGTGTAATGTAACACCACCTATGTTGTAGGCAGCAAAACCTGTGGGGGCAGTGACAACAGCTGACAGTTTGTTGTTTGTCAATTGTTGAAGGAACTTACTAATGATTTTGATTAGGAATGTTTTGCCAGAACCAGCTTCACCACTGACGTACAGTAGTATAGGTTTATAATTATGGCAGGAACATTCTTTATTTTCATGTTTTACACCATGTGCAATTTGTTTTGTTACTTCTTGAAAAATGCTACTTTGCTCATTGTTTAGTTTTGATTGTAGTATTATTAAGTCTTCCTTATCTTCATACTGACACATGGTGTTTTCTACTTCTATCATAGCTAATTCTGCCTCATTTATTATTAGTGGTTCTCCCAGTGGTTCTTGGCTTCCTGTTACAGAAGGTTCACTACTGTCATGAGTGTCCTTATCTAGTTGGGCTTGGAGTTCTTCTTCGTGTTGCTGTTCATTGTGCAACATTGTTTTGTACTGTGTAAAGTTTACATCAGTTATAGTGCTTTCATTTGCTTTGAAAGCATCCTCATATGAGTCATAGTTATCTAGTAATTGTTCTTCTTTTCTCTATGGTTTGAAGAGTTGTAGCAGGGACATGTAATATACTTCTTTATGTTGAGGAGTCTTTAATGACAATTTGATATGATTAATTAAATTTGGTTTAGTGAGTTTAACTAAGCTGCCTTCACAGTTTGTTACTCTATATTTACCTTTTTTTTCATCAGGTTTGATATTATTTTTGTATGTGTAGTTTTGGACTATGTGGTATAGACACATGTTTTCCAAAGTATTACTTCTGTTTGAGTAGTATGTGTCCAATAAATTGTTTTTTAAAATGTCTTGGCTGTTGGGATCATGTTTGGCTATTGTTTCTATATCTTCATATGATTTCAGAACTCTTTTTCTAGATTTAGCTGGACCAAGACTTAGCCAGACTATATTTTCAGATTTACCATACAATGCAGTACTAGTTAAACGATCAGCTGCTTCATATGATCCACATTCTCTATGGGTGAGCATTTTTATGCCCAAGCTGTATAATTTCTGAGATACTGTTTTATCTGATGACAGGTCATTCCAGAGGTCTTGAAGCTCTGTCATTTCTGCTTTAGTTAAGTATGCTGTGACATATCGTGCAACTGCAGTAGAATTGTCTGCAATGTACTGCACATCTATGTTTGCATTCCATAAGTGGGCAATGATTGCATTATAATCATTGATATATTTTTCTTCTTCTTTTCTTTTTATGTAATATGTATTTTTAGGTGACTTACCTTTAACACTATGTCTAACTGAAGACATGAGGTTGTTCACTTGACCTGCATTTGTAACTGGTCTAGGGAAACCAAATCGGCATTTAGTATAGTATTTCCCTTTGTTTTTGTATTTGCGACGGCAATATTTCCCACATTTGTGTCTTTGAAATTGTAACATTTGTGCATGAAGATCACTATTTGTGGCTTCTGATGGAATTTCACAAGTGACATATTTTTCAATAAACTGTAAAACAGTGGCATCACTGTCTTGACCAAATTTAGGAGCATCTTTAATCCATAAAAGCATGTGGATATGTGGTGCTCCTCTGGCTTGGTATTCTTTTCTCCAAAAGAAGTGTTGCACTTCTCCAAGGGGAGGAACAGTTTTATTACAAATAAAATGTAGCATAGCAATGAAGCGATGGTGAAAATATCTTGAAACATTAACAGGATCCAAAGAACAAAGTTCCCCAGGTGTTAGTATATCTATGTTTGTTTTGTTTTTATTTGATATGCGTAGGAAATCATGTAAATCTTCCAATGCATATTCTGCACAACTTAATGTAACACACCAAGTGGGTGGGCCAAGGTTTCTGATCATACAACGTACATCTCCATGACGTCGAAACCAGTACTCTTTAGTACCACGCATATTTGCTAATAGATTTGTAATATTTGTTTGTAAAACCTTATCCTTTTGTTGCACTTTTTCTAATAATTGTGTAGCTGTCATATTTTGAAAGTGTGATCCTGATTTTAATAACTGTGCAACTCCGTAACATAAAGTTGCTAGTTCACTTTCAAAGAGTAGGTGTCTAAATATGGGATCTTCAGAATACATCCGTAATGAGCTGTATTCTGAAGCTGATATTTGAATAGGTCTATCATCATACCTTCCTCCTTTGCCAGTAGGAAAGAGTAGAGGAAAAGCATGTGCTTCTATACTTTTTTCCCATATGCTGATTGGCCATCCTTTTGTTTGACGCATTTGGTAAGTTTTCAGTGCATCTTCTACAGTGTTATTACAGTGCAAAGGATGAATTGTATAATGGTCTAAAGTATTTGATATCGTAGCAGGATCTAGTACCTCAAATTGACCAGCTTCTTGTGTTTCTTGAATTATTTCAGTTGTATCTTTCAAGTTTTCTTCAATATTAATTTCTTTGTAATATTCATTATTCTCTTTAAGATATTGGAAGGCTTGTCTAACTTTATATAAATCTACAAGCTGTTGCCATATTTTTTTGTCTTTTGTAGGTACTCCATTTACTAAGATAATTAAAGATTGCTGCATTGGACGTTGCACTCCTAGAGTCTGCACATTTTCTTTTAGATCTAATGGTAAATAAACTACTTTTCCACAAATGCCTTTTACCAATTCAGAAGGAGGTAATTTTGCTGTTTTTGGTTGAAGGCGTATTATTGCTTGAAATGGCGGTACTGTTTGAATTATGATGCTGTCATATAAATTAAGTTGTTGTAGGGGTTTTGGTACTGGGTATAATTCCAAATTATTTGTGATAGCACGTGAATGAGTTTGGTTGTTGTCAAGTTGTGTAGTGCAGTAACTGCAAAGTATTAAGGGCTCAGTTATTTCGTATTTGTTTTCTGCTACAAGGTAGATAACTAATTCAAACCATTTAGAATCTTCATTGTCTTCTATTTTGTATGATAGGTCTACAGTTTTTGTGTTACTTTTATAAAATGTTCTACGGCAACATACACATACATGGTCTGGTACTTCAGCTGATGTACTTTTAAATTTTAATACTTCTTTTTTGTATGTGTTGCCATGTGTAGAATTGTTGCTTAATTGGTTTAAAGCTATTTCATTCTGTAAATGGCTTTCACTTCCAAAGTATTTTTTCTGGATATAGTGAATTTCTTCAAGTAGGTCTTTTGCTGTACCATGTAGAAGGATGTTATTTACCTAACTTTGCTAGTGCTAAAGCAGGACTTTTAGCGTAGTACAGTTTATAGACTAGATTTCTTATAGTTGAATGTGTTGATATCCTTTTGATATCATGGAAAGTGGTTTTACAAGTAGGTCCTGTAATGCAGGCCAATGAATGTCCTTGTAGTCCTGTGTACTTGCGCACTGGACAGGTATCTATATTTTGCAGTAATTTAATTTGGATTTTGTCTTTGCTTTTTACATATTTATTGAGGAATTGGCGTAAAGATTTGAAACATTGTTTGGGAATGTTACATATTGACGTGCATGGCCATTTGTACACTAGACGTTCTGATTCAGTTGAATGGAGGGGTAACTCTAAGTTTTCAGGACATATTTTTGTAAGGAGTACTTCTTGTTCCATTATGGTATTATTCACTTTTTCATAACCTCGAACACTGCTATGTATGGCAATTGTGTTTGTTTGCTTTTGTTTGTACGCTTCTTCATTAAAATATGGTTCTGTGCTCGTAGTGTGATTCCATTCACCTCCGCAGATACTTAGGAAGTTCTTTCTGTTGACATTTCGCTTATTGAGAAGTCTTTTTTGTAATTTAGTTATTAGTTTTCTTAGTGGTCTTCATTTTGTTTAACAGTAAAATAAATAACTTTCTTTTCCGAAGAATTGCACTGTCCATCAACGCTTCTAAGATTAATTTCCTACGATAGGTTTTAAGCACTGAACCTGATTTCTCTCCTGTTTTTATAAGATTTTGAAGGACTTTGTGACGGTACATTTTGGCTAAAATACTTTTCTTGGTATGCTTACTTTGCACTATATTAAAATTTGAAGAAGTAGTTTTATCTGTAGTGATAGCTGATTTTCTGTTATTGTTTTTTGGTTTGTTTTACATTTTGATAGAGAAGGCAAAGTTTTTGTACTTGAAACTTCTTGTGTTTCACTAAATGACTGTATCAGCTGTTTTGTTTCAACTTTTTTTACAAATTCTGCTAGCGATGGATGCTTATGTTGGACACGTTTATTTTCGCTTGCTCTACTTTTGCGTTGCTTTGTACGGACTTGACTTTTGGTAGGCATTCTTTAGGGTCTGTTGAAAAAAATAAAGAAGATATGGGTTGGGGTGTTCTGGAATGTATGTGTGCTGTGTGCATGAGTGTTTGAGTAAGATGATAAAGATGTATGTAATGGTGTGTGATTGTGTACTGGGAACTACAACTAGTAGGGATAGGTATTCTTGAATTTATGTGTTACTAAATTGGGGTTCAGATGACAAAAAAAAGTAAGCTAGCGGTGTGGAAAAGTACAAATAGTAAATCTAATGTATACAATTAAAACAGTTGTTTGTTCTATAATATGAAAATTGTAGCATTTCAGTTGGGTAATTTGTGTGTCCAAAAATAGAAATTTGTGGGCCACTCTGGCTGTAAATCGCTGTTTAAGACATGGAGATTTTTGGACAAAATGGTACATAATCTCTATTTTTAGGCACCAAAATAGCTTGTATTAAAGTTGTAGTATGTTTGATTAATAATACAAATATTATGGTGATATTCTACTTACTTTTTTTCTTAAATTAACAGGTAACTTCTTAGTTCTTCTTTGTTCTTCGAATTCGGCTGCTTCTTTTCAGTAGACTGGTCTTCACTGCAATTGTAAAAGCTTCAAATTAGTAACTTTGTTTGTATATAGCGCTGTTTTTAATTTAGATATTGATTTTTTTAATTGAAATACTCAGTGCCTTCTTTAAAACCATCACACTAACTTATTTACATAAGATACATTGCATCAGTTCAGTACATATGATATGTTCTTAATGAACAAATTGTATTGAATGACTAACTGTAGCAAAAAAAACATCTTTACTATGTCTTGTGAAATTTATAATACAGCTATCTTTTGTTCTCTCAGCAAAAAGAGTATCTGAAAAACTCTCTCCTGGCACAACACACCCACTAAACTTTCCTGAACAATCCCTTTCAGTGCTTATTCTCATTTGCATGACTTCTGAACCCAAAAATCCCCGGATGTAACTCCTGAAGTCCGCGAACTACCGCCATGTCCACGGACATATCGTAATATGAACAGCCCTTCTACCATTTCCACTTCACTCTCTCTGCCATTCCCTCATTGGATGTAGCTACAAAATCACATGACCATGCACAAATCACATTCACAAAGTTTTTTCACTGAATTTCATAGGTATTTAGTAGCGCAACTTAACCATAACGTCCCTTTAACAAAGTTTTTTCACTGAATATAGAATATATACATTGCCATGCCCTTTACATTATATTACTGTGATGTCATCTAATGTTTATCTTTGATAAAAACTGTCCAATGCAGCGTGCACATGTCACAGTTCATACATTGCGCAATTTACATCTGAAAACTCCCATCAAAGTCAGTGATAACTTTAATGTTTGTTTTCAGGAAATGTAATGAATGCACACCTTTGATGCAAACTGTACAAAGAGATATATGAGTTTCACAGTTCGTATATTGCACAATTTACATCTCCTGAAAAACACATCTACATCAATGCTGATTTGAGGTCAGTTTTCAGGAGATGTTACTTGCATACAGCTATGAACTGTAAATGTCAAATAGCCCTCACAGAAAACTTGCAGAAAAGTTACAGTTGACTATAATGGGAGCTTGTATACATATAGGAGGCATTCAATGCATGAGCACACTGAAGGTACATTTGATATACAAACTTTACACGCACTTGTGGGTGATTGACATTTTATATATGTACATGTACACTCATAAGAAACATTCTTAATATGCATGCTCCTAACACATGCAGACCAATTACATGCACTGCTACGATACATGCTTCTATGGCACATGCTCCTATGATGTGCACTATTAAGACACACACTTTTAAAACACACGCTGCTATAACACACACTACTGCAACAGACAGAACTATGACAAGTGCTCCTATGACTCACGCTCATATGACTCACGCTCCTTTGACAAGGACAGCACATGCTCCTGTACACATGTTACTATGATAAGATCATCATCAACTTTATTTTGGGCACATGCCCAAAAATGTATACAGTAAAGGGTATATACAACATTTAATCACATTATATCATAATAGGCCTACATTAAAAGTTAATAAGATGTATAAAAAGAAGATATTAAAATGTGCAAAATGTTTAGATCAAAAACAGTTCGTATGCGGTTGTAGATTGACCTTTTCTGCCAAAAATTCAGTCCAGCGAACACTACTTAATCATGAGTTGTCGGTTTGCATGTTGTGAGGGCTTGTAAAGTGAGATTGCCTGATTTTTTGTGTGCTCGGAAAGAGCCACCTACACCTCAAGATAGAATATTTTTTCGTCAGTCCAGTAAGAAATTAGCAGTTGTTTCATTAATTCTGTGGCAAAATGAGCACTGCTTGATGCCTATTGGAGACCGATTGTAACTAATATCAGCTGTTGGAAACACTTTCAATCTGAATTTGAAAAACAACACTAAATTCTAGACCAGATACACTTTATTTCAATATTGTTCTGCAGCTAAGCCAGTTTTGAATGTGATGTTAGCTGGAAAACGGCTTTGGCATGTGATTCATGACAACTGGTGTTCTAAATATAAAATATTAAGTTTATGTTTTATTTCGGAAACAAGTCCTGGACTAATGTTAGTGTCATGATTTAGGCAACTGGTTAAGCCAAGGTTACCCAAAAACCTTTGATGTGCTTTAACCATTACCAAGATTTACCCCTTGGAGATTTAAAGACATTCCAGGCCATATCTTTATAATATGAGATATCGTCACATTCATGCATACAGAGCCAGTAAAAAAGGGTTATACAATGAGCTTCAAAGATGATTGACTTCATCTCCAATTGCATGAATGTGGAGATTGTGGGAATACTGGTTGTCAGTCCCAAGGAATGCTTAACAAATTTATTTCAGTTATGCTTAAGAGGTGCACATGGTCTACTCCCCACAGTTCACCTTGGTATAGAGCAGCTGCAGGGCCTGGGCTTTTTTAGCATCTAAAGACGCAAGGGGAAGATGGCAGGCGTGATGTCCATGTAGGATGCTCAATGTAGCTATGCATCTTTTTAAAATCATTGCAATGTTTTCATATTGCACTTTTTTCATACTGAGGACCAAGGTAATCAAAGGAATCTAACTCTTTGAGCAGTTCACCTTCAAGTGTATTTCTCCAGCAGTTCACCTTCAAGTTTATTTCTCCAGAAATCAAGCACAAGCTGAAATTGTTTTTGCAATCCCATTCCGGTTTTGGAGACCACCACAGCATCATCGGAATATAGCAATAAAGTTGCTATGACACACAACGTTGTGACGCGTGCTTCCACTGCACACACTCCTACAATCAACAGTTCTACGATACGTGCTCCTACAACACGTGCTACTATGACACAAACTGTTACAACACTAGCTTCTACGACACTTGCTCCAACTACAAACAGTCCTATGAAACATGCTCCATAAGACATTATCCTACAACACATGCCAAAGAAACAAACTGTTACTAAACACACAGGTGGTCCTATGACACATTCAGCCATGGGACACCTTTCTGTGGCACACAATCCTACAATACACACTCCTACGACACACATGCCTATGACACACTACCCTAAAACACATACCACACACACTCTTAAAACACGTACTGATGACACACCTATACCACGTCCAGCAGTGCTATAATGATAAATTGCCAGAAACAATTTACACCTTCTATACAAAATGTACAGGTAAATGTAGAAGAATTACGTTTCATACATGTACGCTCCTAAAGATATGAAATTTGTTGAATAAATATAGTAAATGTAAAGGGTTCAGCTCAAATGCCATATATGCAGTACAATCATATTGCCATCACTCATACTACATGCACTTACACCCTAAACACCATGCTCACCACAAAGAATCCGACTGAAATTATAGATTCAAACATTTATAATCAAGAGCTAAAGTTACTCTAACAAAATGCTGTTGTGCTGATTGTTGCTTGCTGTGTGACGATTGTAAATTTTGTGCAGCAATGTGACTTGAGGAGTTCCATGGGATTTTCGGCATCTTTCAGTGTCAAACAGGAATGCTGTGGCATGGCAAGGAATGCTGAGGAGCTGCAGTGACCTGTAACAAGTTGAACATTGAGCTTTGAAGCATGTCAATTAAGCCTTGGGCACCTTTTGTACTGTATCTAACATTTCTTCTCTGACTCATTCCTCCTCTCACTCACCAGATGCCCCCAAACACCACTTCTGATTATTGTTGGCTGCACTCAACACCCTGACTAAGGTAACACCCATTCATCTTGGTATTTGAGATCAGCTTCCTCAAAAGGGGCCCCCACTTTGCCCCACTCTCTGCCTCATTTTCCCATTAATAAGGGATTCCCACACTTCACCTCCCAACTCCATTTATCCCTGTCTACACCATCCCCTCACTTACCTGATGTTGCAGAGACCTCACTGTGTGCTCCCTCTCAGTTTGTGCTTCATTAAAACACCTTTCCCCATGCCTCCAACACAACCCTTTCTTGACCATTGCTCACCCACTCCCTGCCCACCTTCCAAGCCCAAGCTGACCCACACCGCCAGTGAGTCTCAGTGAAAACCTGGACTACCTGAACAGAAATGTGTCATGTTCTTGTGAAATCAATTACAGAATAAATTTGGTGGGTAATTCAAGAATTGACTGAAATTTCTTTATCAGCCTTGTCAGTCCTTTTCAATATATCAGTGGTGGGGAACTAAACCTGGGGTACAGGGAAATCAACTAGAGGAAAAGCAAAGGCATAGAAATGCATTGTTGCACTACAACAAAGTTCACGGAAACAACAGAAAAAGGAAGAAGAAACATCTGGCTCAAAATGATCTATATCAAACTCTGATTGCTACAATTGTAAAAGATAAGCTATACCTGTCTTTAATGCTCATATGCATTAAAGTGTCTACAACATCATAGTATCCAGAAGAAGGATTTAAATGTGGATTACAACAAGAATATAAATTGGAATATCAAATTTGTCATCTGACATACAAGCTACTTCAGTGGGTTCCTCCAAACTTTTTTACAATATAAAGCTTTTTAATGGAGCCTCAAATATGTATCTCAATCTTGCTGCTCCAGATTACACGTGTTGGAACTTTTTAGAGCAAGACTATAAAACAAATGTAACTAAAATCAGGAATTCTAATATTAGGGGACCACAATGGAATCCTTGTAGGAATAGTGTGTCTTTGACATCTGATTCCGTGTTATTTCAGAACCTTAGTCAACCAGCCTATATATACAAGGAGTACAATGCCAACTGAAAGAGCAGATTTACATGGACACTCAGTACACAGTTCCCCTTTCTTACATTTTTCACAGGATATTTCTTATGATTCTAAATATCGGCTAAATGATTTTCCTCTGCCCTTCAATTATAAACAATCCATTCTTATTCCTTATTAAGTCCCTAATGTATAAATAAAGCTCCTACATATTTGATAACAACATGTAATGCTATTAGAAAAAAATTATCATAAATAAATACATCCTAGAACATAATCCTTGTTAGAGGAAATAATTAACTTTCTATGCTTTTCCTCTGACCTTTAATTATACACAATGTATTCTAATTCCTTATTAAGTCACTAATATATTAATGAAGCTGCTCAGCTGCACATTATCTGTCGATAAAGACATGTAGTGGTTTAAAAAAAAACATTGTTAATAAAGATATGCTCTGTTTACAAGAAAACATTTTGATCAAAAATATTTGTGACTTTTTTCTATGTTTTTAATGGGAGTCTTAGGAGAAAAGGGACATCTTTAAAAAGGTTTGGTAAGGTTAAATAATACTTGAGTTTTACTGGGCCTGATATAAAGGATACTATTCAGGAAGATTTCATTCTCCTAAATCTCCACATTCATCCAGGTGCACAAATGTACACAATTTAAAAAGAACTTGGAGTCATCTCACTAACATTTTGAGCCGAATACCAGGAGGATGCTGTTAAGAATGCAGAAGATTTTAACACCTATCCACTGGATGACAGTAGAACAAAATATGTTATTGACCTTAATGAACTGTTGGGGGTTGCAGACCATCTATTGTCAAGAAGTAATCCAAATAATAGAGGGTGGCTTTTTTAATATGTGTACCATACTTAAATACAGGTCTAAATGACAGAATACTGCATAGCATTATGGCACTGCACAGAAGTCCTGTTCCGAAACTGGTCATTGGTGTATTCACCAATGATCCGTTTATCAAGGTCCTGATAAAGCATGTTACTAAATGTGTACTGTTAATTGTAGATACTTAATTCAACTTTAGTGATCATCATCGCCTTAATATGTACATATAATCTATCCATCCGGACCAGAGATATGGTAGTTTTATATGGCACCCATTTCTCCCCAGAAAAGGGAGATAAAACAACACTGACATAGGAGTGTGTTAATCTGTTAAAGAGAACTTGGAAAAATGGACTGCAAAAAGGATGTCTTTTGGTGTACTGAATGGGGTGGACTGTGTTATAGGCTCTTAAAACTGTTTTATACATTACTATAAAAGGACAGACAGAGACAGAGAGGAACAGCCCTTCTTGAACAATTGGATTTTGTTCAAATGAGTTGTATTGGTACAACTTTGAGATTTTAGTGTTGAGAAAACAACTAATTGAAATAGTCATACAAGGATTTATTTGGGGTATGAATTGGTTAGAAAAGGCCATGCAAGACAGGAATGAGTATACATTAGATATTAAAAAGTGGAAACAGACTTAATAATAAAATAAGTTTTACTGCTATCATCTTCAAAACAAGAGGACTGGTATGCAATGTTGGAATGTATTGACCAACTAATGGGAACTTTTAGAAGTTGAGCAAGTTTTAAGAATCTTGTGAAATGTGCATGTCTCAAACCTATATAAAAATAAGCTGACCTCACTGGGGATATATATGTGGCTCTCACCTAACAGATGATATTCTGACAATTCCTGGATGTCCATCTGAATGGGATATCATTTGTATAATTTCAGGGCTAAATGCTTTGCAAGCTTCAGGCCAGGATGGTATGTGGTTCATTCAAATGCAACATGAGGTGCGGTTCTCGAGGATCAGATTAAAAAGCTTTTAATGCATGTATAATTGCCAATGTTATCCCATGAAGCTGGAAAGGTACTACTATCATACCTGTACACAAACAGAGCTCCTCGGGATCCCTTTCTAACTATGCAAGGATTACATTATTTCATGCTATAGTGGACGTATTTGCCAGATGCTTTACAAGACTAACATATCTAGAAATAAATATTGCCTCTGGTTGAAACTGAGTTCCAGATTAAAAAAAAAAATCTACAATGGCTAATTGCACGGTGTTATATTGAATCACAGAAAGACATTTAGACGATTATGAAACATTCTCCACATTTCTACATTTATAGATTTTACAGATGCTTTTGATTTATTAGATTACAGGTTTTTAAGTATGTTGTAAACTGCTGAGTTGGGGAATTTCATCTATATTTCATCTATAATCAGGACACCTGGCAGTGAATGTCAATTTAAAATGTGTATCATCACAATGCTCATAGTATTACATCCCAAAGAAAGCTTTCGGAAGAATGTTGATGACCTCTTATCAGGTAGAGGTTTTAGGGTCCTGACAATACTTAAAGTTTGACCTTTTTGGAATATAAAATGGAAGCCCTGTTTGAAAGTTTGTGAATAATCCCCATCTAAGCCCTTCACCTCGAAGGAGGTTTACCCAATACACAATATAAAGGTTATCCATATATCATTAGATAGTGACTGCCCATAAATTCCACAAAATCAGGAACCTTGTGAGAATTAAAAGTTAGCACAATTAAATGATTCTGTATCCTCAACACACCATTACATATGTACTACAGTTGAAGAATTGGGATTCTTATATATTAACTTGGCAGATTTGGCACAGCATGCCTTGAAATCCCCACTGTGAAAACATGTTTATATTGGAGAGGTACTCCATTGATATGTCCGATTGCACAAGGTTACGACACTTAGAAGGGGTGACAAGTGCAGCCAAAATCAGTGAATCTCAAAAACGCATAGTTGAATTGTTTGACCAGGAAGTACATCACCTTTTTCTTATTATTCACTTAAGCAATATCCTGATTTGAAAGGTGCAAGGGGCTTACAAAATATACCTTTGTCAGAGCACCTCTATCCTCTAAGTCCAAAAAATAGATGGGATGTATATCATGCTACTATCAGTTTTCCCTTCAGTTTTGGGAAATAAGTTTGCAGCCTATTTTTTTCTATTGTCTCATTTGTTCTGTAAAAATGTTTATTTTATTTATCTATACAAATGCAATCGGTTTAGAGTTAAGAATAATGTTGCTAATGCACTGAAGTTATACGTGTCATCTGGGACAAAGATTAATTTTATTATACAATGTTTATATTCATATGTTAGTTGTGTATATATGTATTGAGCTCCCTATGTGGGCTTAATTTAAAATAATAAATAATAAAATAAAAAAGAGCACCAAGCCCAGTGTGCATTACATACATAGTGATTCAAGAATGCTACCATTTTATCACAGCCATATTTGTCAAATATAAATATTGGTGGGGATTTGTATGTTCTCAAAATGGTCTTTCGTCTAATGCAAAGCAAGCTCAAACCCTTGCTGCTGCTATTTGAACTTTCGACCTTTTTGAAAGGGGTTTTTCTAGTACTCACCTTTGCCCTTACTCCTATACCTGCCTCCATTTGCTGCTTCTCCCTTTTTTACAAAATCCTTTTTTCCCACTTTTTAGAAAGAAAAATGAATTGTCTTTACGTACCAACAATATGTAAGTATCATGGATATGGAGAGTCATCAGAATAGAGATGAGAAATTTGGATTTGTGATTCTTTTTCAAATATCTGACTGAAAGCCAGATGACCGTCTTGTCATAATGCAATTCAAGCAACTCACAAGGCTTACTTAATGAGAGGCAATTCTCATAGCATCTGCCTTTGACCCCTCAAATAATGCATAAGCAACATCATTTCATCTACTTCATCACTACTACATTAGAGAGGACATTAGAACAACTCACACAAAATATACCAAAAAATTGGGAATTTTTAAAACAGTGCAAATTGACACCTCTAAAACTGCACGTGCAACAACATTTCCATCAGTTCAATCAAGCAAATAAAACATGTTAGAACCAAATACAAAGGAACACGGAGCAATCATTATTATTATTATTATTATTATTATTATTATTATTATTATTATTATTATTATAATAAATAGTATTGTTAATATTATTTTGGTATTTAATTGAGCAAGAACCTAGCGTCAAGAAGCAGTGGATCACTTTACAGAGGTATACACCAATGCAGATACATAACAGAATAGAGGTGTACAACATTACAAATGCATGACAGAGTGATTTTAAGTGATAACAACAGAACATATATGCAGAAGGGGAAGGATACAGATGGGCGCAGAGGGGGGTACAGCTGTATTGGGAGACATGAAGGAAAGTGGCGG
Source organism: Ambystoma mexicanum (assembly GCF_040938575.1). NCBI lineage: Eukaryota > Metazoa > Chordata > Amphibia > Caudata > Ambystomatidae > Ambystoma > Ambystoma mexicanum. The sequence continues at coordinate 467,035,751 of NC_090928.1, read as the reverse complement.
GCACATCGAGCGAGTCAGGTGGCCCAAAAGGGGACGTGATGACTCAGGTGTTGAGGAGAGACTCCTTGAAGAGGTCGGCCTTGAGTTCTTTTCTGAATTGTACGAGTGTGGGGGCGAATTTGTTGCCAACCTGGAGGGGGTTCTATAGTCTTAAGGCGTAGGCGGAGAGGGCTAGTTTTCTGATCCTTTCCTTTTTGCAGCAGCGGATTTCAAGTCTGCACTTGTCCTGGTTTCTGGTGCGCTGGCAGCCGGAGATGCTGAGTTTCTCTGAGAGGTAGCTGGGTGACTTGAGGGTGACTCCCTTAAAGATGATGCAGCAAGACTTGAAGGTGATTTGTGCGTGCACTGGGAGCGAGTGAAGGCTGATGGTGGCGGGAGTGAAGTCATTCACTTAATTAACCAATACAGGTATTTCCACTTCTATTAACCAAATGCATGTCACAAATGTAGGCTGTATATAATTACAAAATCACATCTAAACAAGCCACAGAAAAGGTAAAACATTACAGAGTCATCAAGGCCACCACCCAGCCCAGTTGTGCACCATTTCCAAACCAACCCAGAAAGGAAATTGACGAACACATAATCCCATAACAAATTCCCATTTTTCAATATGCAATTTGAAAAGCCATATGTCACACCTGTAATTAATAATAACCAATACACAGCAACATGGATCTGCTCATGAACTTTGAAGTGCATTGTGTACTAATTTCAATGTTCCTTTTACATGAAGTCTACCACGGAGACAGAATGGACAAAGGAAGAGACAGTGACAGCGGTTAAGTCAAATGCATGCATTTGGAAAGGCCTACAAGGGTACTAAGACAAAAATCATACACTAACCACTTCCTAAAGAGAACTTGATTTCAAAAATGTCATGTATGAAACACCACCATTATTGTAACCGACCCCAAAGGTAAGTTAAGAAACACATTGTTTCATAAAAAGTAGAATTTTCCACATTCTATGATGAAGATGAACATTCTATTAAACAATGTACCAAAATATGGCTTTGCACATGCAGAAATATTAAATAGAGTGTATCCAAAATACTGAATCATCTCTCATACTTCATTTAAGTACAAGTTCAAAACAGATAAGTCAACATCAACTGGCATAATAATTTAAATGCACAAAGATATTGTTTAAACACATGCTACTACTTAACAGCACACACAAATATACCCCAAAGCACCGTAACTCGCTACACCCAAAGCCAGGGGATCTTCATAGCCACCCTTTGGCATGCTTCCACACTACATGCAAACCCATCCCATAATTCAATTGGAAACGTCCCCAAAATATACTGGCCCAAAACTGTGAATCCTCAAACCCAACCGTCCAAGCGCTCACTCAAGTTTAAAATATATGTATTTACATACTACCATACTACATCATCTCATAGCAACACTAGTTTGGCTAATGGGTAAGTTTAAAAAGCATGCTTCTGTGTTTAACCACACATTACGTTATCTGTAATTTCAGCACACACAAGTCACCATCCCACAGAGTACAAAGAAATGTCCTGTGGGCAAAAACAAACCCGCTATCTCCCTGCCTATTTCTCTTTGTCTCTCTCTCACACTATTTCTCTCTTTCTTTCTCTATATCTTCAACCAAACCTCCCCTTTTCACCCAGGAAAAACCACATTACTACTGTGTCATTTTAAAAACAAATGAGCAGTATGTCGAAACAATATATCTTCCTAAGTCTACTTTCGTATGCACCCCAAAGTGCCCTTCGTAAAGCCATCAGGCTCTAATCGAGGACACTGCAAAATATGGTAAGTGCAAGATTTTTTTAGATTCAAAGACACACACAGAAACATAGGTGCATACAAATTACATCTTTTCACCTTGAGTCGCTAGTTCATACTAGCCAACAACCCATCCCCTACCCATCCCCATCTACATTTACTACACACCTTGCAACAATCTTCATTCATACATATAATGCTACCAACAACAGTTAAACAAACCCCCAAATTCTTCTATCCCTAAATACACACTGAAGCAACTAGCAATACCACAAAATACAATAACACTACACATGCATCCACAGTACATACAATAAAACAACAAAAAGCAATAGATCTCACAAAACTGACTTCTATGCATATATTTAAATAGGTAGACTGGCAAAACATGTGTAAATTCTGTGTTGGTGAGCCAATACCCCTAAAAACAGAATACATAAAAGTAGGAGAAACATATCTTGGTTGGACTCATAGTTTTCACTGTTTTACATTTGCCATCAAGTTATTCTTTCTTCATTAGCATGAAACCGAACTATAATAGTAGTCGCCATACATGATCTGGGAAATTAGCAGCCCTTATTGTACACTTTTGATGAATTGGATTCCGCTTTGCAGGAGTACAAGGATGACTAGGGGTGAAAATGCTCACTCAGACCTCACACCCAGAGCCAACACAATCATATATCTTTGGATGACAAAGGAGCAAACGTGACCTAACCAGTTTCTAGGACCCAAATGGACCAAGGGGGTAAGTGTTGATTGGCAGTACTCATTTCTGTTCTTTGGTGGTCCTGCAGGTGCTGTGAGACCCACTTCAGGGGGTACAGGACAGGGGAAGAGCGAGTCAAAAGAAGACAACAACAGCTGTGTTTGTATTGTGGGAAACCAGGACATTTCCTGAAGGACTGTCCAGTAAAACCCCCAAGAAGAACAGTCGGGGCCACAGATAAGGATGAAGCTAAGGAATCGGAAAACTACCAAGCTCGACAAACTTAGAGGTCAGTTTGTTGAGTGAGAAGAAAGAGTTGCTGACCTTCCACTTTGCAATACCAGTGATCTTAATCACCAACAGTTGTCAAGAATGCAGGCCATTGAAGCATACATCGATAGCGGAGCAGTTGGAAATTATATTGATCAAGAACTGGCAGCAGAGATGGGGCTTCCTTTCTGTTCTAAGCCAACTATGGACAAGGTAACCATCGTGGATGGGACAGAAATCGCTTCTGGACCAGTAACCCACTGCACAGCCAGGGTAACCTTGCTGTGCCAGGACGGACATCGGGAGTCTATTTCATTCGATCTTATCAAGGCAACTCATTTGAGGCTAATACTATGGATGCCATGGTTGGTTGCTCACAACCGTTTGATAGACTGGCGGGCACGAAAATTAACCTTTCCCGGTGACTGCTCCCCTGCCTGCTATTACCAAGAGGAGAAACCTGACGTCTGTATCCCTATGACTCCTGGAGTGACAGTATCAACCCTGGGAGCAACTAATACCTTACCAAGTGAATACCATGATTTCCAGGATGTTTTCCGAAAGGACCAAGCCAATACATTGCCGCCGCACACTCCCTACGACTGTCAGATCGACCTTGTTCCTGGTGCACAAATCCCTTGCGGCAGGATCTACGCTCTCACAGAACCAGAAAACCTTCATTTGAAATCCTATTTAGACCAGTACCTTGCAAACGGATTTATCCGTCCTTCGAAGTCCCCCGCAGCCAGTCCTTTGTTCTTCGTACTGAAAAAGGAAGGAGACTTGAGAACCTGTATTGACTACCGCGCATGGAACCAGATCAACGTGAAGAACCGCTACCCCTTGCCACTTATCCCAGAGATGCTAGACCAAATTAAAGATGCCCAGATTTATACCAAATTGGACCTTCGAGGAGCGTACCACCTGGTCTGAGTCAGAAAAGGCGATGAATGGAAAACCGCCTTCCGTACTAAGTACGGCTTATTTGAATATCAAGTCATGCTCTTCGGGTTATGCAACGCTCCTGCGGCATTCCAATATTTCATCAATGACGTCTTATGGAAGTTATTTGATGTGTGTGCCTTATTGTACATAGACGACATCTCAGTATACTCAGCCTCGGAACAAGATCATGTCAGGCACGTTCGTTCAGTCCTCACCAAGCTCCGTCAACATCGCTTGTTTGCAAAGCTAAAAAAATGCTTTTTTCACGTCACCAAAGTAGAATTTCTTGGTTTTATCCTTACTCCAGGAGGCATCAGAATGGACGTGCACAAGGTAGATGCCATTCTGAAATGCCCTTCACCGACGTCTCTGAAAGGGGTACAAATCATGCTGGGCTTTGCGAACTTCTACTGCCGGTTCATCCCAGACTTCAATCAGGTTGTGCACCCAATCACAGTACTATTACGAAAAAATAATAAAAAGTTTGCTTGGACCGAGAAGCAGAAGAAGCCTTTCAGGAACTTAAACGAAGGTTTACCTATGCTCCAATCCTATGACATCCTCGTCCAGACCTCCCTTATGTCGTTGGAACTGATGTGTCCAGTCTCGCAATGGGGGCTGTCCTTTCACAGAGAGACCCGGAAACCGGCCAGCTACATCATGTGGCCTTCTTGTTGAAAAAGTTCTCACCTCCAGAGATTAATTATGCCATCACGGACAAGGAACTCCTGGCTATCAAATCCGCCTTTAAAGCCTGGAGGCACTACCTTCTGGGGGCCAGACACACCATTACAGTCATCAAAGACCACCGAAACCAGCAATATCTCATAACAGCCAAGGCCCAGTGCTCGCGCCAATTAAGGTGGGCCCTTTTCTTCATCGAATATGATTATGTAATCACATTTCGACCAGGAGTCAGAAACTGAAAGGCGGATGCCTTATCTCGCATGGGCATAGATGAAATAGTATATACAACTCCAGACCCAGTACCTATTATACCTGAAGACAAGCCTTAATACAAGCAGAACTACGAAAAGAAATCCAACGGACAATGAATCCTGATGCCTTCCTCTCATGGCAAACTCAAGGAGAACAATATACCATCAAGGAGGACCATCTACCCTTTTTTAGGGATTGCCTATATGTACCCAAGAAGGAATTACAACGGCATATTATTTCAAACTATCACGATTCACTGATCGAAGGGCATCCTGGGATCTCCAAAACCCTAGCTAAGGTGAAAGAGAACTTTTGGTGGCCTACCTGGCGTAAGGACATCATTCAGTATATTCATTCCTGCGGTGTCTGCGCACAAAACAAATCACAGAAACAGAAACCATCTGGTCTCCTACAACCATTGGACATTCCTCAAGTTCCATCGCACACTCTTTCCCTTGACTTCACACTGATCTACCTCCAAGACAAGGGTTCAACACCATCCTTGTAGTTGTGGACTTATTCTCGAAGATGGCCCGTTTTATTCCTCTCAAAGGCCTCCCAGACGCAGCCACTTTAGCAAAAGTGTTCCTGGACAGCGTGGTTAAGCTACATGGCTCCCCTTCGGTTCTGTTCTCTGATCGAGTCAGCCAGTATGTTTCAAACTTCTGGAAAAAATGTTGTGCAATAGCGCAGATCGACGTTCGGCTATCTAACAGCCACCATCCCCAAACGGATGGTGAAACTGAGAGAACCAATCAGAGAATCGAGCAATATTTACGGTGCGTACTGCACCACGAACAAAGGAATTGGAAAGACCTACTATGGATAGTTGAATATGCATATAACAATTCTTTGCATTCAAGCACGGGACAAACGCCCTTCTATACCCTTTATGGCAGACATCCACGTACCTTTGAACTAGACCTTCCAGCCAGCTTGGAAATGCCAGTGGTAAAGACTCTACACACAACCATTACTCAGGCTTTCAAAAGGGAAAGGAACACCTTATTCATGCCAAAGAAAAACAAAAGAGATTCGCCGACCATCACCGGAAAAAGACCCCTGATTATCAAGTAGGAGATAAAGTTTGGTTAGCCGCTAAATTCGTACCCATCAAGGGAACCCGGACCTTTCATCCCAGATTCTTAGGACCCTATACCATTAAGGCAATTATCAACCCAGCAGCCGTGAAACTGGATTTACCACATAATCTACACATCTACCCGGTATTCCATGTGTCCCTCCTGAAACCATTGCAACCCGGCACACGGATTGGGACACCACATAAGCCCATACTTGTTGACGGAGAAACAGAATTCGAAGTCAAAGATATCTTGGACTCTAAATACTCTAGGACCAAGCTATACTATCTCATCTATTGGAAAGGATTTGGACCACAAGATAGATCCTGGGAGCCCAGTGAGAATATCCATGCACCACGTCTAATCAGGAAATTCCATCGGAACTTTCCAACCAAACCTGGGCCAGTCAGAAGGAACACCATGGGAGGGGCCTTAGGGGGAGTGCTGTCACGACCCTCACCCAAAAACCCCTCTGGCAAACCCATTGGCCAGGTGGAGTCAGGACTCGGGCCTCTAGAGCCTGGCATCCTCTTCAAAAGCCCTCATGGGGCCAATCCTGGCACCTATGGCGCCAGGCTCATACACCATGAAAAACAATGTGCTTGGGAACGACTTTATTGTATTATCAGCCAACATGGAGGCATCCACATAGCTTGGTTCCTAAGAACCAAGCTATGCGGTCTAGTGTTTTGGGTGTGGTAGCCTAGGGACTACTTTACCTGGACTATTTTGTTGGGGCTATTTAAACCACACCAGAGGAAGACAACACACTTGCGTTACTTTGCAGCTTGCAACGTGACGCTCACCGTGTCCAGCTATTCCCTCGAACCTCGGAGAAGCAGAACCTGCAAGGAGACAAAAGGAACATCATTAGCAGCAGCATTTTACCTGCAGTCTTCATCTTTAAACACTTGCAGCTACTGAGAACAGCTTCCTCGAATCTGCACACCTCCCGGACAGAGCGACCTGAAAGAGGAAGATAGAGGCAACATTAAAGAAAGCAGTAGAGACATTTACAAATTATGAACTGCTCAAATGGCTTACCTGGCTGGTCGCCTCTCGGCTGGCACCACTCTGGACATTTCATTCGCGCTGAAGAATACTGCGACCTACAAGGAAGGAAAACACAGGTTATCAAAGGCAAGACTTTGCAGCGCTGCGCATAGTGCTTACTTACCGCATCATAGCGCTCCTAATGCGCCATCATTTACCAGCGGGGCTCAACCAATACCTAAAGGAGAAAAAAGAGACATTTTAAACAAAGAAAGGCATGACGAATAGCAACAAAGCTAAAGAACAGCAATAAGACATACCTGAACAATATCAAATGGGCCGGCGTCAGTGAAGTAACTGGACCGCTCTCGCCCATGAAAGACAACGCGCCCCTGCAAAAAAGGCTGGACGGAGAGCACGCCTAATTCTACCACAAGGTGAGGAGAGGACGCCAGAGGGACTGAAATCATACGGGGATGGAGGGAGGATACTTACCCCAGTCGGTCAGTCTTGAACACAGTCCTCCTGTATTTTCAGGCAGAACCTTCCCCGCAGACCACATCAGGGCAAAGCTGAGAAGCATAGCAGCGAGTAACCCAGCTGGGTGGCATCCCTGTGGATAGCAGGTGAGCGTAACAGTCACACTATATGGCAAACTACAAAAACCTACTTGGGGATGTGATAGGCTTACTGGGAACATCTATGTATACATTCCATACTGACAGGGGTTGTGATTGGGTCTCTAACATCAGGTAGACAACTTAGCCCTCCTCTGGCGCAAGTCATCATCATCATCACAAAATGCACAATGATCCATTGGTTACACAAACTACAGGGCTCTCTGATACATGGCCTCTACAATTGGTTGGCACACTTGTACCCTTCTGGAATATTCCACTTGCTAGCAGCACGCAAGCTGGTTACCCCAGGTGCTGGGAGGGTCGGCCTGGTCATGCCTCCCCACCAGTGGCGTGACTCAAAATGCAGGGGCTCCCCTGCGAGCCATGCTGACGCCCCCCCCCCCTACTCAGCAACAAATCATGTGTCGTTCCACACTCTGGGCCAGCCTAGATTATCACGCTTGCACAATACGCACACTGTACTAGGAGAAAGATATATAAATATGTATTTTAATGCACTATACAGCACACTTTCTGAGAAAAATTGGCTAAAAAGCAAGAGTGTTCCAATTATTTTGTAGGGTAACACAAATCCAATACATGCAAGTCACCAACAGTGCAGAGGAACATTGATGCTTTGCTATTAAAAATGCCATGCCACATTGAAAACATGTCCCACTGGCTGCAGAATGCAGACCAGTGTAGACACGTAATAACATTACAGTAAATCATGCCAGGCCACATTTGGGTGCACCAAAATGCCAGTCGAAGCAATAACACTCATCAAGAATAGAGCACACATTTAAGCCTGGGTCTCTGTGGCCTCTAACAACACGGCCAAACTCTTTAAAATCTGCAAGGAAGTGGTCAATCCTGTTGCGGTCTCTTGCTCTCTTGTTCCCTCACAGGCCTTCTGTATGGCTCTAGCCTCTCACTTCTCTGCTAAAACTCAGGACATCCTGTCATCTATCTCCTCTTCCTATCCCTTTTCCTCTCTCGGCCCCCCTTTGGCCATCTCTACCTCATCCTCGTCCTTTCTCCACTTTCTCTCTGACAACACTTGACAAGGTTTCTGGAAAAGTCTGATCTATGAAAGTGTCGTCCAAACAGGCAATCCCTTGCTCCTCCAGAACCATCATGGACCATATTGACACCCCTGCTCCTGCTTTCCCTCTCTCACACTGGCTGCCCACCGAGGGCCCTTTTCCTTCGCCTTCCTGTGAGGCAAAAAACCTTGGTGTCATCTTCGACTCTACTCTCTCTTTCTCTCCTCAGATCTCGGACATCACTAAGAAGTCCCACTACCAGCTGCTGCTCCTCAAAGGGACTCTTCCCCTTTCTCACTTTTCCCCAGAAGCTCACTGTCTCCATAGCCCTGTTTCTCTCTAGGCTGGACTATTGCAACAGTCTCTTTCTCAATCTGCCTTCCTCTACTCTCCGCCCTCTGCAACTAATCCAGAATGGGACTACAAGACTTATCCTTTGCCTCAAGCCCAGTGATCGTATCTTTCCAGCTCTGAAATCTCTACACTGGCTCCCAGTGGCTGCAAGGATCAAGTTCAAGACCCTTTGCATTGTCCCCAAGGCTTTCTGGGGTCGGGTCCAACACTACATCCTACACTCACTTCCAAAATATCTTCTTTCTCTGGCCCTTCACCCAGCTCCCTGCAACTCTCTAAGGGTTAGATGCTTCTCCAGGAAGAGAGTGGGGGGTCAATCTCTTTCCTCTGCAAGTGCCTACCTTTGAAATGGCCTCTTGGCCCTCTCAAACTTGAGCGGACCACCTGAAGTTCCTGAAACAGCTCAAAACGTTCCTCTTCTCCACTGCTTTCTCTCTCTCCCTCCCCTGCTGACCTACCTGACCTACCTGTCTGATGTACCGACTGGTTGCTTGGCTACCCTCACAGTCTCACTGAGTCCAAGCTCTTTATTGGTCAGTCACCCTTGCACTGCCTCCGGGCCTACGACACACTTAGGGGCTGTAACTGTAACCCTACAGTCCCCTCTTCTCCTTACACTACCCAGAGCTGTGCTGCACTGACTGCACTTACTCAGAGCATTACTGCCCTGTTTTTCCCTCCCTTCTTTCTTGCACTTCCCCACCTCCCTTTTCCCTTACATTTCTCATTCACACATTTTCACAATCTGAATGACACAAGGCCTAGTAAGATCGTTTGTATTGTCCTCCCTCTATCTTCCCTCCCTTGCCTTGTCACGCCTAGAAACACTTCTGTACCGGGGTATTATAAATTACTTATATCATATCATATATCATTTTATCAGAGATGCCCAAAAGAATATAAAGTGCTGCTGTAAGAAACAGCTAGACTGGCAGCAGCCAAATGCCAGTCTAGCCAGGTAAGTAAACTTAGTAGGACTGCTTTATCAGAAATGCGCAGTTAAAAGAAAATCATACGAAACTGAGGAATGACTAGACTGGCTGCACCAAAATGCCTCTCTAGCCACTAATACCACATATCATGCCTGTTTAGCCTGGAAATGGACAACCATTATGACTTATCGTACAATCCCGCCCACATAAATCCCCTCTCCCTCGCACTCCCTACCCCAACCTCCAAAATCAGCTCCTTGGCTGAGAATTACCTTCACATCGCCTTCCTTGTCCACGAGCTTACGTATGAGGCTCTTTGCCTCATAGGTAAGTAATGGGATGAGGAAGTGTGGGACTAGGAGTAATGAAGATTACAGGTAGCTAAGTCAGGCATTACCTCCATGCACCTCTACCTCATTCCAGTACTTGTGTATGAGGCATACTGCCTCATACACAAGTACGGGAACCAGGAAGAATAGGGCTTGGAGTAATGACGATTATCAAGTAATCAAGGCATTAAACACAAGTAGTGGTGTAACACCATTGAGTTGACTGGCCTTCAGCACCCACCCCCTGAAATTTTAGGCTATGTTGACTCAACCTGGCTGACCTTCAGAGCAATTGCCAGACAGAACAGGACACAGATGTTAAACGGCACCTGGCTTTCGCTGTTAACAAGGGCCCAGCAATTACTAACGCAAAGCATTTCACTGTTATTACCTGCATTCAAATGCCACATTTTTTAGGCAATTGAAATTGTGATGTGGGTTTGATACTTCCATGCAGGGGAGTGATTGGAAGGGTAGAGAGGGAACAGGAGTTTGCTCATTCTCACAGTAGTCCATAAGTGGGTGCTTTCAGACTTAAAAGGAGAGAGTTAACTGCTTGTAACATTGAAGCTGCACCAGAATAGTCTCATTAAAATGGGTAAAGAAGTTAGATGCCCCCACACAAATAGGTTTACCCCTCCCGCACCACCTGTGAAGTTATCACCTCTCCCAACATTTGGAGGATTAGACCTCCCAAAATGTAGATTTTGTTACGCCCCTGAACATAAGCACACACAACATTCACCATATATACACACGTACACCCAGTCATCCATACATTTAAGTGTGCACTCTTTCACCATGCAGGCACACCCAAGCAGCCACCCGTACATTTAAGTGCGCACCCTTTTACCATAGAGGCACACACACCCAGGCACTCACCCATAGTGTGCAGCCTTTCACCATACCCGAACCCAAGCAGCCACCCATACATTTAAGTGTGCACCCTTTCACCATGCACGCACAAACGCACACCCAGCCACCCATATATTTGTGTGCACCCTTTCACCATACACTCACACAGGTAGCCATCTACACATTTAAGTGTACACCCTTCACCATACACTCACATGTCATGGGGATGAGGGGAGCCCTATGCCTTCCAAAAGAAATTGTTTTTGAAGTCACTCTGACTTCATAAAGAAATTATGACCGAACCATAACAGAAATAATTTCTTTATGAAGGCAAGGTGACTTCAAAAATAAACTATTTCTTTTTGAGGCCATAGGGTTCCCCCCACCCCATGACATGGAGGCCTCCAGCTTGGGGTCTTCCATGTCATGGGGTGGGGGGAACACTGAGACTTCAAAAAGAAACTTTCTTTCTGTAGTCACTTTGCCTTCATAAAGAAATGATTTCTGTTACAGAAATCATTTCTTTATGAATGCAGAGTGAATTAAAAAAGAAACAAAATTTAAAAAAAGAATTTGAATTTTTTTTTTTCCCAAGTGGGGCCGCCTCCAGGACATGTGCTAGCAGGCCCCCCCGCTCCGCAGGGGCTGCGGGAGTCCTTGTTACGCAAGTGCTCCCCAACCAATTATCCCGAAATATGTCATCACTCTTGCCGTTTGCCATTCAATTAAGGTTTGGAACTTGGCCTTGCTGAAGCTCTCTGAGCCTGAGAATAAAAGGGAGAGTGGCATGGTCTTACCTTCTGGTTTCATTGTAGCTCGACCCAAAGTCTATTTTCATCAGACCATGTGATTGGAGACCACGCTTTCAAGCTCTTTGTTGCATATAATATTATTAAATGATGAATTCTTGACTCCTTCAGTGTTTTTTCATCCCACCTCAAACAGAAGTTTGTTACTCTCTCATGTTCATGTAGATTCTTGACAGACAACCAGGCCCATGGTGGCCTCGTCTCTTGGTGCTGGGCCAGGCAGCCTTTCTTGAATTCTGCATCACCATCAGCTATTTTACAACTGTGCCACACTCATTCCCTTTTCATTCACATGGTTTAAGTCTTGCTAAAGTGCATTAAGAAATATCCAGATTCTATACATTGCTATGTAGATACATTGGCACAATCTATTCACTATGTAGCCAGCCTCAGGATTACTTTGTCTACTTGATTTACAGCATCTGTACAAGTGTAAAATGACTTTGCATTTTCTTCCGCATTACTTTGCACGAGCATCTTCATTTCCATCGCGAAATGTTGCTTAACTTGGACACCTCATCTTCAGATTTTATAGAATGTCTATGTTCTTTTGTCGTTTTGTCTTTTCTGAGTATGTCAGTTCTGCTTTACATGACGTCACCAGTCCTCTTTCTCATCCATTTTCAGACTTCTTCTGGGACTCTGTCCAGAAGACCATCATTTCTCCGTGAATGCATATAGGTTTTTCTCAATGGATACCTTGTTTCAAGAATTCTTTGTGGTACAGGCATCCTCATTGGTACTGCGCGTGTCGCAATTTCCGGTTCCCAACATATAGGCATCATGGGGGCGGAGCTTCTGGTAGAGGTATTTGGCTCCTCCTCTACAACTTGTTACAACCTTGTTGGGCCTCATCAGTGAGGTGGAGCTGTGCCTCTCTGAGCACAGTGAGCAACGGGTCCGCATCTGGGTTTCCCCAGGTAACCTAGGGTAACCAACCCCAAGTTCCTTGCAAAAATACAAAAAAGGTAGCAGGCGCCCCTCTCCAGAAAGAACATGCCATGATAACATGTTCTGTGTTTTTTTCCACTTTGAGATTCTGCAGCCATCGCTTTTTGCTCACTGTACTTTTCACAGTTGAGGAATAATTTGCATATCCTTTTTTGTCCCGCCCACAAGGGCAGTCCAGAACCGAAATGTCAGGCAAAACTCCTTTGAACAAGAGTACCACAGCAAGCCCAGACACGTGTTTCAACCACTCCTTGCTCACTGTGTTCAGAGAGGCCTAGCTCTACCTCACTATGAGGCCCAACAAGGCTGAAACACGTGTCTGGGGTTGCTTTTGGCACTCTTGTTCAAAGGAGGTTTGCCTGGCATTTCGGTGCTGGACTGCCCTTGTGTGTGGAACAAAGACTGATATGCAAATGGATATTCCTCCTTTGTGAAAACTACAGTGAGCAAAAAGCAATGGCTGCAGACTCTCAAAGTAGGAAAAAAAACACAGAACAGGTTATCATGCCATGTTCTTTCTAGAGAGGGGCGCCCACAACCTTTTTTGTATTCTTGCTATTATTTCATCGTTGTTAGGAGACCACTAAAGTGGTAACAGGGCAGTATAAATGGCTGTCACATTACATTACAGCGATAGAAATTAAGATTCTATCAGCAGGAGCTGAACTAGCTCCTGGGTATCCAACATTAACCAGTGACCATGAGCTACCACTGGTGAATGAGGAGATCGTACCTAGCATTCCGCAAACCTAACTTCCACATAGGATACAAACCTCTACTTTTGTCAATTTTTTATGACCCCATTGGTTTAAAATGTTGTATAGATGTGTTTTAATGTTTATAGATTGTCCAAAACCCACAGAGTTGTAATCGCATAGGTGTGTTTGTTCAGCATCAGTTAGCCTGGGGAGCCAAATGTAGCTCCTGGTAGATGTTGGTATCAAGCTAGCCAGGCTCTTCTAGTTACTAAGAAGGAGCTGAATAGCTCCCAGCTCCCCTTAATTAATTTCGGACCCTGCATTACATTGCCATATATGCATCATTGTTACACCGGTTTTGCCCATCAAGTTTAAGAATATTGTTAAAAGGTGTCTTCATATAGGTAACGGAGCTGACACTCGCTAGACCTCTCACCCTGCTTCTTATCACCGATTCTTAATGCAATTACAGACATGCCCAGCAAAAGAACGTGGGCGCATCACGTTCAGCTGTTCTCGCTCTGTAATACTATGAAAAATAATTCAGTCGTAGAATCATAAGTAGCCGGAGTACAGCACAGAACATGCCCACGAACAACCAGCATTACAATATGCAAAACCTGCAGAAAATAAAGAAAAACTGTCTTTGAGCCAGTTAAATTCATGAGTGCTGCCGATCCTCCAATTGAAATGATCGCACTGTGGGCAGATAAAATAGCCTTGCTACCCTAAATCATGACACTAACTATACGTTTCGATTTTTTTTAAGCAGTGATTAGGTGGATACTCAGGGGATCCTACTAGGCTTCGTGCAGATAACAGACTCAGTATCAACTTAAAAAGAGGCTCGAATTCTAGCCAATCTCATGTAATGAATTGAAATTCTATAGCTTTCAGAGTGGGGAAAAGATAAAAAAAAAATGCGATGCGGCTCCATTCTCTAACTTGCTGTCAGGAAATATAATTTGTGCTCTCGGTGATTCACCTAGCTCATATGCAGCATGCAAATTTATTTCCCTAATAATCAGACCTGGAGATTGCCCAAGAGGATTAATAGCATCATTCCTTATGCACTGGCTGCCTCTCGGACTGCCAGGATATTATGCACCTCTGACATGGAAAAATGGTGTTAGTTCTACAGAGAAAACGCAAGGATATTTGTCCTGCTCGACAATATAATAGGCTGGTGCATCATCAGATTGCAATGTCATTTCAAAAACCTTGAATACAAATAATGTATAGTGGGGGGTGGGCGGGATGTTGGCACCACTGCCATGAATTCACATGTATTTTTCATGGGCTTTCATTGCAATCTGTCGAATATCACTTGGTTAAGTCAGGCATTCTTTTTAATAAAAGTATATGCTCCACGTTTGCTTCTGCTTATCTTACACTGCGGCATGGAGTGAGGACAACAAAGAAAATAACAGTTGCATTGTATCCGTAGGCATCCCTATTTATGAAATGTTAGATCAATCTACGTTTTGGCGTAGTACCTACATAGAGCTTCGCCCACACACTCATCTGCATGCGCACCCACGTACACGCGCGCACGCACACACACACACAAACACACTTTCTGTATCTTTATCTAAATAGTAGTTTATATCCACAATCACACTCTGTGTTCTTGCTTGCAGGATCCGTGTGAGTGTGATGTCATTCTTGCTATCTTCTTTGAGTGAGTGGGTCAGGAATGGTCTAAATAGAAATGGTTTGCCTGGTCCTCTAGAGCATAGAATACTGCCTTCGATTCAAGAGAAACACCCATTATTATGCACATGAGTGGAATACGAATAGATCCTATTTCTGCCCCTAAGGTGGAGCAGCAGGGGGCACCAATGAGTGCGGTGGTAATGTGCATGTTAATTGCGTTCTGTTAGAGGAAGTAGGGATAATTAAACATGTACCACCCCTATAAGGTATGGCGGCCCACATAACCATCAGAATGTTGTTTGAGCGATTTCCAATTTCAGGTCACACACATTTCCGAGACGGCTTAAAAAAATAAATGGAAATCTCTTTCCAGAAACATTACACAATTTGAATAACATAACATTAAAAAAAAGGAATGCGTGCATCTCATCTTGACAGACTGTCTCCATTATGTGAAGCTGTGTAGCGGATATTAGCGACTTAATATAGTGAACATCATACAGCAGACATGCAGTGGAAGAGAACAGACATAATGTGAATATGATATCTGCTTAGGCAATGTGTATTTTATCTGCCACTAAGGGCATGTTCCGTCATAATATTCATGGTGGAGTAAGTGAGCTTTGCAGATTTAAACTCACTATACATTAGCAAAACCGACAGTTTACTAATAAAAAGGCTAATGATTAAAAACCTGTTTTTTTCTTTTCCTGTGCAAGGTCTATATTGAGTTCTCAATCAATGCTGTGCAAAAGGATTAGAGATGCCGATATCAAAGTAAGCCCCATATGTAGTTGTTAGAACAGCAGTTGCTCCGTTTTTCTGTAAGAGATTAAAAAGCTAAAGCGTCATAATTTACAAGCAGACAACCCAACAACAAACCACAGAACGGCATGTACGAAGGACTGAAGGGAGAATAGCTCAGGGGCAACGTGCTCGCTTTGGAAACAAGACGACACGAAATAACACGCTTAAAAAACCTCCTAAAAGACATATTCCTGTAACGGTGCCTGGATGCCCCCGGGCTGAGTGAGTGCTGCAAAAATGAACAAATAAAATACATAAATAAGGTACAACTATGGCAAAGGTTTGCAAGTACTACATTTTGGCTGCACTTACATTATTCAATTAACGGTTTGTAGTAACAACAAACACATGAGTATGCATGATAATACTTCTAAATCTAAATATTGGTAATCAGTTCAACTAGAAAAATGTTAGCTCCCTACAGCAGAGGAGCTAAAAAAAATAGCGAGTTGAATTAAAAACCCCCTTGCATAAATTCTGGTGCCACTTTGTCCCTGACTACCTTGTGAAACCCCACAAAAAATGAGGGGGCGCCGAAGATATCAGGCACCAGGCAAATATTCTATAGTGACAGTAGAACGAATACAATTGCACCCTGGGTTACATAATTTAAAATAGTTACACAGGCACGTTGTACTTTTAAATGTTCCATTTCAACCTAAAGGGAAGTGTATGATTAATATGTGTTTCTAAGCAAATGTTCATGAGTGCTTCTACTGTAAATGTAACATGTTTATGATTTCACGGTAGTACATTTCCTAAATGTAATTGCAAACGTTGTGTTCCTGTGAGGAAGAAAATAATTAGGAAAACAGAGCCAGCATATTGATGCATAAAGCTATTTACCTCATCAGTTTGTCCCAAGGGGAAACAAATCCTTACCTGAGGGAATTCTGTTAAAGTGGTTGTCATACATGACTGTGCAGCATGCACAGACAGGAGCAAAGGTAACCCTGTAGTTAAAGAAGAGGTGATCGAAGGGGGGACATGATTTTCATTGTCAGACGTTCCAGTATTGATCAGACCACGGGACAAAGACACTCAGGTTCTACAGTGGTGGGGTACAGCCACATCCATGGGGTACACAAAGCGGAGGAGTTAAAAGTATACTCACAGGCACACTTACCGGACCACTAATCTGCACAGGGAGCAGAACTGGTGACCTTGATTAAAGTCCTGAATATGTCATCGGGCCAGGTAGTAAAAATGGTCTCTGATTCGGCCTATGTTACTTTTACGATGCACTCGGGACTAGCAAGATGGGAGAGGAGAGGGTTCAAAAGAAGTGACGGCACACCTGTTCAGCATGCAGTATAACTCAGTAAAATATTGGAAATGTTACTGCTCCCAGTAGAACTAACTTTAATGAAATGCAAAGCCCACACAGCAGGGCAAGATTGTATTTCATTAGGAAATGAAAGAGCAGACATAGAAGCAAAAGAAGCAGCACATCTACCATAAGGAACACGTGTTGTTCCGTGGTCAAAAAGGAAAACAAAATACCCCTACTAACAGTATTAAAAGTGTGCAAAGAAAAAAATGCATTACCAAAAAACTTTAATGCAACCCCAATAATGGTGATAACCGAGTTGCAGGGATAAGCATCAGATGAGGAGAAAGAGGTGTGAAAGAGGAGAGGCACTCTTTTCATCATTTTCACATGTTTGTCATGATTTGGATGCTTCGTTTTGAAGGCGTGTACTCCTAAGACAAAAATTGGACATTGCATGTGTGCTAGCTGCTATAGGAGATCTCAGATTGTATGACAATATCCACCTGCACAGTGCCAATGGTGTCTTGGTGATACCAATGATTCCACCACCTTTCTTTCCTCTGACATTTATCCTCTTTGTGGCTTGGTCAGGATCCACCTGGCTGAAGGTTTGCTTTGATCCCTTGTCAACAAACTTGCCCTTTCTAAACTCTGATGACCGGCATCTGTAAGTTGGTCCATGTCAGCTAAATATATCAGACCCCATCTTGAATAGTTATGGTGGTCATACCGCTTGAAGTATGGCAACTGCTGACTGAAAGAGTGAAGACGGTGGTCCCATATACCATTGCGCTAGGCTTCCGTGAACTGCAACACTATTGAGAACATGTCCATGTACTGCCACCAGAAGATGAAGTTCACAGCCTCAGATTTACTTCCAACAAAATCTGTCAGAAGCTTACAAAACCATTCCTGTATACAAAGTGATACCAGCTCTGGAATTCATTCATGCTTGTCAGTGGTGATTAATGTGGAAAGCTCAGCGTGGTAGTATTCATCAGCTTCAGCAACATATGAAAGAAAAGTTGGCACCATAATTCTCCATAGGGATTGCAAGGTGAGTGTGTGAGCCCTCATATCTTTATTGTAACCCTCTCCTGAACAAGTTCCACAGTACTTTGCCCCAACTGTCTACTTTCCAACCACACCTCAGCTAATCCAGACCCATCCACATGATGTCCTATAGCATTTATAAAGTTCATTGAGATATGAAGGACATCAAGGTGTGGAGTTAACATCTACTGGTATTTAGGAACAGACCAGTTTAGATCCATTAGTCTGCAGTACAATGCTTGGTCCACTGTGATGACTGTATGCGCTTTTCCAAAATGTAAAGATATTGCCATGCATCTCTTCACAATTTTTTTTAAAGTATCCAATTCATGAGCTCGAGCTAGGATTATGGGAAGATATCCTGCTGTTCTCTGCTCTGGTTCTAAAGACAAGATTGATTGAATGATTGACTTATTGAATACTGTTCAAGAAGGTCTTGTCTCAGAATCTTGACAAATCAGACAGAAAGCTAGGTCTGTAGCTTCTGCTCATTTTGAGGGCTTATTATCCTCTTTAGACTGTTAAACCAGATTATATCAACAAAGCAGTGAATACTGGCTCACACGTGTTTTGAGTGATATTGGCAGGATGCAGCCCCTCAAGAACATTGAGGACAACAAGAGTACCTCTGGTAGAAGGCTGAACCAGCTACAGAGCAGCATCTGTTGATTGGCCCCATTTTCTGTCAAGCGTCTCATCCAAGATATCAATATTGTCACATGTGTAGTGGGTACATGTGTTCATCGTAATGTTTGGTGGAATTATGGCTCCAATTGTTTGATCTAATGATTTCAGAGTACTCTCAGGCAACGCAGTGTCTAATTGCAAGATCTGCTCATAGCTGAGGCAGTGTCCAGCCTTTTTTAAAAGCATCATCAGATCTTCTGATGGTTTATAGTGATAAATTAAAATTACATTATGTCGAAAGTCTTGCATGCCTATTCATGCAATTAATGAGCGCCGAAAATTTCGGCGCAAGCGTGTGAAAATGTGCGATTCACAGTGAAAGAGCGAAAATCGCAGTGCAAGTGCGAAAATCGCAGGGAAACCAGCGCACATCGATTCATGGAAGTCCGTGCACGAGAAAAATATTGGATGTGCGCTGAAAAAGTGCGCGGGGCACGCTGGCGCACGCTGGCGCACAGGTCATCGAACGCCGTGCGATAAGGCCACAGTGAATTCACACATAGCGCGGCGCACATAACAAAAGTAGGCGTAACACGGGGCGTTACACGCAGAATGGGGAACAACTCGTGAAAATGTGGGTGTCACAGGGGAAGTACAGGAGGCAAGTGCGCGGAACACCCACACGCTCACCTACAACACGTATTCATGGAATGGAATAGGGAAAAACAGCGCACGGCCAAAGAAGCGCACAGGCCCATACACGTCCGCCACACGAAAGCAGGCGGTAGCGTCCCTGCGCAGGCAAAAAATGTGCGCCAAAGTTCTACACGCGCGAGAAGCCCCACACGCGATCGGGCCTGGGGGAGCGTGTGCGTGTATTTCAGGGGTGCGCGCAAAGTTTTACACGCAAATGGCCTGGGTGCGTGTATTTCAGGTGCGCGCGAGAAGTTCCACACGCGATTGGCCTGGGCGCGTGTATTACAGAGGTGCGCGAGAAGTCCCACACGCAATCGGACCTGGGGGAGCGTGTGCGTGTATTTCAGGGGTGCGCACGAAGTTTTACACGCGAATGGCCTGTGTGCGTGTATTTCAAGGGTGCACGAGAAGTTCCACACGCGATCGGTCCTGGGGGCGCGTGTGCATGTATTTCAGAGGTGCGCAAGAAGTTTCACACGCAATTGGCCTGTGCGCGTGTATTTCAGGGGTGCGCGAGAAGTTCCACACGCGATCAGACCTGGGGGAGCGTGTGCCTGTATTTCAGGGGTGCGCGAGAAGTTTCACACGCGATCGGGCCTGGGGGAGGGTTTGCGTGTATTTCAGAGGTGCGCGAGAAGTTCCACACGCGATTGGCCTGGGCGCGTGTATTTCAGGGCTGCGCGAGAAGTTCAACACGCGATTGGCCTGGGCACGTGTATTTCAGAGGTGCGCGAGAAGTTCCACACACGATCGGGCCTGGGGGAGCGTGTGCGTGTATTTCAGAGGTGCGTGAGAAGTTTCACAAGCGATTGGCCTGGGCGCATGTATTTCAGGGGTGCGCGAGAAGTTCCACACGCGATTGGCCTGGGCGCGTGTATTCCAGAGGTGTGCGAGAAGTTCCACACGCGATCGGGCCTGGGGGAGCGTGTGCGTGTATTTCAGAGGTGCGCGAGAAGTTTCACACGTGATTGGCCTAGGCGCGTGTATTTCAGAGGTGCGCAACAAGTTCCACACACGATCGGGCCTGGGGGAGCGTGTGCGTGTATTTCAGAGGTGCGCGAGAAGTTTCACATGCGATTGGCCTGGGCGCGTGTATTTCAGGGGTGCACGAGAAGTTCCACACGCAATTGGCCCGGCCGCGTGTATTTCAGAGGTGCGCGAGAAGTTTCACACGCGATTGGCCTGGGCGCGTGTATTTCAGAGGTGCGCGAGAAGTTTCACACGCGATTGGCCTGGGCGCGTGTATTTCAGAGGTGCGCGAGAAGTTCCACACGCGATCGGGCCTTAGGGAGCGTGTGCGTGTATTTCAGAGGTGCGCGAGAAGTTTCACACGCGATTGGCCTGGGCGCGTGTATTTCAGGGGTGCATGAGAAGTTCCACACGCGATTGGCCTAGGCGCGTGTATTTCAGAGGTGCGCGAGAAGTTTCACATGCGATTGGCCTGGGCGCGTGTATTTCAGAGGTGCGCAAGAAGTTTCACACGCGATTGGCCTGTGTACGCGATTCCATTGGACCAAAGGCCCTGACAGCGCAGGCGCGTCTGTGTCGTGACACGCGCGGGTGTTTACCTGTACCCGGGGTCATGTTACAAGACCAAAAACTGCACGTCTGAGTGTCAGCCCGCGTAATTGGAGGATTGGGCCTCATTGCGTATACGCGGAAGTGACGTTGGACGTGTGGTGCGGTTTAAAAGGTACTTGTAGTACGTCATTTCCTTGTACGTGCTTCTCTTGGAGAGCGAGTGGGTGAAATCTGTACTTCTTGTCGGTTCACACGCGAATTACTTCACAGCGTTTCTAGTTCGTACTCCCTGTTACCTCTGTCAGTATTTTTCTGATTTTCTCTTCGCCCTGTTACCTCAAACAGCGTTGACTTCTCCTTTTGTCCTGTCTCCTCAGACAGTGTACAAATCTTCTTTTGGCGGGGGTGTTGCCATTTTTTTCACGCTCTTTTCACAGGCAGACGGTGAGTCGTGCACGTATTTACCAACTGTGCTAGCCCCGTGTGTAGCGTACCCCTTCAGAGGTCATTGTAGGCTGCGTGTGACACGCATACGTTTATTTATGTGTTTCTGGGTGCCTTTTCCCACGCACGTGGTCTACGAGGGGTCGCGTGCACGTCATTTTCTGTTTTAGGGGTGCCTGTGCGTTGCGTGACCCGTCATCTTTCCCCAGGGGTTCCATACAGCCTTGCTAGAGCACTTGGGTACAAATTCCATCTAGTACCCTACCCCTTTGACCCCCAATTGCCCAGGACAATTGTCTACTGCAACTCCCATATGCACAACTCCATCAGTGCCATGGCTGGGAGGCGAGCAAGCGGTAAGGGTGGCAAAGGTGGCCGAGCCTGAAGAGGTGGGCGTGGTGGGTGCGGTAGGGGACGTGGCCAGGATTTGCAGACTACCCCTAGCCCCCCACGTGTGGAGGACCAGTCAGGGACACACATACCCCCCCCATGGTTGAGGGAAATGTGGCTGACACCATCCATGCTCAGCCCTTGTTGGACCGGCCCGTTGTGGCACCTGACTTAGCACAGGGTGACTCCCAGGCTGACTTCCAGGTCGCCAAGTCTAGGCCACGGGTGGCGGTGCAAGCCAGTGTCACCAGGCCACGTGGTACAGGGGCAGCCATGTCATCTGCTGCCCCGAGTAGGCGGGGTGGGGAGGCTGCAGGGGCAGCTGCAGCTCCGTCCACCCCAGGTATGACACTCCCAGCCAGGACAGTGTTGGTCCCGGTACATCAGACTGAGGTTCCCCCTGCCATCATCACACTTCAGCTAATGCCTGCAGAAAGTCATGTGGTCAGTGTGCCATCGGACACTACTACTACACAGTCCACCGGTGCTCCTGCCTCTAGTGTCCAGAGCGGCGTAGGGCACTCCGGATCCCGACCACCTACAAAAAGAAAGAGGAAGAGTGCTCGTCCAGTACAGGCTGATGACCCCGACACGGCTACACGGTCCGGCACGCCAAGGAAGCTTCAATGATGTCGAACTGGATGCACTTGTGCAGTATGTGTCCGAACATGACGCCGAAATGTTGGTCACTTCAGGGTGTAGGATCACACCTGCTCGACGTCAGGCACACTGGCAGTCCATCGTGGACAGCATAAGTGCCCTTGGGTTTGTGAGACGCACAGCTGTTGAGTGCTACAAGCGTTGGAACGACCTTAAGCGCAGGGCAAAGAAAAAGCTGGCCTCAAGTCATGCCGCAACTCTGGTGACTGGAGGTGGGTCTCCACAAGAGGACATTGAACTCACTCTACATGAGCATGTTGCTGGGACCTACGTCACAGAGGAGCAGATCCAAGGTGTTGGAGAACTGCCAGATTACGAGGCATTGTCCGGTGAGTGCACATGCATGTGTGTGTGATCCATGTGTATGTTGTTTGTGGGAGGGGTTCTGGTTGAGTGCCAGGTCAGGGTGTGTGTGCCTGAGTGTTTTGGGCCACCCATGTGCTTCATCCAATGCATTCGGCGCCCTGGGATTTGGGTATTACAGTATCCCTTCTGCCCACAGTAGGCATTTTGCACTACATCGCGCCAGTTGCCCTTGAAGTGGCATCTTGCAACAACATTGTCCCGTATTAAGCTGTGTTCATTCAGGATGATTGTTGAAATTCACCCGGTTCTACTGCGCATCCCTCTGCCCCATTGTCACATATATGACATGCCTATGGTACATGCCATCTGTGTGATGGCATGTGTCATGTATGTGTATTGGACATGCCACTCCCAGGCCAATGTGTGATGGCACTGCTAGCCAGCATGCAGCTAATGTGTTGCTCTTCCATCTTGGTGTCATCAGTGTCTGACATTTTCCTCCCCTTCCAACTCATGGACAGGACATGCATGGGAGGGTTATAGTCATGTGGGACATGTGTAGATCAAGTACTGGTACTGTAGCTTGTCTGGCCTAATTCCGTGCCATGGTGCTAATGCCTGTTTCCATTTTTTGTCTTTCATGTTTTTGCAGAGGATGACGCACTTGATGCTGTTGAGGGTGAGGAGATGGTGCAGGCCCAGGAGGGATCTGAAGCACGAACAGGCACCAGTGGGGGACGTGGTTTGGTGGTGGGGGAGAACCCTCTCTTGTTGCAGGCCATACTGTCCAGGGGTGTCCTTGGCTGCACCTCCCCAGAACTCTTTTCAGGTGTTGATTCGGATGAGACCTATGTGGATTCGCAGGTATGTGTTCATGGAAGGGATACTGTTCTGTCCGACCCACCTGCACCAGGGGTAGAGCCTACTATGTGGATGTCAGTGTTGGTAGGTGCGCCTGTGGTGGTTACGGATGCAGGGCCACACTCCGCAACATCTGATCCTGTTCCTGGGCCTGCAGATCAGAGGGGAAATAAAGTCCTGCAGCCTCAGGCAGTGCCGACACAGCAAGACGCAGTTCGCCTTGCCCCAGACAGGTCTGGTGCCCGCCAACGCGGTGGCCGTCCGCCACCGGGCAATACTGCATGGGAGCAATCCATATACGGTATGGCTAAACAACAGGCAGCATCATCAGAAATGATTGCTCAAGCCATGGAGAGGGTGGCCACTTCCATTGTCCCCCCAGAAAGGCAGATGGAGCTACTACAACAAGCAACAGACTCCATTTGCCAATCAGTCAGGGAGGACATGTTGGCGTCCAACAGGGACAGACAGGCGGCCCTGGACAATCTGAGGGAATCAATTTCTCTAGATGCCCTGGGACAGAGGGAAGCCCTCAGGGGAGAGATCCGGCACCTTAGGCAGACTCTTGTGGACCTTGAGGCTTCCACTGTCACCAGGACGGAACAGCTGCTGGAGCGCGTCACCCGTACGCTCTCAGCAGAGATGCAGGCAACTCGGGTGGAGGTCCGGGCAACACGTCAGGTGTTGCATGGGGATCTCCGCACCATATCCCTCCAGAACGAGGCCTTCCACACCCGCATGCTTGCTGCCATGGAGGACCAGACTAGGGCTTTGCATGGGCTGCCTCCCATAGCACCACCACCTCCTGTGGCAGCAGCAGCAGAGGTTGAGGAGAGCGAATCCAGCAGTGAATCTCCCACGATTTAGTAGCCGTGCAGGCCATGAGCCCATGGAGGTGTTTTTTTTCCCCAACATTCACACAGGTGGCTGTTGGTGGGCACCCTGTCCTCGGACCTCCTGGGTGGCCTCCCCACCCCCCCTGGCCCACACATGGCCATTTTTGATTTTTGATTTTTTGTTGCAGTGTGTTGCCTTGTGTGGCTCCCGAAGGCATCCAGTGTATTCCGGCTGGGCACATGCAGGCTTGTCCTGAGTTTGGGTTAGATGCTTGGGTTCGTGAGACACACAACCCTCCTGCTTCCCGTTTCCATGGGCTTTCAAAGGGTGTGACCAAGTGACAGTGACTTACACAGTGACGTTGGACTCCCACGACATGTGTGGGCAGTCTGTAGTCAATGCTGTGTATACATTCCTAGTGCATATTGTTGTTGTATTGTGCACTGCATGGTGTATTGATGTGTGCTTGTGCATCCATGTCTCCCTCCTAATTTGCAGGTTCATTCCTCATGTCTTCACAAGGCCGTCCACTTTGGAGATGGAGTTCATGTTGTGAGCAGTGGACTTCCAGATGTGCGTGGCAACAACACTGTACAGTTGGAGGTGGTGGATGTGCTGGCATTCTCATGTTGTAAGACTACGTATCCTTTACCTTAGTACTGTCATGTTTATGCTATGTCGATTGTATTGTGGTATTTGGTCATGTGTGTTGTTATTTCTACATTTATGTGGGCATATTGTGTGGCCAGTTTCCATTAGGGACACTGTACTTTGTGACACGTGTCATGTTTGGGGGATGACTTTGTTTGCTCTCACATGGCATGTCATGCCATGGTGTGTTGGGTGGCGGTGCTGGGGAGGGGTTGGGTGACATGGCACTGTTGTCATGTTGTATCTTGCAAGGGGGTCATGATTTTAGCAGAATAGAAGTGTGTCTTTTGGACACAGCATTGGTGATGTTTGTGTAGGTAGGGAAGCACACAATGGAACACTTCCAGATGTACAATCTCAGGCTGGTATGGTTGTGACAGTTGACTGTCCATTGACACATCATAATTGTCAGTTACAATCATCATTGATTGTCAGCTGGTATGTGCCAGGGCTGTGTGCACTCCACAGGGGTGTGATTTTATGTGAAGTAATTAGCCACAAGCTGCGTACGGGCTGCCTCACCCCGTGCCCTTTCCCCTCCCATGCGCAGCGGGCATGCATGTGGTTGGGGATGTGGGGGCACCACCATGTCCAGGGCCAGGCCCCGGCGTGTTGCAACGTTGTGCAGGACACATTCTGCCACTATGATCCTGCACACTACTGGGGGAGCGTATAACAGCTGCCCGCCAGAACGGTCAAGGGAGCGGAAACGTGACTTGAGCACTCCGAATGTGCGCTCCACGATGCCCCGGGTTGCAATGTGGGCTGTGTTGTATCTTACCTGGGGTGGCGTGGTGGGGTTCCGAATTGGCATCATCGTGTGGGTGTTGAGAGGGTAGGCACTGTCCCCTGGGGAGGTGGTGATGGGTATCATTAGTGGGGTTGTGACATTTCTCAGTATCTGACATGCATGCATGCGCAGTGGCATTTATACTCACCGAGCAGCCATTTATCGTCATGCCACCCAGCTTCTATGTCCCGGTGTAGGGTAGACATTCTGTAGATGAAACTGTCATGGGTGGAGCCTGGATAGTTGGCGTATACTGAGGTGATGATTCCCTTGGCATCACATACTACCTGTACGTTGATGGAATGCCAGTGCTTGCGGTTTCGATAGATGTGCTCAGCTGCCCTGGGGGGACGTAGAGCCACATGGGCGCAATCAATGGCACCTAGCACTTTGGGGAATTGTGCCACCCTGTAGAAATCCTGGGCGACAGCCTGCCTTTCTGCAGGTGTTCAGGGCAGGTATATGTGCCTGCGGACTGACGGGCGTGTAGTGATGATGGCCAAGACCTGGTGTAGGCAGCGTGACTGCGTGGCCTGTGACACCCCCCCCACTATGGCACTTGTCCGCTGAAATGATCCAGTGGCCAAGAAGTGCAGTACATTAAGGACCTTCTCCAGGGGGCTGAGTGCTTGGGAGCACAGGGTGGTTGATGTGAAGTCATCCTCCCACTCACTGACCAGGTCGAGTATTATGTGAGCTGGAAACCTGTACCTCCCATACACATGGTCATCAGGCATCCCAAAAAGGCTCGTTCTGGGTGTAAAAATTCTGGCCCTGACTATCCTCCTCCTCCTGCGGTATCCCACGGCCACTGCTGCTAGGAACGGTATATTCATCCTGGCGTCTGAGCTTGTTTGTTGTTTGCGTGCACTTTTATGCTGTGCGGGTTGACGTACGCCTACTTCCTGCTGGCGTACGTGTTTCTGGATTGGCCACATTCGATTCCATGAATACTTGTTGTAGGCGAGCGTGTGAAACTTCCCGCGCACCCCTGGAATACCCGCACCCAGCCCAATCGCGTGTAAGACTTCCCGCGCACCCCTGAAATACACATACCCAGCCCAATCATGTGTGAAACTTCTCACGCACCCCTGAAATACACGCACACGCTCCCCCAGGCCCGATCGTGTGTGAAACTTCTCGCGCACCCCTGAATACACGTACCCAGCCCAATCGCGTGTATAACTTCTCGCGCACCCCGAAATACCTGCACCCAGCCCAATCGCGTGTGAAACTTCCCGCGCACCCCTGAAATACACGCACACGCTCACCCATGCCCGATCGCGTGTGAGACTTCTCGCGCACCCCTGAAATACACGCACCCAGCCCAATCGCGTGTAAAACTTCCTGCGCACCCCTGAAATACACGCACCCACCCCAATCGCATGTAAAACTTCCCGCGCACCCCTGAAATACACGCACCCAGCCCAATCACGTGTGAAACTTCTCACGCACCCCTGAAATTCACGCACACGCTCCCCCAGGCCATATCGCGCACGCGTGTTCCCGAAACCAGTAATACACGTTCCCCGCTTTGCGTTTGCTGTTTGCCAGTCCGGGAAACAGGTCCAGGGTTGGCGCAGCCCTTTCCGATGGTTTTGCGATCTTGATGGCTTTTCCTTGCGCGAGGGCGTTCTTGGGGGCGTAACTGGCGCTGCTGCAGGGTCGCTGCGCCACTCTGCACACGTCTGCTTTTGGAGGCGAGAATCCATGAATACGCTGTGCGCGGAAATTGATTTTATCGCACGCGGCTGGTGCAGACATTCGCACGGGCAGGCTGTGCGACAGCCGCATGCGACACTTTTGTGCGAATTTCCATGAATTACCCTGATAATGTCTAAAAAAAAAAGTCAAAACAAATAATTTTGAATTTCTTTTTTTGGTTGCTTTTTGTTCAAAATGGGGGGATCCCCCCAACACCCTTTTTTGTTATTTTTTTTGTTTGACCCCTTTTTTATATACCTCCGGAACCCAAAAAAAAAACATGTAAATAAAAAAATAAAGCATTCAACTTTTTTTTTTGTCATTTTTTGTTCAACATTATGTCTTTCGACATAATGTTTTCGACTTATTCCCTGCCCACCCTTCTGACCGTGTAGCTTGGTGTAGTGTACTGGCAAGGCAAACATGTTTCAGAGCCCATTGTTTGCCACCACTGACACAGTAAACAAGATCCTGTGCAACATTCAGATCTCTACTTCGGACATGTTCCTCCTCATTTTGCTTGCTGTCATGGTCTAGGGACTCTTAACCACCAAAGACTATTCTCAAAAGCATATATAAACTATCTAAAATGCATGCTTCAATTACAAAATAACATTGGTGGGCTAGGGTTGCCATCATATCCCCATAAACTTTCAATGCTACATCTATCAATGAAAGAAAAATGTTGTCTTGAGGCTCATATTTAGGCAGTGTCAGCATTTCCTCAGTGTCCTCAGTGTTGTCTTTCATTTGCAGGACTGCAGTTGGCACATATTTTGTGGCAATCAGCATCATTTTCCACTCTTTTGGACACTGGTCAAGAGGTTGGAAAAAGCTGAAAAGATGACTTAGTTGTGATTGCAACCTTTCCTTGTGTGTTGTGCTTCTACTGTAGTATGACTGTTGTGTCAGTATAGATGATTCTTCGGCCAGCTCCTTATACCTTTCCCACACATCTGCAGGAAGACGTATGTGACATTTGTCAGCTGTTTGATGTAGTTCATTACATAGCCATATCATAGCAGCGTCTGTATTGGATGATTCTTGCTTTGTTTTTCGATCTGGCGAATCATCTTAGACAGTTGAGGTGATATTTGCTTCAGCTGCCATGAAATCTAACACTCCAGCCAATCAAACGTCAACTTTGTAGTCAAGATTAGAAGCCATCACTCATATGATCACTAATTTCTTTTGTCATTACTGAGCTCAGGCTTTGCTCCCTATAAATGATTTGGCAGAAAAAGCATGCTTCCCAGTTTACTGGTTGCTATCGAATACCTGTGACTACCTGCAAAATGAATGCTACTGCAACCTGCTTCCTCCTTCGAATACTGTGCCTGAGTTATCTGTAAGCATTTTATTTTACTCCATGGGTGAACACCTCTTCAAGGAAACCACTGGATCCATCGTCACCTGTTGAGAATAAACAATATAATAGAAGAAGTGTTATTCAACTGTTGAGAAGAAACATAGAACAGCCACAATTACAATATATTATACAATGTTTAATCCAACTTAATTGTTGGCTGCACTACAATGCAGATAAAATAGATTACATGAACATTAGCTTATAATGTGTTACCATTACAACGCAATGTAGCAACCATTATGTTTTGCTAATTGAAAGGTCAAACACTCAAAGGTCGGCTTGTGAACCAGGTTAATTGAATTCAGCATACCATAATTATGTTAAAGCATGAGATAGCCAACTTTTGACCTCAAAATGCACCTAACATTCACATATATCAGAAATCTATCCCATCTGATAACAGTTCAAAATTTAAACTAATATCTACAGATAGTACAGACACATTTTCCAACAGCAGAAGTAAACATTTAATTGCTTGAAAACATATTAATCATCACAATGGTGGATGTTCATAGGTTCATTTAGTACATTAAAGAAGTGGTATTCCACAGATGGTTGATATGCTTTCTTACTAAAATCAAAATCTATAGTAATAAGAACACAGAACCTATGTACTTTTCTGCATTGTGTATACGCAGTATTTTATTATGTATGCATTTATTCAATACCTCAAATCAGCAGGTGGATGTTTTCACAAGTGTTACATCAAGCATTAGTCCTGCTAATTTGTCTAAGACATTTTACCTTGTAAATGGATGGTTCATTCTTTTAACATTCATTTAGCAAATTGTATTTTAACACATGTGGATTCCTGGATCACCACTTAAAGCAACTAATCAATAGAGATCTATTTGTGCTAGAGTAAGTGACTCATCATTAATGTATAATATACACATGGAAGATAACTAACCAACTATATGTGGAATCCTAAACAGTACACACTAGAAACCCACTCAGTTCAAACAGATATGACATCATAGAGTGGCATCAGCCTTTTCTTTCGCTGTAAGCTCCTGCCTCCAGAGAACAAGTAACACATAATGTTAAATATAGGTATATCCAATGACATAACATCAATCTAATTAGTTGATGCTTTCTGTTGTTATCATGTCTTGAGTTAAAATATGTTTTAAAAGAGTTTACATTCTTAGGCTCAGCAGTGTTAATTTTGTAAATATTAGACATTGTGGAATATGTTTGTCACAAACGATCTTAAACAGTGAGAATAATTTGAATGTTTAATATGAACCTGAGTTTTAGCAGTTTCCGATTTCCTGCAACATTGAAATGAACGTGATGGAGTTACAGGCTTAAAATTGTTTTCCTCTTAATCCTAATGTATTTGAAAAAGTCTTTTGCTATGAAAGTAGGTTGACCTTGACAAGAGATTGGATGGAGGATCTTCACTGTAGAGATAATTGATTTATATTGATCTTTTCACTAAGCTGCCAACACTAATTGAACATTTCCTGGTATACAGTCCCACCGTGCCTAGAACAAAAGACAAACTGTTTGATTAAAACTTTAATTTCTTTAAATAAAAATAATTATATGTGGTCACCTTACGTTATGCAGGGAAAGTCACCAGAAGACATCAGATATAGATTGCATGGTCTTACTTCCCAATTAAACCTATCCTGCTTGTAAGAATCTTACAATCTCACTAAATATAATACAGACATTCAATCAAACAACATAATTATTGATATATTTTTAACCTATAAGGCCATCTCTAAGCAGTGATTAATTGTGTGACCATACTGCTGCTTATTGGCTAATATGCTAATGATATTTTCATTTAATGTCATGTAAAACAAACTATAGTGAATAACTAGCAAGTCCAAAAACGATGTATTTTCTCCAGTAGCAAACACAAGTATTGGTAGAAAAGAAAGGTTGCATAGAAAAGGTTTTCCATAGAAAAATTACGTTTATATATACATAATTACATCACTTTTCCCCACTATGTAAATGCAGGGTCTAGACATTGCAATCTATATGCAGGCTAAAATGAATTGCATACAAATTCTGCTGGTTTGGGTCTTAATTTAGAACAAATATGATGTCTGTCTACCCATCTATGATAGGAAAATGGTCACTTTGCGAATCAGATTGCACTGGGTAATGTCAAGATTAAGGGGTGAATGAAATGAACATTAGCATCATTTCCTGTCTAAGTGGAAGTGAAACAATTTAGCTACCACACACTCCCAAATTCTTAAAATTATTTATGGCTCTCATATATCACACATTATCTAGCAATTCTTCATTCAGCTATGGTGTGGGCACCTTTGAATCCAGGTCTGATGTTCACTATTTCTGTGAAAATGCTTTGGGTACTATTTAACTTTCACTTACAAAATGCTACACTGCCAGTGCTGGGGAGTGTTCCCTGTTCTACACGGCACACACATCACAGAGAATGCATTTTTATATTTAGTTACATGCAATCTCATTCAGCTTTAAGTTCAATTATAGTAGATATGTAATTCACATCACAAACTATGATATTCTATTCTTATTTTATCAGTGCAATTTTAGCAAGCCCTGTGTTCAGAAAAAACTATGTTTTCTCCCTTATCTTGAATACAGTGGGAATGTACTTTTTCATTTGACACTAAATTTCAAGATTTTCTATTTGGAAGAATGCCTCCATGACCACCATCCAATCACCTCCCACCACCGTGAGTGGTCAGACCAATACTTCTAGGGGAGTTATCCAATTACTTTTGGAGATTTCTTTTAAATATCTCTTTAAGGTGCATAGCCAGCAGAGACCCCCAAGTGTTCCTGGGGAATTCACATCCAGCAGCCCTCACCTGTTCCCTTCATCCTTTCTTCAGGAAAATAGGCCTTCTTCAGGTTAAGTTGGTTTAGTATCCCTCATGGACAAGGCTCAATTTTCCAGGTGGTATCCAGATTCAGCAGTCAATTACCGGGGAGAAGACTTCTACTTCCCTGCAGCTTTAATTACAGAGTCAGTTTCCTATTCCCTGTGTATTCATGTTTTTTTTTAAATGTGCAATATTCCCAAGCTTATGTCATGATTATGTCAGGTTCTTCTATTGGCTTATTTAACAGTCAATGCTCACACCGTAACACTTCCCTCATTCTCCATTGACTGTTCATATGTCTAAATTTGAAAAAGGTGGGGGTCGATTTTCTCAGAGTAATATTGCATTCTAAGTTTTTCTGTTATTTTATTTTGTGGCAACTTGCCAAATTGAAAACACACAGATTTTATGAATCCCCCTGTCTAGGTGGATGTCTGGATATGTGACACAAATGCATAGTATATTTTTTTCAGAAAGCTATTAATATTTCTAAATGTAAACTGTTTTAATCAACATCCTCTTCCTAATGATCAATGCTTGTTCCTAGCTGTCGTAGGCGGATGTGTATTGCAGTTTGGCTTGATGGCAATGTGACGCTGTAAGGTCCTTTCCTTCAGGTTTCAGCTTCCAGTGCTCTTCGTTCCGGTGTGTGCTTCGACTAGACTGCACGGAGCTGACGACAGATGGCAGGGATCATTTTGCTGTGGCTGCAAATCTTGTTCTCCTGGGTGGCGGGTGGCGGTCTGGTCCTGTTGCAGGTGAGTGAGAGAGACGTGATTCTTTCGTGACCTCCAAGAACCCTGAGACACCGAGCAGCTTGCATGGGGAGTTATGAAGCGCATATAAGCTCCACCCTGCAGGTCATCTGTACCAAAAGGGTAAACAAGTGTGGTGGGCGTTTGGGGGATAGATCTGGCAAGCCCAGCAAGAAACCCTGATATCCCCTGGAGAACGACAATGATGACTCAGGGTTTGCCAATGAGCAGGCTGAGTACATGGGGGGAGCTTTGTAGAGTGAGCTAGAGGTAGCCCGACGCTCGCAATTGTTTGCACAATTAGGTGAGCTGCTATTCCCACCTATCTGCCTGTTTGCCCGTTTTCTTGGGGATGTTACCACCTGAGTTGGTATTCTGGTTTGATATAATTAGCTCTTTGATCCATATGCTGGAGGGTTTCTATAACGAGACATCACCTGAGCCAGCAGGGTACCCTGTGCCTGCAATGGTTTTTAAAGCTGCTGGGGTTAGACTTATGGAAAATGTAGGGCAAGATGACAGGCCTGAAGGAGCTGGTACTATTGTACCAGGTCTGCATGCTGGCTCTTTTGGTGATCAGTCTGCTGTATGTAAGCCACACAATTCGAGCCAACCATTGGATAGGCATGTTGTTTCCTTACTTTCCTCTGGCCAGAGCAATCAGAAAAAACAGACTGATTCTGGCCCTCAGTTGGCCAAAACCTCTGTGCCAGAGGTGACTCATATGAGCACAGAGAGCCATTATTCTATAACCATGAGTGAACCCAACACATGAGGAATCATGCATGGTGACGACCCCTTGAAAGGTTGGAGAGAGGATCATTTAATATTGTGCTTCAAGGGTTTCACTCACGGAAATAAAAGCTCTTATAAAAGAATGTTAGTTAGAGTTCTGTGTGATGTTTTAGGAGTCAATGACATTTCCTTTAAATTGTTTCCCTGTGTTAGAATCCTTTCCGAGTATGGATTGCAAGGGCTGCAATGTTTGCTTCACCATTGCAAATACACTTTTTCGCTTGTGTATCCTGAATTGTCGCAAGGTGTTGGCAGATAGAGGGATCGAGGTCCATAAGGATGTAAGGTCCCTAGTCTGCCACCTTCATGACACTTGGTACACTTCTAGCAACTTGGGAAAATCTGCTGGCTGCTCCACCTCCTTAGGGCCATGTGCACCAGTACACTCCAACTGCCCAAATTGTCTGATTATAGATCTGACAAGGGAAGATTTAGAGCACAGATTGGCTCATTCCTCCTCCCTAATGTTTAATATATCCAAACAAGCTAAGGAGACAGTGTACAGATTTGTGCAGCAGAGCACGCCTGTTGGGTCACTTTATCTGTGGTTGAATCAGAGCCAAGCTGCACCTTTAAGGATGTGTGTAATCTAGGAAAGTCCAGTGCCAGCATCAGTGGAAACAATCGTAAAGTATTTAGCAACGTAAAAGATTCATCTATTTCTTGTCCATCGGTAACAACATTTCTCAGCTGGACTGTGGCAAGGGCCTGTAATAAATTGGATGATCCAGATTGGTTAAACTAGGTAAGAAATTATGATATAATATGTTTTAAAGAGATGTGGCGTTGTGACGATCCTTTGTTGGTGAAACTCTTCCCTGAATATTGGGTAACTACCTGCTCGGCTATCCAGGACAGGGGTGGTAGGCAAGGCAAGGGTCTTGCAACTTTGGGCTATTGGACTTGTGATTGGAGTTTAGGCCATATCCCTTGTCCATCGGACCAAGTCTTATTAACTTCTATGACTCTAAGGCTCCTTATAGGTAATATTTATTTGCATCCAAAGGAGGATCTAAAAACCATATTAACTCAAAATGGGGGGCGCAGATAGTCTAATAGCCAACAGAGAGTCGAGCATTGCCATTGTGGGCAACTTCATTGCCAATCTGCCGGGCCATAAGGTGCCATCTGACAGATTCCTTCTTGAAGCAGCAAGAAAGATTCCCAAGAGAAATCAAAGCATGCCTATAGGGAATCCACGTGGGGGCACTATTGGATTCCTTTTTGCATGCTACTCTTGTTGAATTGAATGGGAGATGTCTGGGCGATGTTCCTCCAAAATACACCTATATTCTAGCTGGCAGAAATTCTTTGATCAACTACAATCTGGTTGATTGCTATTCTTTTTGGCGAGTGGAAAATGTTGAGGTATGCCCTCGACCCGAGAGTGATATCTAATCAGTTATTTCTATAGTCTAAAATTGATATATGTTAAGATATAGAACATTGCCTTTGTTACCTTGTCTTTCTTTTACAACTGTGTACCGTTTTTTCTCTCTCTCAGATATCTTACCACTAGGAGATGTATGGTTTAAGTTGGACTACTAAATTCAAATGTATTGTCTGTATATATGTTTTTGGTGAAAGTAGGATCAGAAGGATGCAAATATATGCACATTTATTATTTTTTGTGACCTCTATGGTGAAACCTAATAATCCAATTTACCCAGACAAAAGCTTTGGCCGAAACATTAGCACATGCTCTAAGCAGTTGATGTTGGCATGTGACTTATTTTTTTTGGGGACATGTGACTTACCAAAAAGCGTAACAATAAAATAAGAATTAATGTATAATCTTACACTTTGCACATCTCCAGTCTGGTATTTGTTTTAGTGATTTTGGTTGGGTTATGGTGTTACAGCCTCCAGATGATTGATTCTGCAGATCAGGTGTGTAACAGTACTTTAAATATTGATCTCAGAGGCATATGTCAAATTATTGTACTTAGGTGAGCGCAGTTTCCCATTCCTTACCACTGTATTACATAAATCTGAATATTTGTTACAAACTGTCCAGCAATGATATAGGATGGTAACAGTAGGGGTCTGAGCGGTTTAATTTGGCTCCTTGTCCAGGACATTAGAGTAGTCAAATATGTGGCAATTGAGTTAAACACCCTTATCAAAACCTGCATCCACCATTCAGGAAACCGCTTATATGTTTCTTGTCTGATGTCATCCGAGACCAGTGCCTTGACTGTTTTAGCACCGGTAATAACCGTCAACAACTCGTAGGCTGAGAAGATGATGCTTATACTATTGCTAGAAAGGTAATGGAATATAATGGCAGATGGTACGACATCTTCAAACATAATATACTTAAAGTGTGACACCCACTAGGGTTCCACTATTGGCCAGGCAACATCCTGTGATCCCTTGAAGAATCCACTTACCACCAAAAGCCTTTTACATCCCTGCCTTGTATGGTCTCTTCCAACCTCTCCCCCTGCGATTCAATAAACAATCTTTTCTTCAACTTCAAAAGATTTTATTGTTGCGCTTAAGATTATGCCTAAACCCAGCTGTATTAGTTTTATTCCTAGCAGCAGACCATAAACTGAATGTTGCTCTAACACATTCAGCAACAAACAACGGAGCATCATTTCACACTGCTGTACAACTACCAGTAAAAGTAGTACTAGGATACACACACATTTCAGATATTGAACCAATTAGTTTCTCGCATGCAATTAAAATGGCCCTTGGATCTTCGGTGACTGCCTTCACCCAAAAATTTGCTCTTGCAATCTCTTCATTTGCCAAAATCTCTACAAATTTGGCTTTAGGCAAAATTCTAGAACAGAATTCTATAAACGATTTATCACGATTAGCGGAAGATGTTAAACCAGTATGTTAAAAAAGCTGTGTTCCAATCATTACTGTAAACATACAAGCTCCCATTGGTGATCCAAACCTACATCGCTCTCACTACATGGACACTTGATAAATAATTCTAATTTGAGCAAAAATGTCAATCACTGTATTAAACTGGCACTAAATAACAATCACTGTATGCTTAATAAACAAAATTCTCCATGGTGATCAGATAAAATTCTTTCTTATTTACTGTTTGCTGTTATCAATCATTATTTAAATGACAGCTGTCTGAGTTCAATAAGACTCACTCAATAATTGTTCCCAAGTATCAGATATCAATATGCCAGCCTATAAATGAAACACCCGTGTTAGTGTAAATATCATTAGCCACAATACATTATATCAGCCAATGTTTGATACAAGTCCCTAACTATCATCACCTTATTGCACAGATAGATCGTGTTTGGCTTTCATGATCGCAAATCATGTAATTCGCTCTTTAGTATGCATCAACCACCAGGTTGTCCCATTGTATATTTAAATGGGCCCATGTTATTGGAAGTCTTTTAAGACATATCATTGATCTCGAGCTCCATGAACACTAAATGTACATGTGATGTCATCAGTGATGTCATCAATGAAATTTTTGATGTCATCTTTGATTTCATGGGTGTTAGTCTTAGCAGAGCACAGTAGTGGTGTGAATTATGGTTGCTTAGCTTACCATACCTGGTGAATTTCTGGGGGTTTTCGGTTTTATGTGTACCCATAATATGGATAGGCTGTTCTTACTGCAAAGTAAGTATAATGTCCCTTTACCAAAGTTTTTACACTGAATGTGCTAGGTTTTTATTAGGGCAACTGAACCATAACGTGCCTTTAACAATGTTTTTTCACTGAATTTCATAGGTTTTTAGTAGCGCAACTTAACCATAACGTCCTTTTAACAACTTGTTTTCACTGAATTTCATAGTTTTTTACTAGGATACCCCAAGTTTGTATAGATGTACCATACAGCATACCAAATGGATGTATGCATGCCGATGGGCACAGTAACCGCGGACTGTGCATCTGTATGCGGATAGCGGCTAGCATTAAAAATGATGAAAAAGGCAGGAGTTCTCTTACATAGTGGTACTATTCAGCAAAGGGAAGGAACATGTACAAAGAGCACCATGTATGTGCATTGTGAGGAAAAAGGGAGTAGGTCTGCAAACGATGTACTTGTGAAACAAACAGAGCAATGGCATAGAGTAATCACCATAATGGAATGCACCAATAGGCGAAGTAAAGTCTGCGCTCAACAATATTACTGCACAGCTGCTTTACATGGAAACGAAGAAGGAAATGGCAGAGTAAGGACTGTAAAGTATTGAGCAAAGAATGTCACTACAACGCAGTAAGTACATTGAATTTTCTCCTATAATTGCACAGCTTCTGCAGTGTACAACAGTGAAAAATCATGATAGCTTTTTGTGTATGCATCAATGCAAAGCACCCTAGAATGACTCGAAGAGAATTTCCCTCTTAAAGAAATTAGTAACGATAGTAACTCCATTGGTACACGGCACAGTGTAAAAAAACTAAGACAGTTAATATGTATTGCTTCATATACACCTAACAGATATTGTTCTCTTTAACAGGACATACTGCAAATGAAAGGAATGCATCAGAAGCGGCGCCTCTTCCACAATAGCATATGGCCACAGGAAATGAAGGAAATGCTGTAAAAAGCAACCAAGCCAGCCTGGACATCAAAATGGAACAATTGCTAAACAATTTAGCCGCCTTAAAATATATTGTACAAGTACATATCACTGGAAACATGAAATACCACTGGCCCACTTTCACGTGTACCGCTTCGCTATTTCCCAGCCCACCATCCCCAACAAAATCCCTGTGACTAGAGACGTTACGGTGAGTCCTCAATCCTTGGCTCCCCTCATGACAAACTTGTTTAAATCCTAAATTCACCTGTGTATGTATCTATTAATGGTGTACATGTTAAGTGTTGGTGAGTGTGTGAGTGGCTTTTCCTTTTGTGTTAAAATTGCAAGGGGAGTCTGTGACGCACAGTACTGTCCAAGATGGCTGCAGTTAAGCAAAATGGAGGTTTCCTAGAGAGACTGCACCTGCCTGGCGTATGTGCAATCGCAATGCAGATATCCGTAGGACTGAAGTACTGTTTGCATGTGCACATCTTCGAATGCACTTTTAAATAGTTGTGGGAGCGCACGTCTGTCTGTTCCACAGCTATGCGCATGCGTATGTCATCCTCTGTGTCCTGGTAACACCGCCCCGGTGGCCAATCCTACCGAATAATGCGGTAGGCTACGGCATTTCAAGCAGTCCTACCGCCTATGGATTTTGGTGTCCAAACCTACCGATTTATGGCTGCAGCAGGCCTGGCTGCCTGAGGTCCAGTGGGAGCAAGGAACAGCATCCTCCAGTGTACGGTGGGTGTGTTAAATGTCCCATTAATTTGATTGTTGTGCTGCTTGCCCTTGCATGACCTGTGAAACAGACACACCGTTTCTGCACTGTGGTCCGTGAGGTTAAGTGTCAAGTTGTTAGCTGCGGTTTGTAGAGTTGCAGAAAGAATTTAACTGCAAGTGTGACAGTCTGTAGTCAGTCTGGAAATTGGCATTGCTGCTTGGTTACTCCCATACAACTAAATCTAAGGACAACTAAATAAACAACACAATATTTGGATCTCAAAGAATATCAGTGTTTTTTTCAAAGGTGCTGTGTCCGCTACGGGCTGCCTGATTAATTATCTTCTTGCTCCACATAATGAAGCTGAGTTTCTCCTTGTTGAAAGCATTCATGTATTTCAGAATGTACTCATCTCCATGAATTCTGGTGCTACATCTAATTCTGTGCCATCAAGTGACCATACTTTGCCTTCAATACACATATTGCTATATTTAAAGACTTACAATGACCAGTTTTTTGGTGTGACAGATGTCATAAATTATGCTGCAGTTCAATATCTGAGAGAACCCATTGCCCGTGTTCGCAGATTCAGACATATGGCAGCACCACTGCACATCTTCTTTCTGCTTAGTGCATCAGACATTGGATATATATACATTCAATTTAGTATTGTACTGTCAATAGCAACCTGGTTTTGGTTGCTTTGTTGACAGGCAAGAAGGAGGCAACAGAGGGTATTGGGGGCGAGTTAAACTCTTGGGCTTTCATTCCCAATGTGTGTCCAAATCCCTGCCCACGCTTTGTAATAGCTATGGTAATGACCTCCTACCAATAATATATACACTGCAATAATGTTGGATTTTTGACAAAGTTTACATTTACGGTTGAATTTTTCAGGGCCCCCCCAACAATGGAAAAGTGAAGTAGCAACGTGTATGTTTTGGGACAGATTGGTTTACATGACACAGTGGTCTAAAATGCATTTGAAAAGTAGATTTTGTTTTCAAACGCTGGTACCACATAAACACATTTTTTTAGCAAGTCTAAATATATTCTAGATACCTGGTAATGTAATGTCAGAGAATATTGTTCTATCAACTCCTGTTACTTTTTAATCAAAACTTGGAGGCTGATTTCTTCACATTTTGCACGGTTCAAAGTGAGTTTGCACTGCCAACACAAACCCTGATTCATGGAACTGTGCACAGTTTATTTTTGTGATGTAAAGTCAGTACAAAGTAATTAAGTACTGCAAAAAGAACCATGTGCACTGACTTTGAACTGTGCAAATATTCCATTAATTGGGCCCTTGCTTTGTTGTGTTGTTTGTGCAATGTCACTCTCACTATTGTGAAGCTTTCTCCGAAACTTTTCCAATGCGCTCTCATTTCACTAGCTCAGCAGGTAAGGGTTTGTAAATGCGGTGGTCTTGACAGTGCACATGGGTTTTTCCCTTTAAAAAACATAGACCAGAACAGTAAAATGGCAACGACAAAAAAGTAAAGCAAGCTTTTCTATTTGGTTTTCAACAATTTTCTAATGCAATGGCTCCCAGCTGCAGGGCACAGTAACAAAGATGTTGTCTTTTAAACCAACGTCTTAAAATTGTTTCATATAGAATACAATAGCGTAGAAGTTTGCCACCTTTGGTGCTCCAAATGTTCTGGACTACAGCTCCCATATGCCCTAGCTATCACTGTCAATGCAGAGGGATA
This sequence comes from Ambystoma mexicanum, assembly GCF_040938575.1. Classification (NCBI taxonomy): domain Eukaryota; kingdom Metazoa; phylum Chordata; class Amphibia; order Caudata; family Ambystomatidae; genus Ambystoma; species Ambystoma mexicanum. Next base: position 466,995,462 of record NC_090928.1, on the reverse strand, counting down.
TTGGGATTTGCAATCCAAAACATCTGACAATGCAAAAGTTGAAGACTCCTGTAGCAGTTCTGGTCACAAACATCCTATGCATCTCAGAGCTGCCTGTCTGAGCTTTTCCATGCATACTGTTTGTTCACAGCACAGAGCCAATGCTCTGTCTCACTACAACATATGGGCCTTTCCCCTCTTTCAGTCGAAAGGAGCCCTGAGCCCGAGGGGGTGGGAGGCAGCAACTGTCCCATGTTCTCAGCCAGCAGTCTCATAAAACAGCAATATATTTCTCTTTATATTACTTTCATTGTGGAACGTTAAATGTGCGCTTTGCAGTGCTCGTCATACAAGCTGCATTTGCTGGAGCCTCTGCGGCTGTCACTTCACTTTGGGTATACAGAAGTATCACCTCATTGCCTTTTCACACTGCCATACATACAAAAAATATTTGGCAATTCATGTGTCAAAAGTAGGAATTGCAACAGGGACTTTCCACTCTTTAAGTGGAAAGTGGCCATGAGGTGCAGAGCGGCCCTCAGCAACTACCTCATGTTGCAAGTCATTAGTCTAACAAAACAACAATACATTTTTCTCCATATTACTTTTGTTCTGGCGCTTTAAATATGTGCTTTTCAGCGCTCACTTTACAATCTGCATTTGCCTGTGTGGCCGTCACTTAACTTGGGGTATACATATTTGTTATCACCTCATTATATGTTTGAAAAGAAAATATGTCTTGATGAGGAAAAGGCTGGTCATAGTGCTCACAACTCACACATTTGGGAAATTTCTTTTTCATGTTGGGTCAGAGTACAGGCAGTCCTTTCCTGCGATCTCTTCAAGGCCAAACGGCAAGTGAAGTTATTTCCTGTGATGTAGTAAGTTCAAAGTTCTTGTGACATAATTTCCTGTGATGTCATCTCCTGTCATTTCATCAGGTCAAGCTGATGTGACATCATTTCCTGGGATCTTATCATTATGCTAATCACCATTTTTTAAACGTTAAGATTCCTACACATTTTTGGTCACAAAATGTTGGCATTTATGTGTCCAGCATGGTAGGAACAAGTTGTAACATACTTTTAGTAGGTGTTGGCATCCCCCCACGTCCTATGGACAACTGTGCACATGAATATTGGAATAGCTGTAGCCCACAAATGAGCACCGCACATGTCTCGCACTTTTAATGAGTCCAGGGAGGCCAACCATGTTCGTAGCACAAGTGCACAAAGTATTGCGCCTGTCAACAGCCATCCCATTTGAGAGCATTCGCAACATCACTATGTAACTGCATCCACGCTGCGAGTGGGCCCTTATTTACCGGACACGATCCGGGCCCTTGCACATCGGAAAAGTATTGTGTTCTGCAATGTACGGAGTGTTACTGTGAAAGTACACGGTTACAAACATCCCACAGTGTGCCATTGCACATGTAAGTATTTGTTTGAATGATGTAGGTCTCTTTTCCAGTTACAAGACCTCCACAGCAGCCCTACAAAAGGCCACACCCTAGAGCTGCTCTGCATTCTGTTTTTTGGCTTTTCAGAGCAGAGTTGCAGGCAACAATGCCTTGAGCTGGAATTGCTTTCGGAGCAATTCTGCTGTGATATATTACCTTTGCAACTAATGGCAAGCATGGCTGCTGTCTCTATGCCAGCAGCACCCACACCCTCACCCTCACCACCACCACCTCCTTCCGAAGAGCCTGGACAAGGGAACAGGCATGCTGATGTAGATAGGGATCAAGAGGAGAACAAGCATGAAGTTGATCAAATCCCCAATGTCTACAGCCAGTGTGACTGCTTATGTGGAAACTGTTTACCAGCATAGGAGCTGGGCCGAAATGTCATGCTAACCACTTGGAATGCACTTACTCAGATGAAGAAAACCTGGCTTGTACAGATAAGGCACCACCTCCATACGACGACACCTCACGTTGAAACACATGGTAAAGGTAGTAGTGGGCAGGGTACTGCCCTTCCAACAATGTAGTAGGCTACTTTCCTCAACAGCATTATCCGCATCTGCTCCTGCCAACACCAGGGACCCTCCTGTAGGGCAGCGGATCCCTAAAGCATCCTTGCAGACCATATGATGCGCAGCAGACCCTTACCTGTCATAGGTCATTGTTTTGTGCATGTACTGTGACACAGTACTCTGCAGGGGGGAGCAACTTCGAAGTGCTTGCAAAGGTTCGGTCCGTGAGCACAACAATGACTGCCGCCTACTTAAATGACAGCCACCCAACATCTTCCTCTCTCTGCACTTGTCATATCCTTTCCCTGTGGGTGGTGCCCCTTTCATACCCCCCTTCCCTTCCTTGCCTTCTGTGTTGTGTGTTACAAGACCAAGAAAGATACAAAACAATGGAAAAAAGTCTCCTTTCAGAGATCAAACATGTAATTGCCAATGAAAGGATGCCGGCCACCGTGCAGCCTATACGCTCCACAGATTGCATGGTAAATAATGGGAGGCGTGGCTCTGTGAAAAATAGTGCAGTCGGTTTGGGTAGAAATGGCTGGCTGTAAAAAGAGGCTTGTTTTCATGTTTGTTTGCATTTCGAAGGGTTGAAGTGTGCAACACCTACTTGAAAAATGATTGCTGTACTTCCAAAAAGGGAAGCAATGCATTTTGGGTAGGTCACATAAAAACCTGATTGCCTGAATCAGTAAGATGAACGCCATTTGTGGGAAAAAATGTTGTGCTATTAAATGTAATATTTCCATTGTGGAAGTAGGACATGGCCACAAGTCAGAAAAACGCACAAATAGCCTTCTTGACAATGTGCCTCGCTTTCTCCATTTGCAGACCAAAGCAAGAAGAACACAGCCGATCTGTGTCTGTGTAATGTAACAAAATATTATGCAGGAGTTTGGAAACATACACATGACCTGGCCAAGTGCCTCCTTCATTGCAGACTGCAGACAAATTCCGGTAACATGTGCTAAACGTTTCTCTCCACAATGAAGAATAATAATGTCTGGATGATAGTGTGTCACCAAAGTGGCACAAAGAGAAACCAAAATCAGTCACTTCATTGCACGTACTCCAAACCAGTGAACATCAACATGATATAATCCAAAATGAGCAGTCACTGTACATTGTTTTGCATTCACTTTCAACCAATGTATTTAGCACTCCCCCAAATTCCATACACTCTGCCCCTGAAACACACAGCCTCATACACTTCTGCATTCTTCTCTAAAAATACACCTTCTACCACAGTTTCTGCGTATACACCACACCCAGAAACCTTATTGTGCAGTCCCTTATCCTCCACAGTCCCATTTCCATGCCTGGCATCCTCAAAAGCCCCGGATGTGGGGCATGCGATCCTGCAAATATCACGATATCCGCAAACACATCATACTGTGTACGGGAGTGGGTGAACATATTTCAACCAGTGTAGGGGATTTCAACTTTAGTAGTGGCTCTGAAAAGAGCCTTTTATTATTTTTTTTGGTGCTTGCAAATAAACACCTTTTTTCGGTTTTTATAGGGGTTTGTGTTTTCTTCTCCTCCTCACATTCTTACAATAACCGCTTCAACTCATCCTGTAGATGGTGAAACACAATTCCATTTTCAATGGTGGACAAGAAAATACCATTTGCATCGAAAAGGTTCACACTTTGAGAATCAATTATGCCATTGTTACATAAGAACATCCCAGCAGTGCACAGAACATCACACATGCTTCTGTTTATAAGACACCTTCCGACCTCTGGCTGGGGACAAAGTACATTGGGATAGTCCCATACTCTTCTTGGTGGTATGGATGAGAAAACCACCTTGGCAGTAGGAAATAGCTGTTTCATTGCTTTTATCAACCTCTTTAGTTGATGGAACAAACGTGATCAAGCCACGCAACCCAAATGCAGTGCACCATAGTGCTACATGACAACATCAACAGTTGCGAAAGTGCCCGCTTCTCTGCAAACTGCTAGCACAACAATGAATACGCACACATCGGCACTGCACCACAAAGTCTCCACTCCTTCCAAATCAAAATTGCCATCAAAGTCTCTTTCCAGGGCATACCTGTGCAGATATAGAACAAAGGCATCACCCACGATCAACACTGTGCGCCTCTCCATGTCTGCCAGTATCACTACACAGAGTAATGAAAAAAAGTATTACTGCCCCTTCCGGTAAACACACCCTCAGCACCTGACTGAATAATCCCCACAGTCCCATTCCCATAGCCAGCATGCTGAGAAGGGCAGGATGTGGCACGTGCACTTCCCCAAGTACCGCGAGGGGTGCTCCCCAGTAAAGCAGCAGTCCTTCTTCCCTTACCACTATCTTTTTTCCAGCACTCCCTCATTGGGTACTGTTAAATAGTCACACACGCATCCACCAATCACATCCAAGACCTCTGCATGTAACACTAGCAGTTCTGTACAACACTCCATATGTACCGATAAACATTCAGAGTGCAAGTCTTGTGTCATCCCAGTACAAAGTTCTGTGAAACTATCCAATATTTCTGCATCCAGATTCATCCACATCGGCACCCATCACCACAAAATATAGGTATAAATATTGTTTCTACAGTATTTCTGCAACTCTGTTATAAGTGCCTCTGAACAGGTTATCTGCCATGGAATCTTGATAATGTTCTCAAAAAGCATACTGTAATTTCTCCCATCACCGACCATCAAGTGCCACTTCATTGGTATGTGCTTTTAAAGTTTTCATTTACCCATATCAGCCATTCCAATATCCAAACAGGAACTCTCTTATTTCCTTCCGCCAATGGTACACTTTCTTTTTCTGCACTACTGCATCTCCTACAAAATTCGTAAAATTATCGCACAAAAACAGCACTGAATGTATCCAACCAACCTAAACCAAGTACATACATTGCATGCATAAAAACAGGGTGCCTGCCACTTATGTTGCACACCTCAATGAATATAACATTAGTTAGAAAGACAAACACATGTATGTGTGCATTAACAACAGTACCAAGCGTAGATGTGGTTACATAAATCCAAGAAGTGTAATCATTGCTGTACTCATGTAGGAAACATATACGTGCAGAAAAGTTAAAGGATTTTCACACACAAACACATTATCCTTTCCAACCGTACACCTTTCCCAACCTTTTTCTCACCCTTCCACAACTAGGACTAATCCATTTCCAAAGTAAATAGTCCTACTCCAATGCACACACTTGCTAAATGGCACGTCATACGGTACACTTACAAATCAATCACAGACCTTTTACCAACAATGCTGCTGCTCACAAATCCTCAATCATACACAAAGCCATCCAATTAAAGACACACACTAAGTGTTCCTGCCAACACATCCCCCTACCCTTTCATCTAATGCATTCTCCAAATGCAGTCAGTATGCCATTAACAAACAAATTGTCTTACAGTCTTCTTTAACAGTTGCAGTAACCACCTCTGTCCTAAAAGCCAGTGGCATGTCAACTTCAAAATGCAAACCAAAGGAAGCCCACTGTCGACAGCCAAAAAAGCAATTGCAATGCTATCGTGGAGGTGCACCTCTTACTAAGTGTAGTTACTTAACAGTGCAGTGTTCTTGTATATTAAGGTACACTATAACATCAACCCACTGGTATTTCCTTCATGCTTACTAAGTGCACCTCAGCAGTTGATCACTTTGTGTTATCATGTCGCAATATAATGTTCCCACCGTACACTAACACACCATTACACAATCACACACCTCTATCTATATTCCTACCCTCATATTCATCCATTCATGCATAGATCCACACATATACATAACAAAACGTGCAGATAAACAGGTTTCTTATTTCTGCAGCAGCTGATACAGAATGCCTAGCAAAAAGGGAACTCAGTAGAAAACAACACAAAAATAGCCCAGCTGTACCTAAAAGCATAGAAAGTAACCATGCACCCCTAGTAGATTTTGTACATAAAGTGAAAAGAGAACAGCTAATACAGGCAGAAAACAGAAGCACTTACCAATAAGGAGAATGTCATGCCTCTATCAAAATTTAGAATGAAAATAAAGGTACTGAAAAGAGTGAAACTGTCACTACTGGTAATGGAGTATGTCCAAATGCTAATGATATGATATGATATGATATGGCATTTGTAACGTGCCTATACACAAGTGTTTCAAGGCGCGACGAAGCAGGGAGGGAGGAACAAGGGGAAGACAGGCAACAATCCTACTAGGCCAGATATCATTCAGACCGCGCAAGTGCAGGGGTAGGGGAAGGGAAAGTGCAAGGGGAAGGGGAGGGGGAAGTGCAGTACACGTAAGTAGAATAAAAATAAATAAATAAATAAATAGGGCCAGCTGGTGGCAAGTGCAAGGTAAGTGCAGACAAGTGCTGGGAAGGGGGGGCTGTAGGGATACAGATACAGTACCGCAGTGCAGGGGATGCCAGGGAGGCAGTGCAAGTGGAGAGTGGCTGGACCCAGGACCGAGGTTGGTGAGAGTGGCCCAGTTGCAGATTCAGTGCAATTTCAGTGTAGAATTTAGCAGGGGAGAGGGACAGAGAAAGCAGAAGCAAAGAGGAAGGTTTTGAGGTGCTTCCGGAACCGGAGATGGTTCTCCTCAAGTTTCAGGGAGGCAGGAAGGCTGTTCCAGGGGGAGGCCCCTGCTGCAGAGAGAGATCTACCCCCAGCTCGTTGCTTTGAGAAGCGGCTGACCCTGAGGGAGTTGGAGACGGATGAGCGAAGGGCTCGGGAAGGCAGATATTTAGGAAGAGAGAGTTGAAGGTATGAATGACACCACAAGGAAGTACCACAGAGTCCTTTAGACCCTTGTAAGTAGAGAGGGGAAATCACGCTCAACCATTAAACCTTACACCACACAAGTAATCCTGGAAACTGTTGTAGACAGTGCATTGCTCTTAAAACAAACAATCTTTCAATTAAATTTAATGAGAATGAAGGCACTAACAAAATTACTCTGTAAACTACCACCACTAGTTAGAAGCAAATGCAATGTCAGCATAGATACCTCCACAACATCAATACAGGTCAGTGGAGGCGCACCACCAGCACAGAGCCATACTTCAATGAGAAATCATACAAACAAGAGCAAAGAAAGGAAATTGCCATAGATATCATTATACCAGGGTATGAAAAGGTACACAATAGCACAATGGAAGAAGATACACTGCTTTCAGAAATATCCCCAGCAAAGTTAGATGCCACTGTCATTGGTACCGAACCAATGTGGTGCACCCTCAAATTGCCTTGCACATCAATTTGTAACGGTCGCCACAACTCTATAAAGTCATTGCAGCAGTTCCTCAAGCACCATGTAAAAGTCAGCAACAACGAAAAAAGTATAATACGCAAATACACATGAGACTAAGGACATTCGTTAGCCTCCATTTCTGGACCTGCTTGCAAAAGCACCTCCCACCACATCCAAATATTAGCAACACACAGTTGTACTGTAAGAAATCCTGTTTACAAAGTGAAGTAAGCAAATAGTACTCACATCCAAGCAATGGTGTATTGCAAATGGCACTAATTGTTTGACACATTTATTAAAAAGGCTCACACCAGTTGTGTTAACAAATAATAGGGCTGCACAGACATGCTGCACACAATCCTGGAAAAAGTTACAGGGACTCAGAAATAAGGCAGGAAATGGACTATTGTGCTTGAATGGAAATGCACGTTAAATAGACAAGTAAATCAACAGGAAGTGGTAATGTACTTACTTCAGGTATTGGAAATCAAAAACATACCCATAAATGAAATCTTTCCCATTTCCTACATGTGGAAACATACATGCACTCTCTGCAATCATGTCACTCAGGAAGAAGTCCCTAACAAACGCTTTCTCTCTGTATATATACCTAACTGTGATTCCATTCCATTTCAACAGGTGGTGCAAAATGCAAACCATACCATATTGTGTAGGCTTTCCAATTCCGATAATCTTTCCACCTTACATATACAATCGCATACGCAATACATAAGATGAATGCTTTCAAATTACAATGAAGATGGGGAAAAAAAGTAACTGAAACCTTACTGCCTTCACACAAATAACTGTAATGTAGCACACGCGACACAACCAGGGAAGTTCACTGTGTTTCGTACATTAGAAAGCACGTACAATCTTTGAAGAAGTTATAAATTAATTTGTTTCCTTTCATGAAGGAGAGGCCAAAAAATGTACTTCCCCAAAGGCACTAAAGTGCGTAAAATGGCCCTGACATCCACATATGCGCAGCCATTGCACACAGAGCACAGAGTCTGCCAACATACACCGTTGATTCGTAACTCACTGCACATTTAAATAGTAGATAGGGGTTGTATTGTGTCAGCTGTACATTCATTGCACCATGTATGAGAAACCAACATGTCTCCATGTACGTAAAAGGAAGTACTACGTAACTGAAGTACTTAGCATTGGAAATGCACGATGAAATGGTAACACGTTGACACCTGCTTTTGTTTTTGTAGCCGCATGGTGGCCGGTGAATGGAAAGCTGTCATACCTCTCTATCAACAGGGGAAAAGCTTATTGTAAAATAGGCTTCAGTGGTACGCATTAATTGTGCTAAATGTAGCGGTTCTATACAATTGAAAAACAAAATCCATATAATAGTGTTGGCATGCTTGGCTGCATAACGTTGTGGTGGGTGTTGCCAAGGTCTAACATCTTCGGTGCATGGGGTACAGCCTACAGCCTTTCACCATGCACCCAAGAGCCTAGGCCTTGGCCACACCCACCACAATGTTATGCAGCCATACATGCGAATATGTGTCCAGGTACCAGAACCCACAAATGTATTACAGCCACCAGCACTCCAACCCAACCCCTGCACCATAATACAGCCATGCATGCAAACATGTAGGTAGTTAGGAATATCCACAAACGTAACACAGCCTCCAGCAGCTCTACCCATTTCCACTCACATAGTATTATTGTACTGCCAACCAAAACACAAAATCTGCACAACATTACCCCTCCTCCCAGGAGTCTATTAAGTACATAGAACCAATACATCATAGTACAGAAATGTAATCAGTAATCTGTGCAATTGCCAAAAACAACCCAACCACACAAAAAATCCACTGGAACCCTCTGCACTTCTATATACCCAGTATTCCAACACATCACCCAGTGAGCACACTGCAGGTTTGTTGACTCCATCATATCCAGGCATGGACCAAAAGCTGCAGGATGGAACAGCAATCACCACACCCATTCAACCAACAATATGTGCAATGCTGGCACACCTCACACACAAGGCAACAATGTGAAACCTACTTGCAACTAGTGGACAAGGTACTTGTACGTAACTGGTGTGCTTTGCATGGGAAATGTACAAGGACATGTCCAGCCATACATTGAAGGCGCTAGTGGCATACCACTCACAAGCCTAGTACACCCTATGTGAAAATGTTCATGTCATTTGCAATTCACTCCCTATCTGCAATTGAGCCTGACAGCACTCAAACAGGTCGCCTCAGGACGTATTGTGCCGTAACGAAGGCTGCCTACAGTCGCCATAGAAGCTAGTCGCCTGAGGAGGAACCCGCAAATTGGTGCAGTATGCATGGATATACTCCCCCACCCTTTCCATCCGCTCTTCCCACCACCATATGCTGCAACGCATATGTATCCTCAGCTACAGCATGGTGGCGTTACCCAAACTTATGACGCACATCACGCTTCCCTCCAGCCAACCACCGGGCACGTCCAATGTCCGCCAACATCACGCCACACCCCAGTCTAATCAGACTTTTCACTGTGGATCGAACAGGGAAATGGGACCGCAGAGCATAGCCAGATATTATTAATTTTTGGAGACGTAGATTTTACCTGCTTTTAAAAAAAGCACAGGACTGATTATCACAACATTTACAAAGGCACACTTTCTGGACTAAGCCTCTGCTTCTGCCACAAATGTCATGAAAATCCGTCCAACTGTTTGGCCTGTACACGTGCGCAAAGGTTTTGTCTATTCAGTAGAGGGGGGTCCCAAAATGTATTTTTTTCCCATAGACTGAATGGAGAAAAAACATTGCGCACGCCTACAGCCCATTTTTTTTTTAGCACCCCAGGTTCCCGCTTTGGGAGCCTAGGGTGCTAATCGACTTCATCCCCCATTGCAGGGGCTGGAATGGGGGGATAATAGTCCGGAGCCTTCATTATCCACCCTCGCTTCGCTTGGGCTGATAACTTTGGCTGCCAGGCTGGTATCCACCGTTCCAGTCCCTGAAACGGTGGATAAACGCCACAATATTTCCATTAGCATAACACAAAATGTAAATGGAAATGTTGGAAAATCTTATTGAGTCTATGTACTTTACTCATAAATATAAAGTAGATGGAGTCTATACGTTTTTTTTATTGTTCTATTTTTTAACTGTGAAAGGTGGTTCCTAAAGGAACATTTATTGTGTTGTTTTTGGATGTATTTTTTTAAAGGGACGTTATGGTTAAGTTGTGCTACAAAAAAAACCTATAAATTCAGTGAAAAAACCTGGTTAAAGGGACATTATGGTTACAAGTAACACCGAAAACCCCCTGAAATTCGCCAGTTAAGGTAAGCAACCATAACTCGCGCCTCCACCGTGCACTGCTAAGAATAACACCCATGATGTTATTGATGACATCACTGATGTAAAAAATCACCAGTAAAAAACAAGTGGCACTCTCCATGGCGATTCCAGAAAATGAAAATCAAGATGATGACATCTTCACAACAAACTTCCTTTATTAGTATTTCTGTGGAACTTATCACAGCAAAAAAAAGGGGTTTAAATGCCATACAAATTTGGCTCTCCCATTAGTGTAGCAAAAATATGCGTAAGCGTTGACGCATTTCACGGCCTCCTTACCGCTTGTTCACAACAAATGCCTCATTCACAGAACGTTCGTTAAATCGTCCAGCAAGTATTTAGAGTAGAGATCAAAAGAGGACTGATTCCTCTTGTTTTACATGTCGGCTATCTTTACGATAGTGTGATCACTAGTATGCATTGTGGCTCACAACACTCATTTTCCATCTCCAATATACATAGTGCAGGCAGTAATTAACAATTCACCCCCTGTTAATGCTGAGGTACTGAATGCATTAGCGGTATTTGTTTTGATCTTTAATTCTGCGGATCCGCAGCATGTTAACGATAGTGCTGACAGCGTTGTACCGTATTGTAGAGGTTGACTATAAAGAGGGTAGTGCTTGACACAACATACATTGTCCCATAGATAAAGTGCTTTGTGCAAATAGCAATATGTAATACATTCCAAATTAGCCTTAAAGTGCATAGTGCATTAGCAGCATGTATTACCATGTCTATTAGTGTAGCCTATACGACATCATATGTATAATGCCAACAGCATTATTCCCTACGGGACAACTCAGTTGTGAAGGTGCAAATGCATTAGCAGCATATTCTAAAATACATGTCAAAAATAGGCATCCAATCCGTTCTGATCCCTGTTACTTGCAGTGTGTGATTGTTGAAACATAATGCCTGCCACATTCCTATGTAAAAAGATGGGTTTGACTATAAAGTGCATAGTGCGATAAGAGCATATTATTATAAAACACATGGCGGAGCAGACCTTAAATTGCTACAATAATATAATCCTAGTATCTTCCCCTACTGATAGCATTCTGGGACCAATGCTGTTCTTTGTTAAGTGCTATATATAGAGCACCTTTTTAATTTTGTAAATTCTCATTGTCAGTAAAAATATAAACTAGCCTAGACATATCAGTAAACAAAAACAAGTGGCCCAGATATGTGATGTTATCAGTGATGTCATCCATGACAATTGTGAGGTCATCTTTCATGTACTGGGTGATTGTCTTAGCAGTGCACGGTGGTGGTGCACAGTGGTGGCTCGAGTTATGGTTGATTAGCAATGTTTTTTCATTGAATCTCATGGGTTTTTATTAGTGCAACTTAACCATAACCTTCCTTTAACAAAGTTTTTTCAATGAATTTCATCCATTTTTATTAGTGCAACTTAACCATAGCATCCCTTTAACAGAAGTTGTTCAGTGAATTTCATGGGGTTTTATCAGTGCACCCTAATTTGCTACAACTTACTAATATCATACTTATCCCAATATAGCAGCATTTTTCTGCAGTTTAGATACTTTCACCTTAAGACTCTGCCATGCCCCGCCTTCTAGCATCATTTTTAACTCTTCTATACACTTTTAGCAACTTTTTCCACTTTATTTGTGTTCGTTGACATTCGCGAATGTCTTACGTCATTGCAGACTTTTCCCACAGTGTCACGTCACCATGCTCTCGCGTGCGGCATGATGACGTATCCATGAATAGGTCTGTGCTTCGCAAACAGTTTGGAACTGCTTTTTCATCTCAGCTAGGAACTTTGAAGTTCAAAATGTACCCTTGCACAATTACTACACCTATTCTTGCTCATTATTCATTAACAAATTAGCACACAGCGCATACTTGTAAGAATATTTAGAAAACATCTATTCATCTTAAAAATGGCATCAGCTATTGCCATACCTCTTCTCTAAGAGCCACCATCACCACCACCACCAGGTGGAGGACGTAAACAACGAAAGAAGCACAATACTTCAACAGACAATCAAGAAGACCAAGAAGATGAGGTAGAAGAAGTGCCTACCTCTGGCACCCAGAGAGAGAATCATGAGTGTGTCAGTTCTTTACCACTGTTGGACATTTACCAAAGGCTACACCTACCAAAGTGAAATGCACTGAGCGCAACAATGTACTAAGTCACGGACAACCTGGGAAGTACTCCTGTGGGACCACCTCCATGCAACACACCACTCTGCAGGGGTGGAACAATTTCAATGTGCTTTTGAAGCAGTAATCAAGGAGCATGAGAAATAATGCCCTCTACCTTCAATTTAACACACATGCAACATCTTCCCTGTCCATGTGCCCCTCATTATTTGTGGTTGGTGCCCTTTCCCTCATTTCCCTCCCCACCTTACTTTCTGGGCTCTCCTGCAAAAACAAAAAAAAAGTAAAGGTTCGTTCTGGAACATCCTTGCACAATAAAACAAAATAGAACTGAAAAAATAAGCTTATAGACGCCAGCTATTTCACATTTTTCAGTAAAGTAGTTTGATTCAATAAGATTCTCCAACATTCCCATTGGCATGTTCTACTATGCTAATGGATATAATGGACAATTGTACACCAGAGAAAAAGAAAAAAAACACAGAAACATTTCTGTCCGAAATTCTTCTTTCTAGTATACAATAAACACCATAACCTATTGCTGTTTATAACTATCCACAGTCTGCATTCCGCTGTCTCGCCCATGCCTTATTAGAAAACCTGGATTGCACATGCACATCGTCACACAAAACAGCCTTTCTACTCTCTTTACTGTTATGTTTGTAACACTCCATCATTGCAAGCGTGAAACCATTCACACATATATCCACAAATCACTTTAAAAAGCTCTTCATATAGCCTAATAACATATTAAACTTCCACCCACCAACTGCCACTTAACAATGTTCTACACATCTTGTGCATCTACATTTCCCATACGTATACCAGAAAATGGTACATAGTGCTCCTATAAACGCACATATGCATTGTGCGGTGACATAAGTGCATAAATAAAAGGGGCAGTACGAATGGACAAGTGCTCATGGGAGCCTAGGAGGAAAGCGCCAAATGTAAGGGACTCATGGTGGCAACATTAAAGAAAGACACAAGTGATCACACTTCAAGGGCGTTTGTTAAACTGTAAATGCAGGATGGAAAAACGCCTAACCTAAACCTAAATCTAAGATGGGAGCAAGCTTCGACCATCAAATGAAAAATAAGGCAGTCCTTGCAGCGTCTTGTCAAAGTAAAAGGCTATACTAAAAAAAAAAATGATTGCCAAATCCTTACAACTAATTACAGAAAGAGTGTGGTATAGGGTTTTCAATAATGAAAGAAGTGTTCACAAATAATAAGTCAGGATGTGATTGCCAGGGGTCTCCCTTCCCCACATTTTGAGCAGGCGACAAAGTGTATCTCCTGAGCACAGCACACACTCGAGCTTTCCCAGCACGAGCAGACAGTTCTGTACCAGCTAGCAGGTTCTTCAATGGTTAAGTCTCTTTTCAATAAAATGTCTTTTGCCTTGAAGGGCCTGATATGTTCAATAATACAAACAAACAAAAAGTCCCTTTCGGATGTCAGCGTCCCTCCTTGGGGATCACTATGGCTCTTCTTGCATTCACAAATCTTAATGCATTTTCAAACAGTTCACTGTGGACATCCCTGAGTCGGGCTCACTCCTGTCAACACACTGTTCATGAGACTTCAGACTTCACCCCTTTTTGTTAGCATCCCTGTGCCAGGTTCACTCTTGCCAACCTTTGTAACACACTGTTCATGCGCTACTTTCACCATGCAGGATTCATTTTCCTTAGCTTCACAATCATCTGTCTGTCAAAGATTTTCGACTGTACAGAGGATTTTACAAGACCCCTGTATGACCACTTTGACCCTATTATCTTTTCCCAAGGCTTTCTGGTTACGGTAGTTTCTACCATCGGGTAATTGCTCAGAGTTTCCTGCCTGAGCACCCACGTGGTGCCAGACTCCTCTGTTGCTGGTTTTCCCCCTTTCGCATCAATTTCTCTTTATGCTTTCAAAGTTGAATTAGCCGCCTGCTACTTTTCATTCAACACAGCTCAGTTTCTTATCGACTTCACCTAGACTCACCGGCTGTGATGAACCACTTGGCTTTCTTTCTCTTTGGAGTCAAGGTTGGTACCATGGAGGAAAGCATCTCTCCCTTGCTTGGTTATCCGCGGAGGAGGGTCTTGTATACCCTTGACACCTGCTGCAACACACGCTGGCTATTGATCGTGGTCTTACGATTCCTTCTGCAGAGGTTTTCCGGGGCTTGCTCGGAAAGGGCAAGGTTGCTTCTCTACTTGTCACACTCTCGGTATGTGCCATCTTTCTCCTCCTCTTGAACTGCCATGCTGAGATAGCTCTCATGTCATGCGGTCTGCCTTGCTCGTAATGTGCTCTCGTGCTCCACCTTTTATCCCAGTGGGGAAGGGAACTGGCTGTCAGGTGTGTGTGATTCTGGTCAATGGCCTGACTTTGACTGACCCTTGTATCGGGACACGTCAGGTAAACTGCTCTGGTGTTAGTCCATTGTCTTAGTGTTGTGCGAAAGCATTCATGTCGGGAAAAGGGGGGGGGGGTGTTTTGGAATATCCTTTGTGGTAGGATGAGGAAAAAGTGTTGAAAGAAGGGGCATTCTGCGTTTGGTATCAGGTAATATTATCCCAATATATATGGTCGCCGTAAATAATAGTGCCGGGAAAAGGTTGTGGCGATATTATATGGGTGAGCATATATATGGGGACAGGGGCAAAAAAAAAAAATAATGTCGCCACAAAAAATGGCCATTTTTCGGGGATATTTTTGCATGGCGAGATTTTTGTGGCGACATTATTACATGGAACCCTGCGTTTCACTCATCAGTGTCTGACCCCCACTCCTCAAGGACCCCCCATTCAAGTGATCCTCCATCACTGGTCCCCCCAGGAGCTGGATTCAATAGTGATGGCTGTGTCCTGGCCACCTGGATGACAGATCCCCAGGGACTAGCTAGAGAGACACCTTCAGGTTTCTACCACAAAGGATCCCAAGGTGGGATGCCACTATCTAACTACTGTGGCAGAGGAGTCCCAAGATTGGGATACATCTTAACCATAACTTCGCGTTACCAACGTTTTTTCTGTCAATTGAATACGTTTTTATCGTGAGAACTCATCAAGCACAACAATGAAGTGCTGAGACCGCACTCAGCGCTTTCCACTATGCTGTACCCCCAGCACCAACACCAGGCACTGCGGCTTGCGACATGTACCAATGTCTCCCAAGCAGATTCCCTAGACAAAGAATGCTTCTTCAAGATCCACCTCGCCCTCAATGCATGAGATTGATGGCGCTTGGTCCACTGCAAGGGCGGCAACTTTCCTTTGGCATGGAAGGTCGGAATTGGGGGTGGCCTCACTCCTCCTTGTAGCCACACAAACACACAGCTAGGGCCGCTAGCTACAATATACGTGTACCACATGTGAACACGTGGGGAAGATGATGACCAGAAAATGAAGGCAATGCTCCACTTCTATGCAGGTAATGAGGGGCATCAGGTATTCAAATCCCTATGACCAGGTGACAATTCCTATGCAGAGTCAAAAACTGCACTCCAGTACTACAGTAGGCCCATAGTTAATCGGGACTATGAAAGGTTCCGGCTGCGGTAAGCACACCAGAACTGGATGGAGTCTCTAGAGGCGTATCATGCGTGGTTGCAGCACCTTGGAATGTCTTATCGACTGATTGATGAAACAGATGCGATCTGCATCCAGATCATCTAGCACTGCGCATCAACGTACCTGCTGCAATAGATCCTGAAGGAGCCTGATGTCCCACTGCAGCAGATTTTGGAGCTGTGCCGGGTGCAGGAGCTTTTTTCATTTCGCGGTAGGCAGTTAGAAGAGGCCTCAAAGGCAGGCTTGGTCGAGACAGTGCATGCCATGATGCCTAGTGGGACACCCAGGTCAAGGGGACAACCCTCACATGGAGCAAGAAGGTAAGGTGGTCCTGTGGACAGTGGTGAGAAAAGGCATGTGACAACTGCGGGGGCCCAATGCCCTACGAACAAGAATGCCCGGCAATGGCTCAGTCCTGCAGATGGTGTGGCAAGACCAACCACTTTGCAAGGATGTGCTGGGTGCCATGGCCCAGCCTGTAGGCTGTGAGGCCACCCCCAATTCCGACCTTCCATGCCAAAGGAAAGTTGCCGCCCTTGCAGTGGACCAAGCGCCATCAATCTCATGCATTGAGGGCGAGGTGGATCTTGAAGAAGCATTCTTTGTCTAGGGAATCTGCTTGGGAGACATTGGTACATGTCGCAAGCCGCAGTGCCTGGTGTTGGTGCTGGGGGTACAGCATAGTGGAAAGCGCTGAGTGCGGTCTCAGCACTTCATTGTTGTGCTTGATGAGTTCTCACGATACGCTTTACTACAGTTTGTTGAATTGGTGGCAGGCACCAAGGTCTTTCTGGTGCTCAGGAACCTTTTTGTGGCCAATGGAATCCCCAGCTCCATGCGATCAGACAATGGTCACCCATCTAGGGAATAGAGTTTGAGAAATTTCTGAGGTTCTATGGTGTCGTCCAAAAACGCATCACCCTATGCAGGTCCAGAGCCAACGCGATGTGGAGAGTTACATGAGGACTCCGAACAAGGTGTTCCAGATTGCACTCAACACAGAGCAGACTATCGACATCGCCGTCACTTAATTTCTGATGGCGTACAAGACTATGCCACACACATCAACGGGTATATCACTGGCCGAAGCCATGTTAGGGTTGAAGGTCACTTCCCTCATTACTCAACACCAGTCCTGGAGAATGGCGGAAACAGATCCGGTGAGGTGGAGGGAATAGCAGGAGCAGGTCAACAGGAGAGAGTCTGTCAAAAGACAGCTGGGAAGCAACCCAGTGTGGGTGGGTGATTCAGTGTTGGTTAGAACAAGGAATTCCACCCACAAATTGTGCCTTCTGCATGAAACCTTGCCTTGGACAGTAGTCTGTGGAAAAGGGTTGATGATGACCGCACAGGGAGGGTGCGAATCAGTACCACAGAACTCCAATTGGTTTTGACAGGTTCCACTGTCTCCAATGTCTCATGAGGAGCGGGACGCTGATGATCTCGGTGATGAGGGAGAAGTGCTGCCGGTCAGGCCTGATGGACACCGAGATGAGTGGCCTGAGCCAGGGGGCCAGGAAGGCAGCCCCAGGGTGCCGGACAGGAGATACCCCCAGAGGTAGAGCGGTGACTCCCTGAGAAGCTCAAAGACTATGAACTGGAGTAATACATGGTGCTGACTCTGTGATGTAGCCTTTAACTTTTGTTGTGGTTCCGCAAAATGCTATTGTTGTTTGGGGGGGTTTGATGGGATGCTGTGAAGTGGGCTGTATTAATAACAATTTTCCTCCATCTAACACCTGCCTGCACCTGATCTTTCTAACTTTATCGTGATGTGTAAAACCTGTTACAGCTTGATCGAGGTGGGATGTGGCAACCTAGACACTTTCAGAACATACAACCAATTGCCAACGCTAGGTATATATTTAAGGGTCCTTTTTTTTAACCTTATTGTTTGTAATATGTATGAATCCTAGTGTTTTTCCCTTCCTAGTTCCTAGCTCATTTTTCCGTATTAGCCAAAACGTTCCTTTTCATTACCAACTTTTCAGTTATAAAAATACACAATAGAAACGCATACCGTATATATGGATCAAAGAGCTTGAATTGATCCTTTCAATAAAGTGTGTGTAAAAAAATGACTTACATTTTGTATATTTCATTATAGCCGCAGTTATGCCCTGCAGAAGCAGCGGGAAACCCCCTCCAGTTGTTGCCGCCCTTAGTCGCGCCTGTATCTTGGTAACTCTGACTAGAAAACTGTTTAAAAACAAATATGTACATATATATGTGGGCAGTAGTCTTGTAAAGATTTATTTCAGGATACATTGAGTGCAGTCTTTGTGCACAGTTAATGTAACACTTTAATAACTTTCTATTCATCAACAGTACATATAAATGTAAACACTTTAAAAAGTTAAGTAAATATGCAAAGTTTTTTAAGAACAGGTTTTTTCCGGGGGGAATGTGGTTTCACGGTTCCTTTTTATTTTACTTTCTACACATGTATGATACATCATTTCATTAGCCCAATTATCTGTAGTATTAATGTCAATTGTTAATGGAATAACAAAACCCTTGAAATTCAAGGAAAAATCTTTACTTGCAGGGACGTTAAGGTGAGCAATACATCATAACAAAACTTTTGAAATTCAAGGACAAAACTTTAGTTGCAGGGACGTTAAGGGGAGAACTTAACACAACAAAACCCCTGAAATTCAGCTAAAGCCGCCTAAACTATGCAACCCCTGTTGCGCATCCTATGACCACAATTATGACATCACAGATCACATCACTGATGACATCACTGGTGACAACACTAATTACATTGCACATAACTGATTACATCAATAATGGAAATAGACATAGCATCATTTATTAGTTAGCTCATGAAAATGTTCATTAACTTAATAACAATTTAGGCCGTGGACTTGACCATGATAAAGTCTCAGATCACTGGCCAGCATCTAAGATGATAGCTAGCGGTTGGTTAGTGTTAAAAAATGCCAATTTTCATGGTTAAAAGCCATGCCTAGTAGCCCATCACTGTTTTAAAATATACAGTGGGAAACGTAGAAAGTTGTAGTCAGTGGCCATTGCTAAAGGACATAGCTAGTGCCATTCATATGTTAGAATAAACAGTCGGCACAAGCAAAGGCTGTGGCCACTGGCTAGTATTGTTTTGAAGACCATTGCTAGACGCTGGTTAGTGTATATAACATACAGTGAGCATGGCCGAAGGCCATAGCTAGTGGCTGGTTAGTGTTGTATAATACACAGTGGGCACATCAGAAAGACATCACTTATTGCATTTTATTATTTAAAAATATACAGTGGACATGGCCAAAAGATGTATAAACTGCTCAAGGTCAAAGGACAAGGCTAGTGAGGCCCATGTATATGTTAAAAAATATAGTGGGCACAGCCAAAGGTTGTGACCACTGGCCAGTATTGTGCTAATGTCCATGAGTAGTGTCTGATCAGTGTATATAATATACAGTGGACACAACTGAATGCTTTAGCCACAGGTGAATGCCAAAGTCTATGGTTGGTGACCTGTTAGTGTTTTAAAATATACAATGCTGACGGGTGAAGACTGTAGCCAGTGTCCATGACTGAAGTAATGATTAGTTCTCATTAATGTGTTGAAAGATATTTGGCCATGAACACTTACCATGGCTGAAGGCCATCTTTAATGCTGGTTACTGTTGTAATGTAATCAGTGATGCCATCAGTGATGTGATCTGTGATGTCATCATTGTGGTCATAGGCTGTGCAACAGGGGGCACGAAGGTAAGGTGGCTTTAGCTGAATTTCAGGGGTTTCGTTGTGTTAAGTTCTCACCTTAACGTCCCTGCAACAAATGTTTTTTCCTTGAATACATATATATATACATATTCAGTGAAAAAACTTTCTTAAAGGGCCTTTATGGTTACAAATAAAACAGAAAAACCACAGAAATTCACCGGTTATGGTAAGCTATGCAACCATAACTTGGGCCACCAGCGTGCAATGCTAAACCTAAAACCCAGGACAGCAAAGATGACATCACAAATGTCATTGATCACATCACTGATGACATCACATATCAAATTAATTGTGATGAAAAGTTTCTACTGGGGGTTATGATTACAATGTTGGTAGGAAGATGTCAAGGATGATTAGAAGACCTATGATGAAGTACTTCATGTCTTAAACTATGTAGTCATCTGAAAAAAAATACATCAGAGTGTTGTTGTTAATACAGGGACCTAATCATACATACAATGGCTGCAAAATAGACCATAAAAGTACTGTATGTTTAATTTGGCAGTTTTGGCTACTAAAATGATGAATGCTACTTTAAAAGAGTTGTTAGTAATGTTAAACATGGAATAAATAGTAACAATTAAGACATAATTGTGTTAGTACAAACAATACATCAGAATACCCAATTGCATACAAATTAGAGGCACATACAGGGAAAGTAAGCAAAAAAGAACACATCACCAGAAAATGTCTATAACATTGAAGTTGATCATCGTGTATACAAATGATTTGTGTGTTTGAAGCCTGCTAATTGCTCAATATATGTGCACCATGAGCTGAGACAAAACCCTAAGGAAATTATTTAAAGGACATACAAGAAGGTTGATGTCTACATATATAGTAACTTTTCAATTTTCATGTTCAGACTGTCAGTAAACAAAACTGCCCGGTCTACATATTTCAGTCAACAAAAAGAAGTGGACCAGATATGTGATGTCATCAGTGATATGATCAATGACATTTGTGATGTAATCTTTGATGTCCTGGGTGTTAGTTATAGCAGTGCATTTTTAACACTTCTATAAATTATCTACAACTTATTGCACTGTTTTTTGCCTGCTGACATTCATGAACCTCTGACGTCATCGCAGCCTTTCCGGACAGAGTCACGTGATCACGAATGCTCATGAGGCTACATGACGTGTTTATAACTGCTTTTTCAGCTGATCTAGGACGTTTCAATATGAAATGTACCTTTGCACAGCTCCTAGACCTATTTTTACTGCTTTTCCATCTGCAATCCAGAAGAGAGCACATGCTTGGAAGAACATTAGCACAACTGCTATTTAACTTGAAAAATGGCATAAGCCATGGCCAACCCACCTCGCCAGGAGCCACCACCACTACACCACCACCAGCTGGAGGGCCAGGACAACTAAAAAAGCACAATGATGCAGACAAGAATCAGGAGGACCAGGAATGTGATATAGAGGAAATGCCTACCTCCATCACTCAGAGAGAATCATGGGTGTGGCGGTTCTTTACCACTGTTGTGGGTGTACCGCCGGCTAAGGCTACAAAGCTGAAATGCACTGAGTACAAGTGCAACATTGTACTCAGTCGTGGACAATCGGGGAAGTACTTCTATGGGACCACCTCATGTGCCTGCACACCAAATCCAACCACCGGGATGCTGTTCGTTTCTAAGGAAGTAGTAGGCTGTATTCCTTTAACATGCCTTCATCAACCAATACTGCCACCACACAGGCTACTCCTGTGGGGCACACAATCCCGCAAGCTACCTTGCAAGCCTCTGCTCTGCAGGGGGGGAGCAGTTTCAAAGTGCTTTCGAGACTGTAATGAAGGAGCATGAGAAACACGTCCCACTACCTTAGATTTAGCACACGCCCAACATCTTCCCCTGTCCACCTGTCCCTCCATATCTGTGGTTGGTGCCCCGTACCTCATTTCCCACCCCCACCTTACTTCCGGGCCTCTGCTGCAAAAAAGAAATACAAAACAAAATCAAAACACACCAAAACAATGGGGGTCATTCCGAGGTTGGAGTTAAGGAATTACCGGCACCGGTAAGGGTGCTGATGCCGGTAATCCCTTACCTCCGTATTCCGCGGTCCCTTTGTGGGTCCTTCCTTACCTCTTGCTTTTAGCAGGAGTAAAGTACGGGACCCGCAAAGGTACTTCGGAGGTAATTACGGTACCATAATTTACGGTGCCGTAATTACCTCCTTCCCCATTCCCATTGAGACCTATGGGGGAGAAATGGAAATGGGGAAGGGCAAAAGGTGAATGGGGAATTACCGGTCCCTCCAACCCTGGAATGGACCGGTAATTACTCCATTCACCATGCCGGATTTGGGACGGTTTCGAAGGCAACCATGGAGCTAATTACTCCATGATTAGCTCCGAACCCGGAATGAGGCCCAATGTTCCTTTAGGAAACACTGTTTACAAATAGAACAAAAAAGAAATAAGCAAATAGACTCCATCTACTTTACATTTTTCAGTAAAGTAGTTAGACTCTATAAGATTCTCCAACATTTCCATTAGCATGTTGTACTATGCTAATGGAAATAATGTATAATTGTATACTAGAGAAAAAGAAAAAAACACATACTTTTCTCTCGCATACAATAAGGACCACAATCCATGGACCTTTATGACTATCCACGGTCTCCACAGTCCCCTTTTCAGGCCATGCATCATTAAAAGACCCTGATTGCACATGCACACCATTGCACAGGATAGCCCTTTTAGCCGTTTTACCGTAATGTTTGTAACACTCCGTCATTGCCTGCTTTCAAACAGTCACACTTTTATCCACCAATCACTTCCAAAAACTCTACAGTAATCCCATCAACATATAACACTTCCACACACCAACTTCCACTAAACAATGTTCTAGAAATCTTTTGCATCTGCATTTCGCTTGCTTATCCCACAAAAGTGTACACAATGCTGCTTTAAAAGCAGATATGCATTGTGCAGAAAGACAAGTGCATGAATGTAAAGTAGAGAAGGGATTGCCAAGTGCTGATAGGAGCCCAGAAGTAAAGTGCCAAGGAATGCCAAGGTGGAAGATCACTGGCTAACTGCTGAGACAGAGGAGTCACAACAGTGGGGTACACAGCCACCAGACGGCAGACCCACAAGGTCAGTGCTGAAGTGGGAGGGGTGTACTGGTGTCAACTAGATATAGGGTAGGAACCTTTGAAATGAATGAGGGACCATGCCACCAGTCTCAGTGCCAGTGGTATCAATAGGCGGAGAAGAGATTAAGTGAAATATGAATAAAAAAGCACCAATTTCCGAGGTTTTTGGAATTCAAGGAAGCTCAGCTCAAGTCTAGGAGGAGCAAGAAGGCTGTTCCAAAGAGAGGCACCAGCCGAAGAGAGAGACATGCCTCCTGCTCTCTTTTTTTAAAAGTGGTTGACAAGCAGAGAATTGGAGTTAGTGGACCAGACGGCTTTAGCAGGGGAGTAATTAGAAAGACAAATTTGGAGATTGCATAAATTGTAGATAGCTTAGTCCCAAGCCCCAGAAAGCCTTTCCAATAATGCAGAGGATTTATATTTTCATCCTTGCAGCCACCAGAAGCCAATGTACACATTTGAGGGCTGCAGCAATACAATCCCTTTCCTTCAGCCCAAGGATAAGTCTTGCAGCCCTATTCTGGATTAGCTGAAGAGGGCGTACACATCAAAGGGGGAGGCTGAGGAAGATGCTGGTGCAGTAGTCTAGCCTACAGAGGGCCTGGGCTCTAGAAACGTGGAGCTTCTAGGAAAAGATGAGAAACAGTAGAATGGCTGTAAGAAGGTGAAGCTGAAAGTGGCACAGGTGTCACAATAAGAATGATCTTCATCTTACTGGCATTGAGACAGAGATTATTAGCTGCACACAATGCCTGGATGGTGGTCAAACAATCAGGGATAATAAATGAAGAGAAGAAATTAGTAGAGGAAAGTTTCAAGGAAAGCTGTATGTCATTAACATAACAAAGGAAATGAGAAAAGAAGAAGGACATCAGGTGAGCCAGAGGGGACGAGATAGATATTGAATAGCCACAATGATAGGATATAACCCTGGAGAATTCTGCAGGTAGAGAGTGAGGAGGTTCATTAGAAATGGCCCAGTTGTAGCTGGGAAGGGTGGTTAGTGGGGAAAACAGATCAGCCAGTCCAATGCCCAGTCCATAATGCCAAAGGCATCATGGAACTGTTTAATGAGGATAGAGTGGTTGACTGTGTCAAAGGCGGAGGAGAGATCAGGAAGCACTATCCTCATTTGTATTACGATCATAAACACCATACACTCTTCAATTATATTATTCCACCATATTACACATATGGTATATTCCCCCTATGCTACCAATAATAACTTTTGACAGAGAGGGGTGTGAGGGGCGCACTCTGGGTCCCAGCTAGATGTACCTTTCCACAGTCCAGTTGATGTTCTCCTCCTAGCGCGCTTTCTTGCCTCTTGCAATCATCAGGGAGGCAGTCTGTTCAGGTGTTTGTTCAGGTGTTGATGGTTACTACCAGTGATGGCCTCAGGGAATTCTGGTTGCTGTAGTCATTAAAGTAGCCAGGAAACAACGCACCCTCCAATTACAAAGTATAAAACCACAGTTGGGGGGAGGGGTGAAAACCAACAGTGTGGCTCTCCTGAGTAGGGGCATGTGTCACCCCGGTGCCGCTGCCTCTGGAGCCCGGGACTCCCAAAAAACATTTGACAGAGAGGGGTGTGAGGGGCGCACTCTGGGTCCCAGCTAGATGTACCTTTCCACAGTCCAGTTGATGTTCTTCTCCTAGCGCGCTTTCTTGCCTCTTGCAATCATCAGGCAGGCAGTCTGTTCAGGTGTTTGTTCAGGTGTTGATGGTTACTACCAGTGATGGCCTCAGGGAATTCTGGTTGCTGTAGTCATTCAAGTAGCCAGGAAACAACTCACCCTCCAATTACAAAGTGTAAAACCCCAGTTGGGAGGAGGGGGGAAAACCAACAGTGTGGCTCACCTGAGTAGGGCCATGTGTCTTCCCGGTGCCGCCGCCTCTGGAGCCCGGGACTCCCAAAAAACATTTGATAGAGAGGGGTGTGAGGGGCGCACTCTGGGTCCCAGCTAGATGTACCTTTCCACAGTCCAGTTGATGTTCTCCTCCTAGCGCGCTTTCTTGCCTCTTGCAATCATCAGGGAGGCAGTCTGTTCAGGTGTTTGTTCAGGTGTTGATGGTTACTACCAGTGATGGCCTCAGGGAATTCTGGTTGCTGTAGTCATTCAAGTAGCCAGGAAACAACTCACCCTCCAATTTCAAAGTGTAAAACCCCAGTTGGGGGGAGGGGGGAAAACCAACAGTGTGGCTCTCCTGAGTAGGGGCATGTGTCACCCCGGTGCCGCCGCCTCTGGAGCCTGGGACTCCCAAAAAACATTTGACAGAGAGGGGTGTGAGGGGCGCACTCTAGGTCCCAGCTAGATGTACCTTTCCACAGTCCAGTTGATGTTCTCCTCCTAGCGCGCTTTCTTGCCTCTTGCAATCATCAGGGAGGCAGTCTGTTCAGGTGTTTGTTCAGGTGTTGATGGTTACTACCAGTGATGGCCTCAGGGAATTCTGGTTGCTATAGTCATTCAAGTAGCCAGGAAACAACTCACCCTCCAATTACAAAGTGTAAAACCCCAGTTGGGGGGAGGGCGGGAAAACCAACAGTGTGGCTCTCCTGAGTAGGGGCATGTGTCACCCCGGTGCCGCCGCCTCTGGAGCCCGGGACTCCCAAAAAACATTTGACAGAGAGGGGTGTGAGGGGCGCACTCTGGGTCCCAGCTAGATGTACCTTTCCACAGTCCAGTTGATGTTCTCCTCCTAGCGCGCTTTTTTCCCCCCTCCCCCCAACTGGGGTTTTACACTTTGTAATTGGAGGGTGAGTTGTTTCCTGGCTAACTGAATGACTACAGCAACCAGAATTCCGTGAGGCCATCACTGGTAGTAACCATCAACACCTGAACAAACACCTGAACAGACTGCCTCCCTGATGATTGCAAGAGGCAAGAAAGCGTGCTAGGAGGAGAACATCAACTGGACTGTGGAAAGGTACATCTAGCTGGGACCCAGAGTGCGCCCCTCACACCCCTCTCTGTCAAATGTTTTTTGGGAGTCCCGGGCTCCATGAGGCGGCGGCACCGGGGTGACACATGCCCCTACTCAGGAGAGCCACACTGTTGGTTTTCCCCCCTCCCCCCAACTGGGGTTTTACACTTTGTAATTGGAGGGTGAGTTGTTTCCTGGCTACTTGAATGACTACAGCAACCAGAATTCCCTGAGGCCATCACTGGTAGTAACCATCAACACCTGAACAAACACCTGAACAGACTGCCTCCCTGATGATTGCAAGAGGCAAGAAAGCACGCTAGGAGGAGAACATCAACTGGACTGTGGAAAGGTACATCTAGCTGGGACCCAGAGTGCGCCCCTCACACCCCTCTCTGTCAAATGTTTTTTGGGAGTCCCGGGCTCCATGAGGCGGCGGCACCGGGGTGACAAATGCCCCTACTCAGGAGAGCCACACTATTGGTTTTCCCCCCTCCCCCCAACTGGGGTTTTACACTTTGTAATTGGAGGGTGAGTTGTTTCCTGGCTACTTGAATTACTAAAGCAACCAGAATTTCCTGAGGCCATCACTGGTAGTAACCATCAACACCTGAACAAACACCTGAACAGACTGCCTCCCTGATGATTGCAAGAGGCAAGAAAGCGCGCTAGGAGGAGAACATCAACTGGACTGTGGAAAGGTACATCTAGCTGGGACCCAGAGTGCGCCCCTTACACCCCTCTCTACCAATAATAACTATACACATATTACTATACTGTATGTGGCCATAGCCCAGATTCTTATGTGCAACACACCTTCAAATAAGAATACTCACCCATACCCCCCACCCCAATCTCAATAACGTCCGCGGACTGCAAAATTAGCCACAGACAGGGCAGCACCGGCATAGCTTTTTTACATCTATAAAAACAGCTCCCTATCAATTAGTTTTACACTCTTCCACCCTCTCCAGTCGTCTTTCGGGCACCAAATAACCCGAAATCTCTTTTCTAGACTTATTTTTCACTGTGCTGTCTGTAGTCAGCAGCGATATCTGCAGACTTGTCGGAACCTGCAAACCTTTTGTTCACCTTTGAAAACAGCTCTATATCAACTTTATTCCACTCGCCCAACCTTTCCAGGCCCTCTTTTGGAACCCAATGTGTTTTCCAGATTTATTTATACCATGCTGTCCGCAGACAATGGCCGGTGTCCGCAGATCCAATATGGCAACCGTTTTAAAAATATGACGCACCTCATATTCTTGAACATTCTTTGATGCCCGCAGACACCATGCCACCCTCTTATTGGTCAAGAGGTGTCCACGGACTGCAAATCAGGAAATTAGCCCATTTGTGATGTCATCTTTGATGTCATGGGTGTTATTCTTAGCAGTGCACGGTGGTGGCGCGAGTTATGGTTGCTTAGCTTAGCATAACTGGCGTATTTCAGGGGGTTTTCAGTTTTACTTGTAACCATAACATCCCTTTAACAAAGTTTTTTCATTGAGTTTCATAGGTCTGTATTACTGCAACTTAACCATAACGTCCCCTTAACAAAGGATTTTTATTGAATTTCATGGGTTTTTACCAGTGCATGCTATTTTCCTACAACATACTAATATCATACTTACCCAATATAGCAATATTTGTGTTCAATTTACAAAGTGTCACCTTAAAACTTTGCCATTTCCCACCTTCTAGAATCATTTTTAACACTTCTTCTATACACTTTCTGCAACAATTTCAACTAGTTTTGCATCCGTAGACGTCTATGAACATCTGACTTCATTGCGGACCTTCCGGACAGTGCCACATGACCATACGCCGGTGGACCGCATGATGACGTGTCCGAGAACCCGTCCGCACTTCATGATAAGCTCTGTACTTTGTAAACAGTTCGGAACTGCATTTTCCACTGATCTTGGGAATTTCAACTTCAAAATTTCCCTTGCACAGCTCCAACACCTATTCCTACTCATCCATGAACAATCTAGTACCCATTACATACTTTTAGCAAAACTACTGTTTATCTTAAAATGGAATCAGCTAATACCATCCCTGCTCCCCAAGAGACCTCATCCTTTCAAAACTTGGTTATTGTAATTCCCTCTACATAGGGGCAAACAAACAAACCATTAACAGAATACAAGTACTACAAAAATAATGCTCTCAGGGATGCCCTAAGCATCCCTAGAAGAGTACACATATCCGAAATAAGAAGGAAACATAAATGGCTCTCATCCCAAGAAAAATTCAATGTTAAATCGGTCTCCCTCATCCACAAATGCCTAAACAACAAAGCCCCTTGTTACCTAACAGATCGATTCATCAGAAAGAATTTCACCAGACCGCCTAAAATAGCCAACGCTAACTGCCTTCAAGCGTCAAGATTCAAACTGTCTACCATTGGTGGGTCCAGTTTCCCAGTTAGGGCCGCACAACTATGGAACTCCCTGCCACACACACTCAGATCTGACCAAACCTTTATCAAATTTAGGAAGAATACTATTCAATGGCTCATAGAGGAAGAAAAGTAACCCTTTCTCCCGACCACACTAATTCACCTGCATGCAATGATTGTTCAGACACAGTTCTGCTATTTTGTAAATACCTGTAAATTATGACTTATTATCTACACTCTTTTACTGTTATCCCTGTTCTATGCTCTCTACATTCTTCCTGTATTGTGATGTAACCTTGCTCCCAGCGTCTGTAACTGCTCCATGCGACTTACCTTCTTCCTGCAACGTGGAGACAAACTGTCCTCACACTTTCCCCTTACTTTTGTAACTAAGCTGTAAGATCTCTTGTAACCTGCGCCCTGATACTTCTGGGTCCGGCACACATAATAAATAAACAAACAAACCTCCACTGCTGTAATCAAGGAGCATGAGAAACACTGCCCCCACCTTAGAAATGACACATGCCCTACATTTTCCCCTGTCCACCTGCCCCTCGATATTAGTGTTTGGGGATTCTTCCCTCATTTCCTTCCCCACCTTTAGTTCTAAGCTCTACTGCCAAAAAAATACATCCAAAAACAATACAATACATGTTCCTTTAGGAACCACCTTTCACAGTACAAAAATAGAACTAAAAAAATATCTTATGGACTCCATCTACCTTATATTTCTCAGTAAAGTACACAGACTGAATAAGATTTTCCAACATTTCCATTTGCATTTTGTGTTATGCAAATGGAAATATTGTGGCTTTTATCCCCCGTTGTAGGGACTGGAACGGTGGATACCGGCCTGGCAGCCCAAGTTATCAGCCCAAGCGAAGCGAGGGTGGACAACAAGGTTTTCCGGACCATTATCCATCCATTTCAGCCCCTGTAATGGGGGATGAAGGCCATTAGCACCCTGTGGTGTCCCGGAGTAGGAAAGAAAATCCTTTTCCAATAAGGCCACCATGAAAAGGCAAGGCGGGGTTCCGTACAGGGCCCCTCTCCGCTTTCCATGGCAGCCTGCAGAAGGCGAAAAGAGAACCCTATCACCATATTAAAACGAGCACATGTTTCTTACCTTTCAAACCTATCCCAATTACGAATAACTTTACCACAAAGCCAGTCCCAGGGGGACATTGCCACTTTAACCCAATGTGTTGTCCCTCATGGACATGGCCAGTAGACAGATTGTCTGGATTATGACCTTATTCAATGACCCGGACAATCTTTCTACTGCCCATTGCCACAGGCTACACCTCAGTCACCAAAGGTATATCACTATTTTTTGTACCTACATTATGACACTTGTCAAAAAACAAAATCCATTCAGACTTGAAAGAAAACATTTAAATCTAGATCTATTATCGGTTTGCCAAATTAAGTGTAAATTCGTCAAATGGCACCTCGTTTATAAGCCTTTACATTATTTTACGACCCTCCCTCTAATTTTGACCCCTCTTAACAGAATCCCACCAAACTTTGCAAACTCATTCGGAATCAGGTAAGGAATGAAATTCAAAATGTTCATGCAGTTTCATTAAGTGGCGCCAAAGTTATAAGCCATCCAAGAACTGCTTTTCACCAACCCTGTAATGCTGATGTGTCCGCGAACTTCTCAGGACTGTTTGTGAACATCCGGACCATTTGTGGACTTTCACGGTGAAAAATGCCTGTTTTTTTGCTTCTTGCAGCTATATTCCATCCCATCCTCATCACCCCTTAAGTCCCCAAAGATTATTTGATAAGTTTGACTAGTGCAATGTTGTGTTTTTTAATATGGTTTTACAGCGATGTCCGCCTACTGCGGCCGAAGTCTGCGAATCCAAGATGGCGGGTGTTTCCAAAAATCGGACACACTTCACGCTTTTCACCATCCAATCAGCAGGCGCGTCTGATGTCTGCAGACACCAGGTTCCCTTCTAAGCCAATCGGAGTCCTGTCCGCGGACCGAACAGGGAAGTGTGTCTGGGGAGCGGACATAGATATCACACATTTTTTGGGACCAACTTTTTGGTTGTTTTCAAAAAAACTACTGGACGGATTTCCATCAAATTTACAAAATCATGCTTTCGGGACCACACCGCTGCTCATGCCGCAAATTTGGTGAAAATCCGTCCAGCGGTTTGGGCTGTAGGTGTGAGCAAATGTATTTCCCATTCTGTCCATGGGGAAAAAAAATCATTTTGGGACCCCTTATAATTTTCCCCCCCTTGACCAAATCTCACCAAACTTTGCAAACAAATTCAGAGTGGGTCATATACTTCTTTTGCAAAGTTTGGTGAGGATTCGTCCAGGGGGAGCAAAGTTATAAGCCGCCCAAAAAGTGTTCTTCCTATGGGTTTACCAACTTAACCATAACTACATGGCCGCTACCGCAGGCCATGTAATTCAGTAAAAAAACATTAAAGGGATGTTGTCGTTAAAATGCGCTACTAAAAACCTATGAAATTCAGAGAAAAAAACGTTGTTAAAGGGACGTTATGGTTCCAAGTAAAACTGAAAAACCTCTGAAAATAGCCAGTTATGATAAGCTAAGCAACCATAACTCGTGCCACCACTGCGCACTGCTAAGACTAACACCCAGGATATCAAAGATGACATCACAAATGTCATTGATGCTATGGGCTATCCCTATGGGATTAGAAACTTAACCAGAACTTCACAGCCACTACCGTGGCTGTGTAATTCAGTGAACAAACTTTCTTAAATGGGTGTTATGGTTGGGTTGAGCTACAAAAAACCTATGAAATTCAGTGAAAAAACATTGTTAAGTGGTGTTATGGTTTGGTTGCGCTACAATAACCTATGAAATTCAGTCAAAAAACTTTGTTAAAGGGACGTTATGGTGAAGTTGCGCTACTAAAAACCTATGAAATTCAGAGAAAAAAACGTTGTTAAAGGGATGTTATGGTTCCAAGTAAAACTGAAAAACCCCTGAAATTCACCAGTTATGGTAAGCTTTTTGGGCAGCTTATAACTTCCCTCCCCCTGGATGAATCCTCACCAAACTTTGCATAAAGTGTATATGGCCCACTCTGAATTGTTTAGCAAATTTTAGTGAGGTTTGGTTTAGGGGGCGCAAAGTTATAA
This sequence comes from Ambystoma mexicanum, assembly GCF_040938575.1. Taxonomy (NCBI): domain Eukaryota; kingdom Metazoa; phylum Chordata; class Amphibia; order Caudata; family Ambystomatidae; genus Ambystoma; species Ambystoma mexicanum. Next base: position 466,963,904 of record NC_090928.1, on the reverse strand, counting down.
GGGGTCCCAATATTTCTTTTTTTCCCATTGACATAATGGGAAAAAAATGTGTGCACGCCTACAGCTCAAACCGCTGGACGGATTTCAACCAAATTTGTGGCAGGAGTGGCAGCTTAGTCCCGACAGCGTGCTTTTGTTAATTTGGTGTAAATCCGTCCAGTATTTTTTTTTTTTTAATGGCCAAAATGTAAGGCAAAAAATAAGCAATATCTATGTCTGCTCCGAGGACACACTTCCCTGTTCGCTGTCTGGACAGGACACCGATTGGCTAGTCGTCTTACATCATGTCCGCAGACATGCAACATGTTCACCAATTGTCTGGGGTGAGGCATGAGGTGTGTCACATTGTTTCGATGTGCCCGCCAACTTGGATCCGCCGACATCGCAGTGGCAAACAGAGGCAAAATGCAATTTTGGGGAGTGTGTTGGTGTGCAGGAGTGCTTGGGGAGGGTTGAGGAGTAAGAGATGGGTCAAATACTATATTTGTCTAGGTGGCAGGTGCCCTTGATGTGTTCGCCATGCCCGCGGTCATAACGGCTGTCCGCGGACATAATGAATGCACTGCTATCTAAGACTCTAGGCCCTGGCCACAACCACCGCAGCATAACACACCCATAGAATCAAACACCCATCAAATATGCACAACCCAAAAGTTTGTGTACTGTTTCATTTGTAGAGTTTGTATGTGAACTTTTTGCTAGGTTATGCAGTTAAGAGTGAAGAGTTTGTAACAAGGAGTTCAGTGTTTCTGAGTTTATTTATTGGATATTTACTGGTTGAGTTTTTTTTATGGTTGTATGCAGTTTTTTCATGACATGGGTAACTGGACCAGACATACTTTTTTGATCTGTGTGATAAAAGAAAAGATCATATGTTAGAGCAGGTAGTTCATAATGAGTTATTGCATTGCATAATAGACATTTATATATTTTTTTGACCCTCATATTTAATACTTTACAAGTACTGTAGTTCAAACCAGTGTACTGTGCAATTTGCTCAGTTTCTGTGTTTGCTTTCTAAATCATTGGGTCTGTGGGTAAAAAATCCATGCTGGATAAAAAGAAAATATCCTATGTAGTGGTACAATATATTTATTTCATTGTTTTACTGTTTATTTCTTGTTTCTTGCTAATCTTCTATCTGTTGGCTTGTTGCAGAATTTTGGGGCAATTAGATACCTTTTGGCATATTAGAATTGTTTATTTTTACTTTTATGCTATTCATCTATCTGTTGGGTTGTTGCAGATTTTTTTGGGCAGTTAGGTACCTGTTGGCGTATTCTAACTGTATATTTCTTGTTTGATTTTAGTAGTGTTTGTTTATCTGTTGGGCAGTTAGATACCTGTTTGGGTAAACTAACTATATATTCCTTGTTTGATTTTAGTGGCATTTATTTATGTGTTTGCTTGTTGCAGAATCTTGGGGCAGTAAGATACCTGTTGGCGTATTCTGTGTATTTCTTGTTACATTTTAGTGGTATTTATTTATCTGTTTGCTTGTTGCAGAATCTTGGGGCAGTTAGATACATGCTGGTGTACTCTAACTGTGCACAGTTTTGAAGTTGAAGTGTTGCTTATGTTCCTACACAGATTACGTATTACATTTTGGTTTTAAAAATATTAAGTAAGAGTTTACAAGATTTGCTGGCAATCTCTGCTTTAGAGTAATGGTACTATAATTACATTCAAACCATTCACAATTCCTTTTTATATATGCAGTGTAGTGACCTGCATTGGTTGTGGCTCCTGCGTGGTAGATTATACCTATTGTTGTGAAGGTTTTCTTACCAAGTTATACTTGACCATGTGTGAATCCAGTCAGCTTACAGTTGTTTTTGGTACCATCTGCATTGTAACGTAAAAGCATTACTATTACGTATTTACTATGTGTCTGTATTTGTAAGGTGGAGCGATTATCTGAATTGATATGATATGATATGATATGATATGGCATTTGTAACGCGCCTATACACAGGTGTTTCAAGGCGCGACGAGGCAGGGAGGGGAGGAACAAGGGGAGACAGACAACGATCCTACTAGGCCAGGTGTCATTCAGATCGCGCAAGTGCAGGGGTGGGGGAGGGGGAAAAAGTGCAAAGGGAAGGGCAGGGGGGGAAGTGCAGTACAAGGTAAGTGGCGTAAAGTAATAAATAAATAGGGCCAGCTGGTGGCAAGTGCAAGGTAGGTGCGGAACAAGTGCTGGGAAAGGGGGGGGGGCTGTAGGGATACAGAGACAGTCCCGCAGTGCAGAGGGGTTCCAAGGCATCAGTGCAAGTGGAGAGTGGCTGGGCCCAGGACCGAGGCCGTTAAGAGTGGTCCAGTTGCAGAATCAGTGCAGTTTCAGTGAGGACTATTAGCTGTTCAGCAGGGGAGAGGGAGAGAGAAAGCAGAAGCAAAGAGGAAGGTTTTGAGGTGCTTCCGGAATCGGAGATGGTTCTCCTCAAGTTTCAGGGAGGCAGGAAGGCTGTTCCAGAGGGAGGCCCCTGCCGCGGAGAGAGATCTACCCCCAGCTCGTTGCTTCGAGAAGCGGCTGACCCTGAGGGAGTTGGAGGCGGATGAGCGAAGGGCTCGGGAAGGAAGATATTTGGGAAGAGAGAGTTGAAGGTATTTAGGACCCAGGCCCCAGAAGGCCTTGTGGACAATGCAGAGGGTTTTGAACTTTATCCTCGCAGCCACTGGGAGCCAGTGTAGAGATTTCAGTCCTGGAGAGATACGGTCCCTGGGCTTCAGGCCAAGGACAAGTCTCGCAGTTCTGTTCTGGATGAGTTGCAGAGAGCGGAGAGTGGAGGCAGGCAGATTAAGATAGAGGCTGTTACAGTAATCCAGCATCGAGAGAACCAGGGCTCGGGAGACAGTGAGCTTCTGGGGGAAGGAAAGGAAGGAAAGAATACCTCTGAGGAGGTGCAGCTGGTAGTGTGACTTCTTAGCGACGTCAGAAATATGAGGAGAGAAGGAGAGTGTGAAGTCGAAGATGACCCCAAGGTTTTTTGCCTTGCAGGTAGGAGCAGGGAGGGGGCCAAGGGAGGCAGGCCAGAGAGCTGCAGGGAAGGAGGGAGTGGGTGTACCGATGAGTAGAATCTCAGTCTTACTGGCATTAAGGCAGAGGTCATTGGCGGCACACCATTCCTGGATAGCAGACAGACAGTCAGAGATGAGGGAAGGAGAGGGGGAGGCTGAGGGTAGCCTGAAAATGAGCTGGGTATCTTCCGCATAGCACTGGAAATTAGGGCAGAGAGCAGCGATGCGGTGGGCAAGGGGTGCCAGATACAGGTTGAACAGCCAGGGAGAGAGATTAGATCCCTGGGGGACACCACAGGTGGAGAAAAAGATGTCGGAGAGGAAGGACCCCAGTTGGACCTGGGAGGGTCGATTTGAAAGGAAAGAGGTCAGCCACGCCAGAGCCTGACCAGTGATACCCAGGTTTTCACGGAGACGGTTGAGCAGGATGGCATGGTTGACAGTGTCAAAGGCAGAGGAGAGATCAAGCAGAATGAGAACACACAGAGTGTTGGAATCAAGGTTCAAGAGCAGGTCTTCACCGATGTTCAGGAGAGCAGTTTCCGTGCTTCTGGCAGCTCTGAAGCCAGATTGATGGTCATGAAGACTACCAACAGATTCAGCATGGAGGTTAAGCTGGGAGATGGCCAGTTTCTCCAGGAGCTTGCCCAGGAAGGGAGTGATGGAGATAGGGCGATAGTTAGCCGGGCAGGAGGGGTCGGAAGAGGGTTTCTTGAGAAGAGGGTGCACAAGGGAGTGCTTGAGGGGGGAAGGGAAAACTCCAGAGGCGAAGGAGTGGTTGCAAAAGTCAGCCAGGGCAGGAGCCAGGGAGTTGATGTGGTCCTTGATAGTTTTGGAGGAACAGGGGTGAACCTGTTTAGACGAGACTTTCATAGATCGGACTTGTCTGGAAACCTCGTCAGCAGAGAAAAGTGGAAAGGCAGAGAAAGAGGGAGGAGGGGTGACTGCAGAAGGGCCAGAGGAAGAGCCGGGAAGGGAGGGAGGGGGGTGAAAGGAGGAGAGCGAGGACAGGATGTCCTGAGTTTTAGAGATGAAGTGAGAGGCCAGTGCAGTGCAGAGGGCCTGGGAGGGGACAGGAGAGGTAGAGACTGCAACAGGGTTGGCCAGCTCCTTGCAGATTTTAAAGAGTTCGGCGGAGTTGTTAGATGCCGCAGAGATGCAGGCTTGGATAAGGGCTCTCTTCTTGGTGAGAACAGAGAGCCGGTACTGCCTTTGGAGCAGGCGGCAGGCCAGTTTGTCAGAGGATGAACATGAAGCACGCCATTTCCTCTCTGCAACCCTGCACTTGCGTTTTAGGGTGACGAGATCCGAGTCATACCAGGAGTTACATTTGGCCTTGGGCTTCAGGCGGATTCTCATGACGGGGGCAAGGATATCAAGAGTAGCAGATATAGCAGAGTGGAGCATAGAGAGGGCTGTGTCAGGGTGGGAGTCAGCCGAAGGGGCAGGGAGGGGCGAGAAGGTAGCAGCGAAAGCCTCAATTGACACACGCTTCATGGGTCGGATGACCGAGAAGGTGGGTGGCAGTGAAGAGGGTGGCTTTGCCTGTGGGGTAGGGAGGGTGAGGTGGGAGGATAGGAGAAAGTGATCACTCCAGGAGAGAGGAGTGGAGAGAGGGACGGAGAGGGGAAGGTCAGAAGAGATAAGAGCATCAAGAGTGTGCCCAGCAGAGTGAGTAGGCCCAGACGGGAGAATAGAGAGTGAGAGAGAGTCGCAGAGGTCACGAAAGAGACCAGTGGGGGGACTGGAGGCATCAAGGTGGATGTTGAAGTCGCCAAGAAAGAGGAGTTGAGTGGTTGAGGACAGGAGTGAGGAGGAGAGGTCAGCCCACTCAGAGAGGAAGGAGGAAATTTGACCAGGTGGCCGATAGATAGTAGCCACGGTAAGGGAATGGCTAGGAGAGAGAGAGAGTCGGCAGACAAGACATTCAAAAGAGGAGTAGGTCTGCGTAGGAGTGACAGTGGCAGGAATCCACTCAGGGAAGATAAGGGCAACACCACCCCCTGCACGGTTAGGCCTGGGCATGGAGAGGATCTTGTAACCGTCAGGTAGGAGTGTGTCAAAGCTGGTGGCAGAGCTGGCTGTGAACCATGTCTCAGTGAGACAGAGGACGTCGAGGTCCAGTTCCTCAAAAGGTGACAGATATCAGAGGAGTGCTTGATGGCAGAGCGAGAATTTAGAGTGGCAATGTGGAGAAGGTTGCCATCCTTGAAGAACTTCCGGGGGGGGGGTACAGATCAGAGGTACGCACTGCGGAGGTGTTGAAGAAGGAGGTGAAGAAGGAGCACGAGAGGGGGCAGGGAGGGAGGGTAGAGGCAAGGTAGCCAAGGACAGAGGAGGGGGGACAGCAGGAGAGGAAAGGAAGTTGATGAGGCGTGGGAAGCGTCTATCAAAGAGGTGAAGGTTGGCCTGAGGGCCTTGGACCAAGATGGTCCCATTAGCGTAGACATTAATAATGGCCTTAGAGGAGCGGAAGGGGGCCAAGAGGACATCCCAACGGGTGCCACCATTAATGGGAGAGGAGGAGAAAGGAGAGAGCACAGAGACCATATGAAGGGTCCATAGGTCAGGCGAAGGCACGAAAAAGAGGATGTCAGTGAGAGTTTCCTTAGAGCAGGCACTAGTGTAGGTGTCAGCGATAGGGAGGCCTGGGTTGGAGACCAGGATGTCCTTTTTAAACTTTTTCCTACCAGATTTAGTGAGGAGAGCAGGATAGTCAATGGAGAAGCAGTTAGAGAAGATAGGCGAGACAGAGAGCACCATGGAGTAGGAGGGGGTGGGGAGACAGACGAAACGAGAGCACGCAGACAGGAAGTGAGCGGCAAGCACAAGTTACCACAATTAAAGCAAACAAACAGTAAAGCGTATTAGGTACCGGGCCACCTAAGTTTGAGAATCCTGCGAGGGGAGAAAAAACACCCTAGTTTACCTCAACTGTGAATACAGTGAGGCAAGGCCCCATGCTGATGTAACCAGGAGTAGGAGGGGTGGGCCAGGGAACGGAGAACAGGTGGAACTGGCGCCTGGCGTCCCCTGCGGACACCTGCAGACACACAGGGAGCCGCACTGTAGGAGTCGCCCTTGGCCTGGGGCTCTTAGCCGCGGGGGCTGCCGGGCAGAGGGCTGCCCAGGAGGGGGGAGGTTATAGGCAGAGGGAGAGGAAGGGGGGTGTGGGCGGGCGGGGAGGGAGAGGAGGACCAGGAAGTGGGAGGGGGGAGCAGGAGCAGGCCAAACACCGCGCTCAGAGCGCGAAAGCAATTATACAATATTTTTTTCAAAATCACTCACGGAGGCCCAGGCAGGGCTTCCCAGGCCTGCTGTTCCCCTCGGGCCACCGGCGACCGCTCTCCACGCTCAGCTGAAGAAAGAAGCGAGCGGGGGGAACGGCCGTCGAGTAGGCCAGAGGGGAAGCAGGCACACAGCCAATCAGAGGGGGGGTGGGCGGGCAGGGAGGCGGGGAGGGAGAGGAGGACCAGGAAGTGGGAGGGGGGAGCAGGAGCAGGCCAAACACCGCGCTCAGAGCATGAAAGCAATTATACAATATTTTTTTTTCAAAATCACTCACGGAGGCCCAGGCAGGGCTTCCCAGGCCTGCTGTTCCCCTCGGGCCACCGGCGACCGCTCTCCACGCTCAGCTGAAGAAAGAAGCGAGCGGGGGGAACGGCCGTCGAGTAGGCCAGAGGGGAAGCAGGCACACAGCCAATCAGAGGGGGGGTGGGCGGGCAGGGAGGCGGGGAGGGAGAGGAGGACCAGGAAGTGGGAGGGGGGAGCAGGAGCAGACCAAACACCGCGCTCAGAGCGCGAAAGCAATTATACAATATTTTTTTCAAAATCACTCACGGAGGCCCAGGCAGGGCTTCCCAGGTCTGCTGTTCCCCTCGGGTAGTACATCATCTGCCATGGTTTGCATTTTATACAAGTTGCTGAAATAGAATGGATTCACAGTTAGGTATGGATACATACAAAAAGTGTGCATTAGGGACTTCTTCCTGTGCCACATGGTTGCAGACAGTGCATGTATGTTTTCACATGTATGAAATCTGAAAGATTTCATTCATAGGTATGTTTTTGTTTTCCAGTACATGTAGTAAGTACATTAGAAATTCTTGTGGATCATCTTGTGAGTTTATAGTGAATTTGACAATTCCAGCACAGTAGTGCAATTCTTATCTTATTCCATGAACACTGTAAGTGTTGTCAGGATTGTTGGTTACATTTCTATGAAGGACTAACATTGCAAACACAATTGGTCTGTACTGTGTAATTAAATGTTCTCAATAATTGGTGGCAATTGGAATAGAATATTTATTGCTACATTTGCGTAGCAATTTACAGCAGTTACATTAGAAAATTTGAATTGACCTGATAGTTGGTAAGTTTCACTAAGCTGCCTTCACAATTTACCACTCTGGATCTACCTTTTTTTTCATCTGTTCTAACATTATTTTTGTATGTGAAGTTTTGGGCTACGTGGTAGAGACACCTGGTTTCCATGGTTACCACAAAAAGGCTCTTTTCAGAGCCACCATTCCTCCCAGAGAAAAGTGCAATGGTTGTGACAGGGCAGCACTGCACAGTTTTTAGATGTTCGTTGACTTGTAACAAATGCACAGGGCCCTGCACTATTTATTTGTCACTTCTGTTTTTAAACTGTGAAAGGCGGCTCTGAAAAGAGCCTTTGGTTTTTTTTGTTGTTTTATATTTTTTGGGCTTTTTTAAACATGACACAAAGGAAAGGAGGGGAAAGGAGGATAAGGAAGGGACACCAACCACAGGGATAAGAAAGGGTAGGTGGAGAGAGGAAGATGTAGGGTGGGCCTTATTCAGGTAGGTCGCAGCCCTTCTGATGCTCCTTGACAGTAGTCTCGAAAGCATTTCCAAGGTCCCCCCCCCTGCAGAGTACTGCGTCGCAGTACATGCACAATATTGTGACCCTCGAAAGGTAAGGGTCAACAGCATCATGAATGGTCTGTGAGGCAGCTGGAGGGATGCACTGTCCCACAGGAGTGTCTTTTGTGGTGACAGGAGTGGAAACGGAGGATGCTGCAGAGGAACTCAACCTACTACATTTATCGGAAGGTACAACCTTACGAATAGCCCCATTGTGAAATGACTTTAGGTGTTGCTTCATTGATGTAGTACCAAAGCTATACGAACCAGACTTGCCATGTGGCACTGAGTGCAGATCACCTTGTTAGCTTGAGCTTTTGACTTCCCATCAGCGGTGGTAAACAACCGCCACACCCAAGACTCACGATGAGCGCTAGTAGTAGGGACTTCCACTACCTCATCCTCTTCATCCGTCTCCTCTGCATCCTCACACCTGTTCCCCTCTGCAGGCCCTTGGGGATGTGGTGGTAGTGGAGGGGGTCGGGGTGCTGATGCCGAGGCAGTAGCAGCAGAAGCAATTTGGGATGCCAACTGGAAGGTTAATAACCAGGAACTAGGAATGAGGAACCAAGAACAGCAACGTGCACAATTGTCCTGTTGTAAATCTTGGAAATCCAAAAGCAGAATGAGCATCAGCTCTGGGGTGTGGCCTTTTATTAGCGTTCTGGGGCGCGCTTTGAAGACACCCGCACCAACCCCGAACACTTTGAACACCAAGAACAGGCTCAAAAAGTTCCAAAAAGTATGTGGATCGGCAGGGACATTGTCTGGAACATGTGCAATGGTGAACTTTTACTGTAAAATACCTTAGATTGCTCAAAAAAGCAGTTTTTCAATGTTCGGGGGCCCGGACAGTGTCCGCAAATAAGGAAACACACTCAGCGTGGGTGCGGTCACATGATGACATCACAGACACATTTGCAAATGGGACGGCTGTCTACAGGACACGAAATGCACAGTGACGGTGTGTTCTACAGAAAGTGTCCGAACTAATTAAAAATGCGACACACGTGCGACGGACAGTTGCGGAGAGGCGCGATGTTCGTAGGACCCAATTGTGTGATGCGCATGTGCATGGGTGTTCTACAAACAATGTTGAACTCCCCGAATAAAATAAATGTGCGTCAAAACTTTGCAGACAGGCGGACGGGTTATGTGTTTTACAGATATATTCATTCTGGTTGCGGACATTACGAACAGCGGGGTGTTATTAGGACACCCCTATTTTGGGTGATTGCGGACAGGCAGACATCTTGTGTGTTCTAAGGACATCTCCTTTTTAATTAAGAACAGTACAAACAGGTATGTTGTCCTTAGGAACCCTCATTTCGATTAATTGTAGACAAGCAGACATCTTGTGTGTTCTGATGACATTGACATTTCAATTACGAACAGTTCGAACAGGTATATTGTCCTTAGGACACCCCCATTTTGGTTAATTAAGCACAGGCGGACATCTTGTGTGTTCTAAGGACATCTCCATTTTAATTACGGACAGTACGAACAGCTACTATGTCCTTAGGACACCCCCATGTTTTGTTTATTGAGAACACTCCGGACAGCCGCCCTGTCAGCGGACAACCTGAATGCCTTTAAAAAACAAATAAGACACAGGCATATACTAAGAGCACATTTAAAATGTTATTGTTGAACAGTAGAAAAATTAGGAAAGGGAGGGGGAAGCAGAAACTGAAACAAATACAGGGGAATTAGGGGTTTGGACATGATGTATGGGAGGGGAGGAAGGGATGGAAGTTTCATCGTACGGTTTTTCTTGGTGGGGAGGGTTTGGGGATGTTTGGCTGGGACATGGAGAGGGAAAACAGGTACATGTGGAACCGTGGTATTTAATGTTTTCTTTAATGTGGTCTACAATACACTCTGTTAGTTGATTGAAGTGTTGTAGTAATAAATCCATTTTCAGTTCCATTCGTTTGAGATGATCTTCTATTATCTCTTTTGGTATATTAGTGTTATTGGTTGTCTGGTGTGTTAAGAAAATCTGTTAAGTACATATAAAGTAATGGTTATTAATTGGCTTATATGAAGAAATATTGTGTCGACCATTATTATCACTCTCGTCACTCATTTCATCTCGTGGGAAATTCTCTTCCAGCCATTCCAAAGTACTGGACATTTCTGTGTTAAAAAAAAAATATATATTAGTTTTAGTGTACATAATACAGAAAATGTATAAGTATATGAAATAAATGTAGTGTACTTAACTACTTTTTTACAAACTTTTGCTGTAACTGGTGTGTATGTATGCTCTTGCTTCTTGCTGTGTAGTTTCTGTTAGGTAATTTAGTTGGAGGCATATTTATTTTGTTTTGGTATATTCTATTATATTGGAAATGCGACTCCAGTGGATGCTTGGTGTCTTACATATACAGTTTTCACTTCTTATTTATTATTAAATGTAATGTTTTTATGTGGAGCTTTTTGAATATGTTTGTATGTTTTTATTGTATGATACAATAATGGAAGATACCCTCTAAGTTTTTGGATAGTGTTGATGGTGACCGCATGCGCTTGCGGTTATGCGCACGGTTCGCGGACATCAAAATCACTAGGGGGGCAGGGTTTAGTATTTTCTTTGTTATATAAATGTAAGGTAAGGGAGTCTTAGTAAACATGTGTCACATTTCCATTATCTTTATTTAAATTCAATGTAAAAAATGTTGTTAAAGGGACGTTATGGTTAAGTTGCGCTACTTAAAACCTATGAAAATCAGTAAAAAAAACGTTGTTAAAGGGACATTATTGTTCAAAGTAAAATCGAAAAACGCCTGAAATTCGCAAGTTATTGTAAGCTAAGCAACCATAACTCGTGCCACCACCGTGCATTGCTAAGACTAACACCCAGGACATCAAAGATGACATCACAAATGTCATTGATGACATCACTGATGTCATCACATGTCTGGCGCCCTCTTTTTTCCTTTACTGACATATCTAGTCAAAATGGGGGTGTCCGCAGGACACTAAATCCATCCACATATCTGAAACTATTCAGTTTAAGGTGTCTTACGAACATTCCCTCTGTTCACAATGTCCACAACCAGAATGAATATGTCCGTAGAACACATATCCCGTCTGCCTGTCTGCAAAGTTGTGATGCACATTTATTCCCTTCGGGGACTTGAACACTGTCGCATACGTACCACACTCTTGGGCCCTACAGAGCGGCTGTCCGTAACTGTCCGCCGCATGCGTGTCGCACTTTTAATTAGTTTGGGGCCTGGAACACTGTCCGTAGAACATCCGCGCGCATGCGCACAACCGACCCCATGCATTTGGTGTTCTTCGGACATCCGTCCCGTTTGCGAACGTGTCCGCGGCGTCATCATGTGACCGCACCCACACTGAGCTTGTGCCCTTCTTGGGGCACACTGTCCCAGCCTGAACATTTAAAAAGTGCTTTTTTGAGCAATCCAAGGTATTTTCCAGTAAAAGTTCACCATTGCACATGTCCCAGACAATGTCCCTGGCAATCTACATATTTCTTGGAACTTTTTGAGCCCTTTTTCAAAGTGTTCGCGAACAGCGTGGGTGTCCAAGAAGTGTGCCCCAGCACCTCTATAAAAGGCCACACCCTAGAATTGCTTATCATTGTGCTTCTGGCTAGCTGACCGAGCATTTCTCCTGACCTGCATTGACTGCATTGCTGGTGACTTCTGCCTGCTGTCCTCCAGATGGCAACCATGGCTGCTTAGGCTTCATCACCTCCCCCGCCCCCTCCCCCACCAGCACCTCCCCACGGGCCTGCAGAGGGGAACAGGCGTGAGGATGCAGAGGAGAGTGAAGAGGATGAAGAGGATGAGGTAGCGGAAGTCTACTAGCACTCATCATGAATCTTGGGTGTGGAGGTTATTTGCCACTCTTGATGGAGTACCAAAAGCACATGCAAACAAGGTGCGCTGCACTCAGTGCCATATGGTGCTGAGTCGTGGCAAGCCTGCTTTCTATAGCTATGGTACTACATCAATGAAGCAACACCTAAGGTCGTTCCACGGTGGGGCTATTCGTAAGGTTGTACCTTGCGATACCTGTAGTAGGTTGAGTTCCCATGCAGCATCCTCCGTTTCCGCTCCTGCCACCACAAGAGACACTCCTGTGGGACAGCACATCCCTCCAGCTGCCTCACAGGCCATACATGATGCTGTTGACCCTTACCTTTCGTGAGTCACAGTATTGTGCATGTACAGCAACACAGTACTCTACAGTGGGGGAGAACCTTTGAAGTGCTTTCGAGGCTGCGGTCAATGAGCATGAGAAGGACTGCCCACTACCTGAATAAAGCCCCCCCTACATCTTCCTCTCTCCACCTGCCCTTTCTTATCCCTGTGGTTGGGCCCTCTTCCCCCCTCACCCCAAATGAGTGATAGGGGCACCTCATGCAGGCCTCCCTGAGCCTCCTACAAATGGCTGCGTGAGGTACACCCCCCTCCATTTAGGGTGAGGGGGAAGAGGGCCCCCAAAAATGGTGGGAAAGGCCCCCCAGTGGGTGGGGCAGTAATGTTTGGGCACCCCAGCGCCAGATTGGCACATCAGTATGCCTCTCTGCACCAAGGGGAGTTGGGTTACCAAAGGAAAAAAGTGAAAATGGTGGAACGCTTTTTAGGGGGGGGCTGTGGGGCACCCCAAAGGGTCGCAGAATTTTCTAATGGGATGGGGCATTGACCCCCTAACCGCCACCCACAATGGAGTGGGTACCATGTCATGCAGCCCTCCCTGGGACCAGATATCTGCTCCTAGGAACGGACGCCTGAGCCCAGGGAGGACTGCAGGACAGCCCCCCCTTATCTGCCCCAGGGGAGGGCTACATGAGATGGGCTGCCCCTCCAATTGGGGTGGGGGTGGAGAGGTGCACCCCCCTTCACATTAGAAAATTCCACAGCGGTGTAGGGGGCCCCTCAGCCCCCGCTAAAGGGCTGCCTGCCATTTTGAATTATTTTCTTTGTTTACTATACCTGCCTTGGCGCAGAGGGGCACATTGGTGTGCTAATCTGGCGCCAGGTGCCCAAACCTTACTGCTCCACCCACTGGTGGGCATGTCCCACAATTTTTGGGGGCCCTCTTCTCCCCCACTCCAAATGGAGGGGGGTGTACCTCACGCAGCCATTTGTACGAGGCCCAGGGAGGCCTGCATGAGGTGCCCCCGCCACCCATTTTGGGTGAGGGGGCAGAGGGCCCCCAAAAATGGTGGGACAAGCCACCCAGTGGGTGGGGCAGTAAGGTTGGGGCACCCCGGTACCAGTTTGGCACATCAGTGTACCTCTCTGCACCAAGGGGAGTTGGGTTACCAAAGGAAAAAAAGTGAAAATGGTGGAATGCTTTTTAGGGGGGGCTGTGGGGCACCCCAAAGGGTCAGGGAATGTTCTAATGGGATGGGGTATTGATGTTACGCTCACCTGGCTCCCACAGAGGCGTCGATCGGATCTGGACAGCTGTGGTCTCCAGAGGGGGGAGAGGGCCCCCAGAAATGGTGGGACAGGCCCCCCAGTGGGTAGGGGGGTAAGGTTTGGGTACCCCGGGGCTAGATTGGCACACCAATGTGCCCCTCTGCGCCAAGGGGAGTTGGGTTACCAAAGGAAAAAAGGGAAAATGGTGGAACACATTTTAGGGGGGGCTGTGGGGCACCCAGAAGGGACAGGGAATTTTCTAAGGGATGGGGCGTTGATCCCACCGCCCCCCACCCGCAATGGAGTGGGTGCCATGTCATGCAGCCCTCCCTGGGACCTGATATCTGCTTCTAGGAAGGGATGCCTGAGCCCAGGGAGGCGTGCAGGACAGCCCCCCCTTATCTGCCCCCAGGGAGGACTACATTTTGCTGGTGTGAACGTAGGTAACACATGTTTTTTGTTTTGTTTACAGCTTTTTCTACGCAAGCAGCTGCAACGTTATGTGAGTACTGTTTTTTATTATTATATATTTAGGGCCCACTGTCAGTGGGGTGGGTGAGATTGGGGTTGGATTGTTGGTGGTGTGGGTGGGAATGGGCCGTCTGGGCAGATATGTTGGTGGGCTGGGACACAATTGCAGGGGCAGGCCACAAATTGCCCCCCATGCCAGCAGAACATTGGTGTTTCCCTTAGAGCGGATCCCTCCCATGTGGGTTGTCCGTCTGCAAGCCCAGGCTCCACCTCTGGCTGTGCTACGTTACAAATGTCACCTCTGGTGAGGAATGGGGATTCTGTTGGGGCTCCCTGGAGCTGCTGCTGTGCTTAGTAGACAGTACACCCACATGGTACATAGATGTCCAAGGCCAGGGACATCACCTCCAACCGTCCTGGAGTTGTGGCTGGGCTGCATTACAGCTTTCCCTTCGGGGATGTATTGGCACACTGCCGAGACTCCCAGGTGGGGAGAAGCTGTAACGCAGGGCAGCCAGGGCTCCAGCAAAGTCGGCGGTAATATCCCTGGCCTTAAGCACCCTTCTCCCATGTGTGTCTTTGCCATGGGTTCTGGGTAATAAGTTCTGGGCCGATTTGCGTAAGTCAGACCTCTGTGGATTCCCACGGGTGTCTTCTTATGGGAAATGCATGGGCTTCCCTGTTTTCCTTGCTGGCTTCGACACCCTATGCCCAAATCTGTAGGTTGCCCACATGAACAAAATGGGATGTGCCGAAAGGCTTGGTGTTACCAGTGTGTTAGCTTTTTCTTTTTGTGCCCCCGGTAGGTGCACCCACACATGTGAGGCACCGTTTTCATTGTAACACGTGTGGGGATGCGGGAAGGTAGGCCATGTGTTGTTGGAGGCGTGTTTCGGTGGGTGGCCAGGGCGAAATGTCTGAGAATTGTCTTCATTTCCAGCCAATTTCAGAGATATTTCCCTGTGTCCACACACCGAAACACGTTGCCAAAAACAGATGTCATACCTTCTCGCGTTCCCACAGGTATCCCGATGAAAACGGTACCTCACAAGTGTAGGTGCACCTACTGGGGGTGCAAAAGGAAAAGGGTAACACGTTGGTAACCAAAAGCCTTTCACCACAGCACATTTTGTTCATGTGGGCAACCTACAGATTTGGGCCTAGAGTGTCGAAGCCAGCAAGGAAAACAGGGAACCCCATACATTTCCCAAAGGAGGACACCCGTGGGAATGCACAGAGGTCTGGCTTGCGCGAAGCATCCCAGAATTTATTACCCAGAACCCCAGACAATGTGAACAATGTGTTTTTTTCCCCACCAAATACCACACTTTGTCGGGGATTGTGGCTAATAAAAACTGGGGCAATTTGTGCAAGGCAGGCCTCTGTGGATTTCCACAGGTGTCCTTTTTTGGGAAATGCATGGGGTTCCCCGTTTTCCTTGCTGGCTCTGACACCCTAGGACCAAATCTGTAGGTTGCCCACATGAACAAAATGGGCTGTGCCGAAAGGCTTGGGGTTAAGAGTGGGTTACCCTTTTCCTTTAACGCCCCCGGTAGGTGCACCCCCCCATTTGAGGTACTGTTTTCATCGGGACATGTGTGGGGATGCGGGAAGGTAGGCCATGTGTTGTTGGCGGTGTGTTTCGGTACGTGGCCAGAGTGAAATGTCTGAGAATTGTCTTCATTTCCAGCCAATTTCAGAGGCATTTCCCTGTGTCCACTCCCCGAAACACGTCGCCAACAACAGATGTCATACCTTCTCGCGTTCCCACAGATGTCCCAACAAAAATGGTACCTCACATGTGTGGGTGCACCTAACGGGGGCGCAAAAGGAAAAGGGTAACCCGCTTGTAACCATAAGCCTTTTGCCACAGCACATTTTGTTCATGTAGGAAACCTACAGATTTGTGCCTAGGTTTTCGAAGCCAGCAAGGAAAACAGGGTACCCCATGCATTTCCCAAAAGAGGACACTTGTGGGAATGCACAGAGGTCTGACTTGCGCAAAGCGGCCCAGAATGTATTACCCAGAACCCCAGACAAAATAAACATTGTGTTTTTTCCCCACCAAATATCACACTTTGTCGGGGATTGTGGCTAACAAAAACTGGGGCAATTTGCGCAAGGCCGACCTCTGTGGATTCCTACAGGTGTCCTCTTTTGGGAAATGCATGGGGTTCCCTGTTTTCCTTGCTGGATTGGACACCCGAAGCCCATATCTGTATGGGGTGCCCGTCTGGACAAAGTGTGAAATTCAGGTGTCATAATAGAGTTGGGGTTACCTGTGTTTTAGGCTTTCACCTTGGCACCCAGGTAGGTGCACCCACACATGTGAGGTACCGTTTTCATCCGGACACCTGTGGGAATGTGGGATGGTAGACCATGTGTTGTTGGGGGCATGTTTCGATGGGTGAGCCGAGTGAAATGTGCGGAAAATGCTTTTTGTCCCCCACATTTCAGACTTTGGGGGTGTGTCTGGGTAATAAATTCTGGGACGATTAGCACAAATTATACCTCTGCGGATTCCCACGGGTGTCCTCTTTTCGGAAATGCATGGGATTCTCTGTTTTCCTTGGTGGCTTGGACACCCAAGGCCCATATCTGCATGGTGTGCCTGTCTGGATAAAGTGTGAAATTCAGCTGTCATAACAGAGTTGGGGGTACTTGTGTATTAGGCTTTCCCCTTGGCGCCCAGGTAGGTGCACCCACACATGTGAGGTACAGTTTTCATCGGGACACCTGAGGGAACGTGGGACGGTAGGCCATGTGTTGTTGGGGGCGTGTTTCGATGGGTGGACACCCGAGGCCCATATCTGTATGGATGTGCCAGTCTGGATAAAGTGTGAAATTCAGCTGTCATAACAGAGTTGGGGGTACTTGTGTATTAGGCTTTCCCCTTGGCGCCCAGGTAGGTGCACCCACACATGTGAGGTACAGTTTTCATCCGGACACCTGTGGGAATGTGGGATGGTAGACCATGTGTTGTTGGGGGTGTGTTTCGATGCGTGAGCCGAGTGAAATGTGCGGAAAATGCATTTTTTTGCCCACATTTCGGATTTGCAGGGGTGCCTGGGTAATACATTCTGGGCCGATTTGCGCAAATCATACCTCTGCGGATTCCCACGGGTGTCCTCTTTTCGGAAATAAATGGGGTTCCCTGTTTTCCTTGGTGGCTTGGACACCTGAGGCCCATATCTGCATGGTGTGCCCATCTGGACAAAGTGTGAAATTCAGCTGTCATAACAGAGTTGGGGTTACCTGTGTTTTAGGCTTTCCCCTTGGCGCCCAGGTAGGTGCACCCACACATTTGAGGTACCGTTTTCATCGGGACACCTGTGGGAACGTGGGACGGTAGGCCATGTGTTGTTGGGGATGTGTTTTGATGGATGAGCCGAGTGAAATGTGCAGAAAATGCGTTTTTTCCCCACATTTCGGATTTTGCAGGGGTGTCTGGGTAATAAATTCGGGGCCGACTTGCGCAAATAACACCTCTGCGGATTTCCATGGGTGTCCTCTTTTCGGAAATGCATGGGGTTCCCTGTTTTCCTTGGTGGCTTGGACACCCGAGGCCCATATCTGTAGGGTGTGCCCGTCTGGACAAAGTGTGAAATTCAGCTGTCATTACAGAGTTGGGGTTACCTGTGTTTTAAGCTTTCCCCTTGGTGCCCATGTAGGTGCACCCACACATTTGAGGTACCGTTTTCATCAGGACACCTGTGGGAACACACAACAGTAGGCCATGTGTTGTTGGGGGCGTGTTTCGATGGGTGAGCCGAGTGAAATGTGCAGAAAGGCGTTTTTTCCCACATTTCGGATTTGCAGGGGTGCCTGGGTAATACATTCTGGCCCGATTTGTGCGAATCATACCTCTGCAGATTCCCACGGGTGTCATCTTTTCGGAAATGCCTATTCGTAGACATTTCTCGCCCACTATTGATATAGTGGGGCGGCATATACATTTCATAAATCAAAAGACATGAACATATACATTTTTTTTTAAAATCAGGAGACAAGAACATATACATTTTTTTTAATCAGGAGACAATTTGCTTTCAAGAATCATAGAATTTTATAGGCTATATGTGGAATATTTTAGGGTTGGAACTGAATTACTCTGGGTCGGCCCCCTCTGGTATTGCAGAGGACTCCTCCAGTTGCTGCAGAGTGTGCCTGGGATGGCAACACTTTAACTGTTTTATATGGACCCACTTATCTTCCCCTTCTGCCAAACTACCTTTGGGTAAGCGGATCTTGTAGGAAACTGGGGAGATCTTGTCTATAATTTCAAACGGTCCCTTCCATGTCGGCAAAATTTTCGCTGTTTGGCCTGGTTTCTTTGGAAATTGTATAGATAGACCCGGTCTCCCACATTATATACTTTCCTGGAAGTTTTCAAATCGTAATGAGTCTTCATGCTATCAGCTGATCTTTCTAGATTTCGCTGAGCATAGGCAAAAGCATGTTGGAGGTGTTTCCTTAAATTCTCCACATACCCATGATTGTGGAGGCATTTATCAAAGTTTGCTCTTGGGTTCTGTAGAGCAAATGCTGGGGAAGCACCATATTGCGTCCAGTCATCTGCTCAAATGGTGACATTTTAGTTGCAGATGAAGGGGTAGTTCTGATGGCCATTAGGACCAGAGGTAATCGGATATCCCAACTTGGCCCAGAATCTGCCACAAACTTTTTTAAGATGCTCACAATGGTTCGGTTGTATCTCTCCACTGCTCCAGAAGAAGCTGGCCTGTAAGCAACGTGTAGCTTCCTTTTAACCCCCAGTATCTCCCACATCTTTGTCATTACTTCACTGGTGAAGTGGCTACCTCTGTCTGACTCAATCCTTTGAGGTAGACAAAAACGGGAAAAGATGTGGTTAATCATCAGGGCAGCTGCTGTTTCTGCCTTGCAATTTGGGGCTGGTAGACATTCCACCCACTTGGTAAACAAGCATGTCACCGTCAACATGTACTTGTTCCCCCTAGCGGAGCGAATCACGGGGCCTACAAAGTCGATTTGTAAATCTGACCAATGCAGTGTCATTCCCCTCTTTTGGAGAGGCGCCCGGTGTGTGAGGGATGTTGGCTGAAATTGTGCACACACAAGACACCCCTTCAAGTATTGGTTGAGGTCCTGGCCCACATGTGGCCAGTATGCAATCTCTCTTAAGATTTCAAGTGTTGTATGAAACCCAGTATGACCGGCGGTGGCCGCATCATGGGTGTGACTTAACATCAGGCTTCAGAATGAGGTAGGAACCACCCACTGATCATGGCCAGCTTGGGATTTCCTTACCAACAAACCGTCTTGGATTCAGAACCTTTTTGGACATTTCATCAACACTCTTAGGTCCTCTTTCCCAATGTAATCGGTATCCGTCAGGGTTCTCAGGGTCCTCAATGTGTTGGTAAAACTTACCAATTATTGGATCCCGCTTCTGAGCTGTAATCAAATCAGCATCAGGGGTCTCCTTACTCCACTGTGCAGTTGAAAGATCATTGTGAGCATTTGTCTGGGACCTAGTGATAGCAGTGACCTGGATTTCCCCCAACAGGGACTCAATCTCTATTAGATCCCCTTGGATGGCCCCGGTTTTGGCCAGCTGATCAGCTAAGTCATTTCCAGTTTTGTCTGGTCCCTCTACTTTGGAATGACCCTTGATCTTCTTCCAGTAGATGATCATCCCATTCGAGGTGACCAGATCATCAATGTTTTGGATTAACTTCCCATGTTTCAGGGGTTTGTTATTAGCACATAACATGCCTCTGGTTTTCCAATTGACCAGGTGCTCCACGAACCTGTTCTGTACATAATCCGAATCTGTGATTATGACCAGTTCGTGGAGTTGATGTTGGACAGCAGTGAGGATGGCTTGATGCACAGCCATCAACTCTGCTACCTGACTACTTCGGGGACCAATTTTGTACCGAGCGGAGGGTCCTGGGCACTCATTCACCCATGCATTCCCTACGCCAGCCACCAGTTCTTTTTCCCCGTTGTTGTCAACATGGTAAGAGCATCCATCCACATAGACAGTGGGCATTCCCTCACACTTGTCTTCTTCAAAGACTTTGTGTGGGGAATTAAGGTATGCCTCCATGTTGTCCTTGAGTTTTAGACGTTCGTCCTCGAGACTGTTTTCTCTGGCACAATCATACAAGTCAGCCATACCTTGCGCGAGGGGACTCTTCTTGTTTTGGCCATATCGGACCTCCACAGGAAAGCCTTGCATTGACAGAATCCAGGAAGTAATTCGGGAATTACTCACATTTCCGGCCCGGATTCTGTCACTTTGGAGGTATTGCAGAGGCTGGTGTGGAGTCTCCACTATGATGTGTTCCCCCTGGATGAACGGGCGGCAATTCTTCAATGCCCACACCATTGCCAGGAGTGCCTTCACACAATCGTTGAATTTTTCCTCCACAGAGGATAAAGTTTTGCTCGCATAGGAGATTACTTTATTGACCTTGTCATGCTTTTGGTATAATACTGCCGTCAAGCACGTATTAGAGAACCCTGTCTCCAGGAAGAACTCCTTGTTTCTGACAGGGTAAGCTAGGCAAGGCGCTTGTGAGAGGCTTCTTTTGAGTTGTCTTACTGCCTCTGATTGTTCTGGACTCCATTCCCACTTGACCCCCCCTTCAAAAGATGAATCAGGGGTCTCGAGATCTCTGCGTAGCCCTCAATGAACTTTCTGCTGTAATTAGTCAGTCCAAGGAGGCTCCTTAGTTCCCGCAGAGTTGTGGGATCCTTCAGTTTCTGAAGTGCTTCCACTTTCTTTTCTTGGGGACAGAGACCCTGAGGAGTAATCTCATGCCCCAAGAAATTAACATGGGTTCTACACCACTGTGCTTTCTAAAAGGAAAGTTTTGCTCCGGCGGCCCTCAAATGTGTCAGAACATAACGGATCTCTGCTATGTGTTCTTCCACAGATGAACTTTTGATGAGGACATCATCTACATAAGCCAGGTTACTCCTCGCACCAAGGTCGGGCATGGCCTTATGTAGGAAAATGTTGAATTCATTGCCAGAGTTGAGGTATCCGAAGGGAGTCCGGGTCCATGTGTACTTCTGGCCCCCAAACGTAAAAGCCAGTTTGTATTGGTCCTCCCTTCTGACAGGCACAGTCCAGTATCCATTGGTCAAGTCTATTGCAATGAATACCTGTGACCCCTGAATCTGGGCCAGCCCTTGGTCAATGTAGGGCAGAGGCCATCGGGAAGTATGGACCCGTTTGTTTAGCTCCCTAAGGTCGGCGCAGAGTCTCCACTGGCCGTTTGGCTTCAATATTCCCAGCCCCTGATTATTGAAAGTGCTTTGGACTGGACGGATTATTCCCCGGGACTCAAGGTTCTTAATTATTTCAGTAAGGGACTCCATGGATGCGAGAGGCAAGCGATATTGCTTCACAAACACTGGAGTCATGTCAGGGTCCGTGGGAATTGTTGTTGTGTGGATGTCGGTGCGATCACAGTCATATGAGTCTACCGCAAAGAGATCTTGGAAATCCAAGAAAATTTGTTTCAACTTTTGCTTCTGTTCCAGAGTCACACAGGCATCAGCTAGGTTGACTCTCTCTTCCACCATCTGCCTGAAGCCTGGAAAGACATCTGGTTTGGCTATCTCAGCGGCCTCCTCCAGCTGGGTGGAGAAGTCTCTGGTCAGAGTGCTGAATTGGACTGGAGGCTTCAGGTGGGAAAGGAAGTCCTCATGGACTTGAAATATCACCTCATCCCTCCTGAAGTCACAAGTCACATCTTCCTTACCATAAGGGCAAGAAGTGTACACCAGGAAGTTCCCCCCATGCCGGGTGAAAATCCTGTCTGGTGTTGTATTGTCCTCACTGTCACTGTCAAAACAGTCCTTGGGGATTGGTCCTAACAGTTCATTTCCTAAATCAATGGAGAAATGTTGGTCATCAACCGCCATTCCAATAATGGTGCCTGCGGCTAGAGTAATACTCTTTAAGTCACTGTTATCCACCTCTATTGGAATGGTGTCATGTTCTATGTTGACTAATGGTGTTGGGTTTACCCCCAACCCTTGCTGTTGGAGAGAAGCATTTAGATGAATATAAGCATCAGGGTTTTTCAATTTTTGTCCTCTTTTAACTTTCACTTCCAGGGAGAATTGTCGGGTCCTTTCTGGGATGGTGACTTCCTCTTTAATCTGAATTTCAACTGTATAAGGTAGCAATTGAGCTGACCTAAATGCTTTTTCTGGATCATCAAAGCCCATGGGATTATCCGCTAATCAGGACCAAGCTTTGAAGTTTATTAGGTCCAAACTAATGGCAAAGCGATTGAGAATGTCACTGCCTAAGTAAAAGGTGGCAGTGACGTCTCGCACGACCCAACAATTATGGACTATGCTCTTGTTGCCAATGGAGATTTTGAGCATACACCTGCTTGGCAGGAGATGTTTGGAATTAGGTGCTTCCAGGTCCATTTCCCATTTGTCTATCAGTTTGAATGCGGGAATGGCTGGATCTTTTGGGAGTTGGCGGAACATGGCTTCGCTGATGAAGCTCTTACCGTTGTTCACACACACTCGGGTGAGAACAGAGTCCTTCCCTTCATTTAACTGAAAAGGGATGAACAACTGCTCTCCAATTTGCTGACCATCAGCCAGGCTCTGAGCTGATTTCACCTCTTTCTAGACTATAGGAGTGGGAGTTTCTGATTGTGGATTATTAAAGAATTTCAGAGTGTTTCCTTCCAGTGTGGAATACCACCTTAAACTGGAAGGAAGGTTGATTTTCAGAAATAGAGAGGACCCCCCATCACCAGTCTGTTGTCCTACTGCTATTACTGTCATGTCTGGAATTTGGTTGTTTTGGAAGTGAAATTCTACTTGGTCAGATTTTTGTTCAACCATGTGGCACGTGCCGTTTAAACTAACATGGTTGACACTCTGTTTTAATTTTATTGGTCGGCTAGCCTGGGTCCAGAGGATCTTGTTTATGCAATCTATTAGGGGTGACAACCTTCTCAGGAGGTCATTCCCTAGTCAACAAGGGGTGCCCTCTGGAGTCACTACTATGACCGGGTGTTTCACCTTGTGTCGCCCAATTTTGATGTCCAAATCTGCAGTCCCCTCGACGGGAATTTCCTTCCCATCAAAGTTCTGGAGTTGTCCAGGAAGAGAGGTGAGAGGAATTCGGTAATTCTCCCCCCTTCCTGCATTTAGTTAATCAAAGGCCCTTTTGGACGAAAGGGTAGCTTGGGATCCAGTGTTCACCAGCGCCAAAATTGTACCCTGCCCCTGTACTTTTACCGGGGCATAGTATCTTCCCTCCTTCTCCTCAAGGGGGCACAGATAATGCACATTTTTGGACAACTAGTGGGCTAATTTTCTGGTTTTGGACATTGAGGGAGAGGAGATCTGGGCAAAATTCTGTGGAGAGTCTCGGGAATCTGAAAGAAAAGGTGGGCAACTGGATATGGTTTTGGGTTCCCCTGGTTCCGGTTCTGGGCCACACCCCCCTTTTTGGAGGCAGTCACCAGGATGGGTTTGGACTAAGGGTTTTTGGTATTGTTGATTCTGGGATAGGATGATGGCCTGCGACAGCTCGATCCCCATATCTACCCAGTCTATGGATGCGGTTTTAGGTTCCCCTGGTTCCGGTTCTGGTCCGCCCGCCCCTTTTTGGAGGCAATCACCAGGATGGGTTGGAACCAGGGGTTTTCGGTATTGTTGGTCCTGGGATAGACTGATGGGCGGCGACAGCTCAATCCCCACATCTACCCAGTCTGGGTTGGAATCCATTGGGACCCATTTTTCCTTGGGAGGAGTTCCCCCATCTCTGAAGGAGGAGATCCTTTCCCCAGGATCCTCTTGGGATCCCTCTCCCTCAAATTGGAAGATCTGTACCTCCTCCTCAAAGTGGGTCTGTTTGGGTACTTTGTTTCTCCTACCTCCTCTCTGGGCAGGGGTAGGAGATTTTGTTTCCAGTTCCTGGGTTTCCAGGGGCTGTTTATAAGTGGGGAGCACCAGGCCTAGAGTTTGGGGCATTCTGTGGCGGCATGCTCATCTAAGGGTTCTGTTGAGCCCTCAGTATGTGACCCAGATCCCGTGCCATATTTAGGACCTGGCACTCTAACTGTGAAACCCGCACAGGCTGATACGGGGTTCTATTTTCTCCCCTGGACTGATCCCGGGAAGGGTAGCTATCCCTTCTCTGGTAGTACCCCGGGTTGGGAAGATTTGGGTACCCCTCCACCCTTGGCCTCCCCTCTCCCGATTCGGTTGTCTGAGCTCAGGGAATTGGGGAAAGAAGGATGGATGATTTTGGGGCTGGAAGTTGGGTGGATACCTGGGGAACAAGTTCTGCCCAGGATTTGGTGAATTTCTGCCCTCCTGTGGGAAGTTAAGAGGGAAGTTCCCTGGGTCAGGTGCTTGGCTGGATCCCCCCCCTTGGGCTGGAGGAGTCCACACGTAACCCAGGATGGGTCTATTTCCCTTATAGCGGGGACTTAAATAGTCAGGGGAGCGAGGGACCCCATTTGTGGGACTACCTCCTTGGCTCCCTGTCTGTGACTGGCCCGAGGGCCTTCTGGGCTTAGAATTATTCGGTGCAGGCAGGTTTTTAGGCCCCCCCATCTCCATATCTAAAATGGGGGCAATCTTTACCTCTGCCACCTTGGCAGCAGGAGGGGTGCCGTTGGGTTTGGGGTTTTTGGGCTGATTCTTATTTTCCACTGGTTTCTGCACCTCATAGATGCGGGTGGCTTGCTCAATGATCCAGTCTAAAGATCTTTTCTCGTGAAAGTCTCTCACCAGCTGGGTCATTATGTATTTGGGTAAGGCATGGAAAAATGTATTAACAAATTCTTTACTGTCCGTGCGTACCCTTTTTGTAGTCTGCGCAAAAGCACGCTTTAACTCCTGCACAAATTCTTGTGGGGCCTGATCCTCCCCACATTGCAAATTGTAGGCTGCCTTGCGAGCCTCTTGGGGATTTCTGTGAACAGAAAAATGTTTCAAGATGGCCGCCCTGTAGGTGGACCATCTTGATTGATTTTGGTCCTCCAGCCCCGCAAAGAAACTGGCGTATTCTGGGGAGAATGTCCATTTGACATACTGAATGCAGCTACTGCTGTCCTTCAAATGGAAAGTCTCCATCATTTGCTCATAAAGCTCCAAGTGTTCCCAAACAGAATACTTGGCGTTCATGTGGTAAGGCGTGATGACACTTCTTATTGCCTTGATCTGCTTTAAGGGGTCCTTAAGAAATTCCCTTTTTGCCTTATTGGCCTTTTTGGTTCGGGTAACCCTGGTCCACTCATCCTCTGACTCAGAGGCACTGCTCCCAGAGGTGCCCGTCTGATCTTCCAGGTTTTCCCAGATTCTGCGAGCCTGGGAATGGCTGGCAGAATGTGGGGACCTAGACTCAAGTGTCCTGGGATGCTCAGAGGAGTCTTCAGATCCCTCCTTGCTGCCAGGATTTGATGGGTAGCCCCCCATTGACCTAAATGGGCAGAGGTTTTTAGGATGCCCTAAGTGGGCCTACTCTCCTGGGGTTCCCCACTAAATTGCACTGTACTTAGGTGCCCATACCCGGATTCCCGCCCATCCATTCCTGGATGGTACTGGCCTATGAGCCCCATACTTTTGCTGGATAGTAATCTGCCATCCCTGTGGCCCTGTGCTCATGTGCGCCAGGGGACACGGGGGTGGCAGAGTCGAGGGACTGGGAGAGATGAAGGCCTCTGGTACTAGGGCTCCTGAGGTTATGCTCAGGTGTTTCCCTTTCCCAGCGAATGTCATCTCTGTCAGCCCCTGCTCCCTGTTGCAATGCAAGAGCCTGCGCTTTCAGTTCCTCAGTTAAGGCCTTACTAGACCCTATCAGTCTCTCCTGCATGGCTACCTGTTGCTGGAGCTTCTTATTGTGCTAACAGAGAGCCTCATTCTCTCTCTGTGCCTCCTTGTTGGTCCTGGAATACTGGGCCAGTCTTTGCTGCAGGAGGGCTACCTCCTGAGTCCCATCCCTACTGGCCTGTTCCTTTCTTGCCAGAGCATCTTCCACCCTCCTGGTGTGCTTTAACAAGTTCTGATGCTCTTTTTGGAGGTCACCCAGTCCCCGGAGGGCCAGGTGATTTTCTTCAATTTTTTCTTTTAATTGGCAGACTTCCTGGCCTAAGGTGTCCCTTTCCTGACTAAGAGCCTGCATCTTTGTTAGGGAGAGTTGTCTGTTTAGGCTGAATTTCCTAACCTAGTGAGTCCCCCAGCAGCTTTGCTGGATTTTTGGGATTTATTTTTTTCTCCTGCCAAGAGTGAGACTCTTTTACCCTCACTCTTGGACATGATTTGAGTGTGTTCCTTTGACTCTAGATGTGTTTAATGGGCTATGGGGTCTTTTACTCCATAGGGCTTCATGTGTTTTTGTGATGTGTGTTACACAGCACCCTCAGTGCAGTAACACAGGGGTGTCATAGTGACCCCCCAATATAGACTCCATACCCTGGGACTGACTACTGTCTCCCAGGGCATGTAAAGTCACCATTGACTTTACTAGTCTTGAATTCTGCACAGAACCAGTACAAACCATCATATTGTGGATGTACTGGCTGGGGCAATTCGATTGCCCCGGGGTCTGTTAGTCGAGGGGGCACGTCTCCGTCCCCCCTGATCGAGTTTTGGCTGGTGGCAGTGGATACTACTTTTTATATTCAACTGCGAATATTTCTCTATGGGATTTTCCCCACTGTTCGAGGCTACTATCTTTATTTATTTAATTACGATAGCCTCGAACATACCGCCGGTTTATTTAATTATTATTAATTCTCCGGTTGCTATTTTTTGCCAAAACTCGGTTCTAAAATGGCGTTTGTGTTCTCTTCTGTGACTCCAACCCAAGTCGAGCCCTTTGTTCCACTTTTTGGCGGGCTTCTCCACAGAAGCCCTCCAAAGTGGTGCCATTTTGTCTGGGGTACTTAGGAGGGGTGGAGGGGGATTTAGGCACTCTGGACCGAGTTGCCTAGGCAACTCAAGTCGCACTCCGTCGTGATTGGCCCAAGTGGTGAGCCGGCCGGCTCACCACTTAGCATGTTTGAGTGACAGCTAGGCTGAGTGAATGGGGGGTTTTCTGCATAAAAGCACGGCTTTGGGGACTGGAACTTCAGAAGTCGCCACAGGACCTAAGAATCCGACGAGGGAGAAGCTGAGCCGACCTGCCACGACGACACCACCAGTGGAGCCCTGCTGGACCGTCTCACCACTTTTCCCAACGACAGAGGAGATCTCCCGCCGGAGAGTCTTCTTCCTTTGACTGGTGGGGATAACCAGTTTCACCGTCTTTTCGCCTTCCCAATGCATCTCGTGGCCACCTTGCCTGTGCCAAGCACCCCGGCAACCGGAATACCACGTTTTACCACGACCGTGAAATAAAGGGTCATACCTTTAACCGGAAAAGTCTGCGGCTGGTTTCTTCCCTGGCAGTGCAACGACCTTCATCTTTCCTCCAAGTCAAGATCTTCTCTTCCCCTGGACGACGCCGAGACTTGCACCTGCTGCCAGGAACAACTGCCACCGCTGGAGGATCCTTACCACTTAAGGTACCGTGTTCCGCCTGGCTTCCCTTGCCACCGACTGTACGGGGTAGATTTAGCCCCCGGCTTTCGAACCTGGGTTAGCCTGGGACACCCTGGCGAAACTTTTCTGAGCCTCTCTAAACTCTTTTCGAACTCTCTGCAAGACTTTCAAAGCCTAGTGTAACTGTGTGATCTTGGGCGCATTTGTGCTCTGCTCTCTCTAAGAGTGGACCCAGCCTATGGACTTTGGCTCACAAGTGACTTTTGCTCTTCTGCCTTGCTAAAAGTGTTCCTAAATCTTAGAGTGGTGTATCTTTCCATATTCTGTTTTTTTCCCTCCCTTCTTCATGAACTTATTGGAGTGCCATCTATAGTTAAGCGCTCACCTCTGTCTGGAAATAAGTGGTGTTAACTCAGACTTATCTGATAAGGAATAAGGGTTGTATATATTATAAAAGTAACTGTGTTTAGAGTGTTTTACAATAAGAGTGCTGGAGTGTTTCAATCAGTGTGTTTTTAAATAAATAATTATATACTTTGATACCAAAGCTCTGGTCAGTGTTTGCTTGTATTATTGTATCTGAGTGCCTATTGTGTATACTTTGCATACTGCCTAACTCTTCTTGAGGGAAGTCCAACTGCTCAGCCACAGCTACCAGGTAAATCTGGGTGGTACAGACTGCTACCATGTGGGTTTACTGCTAGCACCTGTAGTCCTAAATCTTTTGCAGTGTTCCCAAAGGGAACTGCACAGGTTTCTGCCTAACAATCTGTGCCGCCAGGTCGTCCCTCTGCCTTTGAAAGGCACCAGCTTTCTGGCGTTCTTGATCAAACTCTGCCTGGGTATCCAGGTCTTTCAAAATCAATTTATTGCTTTCCTCGTTCTCTGTCTAGTCGGATTTTCAGGGTGGCTACCTGCTCTGTGTATGCCCTGTTAAAGTCTAGTTGTTGCTCCAGCTTTTTCTGGCTCTGCAGTAGGGAGTCCAAACCTTCTTTGTACTCCTTCTGCAAGGCCAGAAATCTGGTATCCTGGTCAGCCTTTTCCTGTTGCAGGATATCCATATCCTCCTTTATTTTAATGATGTACTGTCTACTCTCATTTTCTGACTCCTGGCTTCTGTGCAGCCTCTGCTCAGAAGAGTCCAGATCAGATTGGGCCTTCTCTAATGCCCTCAGTTGCCTATTTGCCAGATCTTGGCCTTCAGCACATTTGCCCTGGATGGCTCGCATATATAAATATAAATATGCCGCTACCCTGGCAATCTTGTTGTGCTCATCCTTCGCCTTAGGGGCCATATATAGTTCACTCAGGGCCACATGTAAGGGACCCTGATCTCTCCATATATATGACCCTGTTTTAGTGATCTGGGGTGCGATTGCCTGCAACCAGACAGCCTGGTCCTGATGAGCCCACTCATCTCTCACAAATAGCTTATGTAAGAGGTGTTCTCTGGCTATTTTGATATCTACCATTTCCTTCCTGACTTACAGAAGTTTGTATTTTATTTTGCAAAACAGACCGTTTCCTTAGAGTGTTCCTTTGAGGGGTGTTTTTACAGTGTAACACGGCGTGGTGATCCAACAGAATTTATATATCCTGTCAGTTAGCAAACTATATTAATCTGCACAAGTGATAGGTCTAATCCAGAATCCCCGGCTCGAGCCCCCAAATCTGTTAAATGACTCCAATCAAGCAATCCCACTAAGTCGGTGCCTCGTCTGAGACGCCCAAGGGAAGCCCTTATTTATATATTTTTATGACAAGTTATACTCTGGATGATAAACCCTTATATAACACCCCTCTCTTTGAATCCCCCTGACCTCACTGAGCCAAGAAGTAGATTTGTTTGGCAATTTAAAAGATTTATTGGAAAAATTAAACTATATATATATATATATATCACACTTTTATAATAAATTAATATTTGATATCACACTTAGGCAGATGACAGTGATCAACAATGGGTGATGTTACACTAGCACACTGATTCAATTACTTAAGAGTTGGTATGGAAAGGATAAGGTAGCAGAGAATACTTTTATGGTTTCAAGTAATGCAGTGATGGAAAAGAATGCAGCACAGGAATAAACTGATATGGGTTCAACAAAAGCTAATATGTTCACTTTTCCCCTTGTGGCAATTCACTCCCCCCCTTTATGCAATATAAAGAGATGGAAGTGAAGCACACAGTTTTCAACATGCAATTCAGTTCCCGTTCCCCCCAGCAAGCTTAGAGAAACAGGGATGATTTTAAACACAGGCAAAAGTACTTTAATTGTGGTATGCAAAGAAGGGAAAAATATGCTAAAAATGATTTTAATTCCCTATAAGAGATTCAGGGTGGGTGATGGCTACTTTAAATTAGTTCAGGATCACTTTAGCAATGCTCTATGAATGATTATCAGGTTGCAAACGAATTTCAGCAAAGGAAAGCAAGAAGCTGCTATTTTGACAAGTGAAGAAATTTGAGCCAAATTGCAAATCGCGGCACTTTTTCCGAGTGCGTCGAGCGCGATTACAGAAAAGGAATAATGAATAGAAAGTCTGGGTTCGTTGGAAAGCCTAGAATATTAGCTTTAAAATGAAAGTTAAAACTCGCTCCTAGCGCAAACGGTTCAAGAGATACGGACGATGTTATGAAGGTAGATTTTCAGAAATGAAATTATAGTTTCAGAATGACAGATGACAGTTTTGCAGCTGTGAACTCACAGAATAGACACACAATTCCTTATGATGCAGTTCTAATAGGTTAAAATAGTTTGAATTAGATTATTTTAAACTAAGAGATTGGTTTTGCACAGTTCTGGCTGGGTACTGACACTATAAATTTGAAACAGGCCGTCAGGGTCTGGTCAGGTTGGGACTGGCCTCCGGGCGGTTGGTTCTGAAGTCACAGCTATCTGGGTCAGCTCTGCTCTGCTGGTCTGGTCTGGATCTCTGGTTCTGCTCACAGCAATCTGGTCTGGGTCTAGTCTGCGGTTCTGGATACAGGGTTCTGCTTTCTGGGTGTTTCTGGCACAGGTTTCTAGCTCAGCCCGGCTGTTTGAATATTGGGTTGCAAATGATTTTAAGGCCTGCTGAAAAAGGATTTAGCTGGTGGTTCAGTGAGATTTTTGAATATCTTCCAATGTTTAAAATAGGCATTTTTAGCTTGCATTTCAGAGAAAAAAAGGTGAGTTCAAAGCGCTTTTTGAGCTAACAGGCACTGCTGTTTTTCCTTTGGCACGCATTCCACTCATGGCACTTCTGGCCCACCACACTCGCACTGGTGGGTGGCAGGTTAGGCGACCATTTTGGTGTGCGCAAAAACTGCATGGTTTTCCTGTATTCTGGCGCAATGTGGGCTTTTTCGGCCATCTTGGATTTTCTGAGCCCACAGCCCCAAATGTTGCAGCATAATAACTCGAACACGGGTCAAAACCCCTGACACCACGTATGTGCACCCACACATGTGAGGTACCGTGTTTTTATCGGGACACCTGTGGGAACGTGGGGCAGTAGTCCATGTGTTGTTGGGGACGTGTTTTGATGGGTGAGCCGAGTGAAATGTGCGGAAAAGCATTTTTCCCCACATTTCGGATTTGCAGGGGTGCCTGGGTAATAAATTCTGGGCCGATTTGCGCAAATCATACCTCTGTGTATTTCCCACGAGTGTCCTCTTTTCGTAAATGCCTGGGGTTCCCTGTTTTCCTTGGTGGCTTGGACACCCGAGGCCCATATCTGTATGGTGGGCCCTTATGGACAAAGGGTGAAATTCAGCTGTCATAACAGATTTGGGGGTACCTGTGTTTTAGGCTTTCCCCTTGGTGCCCAGGTAGGTGCACCCACACATGTGTGGTACTGTTTTCATCGGGACACCTGTGGGAACGTGCGACGATAGGCCATGTGTTGTTGGGGGTGTGTTTCGATGGGTGAGCTGACTGAAATATGCAGAAAATGCATTTTTCCCACATTTTGTACTTTGCGCGGGTTTCTGGGTAATACATTCTGGGCTGATTTACACAAGTCATACCTCTGCAGATTCCCACGAGTGTCCTCTTTTCAGAAATGCATGGGGATCCATGTTTTCCTTGGTGGTTTGGATACCCGAGGCCCATATCTGCATGGTGTGCCCGTCTGGACAAAGTGTGAAATTCAGCTGTCATAAGAGAGTTGGGGTTACCTGTGTTTTAGGCTTTCCCCTTGGCGCCCAGGTAGGTGCACCCACACATGTGAGGTACCGTTTTTATCGGGACACCTGTGGGAATGCAGGACGGTAGGCCATGTGTTGTTTGGGGCGTGTTTCGATGGGTGAGTCGAGTGAAATATGTGGAAAATCTGTTTTTTTCCCACATTTCGGACTTTGCAGGGATGTCTGGGTAATATATTCTGTGACGATTTGCGCAAGTCATACCTCTGCGGATTCCCACGGGTGTCCTCTTTGCGGAAATGCATGGGGTTGCCTGTTTTCCTTGGTGGCTTGGACACCCAAGGCCCATATCTACATGGTGTGCCCGTCTGGAGAAAGTGTAAAATTCAGCTGTCATATCAGACTTGGGGTTACCTGTGTTTTAGGCTTTCCCCTTGGCGCCCAGGTAGGTGCATTCACACATGTGAGGTACCATTTTCATCGGGACACCTATGGGAACGCGGGACGATAGGCCATGTGTTGTTGGGGGTGTGTATCGATGGGTGAGCTGAGTGAAATGTGTTGAAAATGTGTTTTTTTCCCCACATTTCAGACTTTGCAGGGGTGTCTGGGTAATACATTCTGGGCCGATTTGCGCAAATCATACCTCTGTGTATTTCCCACGGGTGTCCTCTTTTCGGAAATGCCTGGGCTTCCCTGTTTTCCTTGGTGGCTTGGACACCCTTGGCCCATATCTGTATGGTGTGCCCGTCTGGACAAAGTGTGAAATTAAGCTGTCATAACAGAGTTGGGGATACCTGTGTTTTAGGCTTTCCCCTTGGTGCCCAGGTAGGTGTACCCACTGATGTGAGGTACTGTTTTCATCGGGACACCTGTGGTGAATGCAACACGGGTAGGTCATGTGTTGTTGGGGGCGTTTTTCGATGGGTGAGCAGAGTGAAATGTGCGGAAAACGCGTTTTTTCCCCACATTTCAGAATTTGCGGGGGTGTCTGGGTAATACATTTTGGGCCGATTTGCGCAAATCATACCTCTGCAGATTCCCATGGGTGTCCTCTTTTCGGGAAGGCATGGGGTTCCCTGTTTTCCTTGGTGGCTTGGATACCTGAGGCCCATACATGCATGGTGTGCCCGTCTGGACAAAGTGTGAAATTCAGCTTTCATAAGAGAGTTGGGGTTACCTGTGTTTTAGGCTTTCCCCTTGGCGCCCAGGTAGGTTCACCCACATGTGAGGTACCGTTTTCATCGAGACACATGTGGGAATGCAGGACGGTAGGCCATGTGTTGTTGGGGGCGTGTTTTGATGGGTGAGTCGAGTGAAATATGTGGAAAATCTGTTTTTTTCCCACATTTCGGACTTTGCAGGGATGTCTGGTTAATACATTCTGTGCCGATTTGCGCAAGTCATACCTCTGCGGATTCCCACGGGTGTCCTCTTTTCGGAAATGCATGGGGTTCCATGTCTTCCTTGATGGCTTGGACATCCGAGGCCCATATATATGCATGGTGTGCCCGTCTGGAGAAATTTTGAAATTCGGCTGTCATAACAGACTTGGGATTATCTGTGTTTTAGGCTTTCCCCTTGGCGCCCAGCTAGGTGCATCCACACATGTGAGGTACCATTTTCATCGGGACACCTGTGGGAACGCGGGACGATAGGCCATGTGTTGTTGGGGGTGTGTTTTGATGGGTGAGCTGACTGAAATGTGCGGGAAATGCGTTTTTTCCGACATTTTGGACTTTGCGCGGGTGTCTGGGTAATACATTCTGGGCCGATTTGCGCAAATCATACCTCTGCGGATTCCCATGGGTGTCCTCTTTTCTGGAATGCATGGGGTTCCCTGTTTTCCTTGGTGGGTTGGACACCAGAGGCCTATATCTGCATGGTGTACCCATCTGGACAAAGTGTGAAATCCAGCTGTCATAACAGAGTTGGGGTTACCTGTGTTTTATGCTAACCCCTTGGTGCCCACGTAGGTGCACCCACACATGTGAGGTACCGTTTTCATCGGGACACCTGTGGGAACGTGGGGCAGTAGGCTATTTGTTGTTGGGGGCGTGTTTCAAAGGGTGAGCCGAGTGAAATGTGCTGAACATGTGTTTTTTTTTGCCCACTTTTTTTTGCCCACATTTCGGACTTTGCGGGGGTGTCTGGGTAATACATTCTGGGCTGATTTGCCCAAAATATTACATCTGCGGATTTCCACGGGTATCTTCTTTTCGGAAATGCATGGGGTTCCCTGTTTTCCTTGGTGGCTTGGACACCCAAGGCTCATATCTGTATGATGTGCCTGTCTGGACAAAGTGTGAAAACCAGCTGTCATAACAGAGTTGGGGTTACTGTTTTAGGCTTTCCCCTTGGCGCCCAGGTAGGTGCACCCACACATGTGAGGTACCATTTTCATTGGGACACTTGTAGGAACGCGGGACGGTAGGCCATGTGTTGTTGGGGATGTGTTTCGATGGGTGAGCCAAGTGAAATTTGAGGAAAATGCTTCTTTCCCCCCACATTTCGGACTTCGCAGGGGTGTCTGTGTAATAAATTCTGGGCCGATTTGCGCAATCATACCTCTGCGGATTTCCACAGGTGTCCTCTTTTCGAAAATGCCTGGGGTTCCCTGTTTTCCTTGGTGGCTTGGACACCCGTGGCCCATATCTGCATGGTGTGCTCGTCTGGACAAAGTGTGAAATTCAGCTGTCATAACAGAGTTGGGGTTACCTGTGTTTTAGGCTTTACCCTTGGTGCCCAGGTGGTTGCACCCACACATGTGAGGTACGGTTTTCATCGGAACACCTGTGGGAATGCACAACGGTAGGCCATGTGTTGTTGGGGGCGTGTTTCAATGAGTGAGCCGAGTGAAATCTGCGGAAAATGCGTTTATTTTCCCACATTTCGGATTTGCAGGGTGCCTGGGTAATACATTCTGGGCCAATTTAAGCAAGTCATACCTCTGCGGATTCCCACGGATGTCCTCTTTTCAGAAATGCATGGGGTTCCCTGTTTTCCTTGGTGGCTTGGACACCCTAGGCCCATATCTGCATATCTGCATGGTGTGCCCGTCTGGAGAAAGTGTGAAATTCAGCTGTCATAACAGACTTGGGGTTACCTGTGTTTTAGGCTTTCCCCTTGGCGCCCAGGTAGGTGCACCCACACATGTGAGGTACCGTTTCATCGGGACACCTGTGGTAAAATTCGACTGTAGGCCGTGTGTTGTGGCCACGTGTTTCGATGGGTGAGCTGAGTGAAATGTGCGGAAAATGTGTTTTTTTCCCACATTTCAGACTTTGTGGGGGTGTTTGGGTAATACATTTGGGCCAGTTTGCACAAATCATACCTCTGTGGATTCCGGATTCCCACGGCTGTCCTCTTTGCGGAAATGCATGGGGTTCCCTGTTTTCCTTGGTGACTTGGACACCCGAGGCCCATATCTGCATGGTGTGCCCGTCTGGACAAAGTGTGAAATTCAGCTGTCATAAGAGAGTTGGGGTTACCTGTGTTTTAGGCTTTCCCCTTGGTGCCCAGGTAGGTGCACCCACACATGTGAGGTACCGTTTTTATCGGGACAACGGTGGGAATGCAGGGCAGTAGGCCATGTGTTGTTTGGGGCGTGTTTCGATGGGTGAGTCGAGTGAAATATGTGGAAAATCTGTTTTTTTCCCACATTTCGGACTTTGCAGGGATGTCTGGGTAATACATTCTGTTACGATTTGCGCAAGTCATACCTCTGCGGATTCCCACGGGTGTCCTCTTTGCGGAAATGCATGGGGTTGCCTGTTTTCCTTGGTGGCTTGGACACCCAAGGCCCATATCTACATGGTGTGCCTGTCTGGAGAAAGTGTAAAATTCAGCTGTCATATCAGACTTGGGGTTACCTGTGTTTTAGGCTTTCCCCTTGGCGCCCAGGTAGGTGCATTCACACATGTGAGGTACCATTTTCATCGGGACACCTATGGGAACGCGGGACGATAGGCCATGTGTTGTTGGGGGTGTGTTTTGATGGGTGAGCTGAGTGAAATGTGTTGAAAATGCGTTTTTTTCCCCACATTTCAGACTTTGCAGGGGTGTCTGGGTAATACATTCTGGGCCGATTTGCGCAAATCATACCTCTGTGTATTTCCCCGGGTGTCCTCTTTTCGGAAATGCCTGGGGATCCCTGTTTTCCTTGGTGGCTTGGACACCCGAGGCCCATATCTGTATGGTGTGCCCGTCTGGACAAAGTGTGAAATTAAGCTGTCATAACAGAGTTGGGGGTACCTGTGTTTTAGGCTTTCCCCTTGGTGCCCAGGTAGGTGTACCCACTGATGTGAGGTACTGTTTTCATCGGGACACCTGTGGGAATGCACATTTCGGACTTCGCCGGGGTGTCTGGGTAATAAATTCTGGGCCGATTTGCGCAATCATACCTCTGCGGATTCCCACAGGTGTCCTCTTTTCGAAAATGCCTGGGGTTCCCTGTTTTCCTTGGTGGCTTGGACATCCGTGGCCCATATCTGCATGGTGTGCTCGTCTGGACAAAGTGTGAAATTCATCTGTCATAACAAAGTTGGGGTTACCTGTGTTTTAGGCTTTACCCTTGGTGCCCAGGTGGTTGCACCCACACATGTGAGGTACGGTTTTCATCGGAACACCTGTGGGAATGCACAACGGTAGGCCATGTGTTGTTGGGGGCGTGTTTCAATGAGTGAGCCGAGTGAAATGTGCGGAAAATGCGTTTTTTTTCCCACATTTCGGATTTGCAGGGTGCCTGGGTAATACATTCTGGGCCAATTTAAGCAAGTCATACCTCTGCGGATTCCCACGGATGTCCTCTTTTCAGAAATGCATGGGGTTCCCTGTTTTCCTTGGTGGCTTGGACACCCGAGGCCCATATCTGCATGGTGTGCCCGTCTGGAGAAAGTGTGAAATTCAGCTGTCATAGCAGACTTGGGGTTACCTGTGTTTTAGGCTTTCCCCTTGGTGCCCAGTTAGGTGCACTCACACATGTGAGGTACCATTTCATCAGGACACTTGTGGGAACATGCGACTGTAGGCCGTGTGTTGTGGCCACGTGTTTCGATGGGTGAGCTGAGTGAAATGTGCGGAAAATGTGTTTTTTTCCCACATTTCAGACTTTGTGGGGGTGTTTGGGGAATACATTTGGGCCAGTTTGCACGAATCATACCTCTGCAGATTCCGGATTCCCACGGCTGTCCTCTTTGCGGAAATGCATGGGGTTCCCTGTTTTCCTTGGTGACTTGGACACCCAAGGCCCATATCTGCATGGTGTGCTCGTCTGGACAAAGTGTGAAATTCAGCTGTCATAACAGAGTTGGGGTTACCTGTGTTTTAGGCTTTACCCTTGGTGCCCAGGTGGTTGCACCCACACATGTGAGGTACGGTTTTCATCGGAACACCTGTGGGAATGCACAACGGTAGGCCATGTGTTGTTGGGGGCGTGTTTCAATGAGTGAGCCGAGTGAAATGTGCGGAAAACGCGTTTTTTCCCACATTTCGGATTTGCAGGGTGCCTGGGTAATACATTCTGGGCCAATTTAAGCAAGTCATACCTCTGCGGATTCCCACGGATGTCCTCTTTTCAGAAATGCATGGGGTTCCCTGTTTTCCTTGGTGGCTTGGACACCCGAGGCCCATATCTGCATGGTGTGCCCGTCTGGAGAAAGTGTGAAATTCAGCTGTCATAACAGACTTGGGGTTACCTGTGTTTTAGGCTTTCCCCTTGGTGCCCAGTTAGGTGCACTCACACATGTGAGGTACCGTTTCATCGGGACACCTGTGGGAAAATGCGACTGTAGGCCGTGTGTTGTGGCCACGTGTTTCGATGGGTGAGCTGAGTGAAATGTGCGGAAAATGTGTTTTTTTCCCACATTTCAGACTTTGTGGGGGTGTTTGGGGAATACATTTGGGCCAGTTTGCACAAATCATACCTCTGTGGATTCCGGATTCCCACGGCTGTCCTCTTTGCAGAAATGCATGGGGTTCCCTGTTTTCCTTGGTGACTTGGACACCCGAGGCCCATATCTGCATGGTGTGCCCGTCTGGACAAAGTGTGAAATTCAGCTGTCATAAGAGAGTTGGGGTTACCTGTGTTTTAGGCTTTCCCCTTGGCGCTCAGGTAGGTGCACCCACACATGTGAGGTACCGTTTTTATCGGGACAACTGTGGGAATGCAGGGCAGTAGGCCATGTGTTGTTTGGGGCGTGTTTCGATGGGTGAGTCGAGTGAAATATGTGGAAAATCTGTTTTTTTCCCACATTTCGGACTTTCCAGGGATGTCTGGGTAATACATTCTGTTACGATTTGCGCAAGTCATACCTCTGCGGATTCCCACGGGTGTCCTCTTTGCGGAAATGCATGGGGTTGCCTGTTTTCCTTGGTGGCTTGGACACCCAAGGCCCATATCTACATGGTGTGCCCGTCTGGAGAAAGTGTAAAATTCAGCTGTCATATCAGACTTGGGGTTACCTGTGTTTTAGGCTTTCCCCTTGGCGCCCAGGTAGGTGCATTCACACATGTGAGGTACCATTTTCATCAGGACACCTATGGGAACGCGGGACGATAGGCCATGTGTTGTTGGGGGTGTGTTTCGATGGGTGAGCTGAGTGAAATGTGTTGAAAATGCGTTTTTTTCCCCACATTTCAGACTTTGCAGGGGTGTCTGGGTAATACATTCTGGGCCGATTTGCGCAAATCATACCTCTGTGTATTTCCCACGGGTGTCCTCTTTTCGGAAATGCCTGGGGATCCCTGTTTTCCTTGGTGGCTTGGACACCCGAGGCCCATATCTGTATGGTGTGCCCGTCTGGACAAAGTGTGAAATTAAGCTGTCATAACAGAGTTGGGGAACCTGTGTTTTAGGCTTTCCCCTTGGTTCCCAGGTAGGTGTACCCACTGATGTGAGGTACTGTTTTCATCGGGACACCTGTGGGAATGCACATTTCGGACTTCGCCGGGGTGTCTGGGTAATAAATTCTGGGCCGATTTGTGCAATCATACCTCTGCGGATTCCCACAGGTGTCCTCTTTTTGAAAATGCCTGGGGTTCCCTGTTTTCCTTGGTGGCTTGGACACCCGTGGCCCATATCTGCATGGTTTGCTCGTCTGGTCAAAGTGTGAAATTCATCTGTCATAACAGAGTTGGGGTTACCTGTGTTTTAGGCTTTACCCTTGGTGCCCAGGTGGTTGCACCCACACATGTCAGGTACGGTTTTCATCGGAACACCTGTGGGAATACACAACGGTAGGCCATGTGTTGTTGGGGGCGTGTTTCAATGAGTGAGCCGAGTGAAATGTGCGGAAAATGCGTTTTTTTCCCACATTTCGGATTTGCAGGGTGCCTGGGTAATACATTCTGGGCCAATTTAAGCAAGTCATACCTCTGCGGATTCCCACGGATGTCCTCTTTTCAGAAATGCATGGGGTTCCCTGTTTTCCTTGGTGGCTTGGACACCCGAGGCCCATATCTGCATGGTGTGCCCGTCTGGAGAAAGTGTGAAATTCAGCTGTCATAGCAGACTTGGGGTTACCTGTGTTTTAGGCTTTCCCCTTGGTGCCCAGTTAGGTGCACTCACACATGTGAGGTACCGTTTCATTGGGACACTTGTGGGAACATGCGACTGTAGGCCGTGTGTTGTGGCCACGTGTTTCGATGGGTGAGCTGAGTGAAATGTGCGGAAAATGTGTTTTTTTCCCACATTTCAGACTTTGTGGGGGTGTTTGGGGAATACATTTGGGCCAGTTTGCACGAATCATACCTCTGCAGATTCCGGATTCCCACGGCTGTCCTCTTTGCGGAAATGCATGGGGTTCCCTGTTTTCCTTGGTGACTTGGACACCCGAGGCCCATATCTGCATGGTGTGCTCGTCTGGACAAAGTGTGAAATTCAGCTGTCATAACAGAGTTGGGGTTACCTGTGTTTTAGGCTTTACCCTTGGTGCCCAGGTGGTTGCACCCACACATGTGAGGTACGGTTTTCATCGGAACACCTGTGGGAATGCACAACGGTAGGCCATGTGTTGTTGGGGGCGTGTTTCAATGAGTGAGCCGAGTGAAATGTGCGGAAAATGCGTTTTTTTTCCCACATTTCGGATTTGCAGGGTGCCTGGGTAATACATTCTGGGCCAATTTAAGCAAGTCATACCTCTGC
This sequence comes from Ambystoma mexicanum, assembly GCF_040938575.1. NCBI lineage: Eukaryota > Metazoa > Chordata > Amphibia > Caudata > Ambystomatidae > Ambystoma > Ambystoma mexicanum. Next base: position 466,924,321 of record NC_090928.1, on the reverse strand, counting down.
GGATTCCCACGGATGTCCTCTTTTCAGAAATGCATGGGGTTCCCTGTTTTCCTTGGTGGCTTGGACACCCGAGGCCCATATCTGCATGGTGTGCCCATCTGGGGAAAGTGTCAAATTCAGCTGTCATAACAGACTTGGGGTACCTGTGTTTTAGGCTTTCCCCTTGGTGCCCAGTTAGGTGCACTCACACATGTGAGGTACCGTTTCATCGGGACACTTGTGGGAACATGCGACTGTAGGCCGTGTGTTGTGGCCACGTGTTTCGATGGGTGAGCTGAGTGAAATGTGCGGAAAATGTGTTTTTTTCCCACATTTCAGACTTTGTGGGGGTGTTTGGGGAATACATTTTGGCCAGTTTGCACGAATCATACCTCTGCAGATTCCGGATTCCCACGGCTGTCCTCTTTGCGGAAATGCATGGGGTTCCCTGTTTTCCTTGGTGACTTGGACACCCGAGGCCCATATCTGCATGGTGTGCTCGTCTGGACAAAGTGTGAAATTCAGCTGTCATAACAGAGTTGGGGTTACCTGTGTTTTAGGCTTTACCCTTGGTGCCCAGGTGGTTGCACCCACACATGTGAGGTACGGTTTTCATCGGAACACCTGTGGGAATGCACAACGGTAGGCCATGTGTTGTTGGGGGCGTGTTTCAATGAGTGAGCCGAGTGAAATGTGCGGAAAATGCGTTTTTTTTCCCACATTTCGGATTTGCAGGGTGCCTGGGTAATACATTCTGGGCCAATTTAAGCAAGTCATACCTCTGCGGATTCCCACGGATGTCCTCTTTTCAGAAATGCATGGGGTTCCCTGTTTTCCTTGGTGGCTTGGACACCCGAGGCCCATATCTGTATGGTGTGCCCGTCTGGAGAAAGTGTGAAATTCAGCTGTCATAACAGACTTGGGGTTACCTGTGTTTTAGGCTTTCCCCTTGGTGCCCAGTTAGGTGCACTCACACATGTGAGGTACCGTTTCATCGGGACACCTGTGGGAAAATGCGACTGTAGGCCGTGTGTTGTGGCCACGTGTTTCGATGGGTGCGCTGAGTGAAATGTGCGGAAAATGTGTTTTTTTCCCACATTTCAGACTTTGTGGGGGTGTTTGGGGAATACATTTGGGCCAGTTTGCACAAATCATACCTCTGTGGATTCCGGATTCCCACGGCTGTCCTCTTTGCGGAAATGCATGGGGTTCCCTGTTTTCCTTGGTGACTTGGACACCCGAGGCCCATATCTGCATGGTGTGCCCGTCTGGACAAAGTGTGAAATTCAGCTGTCATAAGAGAGTTGGGGTTACCTGTGTTTTAGGCTTTCCCCTTGGCGCCCAGGTAGGTGCACCCACACATGTGAGGTACCGTTTTTATCGGGACAACTGTGGGAATGCAGGGCAGTAGGCCATGTGTTGTTTGGGGCGTGTTTCGTTGGGTGAGTCGAGTGAAATATGTGGAAAATCTGTTTTTTTCCCACATTTCGGACTTTGCAGGGATGTCTGGGTAATACATTCTTTTACGATTTGCGCAAGTCATACCTCTACGGATTCCCACGGGTGTCCTCTTTGCGGAAATGCATAGGGTTGCCTGTTTTCCTTGGTGGCTTGGACACCCAAGGCCCATATCTACATGGTGTGCCCGTCTGGAGAAAGTGTAAAATTCAGCTGTCATATCGGACTTGGGGTTACCTGTGTTTTAGGCTTTCCCCTTGGCGCCCAGGTAGGTGCATTCACATATGTGAGGTACCATTTTCATCGGGACACCTATGGGAACGCGGGACGATAGGCCATGTGTTGTTGGGGGTGTGTTTCGATGGGTGAGCTGAGTGAAATGTGTTGAAAATGCGTTTTTTTCCCCACATTTCAGACTTTGCAGGGGTGTCTGGGTAATACATTCTGGGCCGATTTGCGCAAATCATACCTCTGTGTATTTCCCACGGGTGTCCTCTTTTCGGAAATGCCTGGGGATCCCTGTTTTCCTTGGTGGCTTGGACACCCGAGGCCCATATCTGTATGGTGTGCCCGTCTGGACAAAGTGTGAAATTAAGCTGTCATAACAGAGTTGGGGGTACCTGTGTTTTAGGCTTTCCCCTTGGTGCCCAGGTAGGTGTACCCATTGATGTGAGGTACTGTTTTCATCGGGACACCTGTGGGAATGCACATTTCGGACTTCGCCGGGGTGTCTGGGTAATAAATTCTGGGCCGATTTGCGCAATCATACCTCTGCGGATTCCCACAGGTGTCCTCTTTTCGAAAATGCCTGGGGTTCCCTGTTTTCCTTGGTGGCTTGGACACCCGTGGCCCATATCTGCATGGTGTGCTCGTCTGGACAAAGTGTGAAATTCATCTGTCATAACAGAGTTGGGGTTACCTGTGTTTTAGGCTTTACCCTTGGTGCCCAGGTGGTTGCACCCACACATGTGAGGTACGGTTTTCATCGGAACACCTGTGGGAATGCACAACGGTAGGCCATGTGTTGTTGGGGGCGTGTTTCAATGAGTGAGCCGAGTGAAATGTGCGGAAAATGCGTTTTTTTTCCCACATTTCGGATTTGCAGGGTGCCTGGGTAATACATTCTGGGCCAATTTAAGCAAGTCATACCTCTGCGGATTCCCACGGATGTACTCTTATCGGAAATGCATGGGGTTCCCAGTTTTCTTTAGTGGCTTGGACACCCGAGGCCCATATCTGCATGGTGTGCCGGTCTGGAGAAAGTGTGAAATTCAGCTGTCATAGCAGACTTGGGGTTACCTGTGTTTTAGGCTTTCCCCTTGGTGCCCAGTTAGGTGCACTCACACATGTGAGGTACCGTTTCATCGGGACACTTGTGGGAACATGCAACTGTAGGCCGTGTGTTGTGGCCACGTGTTTCGATGGGTGAGCTGAGTGAAATGTGCGGAAAATGTGTTTTTTTCCCACATTTCAGACTTTGTGGGGGTGTTTGGGGAATACATTTGGGCCAGTTTGCACGAATCATACCTCTGCAGATTCCGGATTCCCACGGCTGTCCTCTTTGCGGAAATGCATGGGGTTCCCTGTTTTCCTTGGTGACTTGGACACCCGAGGCCCATATCTGCATGGTGTGCCCGTCTGGACAAAGTGTGAAATTCAGCTGTCATAACAGACTTGGAGTTACCTGTGTTTTAGGCTTTCCCCTTGGCGCCCAGGTAGGTGCACCCACACATGTGAGGTACTGTTTTCATCGGAAAACCTGTGGAAACACAGGACGGTAGGACATGTGTTGTTGGGGGTGTGTTTCGATGTGTGAGCCGAGTGAAATGTACGGAAAATGTGTTTTTTACCCACATTTCGGACTTTGCGGGGGTGTCTGGGTAATAAATGCTGGGCCGATTTGCGCAAATCATACCTCTGCGGATTTCCATGGGTGTCCTCTTTTCAGAAATGCATGGGGTTCCCTGTTTTCCTTGGTGGCTTGGACACCCGAGGCCCATATCTGTATGGTGTGCCCATCTGGACAAAGTCTGAAATTCAGCTGGCATAACAGAGTTGGGGTTACCTGTGTTTTAGGCTTTCCCCTTGGCCCCCAGGTAGGTACACCCACACATGTGAGGTACCGTTTTCATCGGGACACCTGTGGGAATGTGGGACAGTAGGACATTTGTTGTTGGGGGTGTGTTTCGATGGGTGAGCCGAATGAAATGTGCGGAAAATGCTTTTCACCCGCATTTCGGACTTTGCGGGGGTGTCTGGGTAATAAATTCTGGGCCGATTTACTCAAATCATACCTCTGCAGATTCCCACGGGTATCCTCTTTTCGGAAATGCATGGGGTTTCCTGTTTTCCTTGGTGGCTTGGACACCCGAGGCCCATATCTGTATGGTGTGCCCATCTGGACAAAGTGTGAAATTCAGCTGTCATAACAGAGTTGGGGTTACCTGTGTTTTAGGCTTTCCCCTTGGTGCCCAGGTAGGTGCACCCACACATTTAAGGAACTGTTTTCATTGGGACACCTGTGGGAATGCAGGACGGTAGGCCATGTGTTGTTGGGGGCCTGTTTCGATAGGTTAGCCGAGTGAAATGTGCGGAAAATGTGTTTTTTCCCCACTTTTTGGAATTTGCGGGGGTGCCTGGGTAATACATTCCTGGCAGATTTGCGCAAATCATACCTCTACGGGTTCCCACAGGTGTCCTCTTTTTGCATGGGGTTCCCTGATTTCCTTGGTGGCTTGGACACCCGAGGCCCATATCTGCATGGTGTGCCCGTCTGAAGAAAGTGTGAAATTCAGCTGTCATAACAGACTTGGAGTTACCTGTGTTTTAGGCTTTCCCCTTGGCGCCCTGGTAGGTGCACTCACACAGGTACTGTTTTCATCGGGATACCTGTGGGAACGTGGGAAGGTATAACATTTGTTGTGTTTGTGTGGTTTTCATAAGGTTATGACCCATTTGCTGGTACCCTTTGTCACACAACCCTTTAATTTCCCAAATGTGCCCTACATTTAGTCGCTGCTTTAGGCAACATACACTTTTGTAACCTGCACCAGTCACCTGCCGTTTGAACGGTCTGTCTGTGCCCATTCAAAAAAAGTATGCTTGCCGTTCCTCACCACATTGGTTTTCCTGATTTACACATGCTAAGTGCATCTGTTCAGGCCGTAAGCATACAACTCCTGTGTACCATGGCTCAGTATTTGGCTTATGGTATTGCTTGTTTTGTAAAACACTACAAAATATGTATGCTTTCCTAACTGCAAGAGTCGGGGGAATGTAGCAGAGCATTGCTTTTCTCAAAATTCATAGAAGCCATTGCCATACCAAGCCAACCATAGCCACCACATACCTTTTTTTCAGTCATTTTCCCGCTTTTCCCCCAATCTATGGCATTTTCCCCTACCTAGTTGTTGCCTGACCTCCTCAAATCACCCCTTCCTAAACTTGGAATTTTGTCTCCTTTTCAGAAATATATGCCTTTCTGTCCTCCAATTTGACGTTCCTACCCTTTTCTTCTATTCTGTCCATGCATGTCCAATTGGCAAAAATGGCCAAAATCGCCTACCTCTCACAAAACAGTTGATAACCACATTAAAATACTTTTTTTTTAATTTCCACTCAACCTGTTCTTGAAAGCCAGGAAATGGGGGAATTCAGCACATCAAACCATTTCTTCCTAGCTCTTACAAGCAATAAACCACAGGCTTCTTTGTACATCATTTTATTTGCATTTGTTGATAAAACACAAAATGTTTTCTCTTTTTAGTTATTTTCTCTCACCCCCCTACAGCAACCTAGGATTCCTGGGTGGCGTACAGCAACCTAGGATTCCTGGGTGGCGTTACAACCGCCTATATGTGGAAAGAAAGAGCCAAATTTGGCAGAGATATCTCATGTAACAAAAAAGTTACAAGGCATTGAATGGCCACATACCAAAATCACCAAAAAAGGTCTTGGCCCTGGGGGGAAATACCCATGGCACTTAAAGGGTAAAAAAAAAATATATATATATATATATATATATATATATATATATATATAAAACAACAACCCCCCCCCCCCAAAAAAGGCTCTTTTCCGAGCCGTCTTTCACAGTTCAAAAATAGAAGTGTAAATGAAATGCTGCAGGGCTCTCTGCATGTTTAGAAGTCTGCAGACTATGCGCAGACTTTTAACATTTTTGGGGTGCTGTCCTATCAGAACCATTGCACTTTTCTCCAGCAGGAAGTGGTGGCTCTGAAAACTTTCAAAAACTTCAAATGGTCAACACCTATTGCAAAATGGATTGCTATGATTCCAAAAAGGGTTCCAATGCTTTTTGTATATTTCGCAGAAAAATCTGATTGCCAACATAAGTAAGATGGACTCCATCTCTGCGAAAAATGTATGTACTACGAAACATAATATGTTCATTGTGAAAAGAGGACATGCCAAAATCTCTTAGAAAGGCACAAACAGCCTTATTGACATTGCGCCTTGCTTTCTCCATTTGTGGACCAAATGAAGAAGAACGAAGAGACATTTGTCTCTGCGCAATCCGTGAAAAAATTACTTGAGAATTTGCAAACATGTCCATGACCTTCCCAAGTCCTTCTTTCATTGCAAATTGCAAAGAAATTCCAGACACATGTCCTAAACTGTTCCCTCCACAATGAATTACAATTATGTCTGGATGTTGCTCTGTCTCCAAAGTAGCACAGAGAGGTAGCAAGTCCAACCACTTCATTCCACGTTCTCCATGCCAGTGCACTTCCACATGTGGGAATCCAAGATCTACAGCTACTCCACAGCTTTCTGCATGCACCTTCAATAATGTATCCACGAGTCTCCCAAAATCCAAACAATCTGTTTTCTGAAACACACAGCCATAGCTATCTGTTCTTCTCTCAGCAAAAAGAGTATCTGAGAAACTCTCTCCTGGCACAACACACCCACTCAACTTTACTGACCAATCCCTTGCTCTGCTCATTCTGATTTGCATGCCTCCCCACCCCAAAATCCCCAGATGTAACACGCGATGTCCACGGACTATCGCCATGTCTGCGGATATATCGTAACATGGACAGTCCTTCTACCATTTTCATTTCACTTTCTGTGCCATTCCCTCATTGGATATAGCTAAGAAGTCACACGACCATCCACCAATCACATCCAAGACCTCTACATCTAACTGCATCATCATAGATCAGCACTTCAAATGTACTGTTAATCTCTCTGAGTACAAGTGTCATATCATTGGAAAGCACCTTCTACAAAAATTACTGTACAAGTCTCCAAGATTTCTACTTGCAGCTGCATGCATATCCATATGCATGAACACAAACTACAGGTATGCATATTTTCTATATAGTACATGTACAATTCTTATAGATTCATATAAACTGATTAACTGACTTTTAGTTTGTATAATTAACTTACTGTCATTTTTTCCATCTCCTATAATCAACTGTCACTTCCAAACCTATCTGCTATTTAATTTGTTTTTACACACACATTTTCAAAGCATGTTGAACTAACATATTTAAAGTACAATATAAAGAGTTAACATACTCAAACAAAATTGCATACACACAGTATGTTCAAATATTAAACAACAATACTTGTACAAAAACATAAAAAGTTATTTATTTATTTATATTTATATAGCGCGCAAGCAGCCCATGGCATTGGGGTGCTGTGACTTGCAAGAGTTTAGTTACAGGAATAGTGACATTCAGTGGTACATTATGAATTCCACAAGGCATAGAACTGATATTTTGGTTGTTACAGTTAGTCTTTACAATACAGCTTATGCATTAAGAACATATGATATGTATTCAACTGGTGCAACGTATTTTATGTGAATAAGATAGTTTTCATGGTTTTGCAGAAGGCGCTGAGGGTCAATGTAAGTTAAAAAAATCAATGTCTAAATTAAAAACAATGCTATATACAAACAAAATTACTAATTTGCTTCCTTTACAATTGCAGTGACGACCATTCTCCCGAAAAGAAGCAGCCGAATTTGAAGTACAAAGAACAACTAAGAAGAAACCTGCTAATTCCAGAAAAAAAGTAAGTTGAATACCACAATAATATTTGTACTGTTACTCAAACACACTGTAAGGTTATGTCATGCTATTTCTCTGCCTACAAATAGAGATTGTGCACCAGTCTGTCCACAAATCCCCATTTCTTAAACAGAGATTTACAGGCAGAATGGCGCACAAATTCCTATTTTTCGGCACACAAATGACCCAACTCAGCCCCTAGAATTATGATATTATAGAACAAACAACTGTTGTAATTGTATACCATTAGATTTACTATTTGTACCTCTCCACACCACTAGCTTACTTTCTACTGTCATCTGAACCCCAGTTTAGTAGCACATAAATTCAAGAATACCCATCCCAACTAGTTGTAGTTGCCCAATGCACAATCACACACCATTACATACATCTTTATCATCTTACTCAGATACTCATGCACACAGCAAACATACATTGCAGAACACCCCAACCCATACCTTCTTTATTTTTTCAACAGACCCTAAAGAATGCCTACCAAAATCAAGTCCGTAGAAAGCAACGCAGAAGCAGAGCAAATGAAAATAGAAGTGTCCAAAATAAGCATCCATCTCAGCATAATTTGTAAAAAAACAAAACAGCTAATACAGTCATTTAGCAAAACAAAACAAGCTTCAAGTACAGAAACTTTGCCTCCTCTATCAAAATGTAAAATGAACCAGAAAACAATTAACAAAAATTCAGCTACCACTACAGATAAAACTGCTCCTATAAATCTTGATGTAGTGCAAAGTAAGCATACCAAAATAAGTATTTTAGCAAAAATGTTCCGTCACAGAGTCCTTCAAAATCTTATAAAAACAGGCGAGAAATCAGGCACAACCCTTAAAACCTATCGTAGGAAATTAATCTTAGAAGCGTTGATAGACAGTGCAATTCTTCTCAAAAGAAATGTATTTATTTTACTGTTAAAGAAAATGAAACCACTAACAAAACTAATTACTAAATTACAAAAAAGACTTCTCAATAAACGAAATGTCAATAGAAATAACTTCTTAAGTATCTGTGGAGGTGAGTGGAGTCACACTACAAGCACAGAACCATATTTTAATGAAGAAGCATACAAACAAAAGCAAACACATACAATTGCCATACATAGCAGTGGACGAAAATATGAAAAACTTTATATTACCATAATGGAACAAGAAATACTGCTTACAAAAATATACCCAGAAAACTTAGAATTACCTTTCCATTCAACTGAATCAGAACGTCTAGTATACAAATGGCCATGCACGTCAATGTGTAACATTCCCCAAAAATCTTTCAAGTCTTTACGCCAATTCCTCAATCAATATGTGAAAGGCAAAGACAAAATCAAAATTAAACTACTGTAAAATATAGATTCTTGTCCAGTGTGCAAGTACACAGGACTACAACGACATTCATTGGCCTGCATTTTAGGACCTACTTGCAAAACCACCTTCCATTACATCAAAATGATATCAACACATCATTCAACTATAAGAAATCTAGTCTATAAACTGTACTATGCTAAAAATCCTGCTTTAGCACTAGCCAATTTAAATAACATACTTCTACATGGTACAGCAAAAAACCTACTTGAAGAAATCGACCATATCCAGAAAAAATATTTTGGAAGTGAAAGCCACTTACAGAATGAAATAGCTTTAAAGCAAATTAGCAACAATTCTATGCATGGCAACCTTCTACTACACACATACAAAAAAGAAATACTAAAATTTAAAAGTACATCTGCTGAAGTACCAAACCATGTGTGTGTATGTTGCCGTAGAACTTTTTATAAAAGTAACACAAAACTGTAGACCTAACATACAAAATAGAAGACAATGAAGATTCTAAATGGTTTGAATTAGCTCTCTACCTTATAGCAGAAAACAAATACGAAATAACTGACCTCTTAATACTTTGCAGTTACTGCACTACAAAACTTGACAACAACCAAACCCCTTAATGTGCTATCACAAATAATTTGGAATTATTTCCACTACCAAAACCCCTACAACAACTCAATGTATATGAGAGCATCATAATTCAAACAGTGCACCCCTTTCAAGCAATAATATGCCTTCAGCCAAAAATAGCAAAATTACCTCCCTCTGAATTAGTGAAAGGCATTCGTGGAAAAGTAATCTATTTACTATGAGATCTAAAAGAAAATGTGCACACTCTAGGAGTGCAATGTCCAATGCAAAAATCTTTAATTATCTTGGTAAATGGAGTACCTACAAAAGACAAACAAATTTGGCAACAACTGGTAGATTTACATAAAGTTAGAGAAGCCCTGCAATATCTTAAAGAGAATAATGAATATTACAAAGAAATTAATATTGAAGAAAACTTGAAAGATACAACTGAAATAATTCAAGAGACACAAGAAGCTGGTCAATTTCAGCTCCTAGATCCTGCTACAATATCAAACACTTTAGACCATTATACAATTCAGATATTGCACTCTAATGACACCGTAGAAGATGCACTAGAAACGTACCAAATGCATCAAACATAAGGATCACCAATCAGCATATGGGAAATAAGTATAAAAGCATGTGTTTTTCCTCTACTCTTTCCTACTGGCAAAGGAGGAAGGTACGATGATAGACCTATTCAAATAACAGCATCAGAATACCACTCATTACGGATGTATTCTGAAGATCCCAGATTTAGACAAAATGTGGAATATATATTCCACCTACACTTTGAAAGTGAACTAGCAACTTTATATTACAGAGTTGCACACACATTAAAATCAGGATCCCACTTTCAAAATATGCCAGCTACACAATTATTAGAAAAAGTGCAAAAAAAAGATGAGGTTTTACAATCAAATATTACAAATCTAATAGCAAACATGCGTGGTACTAAAGAGTACTGGTTTCGACGTCATGGAGATGTACGTTGTATGATAAGAAACCTTGGACCACCCACTTGGTTTGTTACATTAAGCTGTGTAGAATATGCATGGAAAGATTCACATGATTTCCTACGCATATCAAACAAAAACAAAACAAACATAGATATACTAACACCTGGAGAACTTTGTTCTCTAGCCCTGTTAATGTTTCAAGATATTTTCACCATCATTTCATTGCTATGCTACACTTCATTTGTAATAAAACTGTTCCTCCCCTCAGAGAAGTGCAACACTTCGTTTGGAGAAAAGAATACCAAGCCAGAGGAGCACCACATAATCACATGCTTTTATGGATTAAAGATGCTCCTAAATTTGGTCAAGACAGTGATGCCACTGTTTTACAGTTTATTGAAAAATATGTCACTTGTGAAATTCCATCAAAAGCAACAAATAGTGATCTTCATGCACACATTTTACAATTTCAAAGACACAAATGTGGAAAATATTGTTGTCGCAAATACAAAAACACAGGGAAATACTACATCAAATGCTGCTTTGGTTTCCCCAGACCGGTTTCAAAAACAGGTCAAGTAGACAACTTCATGTCTTCAGTTAGACATAGTGTCAAAGGTAAATCACCTAAAAATGCATATTACATAAAAAGAACAGAAGAAGACAAATATATCAATGATTACAATGCAATCATTGCCCACTTATGGAATGCAAACATAGATGTGCAGTACAATGCAGACTATTCCGCTGCAGTTGCACAATATGTTACAGCATACTTAACCAAAGCAGAAAAAACAGAACTCCAAGACCTCTGGAATGACCTGTCATCAGACAAAACACTGTCTCAGAAATTATACAGCTTGGGCATAGAAATGCTCTCCCATAGAGAATGTGGCCCCTATGAAGCAGCAGATCGTTTAACTGGTACTGCTTTGCATGTAAAATCTGAAAATATAATATGGCTAAGTCTTGGTCCAGCTAAATCTAGAAAAAAAGTTCTAAAATCATACGAAGATATAGAAACAATCGCCAAACATGATCCCAACAGCCAAGACATTTAAAAAAACAATTTACTGGACACATACTACCCAAACAGAAGTAACACTTTAGAAACCATGTGTCTATACCACATAGCCCAAAACTTCACATACAAAAATAGTATAAAACCTGATGAAAAAAAAGGTAAATACAGATTGACAAATTGTGAATGCAGCTTAGTAAAACTCACCAAACCAAATTTAATTAATCATATAAAATTGTCATTAAAGACTCCTCAACATAAAGAACTATATTACATGTCCCTGCTACAACTCTTTAAACCATGGAGAAAAGACGAACAAACACTAGATAATTATGACTCCTATGAAGACGCTTTCAAAGCAAATGAAAGCACTATAACTGATGTAAACTTTATACAGTACAAAGCAATGTTGCACAATGAACAGCAACACAAAGAAGAACTCCAGGCCCAACTAGATAAGGACAAACCTGACAGTACTCAACCTTCTGTAACAGGAAGCCAAGAACCATTGGGAGAGCCATGAATAAAAAATGAGGCAGAATTAGCTATGACAGAAGGGGAAAACACCATGTGTCTGTATGAAGATAAAGAAGACTGAATTATACTACAATCAAAACTAAACAATGAGCAATGTAGCATTTTTGAAGAAGTAACAAAAGAAATTGCACATGGTATACAACATGAAAACATAGAATGCAAATTACAAACCTATACTACTGTACGTCAGTGGTGAAGCTGGTTCTGGCAAAACATTTTTAATCAAAATCATCAGGAAATTCCTTCCACAATTGACAAACAACAAACTGTCAGCTGTTGTCACTGCCCCCACAGGTTTAGCTGCCTACAACATAGGCGGTGTCACTTTACACCGATTACTACTCCTGCCAGTAGAACACCAAAACAAATTAGACTATTATAAACTTTCTACAGAAGCTGCAATGGAACTACGCTGAGTATTAAAACAAATGAAAATGCTACTAATAGATGAAGTGAGCATGGTCTCCAACCTAATGTTGGCTTTGATTCACCTCAGATTACAAGATGTACTCAAAACAAACTACGAAGAGCTCTTTGGAGGAAAACACATTATTGTTTTTGGAGGTCTTCTTCAATTGACACCAGTGAAAGGTGAGCCTATTTTAAAAACCTTAGGACACGAACTCTGCCGTAAAACTGTTGGCAGCATTGGAAATGTCAACCTTTGGCAACATTTCCAATACAGAGAATTAACAGAAAACATGCGGCAATCTGCAGATCTCACTTATGCCAACATCTTAAAAAGTATTAGAGTTGGTATACTATCTCAAGAAGCACAAGCAATATTGAAAACCCGGCACATTCATGAACTTTATGGCGATAATGCATGTGCTATGAATGTTATGGAACAATTAGCCCACAAAAATGTCAATTGTATGGCCTTAAGGCCAACTCTTGCACGCTGTTTCAAATTCAATGAAACAATGTTAAAAAAATAAATTCAACTAATAATTGAAATTAGCACCACAGACAAAGTAGACATACATGGTATGACACTATCCATGTGTGAACAAGCCACAACAAGACTAAATAGTTTCGAAAATTCAATCTCCAACACTGCTGGATTGGAAAAAATATTAAAATTTCCTTAAATTGAAGAGTAATGCTTAAACGTAACCTTGATGTGGATCAAGGACTAGTTAATGGAGCACTGGGTACAGTTGTTGGCTTTCAAACATACCCACGTGACAACAACATTCAGTTTGTCAATATTCTCTTTGACAAACTTTCAGAAGTGAAAAGGATAGGATGCTCAACAGCTCAATTCCTTCTCTTCAAAGACATGTATGTACGCAGAGAACAATTTTCTCTAACTCTTGCATACACAGTCACCATTCATAAATCATAAGGTCTTTCCCTAGACAAAGCATTGATAGACATTGGTAACACTGTTTTTAAAGAAGGCATGAGCTACGTAGCACTATCACACTTCCGTACACTTGACGGTCTATTTCTGATCAACTTTGATGCAAGTAAAGTAAACGCTGATATTCCTTGCATTTTAGAATACAATAGACATTGTTCACTATACACCCCCATCTAAAAACATATCTTGTTCCACAAAAAGTAAAATGTTCTAAAAGAAAACTAAATCAAACAGAAATGCAACAGGATGTCACTGCAAATCCTCCAAAGAGAGTAAAAGAAACTAATACTTCATCAATTACTACAAGCAAAAAAGAACCTATTAGGGAAAGTAAACCAGGTACTTCTTTAAAGAAGGAAGACAAACTCCAAAAAAAGCACTCAGATACAGAACTAACTGGTCCATTTAAACTTTCAAATGTAATTGGTGTAAGTTGCTACCCAAATGTAGCAATGAATATTCTATTTCAATTACCACCAATTGTTGACAACATTTACTTACACAGTACAGACCAATTGTGTTTGAAAATGTTAGTACTTCATAGAAACGCAACAAACAATCCTGACAACACGTATAGTGTTTATGGAATAAGACAACAATTGGACTACTGTGCTGGAATGGTGAAATTCACTATAAACTCACAGGAAGATCCACAAGAATTTCTAATGTACTTAAAACAAGTACTGGAAAACAAAAATATACCTATAAATGGAATCTTCCAGATTTCATACATGTGGAAACATACATGCACTCTCTGCAACAATGTGACACAAGAACAAATCTCCAATGAGCGCTTTGTGTATGTATCAATACCTAATTGTGAATCCGTTCCATTTCAGCAACTTGTACAAAATGCAAACCATGGTAGATTATGTACTACCTGCAATTCGGATAATCGCTCCACCTTACTAATACAAACAACTAGTAAATACGTAATACTAATGCTTCTACGTTACAATGCAGATCGTACCAAAAACAACTGCAAGCTGACTGGATTCACACATGGTCAAGTATCACTTGGTAAGAAAACCTTCACAACAATAGGTATAATGTACCACACAGGAGCCACAACCAATGCAGGTCACTATACTGCATATATAAAAAATAAATGTGGATGGTTCGAATGTAATGATAGTACCATTACTCTAAAGCAGAGATTACCTGCAAATCTTACAAACGCTTATTTAATCTTCTTAAAACCAAAATGTATTAACTAAACTGAACTTAAACATTAACTAAATTTCTATTAAAAAACTATAAACTGTTACAATATGCCAACAGCTGTATAACAGCCCCAAGATTCTACAACAACTAAACAGATAAATAAATACCACTAAATTATATCAAACAATAAACAGTTAGAATACGCCAACTGGTATCTAACTACCCCAAGATTTTCTATAACCAAACAGATAAATCAATACCACTACATTATAACAAAAAATAGATAGTTAGAATACGCCAACTGGTATCTAACTGCCCCAAAATTTTACAATATCCAAACAGATAAATCAATACCAGTGTGTAGTGAAAAAGTCGAAAACAGGCCGATTCATGGAATTAATGAGTGCTGAAAATTCCCGCGCAAGCGTGCAAAACCGTGCGAATCGCAGTGCAAGTGCGAAAATCGCAGCAAAACCCGCGCACATCGATTCATGGAAGTCCGTGTGCGAGTAAAATCTGGGATGTGCGTTGAAAATCTGCGTGGCGCACGCCGGCGCACAGGTCATCTAACGGCGTGTGCTACGGCCACAGCGAAAGCGCACATAGCGCGGCGCACATAACAAAAGTAGGCGTAACACGGGGCGTGACACGCGGAATGGGGAACAACGTGTGAAAATGTGGGCATCACGGGGGAAGTATAGGAGGCAAGTGCGCGGAACACCCACACGCTCACCTACAACATGGATTCATGGAATCGAATAGGGCAAACCAGTATACCGGCGATGACGCGCACATGCCTAAACACGTACGCCACACGAAGGCAGGCGGTAGCGTCCCTGCGCATGAAAAAAATGCGCGCCAAAATGTGCTCTAATGAAAAGCACGTATATACAGCTCTGATGATTGTCCCATCCTGTGGCCCTCTAGGACAAGTGACGTGCAAACGGGTACGCGACAAACACGAACACCTGCTGTGTCAAAAATAGCGTGTGCATGTATTTCAGGGGTGCGCGGGAAGTTTCACATGCGATTGGTCTTGGGCGGGCTGGGTGCGTGTAAATCTGGGGTTGGCGGGAAGTTTCACACGCGATAGGCCCTGTGCGAGTGGGGTACGTGTATTCCTGGGGTTCGCGTGAAGTTTCACACGTGATTGGCTTGGGCACGTGTAAATCAGGGGTGCGCGGGAAGTTTCACACGCGATTGGGCTTGGGCGAGCGGGGTATGTGTATTTTGGGGGTGCACCGGAAGTTTCACACGCGACGGGCCCTGTGCGAGTGGGGTACGTGTATATCTGGGGTGCAGGGGAGTCCTACACGTGAATTGGCAGTGTGGGTCCTCCCAGGTGTTCCCTCTACAACCTCCACGGCCCCTGCAGGCAGCCCACACCACAGGGGACAACCCTGCACCCCTGGTCATGTCCCGCAGGCAGCCCATCCACCATCGGCATGCCCCCCAGCCAAGCCACATGTCACCTTGCACTACTGATCACCAACGCATGACCCCCTCCACCACCACCCTCCAGTAGTGCAGGGCACGTGCCAGTAGGCCCCCACACATGTCCCCCATCACCCCCACCCCCCAGCAGTGCAGGGCACCTGCCAGAAGGCCCCCACTCATGTCCCCCTCATGTCCCCTTGCACCCCCACCCCCCAGTACTGAGGAGCACCTGCCAGCAGGCCTCCACTCATGTCCCCTTGCACCCCCAAACCCCAGCAGTGCAAGGCACCTGCCAGCAGGCCCCCACTCGTGTCCCCTTGCACCCCCACCCCCCAGCACTGAGGGGCACCAGCCAGCAGGCCCCCACTTATGTCCCCTTGCACACCCACCCCCCCAGTAATGAGGGGCACCTGCCAGCAGGCCCCCACTCATGTCCCCTTGCACACCCACCCCCCAGCAGTGCAGGGCACCTGCCAGCAGGCCCCCACTCATGTCCCCTTGCACCCCCACCACCCAGGAGTGCAGGGCACCTGCTAGCAGGCCCCCACACATGTCCCCTTGCACCCTCACCCCCCAGCAGTGCAGGGCACCTGCCAGCAGGCCCCCTCACATGTCCCCTTGCACCCTCACCCCCCAGCAGTGCAGGGCACCTGCCAGCAGGCCCCCACACATGTCCCCCAGCACTCCGACCCCCCAGCAGTGCAGGGCACCTGCCAGCAGGCCCCCACTCATGTCCCACTCATGTCCCCTTGCACCCCCACCCCCCAGCACTGAGGAGCACCTGCCAGCAGGCCCCCACTCATGTCCCCTTGCACCCCCACCCCCCAGATCTGAGGGGCACCTGCCAGCAGGCCCCCACTCATGTCCCCTTGCACCCCCACCCCCAGAAGTGCAGGGCACCTGCCAGCAGGGCCCCACTCATGTCCCCTTGCACACCCACTCCCCAGCACTGAGGGGCACCTGCCAACAGGCCCCCACTCATGTCCCCTTGCACCCCCACCCCCCAGCAGTGCAGGGCACCTGCCAGCAGGCCCCCACACATGTCCCCCAGCACCCCCACCCCCCAGCAGTGCAGGGCACCTGCCAGAAGGCACCCACTCATGTCCCCTTGCACCCCCACCCCCCAGCACTGAGGGGCACCTGCCAGCAGGCCGCCACTCATGTCCCACTCATGTCCCCTTGCACCCCCACCCCCCAGCAGTGCAGGGCACCTGCCAGCAGGCCCCCACACATGTCCCACTCATGTCCCCTTGCACCCCCACCCCCCAGCAGTGAAATGGCGATCTCATGACACAAACCAAAAGTCAACTATGTACATCAACACATGTACGCCACACGAAGGCAGGCGGTAGCGTCCCTGCGCATGAAAAAAATGCGCGCCAAAATGTGCACTAACGAAAAGCACGTATATACAGCTCTGATGATTGTCCCATCCTGTGTCCCTCTAGGACAAATGACGTGCAAAGGGGTACGCGACAAACATGAACACCTGCTGTGTCAAAAATAGCGTGTGCATGTATTTCGGGGGTGCGCGGGAAGTTTCACATGTGATTGGTCTTGGGCGGGCTGGGTGCGTGTAAATCTGGGGTTCGCGGGAAGTTTCACACGTGATAGGCCCTGTGCGAGTGAGGTACGTGTATTCCTGGGGTTCGCGTGAAGTTTCACACGCGATTGGCTTGGGTACGTGTAAATCTGGGGTGCGCGGGAAGTTTCACACGCGATTGGCCTTGGGCGAGCGGGGTACGTGTATTTCAGGGTGCACCGGAAGTTTCACACGCAACGGGCACTGTGCGAGTGGGGTACGTGTATATCTGGGGTGCAGGGGAGTCCTACACGTGAATTGGCAGTGTGGGTCCTCCCTGGTGTTCCCTCTACAGCCTCCACGGCCCCTGCAGGCAGCCCACACCACAGGGGACTACCCTGCACCCCTGGTCATGTCCCGCAGGCAGCTCATCCACCATCGGCATGCCCCCCCAGCCAAGACACATGTCACCTTGCACTACTGATCACCAACACATGACCCCCTCCACCACCACCCTCCAGTAGTGCAGGGCACGTGCCAGCAGGCCCCCATACATGTCCCCCAGCACCCCCACCCCCCAGCAGTGCGGGGCGCCTGCCAGCAGGCCCCCACTCATGTCCCCCTCATGTCCCCTTGCACCCCTACCCCCAGCACTGAGGGGCACCTGCCAGCAGGCCCCCACTCATGTCCCCTTGCACCCCCAACCCCCAGCAGTGCAAGGCACCTGCCACAGGACCCCACTTGTGTCCCCTTGCACCCCCAGCCCCCAGCACTGAGGGGCACCAGCCAGCAGGCCCCCACTCATGTCCCCTTGCACACCCACCCCTCAGCAATGAGGGGCACCTGCCAGCAGGCCCCCACTCATGTCCCCTTGCACACCCACCCCCCAGCAGTGCAGGGCACCTGCCAGCAGGCCCCCACTCATGTCCCCTTGCACCCCCACCCCCCAGCAGTGCAGGGCACCTGCCAGCAGGCCCCCACACAGGTCCCACAGCACCCCCACCCCCCAGCACTGAGGGGCACCTGCCAGCAGGCCCCCACACATGTCCCCTTGCACCCTCACCCCCCAGCAGTGCAGGGCACCTGCCAGCAGGCCCCCACACATGTCCCCCAGCACCCCCACCCCCCAGCACCCCAGCAGTGCAGGGCACCTGCCAGCAGGCCCCCACTCATGTCCCACTCATGTCCCCTTGCACCCCCACCCCCCAGCACTGAGGAGCACCTGCCAGCAGGCCCCCACTCATGTCCCCTTGCACCCCCACCCCCCAGCACTGAGGGGCACCTGCCAGCAGGCCCCCACTCATGTCCCCTTGACCCCCACCCCCAGCAGTGCAGGGCACCTGCCAGCAGGGCCCCACTCGTGTCCCCTTGCACACCCACTCCCCAGCACTGAGGGGCACCTGCCAACAGGCCCCCACTCATGTCCCACTCATGTCCCCTTGCACCCCCACCCCCCCAGCAGTGCAGGGCACCTGCCAGCAGGCCCACACACATGTCCTCCAGCACCCCTACCCCCCAGCAGTGCAGGGCACCTGCCAGCAGGCACCCACTCATGTCCCACTCATGTCCCCTTGCACCCCCACCCCCCAGCACTGAGGGGCACCTGCCAGCAGGCCCCCACTCACGTCCCACTCATGTCCCCTTGAACCCCCACCCCCCAGCAGTGCAGGGCACCTGACAGCAGGCCCCCACACATGTCCCACTCATGTCCCCTTGCACCTCCACCCCCAGCAGTGAAATGGCGATCTCATGACACAAACCAAAAGTCAACTATGTACATCAACACATGTCCGCCACACGAAGGCAGGCGGTAGCGTCCCTGCCCTAACAAAACGCCTGTATATACAGCTCTGATGAATGTCCCATACTGTGGCCCTCTAGGACAAATGACGTGCAAAGGGGTACGTGACAAACACGGGCACCCGCTGTGTCAAAAATAGCATGTATTTCGGGGTTGCGTGGGAAGTTTCACACGCGATTGTGCCTGGGCGAGCGGGGTACGTGTACTTCAGGGGCTCGCGGGAAGTTTTACACGCAATTGTGCCTGGGTGAGCGGGGTATGTGTACTTCAGGGGCTCGCAGGAAGTTTTACACGCGATTGTGCCTGGATGAGCGGGGTACGTGTACTTCAGGGGCTTTACACGCGATTGTGCCTGGGCGAGCGGGGTACGTGTACTTCAGGGGCTCGTGGGAAGTTTTACACGCGATTGGGCCTGGGCGAGCGGGGTACGTGTATTACTGGGGTGGGCGGGGAAGTACAAGAGGCAAATGCGCGGAACGCCCACACGCACTCGCCAAAAAAGACGCGCTAATCCGGAAACACGTACGCCAGCAGGAAGCAGGCGTACGTGGACCCGCGCAGCATAAAAGTGCACGCAAACAACAAACAAGCTCAGACGCCAGGATGAACATACCGTTCCTAGCACCAGTGGTCATGGGATACCGCAGGAGGAGTAGGAGGATAGTCAGGCCCAGAATTTTCACACCCAGAACCAGCCTTTTTGGCATGCCTGATGACCAGGTGTATGGGAGGTACAGGTTTCCACCTCACATAATACTCGACCTGGTCAGTGAGTGGGAGGATGACCTCACATCACCCACCCTCTGCTCCCAAGCACTCAGCCCCCTGGAGAAGGTCCTCAATGTACTGCACTTTTTGGCCACCGGATCATTTCAGCGGACAAGTGCCATAGTGGGGGGGGTGTCACAGGCCAGGCAGTCACACTGCCTATACCAGGTCTTGGCCATCATGACTGCACGTCCATCAGTCCGCAGGCACATATACCTGCCCAGAACACCTGCAGAAAGGCAGGCTGCCGTCCAGGATTTCTACGGGGTGGCACAATTCCCCAAAGTCCTAGGTGCCATTGATTGCACCCATGTGGCTCTTCGTCCCCCCAGGGCATCAGAGCACATCTATAGAAACCGCAAGCACTGGCATTCCATCAACGTCCAGGTAGTATGTGATGCCAAGGGAATCATCACCTCAGTATATGCCAACTATCCAGGGTCCACCCACGACAGTTTCATTTACAGAATGTCAACCCTAAACCGGGACCTAGAAGCTGGGTGGTATGGCAATACATGGCTGCTCGGTGAGTATAAATGCCACAGCACATGCATGCATGCCAGATACTGAGTAATGTCACAACCCTACTAATGATACCCATCACCACCTCCCCAGGGGACAGTGCCTACCCTCTGAGCACCCACATGATGACGCCAATTCAGAACCCCACCACGCCACCCGAGGTAAGATACAACACAGCCCATATTGCAACCCGGGGCATAGTGGAGCGCACATTTGGAGTGCTCAAGTCACGCTTTCGCTCCCTGGACCGTTCTGCCGGGCAGCTGTTATACGCTGCCCCAGTAGTGTGCAGGATCATAGTGGCAGCATGTGTACTGCACAATGTTGCAACACGCCGGGGCCTGCCGGTGGACATGGTGGTGCCCCCACATCCCCAACCACATGCACGCCCGCTGCGCATGGGAGGGGAAAGGGCACGGGGTGAGGCAGCCCCAACGCAGCTGGTGGCTAATTACTTCAGTTAGAATCATACCCCTGTGGAGTGCACACAGCCCTGCCACATACCAGCTGACAATCGATGATGACACAAGGGACAGTGAACTGTCACAACCATACCAGCCTGAGATTGGTCACCTGGAATTGTCACAATGTGTGCCTCCCTACCTACAGAAACACCACCAATGCAGTGTCATCAAAAGACACATATGCTGCTAAATGCATTGCTCCCTTGCAAAATAGAAAATGAGAACAGTGCCGTGTCACCCAACCCCTCCCCAGCACCACCACCCAACACACCATGGCATGTCATGCTATGTGAGAGCAAACAAAGCAATCCCGAAAACCTGACACAAGTGTCACAAAGTACAGTGTCCCTAATGGAAACTGGCCACACACAATATGCTCCCAGTAATGTTGAACTAACAACACACATGACCAAATACTTACCAAAAATACAATGCAGCTACAATAGCTCAAACATAACTAAAACATGACAGTACTAAGTTAAAGTAGTCGTAGTCTTACAACCTGAATATGCCACCACATCGCCCCCTTCCAACTGAAGTCTTGCAGGCTTCAAAACTTGTCTGTGTACTGCATACAACATGAACTCCATCTCCAAAGTAGACGGCCTTGTGAAGACATGAGGAATGAACCTGCAAATTCAGAGGGAGACATGGAAGCAGAATCATACATAATTCCAACATGCAGTGTACAATACAACAACAATATACACAAGGAATGTCTACACAGCATTGACTACAGACTGCCCACACAGCTCATGGGAGCCCAACATCACTGTGTATATCACTGTCACTTGGTCACACCCTTTGCAAGCCCATGGAAACGGGAAGCAGGAGGGGTGTGTGTCTCACAAACCCAAGCATCGAACCCAAACTCAGGACAAGCCTGCATGTGCCCAGCCGGAATACAGTGGATGCCCACGGGAGCCACACAAGGCAACACACTGTTAAAAAATAATCAAAAAGCAAAAAAGCAAAAATCAAAAATGGCAATGTGGAGGTCAGGGGGGGGACACCCAGGAGGTCCGAGGACAGGGTGCGCACCAACAGCCGCCTGTATGGATGTTGGGAAAAAAAACACCTCCATGGGCTTATGGCCTGCACGGCTATGCCAATGTGGGAGAACTGCTGCTGTCGCTCTCATTACCCTCTGCTGCTGCCACAGGAGGTGATGGTGCTATGGGAGGCAGCCCACGCAAAGCCCTGGTATGGCCCTCTATGGCAGCAAGCATGCAGGTGTGGAAGGTCTCGTTGTGGAGGATTATAGTGTGGAGATCCCCATGCAGCACCTGACGTGATGCCCGGATCTCCTCCCGAGTTGCATGCATCTCAGCTGAGAGCGAACGTGTGAGCTGCTCCAGCTGCTGTTCTGTCCTCAAGTTAGTGGAAGTCTCAAGGTCAACAAGTCTCCCTGAGGTGATGGAGTTCTACTCTCAGGGCTTCCCTGTGGCCCTGGGACTCTATTGATATCGATTGGCGTAGAGTCTCCAGTGACGCCCGTCTGTCCCTGTTGGACGCCAACATGTCCTCCCTGTGTGATTGGCAAATGGAGTATGTTGCCTGCTGTAGTAGCTCCATCTGCCTTTCACGGGGGACAATGGAAGTGGCCAACATCTCCATTGCTTGAGCTATCATCTCAACTGATGCTGCCTGTTGGGTTGCCATACCGTAAATGGTTTGTTCCCATGCGGTATTGCCTGGTGGCGTACGGCCACCGCGTCAGCGGGCACCACACCTGTTTGGGGCAAGGCAATCTGCGCCTTACTGTGCCGGCACTGCCTGAAGCTGCAGGACTGCATTCCCCCTCTGATCTGCTGGCCCAGGAACAGGATCAGATGTTGTGGAGTGTGACCCTGCACCTGTAACCGCCAAAGGCTGACTAACCAACACTGACATCCCCATAGAGGGTTCTACCCCTGGTGCAGGTGGGTTGGACAGAACAGAACCCCTTCCAGAAACACTTACCTGCGACGCCACATAGGTCTCATCATCCGAATCAACACCTGAATAGAGGTCTGGGGAGGTGCACCCAGAGACACCCCTGGACAGAATCGTCTGCAGCAAGAGTGGGTTCTCACCCACCACCACACCACATCCCCCACTGGTGACCGGTTGTGCCTCAGGTTCCTCCTGGGTCTGCACCATCTCCTCAACCTCAACAGCATCAAGTGCGTCATCCCCTGCAAAAACATGAAAGACAAAAAATAGAAACAGGCATTAGCACCATAGCACACAAATAGGCCTGACAAGCTACAGAACCAGTACATGATTTACACATGTCCAACATGACTATAACCCTCCCATGCATGCACTGTCACAGAGTTGGAAGGGGAGGCAAAAGTCTGACACTGATGACACCAAGATGGAAGAGTAACACATTTGCTGCATGCTGGGTAGCACTGCCATTACACATTGGCCTGTGAGTGGCATGTCCTATACACATAAATGACACATGCCATCACACAGATGGCATGTACCATAGCCATGGTACATTCCACAAGTACATCCATATGTAAGTGAATGAGTACTGTCACCCATCCATGTGAGATGGACATGAAGAGATGAAAAATGCCACATAGTGTGAAAAGATACGCCATGTGCCACACATTGCAACACATCCAGTGTACAAAAATACAGTGATTGCAGGGCCATGTACACACCAATGGGTGTGCACTTCAACATGACAGGAAACAACTAGCATGTTCCACATTCAAACAGGCCCAAAAACATCATGTGATCAGGACAATACTCATTCAGCCTGAATGGTCAAATCATTCAACTACCAAGGAGACAGATGTGGGCCAATGTGGGGTTCTTCACTGACAGAATCATGTCACATATGTCACAATAGGGCTGAGGAATGTGTTGCAAAAGTGGGAGAATTGAAACAATCATCCTGAAAGAACACTGAAATATACAAACAATGTTGTTGCATGATGCCACCTCAAGGGCAACTGCCGTAATGTTGCGCTAAATTACTACTGTGGGCAGAAGGGATAGTGTCACACCCAAATTCAAGGCCGCAGAATGTTTTGGATGAAGCACATGGGTGACCCATACTACTCAGTCACACACACCCTCACCTGGCACTCAATCAGAACCCGTCACCCAAACAACATACACATGCATTACACACACACGCATGGGCACTCCCCGGACAATGTGTCATGATCGGGTAGTTCTCCCACACCTCAGATCTGTTCTTCTGTGACGAAGGTCCCAGCAACAGACTCATGTTCATTGAGTTTGTTGTCCTCTTGTGGAGACCCACCGCCAGTCACCAGAGTAGCGGCATGACTTGAGGCCAGCTTGTCCTTTGCTCTGCGTTTTAGGTCGTTCCACCGCTTGTAGCAATCATCAGCTGAGCGCCTCACAAATCCAAGGGCACTTATGTGGTTGGCGATGGTCTGCCAGTATGCCTTACGTTGACCAGGTGTGGTCTTGGACCCTGCAGTCACCACCGTTTCGTGGCTATGTTGCAACACATAGCTCACAAGTGCATCAAGTTCCGATTCATTGAAGCAAGGCTTCCTTGAGGTACCGGAGTGTGTAGCCGTGCCTGGGGTCTCAGCCTGTCGTGCCAGAGCATCCTTCTTCCTCTTTTTAGAAGGTGGAGCGGAGCCAGAGTGGCTAACGCCGCTCTGGTCAGTAGGGGCAGAATCACCGGTGGACTGGGTTGGTGGAGTGTGCGAATGCACATTGACCATAGGACTTGGTGCAGGCATTGTCTGAAGTGTGATGTTGGCAGAGGGAACATCAGTATGATGGACCAGGACTGACACTGTCCTGGCTGGGAGAGTCAGAGCTGTGGCGGATGGAGCTGCAGCTGCCCCTGCAGCCTCACCACCCTGCATACTTGGGGCAGCAGATGACATAGCTGCCCCAGATCCACGTGGCTTGGTGACAACTTGCACCGCCACACGTGGCTTAGACTTGCTGACCTGGAAGTCAGCCAGGGAGTAATCCTGCGCCAGGTCAGGTGCCACAATGGGCTGGTCCAACAAGGGCTGATCTGGGATGGTCTCAGCCACGTTTCCCTCAACCATGGGGGGGGAACATGGGTGTCCCTGATTGGTCCTCCACACATGGGGGTCTAGGGGCACCCTGCAAATCCTGTCCACGTCCCCTACCGCGCCCACCACGTCCACCTTTTGAAGGTCAGCCACCTTTGCCTCCCTTACCGCTTGGTCGCCTCCCAACCATGGCACTGATGTTGTTGTGCGTATGGGAGGAGCAGTAAACTATTGTCCTGGGCAATTGGGGGTCAAAGGGGTAGGGTACTAGATGGAATTTGTACCCTAGTGCTCTAACAAGGCTGTCTGTGACCCCTGGGGGAAGATGATGGGTCACGCAATGCACAGGCAGCCCAAAAACAAAAATAAACGTGCACGCAACCCCTCGTAGACCATGTGCGTGGAAAAATGAACCCGCACTACGCTGTGGCACCCAGAAACACAAAAATAAGCGTACGCGTGATACACGCAGCCTACAATGACCTCTGAAGGGGAACGCGACACACGGGGCAAGCACAGTTGCTAAGTACGTGTGGAAATCACCGTCTGCCTGGAAAAAGAACGTGAAAAATACGCGCGTGTGCCCGTTGGCCACACCCCCGCCAAAAGAAGAATTGTACGCTGTCTGAGGAGACAAGACAAAAGGAGAAGTGAACACTGTTTGAGGAAACAGGCCCAAAAAAGGTAGAAAAATTAAAGCTGTCAGAGGTAACAGGTAGTACGAACTTGAAACGCTGTGAAGTAATCGCATGTGAACTGACAAGAAGTACAGAAACCACCCACTCGCTCTCCACAAAAAGCACGTACAAGGAAATGGCGTCCTACACGTACCTTTTAAACCGGCCCACATTTACATGTCACTTACGCATGTACGCACCCTTTCCTCCAATTACACGTGCTAACACTCAGACGTGCAGCTTTTCCACGTGTGCTCTGTCATCACGTGCTATGAGGGAAACACCCGCGCGCGTCACGTCACAAACGCGCTTACACGTTAAGGGCCTTTGGTCCAATGAAATCGCATGCGTGCGCTGACGCGCTTACGCGCTAAGGGCCTTTCCTCGATTTACACGCTGACGTGCAAGATTTTCACGTGCCAAATAACTCCATATCAAGCTGGCCACGCGTTCACACACGGAAGACCACGCTCCTGCCCAGAAAGCCGAATTACTGCCCCCCAGAGCCCCGAGCACGCTCCCACCTGCCATCTGCTGCTGCCTTATTGCCTGCTGCCCATGTGTCCTGCCATTTGCTGCCTGACGTCAGCCAGGGGTGCTGTTGCTATGACCACCCCTGCTGGAACCGAAGACTCCCAGCCCCAGGACCCAGTTGCCCACCCACTCCTGCCTCTGGGGTTGCCATGTCCAGCACTACACCATCTGGCGGCACTGGCACCCCCCAGCCAGAGAGGCAGAGGGCCACCAGCTTCACTGCCACCGAAGTTGGTGTCCTGGTGGAGCAAGTCCTGGGGCAGTATGATGCCCTCTTCAGAAGGTTGCGTGCCGACAAAGAAGGACAGACCAGGATCTGGACGGACATCGTGACTGCCATCAACGCAGAGGGCGTGGCAGTCCGCGAATTCCATCATGTCAAGAAGCGCTGGGAGGACTTCAGGTCCAGGACCCTCAACAAGGCCCGGCACCTCTTAAAGGCAGCGGATGCTAAGGGGTGCCGGGGCCACCTGTCGGAAGACCAAATGAGGGTCCTGGAACCCGTATGCCCAGCGTTCCACGTCCAGGTCCTTGAGAGGCAGACCCGTCTGGAGTCGAGCGGTAAGTGTACATGCATACTGATTGGAAGCTGCGCGTGTGGTGGTGTGCCAGTAGTGTGCAGGTTGCACATGTGGTTTTGTAGGGCCATGTATGGATGTGTATGTACAGGGCCGTGAGGCTGACACATGCGAGTCCTTTCATGTGTGAGACACATGGATGGTGTATTTGTGGGTAAGCATGCAGGCCAAATGCAGATGTGTCAGCACACATGTTTGAATGACTGTGTATGTCAGTTGTCAAGGTTGTGGTGTCACACATGGATGTTGGTTCCAGCTGCATGTATCTGCACTGTGTACATGTGCATGTATGTGTATCTGACAAGTGTGCAACTGTCATGCAACATGGATGCATGTGAGACTGATATGTAGAAGACTGTTTGCCAGATGTGACATGGATGCCGATCTCATCACTGCGACACTTGGTGGAGGTGTACACATGCATGTAAGTGTGGTGGCGTGTGTGCATGTCTAGTGCACTCCCTGTGTCTCATGTGATGTCTGGCTCACCTTTGCCTGCTCATGCTGTTGTATGTGTATGGATTGTGCTGGCTGTTGCGATATGGCTGTGGAATAGCTCATGTGTGTGATTTGAAATGACATGTGTGTTGGCTGTTGCGATATGGCTGTGGAATAGCTCATGTGTGTGATTTGAAATGACATGTGTGCTGGGGATTGTGATGCCATGTCTGAAGTTTGATAATGACACTCGTGTGCAACTGTCATGTGTGTATGAGTCCATTGTACAGTGCCCTGATGCCTGTGTCCTATCTCTCCCTGTCTGCAGCGTCGACTGATGAAGAGGGCGGAGAGGGTGATGTGGAGCACAGCGGCAGGGATCGCACCGCCAGCCGGAGACGCAAGGCCCGGCTCCCCTCCCAGGTTGTCATTTCGTCGGGGAGTGAGGAGTCCGGTGCCGCGTCCCAGGTCGCAGCTGCCAAGGGGAGGTCCAAGAGCAGAGGTCGGAGTTGGACTCCTCCGCAGCCGAAGGGGCAGCTGAGACCCCACAGGGCCCGACGGAGGAAGATGGCACGGAGTCATCCAGGTTGGTGGGGGTTTGGTGGAGGAGGAGGCCGTGCAAGGGACATAGACGGGGTCTGGCGTTGGGGATTCCACTGGTGCTAGTGGTGCAGCGCTGGGGCAGGGACAGGAGGCAGCACAGGCCGCCGCGGAGGTGCCTGAGTGGAATCCTGTCCCCGATCCTGTGACTGCATCCTCTTGCACCAGCAGGGATACCTACGTCCAGACCCGTTTTCAGGCAGGGGATGAGCTTACGACAACTGGCCTTCCTCTGCCTGCGGACGTGTCTATCCGGGACCGGGTTGAGCCTGTCCTGGGTGGTGTGGCTTTGCGTAAACGGGCCATGCGAGGCAAAATGCAGTCTTTTCATGGAGAGACTGCATGTCGTCTCGAATGGCTCGTTGACCACGTTGACCTACTGGGACAGGTCACCAGGGCCGGATTCCTCCGTTTGCTTGGCCTTGTTCCGACCCCCTCCTCAACTGAACCCCCTATGCACCAGTCGTATTCCGTGCCATCTTCCCACCCATGTGTCACCTGGGTGCCCTGTGGAGCTGCCTCTGACGCTGCAGCCAGGCTGGTGGAGGACACATCCCTGCCACAGTCGGGAGTCGGACGTCCAGCAGGGGTGGCCACCTCAACAAATGCACCCCAGCCGGAGGAGGATGTGCAGGCAGCAAGAGCCAGGGCACGGGCAGAGGCACAGCAGCAGCAGCACTAAGGTGGGAGCCATGATGGCTCGGGGCCATCGTCATCGGAGGGACAGGCATCGGCCAGAGGGCAGGAGGACCCAGGACGGGAAGTGTCTTCCGTGTGGCAGTGGTTAGGCCATGCCATAGATGCTGAGCGGCAGCGGGCAGAAGAGGCACGGCTCACGATGGTCAGGGCGGAGAACTCCATGCGGAGGGCCCTGAGGTGGGCTGAGTGCCTCGAGGCAATTCGCAGGGAGTTGGAGAACATGTCATCATCCATGCGAACCCTCTGGGCCATGGAAGAGGACCGCCTCCGGGACATTGAGCAGGAGTTCGATGATGCCCTGGCCCGGGACATCCAAAAGTGAGCCGTCGGACTAGCCCGCTGCCCTTGTAAATAATTAGATAGTGTTAGGTTTCCTTTGGTTTTTTCTTTATTTTGGTTGCGCTTGGACAATGCACCACGTTTCTGTATATAGTTTTTCATTAGGTAGTATTTTTGATAGGTTTCATTTCTTCAGTTGGGATCATGGACCCTGGATTGTTCATCTGTATATAGTTCACTATTGGATTCATCTCTTTTTTTTTTGGATTTCCCCATGGAGCAATGGTTTTCCCTTGGATTTGCTTTGTTGGACTGTGACTTTGGACACCTTTCCTTTGGATTATGATTTCTTGTTTTTCATTATTTTACGGACATGCAGCTTTTCAAACATTGTTGTTTGTTGGATTTAAATTCCATTCATGTTGCTTTTAATACATTTATTTCTTAATACTTCGATGTGTGGTATTATCTCATTGGTTTCATGCATGTCATGATATGGGTTTTCTCATTCACTTGCACCCATTGAGTGTGTGTGACAGACATGTGTTCATTTACATACTTGCCATTGGGGTTGTATCATGTAATTGCCTTTTCTATGTGGTTGGGTCTTTGGGCTGGGGAGGCTGGCCATAAGGGCCATGATTGAGGATCGTCATGACCTGGGGGCAGGGGGACATGAGTGGGGGCCTGGTGGCAGGTGCCCTGCACTGCTGGGGGGTGGGTGTGCAAGGGGACATGAGTGGGGGCCTGCTGGAAGGTGCCCTGCACTGCCGGAGGGTGGGGGTGCAAGGGGACATGAGTGGGGGTCTGCTGGCAGGTGCCCTGCACTGCTGGGGGGTCGGTGTGCAAGGGGACATGAGTGGGGGCCTGCTGGCAGGTGCCCTGCACTGCTGGGGGGTGGGGGTGCAAGGGGACATGAGTGGGACATGTGTGGGGGCCTGCTGTCAGGTGCCCTGCACTGCTGGGGGTGGGGGTGCTGGTGGACATGTGTGGGGGCCTGCTGGCAGGTGCCCTGCACTGCTGGGGGGTGGGTGTGCAAGGGGACATGAGTGGGACATGAGTGGGGGCTTGCTGGCAGGTGCCCTGCACTACTGGGGGGTGGGGTTGCAAGGGGACATGAGTGGGACATGTGTGGGGGCCTGCTGGCAGGAGCCCTGCACTGCTGGGGGGTGGGTGTGCAGGGGGACATGAGTGGGACATGAGTGGGGGCCTGCTGGCAGGTGCCCTGCACTGCTGGGGGGTGGGGATGCAAGGGGACATGAGTGGGGACGTGCCGGCGGGTGCCCTGCACTGCTGGGGGGTGGGGGTGCTGGGAGACATGAGTTGGTGATCATATTGCAACGTGACATGTGGCTTGGCTGGGGGGCATGCCCATGGTGGATGTGCTGCCTGCGGGACATGACCAGGGGTGCGGGGTAGTCCCCTGTGGTTTGGGCTGCCTGCAGGGGCCATGGAGGGGGTAGAGGGGACACCTGGGAGGACCCACACTGCCAATTCACGTGTAGGACTCCCCGCACACCCCCGAAATACACGTTCCCCGCTCTGACAGCAAAATCGCGTGTGAAACTTCATGCGCAGCCCGGTTATACACGTACCCTACTCCAATCGCGTGTGAAACTTCCTGCGCACCCCTGAAATACATGTACCCAGGCCAATCGCGTGTGAAACTTCCTGCGCAGCCCTGAAATACACGTACCCAGGCCAATCGCGTGTGAAACTTCCCGCGCACCCCTGAAATGCACATACCAAGCCCAATCGCGTGTAAAACTTCCCGCTCACCCCTGAGATACACATTCCCAGCCCAATCGCGTGTGAAACTTCCCGCACACCCCCGTAATACACGTACCCCACTTGCACAGGCCCTTTCGTGTGTGAAAGTTCCCGCGAACCCAGTAATACACGTACCCTGCTGAAATCGCGTGTGAAACTTCCAGTGAACCCCAGTAATACACATACCCCACTCGCACAGGCCCTTTCGCGTGTGAAACTTCACGCGCACCCCAGTAATACACATTACCCGCTTGGCGTTTGCTGTTTGGCAGCCCTGTAAACTGGTCCAGGGTTAGCACAGCCCTTTGCACTGAATTGGGAATTTTGATGGCTTTTCCTTGCGCGAGGGCTTTCTTGGGGGCGTAACTGGTGCTGCTGCCGGGTCGCTGCGCCACTCTGCGCCACGGCTGGTTTTGGAGGCTAAAATCCATGAATATGCTGTGCACGGAAATCGATTTTAGCGCACGCGGCTGGTGCAGACATTCGCACGCGCACACTGTGCGCCAGCCGTGTGCGCCACTTTTGTGCGAAATTCTATGAATTACCCTGTAAGTCGAAAGTCATAATATCGAAAAAAAAAAAAAAAATTTTTGGGTTCTGCAACAAAAAAAAAGGGGTAAAACAAAAATAAAATAGAAAAAACGAGGGTTGGGGGGCAACCCCCATTTCGAACAAAAAATAAACAAAAAAAGACATTCGAAAAAAAAAATTCGAATTTCTTTTTCTCGACATTATGACTTTCGACATAATGAAATTCGGTAATATCACTATAAACCATCAATACCACTTCATTATAATAAAAAATAGACTGTTAGAATATGTCAAAAGGTATCTAACTGCTCTGAAAATCTGCAACAAGCCAATATATAGAGCATTAGCCAGAAACAAAAAGTGAACACTGAAAACAAACAGACTGTAGCATAACAAAATCCAACACAGATTTTCTTTCTCCCACAGACCCAATGATTTTA
The DNA here is from genome assembly GCF_040938575.1 of Ambystoma mexicanum. NCBI lineage: Eukaryota > Metazoa > Chordata > Amphibia > Caudata > Ambystomatidae > Ambystoma > Ambystoma mexicanum. Next base: position 466,892,810 of record NC_090928.1, on the reverse strand, counting down.
GCAACAAACACCGAAACTGAGCAAATTGTACAGAACACTGGTTTGTAATCTACTAAATATGAGGGTCAAAATAAATAAAAAATGTCTATTTTTCAATGTTATAAGTCGTTACAAACTACCAATACTAACATGACCTTTTCTTTTATCACAGAAATGAACAAGAAATACATGTACTCCAGTTACTAAACCAAACAGTAAGTATATTATAATAAGTACAACCATCATAGCAAATCACACCTATAGTGACTTATAAATTTGGTCTTGTCCATGCAACCAAGAGTATATGCCCTGGCCACAACAACCACAGCATATCACACCCATAGTGGCTTATAACTTTGTTGCTTATAAATTTGTTCTTGGATCCCAAAGTTATAAGCCACTATGGGTGTGATATGCTGCAGTGGTTGTGGCCAGGGCATAGAGTCTCGGGTGCTCGGACATGATGAGTGTTCTTAGAACAGTTTCAACTTGCCTACGAACAGTACGGACAGGCATAGCGTCCTCAGGACACCCCATTTTGTTTATTTACGAACATCACAGGACACATGATGTGTTCTTAGAACACTTTGATCTTGCCAGCGAACAATACGGACAGCGTCCTCAGGACAACCCCATTTCGTCCATTGACGAACATTTCAGGACACTGCATGTGTTATTAGAACAGTTTCAAGTTGCCTGCGAACAAAACGGACAGGCAGAAAATCATGTGGGCTAGATATGTCAGGAAATTAAAAAAGGGGGCATCAGACGTGTGATGTCATCTTTGATGTCCTGGGTGTTAGGCTTAGCAGTGCACTGTGGTGGCGGGAGTTATTGCTGCTTAGCTTACCATAACTGGCGAATTTCAAGGGTTTTTCGGTTTTACTTGGAACCATAACGTCCCTTTAACAACGTTTTTTCACTGAATTTCATAGGTTTTTAGTAGCGCAACTTAACCATAACGTCCCTTTAAAAACGTTTTTTTCACTGAATTTCATAGGTTTTTAATAGCGCAACTTAACAATAACGTCCCTTTAACAACGTTTTCTCACTGAATTTCATTGGTTTCTATTAGTGCAACTTTACCATAACGTCCCTTTAACACATTTTTTTAATTGAATTTCATAGTTTTTTATTAGTGCAATGTAACCATAACATCCTTTTCAATGGATGAAGACCACTAGCATCCTAGGTTCTCGAAGTGGGAACCCGGGGTGGTAAAAAAAAGATTTTTCTTCCCAAACCGGAACGCCTGCGGTGTCCCTGTGTAGGAAGGACAATCTTTTACCAAGATGGACACCATGGAAAGGAAAGGTGGGGTGTATAAAGAGAACACAACAGGGCATGGGTAGGGGGGATCAGGAGGAAGACACAGGGCATGAGAGGGGGGTGGGGGGTAACAGGAGAGAGACACGGGGCATGAGCGGGGGATGGGGGGTAACAGGAGGGAGACACGGGGCATGAGCAGGGGGTGGGGGCAACAGCAGGGAGACACGGGGCATGAGCGGGTGGTGGGGGCAACAGCAGGGAGACACGGGGCATGAGCGGGGGTGGGGGGTAACAGAGAGACACGGGGCATGAGCGGGGGGTGGGGGGCAACAGCAGGGAGACACGGGCATGAGCGGGGGTGGGGGGCAACAGCAGGGAGACACAGGGCATGAGCGGGGGTGGGGGGAACACGAGGGAGACACAGGGCATAAGAGGGGGGTTGGGGGTAACAGAAGAGAGACACGGGGCATGAGCGGGGGGCAACAGGAGGGAGACACGGGGCATGACTGGGGGGTGGGGGGCAACAGGAGATAGACACGGGGCATGACTGGGGGGCTGGGGGGGAACAGGAGAGAGACGTGGGGCATGAGAGAGGGGTGGGGGTAACAGGAGAGAGACACGGGGCATGAGCAGGGGGTGGGGGGCAACATGACAGACACAGGGCATGAGCGGGGGGTAGCAGGGAGACACAGGGCATGAGCGGGGGTGGGGGGAACATGAGGGAGACACGGGGCATGAGAGGGCGGTGGGGGGTAACAGGAGAGAGACATGGGGATGAGCGGGGGTGGGGGCAACAGCAGGGAGACATGGGGCATGACCAGAGGGTGGGGGGCAACAGAAGGGAGACACGGGGCATGACCGGGGTTGGGGGGCAACAGGATAGAGACACAGGGAATGAGAGGGGGTTGGGGGGTAACAGGAGAGAGACACAGGGCATGAGAGGGGGGTGGGGGGTAACAGGAGAGACACACGAGGCATAAGCGGGGGGTGGGAGGCAACAGCAGGGACACACGAGGCATGAGAGGGGGATGGGGGTAACAGGAGAGAGACACAGGGCATGAGCGGGGGGTGGGGAGTAACAAGATAGAGACACGGGGCATGAGCGGGGGGTGGGGGGCAACTGCAGGGAGACACGGGGCATGAACAGGGGTGGGGGGCAACAGCAGGGAGACACGGGGCATGACCGGGGGTGGGGGGCAACAGGAGGGAGACACGAGGCATGAGTGGGGCGTGGGGGGTAACAGGAGAGAGACACGGGGCATGAGCGGGGGTGGGGGGCAACAGCAGGGAGGCCAGGTAGGTGTATTTACTGACAGTCAGAAAGTTACCTTTGAAAAGGTATTACATTTATAGATATTGCTATTCTCACATGTTCTTACACTACTTTCATTAGAATTTAATCGCATCTTATGATGTACATACATAGGGGAAGAAGCAAGCCTGAAGCACAGCAATAATTTTTGTACATGACTACAATCATGTACATTATGCACAGTTGCTAATGATACTGCCTCTTGTATGCTTACTTTACACTCCATACATAAGCCCCATATTTGTATGTATTTATGTTTTGTGTGTATTACTACAAATATGTATTGAGTGATGCATTATTAACAACTGAGTACATGTTTCAGAGACCAGAAAAGTCTGGTACAGAAGCATTCATCATTTTATAGTACAACTTTGGCAAGTAGAAATATAGCACCTCTGTGGTGTATGCTGCAGCCAATACCTACGTTTCGGTATGAGTAGGTTCTGTACTAGAAAGAGCACTGCAATGGAATTTTCTTTAGAACACTACATTGTGTGCTGAAGTATGAAGTTTATTACAAATGTCCCGACAATCCCTGATACATTTTGACCAAACTTACATTCTCAACCCCTTGTCTGAAAATTAAATGCACATTGAATGTCATCAGTGATGTCATCAATGACATTTGTGATGTCATCTTTCTTGTCCTGGGAGTTAGTGTTGGCAGTGCACAGTGGTGTGGGCAGTTATGGTTGCTTAGCTTACCATAATGAGGGAATGTGCAGTGTTTTTCGGTTTCACTGTGAAGTATAACATCCCTTTAATAAAGTTGTTTTACTGAATGTACATATATATATGTATGGCAGGCAACGAAAACAAATAGACTAAACATGTGATGCCGTCAGTGATGTCATCAGTGACATTTCAGAGGACAGCTTTCATGTTCTGGGTGTTACTGTTAGCAGTGCACAGTGGCGATGGCAAGTAAGGGGGCTCAGTCTGCCATAACTGGCAAATTTCAGGGTTTTTTTGTTTTGGGGAGGGCGAACATTTTCTTTTAGTGAAAGTGCACATGTTTTTCGTAGGGCAACTTAACCATTACGTCCCCTCAACAAAGTTTTTTTGTAGTATATATTTGATTTTTGCTGAATTGCATTATGCTATTTGTAGTCTCCTAGTCGAAATGGAGAGAATAATGCCACAATTGTAAACTTTGGCCTAACATAGTTTTATAAGGATTTAGATATTTGAGTGACACTATGGTATATGTACTTTTCAAGTTATCTTTATAAAGAACAGTATTGTTGAAAGCCAGACCTGGGGGTGAGGAAGGGAAATGATGACAGGCCACGTAAATTACGAATATTTGCCCAGAATGTAGCAAGAGAGGTTGCAATCATGGATGATGGCGCAGTTATTTCCCCCAGATTGTGGCTGTTTTTCAGGACATAAGTAAATGACACGTGGGTGGACAGTGTAACTTTCTTTCAGAGTGGCATGCAACCCCTTGTATTTGATCAGGTTGGCAAGCCTGTTCAAGTGTTTGGCTACAAGGATTTCACTCAATTTGTCATGTTCTCAGTGCAGACGCTTACCCACAAGACCACAAGCAGTTGTCTCATTTTGGGATCATATTGACAATTGGTACTCTACAGGCTTCTCCCACGTCTATGTAGACATCACACTCACAAACTACCATACGATGATCACTAGGGCAGTCAAAATCAACTTTAGAGACAAACATCTAAAAAACATGTAGTCATCCGTAAATATGTCATCCAAAACTGATTTTTCCTTGCCCCACAACCAGGTATACTGACCGGGTATATCTATGGTGACTGCACCATTCAGCATGTATAAACCCAATGCCTTAAAACAATTCAGCCACCCATGTATGCAAGCAGACAGAATTCAGATACCCTTCGAGCAATACTAGGTCTCGATCAATTTTTAGCCAACCAATCAGTATCAAAGCTTGTTAGTTTTTCAATCACAGCTAGAATGGAGCAAATCCCTTGGTTCCAATACATAATTACGATGCACAGGTTCCTAGATTCACCAGAAACCTGTAACACGATCTTAGCAGGTAACATCCCTCAAGCAATCTCAGATGAGTTAAGTAACCTAAACCCTATATATTATTGAACAATAATCAAAAGTCCACCTAGTGGCCGCACTTCACTCCCCTTGCTTTCAGATTGAAATACTACCTGAAAACCATCAATCAGTGGGCATTGAGTCAGCCAGGTATCTTGAAAAAGAATTCCCCACTCCCACAAGAATGAATGGAATCTATCTTTTGATGAAGAATGTATTTACAATTTAATGGACCAACTACATTGTGTAGCATGTTATTTAAGGATAATCCTGTGGTATGGTCCACCATTTTAACAATATTTTAGATATATTGTAATGACTAAAGCTATGCCTCTTTCCTGGCAAACCAATTACGTTATACTGATTTATAAGAGAGGTTCCAGGGAGGATACTAAAATAAACGATCTGCCAATCTCGATACTCAATGCCGATAGTAAGATTTTTCCTTCGATTCTCCTTTTAAATTTACTAAAAATGGGCTTCTAGGACAGGTAGATTACAGAAATGGCAGACGGGTTTCAGAAAGGCCCATGGACCCAATCTTAATGGTTTTATTCTAAAATGTTTGCATCACCAGATGTGGGATAAGCAATAATGCCAGCTGCGTTTGATAAAGCAAAAAAGGGTCTTCTTTTGGAGAAATTAGGCAAGTGGCATATACCAACTGGTGTGCTTCGGCTGATCCAAATTTGTCTAAATCACAAAAGTGCTCTTTCTAGGAAAATTGTCACTTGCTCAGTTGTGAGGCTGGGGTGCATTTTTCCCACCTGCCTTTTTAATTTTTGTGTTTCCGATATTGGGGATTATATTTAGAAGGATGCGTTTGTCTCTCCAAAGTTTTACTCGCTGAAGTTGATATGATTATCATATGCAGATTACTTTTTTTTTAATTTGCCCTTAACCTGATTGGGGTTTAGAGTGTGATATACTGTTTTGTAGTTTATACTGGGATTAATTCCTTGGTGTCAATTCCAGAAATATTAAAAATAATGCAATGCACTACAAATAAAAAGTTTTCCACACTTGCTTGGTGGAATGGGAAAGAACAATTGGAAATGGTAGACCAATTTATTTATTTGGGGTTCCCAATCTTTGAAAAAACACACAAATTGAGAACCAATGATTGGCTTGGGAACGAATGAATGTGTAATCAACTTTATAAAATCAATAGGAAATACAGGACATTTACTATGCTTCCAGTTTTAAAATCTTATAACAGTATGTTTTATAAAAGATTTGATATGGATTAGAGCTTTTAGACTACCTTCCTCTATCCCAGCCTCGATTTTAAAATATGAGATTGGGTTTGAATCCCTAACTTCTGTCGCTAATTGGACATGTTTAACTCTCTTCTTAAAATTGTTCATTGTACACTGATATGAAAGTATTGCTGATAAAGTAATTCAAGTGAAGACATTTTGTTGTACATTGTGATTCTGTGTTGAATTTGGTTGGAATAAATAGGGTTGATCTGGTTAAAAGCCCTGAATTTGTAAAAAAAAAAATGTCTATATATGATTGGGATTGGTGAAAGACTATTGATGAAATTCATAACTACCCCTCACTCAAACATCTTTGCTTTGGCAATAAAACATGAGGGGTTCTAGTAAAATTTTCAGAATTATACCCCAGCTGGCAAATAAGAAAGGATCTTGTTAGGTTCAGACTAAATCTGCATCAACTAGACAGTTAAAGCTTAGATACAAACACATTATTTATGAGTACACTTTTTGTAATTTTCTTCAAAGAACCAGGTGATGTTGAATCGATGGAGCATCTTCTAACATTTTGTCCTGCTCAAATTGGAAATCTGTTTATTTTTGGAAAATAATCTCTTTTTAGTGTAATTGATTTAAAAGCCTTTGGACCTACTGTTTAAGTTAGAGATCAATTTAGCATATGATTGCGGTTAAAGGTGTTATTAAGTCATTGAAATTATTAGGTTAGTCTGCATGATGACATGTTTCTTCTTTTTAACTTTGGAAATGTTTCTTATTTGAAAGCAAGTATGTAGTATGTATGAATTTTTTGTGATGAATGGTTAAGGTTTTTTAACCAATAACAATAAATACAAAAATAAAATAATACCAGAACGCAATTAATCAAAAGGCAAACAAATGGTCTCTCAGAACTCTCAGAAAGCACTGGGAACATAGAAGATCTTTCAGCCATATTGGGGCATATTCCATTACACAGCCCGTGGTAGCAGCCATGCAGTTATGGATAAGAAGATCAACCCATAGGAAGAGCAGATTTTGGGCGGCTTATAACTTTGGTGCCATTCGACGAATACTCACCAAACTTTGCAAAAATAATATATGGCCACCTCAGAACGGTTCTACAATGATTGGTGCTGTTTCAGCCAAGAGGGGACAAAATTAGAGGGGGTTACCAAAATATTTGAAAGGCTTATACATTTGGTTCCGTTTGACGAATCTGCACAAAGGTTTGCAAAAATATTGTAGACCCAGATTTGAATGGTGTTCCAAGGTTTGGTAACACTTCTATACACTTTTTGCAACTAGTTCAACTAGTTTTGCATCCATAGACGTCTACAAACATCTGACTTCATTGCGTACCTTCCGGACAGTGCCACATGACGATACGCTGGCACGCAGCATGATGACGTTTCCGAGAACCCGTCCGCACTTCACAATAAGATCTGTCCTTGCATTTTCTACTGATATAGGAACTTTCAACTTCAAAATGTCCCTTGCACACCTCCTGCACCTTTTCATACTCATTCTACATTACCAATTTAGTACACAGTACATACTTGGAAGAATTTTATTAAAACTGCTAAGTACTGCGAAGTACTTGAAAGTACTGTTTACTGGCAAGAAGACAGACGCGACCTTCGCTTTCCACTTAATTTGACTGGGATTGGAATTGACAACGGAGTTGGCGTGTCTCCAGGAGGAGTGCATTCCGTATAACACCATGAGGATTCTGGCCCTTTAAAATTGGACTCCTTAATGGAATAGACCCCGCCCACTAGCTCCCTGAGTGACACCATAAATACCCAGCATCCAGCGCACCTTGCACGCGCGCTGCGAAGTACTTAGAAGTACTATTTACTGGCAGGAAGACAGACGCAACCTTCTCTTTCCACTTTATTTGAGTGGGATTGGAATTGACAACAGAGTCGGCGTGTCTCCAGGAGGAGTGCATTCCGTGTAACACCACGAGGATTCTGACACTTTAAAAGTAATTAGCTCTGTAAAGAGATGGACTAATTGGGGAGGCTGTGATTTCAAACCCTGTGTAGACACAGGCGGGGGTGCGTGTCGGATTTGTGATGCTTGAGGCTGTGTCTCCACACCCTGTGTGTGGACACAGGATGGGGTGTGTTGCCTGTGTGGTGACACTCGATATGAGCAAAGGATTATAGTGTATTGGTTTTAAAGTTTGATTTTTATTTTCTGTCCCTCTTCTAATTGGCCTCCTTGATGGAATAGAACCCGTCCACTAGCTCTCTGAGTGACACCATAAATATCCAGCAGCCAGCTCTCCTTGTGCGTGCACTGTGAAGTACTTGGAAGTACTGTTTACTGTTCACTGTGCGTGGCACAAGGCATGCAGCTGCAAATTATCAACCCCAAGACTGGTGGGTGCGAACCCTCCAACCCAGAGAGGGGAAACATTTTGGTTTAAACAGTTAGAGTGTAACTGGGAATTCATAGGATATGGTGTAAGGTGGGTAGTGCACCAAATAAATAATTGGGGCTGCTACGACTGAAAATTTGAACAGAAATGGAGCTACGGACCATTCATGTTAAAGACATTAATGTTAAAGCAAACTCAGGAGTGGTGCAAATTGAGAAAATTAAGAGGCCTAATGGAACATGTAAACGTAAGGTAAAAGGCAAACAAGGATTGCTGCCTGTGAATAAGTCGGCAAAAATGACCACGTTTTTAAAAAGATTGAAACCTTATCCCAGGTGAATTGTATTCCACTCACTGACATGGAAAAAAATGATTGCAGATTTGAATTGGTCGAAGTTCTAACTTAGAGGTTGCATTATATAGGGACCAAGTTGCTCTCTCGATTGCTGCAAGACTCTAAACATGACAAAATGGAGAATAAGGTGAAGACAGCTAGCACCTCAGGTACCAGAAATGAGTGTAGAGAGATGGTAATCTGTGGGAGAAAAGCAGTTGATAACCCTGCAACAATTTGTCCACCTCCTAATGGTAAGAAGAATGACAGGAGGACATGGGCTGTAAATTAATGGATAATGTGAACTACATGCTGAGTTGGAGTGAGATAGAACCGAATGAGCCCCTCATGAGTAGAATGACTCAAGGTAATGAGAGTTGTGCGCTCCAAGAGTCTGTCTTCGCTGAGCTCCCTCCTAGTGACAATGACCAAAAGGCTACATTTTAGAGTATGGGTCATTGACCCATTATCAGGTCTAATAGTATTTACTGAGGAATCTAGCGTGCACACTGACCAATTAGAAAAGCGGCAAAACTTGCAGATTAACAATAGTAACATCACAGTTAATAGCACACAATCATGTATTAATGAGAGTTTTGCCCCCCTAAAAAATGAGGAATTATGGGAAGCCTTAGAAACAAGTGCTTACAGAGCTGGTTGATAGATGCAAAACCATCGAACGCAAGTTGGATGTCCACTCCGTTCTGCTACACAAGGGCATCAATAAAGGACGTAGACCTGTAGAGAAATAGGAAGAAATACAGAGGTAGCTTATCCGGAGGATCACTCTATAAAGCCTGTAGCTTGGTTGGCATCTCCGGCTATTGGGAACCCGCAAAGTGACATCTCTACTGGGTATACAATAGCCAGTGAAGCTAGCGCAGAGGGATGTTGGGGGAGGCAGAGAAATGGGAAAAAGATTAGGAAATGTCAGAATAAGAATTTGATACAAGCAGTAATGTATGTGAATAGGCAAGAGGGAAGTAGAAAGAATGGCTGTATAGCAAGAGAAGCTGCCAGCCTTCATTTTGTGGCAGAACCAGCCCCCCCTAACTACAGCTGCTAAACTGGAGCATAGTAGACCTAAACCCATCCACCTTACAAAAGAACCGAACTTCCTAGACATACACACAGTAGCCATCCATGCTCCTGCGGAGAACGTGATGCCTAAAAATCATACAAGAAAATGTTGAAATTGCATAAATCGGCCCCGGCTACAGAACCTTCCTGTAAACCCCTGAATCTCACACTGGATGATCGGGTAATGCCATTCAAAAACAAAAAGGAGAAGAATCCAAAAATAAATATAGATGGGATCACAACGAAAGTACTGAAAGCAATAAAAAACTTATTTCATGAAGAGGCCCTAGGAGATATTAATGAGCAGGCTAGCTTGAGTGACACAGAAGTGCCCGTAGCTGGTACCAATAGTGAGACACTAGTAAACAAATCAGTGTATTTTCAAGATAAAGAAGGGGCCGATGACAACAAACCCACTTACAGGAAAGACTCAAAGAACTTTGCGAGGGCATTACAGTTCCAAGCAATTAAAAAGTCTAAGTCGATAGAGATTCTTAATAGACACCACATTGTTGAGCTATGTGCCAACTTGGTTCCTTTACGGATGGTGAGATCAAGTGATTTTAAGATTGTAGATCATTTAGTGACCCAATGCTTGTGACGACTAATGTTTGGTGTGCAGACAATGCATTACTAGAGTTGATACTAAGTAATCATGAACTATTTATCAAGTTACGGTATACATGCACTGAAACATGGACGCACCGGGTGAAGAATCAGAGGCTTGCAATTGATGTGAAATGTAATAATAACAATAGTACAGCAAAAGCTGAGTGTGTGTCTAGCGGAAATGAACAACTACCATGGACGAATGGAAGTTCGGGTTCAAAGGAAAGACTAATTGCAAATCAAAGATCTAGAACTGTAAGAAATTCCAAAACTGATCAAATAGCTGAGACAAGAAGTGAACTAGAACAAGAGAGTCCACACTGCTGTTGGTTTAATAAATAATTAGTTCAAGTAACAAGTTATTTGTTAAGGTGTACTACAAAGGTATCACTCAAATTTTTAGGCTGTAACAGACTCCGAAAGCAAGCAGGGTAGTCTGATGATTGCAAAAACCATAAAGAATATATTTCTTTAACAAAAAAACAGTTGTGTAAATAATACATAAACAACTAAACATAAAGCAATATAACAAACATATAAATGCATTTGTTCAATGGTTGAAAGGTAAATAATCAAAAAAGCAAAAAAAAAACAAAAACAAAAACTTAAATATGGGTTTTTCTTCAAACTTTTAAACAAAAAAAAACAAATGAGAATTCTAAAAGAAACTGGACAACGAGCTGCCAACTGTATGGTGGCCTAGATCCCAGCCGATATTCACATTTATGGCTAATATTGGGCCACTGCACAAGTTGTTCTCAAAAGAGTTGACAGGAGTAGAATGTGTTCTATGTCCTATGATTTTCTGACAGGTCTGCCTACGTGTGTGTGTCAAAAATTAGTGACATAAACAATAAATTTAAATTGATATCATTAGACCATGTTTCGGCAAGAGTGCCACCTGTCTGGCCAATAATTCCATGACATAGTTAAAGTTACCTTCCTCAGGGCGAAATATCATACAACAACTGGACCCTGTGGGGAAGCAGACATAAACAAAGTAAATAATATGAAAGAGATTAACCCTTTCTATTCAACTACCCATATTGCTTATAGAGAAAGTAAAACGCCCAAAGGCATAAAAATTACCAAGTCAATTTGCTGTGGGTGAGTAGAGATAACCAGGCGCAAAAGTGAGCCAAAAATCCCAGCGCAGAGCGTCTGGATGGATGGAAGCGGGGTGAACACACGGCAGGGCTGCATCAACAGACAAGGGGCCACATCGGAGAAAACACGCTCTCTGGCAGTTAAATAAAAGAGGTTTTAGAAACAAGAGTGCATGAATGAAGCTACATAGGTAATATGTTAAAAAATGGGTGACTACCTTTTGCAAAAGTGCTTAGTGGGGAACGCTGGAATAAATGGATTCCTAATATTGCGTTCCACTGAGTATTTCGGATGACTTCTGAGGTCCGTCAGTTGACATCAAATAAATTGGACCTAAATGTTAAAATTAAAAAGGGCATCTGAATATACATGGTTTTAGAGAACTCCTTTTAAATACTACGTGTCTCATTGAAAAAATGAATGAAAAAATGACATCTGCCTACCTTAAAGGGAACGAGGGTGCATCCAGCTAGCGGTTAGCTGTGTTGCTTCCTGTGGAGGGTGGATAGCCTCTTGCCTGCAGACGGGAAAGCGAAATGTGCTGCCTCTGAACAGAAAGAGAGAAAAGAATGCAAATGGAGGCATAAGTAGTGCTCCCTGCGGCCATATCGAAACAATTAGATGTGGAGATAGACCGGATTACGTGTAGGACTAGTCACAATAACTCGGAGACAAATGCTCCTTACCTTGAGTTTACTTAAGGCTACCGGCTAACTCATGACTTTACTTCGTCCAACAATGCAGGACGCACAGAAAGCGTCCGCTTGCAAGTGGCGGAAAAAGCGAAGGAGCAAGCGGAACTGAGGAAGGGGCGTTGATTTGAAAGATCTGTTGAGTTGCATCCAGGAAGAACTGGATTGGTTGGAGGATGACGTGCCTCCTGATTCAAAGAATCTCATTGGTAAATGGGCAGGCCAGCATCTAGGTTGAGGCTGATTGGTTGGAGGCTGACGTGCCTCCTAATTCAATGGGTTTAATAGGTAAATGGGCCGTCCAGCCCCTGGAAAGCATCTCAAGCTTGGCTCTTGTTGAATCACGAACGAAAAAAGACGGATGCTGAAGGTAGGCGAGCAACAACGGGCACGTGCACATGAATGCGGATCGCACAGTTTAAAAAGGCAGTGGGCTGACAATGATTTGTTGCAGGAACACTTTAGAAACTGCAATCTCAGCTTAATGATGATAGATAATGGATAATATGAATAATAGAAACCGCAGAGGGACTCAAAGAACCAAAGTAGGAAGAAGGAGAAGGTTAGTAAGAGGAGCAGGAAGAGGTTCTCAGGATATTGGAAGGAAATCCTCATTCAAACCGTTGATATGACTAGATAAGTGATAAATCCAACGTGCCTCCTTCTGAAGAAGACAGCGAGTCACATTAGGAGTATTTTTTACTACATCTAGAATCCACCAGAAAATACCATTGGCAGAGTGCTGTAGTTCAATGTAGTGACTAACAAGGGGTGCAGAATCTGTCCGGCACCGGATTCTAGAGCGATGCTCCGAAATCCTAATGTGAACTGGTCGAGACGTTTGTCTGACATAGCGGAGCCCACAAGGACATTGGATGCAGTACACTACTTGTTTGGTTTTACAGTTCGTCATAGAGGAATGGGTCCAAGTTTTTGGCCCAATTTTGAATTCCTTAAGTTTTTTGGTGAATTGGCAAACCGAACAGGATCCACACGGGAAATGGTCAATGGTAGTTCTGAGGTCCCAAAGGCCTAATCTCGGAGGGTCCTTTTTGAAATTGGAGTGAACAAGTTTGTCACAAATATTTTTGGCCCTTTTCAACGCAAACCGTGGTAAGTGTGCGGTGGGCAGACTGAGTTTAATAATTGGCAAATATTTAGAAATCATTTTTTTGATCGCAAAAGTTTGTGGCCCATGGGTTATGACGCAAGTCATTTTAGTGATGTCATCACTTGGTTGGGAATGACGGTCGGATTTCGGGGCAAGCAGTATGCCCCTGTCTGTAAAGCGTGCCCTTTTTAAGGCCTTGTTGATCAGTCTCTTGGGATAGCCTGTCTCAATCAAGCGAGTGCTCAAATTCTCAGACTGTTCATAGAAATCATTCAAATTGGAGCAGTTCCTCCGGATACGGAGAAACTGTCCATACGGTAGGTTGTCACGAAGGTGGCAAGGGTGATTACTAGAGTAATGTAACAAGGTATTGCGGGCAGTGGTTTTTTGATATAGAGAGCACATCAATTTGCCTGATTCCTCTTTGATGACCAAATCTAAAAATGCAATTTGTGTAGGGCTAATTTTCATTGTAAATTTGATATTTGTGTCCACATTGTTCAACCAGTTCAGAAAAAGTACCAGGTTAGGTTTTGATCCAGTCCAGATAAAGATGATATCATCAATGTACCTTTTCCATTTTGTTATATAGTAACGGAAAAGATTAGTATGAGATAGAATGTGTAATGATTCAAATTTGAACATGAAAAGTATTGCTAGGCTGGGTGCAAATGCGGCCCCCATAGACAAGAAGTGAAGGCAAGATTGAAGGTTACTGGCAGTGGCTACCGGTGGAATTTACATCCCAATTTGACCAACATCCCTGATAAATTGGATATGATGATGTCTTGGAATACCCGTGGAAACTTGCATTATGAAAGTAGCGACGGGTTGTTGGCTAATCTACATAGCTTTTGCATTTTAGCACTACAGGAAACATGGCTATATGAATCATGTGATGTAGATGGATGGTGCGATCTACAAAGTTTAGCGGTGAAAGGGAAGAGAGGACGCCCAAAAGATGGCCTATTAACAGCCACGAAACATCCATGGTCTGGAGACAAATCCAGCTGGTCAACAGACATTGTGTTAGTGGTGATGGTTAACACCACCCTTCCTTAATTCCAGCATCTAATGGTGATAAACATATATAATCCGCCCAATGGAACACATAACAAAACCAACCTGGCCAGAATAGAAAAAATATTAAAATAATGTGATCCTGAGTTACCTGTTATAATAGCCAGGGACTTTAATGCTAGGATTATTCTTCCGGAAGATAACGAACCAAAAGAAAGAGACTCATGGCCCATTGAAAATTGAATCTCTAATAGATATGGTAGGCTATGGGCGAATCTGATACTGAAACATCAATTAATTATGCTTAATGGCAAAACCAAAGGGGATGCAAAACAGAGTGCCTGCCAGGAGCAAAAAGCCAATCAATTGGTTCTTGATATGGTGATTGGATTCTGAGAGGAAAGTGACCATCTACCACTATATGTGATGCTGGAATATCCTAAGGTAGAGACTACATACCATCTGTGCGGCAATATAGAGGTAAATAATTCTGCTAATCGGATAGTTTGGAATCCTACCAAATTAGAAAAAGTGAATGTTATTGCAGTAAAAGTATTGAAAGCATTTGTGGACCAACTGGAGAACAAATCAGATGAAGTCGCAAATTACAGAATTGGTACATTTGAAAATCTGGTGAATAAAATAAAAGAAGTCTCTACCCGTAAATGGAAGTATTGCTGCAATAGTGAAAGATGGAATCTATTGCATGGCAAGCATAACATCTAGGACTGGGAAATAAACAAAGCCAAAAGACTACTTAGACAAGGCATAAAAGCCATAGCTAATTCGCAGATGAGCAATGCCGCAATACACATAAAATGGGTAAAAAAACAATATGGGAAATGGCTTTGCATCCATAAAAGAGATAAGGTGAGGGAAGTATGCCAATAAATCAGGCAAAACAAGCAGCCTACCTATTAATAGTGTGGTAGAAAGTGATTGAATAATGTATGTAAAAAACACTATCAGATCGAATTTAGCTGAAGGGGAAGGCTATAAAATTACACAGTCAATATGGCATTGGAACTTTACTGAGGTCTCTTTAAGAGAAATGATTGATCAATTACATCATCTACGGCGACTGGCCCCGACGGGACCTGTAATGTCCTCTTACATAGAGCGCCGGATGAATGGGAAAAAGCACATGATATTTTGTTCCGATGGATAGGCAAAAATGGGACGCTCCCTGAAACCTGGCGAGATAGTATCATTCTCCCTGTACACAAAAAGGGAGAGTGGAAAGACCCCAAAAATTATAGAATGCTCGCTATGCTGGACATTCCAGCAAAAATATTTGCGAAAGTATTGCTGGCAGAACTGACTGAGTGGATAGATGAAAAAATGATTCTTCCGATCAATCAATGAGGTTTTCAGGCTAAATCCTCCATGATTCACAATATTATAAATCTAGTGTCCACAGTGGAGTATTCATGGAAGGTGTGAAAACTTCTGGTGTATGTAATATACATTGATTTTACAGCAGCGTTTGACACCATTGTGAGAGAGAAATTGTGGTTAAAACTAACTAAATGGGGGATTTCACCAGGTCTACTTTACATGATTCAGCTGTCATACTCTGACACATCAGTCAAAGACCGACTGGATGGTGAAGGCCGATTATCAGAGGCAATGCCCACATTATGTGGAGTTAAACAAGGCTGTAGCTTAGCAGCCACACTATTTAATCTTCATATAGCCGACTGTCTGAATGAGATGGTGGTAGCTGCGGATGCGGTAAAGATCGGCAATATCCAGGTGTCTTGGTTAGGAAATGCCGACGATTTAATCTCATTAGATTATACACCAGCGGGTTTACAAAATAGGCTAAATTGTTTGATCCAATTTGCTGACAGGAACGGGCTGGTTATAAATGTAACTAAAATAAAGGTTATGAAATGTTTAGGAACAACAAAGCAATCACGCTCTAACAAGTTTAAGTGGATGATGAAGAATGCAGTGGTTGAAGTAGCCGAATGTTATAGATGCTTAGGAGTGCTAGTGGATAATAAGCTATCATGGAAACCGCACTGTTTAAAGACAAAACTTAAATGTATAAAAATAGCAGGAGCCTTGAGTCTATTTATTGGAAGACAAGGTGGCTTCTCTGTGAACAGAGATATGGGGGACTACGTTTTTAACGAAATAAGTAAGCTAGAAGGAAAAATCTTAAAATGGCTATTTAGATTACCCACTGTGGTAACATGTGCATACATTTTATTAGAATGTGATTTTAGATGTGCAAGAGATATTTTAGAGTATAAAACTGCTATGTTGTATGTGAAAATGAGTACTTTGACCATTAATACATTAGTGGTGGAATGGATTAATATTTTTAACAAATGAGAGAACTGTAGTAATTTTAAAACATTGAATGTACTGTATCAATCATATGCTAAATGGGCCAAAGGCAATGTTGACAGCTGTCTGCTATATTCACATGCTAAAGTGAAAAAGTTATTACAACTTGATATTTATGGATTAGCTCAAGAAAGAGACATGATATGCCTGGCCACAAAGTCACCCAGCAACCTTTTTTTTAGAACAGTGGACATTGGAGACTAAGAAACCCAAATACAATATGCGTTTCCCCATCATGCAATAGTCAGTTCATATCTCATGTTTAAATTTAACAGATGTGAGACAATGAAGATATTAGTTGCCGAAATTGGTATTAAGAAAAGCTTGAGATTATGTAGATTGTGTGGAATAACAAACAATGAGACCGCAAAACATTTGATATGTTATTGTGAAAATCTCAACCAGTTGCGGGAAAAATACTTGACAAGATATAAGAATTCCTGTTTAGAAGAAAAGATAGAATAAATTTGGCAAAGACTGATGGAAGGAAATGATATTAATTTGATTTTTCACATGATGACATTTTATGAGTTGATTTTAAACATTTTAAAGGAGCTATCTAATGGGATTTATGTATGATTGTGTTATAAATATAAAACTTGTTACGGTTATGTACATATTATTAATTAATAAATAAATAAATAAATAAACTGCTATTTATCTTAAAAATGGCATCAGTTATTGCCATCCCTCCTCCCCAAGAGCCACCACCACCAGCTGGAGGACCTTCACAACAAAAAAGCGCAGTACTTTCAAAGACAATGAAGAGGACCAAGAATATGAGGTAGAGGAAGTGCCTACTTCTAGCACCAAGATCGAATCATGGGCGTGCCAGTTCTTTGCTACTGTTGGTAGTGTACCAAAGGCTAAAGCTACCAAAGTGAAATGCACTGAGTGCAATTTTGTACTCAGTCGCAGACTACCTGGACAGTACTCCTACGGGTTCACGTCCATGCAACTCCACACCAAAGCCAATTGACCGCAATGCTCTCAGAAAGTTTGACCTTTCTCAGCAAGTACTAAGCTGTCTTGCTCCACCTCATCTTCTTTAACAAATACTGTAACCACACAGCCTGATGTCTGCGGGCATTGGTGCGTTATAAATAAATAAATAAGGAGGGCTGTGGAACATTATCGTCCATTGCAGCCCCTGAAATGGGGGCTAAAGGCCATTAGCACCCCTGGTTCCCAAAGCAGGAAGCCATGGTGCTAAAACATAGAATTTTCTTCCTATAGCGGGACGGCAGCGTTGTCCCGCTGTAAGAAGGAAGGATTATCCTTTTCCAAGACAGCCAACATGGAAAGAGAAGGCGCGGCTCCGTATACAGCCCCTCTTCCCTTGTCATGGCAGCCTGCAAAGCCCTATGAACATATTACCACAAGCACTTTTTCTCCCTTTCAAACCTATCCTTCCTTTGAATAACTTTACCACATGGCAGGTCCCAGGTAGACATAGCCACTTTAACACTGTTTTTCGTCCCTAGCGGTCATGGCGAGTAGCCAGATTGTCCACATCATGACCTTATGCCATGACCCAGACAATCTGGCTACTGCCCACGGCCACAGGCTATACCTCAGCCACCAAAGGTATATGACTATTTTTTGTACCTACATTATTACACTTGTCAAAATATAAAACATGGCACATTTGCAAAACCATGCTTTAATGTCCTTGCCAATGCTCTTCACGAGTTTGCTCCAAATCCATCCAAGTTTTATTTTTTAAAAAGTGTCAAAATGTATGTACATACAATAGTCATATAAATTAGCCCCAACTTGACAAAATCCATTCAGTCTTTACACAAACATTGAAGGTTGGGTCTATAATCCTTCTCAAAACTTTTGTCCACATTCGACAAATAGCAACAATGTTATAAGCCATCTAAAAATGTTGAGACCCCCGTCTAATTTCACCCCCTCTTGAGAAAATCCCACCAAACTTTAGAAGACCATTCATATATAGATCCAAAATCGTTTTGCCAAATGTTTTGCAGATTCATCAAATGACACCCCATTTATATGCCTTTACAAAATGTTCGGACCCCCCCCTCTAATTTTGCCCCCTCTTGACAGAATTCCACAAAACTTTGCAAAACCATTCAGGATTAGTCTTAGAATATAATTGCAAAATTACATGCAGTTTCACTGAGTGGCAGAAAAGTTATGAGCCATCCAAAAACTCCTTTTCCCCAGCCCTGTAATGCAGAAATAGGTACAGATGTCCTAGGACATCTGAATTGTCTGCGAACACCACAGTACTGCCCCAGGACATCTGGAGTTTTTTTGGACTTTTGGGGGGGGGGGTGAAACAACCCATTTTCTGGCTTCTTATGGCCATATCCAATCCAAGCCTCACCCCCCCCACATACCCAGAGATTGTTTGTTGAGTTTGACAAGTGAAATGCTGCTTTTTTTTAATTATGTTTTCACCGTGCTATCCACAGAAACCAAAAGTCTGTGAATCCAAGATGGCGGGCGTTTCAGGAAAACCAACGCATTTCACATTTTCCCCCCAGCCAATCAGTGGGCGCGTCCCGATGTCCACGGACCAAACAAAAGTCTGGGAATTTTCTGGCCAAACCGAGGGCAGTCTGCATACAGAATAGCCAATCAGAGGCCAGTCCGCACACCGAACAGAGAAGTGAGTCTGTAGCCTCTGCTATAGCCTCGAATAGCCTACATCACAAAGCAAACTGTGTCACAGAAACAGAATGTCTTGTGGGAGAAGAGGGAGAGGGCAGGGGAGGTGAGGGGGCCATCTGGGGAGTGGGGGGCAGTTGGCACAGATGAGGGGTGCAATTGGTGAAGGCCTGGGGTCAGGAAAGCTTTTGTTCAGCCGTTTTTACGATATTCCCATCTATGTATGAGGCTATAAAGGATTATGGATATTCGAGTGTATGTGTAGTTCAGAACCCATGGTTACATTATTTTTATTTGAAACATATGTTTACAGCAATAGCGACGTTGGGGTGAAAAATCACTGGCCATGCCAGTGACATGATTGCCATCCAGGTTTCCCATCCATGCAGTAACCAGGACAGACCCTGTTTAGCTTCAAAGTGAGGAAGTGACAAATGAGCCACAGTTACAAGAACACTTACCGAAATGGGCCAGCCCTTTCCTTGCTTTGAAGTTAAGCAGGGTATGTCCCATTTTGAAGCTAAGCAGGGCCAGTCCCATTTACGGTATGGATGGGTGACCGAATGGGCTTCCAATGCATTTTCTTTAAACCATGCTACTGTCAGTCCTTAAAAATGATGCATTCACAGAAAATTGTGTGCCTTTTGCTGACTTTCATACTGGTATTTGTAGTCTCTCAGTCAATAATAAAATAAAAATAGATATTTTTACATCAACAGTGGGTTTTCCAATCCCGGCAGTAATTGGGACAAACTCTAGCTAGCTTTAAAGAGAGGAAGGGGTCAGCGCCCTAACCCATGTTGCCTAATAAATAAGCCCACGTTACAAGACCGCTTATAGAAACATGGCCTAAGGGGGCTGGATCCTTCCTTACTTTGAAACTAAGCAGGGTCAGTCCTGGTTACTGCATAGATGGGAGACAGTCCCCAGTCCCGAATGCTATGTGTTTGCGTAGCTTTAAATATCTCAAAACACATGGCATCCCCATTATTTTTTTTAGACTGTGCTACTGTCAGTCCTTGAAGGTTTTGCACTCGGAGACAATTTTTTGCCTTTTGCTGAATTGCATTCTAGTATTTGCAGTTTCAGTCAAGATGGGGGGAATAATGCCACAATGGTACACTTTATGACAAACATAGTTCTGTAAGGATTTATATATGTGAGTTTCAATGTTATCAAGTTCGCTTTGTAAAGCAGATTATTGTTGAAAGCCAGACATGGGGACAAGGAGGGTAAATTATGATAGGGAAAGTAAGTCATGAGTATTTGCCCACGATGTGGCAAGAGAGTTTGCAATCCTGGACACTGGTGCAGTTATTTTCCCCTGATTGTGGCTGCTTTTCAGGGCACCAGTAAAGAACACATGTGGGTAGACAGCTTAACCTTATTTCACAGGGTGGACACAACCTCTTGGGTTTTTTGGAGATTGGTAAACTTGCTCAAGTTTTTGGATACCAGGATTTTACTCAGGTTGTCATGTTCCCAGTGCAGACGCTTACCCACAAGATCACAAGCACTTTTTTGTGTTGAGATTTTGATTTACATGGAATGTTTCACTAAATATTGCCGGGTTTAAAAGGTGAGCACCTTTTATACTTTGCCAGCATATTTATTGGAAGATTTCCTCTGTGTTTTTTCTGTTGTTCATTACTTTTTTGTAAAGTCCAAAGCTATTTTGTCTTGTGCACTTTCTTCTAAGGAGAAGGTCAATTGAACTACATTTGTATATTTCACTTTAAATTATATGGTCACTTACTGTGCATATATTCATGATTGACAGCTTTTCATTTTCACTATGGGGGCAAAAGTACCAGGGCATATGATATTCTTGCAGCTGATAATTTGTTACCCTTTTCCATGCTGCTTAAATGCTGTTAACTCAGCACATGCCTCAGGGGGCTTGTCTGTCTCCCTAGCTTTATACCATTTTTACTGTGCCTTTTTTTAGCCTACTGATGAAAAATAATGTTGCCTTTACCAATTAAGCTGATGACACAGTGTCAACCCCTTGCCTCGTTAGCATTAAGATGATGAGGAAACCTTTAATACAATATATATATATATATATATATATATATATATATATATATATGGACTAATTCAGGTCTGGATGATTAATAATGTCTTAGCACTGAATAAGGAAAAATCAGAGCTTATGGTGGTTGGCACTGAGGGGAAGATTTGCACATTGGGAACAGACTGCTCTTACGTCCAAGCTGCAGGATGCAGTATCTTGACAAAAGAAAGAGTTAAACATTGGGGGTTGTACTTGGACCAGAAACTGAATATGGAGGCTCAGGTGAGTAGCCTGGTCTCCTCTACTGTATATTACATTAAGCTGCTAGTGCAGCTTTGTTCTTCTATCTCAAAAGGTAATTGTGAAACTTAAGCGCCATAATTGGTTCAAACATTCACTATTATTGTAGCCTGCTTGTGGGCATAGCCAAAACACAATGTACTTGACTGCATATTATTCAGAATAATGCCTTGAGAGTAATCACTGGTTTGCAGAGAAGGGATGATATATCCGATGACAGGCGTCATTTACACTGGCTGCCCATAGAGGCAAGAAACAACTTTCGCTTGCTGGTGATTACCCATAAATGTCTCAATGGGTCTAATCCTTTGTATCTGAGTGAGGCATTGGTCCGTAAATCAAGAAGAAGGATGTTAAGATCAAACAACTCCAGTCAACTTAAAATCCCAGCCTGCAGACTGACCCATGTGATGAAATGTGTTTTTCATTGCGGCTCCCAGAGCTTGGAAAGGCATTCCGCTTAATCTCTGGGAGCTAAACTTAATGGTGGTGTTTACGAAAACATTGAAAACATTGCTCTGTAGATTATGCCATTGTGATGGATGGACGGCAGTATGATTGCTGTCCTCCATGTTCAAGTGTGATTTGTTAGATATTTAGGCCTGTCTGATTTTCTGTAGTGTTACATGTTGTCTATGGCCCTTAAGCCTCCAGGCCTTGTGGTGCACGTTACAAATATTTTAAAGTTAAAGTAAAGGTTAGTAGGGGTTGTGCGATTTATCACAACAGTCACAAAGCGACCAGTCATAAAATAAGGGGCTTGTAGCACGCTGCGTAACCAAAGTGCGTGATCCTCTGCAAATAATTTAATGTCACTGCGCATTGACTAAAAACATTGTGGGTTCTCAAACCCTGCATTCTTTTATACATAATAAAAAAAATAGATATGTTTACAGCTACAGTGGGTTTCCCATCCATACAGTAACCAGGACACAACCAAGCATTGCTTTCTATTAAGGAAGGGGACAGCCGCCTCAGACCAGGTGGACCAATAAATGAGCCCTCCTTAAAAGAACACTTAGAACCCTGTAAGAAGTTAAACAATAGTTTATCATAGAGCAAGCTCTAAATAAAACAACAAATGCACTCTGAGTTTCCACTGCAAATGTGAAGTTTAATATCTTGTCAGTACATGCATACTTGCCAACATGATCCATTGCAATAAGTAGTTACTTATGAAGTTTTTATTTTTTTTTCTCTGTATTCTGAGAGTTGTAGTTGCACTTTTTACATTAGAAAACATGTACTCTAAGTCCCAGAATGCATAGAAGAAAGGAAGACTGGATAAGCACCAAGAGATTGGAATGGGGTATGTTAGCAAGTAGGCATGTACTGTGAAGATATTACACTTCACACACTAAGTGGCTCTTAAAGATGGCGTACTGATGTCTTTACAATGAAGTTACACACAGGGCTGCTGTAAATGTATATATGCATTTTTTTACTTTTGTGAACATGCTCGTAAAAATAAATATTTGTAAATGTGCAGCATTTTCCATTTTTCATTTAATATTAATTTGACAGTTTTGAATCTTGCAGTGCAGGCCTGGTTATTTTCTTTGGGCATTCTGGGACTTTTAGTCTGAGTTGTGTTATGGGAGAACTGGTATTACAAGTCACAAAGTGCAAACAAAGAAACCAGGACTTAATAAGCAGCTATAGTTTGAAAAGAGGCATGCTGGCAAGTATGCATATGCTGCCAACATATTAAACTGGCACATACCAAGTGCCACTTAAAAATGGTCGACACATCTTTTCTATCTGCTTTTCATTTTTTTAATAACAAAGTTACACACAGTGCTGCTATAAATGCTCATATGCATTTTTTTTATTTCATGAAAATGCTGCTATTAAGAATCATGTTTAAATGCACAGCATTGTAAGTGACTGTCACTTGATGTGAGCAAGTGCTGAATGCTGCAATAAGTGAGAGTTGCTAGAGTGGTTAAAAAAGAGAATATGCTTACTTAGAAGCCAATTACAAGATAAGTAGCAGGAACCATGTATATATTAATTTGTGAAATGGTTGAAAAAATGCTTTTAAAAATATAAGCATACCTGTACTATGTACAGATGTTGTTCAATCTGCAAATATAAATCTTGGAGAGTTTTACAGTATTTTTGATGCAGGAGGCTGTGATTAACAGGTGCTATGTACTCTCCGAGTTCAAGTGTACATCTGAAGTGTTCAACTGAGATGACAGGGTTAGGTGTAGAGTTTTTGGATGTGATTGGTGGATGGACGAGTGACTGTTTGAAAGCATGTGTCAATGATGGATACTCCCCCAATTTCTTTGTTATATGCGGACCAATTCCAATTTAGGAGATACAAACTGTGCCAAAAATAAGAAGAAACTGGTTACCCCTCCCGTTTCGTCACACACATTTTGTGGTAACACTATTTGTATGCTTTCAAAACTTTCAGCATTTAGTCAAACAGAGACTCCTTATTCAGAAAATATACATCAATTTATTTATCATAATTAAAATGTTTTATGTCTCTAAACATGATTTTCATAGTTTCTGTCCATTATGTAACACAAATACATGTGTACGAACTACATTCAGAAACTCCAACACTCTCAAATTGTTGTGCCTGGGGGTTTGTAGGAAGTGACTCTAACACATGTACTGTGCCACATTTTTAAATACATTTTGTGTACCATTTTAATGGGTATCATTTAAGTCAGAACATTTTAGAGTAATGAAAGTGCACTGCATTAAGTTGAGCGGTTTTGTTGTGAGACAGCTTGATTGTCTGTAATGATGCTTAACTCATGATACGGAGTGCAAGCGAGAGTGGAACCATTTAGTGAATCTCGTTACAGTGCCATAACGTTCAGACAATCTTTAACGTGCAAGGACCAACATCATTTGACTCAGCAGCTCCATACTGTCACCGAAAAATGTAACTGCCACTTAAATACCCAAGTGAGAGTCACTATTGGTGTTGATTATTGAGGGAGTTTATTCTATGCCTACTGATTAGCTCTGTACCTCTGGCACTTGCTAAAAGTTTAACCAACTCGTATTGTTCTGTCTTGTAGTTTTTAGGAGATATACATGAAGCATTAACCCGTGACTGCTTACAAGATTTATCAGCCCATTAAATGGTCTGAGGTAAGCATTTACTATAGACCATAATGTGATATATATATACTTATTGCTTGTTGTGCAATATGAACAGCATCATTAATAGCGGTTTTTGTGTGTTTCATGATACAGGAAGTGACGCTTTGCAAGTTCAGACTAGTTGGTCTGTAACTGACTAAGATCACTATATACAACTGAAAATAGGGTCGCTGTTGACAAAGAAGAAGGCTTTTTGCCCCTGAAGAATGTCCCAATATTTTTTCATATATTGAGAGGAAAGAAACATGTTGGGTTGTTTTTTTACACACCTATTTTAAAAGAGTGTACCACCATGATCTAATTGTGTGTTAGAGACCACGCAGATACAATATCAGTAACTAGCATGACCCATTGTTTAATGTGATTGATTTGTTTTGTTTGTGTTTTAAGTTCTTCTTCTTGTTTGTCTTGTTGTCTAGTTAACCTGTTGTAGTAATTACTTTAGTGATTGTTCGAATTACTAGGAATTATTAAATTAGAGTCTAGTTGCACATGTCACTTTATATACCACATGTTTTACTTGCCTAGATTCCATGAAAATATTTTTAAGGCCGTATTGAATATGCAAATAAGTTGTATTTTTCTATGAAAATTGGTAAAAGCGTAATTTAATTATTTATCGTAGTTCAAGTTGAGCCAATATCTTGTATCATGAACACTGATTTCTACACACATGCTTGAGGTCTGTTGGTTTGGAGTTATATTTGGGTGTAGTAAATATTTTGTGTGTGTTTGTTGGTTGATGGGTAGAACATTTTCTGTTCTCCCCTGTGCACCTGGGCCTTGTGAATGCTACCTTTTGTCCGCAGACTACCGTACTGTCTGCGAACTCTGGAGCAGCTACATTGCAAATGAGTATATTGTAAGGAACATGTAGCAAATTAAGGGTGCACTGGTAAAAACCTATGAAATTCACTGAAACAACGTTGTTAAAGGGACATTATGGTTACAAGTAAAACCAGAAAACCCTTGATATTCGCTATTTATGGTAAGCTAAGCAAATATAACTCGTGCCACCACCATGCACTGCTAAGACTAACACCCAGGACATCAAAGATGACATCACAAATAGTTTATTGAATTCTCACAATCTCCCTCTTCCTCATGACATTATCCCATTAGTAAAATGTTACATTAAGCACAACTTCTTTTTTTCATAGCAGTAGCCCATTAGTAATCTCTGGCATTCCCATTACCTCCTTCTTTCACATTACCAAATTACTAATATGTTACATTAAATACATCTGCACTTTGTCATCCCTGTACTCTATTACTAATAAGTTACATCATCATCACCTCCCTCTTCCTCATCACAGGGATACACAGATACAATCTCAGTAAGTAGCACGACTCATTGTTTAATGTGATGGATTTGTTTTGCTTGTGTTTTAAGTCCTTCATCTTTTTTTTTTCTTGTTGTCGAGTTAACCTGTTGTAGCAATTACTTTATTGATTGTTCAAATTACTTGGAATTATTAAATCAGAGTCTAGTTGCACATGTCACTTTATACACCACGTTTTATACTTGCCTATATTCCATGAGTATGTTTTTAAGGCTGTATTGGATATGCAAATAAATTGTATGTTTCTATGAAAATTGGTAATAGGGTCAGAGAATTTGTTATCCTAGTTCAAGTTGAGGCAATGTGTTGTATCATGAACGCTGATTTATACGCCCATGCTCGAGGTCTGTTGGTTTAGAGTTATATTTGGGTGTAGTAAATATGTGTTATGTATATGTGTTTGTTGGTTGATGGGTCGAAAATGTTCTGTTCTCCCCTGGGCACCTGTAATTTGTGAATGCTTCCTTCTGTCCGAGGACTACTGTACTGTCCATGAACTCTGGAGCAGCTACATTGCAGGTGAGTATAATATAAGGAACTTGTAGCAAACTAAGGGTGCACTGGTAAAAACCGTGAAAAATCGCTGTTAAAGGGGCATTATGGTTAAGTGGCACTAATAAAAACCTATGAGATTCAGTGAAAAAATGTTGGTAACGGGACATTATGGTTAAGTTGCACTAATAAAAACCTTTGAAATAAAGTGAAAATAACATTGTTTAAGGGACATTATGGTTACAAGTAAAACTGGAAAGCCCTTGATATTCGCCACTTATGGTAAGCTAAGCAAACATTACTGGTGCCACCATCATGCACTGCTAAGACTAACACCCAGGACATCAAAGATGACATAAAAAATAGTAGTTTATTAAATGCTCACAATCTCCCTCTTCCTCATGACATTATCCCATTAGTTAAATATTACATTAAGCACAACTTCCTTTTTCATAGCAGTAGCCCATTAGCAATCTCTGGCATTCCCACAACGTCCCTCTTTCACATTATTAAATTACTAATATGTTACATTAAAAACATCTACACATACTCATCCCCGTACTCTATTTCTAATAAGTTACATTATCATCACCTCCCTCTTCCTCATCACAGGGATACAAGACTCAAACTCCCTTTTCCTCATTTACTCATCCCAATCCCCTATTACTAATCAGTTACAGACCCCCACCTCTGTTTCCTCATCCCGATGACTACTCTGTCACATTATAACCACCTGCCTCTTCCTTGTCGCAGTACTACAAAACTGAGCACTCTTGTCCTCATTCCAGAATTACATAGGAATTGATTGCATAGCCCCCTCCTCCCCCTTTCTCTTGACAGGACCTCATGAGTAGACTGTGCAATTTCCACAATCTCCATCTTCCCGATGCCTCCTACCAACAACTAATATGTTACATTTGGCCCATCTCACCTTTCCACATTCAGTATCCTATTATTGATTGGCTACATTATCATCATCTCCATCTTCCTCATCACAATACTCCAAGACTGAAATTCTCTATTCTTTAGTTCACTACTCCATTAGTAATTAAGCATCCATAACTTCTAATGAGTTCTAAAGCAACCACTCTCAGATAAGTAAAACCCCACTATTCATTACTGTGAAATGCGCTAACAAATTAACGAATACCAAAAATGACAGTCCTCCATACAAATACCACTATTAAAAAATATCTCACGAAAAACCACCTCTTGCAGCAGACTAATAAACAAAAACAACATTAAAATACACACTCACTTTATTGAAACTTAATGTAAATATTCTGTTTTCTCAAGCAAATATAAAACATGTAAACTAAAACACAACTGTGTAGAAAGAAAGACAACATTGGGCAGGAAAAAACAAGAGAGAGACACACACTCACCTTTCACTAAAACAGTGTATGGAAAGTGAATAATTATCTCTCCCCTTGTAAAGTGCATCCACACAAAATGCCAACATAACTGTCTTGTTCCATTTACGTCAAAAAGATAAACAATGAATTTCTTTAAAAATTTATCAGAAGAGGACCCCCAACAAACACAAGAGACATGGAAACCACATCCACCATTGGGCAGGAAAAAACAAGAGAGAGACACACACTCACCTTTCACTAAAACAGTGTATGGAAAGTGAATAATTATCTCTCCCCTTGTAAAGTGCATCCACACAAAATGCCAACATAACTGTCTTGTTCCATTTACGTCAAAAAGATAAACAATGAATTTCTTTAAAAATTTATCAGAAGAGGACCCCCAACAAACACAAGAGACATGGAAACCACATCCACCAATGTCAATGCAGCCCCGATAAAATCAATTTTGCAAAACCTATTCCGTTGTAGTTTCCTCACCAATCTCATGAATACATTCTGAAAAGTAACGTGTCTTACTTGTCAATTATCATAGGAAACCGTTGTTTATACAATAATTGGCAGTGCATTCAAACTAAAAAGAAAACTATTTATATTAGTTGTAGACAAACTGTAATCATTAACAAAATTAATTTAAAAACTACAAAAAACCTAGAAACATAAGCAATATCACTGTAGGTAACTTCTGTAACATTTGTGCAGTTGAAAGGTGTCACAACACTAGCTCAGAACTATATTTTCATGAAACAACATAGAGTCAAGAACAAACAGATCCGCTTGCTATTTATATATACAAGAGAGGCTGTGAAATAGTAGGACAAACTATTATGAAAAAAGAAACTTCAATTAACACATTTTCCCAAGCAAATATTCAACCAAATCATCCTCAAATACAGACAGTTTATAAAGGTCAACATGCAATGTGTGCCAACAGTCATTCAAATGTTTATGACAATTTCTAAAGCAACATGTTAAAGCAAAAGAGAACAATAAAATAAAAACTCTACAAAACATGGACTCCTGTGCAGTGTACATCCACATTGCACATTCCTTACGCTTCATTTCAGGTGAATCTTATGAAAGCACCTTTCATCACATAACAATGTTAGCAACACACCATTTTACACGGCACACTCATGTTTAAAGTCCATTTCTAAAATTACAAAAACTCAATTACACTCTATTAACTGGAACAGCACAAGAAGTCCTGTGACAAATAAATGGCATAAAAAATATATAATTTGGTACTGAAGTAGAAAACAAAACAACTAACTTACAAACTAATGACCAACAATTCTTAACCATACCCTTCTTTCCAACATATACAAAAATAGCAATTTTTCAAACGACTTCTCCTGAAATTCCAGAGTTGATGTGCACTGCGTGCTAAGAAACCTAGGTCACCTCACATGGCTTCTTACACTTAGCTGTGCATAATATGCATGTGATGATTTACATGACTTCCTACACAATGCACATCAAAATTAAGAGAAATAGACTGCAAAAGCATAGGACAACTCTCTTTTCTAGATCCTATAAATGTACTTCCAACACTGTTTTATTGACATGTACACTTCACTTACAACAGAAAATGCCCTCCACTTAGAGAAGTAGAACACTCATTTTGGAGAAAAGGATTCCAGTCTAGAGGAGCACCACATATTCACATGCTTGTGTGGATAGACAATGCTCCCAAATGTGGCCTTGACAGTGTTAAGACTGTTTTATAATTTAATTTAAAATGCATTACCTTAATATCCCTACCAAAGACATGAATAATTACTTTTAAACTCAAATCGTACATTTCCAATTACATGTTGCACATATTTCTGATGTTGATACAGAAACAAAGGGAAATAGTTTAATATCTGCTGTTAGACACAGCCTGAAAGGCAAGTCTACTAAACAGATTTAACATTAAAAGTGATGAAACCTCCAAGTAAATAAAGATTACATTCCTTTCATTGCATCCTTCTAAAGTACTAATGTAGATGTTTAATAATTTGCAAATAATTTGACTGCAGCTGTAAGATATGTCACAGAATGCCTCGCCGATGTTGAGACAACTGAACTAAACATCCTCTGTGATAACATTTCAACTGAACATGTTTTTATAAATGCCCCCGTTTTGGTATCAGAATGTGGATCATAGGAAACTGCAGATTGTTTAAAAGGCACAGCCTAGTATGGAAAATCAGAAAAATATTTTATGGTTATACCTTGCTCCATCTTTATTTAGAAAATGAGTACTAAAATCATAATAATTAATTGAATACCTCACCACTGAAAATCAGAACTACCAAGACATCTTAAGAAATGTGTCTCGTAGCACATATTAAACAAATAGAAGCTTGTCTTTGGAAAAATATGTTTGTCTGAAAAAGCACAAAACTACACACTCAAAAGTAATGTCATACCAAACAAAGCAACTGGCAAGCATTCAGTATTAAATTGTGACAGAAATCTAGTAAGGCTTTCAGATCACAGTTTAATTAACCCTGTACATTTACTTTAAATATTTAGATGACAAAGAATTGTATAACAAGGCACATGACAGTTTTTCAAACTTTGAAGAAAAGAATTATTGGATGATCAGGATACATTTGAAGGTGCATTTGAAGGAAGTGAAAACAGAATAACAAATGACAAATGTAAACAATACAAAGAAATGTTAGAAGAACATCATCAAGAAGAAGAGATAGAAGGAGAGATTGGTAAAGGAAGTCCAGAATTAAGTCAGCAATGTCTTGCATTTAGCTAAGAACTACTCAGTAGAACCACTTATCCAAAATTAAAATGAAATAGCAATAACAGAAGTAGAAAATACCATGGTTGAATGGAAACAAACTGTACAGGATGTATCAGTGTTCATATCACAGTTAAATGATGAAAAAAATCATCATTTGCTGGAAGTCACTGAAGAAATTGAACATGGATTACACCACAAAAACAAAACATGCATTTTCAATGTCTTCAAACCTTTGTATTTGTGTATTTGTGGTCTTGATGGTGCTGGCTAAACATTTATAATTAAAACTATTTGTAAATTTGTACTGTAAAAATCAGACAACAACCTTTCATTTGGTGTAATAGCCCCACACGTCTACATGCCTACAATGCAGCAGCTGTACCTTTACACTTACTTCTACTCCTCCCAGTTGTGCTCCAAGACAATTTAGAAAATTAGAGTTTGTCAGCAAAAGCTGCATTTGAAATACCCATAATCGATTACAAATTAAAGTTCTTCTAATAGGTGACGTTATCATGTTTTCTAACCTAATGCTTGCCTTAGTTCACATAAGAATGCAAGATGTTATTTAACCCCTTAGGTGCCAAGGACGAGCTATCTTGTCCTTGACATTACGTTTGTGTTGCCAAGGACG
Source organism: Ambystoma mexicanum (assembly GCF_040938575.1). Taxonomy (NCBI): domain Eukaryota; kingdom Metazoa; phylum Chordata; class Amphibia; order Caudata; family Ambystomatidae; genus Ambystoma; species Ambystoma mexicanum. The sequence goes on along the minus strand of NC_090928.1, from coordinate 466,861,616 downwards.
AAATAGCTCATCCTTTTAGGCAAGTCACTTTGTGCGATCCCTGCAAAGCCATTTTTGTCTGCCGTAGTGAAATGAGAAGGTGAGTCTCCACCTTTCTCCCCCTCGATCTGCAGCGCTATTGTGCCGTTCATATTGAGGGAGGTGTCATTGGAAAGGGGAGACTTTTTGAAGCATTGTTGGGTGCGAATCAGGCGCAGAGCGCTCAATCCATGCCCGGCAATGCCTCTAGACCACCAGGGATCTGTTTATGAAGTGGTGGGGAGAGGGGGCTGCTTACTATGTAAGTGGCCTTATCCCCCCAGCCACTAAGGCTTGGGGCAGCACAACGGAAGGGGAAAAACAGAAACATAATTATAAAAATATACATGAGTTAGTTGAGGGTGTGGGGGGACACTAAACCACCAAAGATGTTTGTAATGGAAAGGCGGGTGGCCCTCTCCCCCACCCAAAAATGTAGTAGGGCTCTCATGTAGCCCTCCTTGGGGGCAGATTCCTAGTGCAATCTGGCAATCTGGCCCAAGGAAGGGGCACATGTGTTTTTATTGGGGGTGAAGGTCAGTAGACCACCAGGGATAGCTTGAAAGGTGGGCCGTGATTGGAGAGTAGTAGTTATGGTTTGTTTTTGCAGGGCTGACCATAGGTAACAAATGTTTTTTGTTCCCTTTACAGCGTTTTCTACATACGCAGCTGCAACGTTATATGAGTACTGTGTTTTATTATTCTACAGTTAGAGCCCATTGTCAGTGGGGTGGGTGGGACTGGGGCTGGATTTTTGGTGGTGTGGGTGGGAGTGGGCCATCTAGTGAGGTATTTTGGTGGACTCTGACAAAATTGCAGGGTCAGACCACAAATAAGCCCCCATGCCAGCCTAACATTGGTGTTTCCCTGGGAGCAGCTGTCTCCCATGTGGGTTGACCGGGCGCAATCCCAGGCTACACCTCTGGATGTGCTGCGTTACAGATGTCACTGTCGGGGGGTATGGGGCTCCTGCTGGGGCTCCCCAAAACTGCTGCTGGACTTGGTGATGGTCAACCCACATGGGAGGCAGCCGCCCAAGGCCAGGGAATCACCCCCCACCATCCTGGAGCTGTGTCTGGCCTGTGTTATAGCTTCTCCCTTTGGGAACGGACACAGACCCTGCTGGGGCTACCTGGGACTGCTTCTGAGCTTGTGGATGGTCAAATCACATTGGAGATAGCCGCCCAAGGCCACGGACATCACCCCAACCAACCTGTAGCGCTAGCTGGGCTGTGTTACAGAATTTCCCTTGGGAGATGGAAGAGGACCCTGCCAGGGCTCCCTGGAGCTGCCGCTGTGCTTGGGAATGGTATACCCACATGATAAATGGATGTCGGAGGCCGGGGACATGACATCCACCCGTCCTGAAGTTCTGACTGGACTGCATTACAGCTTTCCCCTTCAGGGAGGTATTGGCATACTGCCGGGTCTCCCTGGTGGGGAAAAGCTGTAACACAGGACAGCAAGAACTCCAGGGCAGTTGGAGGTGATGTCCCGGGCCGTGGATGGGAGCCTTGGCAGGGTCCCTATCCTTTCCCAGAGGGATAAACTGTAACACAACCTAGCCACAGCTCCAGGGTGGTAGGAGGTGATATCCCTGGCGTGGACGGCTGACTCCCATTGAACATCCGAAGCCCAGCTGTGTTTCCCAGGAGGCCCGGGACATTATTTCCCGTAGGGAGAAGCTGTTACGCAGGCCAGCCAGAATACCAAGATGGTTGGGGATCATGTACCTGGCCTTGGGCGGCTGTCTCACATGTGTGTTTACCATCCCCAAGTGCAGCAGCAGTCCCAGAGAGCCCGGGCAGAGTCCCCCTCCCTTCCTGGAGGTAAATTCTGTAGCACATCCCAGCCAGACCTCCAGGATGGTCGGGAGTGATGTCCCTGTCCTTGGGCACCCATCTCCCATGTGGGTCGACCATTCCCAAGCCCAGCCTGGAGCGCTGGCTGGGCTGCGTTACATCATTTCCTTCCGGGGAAGAATGGGTTCCCTGGGGCAGCTGCTGCACTTGGGGATGGTCGCCCCATATGTGAGACAGCCCACCAAGGCCAGGGACATTGCCCCCGACTATCCTGGAGCTCTCGCTCTCCTGCGTTGCAGCTTCTCCCTCCAGGAAAGGTTGGGGACCCTGCAGGGGCTCCCTGGGAAGCCGTAGAACTTGTGGATGTTCGACACTTTTCTATTTTCCACCAAGGTACTGTTTTCGTTGGGTCACCCGTGGTAACGCGGGAAGGTAGGACATGTGTTGTTGACGGAGTGTTATGGTGGATGAGCAGAGGGAAATGTCTATGCTGGGGCATGTGGGTAATACTGGGGCTATTTGCGCAAGTCAGACCTCTGTGGGTTCTCATGGGTATCTTCTTTTTTTTATTTTTTTTTTATTTATTTACGTGGATATGGTTTATTTCAAACCTTTCACATCAGTAAAAACATTATATTTCATTAAGAGATCTGTCATAATGCAATCACATTGAATTTTGCGAAAAAAAGATTTGCAGAGTAAATGCTAATAAATGATAGCAAAATGTTAGCTACAAATTAACACAACAATAACTAAAAATCAAAAAATTAAATTAGTTTAAAACCTCCCTTTATAATCAAATGGAGTACTTAAAGTAAATTTCTATTGCTAACAGTATTAAATAAGATAAAATTGTTAGATCAATAGTTTTAAATAACGAGTAAATATCTAACATTGGCTCAGCACAACCTTTCATTTACTCGAGTTCCTTGTTTACGATGTATTTTCCTCATCAATGTGATCAAGTCTTTTTAGAGTGTTTTCAAAGAATTTGACTGTTGCGAAGTTTATTTTTGGGGATTGGCAGGTATATATTAAACTCCATCATTTCTCCGCATCTAGGTCGCATAAGTCAGTGATATTACTTGCTAGAAAAAGAGTTTGCAAGTCTCCTAATTCTGGACAGAATAGCACTAGATGAGTTAGAGATTCTTCGCCTTTTTTGCACAGTCTACATTTTGTACATATTTTCTCTTTTGAGTATCTTGCTTTTGTCGTCTTATTTCGTAAGATGTTTAGTCTGAAACGTAATAACAGATCTCTTTGTTTTGAACTAGGAAATTTTTTCAGATAATCTGGTATAATAGACATCACACTGCAATTAGATTTCAAAAGTGTGTGTGTTTTCGCCGAAGCTCGTTTCGTTTCAGTGTTCGACCAATCCTCTGCCCACAGCGTTCTTTTTACCGCTATTGGTTTCTCCGTTAGGGTTTCGATTTTGATGCCAAATTCTGTCAAAGTTTGTTTATTTCCATTTTTCCAATCTTCTATTACCTTTTCATCATAGTTATTGGAATTACCCAGTATTTCAAATTGGGGCGGTGTCAGGTTGGTCATTGTTTTTCTGTACAACATCAATTGGTTGTAACGTATATGTATATATATTGATGTTAGGCCTAGTTCATGGCGGATTACCGAGATTGGAATCGCTTTTGGTATTGAAAGGACGGTTTTCCAAAAAAGACCTTCTAGAGTGGACCAGAATTTCTCTGGGATATTTGTGCCAGTTTCTGCTCCGTATATAAGTGTGGGAATTACTTTTAGCTTGTAGAATGTAATCACTGGGCATAGAGAGAATTTTCCATATCTTTTATTGATGATGATTGCTTGGGCTGTTAGGTGTTTAGTTTTTGTCTTTAACATCTTTTTCCAGGGTTCTTCATTCTTTATCCCACTTATTTGTAGCCCTAAGTATCTCATTTCTTCACAAGGTTTTATCCAAGTTTCATTCACTTTCCATTCTTCATTTTTGGTCTTTTTCCATCTTTTGTCTCTGATTATTAATATCTCGGTTTTATCTGCATTTATTTCTAGGTCATTTTTTTCTATGTATTTTTCAACCTGATTTAATGCACGTTGTAGGCCAATTTGTGTATGATCTAAGATTGTCAGGTCGTCTGCATATAGCAGATGATTGACTGATTTGCAGTTTAATCTTGGTGGAAAAGACCTGATATTTCCAAAGCATTGTTGCAAGTCTCCAATGTAGAAGCAGAAAAGGGTGGCTGCTAACGGGCATCCTTGTTTAAGGCCTTTTGCTGTTTTTATGGCCTCCGATAGATTTCCGCCTTGGTCCAATTTAATTCTTATTGAAGTTTCAGCATACAATTCTTTTATTGCATTTAGGAGATCAGGAGGGCACCCTTTAGAAGCCATTTTTTCCCAGAGTCGGCTTCTGTTTACACTGTCGAATGCTTGTCTAAGATCTATACTGGCTATGTACAATTTTTGTTTAGTTGTGAAGGCTCTTCTTTTCATCAGGCCTAAGATCAGAAGATTTAAATTGCACCCCACATTTTCGACAAAGCCTGATTGTCTTTTGTCGTAGGTATTCGAGTCCTTTATCCAGGTCTTTAATTGTTTAAGCAGTATTGTGGCAAAAATGTTCCCGACGCAATCTAGTAAAGCGATTGGGCGGTAATTTTTGGGATCCATTCTATTGCCTTTTTTGAATATAGGGACGATGATGGCCAGTTTCCAAGATCTTGGTATTTGTCCTTGCTTCACAATTCTCTTAAAGAGTCTTTCGCAGAAAGTTGCCCATTTTTCTGGATCTTCTTTTAGCACTGCGTTTGACAGGCCGTCTGGGCCTGGGGCTCTTGACGAGCTTGCTCTCTTAATTAAAGATTTTATCTCTTCCTTATCAAATTTAATTTCCCATGGGCATGATATTTCTTCTTTGGTATTATTCTTCTCCATAGTTTGTGTCTCGTTGAATAATTTTGTAAAGTGTTCTGCCCAAACATTTTCTGGTATTGGATTCATAAGGGCTGCCATTGATTGTTTCTCATTTAACAGGTCCCATAGAGATCTGCTATTTGTCCTTGATATTGCTCTTTGCATGGCTTCAGCATCTTGTTGAAGGAGTTGTGATTTATGGGCTTTTAGCCAGTTTTTGTGTTTTTGTTTCCTTCTTCGGATAAGTTCTTTCAAGTTATTGCTCTTTCCGTTTTTTAAAGTACATATATCTTTCCTTAGAAGTTTTTTTTGTAACGCTACTTCTGGATCATATATATGTAGCTTTCTGGTTCTTGGTCTTATGTTTTTTTCATTGCTTTGTTTGAAGATCTGTAGTGATGTTTCATATTCTACGGACAGTTGTTCTTTTAATTGCCACTTTTCTAAGTTTTATAATACAACATCGAAGTCTCTTTTTTTCAGCCTTAGTCGATTTAGGCCATATTCTAGCTCTATTTTTGTGTCCCACATTCGATTTATTCGAGTCTTCGAGTGTAGAAATTCAGCAATGATTGGATCGTGGTCACTATGGTTTGACGGTGATATCCTAAAGCTTTGTGCCTTTGCTAGTAATCGTTCGCACACAAACATGTAGTCAAGTATGTTACTCACGTTACCATTTGACCAAGTGTTTGCAGGGGGAATATCGCCCTTCATGTTGCCATTTAGTCTGTGTAGTCTTCTTATTTTCATTTCTTCGTTCCATATTTTGCCACGTTTACGTTTGTAGTCGTTTTTGCATATGGATGTTTGAGTAACTTTATTTTCTTCGAAGCAGTTCGCATTCAGGTCGCCGCAGATGATGATGTTTAGCTCTTCGTATGCTTCTATTTTTTCATCTATACATTCCATTACTTGGTCTATGAAGCATTCGTCATCATTTTTTTTAGGATTCCAGTAGACATTTAATATTAGCATTTTTTGGTTGGCTTTTGGAGTGTCTAGTTGGAATTCTATGGTTATTGCTTGAATGTATGGGTTGACATTTTTTGATTCATTCACCTGTATTCCTGACCCATTTTTAATTAGGGTTAGGAGACCTGCAGATGGTCTTCCAATCAAGCTTCCTTTAGCAGGATTACATAACACAGTATAACCTTCTTTGAATGGAGCTGTTTTTAGCCAAGATTCCTGTATGCATATAATGTCTAGCTCATTTAGAAGAGGATTGAAATCATTGAAAAGGTGTCGGAAGCCTCTAGTGTTCCAGCTTCCTAATCTCCATCGGTTGGTGTGAGTTTGTTTGAATGGCTACAGTTCTGTTCTGGTAGCGAGAGAGCCTGCTAACCAGTTCCAATATTTCGGGTCTTCTTTTGTCATTTGTTGTGAATTTATTAGGCCACTTGTATTTCCATTTCCTCTTATTGTTATTTTTATTTTGTTTAAATGCTCTTTTTCTCGCACTTGTATTTGTTCTTTATTTCCATTTTCCATCTCTGTACTGTGCGAAGAATCTGTGTTTGATCTTAATTTATTTTTGTTTTCACTCATATTGTTCTGATTGTGTTGATAATTCTCTCTTTGATTTGTCTTTTTATTTTCAGTTCTTGAGTTGATAAAGTGTGAACTTTCATCACCTGAGAATGATCTCTCAAAATGTACAATTTTCTTTTCTTTTTTGCTCATTCTGGGCTCTTCGTGTGTATTTTGGGTGTCAGCTAGTTCGGAGATCGTAAATCCAAGTGCTCTGAAATTCTCATGGGCCTCCAACATAATTGAGGCAAGTATTGCTGAGTTTGTCACGATTTCCACCAAATCGACACGCGCTTCGTCCGGAAAGCTTACTGACAGTAGTTCTTCCGATTTTATTATTTTTAATTGAGGAATGTATTGGAGAAGTCTCATAATTGCTGATCGATTCAAAATCAGGCCATCGGCATTTTTTCCTGTTTTTTCTAGTGTTACAACCATATTTCTCGGTGGTTTTGGTTTTTCCTTGTTCCATTTGATATTCGCGCCGGTGTTCTTAAAGTTTCCATGTTTTCCATTTTGGGGCCAAGGCTCCCTTTTTGTAACATTTTGGTAGTCATTTTTCGAGACAGTAAATTGCAGTTCTTTTTGGGGACAATGGCCCTTCAGTTCTTTTGATTATGAGTGTTTGGCCGTGCATTTTTTTAGTTTATCACTTAGTGTTAGAAAATCTTCATCGACAGTCTTGGAATCAAAACATACTTCTTTGGCTTCATATATATTAAAGTCCATGATCGTTCGTTCCTGTATTTGATCTGTTTGGACAATATCGTCGTCATATATCGAACAGTCTAAAAGTTCTTGTATGCTTTCGTCTTGTGAGCAGTCTTCTTCTGATGACACGGAGACTGTTGTGGTCTTTTCAGAAATTGACTGGATTGGTGACTCTATGAGTTTGCTACAAGAAGCAATACTAGGCGGCTCTTTTATTTCTGTGTCTTTTACATTTCTTAAAAAGCTCCTAGATCCGCAGTGCTTCTTCTTTTCTTTACTGGTCACATTTTTTATTTTACTTTGACTTTTTTGGTTATTCTTTTGTATGTTGTTTATATTTACTCCATCTAACTTTTTATTTACATTTTGGTCAAAAATTGGAAAGGCGCTTGATTTTGTTTTCTCCTCATTTTCAATCGGTTTATCAGCAATCTCAGGTGTAAGTTTTTGACTAATTTCATTTTCCGTTTGTATTGAAATAGGGGTTGTTCTTGTGTTTGGAGACACAGTGATAGAGGCTCTTGGGTTTGTTGATTCGAGTCCCGTCACATGGAGAGGACTTTGGGTCTCTCTCTGTTCCTCTCGTGTGTGAGACTGCATGGGGCTCTGTCTTAGTTCAGTCTTTTTTGATCCAGAGGATAAAGTTGTGACAATTTCTCGAATTCCTTCTAGAAACTGATGTTTATCAGTTTTAGCTTCTTTTAATAAATCAATCATGGTTTTTAGGACTACTCCGTCCATTTCTTTCTCTCTGCTTCGTTTTTCTTTAATTTGCTCCATGACTGATTCCACGTAGATCATTTTACTGTTCATTAGGGCAATTATTGTTGACTGGTCTCGATGGTTTTCATTTAGGGCTTCGTAGAGTTTTAAGAAGGGGGCCAATGTTATTGATACAGATGCTATGATTGCTTCTTGTGTCTCTTTTAGCCACCTCACTTCATTTGCAGATCTGTGTGTGATACTGTTTGAGTGTCTTTGTAAATTTGTTCTTTTCTTCCTGTTACTTTCATTTAGACTGGACTCTGAAGAGGATGAGGAAGTATCCTCTGATGTCATAGTTTCAATTTGGCCTGTTTTTGTGTGTGGTAGAAAGTTTTTAATTTTGTCTTGTAATGTTTTTATTTCTAAATCGCAATTTTTATTTAATTCTCTCTCTCTGGAAGGCCTTAGTTTTTGATTTTTTAGTTCATACATTGTTTTAGTGGTAGTATCACTAGTCAATGCTTCTTTATTAACTGGATAAGTAGGGGCCTCCGGTGTATTTGGCAGAGGGATTTTTTCTGGTGAATGGATTCGGGGGCGCTTTGGAGACCAGGAATCAGTTACCTCATTCTCTTTGCTTTGGTTTGCAATAGATTTTTTCTGGTTTTCCATATCCTTCAGCATTTCTGTAGTTGGATTTGTCATCTGTATGTCTATGATCTCTACTATGTTATTTAGTAGGTCGTCATCTGTTATTTCAGCAGTCATATTTTCTTTGAGTGATGTGTTGTTTTCTTTCTGCACAGATCTTACACTGGAGGTTACAATTTCATCACAATTTATAGCTTTGCTTTTTTCTAAAGGCGCGATTTTTCCATTAAAGTGCCATCTAAGAGTGCCGATTTCTGATGTAGAGTAGCACCTTTTTTTTGTCTGCTTCTTTAGAGTTTGTATGCCATGAGCTTCTGATCTTTTGTCTTGGTCGCCTTCTGCATTAGTGACCATCTTTTTTATGTTAATACTTTTTTTCACAACTTTGGGATATGTATTTTCGTAAGAAAATTTTGGCACCTTGTTTTCATTTGGGATATTTAATAAAGGGTCTGGGGATATTTGCGAGGTTGAGTTGTGTATTTCAGTTGATCTAGGTTGCCCGTGCTTCTCTGTAAGCAGGAGCCTTTCATTTAGGCTTTTTTTTTCCCCCGGACGTGAGAGGGTTAATTTCTCTCTCTACGTCCACAATGCTCGAGGCCGGTTCAGGCTTTCTAGCAACTCCGCCCTCGCACGGCATCAAGCCGCGCGTCTGCTTGCAGCCGCGGGGTTCAGCTGCCACCTCTCTCGCGCCGTCCGCATTCGCTGTAAGCGATGCCGCTGCGGAGCACTGGGGATCGGTGTTAGGGCCGAAGCCCACTTCTCCTCTCCCACAGGGCGCTGGCCAGGCGGCGCCCATGTCCGCATCCACCTCCACCAGCCGCGATGCCGCTACGGGGCACTGGGGAACGGTGCAAGGGCCGTAGCCCGCCTCTCCTCCCCTGCAGGGCGATGGTGGATCCTCGCCCATATCAGCCTCCGTTCCCACCAGCCGCGACACCACTGCGTGGCATGGGGGCCTGGAGGGCGGATCGCAACACACCTCCTCTCCGCTCATATTAGCGCTCTCCTCCGAGATGAGTACTGCAGCCGTCGCTCTCGAACTCCCGATCATGATCTCCTCAGCCTGCCCCACCCATTGGCCGCACCTCACACCGGCCGAGGGCTCATCGCACGCCCCGCCACTAATGGCGCTGGAGCCGCGATGACAATCACATGCTGCGACGCAGCATGCCGGCGACTCCCTAGGGGCCACACAAGTGACCGGAGGAGGTAAGGACCAGTTGTTTGGCGGGATAGGCAGAATTTTGGAGGTACTTTCATTTGTAGTTGTATTATGTACTTTAATGAGACTTAGGTTTGGTGTCAATTTTTTGCATTGTTTTCCAAAGCCTTTTGTACTAGTCTTTAGGTTTGATGGAGCGTAAGGGGAGGTTAAGGGTGCATTATTAGACTGATTTTCATCCAGTGCACGTACCTTACTCCGTGTTCTTGAGTGCATGTCTCCTGATATCTCACGGTCCATTTGCTCGCACATCGGCGAACACTCGGCAAACACTCCGCTACGCTCCGCGTCTGTGGGTGGTTCTTGAGGGTTCCAAAAGTGTAGAAACAGAGAACAGACTTTAGCAGAGCTTCTCCTTTCTCCTTTGCTGCCAAACACTCGGCAAACACTCCGCTACGCTCCGCGTCTGTGGGTGGTTCTTGAGGGTTCCAAAAGTGTAGAAACAGAGAACAGACTTTAGCAGAGCTTCTCCTTTCTCCTTTGCTGCCAAACACTCGGCAAACACTCCGCTACGCTCCGCGTCTGTGGGTGGTTCTTGAGGGTTCCAAAAGTGTAGAAACAGAGAACAGACTTTAGCAGAGCTTCTCCTTTCTCCTTTGCTGCCAAACACTCGGCAAACACTCCGCTACGCTCCGCGTCTGTGGGTGGTTCTTGAGGGTTCCAAAAGTGTAGAAACAGAGAACAGACTTTAGCAGAGCTTCTCCTTTCTCCTTTGCTGCCAAACACTCGGCAAACACTCCGCTACGCTCCGCGTCTGTGGGTGGTTCTTGAGGGTTCCAAAAGTGTAGAAACAGAGAACAGACTTTAGCAGAGCTTCTCCTTTCTCCTTTGCTGCCAAACACTCGGCAAACACTCCGCTATGCTCCGCGTCTGTGGGTGGTTCTTGAGGGTTCCAAAAGTGTAGAAACAGAGAACAGACTTTAGCAGAGCTTCTCCTTTCTCCTTTGCTGCCAAACACTCGGCAAACACTCCGCTACGCTCCGCGTCTGTGGGTGGTTCTTGAGGGTTCCAAAAGTGTAGAAACAGAGAACAGACTTTAGCAGAGCTTCTCCTTTCTCCTTTGCTGCCAAACACTCGGCAAACACTCCGCTACGCTACGCGTCTGTGGGTGGTTCTTGAGGGTTCCAAAAGTGTAGAAACAGAGAACAGACTTTAGCAGACTTTAGCAGAGCTTCTCCTTTCTCCTTTGCTGCCAAACACTCGGCAAACACTCCCTCTTCTTTTTGGAAATGCATGGGTTTCCCTGTTTTCCTTTGTGGCTTTGAAACCCTAGGCCCAAATCTGTAGGTTGTCCAGAAGAGCAAAATCCCTGTTTTCCTTGGTGGCTTCAACACCCTAGACCCAAATCTGTAGGTTGTCCACAACAGAGAAATCCCGCAAAATCTTCTCTGCTGCAAGACTTGGGGTGACCAGTGGTTTAGCCTTTTCCCTTTTTGTCCAGGTAGGTGCACCCACACAGTTGAGGTACCATTTTTGTCAGGATACCTGTTGGAACACAGGAAGGTCGGACACGTGTTGTTGGCAGTGTGTTTTGGTGGGTGGGCAGAGGGACATGTCTGAAAATGGTGTTTCTTTTGCCAAATTTTGGAATTTTCCAGGAATTTTGGGTAATAAATTCTGGGACGATTCACGCAAGTCAGACCTCTGTGGATTTCCACAGGTTTGTTCTTTTCAGAAATTCATGGGGTTCCCTGTTTTCCTTGGTTGCTTTTTCACACCATAGGCCCACATCTGTAGGTTGTCCACAATAGCGAAATCCCACAAAATCTGCTTTGCCGATAGACTTGGGGTTACCAGTGTTTTTTTTTCCCTTTGCGCCCAGGTAGGTGCACCCACATATGTGAGGTACTGTTTTTGTCAGGACACCTGTGGGAACGCGGGAAGGTAGGACATGTGTTGTTGGCAGTGTTTTTCGGTGAGTGGGCATAGGGAAATGTCTGAAAATTGTGTTTTTTTTGGTGGGGATTGTGGATACTACATTCTATGGCGATTCATGCAAATCAGACCTCTGTGGATTCCCAAGGGTGTCTTCTTTTTCGAAATGCATGGGGTTACCTGTTTTGCTTGGTGGCTTCAACATACTAGCCCCAAATCTGTAGGTTGTCCACAGCAGCAAAATCCCTCAAAATCTGCTTTGCCTTTTCTCTTTGCACCCAGGTAGGTGCACACACACACATGTGAGTATCGTTTTCATCGGGGCACCTGTCTGAACACAGGAGGGTAATGACATTTGTTTTCTTTGCATTGTTTTCATAATGTTTTCTAACATTTCCTGCTGTACTTTGTTGCACAACCCTTTCTTTTTCCAAATGTGACCTACATTTAGTGCTGCTTTAGGCACTATACACTTTTGTAACCTGCACAGGTCACCTACCCTTCAATAGGTCTGTCTGTGCTCTTTCAAAAAATGTATGTGTGCTACTCCTCACCTCATTTGTTTTTCTTACTTACACATTCTAAGTACGTCTGTTTAGGCCATAAGCATAAAAAAACTGTGTACAATGGGTCTGTTTTTGGCTTGTGGTTTTGCTTGTTCTGTGAAACATTACAAAAAATGTGTGATTTCCTAACTGGAAGAGTTGGGCGAATGTAGCGGGGCATTGCTTTTCTCAAAATTCACAGAAGCCGTTGCCTTACCGGGCCAACCATTTCCATCACATACCTTTTTTTCTCTCATATTTCCAATTTTCCCCCAAACTATGGAATTTTTCCATACATAGTTGTTGTCTGACCTGTGCAAATCACCTGTTCCTAAACTTGGAATTGTGTCTACTTTTCAGAAATGTATGCCTCTCTTTCTTCCCATTCATCTTTCCTATCCTTCTCTTACATTCCGTCTACGCATGTCTTATTGGGAAAAAAAGGTCAAAATCGCCTACCTCTCACAAAACAGCTGGTAACCCTATAGAAATATATTTTTATTGGTTTCCACTCAACCTGTTCTTGAAAGGCTGGAAAATGGCAAATTCAGCACAACAAGCCATTTGCTGTTAGCTCTTACAAGGAAATAACCACAGGCTTCTTTGCACATCATTTCATTGGCATTTTCTGAAAAATTAAATTCTCCCTTTTTGGTTATTTTCTCTCAACCGCCTACAGCAAACCTGGATCCCTACATGTGGGAAGAAAGGGGCAACATTTGGCTGAGATATCTCATGTAACAAAAAAGCTACAAGGGATTGAATGGCAACATACCAAAATCACCAAAAAAGGCCTTGGCACTAGAGGGGAAACCCCTTGGCAGTTAAGGGGTTAAACTGGATATTGTGTTTAGTGATCTCCTATAGTTACCACCAGTCAAATGCCAACCTATAGCAAAACATTAGGTTACAACAAAAACTGTACCAGACTTGTCAGCATAGAGAATGTTAATCTACGTGGTCACTTTTGCAAAAGAGATCTTGTACAAATTGTGCATGAGTCAGCAGACCCAACATTCAAAGGAACATGAGAATGGGCATACTTACTAAGCACTAAAAATATCCTGACTAAGAAGACCATTCAATTAACCTCATGGACAAAACACGTAGGCCCTCATGTAATGGAACAATTAAGACAGCAAAATCAACAATACATGCGTTTAATGCAAATCCTTGCAAAATGTATGCAATAAAAAGATACAATACTCAAACACGAAGGGCAGCCATAGTCCACATCAGTTGGATAGACACATTAGAAGTCCATGCCTAAATATCTACTAAGATTCAACCTTGATGTAGATCAAGGTTTAGTTGATGGAGCAATGGGATCAATGATTGGATTGCAAACAAATCCAAAAGAAAATAATATCCAATTTGTCCTCAAAAAGTTTTACAAACTTGAAGTAAAACAATTGACAGCACTACAGCACATTTGCTTCTTTTTAAAGACATGCAACAGATAATAATGATGTTTCTCTTTTTCATACGTGTAACTATTCAAAAGTCACAAGATCTAACCCTTGATCATGCACTTGTAAACATTGGCAGCAATATTGTAATGGAGGAAGGGTCTCCTTGCCCCCCCTGAACATTCTGCATGAAAGAAATCTATTTGCTCATCCCATTTTGGGGAGACGTCCCCCCTGTCTTTCCTCTGTCGATGGCGGAAAGAAGCCATTGGATGACACATATAGACTCCATTTTGTGCCACCCCAGACTTCATCTTTTTACTAGGCCCACAATGATTTCTAAAAAGCCTTTTCTCTCATCATCCAGCACCGCGTACAGCCAGCCCTGACACCCCCACCACCTCTTCGCCTATGTGTGCTGCAACAGCCCTTTTCTCATGGAAGCCCAGGCACGAATTGTTGCAAACAGAAATAGTATTCTTTCTCTTCCTCTGAGCTCATTGCCAGGTGTGTGACTGGGGCAAATCTTGACTTGTGTGCTCATCCATCTCCACAAACCACCTCCTGATCCTTCAACCCCTACTTTTAGAAATGATTGCCTGCACAAGCTTTTGCCCCTCGGCTTTTCTTTCATTTAATTGTTTGAACGACCCTTCCCCATAGACCACCCTAAATTGCCACCATATACCTAATCCTGTGTGATCATATATTCTCTGTTAGACCAACACCCATCAATCCATTTGTTTGAACAATGAGGCACTGGGGAGAATGAATCAAAGATCAAAACCCCCCAGATAAGGCACCTGGGAAGAAAGGCCACTGCACCCCTGCACCCCTGCCCCCATGAAGGCCTGGATTAGAATGTGTATATGTTAGCCCATGATTTATATGTGACTCCTCATTCTTGTACAAGTTTTAAGCCCAACATTACTCTTTGCATGCAAACAATTATCGTGTAGTTTAGATTAGCTAGAACAGTTACATCTTGTGGCCCCAGCCTGACCTTCACCATCCGAAGATGAGCCCATCTGACCCACGTGCCACAGACCGCCCCAGCCAGAGCATCCAATCAGCGTCTGGCACTGTTTATTGTTACATACTGGGCCATAGCATCCCACCAATGAACATTGTTATTTTTCACTCTATGTAATTTTTCTTTTATAATGTACTGTTCATGAATTGTTGGGCAGAGCGCTCTCAGAGGAGCAGAGTCTTCTGCATGCATCTTTTACCTGATATATCAACTTGCAATCTATCTCCTGCTCTCATTCCCTAGTGGGGTGTGTCAATTTATTCTGAGTTTGGGATCTGCGTTGGAGAATGATCACCTTCACTATCTTCAGAAAAGTATGTAGTTATGTAGAAATCTCAAGTGTTTGTACACTCACAGGTCTATTTTTCCTAAACTTTGATACACACTAAGTCAAAACAGACATCCCTTACATCCTTCATTACACCAGACACATGCACTGTACACTCCATACTTGGATATATACCCTGTACCTGAAACAAGGAAACATTCAAAAAGAGAACTAGAACAATATGACACTCTGTCAGACTTCCCCTTAATACCTGTTAGAAAAGAACACAATTACACTAACTTAAAATCCTACACATTCCACATTATCTGTTCCTTTTACATTTCACAGCATAACCAGAGTTGTTTTGCAAATCCAGCAATGACTCGACTGTTCCAAATGTCACCAGTTGTCAACCAGATTTACTTGCATAGTTCCAAACAGATAGGTTTACAATGCCTCCTCCTGCACATAAATGCACGAACAATCCTGACATATCTACACTGTTTCAGGTTTAAGATAGATAGTGTATCAATGTGCAGGAATTGTTAAATTCACTATAAATACACAAGAAGAACCACAAGAATTCCTCATGTACTTACTAGAAGGACTAGATGGAGAAAAGGTCAATGTAAATGAAATCCTACAGATAACATATATGTGGAAATATACATGCAGTCCCTGCAAACATGTTTCCCACTACCATGTTCCCAATGAACTGTTTGTGCATGTATCTATACCAAATAGTAATGCCACAATGATTTTAAGATACAAAGCACATATGCATCCGTCTGCTTTGGTGGAAAATAAAAGCACCACAGACGGCATGATATGTCACACAGGTACCATCACCATTCCAGGGCACTACACTGCATAGGATAGCCAAAGAAGTGGTTCCTTTGAATGTAACAACACGTATCTTACACAAAGAGAAGATCACCAGCCAACCTACTGAATGATTACTTAATAATGAACTAATATTCAATTATTATATTTTCCACCAAATGTATATTTCTAGAATGATGCAGTTCGAATATGCCAATGAGTATCTAACTACTTTCAAACATACAGAAATAGATACAACATACAAAAGGATGCATTAAACAAGAAATGCTAACTTATGCATACACTATATTTCTTAAACAAATTACAGTTCGAATACACAGACATCTAACTACTTTAAATCTATTATAAAAGATATAACTATTAGTTTCTGCATTTGTGAGAAAGTGCAACAAATCTACCTTTGTCCTAGCCCCTAGTTGGCGACCATGTTGTCAATCTTAGACAAACTCCTGGGGGGTGTGGATCACTATGCCCCCCTGCTCTTGTATCTTAGGGCCTTTGTGCGTTGTGTTACTCCTAGATTACTCCTATCTTACTCTTATGGACTAGTGAAGTTCCACGTTACGGGTGTCATTTACTTACAATAAAATATAGCTTTAATCCACCTCAGTTTTTTTCCCCATGACACAATAATTAGAAATATGTCAATATAACAACAGTATACCACACACGTGCACATATTACTGCTAAATCTTTGCCATTTCCAACATAGTGTGTAAACCTTCTATAGCCTCTAATACATCCCAAACCAATCACTGTCATTTGCCTCATTGCTCCCATTATTTCTTCTTCCATCTTCTCCAAGAGGTGGTTCTAGCGATGGTGGTGGCCCATATATGAGAAAAAAAGACATTACTGCTATCATTACAGTAGTTTCTCCTCAAACCTCGTTGTCCTCTTCAGGTACAGAAACAGCTTGAAAATATAGGGAACGGATAGGACCCCTGGATCCACGGTCTCTTCTCTTCCTTCAAATGCCAAAGACTGAAAAAAGTCTATCATTTTAACCAAGTTGAAAGAAGAACTAAAAGTACAACTTGTTCAATTACACAAATTGAATGGTAAAGTTAATGGAGCGCTTCCATTATATAGCTACCATTATAAAGACATTTATTAAGACTAAAGTAAAATATGTTTTTTTCTATCCACCTCAGATTTATTTCCCATAACCCAAAGATTAGAAATATGTTATACAACAACAGTTTACCACACACCGATGTTATACAAAACATAGTACATGCAATGTACTATGAGGATAAAAAAGAGTTAATGTATGCGTAATATTTTCCACATCATGTTCTCCTACTATTTATTGTTTCATTTCTTTGCAGATGGACAAAACATTCTCTGACCCATCCACAATTATTAGTCCACTCTCCACAATCTTTAGAGCATGGCCTTCAGGCATTTTGCAAACCCCCCTAACCATCTCAAAGAACACACTGCTGATTCAGCAACCCATTCCCAGTGCAGACTTTAACCCCATACGAGGACTATATTGAAACCCCACTAATCATCTCAAAGCACACATTGGACCTTGCAGCAGGCCAGTCCCACAGCCAATCTCAATCACGCCCATCATGGCCATAGTGACATCCCTACAACCCAAAAGACCCACAGGCACACAGTCCAACAGACCAATTTAACACCATCTTCCAAAACCCCAAATAATCTGGCAAATAGCGAAGTTAAAACGGCAAATTTGCAACCTGTTAAAAATGTTGGGGCCCACACTCACTTTTCCCTATTTGAAACACAGCTACCATTTACTGCTTCACTCATCTTGCACCCATGGGCAGTCTACACAATCTCTTTGGCTATCTTACACACATGCCCACAGCCCAAAATCCTTGGGACATGGCCATTTTTCAAACCCTGCTAACCATACACATTGCCTATGCAGCAGGTCAGTCCCACTGCCTACTTTAATCCCTTAGATTGACTATATTGCACACCCCACTAACTACCACAAAGTGCACATTAAGCATTGCAACAGGCTGGGCCCACGTGCTATAATGCAAACCAACTAATCATCTCAAAGTTTACATTGACCCCTGCAACAGGCCAGGCCCACTGCCAAACCTCAATCCCATATATCTTGCCTCCAGGCCATGTACATTGTCCATATTGTTCGGGGCAAGGCCAAGACATCCCAGCAGCACAGCATTCCCACAGCCCCACAGTCCAACAGATCAACTTACCACCCCCTTCCCACACCCTTACCAATCTGACTACTGACCTTGCTCAAAAGGCAACTTTGGAATCCTTCATCATAACTAAGGCCCACACTAACTTTATCTATATGTAACATAATAAAACCCACCAACACATACATACATACATACATACATACATACAATACATGTACTTTAAATAAAACACCATAAGTATTGGAGCAGACTCCTGCCATAGTTAATGCAGTGATGTCCGCAGACAGCAAAATAGTCCTCAGGTGTATTCTGGGGTCTCCAATCATAAAACCAAGACTGCAAACACTGTACAAAACATAAGCCTCTATTTTGCACAATTAAATATATAGCCGATGGCTCCCTACGCACCCCTAACCTCCCCATTTACTCTTTCCTGAGCAACAAAAGTGTAAATGTGCTTTTTTTATACAGATTATTCTATTGTTTTGTCTGTGGACAAACAGTTTGGTTCATGGGCCCAACATGGTGCTCATATCAAAATATTTGGATGCACCAATCAGCACCCTCGTGTAGTGTTCGCAGACATCATGCTGCTCCCTGACTGCTCTAGAGGTATCCACGAACACGGAATCAAGAAGTGAGTCCACAGACCGACCAAGATTTCTCTAATTTTGTGTACCTATTGTTTCCACATATTCTTTAAAAACGCATGACAGATTAACACCAAATTTGCAAAAGAACGCTTTTGGGACCAGCCCGCCACAAGTTTGTTGCAAATCTGTCCAGCGCTTCGGGCTGATGCCATGAGCAAAAATGCTTTCCCATTCAAGTCTCTCCAGATTTCGAACATTTTGGGAACCCTTTACAACTTTACCTCCCCTTGAAGAAAACGCACCAGACCTTACTAAATCATTTGGAGTAGGGTCTACATTGTCGAACATCTATAAGCCAACCAAAAACTGACTGTGCTTCCTATGGGAAAGCCAATTTAACTATAAGTACAGGGTTGCTATCACTGAAACTGCATTTTAAAAAAAGAAAGTGTAATTTATGTCTGTAGAAATATGTTATAAATTAAAAACACACACACATTGCAAGTCAAATATGTCACCAGACCTAATTTACCATCAACAGGTGTTCAATGTGGCACCACAGCAGCAAGACAGCAGAGACATATGTCATAATCCAATATTGGGCCATATTACACAAGCATTGTACCTCTGCAAGTGCAAAGATGCAATGGTAATAGCACTAGAAAAAAGGCACATTCTTTGAATTAATTTGTGCACCAGTTCACCCTACTGAAAGTGCAGTGTGAACGTTAAATATTGCCTTGATGCATAAAACATATACTCTCAATACATTTGTGCAAGGGCACTGTTTACCTTAGAACTAGAACTAGTGGGGAGTTTGCCCGCAGGCGAACCTGCATTGAAACATGAACTGGTGCAAATCTTCTGTAATACCACCCTTGCGTGCCTCATCCAGCACAGTTCATGTAACCCAAAGGCCTGATGTCATCGCTAGAGGAATGCACACGAACCAGAATCCAGTTCAGCAAAAGGTGCACACATTTTCGTTGCTGACGTTGAACTGGATTGGGATTCGCGCCTTCATGCAGGCTGATCCTCCTCGGTGTCTGCTGTGGAGAATGCAGGCTGTCTGCTTTTCCGCAATCCCGCCTGAGGAGCAATTATTTTGCCATTATTGCCTACCAGGCTCTTAACAAAAGCGCCATTCTTTCAGTTTAGGCAGCGGGTTTTATTATTTATTGCGCCTCTTTGGCCATCAGCACAGTATACTAACAGTAGGCCACCGGTGACCAATTCCATTAAGGTTAAGCTATATAACTTTAAATTAGGAATAAGCTAATGCGTCTTCATCAAGGGCCTGCTGTGTTTTCGCTGCTGCGTATGAGATGATACTAAATGTGGATGTGGAGCACACTCGCTGGGACCAATTCCTTTCGGCCTCGAAATGGCGAAGTCCCAAGCGTGCTCGGGTCCAGAGCTAATTAATGGGAAAACATCTGCTTTAAGCATTCTGCAGGAGTCATTTCTATCAACCTCACTGAAAGGTGCATGCAGGGCTGTCAAGCATCTGAGCAAACACAACATATTAATCCCTGAAAGTACTAAAACAGTCACACAACCTCCAGAACTGCTGTTCCTGTATGGTTTTTTCTTTTCATGTTGGGTCGTTTTTCTTTTTACAATACAACTATACTAGGGTCTTCTGACGCATTCATGTAATGTTGTTCTTTCTTGAAAATAATGGAAATGTGCTTTATCAGATGGACACTGAAACAATATCGTACAACATTTAAGGTGTGACCATAAAAAAACGCATCTGCTGATGGTAAACCTGCTTCAAGTGCAAACATTGGTGCATTGGCTTCCTGCCACGTAGACAAATAGTCTTGCCCTAAATGTACCTGATATTTCCATTCGCGCTACGCATACATAGTGTCGGGTCCCCATTATAAATAATAGTATAAACATGCAGTATTTTACAGACTTTCTAAACTTGAAATACTAACTAAATGTGATTGGGAATTGCACGAGATTTTCTTTTTTTTGCATTTGGCACATAAAAAGAACGAGTCGGGGCCCTTAACTCTCTTAACCTTAATGATAAAAAAACAGAGTTGCTGGTCATTAGTACACCTCATAGGCTAAAAAACACGGACACATGCTATAAGGCCTTTGAAATAGGTGGCAATAACATCTTAGTATCAGAATATGTGAAGACCCTGTGAGTGTTCTTCGATGCCTATCTGACATTTCAGAAACATGTGTCCTACATCAAATCGTCAAGTTGCTTCTGTATTCACCTTCTATGGAAAATATGTCCGTATCTGTCAGAAGCTAATAGAGCAACTATTGAAGCAGCTATAGTCAACACCAATTTAGACTACTGCAATAGCCTTCTGATAGGAACCTCTAAAGGTAACATCAGGAGTCTTCAAACCACACAGAATGGAGCTGTACAGGCGTTTGTGAACTGAGTCGTCAATCTCATATTATAGAACACCGCACTGGCTCTCTATTGAGCAGCAGCTGAAATTTAAAGGGCTACTAATAGTCTTTAAATGTCTCTCAGGTAATGCTCCATCATACTTGAAATCTAGGATTCCATGGCCACACCTAAGCGCGCATTGCGTTCTAATAGCCAGATGTTACTGGCCAAACCACGCATCTCCTTGAAGAAACAAGGCAGAGCAAGTTTTGCTGCTTGGGCTCCGAAAAGTTGGAATATGATTCCACTCTACCTGAAACAATGTGCAACACTACAACAGTTTAGAAAACATCTTAAAATGTTTTTCTTTGATGCTTAAAGTCACGCACAACACATAAAAATCTGGCCATTTCTTTAAGGACTCTGTCAGTTGCCATTTCAAGCAACGTTTTTCTCTGATCCCTTGAGCTGATCTGTTTTTTGTTGTCTGTTTTTGTGAGCGCCTTGAGACCTTTGGATAAGTGTTGTGCTATATACAAATGTATTTAGTTAGAAATATTGCACATTTTCCCCATGCAGTACTTACGGTGTACGCCATGTACTAAATATCCGATGGGACCCCAGCTGATATAATAAGGCCGAATTTTAAAAACAAGTTTAACAAAAAAAAACATGTTTTCACTGTTGGCACCATACTGATGCGGAAGCATGTGCATGAGCGCCTTCCATGGCCTACGTCAGAATGACTTTAAAACCATCCATTGCATTGGTTTTATGTAACCTTTCTCTTGCAAATTGTGCATGCTTTGAATGTAAGTTTGTAGTACTATTGTTTTAGCCAAACTATTTGAATAGTTACTTCTCTTCTTAATATTGAAATCATGAGCAATACAACTACCGTGCAATTGTGGCTGCTTTGACATTCTCCAGACACGAGATCATGTGTGCTCAGTGTAATAATGTAGCATAAGAACATTCATCATATGTATGCAGGTGGTGCTATATTATTTAAAAATAAAAATCAGTCATTTTCAAAAATATGCTTTCTCAATTTCCAAAAGCAAAGATTCCCTGGTAAGCTACAATGAGAACAATTTAGTGTGTGTAAATAAAAAAAAAGGAATTATTGAATGACATATGTCTTTCTATGCTCATGAAGTGAGGAGTAGGTGGGCAACACCTTGTTTTTGATGCAGCATTTAGTTTTATAAATGCTGTAACTGAAGTACCCATTCTCCAAACAGATTCAGTAGACAGACATGATAACACTAATCGTGTAGGTCACTGATCTGATGCGCTTATTGTTTGATGTGCTTTGCATCCTGAAGTACACTGCACCGAGAATGGGCGCATGTGGTTGGCTGACATACACCGGAGCAGACATTGGGTGGTTGCGAGAGTTGGTGCGCTGCTGCATAATGGAAACTTCTGTGCTATCTCCTCACTTGTCCCCTCACCCTGGCGTGGTGCAGTTTTTGTGGTTCATTGTGGTGCAAATACCTTGGCAACCTAGGTTCTCAACATCATGTTTTGCTCCTAGTGTCAGGACCGCTCCTGCTACTACCACATTGATGTTTCACCCATTTCAGGAAACAGTCTCGTGTGAAGGTGCTGAAACCCATAGACAAGTGTGGGGTGTGCAAATGTCATGTAGCTAGTAACGTCCGGAGAGTCCTAACAGGTAACCATGCAGAATGTGGTGCAGATTGGTGAAACAGTGTGTAATCGTATAAGGGACAATGCTTTGCCACAAATCCTGGCACAAACAAACACATTTTGACTTTATATATATATATATATATATATATATATATATATATATATATATATATATATATATATATATAACCAAAAGGTTCCCCCCATATCATTCTCAAATGGTCACAGAGTGGGAAAATGACTTCACATCACCCACCATGCGCTCCCAAGCACTGAGCTCCTTGCAAAAGGTGCTCATTGCTCTGCTTTTTTTGGCCACTGGCTCATTCCGGCGGTCCACCACCATATTAGGTGGCATCTCCCAGGTCATGCAGTCTCGATGCTTACACCTGATGTTGGAAATCATAACTGCACGTCGGTTATAGGTGAAAGTTTTGAATGCATAGGATCGAATGCCAAAAGGGTCGAATCAAAAGGAACTAAAACCAAAAGGACGATTTTTTTTTTAATTTATTCTTTTTTTTTGGGGGGGTGGTCCACTCTCAGTTGCCACTATTGCAACTTTCATTCACCACAGCCCGGTCCTTATCGGTTCTACCTTCCACTCACTGGCTGTGATGAACCACTAAGCTTTCTTCATAACTGGAGTCAAGGTCAGTACCATGGTAGCAGAAGCCTCCCTTGCTCCTCCTTATCAGCGTCAACACACTCTGTGTACCATGTATATCTTCTGTGAGACACTTGTGCTACTGTCCTCTGTCTTACAATTCCCTCTGCAGAGGTTTCATGGATCTGAATCAAAAAGGTCAAGGTTGCGACTCTTCTTGCCAGCCTCTCGATATTTTCTGACTTTCTCCTCATTTTGAATTGTCAGGTCTGGATAGTCGTCTCATCATGTGGTCTGCCTTGCTCGTACTGTCCTCTCTTGTTCCAACTTTTATCCCTGTGGGGAAAGGAAAGGGCCATCAGGTGTGTGTGATTCCGGTTGATTGCCTGACTTTGTCTGTCCCTGGGGTTGGGACATGTCGGGTAAACAACGTTGGGGTTAGTCCGTTGTCTTTCATAGTGCGTGAGAGTGCTCATGTCGGAATAGGGGGGGGTAGAGTGTCAGATTGTCCTGTGGGATAGGATGGGGAAACAGTGCTATATGGAAATACAACCCTCGTATAAGAGGTTTTCTTGGTGATCTCGGAAGGTTGGGTTTTGGAGGGGTTTTGAAATTAGAAGAAGGGTTTGTGAGGAAAACAGGAATGACTGGAATTATTAGTATGAAGTGAACAGGGGGAATTGTAGGATTTGTAGTGTTTTATCTGAGCTGATAGGGAGTGCAGAAAATAGTGACTAGAGGGGCATGTAAAAGAATTACTGGGAGTATGCTGGTAGAGAAAAGAAAAAAGCGATTCTGGGATGTGCGGTTTTGGAGTGTAATGGGGTTTGGGCTCCTAGACTCCTTACCAGATAAGGAGGGGATGTCCGAATGGGACAGGAGAGATCTAATGGAAGTAAGGGAGGTAGATGTAATACAACCTAAAAAGGTTTCAGGGATCTCTCCCTCCTCTCCTTCTTCTCCAGTACAATACTGTATCTCCCTTCAGTTATTCTCCTGAGCAGAAACGTGGCTTTCCCATCCCAGTGAGCCTTTCTCTCTTTTTCACCCATAGTGTTGGGATCTGAGAGGATCAGCCCTTCATTGGCCACATGAATATGCATTTCTCATGGTTCGTTGAGTGAGATACCCTCAGGTATTTCACGATAATGAAATCATGACCTTGTCTGCAAAATCAGATGATCTTAGAAATGACCTTACGGAACTTTAAAATGATGTTAAAACTCATGTTATTAGAAATGTTGATTATCACTGTCCTTCTTGTACCTGTCTCCCATTGCCCCCAGCAATCACCCCATTAAATTTCCAAAATATAAATGTAATACGCTTTGATGAAATCTCTCTCCCTCGCTCCCCTGAAGATCATTGTATAGAAATTACAAATTCTTCCATCCATTTATGTTTCCCTTTCCGATACCCTATTATACCCCATCTCTTTCATGAATAAATGTATTTGTTATACTATGAATATCTTGTATATTATTCTTTGATATATTCTTTTTTAATCACCCCAATGAATAGTCTGCAGACACCACAACCGTCACGGGTGTCCATTAATGCAATGGAGTATCGGCGGACATTGTGCGGTGTCCAGACATGTAATTTCTTGCATGATGCACTTTTAGTAGTTTGCGGACAGGCAGCCCGTTTGCAGACATCTATGTGACCGCACCTATGCGGAATGACAACATGTCCACAAACAGTGTTCATGACCACAAACAGTGTAAAACCGCATTTTTGGCAAATGTAGGAAATTTCAAAGTGAAAGTTTACCCTTCCAGAGCTGTTCGACCCATTCTTAGTAGATCTGTCAACTTGTTACAACTTTCCAAGGCTTAAAATCGACACGATATTCCACAGACAATCACAAGGTCAGCAGCCAGTTTTCTCTGAAGGTATCCACCCATTACTTTGAATTTGGAAGACCAGGAGATAGCATCTTTGGAGACCCTCTTGCAGGAGATTTCCAGCATACAAACAATGGCATCTGTCATGGCCATTCCTCCAACCCATGGACCATCACCATTTAGGTGGCCTGCAGAGGGGAACATGCATGGTGATGCAGAACAGGATGAATAGGAAGAGGAAGCTGAGGTAGAATAAGTGCCTACCTTCAGCACCTGGCATGAATCATGGGTGTGGCAGATTTTTGCTGCCATTGGGGGTGTACTAAAGGTTCGGGCAGACAATGTCATATGCACTGAGTGCCACGTGTTAGGCAGAAACTTGTGCGGTTCCCTTAGAGACCACTGCAAAAGATTTAAGACTAGAGGGGTTTGGCAGTAAACCCACTTGGTTGCAGTCCATTTTCTTGCCCTTAGTCTGGAGATTCTTATGCTTACAGAGAACTCTTAAACAATCAGCAGTTTTTGTAGCAAGGGACTCTTGACTATAGCTTTCCATAGTTGACATGATTTAGAAAAAAACTTCTTTAGTGCGAAGCTTTGTGGTTAGTTGCACTAAGGTATCTATAAGTACACTAAAATGTATACTCAATACAAATCCCACCACTGTACATCAGTGTTAGGCAGAAACATGTGCAGTTCCCTAAGGGACCACTGCAAAAGATTTAAGACTACAGGTGTTTGGCAGTAAACCCACTTGGTAGCAGTCTGTACCACACAGATTCACTTGGTAGCTATGGCTGAGAAGTCAGACTTTCCTCAAGAAGAGTTAGGCAAGATATAGAGTATACACAATAGGTACAGAGATACAGTAGCACAAGCAAACACTGACCAGAGCTTTGGTGTAAAAGTATATAATTATTTATTTAAAGACACACTTGTAGCTTACACTAGCACCAAGAGGTAAGTAAATTCAACACACATTCACTATTATATATATACAACCCTAATTACTTAATAGACAAGTCTTAATGAGAAACACCACTTATTTTCAGACAGAGGTGAGCGCTTAACATAAGATGGCACTCTAATAAGTTATTAAAAAGGGAGGGAAAAAGGCAGAGTTATGGAAGCACACAAATTTCAATACTTTTCAACGAACCACAGTAAGGCAGGATAGGCAGAGTTCTACTGGAGAGCAAGAAAGTCAATTGCAAGGCCCACTCTTAGAGAGAGCAAGCGAAATGTGTCCAGGATCAAACAGAGGGGTTATGCCCAAAGAGTCTTGTAGATAGTTTGCACACAAAGAATGAAATTAAAGTCAGGAAAAGTTAGCTAGGTTGTCCCAGGCCAACCCAGGTTAGAAAGTCGAGGCTTTACTGTCACCCCGAACGATCTGTCGCAAGGGAAGCCGGGCGGGACACAGTACCTTAAGTGGGAAGGACGCTCCAGCGGGGGCAGTTTTTCCTGGCAGTGGGTGCAAGTCGGTGTTTCGTCCGGAGGAAGAGGAGGTCTCGACGTGGAGGAAAGATGAAGGTCGTTGCACTGCCAGGGAAGAAACCAGCCGCAGAGGTCTTCGGTTAAAAGGTACTACCCTTCTATTTGCGGTAGTGGTAAACCGTGGTATTCCGGTTGCCGGGGTGCTTGGCACGGGCAAGGCGGACACGAGATGCTCCAGGAAGGCGAAAAGAAGGCAAAACTGGTTATCCCCACCAGTCAAAGGAAGAAGACTCTCCGGACTGGAGATCTCCTCTGTCGTCGGGAAAAGTGGTGAGACGTTTCAGCAGGGCTCCACCAGTGGTTTCGTCGTTGCAGGTCGGCTCAGCTTCTCCCTCCTCGGATTCTTAGGTCCTGTGGCGACTTCTGAAGTTCCAGTCTCCAAAGCCCTGCTTTTATGCAGCAAACCCCCATTCATTCAGCTTAGCTGTCAATCAAACATGCTAAGTGGTGAGCCGGCCGGCTCACCACTTGGGCCAATCACAAGAGTGCGACTTGAGTTGCCAAGGCAACTCAGTCCAGGGTGCCTAAACCCCCTCCCACACTCCCTGTGGTACCCAGACAGAGTGGCACCACTTTTGGAGGCTTCTGTGGAGAAGCCCGCCAAAAAGTGGAACAAAGGGCTCGACTTGGGTTGGAGTCACAGAAGAGAACACAAACGCCATTTTAGAATCGAGTTCTGGCAAAAATTACCAACCGGTGAATTAATATTAAATAAATAAACCAGCGGTATGTTCGAGGGTATAGGAATTAAATAATTAAAGTTGGTAGCCTCGAACAATGGGAAAATCCCATAGAGATATATTCGCGGTCGAATATTAAAAGTAGTATCCACTGCCACCAGCCAAAACTCGATCCGGGGGGATGGAGACGTGCCCCCTCAAACAACAGACCCCAGGGCAATCGATTTGCCCCGACCAGTACTTCCACAATATAATGGTTTGTACTGGTTTCTGTTCATAATTTGGGACTAGTAAAGCCAATGGTGTCTTTACATGCCCTGGGAGACAGTAGTCAGTCCCAGGGTATGGAGTCTATGTTTGGGGCTCGCTACGACACCCCTGGGTTACGGCACGGAGGGTGCTGTGTAACCCACATCAAAAACACATGAAACCCTATGGAGTAAAAGACCCCATAGCCCATAAAACACATGGAAGGACAAAGGAACACCTCAAATCATGTCTAAGATTGGGAGTAAAAGAGTCTCACTCTTAGCAGGAGAAAGAAATAATACCCAAAAATCCAGCAAAGCTGCTGGGGGACTCACTAGGTTTGGGAAATTAGCCTTTACAGAGAATTCTCTCTAACACCAGGTCGTGCTCAGTCATGGAAAACCTGGTCTGTACTCCTACGAGACCACCTCTATGTAGTGCCAAACCAGATCCAACCACTGTAGTGCTCTGAGAACGGCTGTTCATTTTTCAGGGAGAAGCAGGTTAACAAGCTCTTCCACATTTTCCTTGACTGCTGCTGCAACCACACAGGCGACTCCTGTGAGGCAGAGAATCCCGACGGCCAACTTGCAGGTCATACAGAACACTGTTCACCCTTACCTTTCTAGGGTCACAGTATTATGTTTGTACTACGACAAACCGATCTGTAGGTGGGAGCAATTTTGAAGTGCTTTTGAGGCTGCAGTCAAGGAGCACGAGAAACATTTCAATATACCTTAAAATTAAGGAACACCCAACAAAACAAAAAAGCAAAAAAAACACAAAATCACAAAATACAAAATAACAGTTCCTTTGCGAGCCCCCTCTTACAGTTAAAAAAATACAACTGAGAAAAAAAATGACAGGACCTGTTTGCAGCCTGCATAGCCCATGGCAGTGCAAATGTCTGCAGACATTTGGAAAATTCCACAAGTGGGGTGAGGGGATTATTTAATCCCCTCACCCCACTTGTGGGCCAAATGGTGGCTCTAAAAAAACATTTTTGGTGTTTTTGGTTTTTATTTTTATTTGGCTTTTGTTTTTTGTAAGATAGGTAAGCTAAGGTGGGGGAGGAAAGGAGGGAAGGCAGGGAAGCAGTAAATACTTCATTACATATTGTATGTGTTCACAATAACTGCTTTAAGGCATTTTGAATATTCAATAAAAAATCTAATTGGCCACATCAGCCAGGTGCACTCCATCTCTTCAAAAAATGTTCACACGATCAAATTTATTATTTGCATTATCAAAAGATGTAATGCCAACATCCCACAAAAAGCACATACATCTTTGTTAACATTGTTCCTTGCTTTTTGACTTCGAACGCTTCCACAATTTGTCTCTGAGCAATCCGTGAAAAAACAATTTTCCAATGTGGAAAGAGTTCAATCAACTTCCCAAATGTATCCTTTATTTCAAACTGTAAAGAAATTCCACTAACATAACCCAAACTGTTGCCTCCACAGTCAAAAAAATAATGATGTCCGGATGCTTTAAATTAACCATTCTCTCATAAAATGTGAAAAATTCCACCCACTTAATTCCACAAACACCATACCATGAAACATCTAATTGTTCTAAGAAGCTGTGTTGGGCCCTAGGTGTAGAACCTACCTTGCTTAGCTCTGTTATTCGTTCCAATATCTTTTCTTTAGTGCAAGGTCACATGATTGGGTTGTTGAGGTGAAGGTCACACCTCCTTGTGGTATGATCTGGAAATATCCTGGATACTTCGTTATTGTTTGTTTTACACAATGGATTTTTCACACAGTTTCTGGTTTAGTGAAAATTCCAATTGATTTTATTCATCAATCTGTTTAGTGTTTGGGCTCGTAGTCCCATTGGTTGTCAGCTGACACGTGTTTCGGCCCGTGAGTCTTTATCTAATTATAATCTAAGATTCTGAGACAATCCATGGTGCTCAGAATACACCTTCAGCCAGTGGATCCAAGAGTATCCCACAATCCACACGCTCTGCTTCCTCAAAGACATAGCCATAGCCATATTCAGCAGACTCAACAAACAAATCTCCTGCTACACTGTCTTCCTGTACACCACAGCCAAGAAACCTGATTGGCTCATCCCTCATGTCCATGGACATCACGACTGTCCATGGTGTCCACAGTCCCCTTTCCATGCCGAGCATCCTCAAATGACCCAGATGGTACGGATGGTGTCCGGAGATTACTGCGGTATCCACGCACAGCATTTCTAATTGATGGAGGTGGGGCGGTTGACACTCAATTTATATACATGCGGGCTCTTAAAAAAAACATGTTACTGTTTTATTTTCCGTTTTCAATTTTGTTTTTGTTTTTCTGATTTATATACCCTACACCTACCAACAAACACTTTCCGATGCACTCTACATTTTCCCATTTAAGTTGCTCACAAGATTTTTTTCAAAGCATTTTTAACATTGAAAAGAAACATTGTATTCCCAACATCATTTAAATGCACTTCATTGCTCCAAAAAAAGTATTTACACCCTCCAACATGATATTTTTATTTTGAAAAGATGCCATGCCTAAACCATTCAAAAAAGCACATACCTCATAATTCACATGGTGCCTAGCTTCTTCTATTTGTACACAACACACATTTGGACTTCTCCATATTTCCCATGGATTTATTCCAGAAAAAAATATCTTTGCATATATACATAGTTCCATTCAACTTCAGAACATATCCTTTAATGCAACTTGCAAAGGTACTGAGTAACATAGCCAAAACTATTTCCTCTGCAATGCACAATAATAATATCTCGACATTGAAACTGAGCCATAGTCTGACAAGATGATAATAAACTCACCCAGTTTAGCCCAGAAACAGTATACCATGAAACTTACACTCTCTGAAATCCAATATTAGCAGAGATGCCACAAGATTCAGTATAACCTTTTAAATAATTAATCCAACAATCTACCACCATCCACACATTCATCTTCTTCCTAGGAATATTCACAGTCATCTTCCCTGCACACAACAAACAACACACCTGCTACTCTGTCATCCTGTAAATCACAACCTGTACACCTCAATGGATAATCCCCACAGTCCCCTTTCCATGCAAGGCATCCTCAAAGGACCCAGATTGCATGCTGGCTGTCCGCGGACTACCACGATGTCCTCGGACCTCATAGCACAGGGCTATTCCATATCAATATCAAACTTTCCAACATTTCTCATTACAACCCTCATAGTGCCACCATTCTCCACCTGCTCTCAAATACATACATACTGCCAAACAACCCAATTCATCAAATATTTTGCACAGTGCACAGTGATTTTCCACTGCTAAAAAGTTACTTTGCGCTGCCAACACAAACCCTTATTCATGGTGCTGTGAAATGCCTAGAGCGTCACCAATTGCGGCAATTAGGTGTCAATTGGGAATCACCTCGCTGGAAACATTAAGGAAAATAAAGTGTTGTAAACTGTATGTTAAAATGGTGGTCTTGAACAGTAAAGAAGAGAGTTTGATGAGCTTAATAGGGGAAAATATAAATGAGAGCGTAAAGGAAAACACCTTCATTGATGGTTTGAAGACTACAACTTTAAGCTTTCTAAATAGTATAAATATGAAGTTCCCTATGGAGGAAGGGGAAATCTGGCCCATGTATAAAGAACCTAAAAAGAAAGCCCTTATTTGGGGCATTAGCGAAAATCTGTCGAGTTTACACAAAAAGCAAAGCTATATGATGTATTCACTATGAGGGCTAAAACCATTTGTTCCTCGAAATTATCTATAGAAGGTTAAAAAACAGAGAATTCACGAGATTCATAATTTTGCTGCGGTT
This sequence comes from Ambystoma mexicanum, assembly GCF_040938575.1. Lineage (NCBI taxonomy): Eukaryota > Metazoa > Chordata > Amphibia > Caudata > Ambystomatidae > Ambystoma > Ambystoma mexicanum. The sequence goes on along the minus strand of NC_090928.1, from coordinate 466,830,653 downwards.
CAACACACTATCCTGCCATGATTATATTGATTCATGGTCAGGTATACCAAAAGAGGAAAGATTGTGCAGGCACTGCCGCAGGCAGGTTGTAACATCCAGTCATTTGTTAACCAAGTTTCTAGAGCTACAAATGTATTATTACAAAGGCTATAAGAACCCTGTATGTGATCTAAATATGATCATAACTGACCAATTATGGTCACAAATTTACATGACAGACACATTGGAATATATTGGTGCAGCACTTTACATTTGGAAGAGAGTTGTAGATAAACCACTTAGTATGCCATTAGGGTTATGTGTATGAATTAAGTAGGAAGGTTAAATGATTTCATTTGCCCAATTTTAAGCTGTTTTTTTTAATAAATTGTGATAACGGTTTTTGATGAAGAGAGGATGATTTCATATTATTTAATATGCAACTATTTGAGGGTGTTTTGATTTGTTTAACAAGTAATTTACTGTGCTGAAGAAAAATATTGTAAACATTGTAATATTCTGTTCTTTCGTGTATAAGGTTTCAATTAACCAATTTGCACTTTAAATAAATTAAAAAAAAGGTAATGTGAAAAGTGTATTTTTGACGTGCAAAGTCAATGCAAACTCACTTTATACTGCAAAAATGTATTGGCACCGAATTACCACTGCAAAAATACACTTTGCACAGTTCTATGAATGAGGGTTTCTATCAGCAGTGCAAACTCACATTTCAGCACTGCAAAGTCACTTTGCACTGTGCAAAAAATTCCATTACTCAGGGCCAAATAATTATATGCAACAGATCTCTTTACATGTTAACTATTTTTCTTCTTCAACCACTACTATAACACACAAAACATTATTCCAACTATAATCTGCCATTGCATTACCATTAGGCCAGTTTCCCTATTCTTTAAAAACACTGTAACATTACAAATACATTGGACCACTAACACAGCCCTTCTCTTATTAAAATCACTAGCAGCTCAAACATAACCTACATATGCATCTTTTTTACACATTCATGTTTGCACTACACCTTATCATGTCCCAAACAACATTACTCATAGGGCCTCATTACAGGATTGCCGTCAACCCTGCATTACCGTTACCACCACCTGGCATCCCGATGCTACCAAAATATCACAATCAGCGTCAGTAAACTAAGTTCCCATTCCCATACAGTCCTATATGACTTCATGGGAATGGACACCATGAATGAAAGGCACCATTAGCAAAGATGCCGGTGCTTCGGTGTAAAGCTTGCAGGTGGCGGCTGAAGGCGCCTAGTCCCAACACAATACCAAATCAGCCAAATAAAGGGACGCACCCCACCAGTGAATGAGACCAGGAGATAGATTGCAAGTTGAACAAAGTTTTATATAGATAAAGATGCGCATGCAGAACATTCTGATGAACTGAGAGCGCTCTGTCAAACCATACACAGGCAGCACATCATGAACCCAAAAAGCATCATGAATGACGTAGTGACATATAGTACAAAATAACAGTTTCCATAGGTTGGCCCACATGGCACAGTGTGCTGTATAGGTAATGTTAGACTCCAATTGGTTGCTGTGGCTGGGGCAGTCAGTTGGCAAGTGGGTCAGCTGGGCTCATCTTTGCAGGGTGAAGGCCAGGCTTAGTTAACAAAGTGTTACAATCCTAACTAATCTAAACTACACAATGGTCAATGGTATGCAAATAATAATTTTGGGCATAAAAACCATTACTTAGACAGAGAGTTGTTTATAAAATATAGACAGATATATGCACATTGTAATCCATGCCTTTGTGGGGGGATGGGTGAATTGGCCCCTCTCCCAGGTACCTTATCTGTGGGGTTTGAGCTGTGATATATTCTCCCTGATGCGACATGAGTAAAACAAAAGATGGATGAGTGTTAGTTTAAAAGAGGGTGTATGATCACCCTGAAGTGGTAAAAGATGGCCAATTTAGGGTGGTCTGGGGGAGGGTATTTCAGGTCAAAGAGAGTGGAGGGGCAAAGGCTCTGTAAGTGGTAACTTCTAAAGGTGGCGGTTGAGTTGGCACAGGCATGTTTGTGGAGACGGATGGCCAAGCTGGCCAGGGTTTGCTCCAGTCACAAGCAGGGCAATGAGCTCAGAGGGAGAGAGAAGGATACTAAATACTTGCAACAATACATGGCCAAGCTTCCATGAGAAATGGGTTTTTGCAGAGCTGCCAGGAGGTGGAGAGGGAGGCTGGGCGTTCTGTGCCCTGCACTGGACAGAGGGAGAGAAGGGTTTTTAGAAATCATGGTGTGGCCTAGGAAAAGATGGCGATTTAGGATGGTGCAAAATGGAGTCTGTACGTCCCAACAGATTACTTTGTTTACCGTCTTTTTGTGGTTAACGTTAATACCAAATCATAAGAACAGCTGAACAAACATGGTGACGTCTCCCACCATGGAGTAAACATAAAATCAATTTTACGTGGGAATGTCATGGGGTCTGAAAAGACCTCTCCTCCCCAACACAGCCTCAACTCACAGCAGGTAAAACCTGCCGGGAGTGGACTGCTCCTACCACTAAACACAGAGTAAGCCGGTCCAGAAAAGTTTCCATTAACTTTTTACTGGTACCTTGAATTACATACTAGCTCAAAGACAATAAGACCCATAGTCCAATAGTCTAACAACATACTTTACTACCCCACCCATAACTTTAAATAACATTAACTGTTTTTTGCACCAACTTCTACTACTTTAATAAATAAACTCTCTTACTAAATGTATTTTGCCATTACCACACATACCCATTAACATTCTTTTTCAATTACAGGAAAAAAGAATATTGAAGAAAAGAGCTACCGGAGAAAGAACACTTTTTACATCCTACAAAGAAAGTACGTAAGTACAGCATGTTCACTTCTCCAATTCTAACAATGTTCTTAGAATACATATTAGCCTAGAATATTCGGTTCTACTCACCAACAATGTTCTTCACTCATGCTCTTATTGCAACATTCACACTCTTTCGATTCCCATCTAAACACTGTTCCTTGTTCAAAACACCACCCAGACCCTACTACCTAACAGCACAGCTATCTCTCAACAACTTCTACACCACAATTTATTTCCTTAATGTTCCATATCCCTTTGCACCTAAGGTACTAATTCCAATGAAACAACTTTGAAACTCATTCCATTCCAAATCACTAAGACACATTAGCACACAAAGACACACTTCTTCACCTCTTTCCAATTTCATCCACAGAACCGTCATACCTATGCAGTAAATCACACCATTATAACAATCACTTTTTTCCTCAAAGCATCATAATGTCCCTACTTTTTTCATCACACCACCACTCCCTTACTCACTAACCCAAGCCTATCAGACCTGTCAATCACACACCACACACGCACACATGCATAATCATTCCACATTTTCCAACACAAACATTCATTTTTCCCTGACAGGCTAAACACATTGCCTGCTAAAATGCAACTCTGTAGAAAACAAAGAAAAAATAGAGCAGATAAGAATAAAAAGAAGACAAAGATAACCATCTCTAAAAAAATGTATGGTAAACATTAAAACAAAACAGTTAGTAACCTCACTCAACAAAAGTAAACCAGCCACCACTCAAACAACTAACATCCCTCTTTCAAAATCTACAAGTACAAACCCATGTACAAATGAAACCAGACCGAGTAACAAACCTAACACTATAACAATATTAGTGTAGCCACAGTAAAGCAATACAAAAAATAATTACCAAAAACATTTCCACCGTAGAGTTCCTGGGAATCTTATAAAAACACCAAAAAAAGCAACTGATCTACCCTTAAAACTACAGCAGAAAACTAATCCTTGAAGCTCTAATTGACAGTGCATTTCTACTAAAGAGAATGTTGTTTATATTAATAATAAAGAGAATAAAACCACCAACTAAATTAATATACAAATTACAAATCATACTTATAAACATGCGCAATGTCAACAGTGATACATTTTCAAATTTCTGTGATGGTGAATGGATTCACACAAGCAACACAGAGCCATATTTCAATGAAGACGCTTACAAACAAGAATAAAGAAACCCAATTGCCATAGACAATAATAGCTGAGGCTATTAATTGGTAGGAGATACCATTATGGCAAAAGAAACCCTTAGAGAGTAAACTTCCCCAACAAACCTTTTACCCAATCTTCCCTTTTGCCAAAACAAACTGTCTAGTATACAAATGGACGTGCAGCTCAATCTGTAATGTACAACAACAATCCTTCAAAACTTTATGACAATTCCTAAATCACTATGTGATACTAAAAGACAAAGATAGAATAAAAACTTTACAAACCATGGGCTACTACACACTGCGCATCCTCAATGGACTGCAAGGACATTTATTAGCCTTCATTTCAGGAACTGCTTGCAAGAGCACGTCCATTCACATCAAAATGTTAGGAACACACCTTTTTGCTATACAAATATTGTACATAACTATATGATGCAAAACGTCCTGCTCTAGAACTGCAAAATATAAATAGCATTCACCTGCATGGCACTGCCAAAGAACTTCTTTGAGAAATAAAACAGATCCATTATAAATATTTTGGAACTGAATATGACTTACAAAATTCAGTAACTTTTGAAAACATTAGTGAAAACCTCACAAACAGCACCCATCTTAAAAACAAACAAAAATAAATAGCTAAGTAGTAAAACAAATCTTCTGAAATATCAGACAAATTATGTTTCTGATGTTGCAGCACCTTTTATAAAAGAAAGAGCACCAAAATAGTAGATATGGCCTCCAAAATAGAAGACAATGAGGAATCCCAATGGTTCCAATTAGCTTTATATCTAACAGCAGTAAATAAATAAAATAAAACTGACTACTAAATAGTCTGAACATACTTAAATAGAAAGCAGGGCATTATCCAAATGGCATTACATGCTATTACTCCCACTTCCAAAAGCTCTCCAACAACTTAACGTGTATGAGAGCATTATAATCCAAACAGTACACCCATTTCAATGTATAATACAACGTTAACTGAAACTGGCCAAATTGCCTCCATCTGAGTTCCTAAAAGGCATTTGTGGCAAAGGAGAATATTTGCCATTAGATCTTAAAGAAAATATAGAAAATCTAGGAATACAAAGAGGAGTACAATGGCCAATAGATCAACCATTAATTCTACTAGTTAATGGTGCACCAACAAAAGAAGCCACAAATTGGCAATTAGTCGACTTATTCAAAGTTATACAAGACCTACAAAACAATAAATACTACAAAGATAATCATAGAGGACAACTTAAAAGAAACCACCCAAACAATTCAAGAGTCACAACAAACTTGTCAATTTGAATGTGTAGATCCTGTTACTACAGCCAAAACTTTAGACCAGTATTCAATTAACCCACTATACTCCAAAGACACCATCGAAGATGCATTAGAAACATATCAAATGAGTCAACCCAAAGGATCCCCAATGAGCATATGGGAGAAAAGTGTAGAAGCATGTTCTTTTCCTCTACTCTTTCCTACAGGAAAAGGCGGCAGATATGATGAAAGATCCACACAAATTAGTGCATTAGAAGATCGCTCTTTACACATGTATTCTGAAGACCCCAGATTTAGACAAAATGTAGAATACATTTTCCACCGCCTGTTTGAAAGTGAAATAGCAACTCTATGTTATGGAGTTGCACACACATTAAAAACAAGCTCTAATTTTTCAAACAATCTACTACCCAACTGCTTCAAAAGATAAAAGGCAAAGGGCCTCATTACAACTCAGGCGTTAAGGGTTAACGCCACCGTTAACCCTTAACGCCTGATTCTGATTTTAACGCCTGCTTTTAGCAGGCGTTAAAATCCATGGCGCTAACCTGCCATGATGCTAATTACGCCGCCGTAATTTACGGCGGCGTAATTAGCGCCTTCCCCACTCCCATTATGCCCTATGGGGCAAAAATGGGAATGGGGAAGGGAAAATGGGAAATGGGGATTTACCGCCCCACTCACCTTGGAATGGGGCGGTAAATCCGCCATCCACCATGGTGTAAACGGAGTTTACACCATGGTGGTAAAGTTGGTGCACTTAGCACCAAGGTTGTAATGAGGCCCAAAGATTACGTTTTTCAGTCAAGTATCACCTATCTGTTAGCAAACATGTGTGGTACAAAAGAATACTGGTTACGACATCACACTGATGTACAGATGTACATTGTATGCTAAGGAACCTAGGCCCACCCACATGGTTTGTTACTTTAAGTTGTCTCAGGAGGATAGCTGGGGGGCAACACGCTCGCCTTGGAAGCAAGATGACATGGAGCAACACATATTTGATCCCCGAGTCCACGCTTAGAAACCTCTGGGTATTAAGTGTGTTATAACGAATTACATAATTACACTTATAATATGCATAGGATGATTTGTACAACTTCCTACAAACTGCAAACCAGAATAAAGAGGGAATAGATATACAATCACCAGGAGAACTCTGTTCTCTTGACCCTGTTAATGTAGCAAGGTACTTTCACCATCGCTTCATTGCCATGCTGCACTTCATCTGCCGTAAATATACCCATCCACCTGGTGAAGTGGAATGCTTCTTATGGAGAAAAGAATATCTCTCCAGAGGAGCAAAACACATACACTTGCTTTTGTGGATAAATGATGCTCCCAAATCTGGCCATGACAGTGATGCTACTGTTTTAAAATGTATTTAAAAACATATTACCTGTGACATCCCCTCAGAAACCACATATAGAGACCTACATGCACAATTCTTACACTTCCAAAAACATTCCAAAAACATACGTGTGACAAATACTGCTGATGTCGATATAAAAACAAAGGTTAATACTATACCAAATCTTGCTTTGGTTTCCCTAGACCAGTTTGCACAACAGGACAAGAAAATAGCTTAATGTCTTCTGTTAGAAAAAGTGTAAAAGGGAAATCCCCTAAAAACACATACAATATTATAAGGAACGAAGCATTATAAGGAACAAAGGATTCAAGTACATCAATGATTACAATGCAATCATCGACGTCTTGTGGAATGCAAATATAGACATAAAATACAATTCAGACAATTCCACTGCTGTTGCAAGATGCTGAGAAAACAGAGATAAAAGACCTCTGGGATGACATGTCATCTGACAAAACCCTGTCACAAAAATCATACAGCTTCGATAAAAAAATGCACTCCCATAGAGAATGTGGGTGCTTTGAAGCTGCAGACCTTTTACGAGATACAGCCTTATGTGGCAAATCTGAACACATTGGGCCTCATTACGGTACCGGCACCCGCGAATGGGCCATTTACGAGTTGAATGGGCCGGTAATTGCCCATTCGTGTGTGCCGGTGTGTGTGGGCTCCCGATCCCCATTCTGCCCATTAAGGTAGAATGGGGGTGGGGAGCACCTGTTGACAATGGTGACGGTGCAATCACAAGTTCTGCTCGTGGGTGCCGCTCTGCACACCTTGTCTGCCCCTGAAGTCATGGAAAAATTAACTCAACAAAATATACAATGCATGTCCTTAATGCCAACCCTTGCAAGCTATAGTCAATTCAACGATACACTGTTGAAAAAATAAATGCAACCGATAGTGCATATCAGTTTTGCAGACAAACTTGAAATGCATGGTATAACACACCCTATGTGTCAACAAGCAACAGCATGACTAAATAACTTAGAAAAATGTATCTCCAACAAAACGTATTAATTCTGTGTCTGAACTGCAGATAATCCTAAAATGTAACCTTGACATAGAACCAGGTTTAGTCAGTGGAGAAATTGGTACAGTTGTTGTCTTCCAAGCATATCTACATGAGAACAACATTCTGTTTGTCAACATCCACTTTGACAAACTAGCAAAAGTTAAGAAAATAGGCCGTACAATGGTACGTTTCCTTCTTTTCAAAGACATATACATACGCAGAGAAGAATTCTTTATATCCCTTGCATATGCTGTCACTATTCACAAATCGCAAGGTCTAACCCTAGATCATGCATTGATTGACATTGGCAGAACAGTCTTCAAAGAAGTTATGAGTTACATAGAACTGTCACTTCTTCCTACACTCTATGGTCTATTTCTAGATAACTTTGATGCAAACAAAGTCAACACTGACATTCCTTGCATCCTAGAATACAACAGGCTGCATGCATGTACACCCACACCTAGCTGTTTATCCATATACCTGAAAAAAGATAACTGTTAAAAAGAAAAATAATACAAACAGAACCTACACAAGATCTCTCAGTAATACCACTGACGAAACAAAAAACTGCTAGTCTACCAAATGATACAAGCACAAATCTCTCTAGTCCAAAAACAACTTCTCAAAAAACAACTGTAGGCCCATCAAAATATACAAGCGCAGAACTTTCTGGTCCATTTAAATTCAGGAACACAAGTGGAGTAACTTGCTTGGCAAATATAGCAATCAAAATTCTCTTCCAATTGCCACAGTTTGTACACACAATGTACTTAAACAGCTATGACCACTTGTGTTTACAAATGCTCCTCATTCATAGAAGTGCCACAAATAATCCTGACAATACTTACAGTGTCCCAGGTATGAGGCAAGAATTAGACTACTCTGCAGGAATGGTAAAATTCCCATTAAACACACAGGAAGAACCACAAGAATTCCTATCGTACTTAATATAAGTTATAGAAACTAAAAACATCCCTATAAATTTCAAACACGTGGAAACATACATGCACACTCTGCAGCCATGTTTCACAAGCGCACATCTGTAATGAACGATTTGTGTATGTAGCCATATCCAAATTGTGAATCCATTCATTTTCAGCACCTTCTCCAAAATGTAAATCATAGCATATTATGCAATTGTTGCAATTCAGACAATCGTTCCAGCATACAAATAAATTCACAAGGCCAATATGTCATACTAATGCTTATAAGGTACAATGCAGATGGTACCAAAAATAATTTTAACCTGACTAGCTTTGCACATGACCAAGTATCTCTTAGCAAGAAAACCTTCACAATAGTAGGCATGATCATCATACTGGTGCCACAACCACTTCAGGTCACCGTACTGTATATATATATATATAAAAAAACCAAGTGGTTGGCTTGAATCTAACAACACATCTGTAGCAGAAAATCTAACATATGCCTACTTAATATTCCTTCAACCCAAATGTACTCACTAAAGTATAGTACAGTAAACAGTTAGATCATGCCAACGGGTATCTAAGTACATTCATAATACTACAATAATAATGTTAATATCAAGACAGTTAGAATATGCTGAGGGGTATCTAACAACTTTAAAAATCCATTTCATTATAACACACTTCAAATATACCATAAGACTTATTGTTACTTAATGTTACTGCAATATTTCATCTAAAATTCAATATAGTTAGAATACACCAACGGTATCTAACTACTTTAAACATATCTTTACGTACAACACTCTTCCAACAAACATCCTACCACACCTACACTCACAACATATATCAATGCTACCAAAAACATGTACTCTGTAACATGTATTTTCTTTAAAATGTAGTAGAGTTTTATTAATCCACAATGATATTTTCCCCAATGACCAAATGAGTATTTAAAGTCAACAATATAACACACACTAATGTTCTACCAAACATAGTACTTACAAAGTACAGTTTATGAGAGTCTTAAAAGTAAATGTATATGTACAATTGAATACAAATAAATGTTTTAAACCACTGTTTTCTCCACAGAAAATGTACCAGAGATTCCAACTTTATTTCCATATGCAAGTAAGCATCCATGCCCACTGTTATCTTTCTTCACCTACAGATTCCATGACCATTATCCTCAATTGTACTGCAATCATGAATTCCATGTACATCTCAATGATATCAGTCAACCACATTACTAATACAGTATACTCCCCCTACATTATCTCTAATTACTAAACACATATTACTATAGAGCTTGTGAACAGTGGCAATGCCCCCAAGAATCTGGCCACTGGTCAAAGCCACCATAATACAATCAATCCATCTAACAAGCATGTACAGTACACCATCAAATAGCAAGACTCACCTAGAATCCCCCAATCCCACTGACGTCCGTGGACATGTGTTTTTGTTCGCAGACATCTAAGTGACTGTGGACATCGCGGCAGCAGCACTGTTTTTTTCACCTATTACAACAGCCCCATGACAACTTTATTGCACACCCACACCCTTTCAAGGCAATTTTTCAGCCACCAAATGACCCCAAATATGTTTCCCATTTTTGTTTCTTACTGCGCTGTTCGTTGTCAGTGGTGTTGTCTGCGGACTTGGCGGCACCTGCAAACCCCTTTTTTCACCTATAAAACACCTCCCTATTAACTTTTCTCCACTCTCCACCTTCAGCCACAAAGTAACCCCAAATGGGATTTCAAGAAGTTTTCACCATTATCCTGTCCACGGTCAGCAGCGGCTGTGCGCAGATCCAATATGGTGACAGTTTCAAAAATTCGGATGCACATCACGTTTTTTAACATCCAATCAGCATGTGTCTTTGTTGTCCTTGGACACCAGGCCACCCCCTGATTGGCCCAGACGTGGACAAATACGGAAATGAGTCTACCGACCAGACCCAGAAATCACAACTTTTTTTTAACCTATTTTTATATATTTACAAAAAAAAATACTGTGGTAATTTATACCTAATTTAAAAATACACGCTTTTGGGACCAGGCCGCTGGCTCCTGGTGCAAATTTGGTCACAATCCATCCAGTGGTTTGTGCTGTATGTGCAAGCAAACATTTTTTCCATTGTGTCTATGAGGATTTCAAACATTTTGGGACCCCTTATAACTTTGCCCTTCCTGGACAAAACCACATAAAACTTCAGAAACTTTGTTCTGAGGTGCCTATACTCAGTTTTGCAAGGATTTATCAAATAGTGCCAAATTCATAAGCCACCCAAAAAGCACTCTTTCAATGAGTTGAGCAACTTAATCATAACTACAGGGCTGCTACCGCAGGCCCTGTAATATATAGAGTTTGGTTCTTGTTTGTTCCTGTTGCAATAATAAGATGACTTACAATGTTGGCAAGCTATACATGAACAAGCAACCAGGAGGTTGCAAAATGTGTTGTTCTCCACTTTCATTTCTGTTTCTGTGATGCCCTAATAAAATCTGGGATTGTGTAATGCAATGAAAAGAAGCAGTTTTGGAGCACTTTTTTTGTTTGGAATACATGTGAAGTCATTGTAGTGCAAGTCCCAAATGCTTGTGTGCGTTGTGTTCATATATATATATATATATATATATATACACCTCTAATATGTATGCTGCAGCCAATGCCTACATTTCTGTATGAGTAGTTCCTGTACTAGAAAGAACACTGCAATGGAATATTCTTTGGAACAGTACATTGCGTAAAAAAGTATGTAGTTCATTACACATCTCCCAATTACCCCTGACACTTTTATGCCAACATTACATTCACAACCCCTTTTAGGGACTTCCTATAAAAAGAAAATGCACATGTGATGTCATCAGTGATGTCATGAATGAGATTTGTGATGTCATATTTGATGTCATGGGTGTTCTTCTTAGCAGTGCACGGTGGTGACCCGAGGTAGGATTGCTTAGTTTACCAGAACTGGCGAATTTCAGGGGTTTATCGGTTTTACTTGTGACCACAACGTACCTTTAACAAAGTTTTTTCACTGAATGTGATAGGTTTGTAGTAACGCAACTTAACCAGAACGTCCCTTTAACAAAGTATTTTCACTGAATTTCATAGGTTTTTATTAGCGCAACTTAAGCATAACGTCCCTTTAACAAAGTTTTTTCACTGAATTTCATAGGTTTTTAGTAGCACCACTTAACTATAATGTCCATTTAACAAAGTGTTTTTACTGAATTTCATAGGTTTTTAATAGCGTAACTTAACAATGACATCCCTTAAACAAATTCTTTTCACTGAATATAGATATAGATATCATGAATTTGATAGATTTTTACCAGGATACCCTTCACCTGTCCCAAGGTAATTGCTGCAATGTCTGCGGACTAGGCGAATGTCTGCGGACTCGGTCAACATCAACACTGTCCAAAAGCTCTAGGGTTTTCTTACATTGTTGTATCATACAACAAACACACTGAACATGTTCCAAGAGCATCATATAAATAAATTACATTCAGAAATAAATAAGAAGTACAAACAGTATATATATAAACACCAACAGTGCAATTACATAGGATATGAAACATAATGGAACATACCAAAAAGATAAATAACATATGCCTCCAGCAGAATTATCTCACTGATGCTTTATACAGAAACTGCAAACCAACTATCAACAGCACACCTACAAAGCAGTAACAGCAACACTGAAAAATAATCTGGTAAGTACACTATATTAATTCCTATAGTTATAAACTTTCTTTAGTAGGATACACTAAAAAATAATGTATTTTTTTACACAGAAATGGCTAGCACTCTGGAGTAGCTTGAAGAAAATGTTCCCCCGGTTGAAATGAGTGAAAGCAGTGATACTAATGGTAAACACTGCAGTTTTCAAAGTAAGCCAAGTAATACCCATTATTTTAAATGTACTTAACACAATTATTTTCCTTTAACAGTACATAGAGAAAATAAGAATAATACTCAAACACTACATCATGTAGTAATGGAACAAGAAACAGACACTGTGGAAAATCATCTACAGCATTCAGAACAAAAAATGGATCAATTAATGACCAATTTCAATATTTTGAAGAACTTCGTAGAAAACCATATACTGGAATAAATTAAATATCATTGTCCCACGTGCACCTGTACCCCTTCTCCATGTCCCAGTCAACCATCCCCAAAAAATCCCCATCACCAAAAATGTTATGATGAGACTTCAATACCTTCCTCCCCTACCACCCTACATGTATAAATCCCTAATTACCCTGCATATGTCTCCATTTCAGCTTCCCCCTCTCTTTCATAATTTCAATATTTTTGTATATTAATACATTATTGTGTATACTGTTCCTATATGTGCCTGTGTTTTATTTTTTTTAAAAGGCTTTTTGGAAGTCTGCGGACGGGCGACTGTCGGGAATGGTTGCAATTATCCAAAATGGGGGTGTCCTAAGGACACTATGCCTGTTCGTACTGTCCGCAATCAAAATGGAGGTGTCTTTCGGAAACATAACCTGTCCGCCTGTGTGCAATTAACCAAAATGGGGGGTGTCCTGTTCCTATTGTCCGTAATCAAGGTGTCCGTAGAGCACATAACCTGTCCGCATGTCTGCAAAGTTGTGACGCACCTTTAATTAGTTAGTGGAACCCAACCCTGTCCGGCGGACAATTGTGCGCATGCACATCCCACCCACAGTTCCTATGAACATCACGCCTGTCCGTAACTGTCTGTCACTTTTAATTAGTTCAAAAAGTGTTTTTATAAGCAATCCAAGGTGTTTTACTGTAAAACATCCCCCTTGCACATGTCCCAGACCATGCACCTGGCGATCTGGATACTTTTGAAAACTTTTTCAGTCCTAATTAGTGTTCAAAGTGTCCGCAGATGGCACGCCTGTCTGTGAAGCACTACCCAGCACCCCAATAAAAGGCCACACCCTGGAGCTGCTCCTCATTCTGTTTTTGGACTTCCAGGACAGACACTGTTCTACAATGCTTGACTGCTCTTTCTTGCTGCAGTTTGCTGACATCCTGGTGGAACCTTACACCTTTGAAGATGGCATCCATGGCTGCGACTGCTGCTGCTACTTCTGCCTCAGCACCACCCCCACCCCCTCCACCACCACCACATTCCCAAGGCCCTGGAGAGGGGAACAGATGTGGAGATGCAGAGAGTGATGAAGAGGAAGATGAGAATAAGGCAGTGGAAGTCCCCATTACTGCCAGCCAGCGTGAATCTTGGATGTGGAGGCTCTTTACCACCATTGGAAAGGTACCCAAGGCACGTGCAGACAAGGTGAGCTGCACTGAGTGCAAAATGGTGCTCAGTCATGACAAACCGGGTCTGTATAACTACCGGACCACTTCCATGCAGCGACACCTAAGATCATTTCACACAGCGGCAATTCAGAGTCGGCCCCTGCGATCAAAGTAGTAGGTTGAGTTCCTATACAGATTGCTCCGAATCTGCTCCTGTTACCACAAGAGACACTCCTTTGGGACAGTGCATCCGTGAAGCAGCATCACAGGCCATATGCAATGCAGAAGATCCTTACCTTTCGAGGGTCACTATATTATGTATGTACTGCGACACAGTACTCTGCAGGGGGGAAACACTTCGAAGTGCTTTCGAGGCTACGGTCCGAGAGCCTGAGAAAGTCGGCCACCTACCTAAGTAAGGCCCACCCAACATCTTCTTCTCTCCACCTGCCATTTCCTATCCCCATGGTTGGTGCCCCTTCCCTACCCTCCCTTCCTTTCCTTTCCCAGTGTGTTCTGTATAAAAAAATACAAAACAACAAAAACTTTCCAAAAGGAGCTCTTTTCAGAGACAACTTTCACAGTTTAAAAATAGAATTGCAAATGAAATGGTGCAGGCCCCTGCCCAAACTGTAAAGTCCACGGACAGTTCACAGACTTTTAAAAAATGTTGGTGGCAGCGGTATCAAAAACATTGCACTATTCTCCAGGAGAAAGTGGTGGCTCTGAAACGAGCCTTTTTGTAGTGTTTGTTTGTTTTTGCAAGGCTTTAAGTGGCCAAAACGTACTTGAAACAAGCTTGTTATACCTGCAAAAAGGGCTGCAATGCATTTTGCAGATTTTGCAGAAAAAGCTGACTGCCAGCATCAGTAAGATGGACTCCATATCTGTGAAAAAAAATTGTACTACGAAACATACTATTTTCATTGTGGAAAGAGGACATGCCAACATCTCTCAAAAAGGCGCAAACAGCCTTTTTGACATTGCGTCTCACTTTCTCCATTTGTGGACCAAATAAAGAAGAGCGCAGCCACATTTGTCTCTGTGCAATATGAGAAAAAATGACTCGGGAGTTTGGAAACATGGCCATGACTTTCCCAAATGCCTCTTTAATCGCAAACTGGAATGAGATTCCAGTAACATGCCCTAAACTGCTCCCTCCACAATGAATAATAATAATCTCTGGATGACGGTATGTCACCAAAGTGGCGCAAAGAGGAACCAAATCCAGCCACTTCATTACCTGCACTGCATACCAGTGCACATCCCCATGATGGAATCCAAGATCTGCACCCACTTTCTGTGCATCTACCTCCAACCAATGTATCCACGAGTCTCCCAAAATCCACACACTCTGCCTCCTAAAAGACCTAGCCATAGTCATAGCCATCTGCTCTCCTCTCAGCAATCAGATCTTCTGGCAAAGTCTCTCCTTACACACCACATCCCGAAAACCGTATTAACCATTCCCCTAGCCTGCATAGTCCCTTTTCCATAACTGCCAGCCTCAAAAGCCATGGATGTGACACGTTTTTTCCACTGACAACCTTCTGATTGAGTTCTGAATATTACTAAGACATATTGCATTACCACAATTTGTGAAAGTCGTTCCATCACAAAAGAAATTGCTCCAGGTTCCAAAAGGTTGTCATTTTTGAAAGATGACATGCCTACAGAATACATAAAAGAAGATATTCCTTAATTAACAAGACATCTTGCTATATCTTGTTGAGGATTAAAGACACCACAAGACATCCATGCAGTCCTAGGTGGTATTTGGGAAGAAATAATCTGTGCAGATAGAAATAGGTACATCAGTTCCTTTAGCAAATGCTTCTGTGCACCCTGAAAACGTATTGCACTCAGATACCTCAACTACATTCCTCCACAATGAACCACCAAGATATCTGGAGTGTTGAAAACAGCCATATCTTTACAAAGTGTAAACACACTTTCCAAATTTCTCCATGGCACATCACACCACATAGCCTCCACTCTCTGCAATCCACATTGGCAGATATGCCACACATACTTGCATACCACTGCAGATTAGTGATAAAACCATATCTCACTATCCACACACTAACCATGTCCATCTCTGGAACCACAGCCATCTCCACTACACAAAGCAATGAAAAAAATGATTTACTTCTCTCCCTATGAATGACACTCTCAACACCTAATTGCTCAGATGCCCCGGATGTGGCAAGCCCTGTCTGTGGACAACCGTGGTGTTCGCGGACCCCGTAACAAAGGGGCAGCCCTTCTTCCCTTTCCACTTCACTCTGTGTACCACTCCCTCATTGGTACTTTTAAGCAGTCACACAACCATACACCAATCACATCCAAGAACTCTACATCTAACTCTGTCATCACAGTTTAGCACTTAAGATGTACTGTTCATCACTCTCAGAACAAGAGTCCTGTGATTGCAAAGCACTGTAAAACTCTCCAAGATTTCTGCTTCCAGATTCATCCACATCCACATGCATCAACACAAATTACAGGTATGAATATTTTGTGCACAGTACATTTACAACTCTTTTATGTATGTGAACAGGGTGCCTACTACTAAACCTGTATAACCTGCAAAATAAAAATACTGTAATTTCTCCCATCTGCTACGAACAAGTGTTGCTTACACACCTTATTGGAATAATTTCTAAAGCAAGTTCAAGTGACAGGTTCTATGTAAAATGCCCAGAATGCACACAGACAAAGGAAGCTGCATGTAAATCCTATGCACAATTAACAGAATGCACTATTACTGCAGAAACAAACAAATGCATGTCTACTTTGAGAACAGTGCCATTTGAAATGTGGATAAATAAATTAAAAAACCGGTACCGGTAAACCCTTACCGCCTTACTACAAGGTCCCTTTACGGGTCCTCCCTTAACGCCTGGTTTTTACAGGCGTTAAGTACAGGACCCGCAAAGGGACCTTGGTGCTAATTACGGTACCGCAATTTGCGGTACCGTAATTAGCACCTTCACCATTAACATGGAGCCCTATGGGGCTGACTGGCAATGGTGAAGGGGCAATGGTGGATGGCGGAATTAGCGCCCCCACACACCTTGGAATATGGCGCTAATTCCACCATCCACCAAGGCGGACCCAGTAAGGTACCGGCGGCAGCCATGGCGCTAATAGTGCCATGGTTTACCGCCTTCCGTGTAATGAGGCCCATTCTCTTTTCCAATCTGGGCATCTTTCTAAGCCTTTTGTCAACCTACTACAACTTCCACTAATACATTGCCACACTAAATACTGCAACAGCAACACATACACTACCACTTCCGGGCAAGAAATCCTTCTACAAATGTAACGCATATGTTATTCAACTGCAATTACTGTTCCATTAACACACAAATGTACTAACTTCATTATTTTGCAATTGCAGTGAAAACCACACTAGTCAAACCAGTGGCATCTCAAGTACAAAACAGATCCCAGAAGAAACCTACTTGTTCTGTCTATTACTCAGATTGTTACATTTTCTTGTATTGTACAACACACAATTGTATCAATGCAACAGCATTTCATTAACTATTACTAATTGCACCTCAACAGGTGCACATTTTGTATTATCATGTAAACACCTGCACAGTAACACACAGATACGAGTACAGCTTTCCCAACCTAAACTAACAACCCATTGCACAATCACACACCTTTACATGTATGCCTACTCTCATACTCATCATGCACAGGGCACACTTATAAAGTGCACACCCTCCCAACAACTGGTTCTTTTTTTCTCCAACTAACACCACAGAATGCCCAGCAAAAACTCTGTAGAAAGCAATGCAGAAATAGAGCAGATCAAACTAAAGGCATAAGAAATGGGCATCCACCTCTAGCAGAATTTGTACAAAAAGTTCAAACGAAACACCTAATACAGTCAATAAGCCAAAATGAAACAGCTTGAAGGGAAGAAACTGTGACTCCTCTTTTAAATTGTAAAAATAAAAAGAAATGTTCTAATAAGCATTCAACAACCGCTAATATCAATGTTAATATAGATTCAAGACAGCATTTCAAAGATTGAATTGTACAAAAAAAGTTCAAGGACAGAGTTCTTCTGAACGTTTTAAAAACAGGTGTGAAATCATGCTTAACCCTTAAAACGTACCGCAGAAAAGTGATCCTGGAAGCTCTCTTAGATGCTTCTCAAAAGGAAAATCTTTATATTAACTTTAAACAGAATTAAACCACTATCAAAATGAATTAGTACAACACAACAACTACTTCGAAACAAACGCAATATCAGCAGAGATAACTTTGGAAACATCTGTACAGCTGAGTGGAATCACACCACGAGCACAGCATTTTTTAATGAAGAAGCATACAAACAAAAGCAAATAAAACCAAATTGCCAAATATATGAAATGGTAGACAATAGAATTATGGAAGAAGAAACACAGATTTCAACATTAACACCAGCAAACTTAGCATCAAGACTCCAAACCATCGAACCAATATGCCCTGTCTACAATTGGCCATGCACATCAATGTGTAAAGTGCACAAACAAACTTTCAAATTTTTGCAGCAGTTCCTCAATCGATATGTAAAAGCCAAAGACAAAGTAACAATGGAAATACTGCAAACTATGGATTCCTGTCCAGTGCACATATAAACAGGTCTACAAGGCCATTTGTTAGCCTGCATTTCTGGACTTGCTTACAAAAACAACTTCCACCATATCAAAATGTTAGTAACGCACCATTCTGGTATAAGAAATCTCATTCATAAGCTGTACTATGCAAAAAGTCCTGCTTTAGCACTGGACCATTTGAAAAGCTTTCTACTACATGGTACAGCCAAACAACTCCTCGAAGAAATGGACCACATCCAAAACAAATATTTTGGAACTGAAGAGCACTTTCAAAATACAAATCCTTTAGAAAAGAACAGCAACACCCTTGCCAATGTCAACCTTATATTAAACACATACAAAAAAGAAATAACAAAGTTTAAGCGCACATCTGCCAAAGTACCAAACCAAGTATGTGTATGCTGCGCTAGAACATTTTATAGAAACAGCATCAAAACTTTGTTGAGGCTGTATGCAGTGTTTTGTCCACGCCATTCACCCAAGACTGTAGGCACTGGTCACAACCATCGCAGTATAATACGCCTATGCAAGCAAACATTTTGGGTTGGTGTGAGGGGTCATGTGTTTGCTTTCATGGATGTGTAATGTTGCAATGTTTGTGACTCCAATCATTGTATACTTACTGTTTGCTTTGTTGAGGTTGTATGAAGTTTTTTCATGGTATGGGAAATTGGAGCAGACATTGTTTTTTCATTCTCTGTGATAAAAGAAAAGATCACATGTTAGTTAATGTAGTTTGTAATGAGTTATTGCATTGCATAGCAGACATGTCTGTACTTTGTTGACCCTCATAGTTAGTACTTTACAAGCACTATGCTTCAAACCAGTGTACTGTGCAATTTGCCCAGTTCCTGTGTTTGTTCATAAAATCATTGGGTCTGTGGGAAAAGAAATCCATGCTGGATTAAAAGAATAACTTTCTTCGTTATGGTACAATATTTTTCAGTGGTTGGTTTCAGTAGGAGGAATTGAATAGGTTTATGGTTTTTGGTTTTATGGTATAATATTTTTTCAGTGGTAGATTTCAGTAGGAGGAATTGAATAGGTGTATGGTTTTTGGTTTGGAAGTGGTGGTACTATTGTTGTAATTAGATACCAGTTGGCGTATTCTAATTGTTTATTTCTTGTTCCATTTTAGTAGTATTTATCTATCTGTTTGATTGTTGCAGAATTTGGGGCAGTTAGATACATGTTGGCGTATTCTAACTGTTGATAGTATTTCACTTTTAGATAGATGTTGTTTTATTCTATTAGTTTATGGATTTAAAGGTTGTTGAGGACATTTTGTAGATGTTTATACTCAGATTAGTATATTAATGTTGGTTTTAAGAATATTAAGTAAGCATTTACAAGATTTGCTGGTAATCTTTGTTTTAGAGTAATGGAAGTATCATTACATTTGAACCATCCGCATTTCTTTTTTATGTATGCATACGAGAAGCGTTCATTAGGGATTTTTTCCTGTGCTACATGGTTGCAATGAGTGAATGTATGTTTCCATATGTATGAAATCTGGAAGATTTGATTTATAGGTATGTTTTTGTTTTCTGGTACTTGTAGTAAGTAAATTAGAAATTCTTGTGGATCTTCTTGTGTGTTTATAGTGAATCTGACCATTCCAGCACAGTAGTCCAATTCCTGCCTTATTCCAAAAACACTGTAAGTGTTGTCAGGATTGTTGGTTGCATTTCTGTGAAGGACTAACATTTGCAAACATAATTGATCTGTCTCGTTTAAGTAAATGTTTTCAATAAGTGGCAATTGGAATAGAATATTGATTGCTACATTTGCATAGCAATTTACACCAGTTGATTTTGAACATTTGAATGGAGGAGACAGTTCTATGTCTAAGACATCTGTTGGAAGTGTGGGTTGTTTCTTTGAAGAGGTAGTTGGTTTTGTTTCTGCAGTAAATCCTTTTTTGGTTATGGTCATTGATGAGGTATTAGCTTCTTTTAATTTCTTTGGAGTTATGGTTGTTAGACCCTGCACAATTTGTGTCTGAACCAATTTTCTTTTGCAAACTTTAGCTTTTTGAGGAACAGGATAGGTTTTGGACTAGACTTTGCACCTAGTCTATTGTATTCTAGAATGCAAGGAATATCAGTGTTTACTTTACTTGCATCAAAGTGACTAGAAATAGTCCTTCAAGTGCACATAGGCATGATAGTGCTACATAGCTGATGCCTTCTTTAAACACTGTGCTGCCAATATCTATCAATGCTTGATCTAGGGTAAGACCTTGTGATTTATTAATGGTGACTGTGTATGCTAGAGATAGAGAAAATTGTTCTCTGCGTGCATACATTTCTTTGAAAAGAAGGAATCGGGCTGTTGAGCGTCCTATCCTTTAAACCTCTGATAGTTTGTCAAAGTGAATATTGACAAACTGAAAGTTGTTGTCATGTGGGTATGTTTGAAAGCCAACAACTGTGCCAAGTGCTCCATTAACTGGTCCTTGCTCTAAGTCAAGGTTACTTTTGAGCATTACTCTACAGTTCAAAGATCCTTTTAATATTTTCTCTAAACCAGCTGTGTTAGAGATAGAGTTGTCTAAGGTGTTTAGTCGTGCTGTGGCTTGTTCACACATGGGTAGTGTCATACTATGTCATACCGTGCACGTCCAGTTTGTCTGTGGATTTGAACTATTGGTTGCATTTCTTTTTTCAACATTGTTTCATTGAATTGTGCACAGCTTGCAAGAGTTGGCATCAAGGACATATAGTTTATATTTTGTGTGCTAATTGTTCCATGACAACATTAGCACATGAGTTATGGCCGTATAGGTCATGGATACACCTGGTATTCAAGATACTCTGTGCTTCTTAGATAGAACACCAATCCAAAACTTTTCAAAATGTTGGCATAGGTGAGGTCTGCAGACTGACGCATGTTTTCAGTTAATTCTTTGCATTGGAAATGTTGCATGTGTTTCCTTCAAAGAGCTCTTAGTAGTCTGTTTTGAGGACCTCTTGGAATCTTACATGAATCAAACCCAACATTAGGTTGGAGACCATGCTCACCTCATCTATTACCAGCATTTTCATTTGTTTCAAAACTATGCATGGTTCCATTACAGCTTCTGGAGAAAGTTTGTAGTAATTTGTTTTGTTGTTCTACTGGAAGGAGTAGTAATCAGTGTAAAGTGACACCACCTATGTTGTAGGCAGCTAAACCTGTGGGGGAAGTTACAACAGCTGACAGTTTGTTGATTGTCAATTGTTGGTGGAACTTGCTAATTATTTTTATTAGGAGGAATGTTTTACCTGAACCAGCATGACCACTCACATATAGCATTATAGGTTTGTAGTCTTGGCAGGTACAAGTTTTAGTTTCGTGCTGCATACCATGTTCAATTTGTTTTGTTATTTCTAGGAAAATGCCACGCTGGTCATTGTTTAATTGTGATTTGAGTATAGCAAAGTCTTCTGTAGACTCTTCATACTGGTACATGGGGCCTCATTACGATATTTGTGGTAAAAACCAAACTTTACCGGGCTGGAGGTAATACTGCGTCCGGGTAGCATTGACGCCGCTAACTGCGGCCAATTATGAGAATGTGTACATGCGCGTAGCGGCATGCCGGTATCGTCAGTACTGACATGGCGTAAATAACCCCCAAACCTCCGTTAGTGGCATCATGGAAAGCACTGATACCTCCTCTGCCTTCGTCCACCCCTAAATAACGGGCCTGGCAATAACGGGCCCAGCAATAATAGGCCTGGCAATAACAGGCCCAGCAATAAAGGGCCGTCAATAACGGGCCCGGCAGTACCGAAACCGGAAGTAACGTCATCGCGCCAGAACGGGAAAAGGCACGACAGCCATCTTAAAAAACACAATCCATTGCAATCCTTGCTATACAGGGCCTGGAGCCTCACACCACCAGCTACATCTGCACCCACACCTCCAGCACTGTGCCAAAGGCCATAAAGAAGGTGCATCCGCCGGAGGAAGGAGAGATTTTCAAAGGACAAATTAAACATGGTGGCCAACACACTGGCAACTAATGCAGACGTGGTTTTTACCTCAGACCAAAAGGAAGCTGCACAGCTGAAGAAGAAATAGGTATGGGAGCTAGTGGCCCAGAAGGTCAGTGCGGTTGGGACCACCCCGCACCATAAAGGATGTAAAAAAACACTAGTATGACCTGCGCCTCCATGTACGCAATATCTTTTCAGCTAATCGGAGCCAGGTTCTGGCTACTGGCGGCGGGTCAAACTCACCAATAAAACTCACCCGATGGGAAGAGACTTGTGCCAGTGCCATTGGAATGGAGTCCATAGAGGGAGTGGGAGATATGGAACGTGGAGCGTTGTCATCGGCAGATGGAGGTGAGTGTCCAAACAAAACACTGTAATGCAAAGTATGATGATGGTCCACCAATGTGACTATGATATGAGCCAATGCATGGTCCATCACACACACATGGACACATCCCTGCCTAGATGCTGTCCCCAGCACCATCACATTCACATGCATGCAGCATGCCAATGCCATACCTGAGAAACACCCCACATACAGGGAAATGGCATGTGTGAAACTGCATGCAGTCCACAACCCAAAGGCATGTCACACAGCATACACCACCCCACACATGTGTGAACCAGACATTTGACTGAATAACCCCACCATATAGCAAGCAACCTGTATGCCACAACTGTAAGACAGCAAGTCATCAAATGTGTACAACTGCACTAATACCGTTGTATGCATGATGCATGTACAACCATCACTGATGCCATCCCTCTTTTGGTCCCCAACAGGCCCTTATACCAACAGCGATGCACAGGACTCTGCTGCACAGGCCACCACTCCATCGAAGAGGGCCAGGGCCATGGGTTGACAGCAACAGGCCTTCCACGTCCAAGGGCATATGCAAGGCACATCAGCCACCGAGAGCGAAGGCAACATAGGATGGCAAGGAACAGGGGCGTCAAAGGACAGCCGCTGTACCAACAGTGCCAACACCCGTGGAATCCACTGCAGTGAGCCAGTGGTAGATGGGACCCTGTCTGCTGCTAACAGCTTGGTAGGGGAGGCAGCTGCCACAGTGCCCCAGAGTGGGGATGATGAACAATCCCAAGGTGAGGTATGTGTCACTGAGGAGGACAACCGCTCAATGGAAGTTGGTGGCACACCCAGCCCCACCCAAACACCCCAGTGCACACCAATAAGCTCATCCAATGGCCCTACGCATGTCCAGCCTGGAGGAGAGGCAGAACCAGAGGCCTGGAGCCCCACAGAGGACCCACAAAAATTGGGCCCCTAGCCAGACATACCATCCACCTCCACAGGGGTCCGGGACAGGGATTTGAGAATGGCACAAATGGAGGGGCGCCAGCAGGAGCTGACCAGGCTTGTAAAACAATACATCTCGGATGGTGACCTGACGAGGAAGGAGGCCCGAGAGAACACTGCGGCCATGAAAGGGCCATTGTGTCCAGCACACTACAAATGTGTGAGGAGCTGTCAGCAGTGAGGCAGGTGCTTGCTAGGATTGCTGATGCCTTGGAGGCTCAGTGTCCTGCCCTGACAGTGGAGCATGCGGCCATGGGTTCATCGTCCACCTCCACACAGACAAGTCCTCTGTGCAGGTCTGTGCGCACCATGCAGCGACCCGACATGCCGCCCCGGAGTCTGGCAGAGGACAGAAGTAGCAGGGTCAGCCTGCATGTGCAGACTAATGCAGATTCATGTGGCATACCATTGTACACCATGTGTGGGGCAGGGGTAGTGGGGAGGGGTGTGTGGGGGAGATGTGGGGGAGGAGGGGAGGAGGGAGTGTGTGGGGGAGTTGTGGGGGAGGGGGGAGGGAGTGTGTGGGGGAGTTGTGGGAGGAGGGGGGTGGAGGTGATTGAGTGAGGTGGAGGATCAGAGCACTCTTTTCATATTTCCTGTTAAATACACCCATTGTGTACCAAAAAAATCACATGACTGGACATTGCTTCTTGTGTATGTGTGCTTTATTGGTTTACAGTACATACTGTCCATGTACCCCCACACCCAGTGCCCTGACTCCCACATTCATGGCACCCTCTGCATCCAGGTTTCTTAGAAATATTGGCCTATCACAGACTGGCACACAGCATGTCCTTCCTATGCATAGCCACCTGCATGATGTTCAACCCCATCTTCTTCATCATCTTCATCCTGGTTGCTGTTCAATGTCAGGGGTCAGAGGCACGTTCTGTCAGATGCACATGTTGTGCAGCATGGCACATGCCATGTTGATCTTGGCCACCTTCTCATGCCCGTACAGGAGTACCCCACCCGACCTACTGAGGCAGCAAAACCATGCCTTCAACAGACAAAAGGTGTGCTCGAACACCACAGGGGTACGGGTATTGGCAGAATTATAGCCCTCTTCGTGCCTGTTCTGTGGGTTCCCGACAGGGGTGAGGAGCCACGGCTTCAAGGTATAGCCAGCATCACCTGCATGGGTGCAAAATAAGGTATGTGTAAGTCAGTTCCTAAAATGACACCTGTACTTATCACTCACATGCTTGCAGATATTTGTTGTTCACATGCACATATCCCTGGATGTATGCACACATTTTAACTTGCCACAATGTGTGCTGTCCCATGGTCTACAGGTGTAGGTTGCATCGTCCAGATGATGCAGGGTGTACACTTCCTTGCTGGTGTTCATGCGCTGTGGATGCCTACCGCTGTGTTTGTTATCATTAATGTGATGTGTAGTGATTACTATGATTTTTTTTTACTAGCAGCATTGGCACAGTACCATGATTTCTCATTCAGCCCTCATTATTCCCATGATGACATCCAGTGCTACTGTGGTGGTGGCCCAGTGACATGCTGTGTATTCCCTTGGTGGGATTGATTTGTGCACACTAGTGGATGAATGTCCTGTGTTGTGTTTTGCTGCAGTCATTTAATTTGTGCATACTCACAGCATGTTGTTGGATTGTGTTACAGAGGGTACGGTCCGATGATGTGCTGTAGATGTGTTGTGGGATGTGGGCTGGTTGCAAGTCAGGCATATTGACATTGGTCTGCAGCTTCCATCTTTGCTATGGGGTTTGGGTGTCATGTTCAGTTTTTGATGCTTTGGGAACAGTGTTTTGCTGTATGGACATTGTGCAGTCAACACCCCAATCACATCAGGGTGGTGTGTGCATCCCCCCCCCCCATTACACTACCATGTGCCTGTCATGCAACTTACCAAGCAGCCAGGCACGTCGTCCTGCATGTCCCTCCATGTAGCATGGAGTTCCGCAGGACCATTGAGTCATGAGTTGATTCCGGATATCGGGCACAACAATGTGTGATGAACTTGCTGGAGTCACATACCATCTGCACATTGATGGAGTGGTATAGCTTACGATTGCGGTAAACCACCTCCATGGAATGCGGGACCACCAAGTCCACATGGGTGCAGTCAAGAGCACTGATACAGTTTGGCATGCCTGCCAGTGCATGGAAGCCAACTTTAGTGTCAAAGATCTCCTAAGCAGTCTGTGGTAGGGGTATGTAGTCGCTTGAGTGCTTCCGGAGGGCATATAGCACTTGGTTCAGCATGAGTGAAAAAAAGGTTGTGGTATGTGATGCATCTGCCCCACTGTGTGCTGGTAGGTGCCTGTGGCCAGGAAGTGGAGCAAAGACACTACCTTAAGTAGAGGGGGGGATGGCATATTTCAATCAGGCTGACAATGTTGTTGTGTATCATATCCACAATGGTGGTGATGGTGTCCCGGTCCAGGCGGTACAGGTTGTGGATCTGCTCAGAGGTTAGGTTGAATGGACTGGCTCTGATGTGAGGGATTGCAGGCTGACTGCGTAGTACCACTGGCTGCATTGGTGGGACTTTGTTGGCCCTGTCTCACCCTCCTTCTCCTCGTGCATCTCCTCTGTGGTGCCTGTTGTTTTTGGTGCTGGTGTAGCAATGCAAACATGTCCCCCAGCCCCAATATCGCAACTGCAAGTGGGATCATTTTGGTGTGGAAATGGGTGTGGTGTGTGGGTGTGCTCCTTTTGTGCTGGGCCAGACCCCATTGCCTCCACCTGTGCTGATTGTGTGCACCTGTGGCAGTTGGGAACACTGCACATTGCTGTTAACGGGTGATTTGCAATGCCGGTGATGCCGCCATCCCGGTATCCCTTATTACCGCCTTCGGG
Source organism: Ambystoma mexicanum (assembly GCF_040938575.1). Classification (NCBI taxonomy): domain Eukaryota; kingdom Metazoa; phylum Chordata; class Amphibia; order Caudata; family Ambystomatidae; genus Ambystoma; species Ambystoma mexicanum. The sequence goes on along the minus strand of NC_090928.1, from coordinate 466,804,009 downwards.
ATGCCAGTAGTTGCATTTCCGCATGACTTGTGATGTCCTCCGGTTAGCGCCATCCCGGTATTGCCGGGCTGAAGGGCCGCGTGCCCGCATGCATGCCAGTACTTTGGTGGTGGGTCTTAGCGGTGGTGCTGATACCGGGTTGTCAACTCATAATAGGCGGTATGCGCTGCCGGTATTCCCTTACCGACACTGTTTTTCCATTACCACAAATCTTGTAATGAGGCCCATGGTGTTTTCTACTTCAGTCATGGCTAATTCGGCCTCATTTGCTATGAGTGGTTGTCCAAGTGGTTCTTGGCTTCCTGTTAGAGAAGGTTGACAGCTGTCAGGAGTGTCTATATTTAGTTGTACTTGGAGTTCTTCTTCTTGTTGCTGTTCATTGTCTAACATTGTTTTGTACTGCGAAAAGTTTATGTCTGTTATAGTGCTTGTATTTGCTTTGAAAGCATCTTCATAGGAAACACGGGTATCTAATCAATCTTCTTCTTTTCTCCATGGTTTAAAAAGTTGTAGTAGAGACATGTAATACAGTTCTTTGTTTTTAGGAGTTTTTAATGACAATTTCATATGATTAATTAAGCTTTGTTTGGTAAGTTTCACTAGGCTGCCTTCACAATTTTCGACTATCTATTTTCTTTTCTTCTCATCTGGTCTAATATTTTTTTGTATGTGAAGTTTTGGGCTACGTGGTATAGACACCTGGTTTCCAAAATGGTAATCCTGTTTGGATAGTATGTGTCTAGCACGTGTATTTCGGGGGTGCACGGGAAGTTACACACGCGATTGAGCGGGGTACGTGTATTTCGGGGGTGCGCGGGAAGTTACACACGCGATCTCATCAGGATACGTGTATTTCGGGGGTGCGCGGGAAGTTACACACGCAATCTCATCAGGGTATGTGTATTCCAGGGGTGCGCGGGAAGTTCCACACGCAATTCTATCAGGGTACGTGTATTACAGGGGTGCGCGGGAAGTTCCACACGCGATCTCATCAGGGTACGTGTATTTCAGGGGTGCGCGGGGAGCACCACACGTGAATTGCACATGTGGGTCCTCCCAGGTGTTCCCTCTACACCCTCCACAGCCCCTGCAGGTGGCTCACACCACAGGGGCCTACCCTGCACATGTCCTGCAGGCACCCCATCCACCATGGCCATGCCCCCCAGCCAACCCACATGTCAACTTGCACTACTGCCCACCAACGCATGTCCCCCTGCACCCCCAGCCACCAGGGGCACCCTCCACCAGGCCCCCACCCATGTCTCGCAACACCCCCACCCCCCAGCCACCAGGGGCAGCCTCCACCAGGCCCCCACCCATGTCTCCCACCACCCCCACCCCCCAGCAGTGCAGGGGCACCCTCCACCAGGCCCCCACCCATGTCTCCCACCACCCCCACCTCAAAGCAGTGCAGGGGCATCCACCACCAGCCCCCACCCATGTCTCCCAGCACCCCCACCCCCCAGCCACCAGGGGCAGCCTCCACCAGGCCCCCACCCATGTCTCCCACCACCCCCACACCCAGCACTGTGGGGCACATGTCAGCAGGCCCCCACCCATGTCCAACTCATGTTCCCCAGCACTCCCACCCCCCAGCAGTGCAGGGGCACCCTCCACCAGGCCCCCACCCATGTCTCCCACCACCCCCACCCTCCAGCAGTGCAGGGGCAGCCTCCATCAGGCCCCCACCCATGTCTCCCACCACCCCCACCCCCCAGCAGTGCAGGGGCACCCTCCACCAGGCCCCCACACATGTCTCCCACCCCCCCAACCCCCAGCACTGTGGGGCACCTGCCAGCAGGCCCCCACCCATGTCCAACTCATGTCTCCCACCACCCCCACCCCCCAGCACTGTGGGGCACCTGCCAGCAGGCCCCCACCCATGTCTACCACCACCCCCACCCCCCAGCAGTGCAGGGGCACCCACCACCAGGCCCCCACCCATCTCTCCCAGCACCCCCACCCCCCAGCCACCAGGGGCAGCCTCCACCAGGCCCCCACCCATGTCACCCACCCCCCCCACCCCCCAGCAGTGCAGGGTCACCCTCCACCAGGCCCCCACCCATTTCTCCCACCACCCCCACCCCCCACCACCAGGGGCAGCCTCCACCAGGCCCCCACCCATGTCTCCCACCACCCCCACTCCCCAGCAGTGCAGGGGCACCCGCCACCAGGCCCCCACCCATGTCTCCCAACACCCCCACCCCCAGCCACCAGGGGCAGCCTCCACCAGGCCCCCACCCATGTCTCCCACCACCCCCACCCCCCAGCAGTGCAGGGGCACCCTCCACCCGGCCCCCACCCATGTCTCCCACCCCCTCCACCCACCAGCACTGTGGGGCACCTCCCAGCAGGCCCCCACCCATGTCCAACTCATGTCTCCCACCACCCCCACCCCCCAGCACTGTGGGGCACCTGCCAGCAGGCCCCCACCCATGTCCAACTCATGTCTCCCACCGCCCCCACCCCCCAGACTCTGGGGCACCTGCCAGCAGGCCCCCACCCATGTATCCCACCACCTCCACCCCCCAGCAGTGCAGGGGCACCCACCACCAGGCCCCCACCATGTCTCCCAGCACCCCCACCCCCAGCCACCAGAGGCAGCCTCCACCAGGCCCCCACCCATGTCTCCCACCACCCCCACCCCCCAGCAGTGCAGGGTCACCCTCCAGCAGGCCCCCACCCATGTCTCCCACCACCCCCACCCCCCAGCAGTGCAGGGGCACCCTCCACCAGGCCCCCACCCATGTCTCCCACCACCCCCACCCTCCAGCAGTGCAGGGGCAGCCTCCATCAGGCCCCCACCCATGTCTCCCACCACCCCCACCCCCCAGTAGTGCAGGGGCACCCTCCACCTGGCCCCCACCCATGTCTCCCACCCCCCCACCCCCCAGCACTGTGGGGCACCTGCCAGCAGGCCCCCACCCATGTCCAACTCATGTCTCCCACCACCCCCACCCCCCAGCACTGTGGGGCACCTGCCAGCAGGCCCCCACCCATGTCCAACTCATGTCTTCCACCACCCCCACCCCCCAGCACTGTGGGGCACCTGCCAGCAGGCCCCCACCCATGTCTCCCACCACCCCCACCCCCCAGCAGTGCAGGGGCACCCACCACCAGGCCCCCACCCATGTCTCCCAGCACCCCCACCCCCCAGCAGTGCAGGGTCACCCTCCACCAGGCCCCCACCCATTTCTCCCACCGCCCCCACCCCCCACCACCAGGGGCAGCCTCCACCAGGCCCCCACCCATGTCTCCCACCACCCCCACCCCCCAGCAGTGCAGGGGCACCCGCCACCAGGCCCCCACCCATGTCTCCCAACACCCCCACCCCCCAGCCACCAGGGGCAGCCTCCACCAGGCCCCCACCCATGTCTCCCATCACCCCCACCCCCCAGCAGTGCAGGGGCAGCCTCCATCAGGCCCCCACCCATGTCTCCCACCACCCCCACCCCCCAGCAGTGCAGGGGCACCCTCCACCAGGCTCCCACCCATGTTTCCCACCCCCCCACCCCCCAGCACTGTGGGGCACCTGCCAGCAGGCCCCACCCATGTCCAATTCATGTCTCCCACCACCCCCACCCCCCAGCACTGTGGGGCACCTGCCAGCAGGCCCCCACCCATGTCCAATTCATGTCTACCACCACCCCCACCCCCCAGCACTGTGGGGCACCTGCCAGCAGGCCCCCACCCATGTCTCCCACCACCCCCACCCCCCAGCAGTGCAGGGGCACCCACCACCAGGCCCCCACCCATGTCTCCCAGCACCCCCACGCCCCAGCCACCAGGGGCAGCCTCCACCAGGCCCCCACCCATGTCTCCCAAAACCCCCACCCCCCAGCAGTGCAGGGTCACCCTCCACCAGGCCCCACCTATGTCTCCCAGACCCCCACCCCCCAGCACTGTGGGGCACCTGCCAGCAGGCCCCCACCCATGTCTCCCACCATCCCCACCCCCCAGCAGTGCAGGGGCACGCGCCACCAGGCCCCCACCCATGTCTCCCAGCACCCCCACCCCCCAGCCACCAGGGGCAGCCTCCACCAGGCCCCCACCCATATCTCCCACCACCCCCACCCCCCAGCACTGTGGGGCACCTGCCAGCAGGCCCCCACCCATGTCTCCCACCACCCCCACCATCCAGCATTGCAGGGGCACCAACCACCAGGCCCCCACCCATGTCTCCCAGCACCCCCATCCCCCAGCCACCAGGGGCAGCCTCCACCAGGCCCCCACCCATGTCTCCCACCACCCCACCCCCCAGCAGTGCAGGGTCATCCTCCACCAGGCCCCTACCCATGTCTCCCACCACCCCCACCCCCCAGCACTGCAGGGGCACCCACCACCAGGCCCCCACCCATGTCTCCCAGCACCCCCACCCCCCAGCCACAAGGGCAGCCTCCACCAGGCCCCCACCCATGTCTCCCACCACCCCCACCCCCCAGCAGTGCAGGGTCACCCTCCACCAGGCCCCCACCCATGTCTCCCACCACCCCCACCCCCCAGCCACCAGGGGCAGCCTCCACCAGGCCCCCACCCATGTCTCCCACCACCCCCACCCCCCAGCAGTGCAGGGGCAGCCTCCACCAGGCCCCCACCCATGTCTCCCACCACCCCCACCCCCTAGCAGTGCAGGGGCACCCTCCACCAGGCTCCCACCCATGTCTCCCACCCCCCCCCCACCCCCCAGCACTGTGGGGCACCTGCCAGCAGGCCGCCACCCATGTCCAACTCATGTCTCCCACCACCCCCACCCCCCAGCACTGTGGGGCACCTGCCCGCAGGCCCCCACCCATGTCCAACTCATGTCTCCCACCTCCCCCACCCCCCAGCATGTGGGGCACCTGCCAGCAGGCCCCACCCATGTCTCCCACCACCCCCACCCCCCAGCAGTGCAGGGGCACCCACCACCAGGCCCCCACCCATGTCTCCCAGCACCCCCATCCCCCAGCCACCAGGGGCAGCCTCCACCAAGCCCCCACCCATGTCTCCCACCACCCCCACCCCCCAGCAGTGCAGGGTCACCCTCCACCAGGCCCCCACCCATGTCTCCGACCGCCCCCACCCCCACCACAAGGGGCAGCCTCCACCAGGCCCCCACCCATGCCTCCCACCACCCCCACCACCCAGCAGTGCAGGGGCAGCCTCCACCAGGCCCCCACCCATGTCTCCCACCACCCCCAACCCCCAGTAGTGCAGGGGCACCCTCCACCTGGCCCCCACCCATGTCTCCCACCCCCCCACCCCCCAGCACTGTGGGGCACCTGCCAGCAGGCCCCCACCCATGTCCAACTCATGTCTCCCACCACCCCCACCCCCCAGCACTGTGGGGCACCTGCCAGCAGGCCCCCACCCATGTCCAACTCATGTCTTCCACCACCCCCACCCCCCAGCACTGTGGGGCACCTGCCAGCAGGCCCCCACCCATGTCTCCCACCACCCCCACCCCCCAGCAGTGCAGGGGCACCCACCACCAGGCCCCCACCCATGTCTCCCAGCACCCCCACCCCCCAGCAGTGCAGGGTCACCCTCCACCAGGCCCCCACCCATTTCTCCCACCGCCCCCACCCCCCACCACCAGGGGCAGCCTCCACCAGGCCCCCACCCATGTCTCCCACCACCCCCACCCCCCAGCAGTGCAGGGGCACCCGCCACCAGGCCCCCACCCATGTCTCCCAACACCCCCACCCCCCAGCCACCAGGGGCAGCCTCCACCAGGCCCCCACCCATGTCTCCCATCACCCCCACCCCCCAGCAGTGCAGGGGCAGCCTCCATCAGGCCCCCACCCATGTCTCCCACCACCCCCACCCCCCAGCAGTGCAGGGGCACCCTCCACCAGGCTCCCACCCATGTTTCCCACCCCCCCACCCCCCAGCACTGTGGGGCACCTGCCAGCAGGCCCCACCCATGTCCAACTCATGTCTCCCACCACCCCCACCCCCCAGCACTGTGGGGCACCTGCCAGCAGGCCCCCACCCATGTCCAATTCATGTCTACCACCACCCCCACCCCCCAGCACTGTGGGGCACCTGCCAGCAGGCCCCCACCCATGTCTCCCACCACCCCCACCCCCCAGCAGTGCAGGGGCACCCACCACCAGGCCCCCACCCATGTCTCCCAGCACCCCCACGCCCCAGCCACCAGGGGCAGCCTCCACCAGGCCCCCACCCATGTCTCCCAAAACCCCCACCCCCCAGCAGTGCAGGGTCACCCTCCACCAGGCCCCACCTATGTCTCCCAGACCCCCACCCCCCAGCACTGTGGGGCACCTGCCAGCAGGCCCCCACCCATGTCTCCCACCATCCCCACCCCCCAGCAGTGCAGGGGCACGCGCCACCAGGCCCCCACCCATGTCTCCCAGCACCCCCACCCCCCAGCCACCAGGGGCAGCCTCCACCAGGCCCCCACCCATATCTCCCACCACCCCCACCCCCCAGCACTGTGGGGCACCTGCCAGCAGGCCCCCACCCATGTCTCCCACCACCCCCACCATCCAGCATTGCAGGGGCACCAACCACCAGGCCCCCACCCATGTCTCCCAGCACCCCCATCCCCCAGCCACCAGGGGCAGCCTCCACCAGGCCCCCACCCATGTCTCCCACCACCCCACCCCCCAGCAGTGCAGGGTCATCCTCCACCAGGCCCCTACCCATGTCTCCCACCACCCCCACCCCCCAGCACTGCAGGGGCACCCACCACCAGGCCCCCACCCATGTCTCCCACCACCCCCACCCCCCAGCCACAAGGGCAGCCTCCACCAGGCCCCCACCCATGTCTCCCACCACCCCCACCCCCCAGCAGTGCAGGGTCACCCTCCACCAGGCCCCCACCCATGTCTCCCACCACCCCCACCCCCCAGCCACCAGGGGCAGCCTCCACCAGGCCCCCACCCATGTCTCCCACCACCCCCACCCCCCAGCAGTGCAGGGGCAGCCTCCACCAGGCCCCCACCCATGTCTCCCACCACCCCCACCCCCTAGCAGTGCAGGGGCACCCTCCACCAGGCTCCCACCCATGTCTCCCACCCCCCCCCACCCCCCAGCACTGTGGGGCACCTGCCAGCAGGCCGCCACCCATGTCCAACTCATGTCTCCCACCACCCCCACCCCCCAGCACTGTGGGGCACCTGCCCGCAGGCCCCCACCCATGTCCAACTCATGTCTCCCACCTCCCCCACCCCCCAGCATGTGGGGCACCTGCCAGCAGGCCCCACCCATGTCTCCCACCACCCCCACCCCCCAGCAGTGCAGGGGCACCCACCACCAGGCCTCCACCCATGTCTCCCAGCACCCCCATCCCCCAGCCACCAGGGGCAGCCTCCACCAAGCCCCCACCCATGTCTCCCACCACCCCCACCCCCCAGCAGTGCAGGGTCACCCTCCACCAGGCCCCCACCCATGTCTCCGACCGCCCCCACCCCCACCACAAGGGGCAGCCTCCACCAGGCCCCCACCCATGCCTCCCACCACCCCCACCACCCAGCAGTGCAGGGGCAGCCTCCACCAGGCCCCCACCCATGTCTCCCACCACCCCCAACCCCCAGCAGTGCAGGGGCACCTTCCACCAGGCCCCCACCCATGTCTCCCACCCCCCCAGCCCCCAGCACTGTGGGGCACCTGCCAGCAAGCCCCCACCCATGTCCAACTCATGTCTCCCACCACCCCCACCCCCCAGCACTGTGGGGCACCTGCCAGCAGGCCCCCACCTATGTCCATCTCATGTCTACCACCACCCCCACCCCCAAGCACTGTGGGGCACCTGCCAGCAGGCCCCCACCCATGTCTCCCACCACCCCCACCCCCCAGCAGTGCAGGGGCACCCACCACCAGGCCCCCACCCATGTCTCCCAGCACCCCCACCCCCCAGCCACCAGGGGCAACCTCCACCAGGCCCCCACCCATGTCTCCCACCACCCCCACCCCCCAGCAGTGCAGGGTCACCCTCCACCAGGCCCCTACCCATGTCTCCCACCACCCCCACCCCCCAGCCACCAGGGGCAGCCTCCACCAGGCCCCCACCCATGTCTCCCACCACCCCCACCCCCCAGCAGTGCAGAGGCAGCCTCCACCAGGCCCCCACCCATGTCTCCCACCACCCCCACCCCCCAGCAGTGCCGGGGCACCCTCCGCCAGGCCCCCACCCATGTCTCCCACCCCCCCGCCCCCCAGCACTGTGGGGCACCTGCCAGCAGGCCCCCACCCATGTCCAACTCATGTCTCCCAACACCCCCACCCCCCAGCACTGTGGGGCACCTGCCAGCAGGCCCCCACCCATGTCTCCCACCATCCCCACCCCCCAGCAGTGCAGGGGCAGCCTCCACCAGGCCCCCACCCATGTCTCCCACCACCCCGACCCCCCAGCAGTGCCGGGGCACCCTCCGCCAGGCCCCCACCCATGTCTCCCACCCCCCCGCCCCCCAGCACTGTGGGGCACCTGCCAGCAGGCCCCCACCCATGTCCAACTCGTGTCTCCCACCACCCCCACCCCCCATCCACCAGGGGCAGCCTCCACCAGGCCCCCACCCATGTCTCCCACCACCCCCACCCCCCAGCAGTGCAGGGGCAGCCTCCACCAGGCCCCCACCCATGTATCCCACCACCCCCACCCCCCAGCAGTGCAGGGGCACCCTCCACCAGGCTCCCACCCATGTCTCCCACCCCCCCACCCCCAGCACTGTGGGGCACCTCCAGCAGGCCCCCACCCATGTCCAACTCATGTCTCCCACCACCCCCACCCCCCAGCACTGTGGGGCACCTGTGAGCAGGCCCCCACCCATGTCTCCCACCACCCCCACCCCCCAGCAGTGCAGTGGCACCCACCACCAGGCCCCCACCCATGTCTCCCAGCACCCCCACCCCCCAGCCACCAGGGGCAGCCTCCACCAGGCCCCCACCCATGTCTACCACCACCCCCACCCCCCAGCCACCAGGGGCAGCCTCCACCAGGCCCCCACCCATGTCTCCCACCACCCCCAGCCCCCAGCAGTGCAGGATCACCCTCCACCAGGCCCCCACCCATGTCTCCCACCACCCCCACCCCCCAGCACTGCAGGGGCACCCACCACCAGGCCCCCACCCATGTCTCCCACCCCCCCGCCCCCCAGCACTGTGGGGCACCTGCCAGCAGGCCCCCACCCATGTCCAACTCATGTCTCCCACCACCCTCACCCCCCAGCACTGTGGGGCACCTGCCAGCAGGCCCCCACCCATGTCCAACTCATGTCTCCCACCACCCCCACCCCCCAGCACTGTGGGGCACCTGCCAGCAGGCCCCCACCCATGTCTCCCACCATCCCCACCCCCCAGCAGTGCAGGGGCACCCACCACCAGACCCCCACCCATGTCTCCCAGCACCCCCAACCCCCAGCCACCAGAGGCAGCCTCCACCAGGCCCCTACCCATGTCTCCCACCACCCCGACCCCACCGCAATGCAGGGTCACCCTCCACCAGGCCCCCACCCATGTCTCCCACCACCCCCACCCCCCAGCCACCAGGGGCAGCCTCCACCAGGCCCCCACCCATGTCTCCCACCACCCCCACCCCCCAGCAGTGCAGGGGCAGCCTCCACCAGGCCCCCACCCATGTATCCCACCACCCCCACCCCCAGCAGTGCAGGGGCACCCTGCACCAGGCTCCCACCCATGTCTACCACCCCCCACCTACCAGCACTGTGGGGCACCTGCCAGGAGGCCCCCACCCATGTCCAACTCATGTCTCCCACCACCCCCACCCCCCAGCACTGTGGGGCACCTGCGAGCAGGCCCCCACCCATGTCTCCCACCACCCCCACCCCCCAGCAGTGCAGTGGCACACACCACCAGGCCCCCACCCATGTCTCCCAGCACCCCCACCCCCCCAGCCACCAGGGGCAGCCTCCACCAGGCCCCCACCCATGTCTCCCACCACCCCCACCCCCCAGCAGTGCAGGGTCACCCTCCACCAGGCCCCCACCCATGTCTCCCACCACCCCCACCCCCCAGAAGTGCAGGGCCACCCACCACCAGGCCCCTACCCATGTCTCCCACCACCCCCACCCCCCAGCACTGTGGGACACCTGCCAGCAGGCCCCCACCCATGTCCAACTCATGTTCCCCACCACCCCCACCCCCCAGCACTGTGGGGCACCTGCCAGTAGGCCCCCACCCATGTCCAACTCATGTCCCCCAGCCAACATGTCATCACAATCTAGATCCCTGGTCCCTATGGTCAGCCTCCAAATGCAAAACACCCACCCGAGTATTGCATCCACCCACTCATAATTGGCAATTACATGACAGAACACCAATTGCAAGTTCCGAAACAAACACATTTCCCTCACATACACCCAATGGGTGTCAGTGAATCTCAAAACCCATATCATGGAATGCATGAAACCAATGAGATACCACACATTGAAGTTCACTAAAAAAAATATGTATTAAAGGAAACATAAATAGAATCAAAAATAAAGAAACAGAAATGTGAATGTACAAAAATGAAAAGAAGCATGTCCGTGAAAAAAAGCAAAACCAAAAATCAAATTCCAAAGTAATGGTGTCCAAAGTCACTGTCCACAAAACAAAATCCAATGGGAAATAAAAAAGAAAGCCATTGCTCTCTGGTTAAAATGTGAAAGAAAAACACAATCCAACAGTGAACTATGTACATGGGAACAAGCCGGGGTCCATTATCCCAACAAAAGAAAGGAAACCTATCTAACTACACTAACTAATAAAATAAACCATATACAAAAATGTGGCCAATGTCCGAAAGGTCCAAAATAAATCCAAAAAAAAATGAAACCTAACACTACCTACATAACTATGTACAAGGGCAGCGGGCTAGTTTGACGGCTCACTTGTGGATGTCCCGGGCCAGGTCATCATCGAACTCCTGCTCAATGTCCCGGAGGCGGTCCTCCTCCATGGCCCCGAGGGTCCGCAGGGCCGTCGACGTGTCCACCTCCAAACACCTGCGGATTGCCTCGAGGCACTCGGCCCGCCTCAGGGCCCTCCGCATGGAGTTCTCCGCCCTGACCATTGTGAGCCGTGTCTCTTCCGCCCACTGCCGCTCCGCATCTATGGCGTGGCCCAACCGCTGCCACACGGAAGACACTCTCTGTCCTGGGTCCTCCTGCCCTCCGGCCGATGCCTGCCCCTCCGATGTTGAAGGCCCCGAGTCTTCATGGCTCCCACCACGTTGCTGCTGCTGCTGCTGTGCCTCTGCCCGTGCACTGCCTCCTGCTGCCTGCACATCCTTCGCCGGCTGGGGTGCAGTCGTTGATGTGGCCACCCCTGCTGGACGTCCGACTCCCGACTGTGGCAGGGATGCCTCCTCCACCAGCCTGGCCGCACCGTCAGAGGCAGCCCCACAGGGCACCCAGGTGACTGATGGGTGGGAAGATGGCACGGAGGACGACTGGCGCGTAGGGGGTTCAGTTGAGGAGGGGGTCATAACAAGCCCCATCAAACGGAGGAATCCAGCCTGGGTGACCTGTCCCAGCAGGCTGACGTGGTCAACGAGCCATTCGAGATGACGTGCAGTCTCCTCATGAAAAGACTGCAGGTCACCTCGCATGGCCCGTTGACGCAACGCCACCCCAGTCAGGACAGGCTCAACCCGGACCCGGATAGCCACGTCCGTAGGCAGAGGAAGGCCAGTTGACGTGAGCTCATCCCCTGCCTGAAAACGGGTCTGGACGTAGGCATACTTGCTGGTGCAAGATGATGCAGGGGCAGGATCAGGGACAGGATTGCACACAGGCACCTCCGCGGTGGCCTGTGCTGCCTCCTGTCCCTGGTCCTGCACTGTACCACTAGCACCAGTGGGATCCCAACCTCCAGACCCCGTCTCTGGTGCTTGCACGGCCTCCTCCTCCTCCAACCCCCCCACCAACCTGGATGACTCTGTGGCATCTTCCCCTGTTGGGCCCTCGGGGGTCCCAGCTGCCCCTTCTGCTGCCACGGAGTCCAACTCCAACCTCCGCCTCTTGGACCTCCCCCCGGCAGCTGCGGCCTGGGACGCGGCACCGGACTCCTCACTCCCCGACGAGATCACAACGTGGGAGGGAAGCCGGGCCTTGCGTCTCCGGCTGGCGGTAGGATCCCCGCCGCTGTGCTCCACAGCACCTTCTCCGCCCTCTTCATCAGTTGACGCTGCAGACAGGGAGAAATAAAACACAGGCATCAGGGCACTGTACAATGGACACATACACACATGACAGTTGTACATGAGTGGCATTGGCAAACCTCAGACATGTCATCACAATCTCCAACACACATGTCATTTCAACTCGCACACATGAGCCATACCACAGCCATATTGCAACTGCCAGCACCATCCATACACATACAACAGCATGAGCAGGCAAAGATGAGCCAGACATCACACGCAACACAGGAAGTGCACCACACATGTACACACCCCACCACACTTGCATGCATGTGTACACCTCTGCCAAGTGTCGCAGTGTACAGATGGGCATCCATGTCACATCTGCCGATCAGGCTTCCACATACCGCTGTCACATGCATCCATGTTGCATCACTGTTGCACCCTTGTCAAAGACACACACATGCACATGTACACAGTGCTGATACATGCTGCCGAAAACAACATACATGCGTGACATCACGGACATGTCTACTTACATACACATTCATCCAAACATGTGTGCCCACACAACTGCATTTGGCATGCAAGCCTACACACACAAGCACCATCCATGTCTCACACATTCCAGCCCTCGCATGTGTTAGCCCACGGCCCTGTACACCCCCACCCATACTCGACCCCATACAAACAGATGTGCAACCTGCACACTACTGAAAAATCACCACACGCACTGCTCACAATCAGGATGCATGTACACTTACCGCTCGACTCCAGACGGGTCTGCCTCTCAAGGACCTGGACGTGGAGCGCTGGGGATATGCTTTCCAGGACCCTCATCTGTTCTTCCGACAAGTGGCCCCGGCGCCCCTTGGCATCCGCTGCCTTCAAGAGGTGCCGGGCCTTGTTCAGGTTCCTGGACCTGAAGTCCTCCCAGCGCTTCTTGACATGTTGTAAGTCGCGGACTGCCACCCCCTCCGCGTTGATGGCAGTCACGATGTCAGTCCAGATTCGAGTCCGTCCTGCCTTGTCGGCGCTGGAACTTCCGGAGAGGGCATCATACTGCCCCAGGACTTGCTCCACCAGGACACCAACTTCGGTGGCACTGAAGCTGGTGCCCCTCTGCCTCTCTGGCCGGGGGTTGTCAGTGGTCTCAGATGGTGTTTGCCCCGACATGACAACCCCAGAGGCAGGAGTGGGTGGGAAACTGGGTCCTGGGGCTGGGCTGGGGAGCGATGGAATCCTAGTCGGGAGTCTTCGGTTCCAGCAGGGGTGGTCACAGCAACAGCACCCCTGGCTGATGTGCAGGCAGCAAATGGCAGGGCACGTGGGCAGCAGGCAGTCAGGCAGCAGCAGATTGCAGGTGGGAGCGTGCTCGGGGCTCTGGGGGGCAGTAGTTCAGCCTTGTGGGCAGGAGCGTGGTCTTCCGTGTGCTTACGTGTGGCCAGCTTGATACGGAGTGATTTGGCACGTGAAAAATCCGCACATCAGCGTGTAATTCGAGGAAAGGCCCTTAGGGCGTATGCATGGCAGCACGCATATGCGATTTCATTGGACCAAAGGCCCTTAGCGCGTGAGCGCGTCTGTGACGTGACGCGAGCGGGTGTTTCCCTCATTGCACGTGATGACAGAACACACGTGGATTTCCACCAATCGCGTGTGAAAGTTCCCGCGCACCCCGGAACACACGTACCCAGGCTAATCGCGTGTGGAACTTCCCGCGCACCCCGAAACACACGTACCCAGGCCAATCGCGTGTACGCTCACTCCCCTCCGATCACACGCGATGACACTCGGACGTACAGTCTTACCACGTATCCGAATACGGGAAACCCGCGCACGGCAAAAGACATGGACAGGCGTCAACGCTTCCGCCCACACGAAGGCAGGCGGAAGCGTCCCCGCGCACAGCATAAAAGTGCGCGCAAACAACAAACGCGTATATACAGCTACGATGAATGCCCCATTTGTCGCTGCACTGATCGTGGGACACCGCAGCAGGAGAATAGCCAGGGCACGCATTTTCGCACCACGGACAAGCCTTTTTGGGATGCCTGACGACCAGGTCTACGGCAGGTATAGGTTTCCACCCCATATCATCCTAGACCTGGTCAGGGAGTGGGAAGATTACCTTACATCCCCCACCCTTTGCTCCCAAGCATTGAGCCCCTTGGAGAAGCTGCTCAATGTCCTGCATTTTTTGGCCACTGGGTCATTTCAGCGGACCACTGCCATAGTGGGGGGGGTCTCACAGGCCACGCAGTCACGCTGCCTACACCAGGTACTGGCAATCATGACAGCGCGCCCCTCAGTCCGCAGGCACATATACATGCCCAGAACACCCGCAGAAAGGCAGGCCGTTGTCCTGGATTTTTTCAGGGTGGCACACTTCCCCAAAGTGCTCGGTGCCATAGATTGCACCCATGTGGCCCTACGTCCACCTAGGGCCACTGAGCACATCTACCAAAACCGCAAGCACTGGCATTCCATCAGTGTACAGGTGGTATGCGATGCAAAGGGAATCATCACCTCTGTCTATGCAAAAAACCCTGGCTCCACCCATGACAGTTTCATATACAGAATGTCCGCCCTGAGCAGGGCCCTGGAAGCTGGGCAGCATGGCGACACATGGCTCCTAGGTCAGAACAAATGCCTTTGCACATGCATGCAAGTCACACACAAACAAATATCCAAACCCTAATAATCTCAACTATTATCACCTCCCCAGGGGACAGTGCCTACCCTCTGAGCAACCACATGATGACGCCAAACGGAACCCCACCACACCACCCCAGGTAAGATACAACGCCGCCCATATTGCAACCAGGGGCATAGTGGAGCGCACATTCGGAGTGCTCAAGTCACGTTTCCGCTCCCTTGACCGCTCTGGTGGGCAATTACTCTATGCACCACCAGTAGTGTGCAGGATCATTGTGGCAGCATGTGCCCTGCACAATGTTGCAACACGGCAGGGCGTCCCTGTGGACATGGTGGTGCCCCCACATCCCCAACCACAGGCACAGGCGCTGCCCATGGGAGGGGACAGGGCACGTGGTGAGGAAGCCCGGACCCAGCTTGTGGCCACATTTTTCACCTAAACTCCCACCCCTGCGGAGTGCACACAGGCCTGGCACATACCAGGTGACAATCGATGATGACAAAGAGACAGTCAACTGTTACAACCCTACCACCCTGAGATAGTTGCCATGGAAGTGCCACATCATCTGCATCCCTAGCTACTTAAACACAAGCTATCCTGTGTGACCAAAAGGCACACATATGACATATGACATGATATGGCCCATACACAAGTATTTCAAGGCGCAATGAGGCAGGGAGGGGGGAACAAGGGAAGACAGACAAAGGTACTACTAGGCCAGGTGTCATTGAGATCGTGCAAGTGCAGGGTTAGGGGGAAGGGAAAAGTGCAAGGGGAAGGGTGGGGGGGAGTCCAGTACAGGGGAAGTAGCCCAAAAAAAGAATACATAGGTTGGCTGGTGGCAACTGCAAAGGTAAGTGCAGACAAGTGCTGGGAAGGGAGGGCTGTAGGGATAGAGAGACAGTACTGCAGTGCAGGGGTTGCCGGGGAGGCAGTGCAAGTGGAGAGTGGCTGGGCCAGGGACCGAAGTCGGTGAGAGTGGCTCAGTTGCAGCTCCTGTGCAGTTCCAGTGAAGAATTCTGCAAGGAAGAGGCAGAGAGTAAGCAGAAGCAAAGAGGAAGGTCTTGAGGTGCTTCCAGAACTGGAGATGGTTCCCCTCAGGTTCAAGTCAGGCAGGAAGTCTGTTCCAGGGGGAGGGCCCTGCCGCGGAGAGAAATCTACCCCCAGCTAGTTGCTCTGAGAAGCGGATGACCCTGACATGCAAGGTGTGCATCACAAACACCTGCAAAACAGGCCATGGCCATCACTGTCATGTCACTCAAACCCTCCCAAACCACAACATGACATGGCAAGCAATACCCATACACCAACACAGTAACGATAAGGTACACATTGCCATGTCCTAAATGTACAGTGGCATCAGACAATGATGCCTGACCCGTAATCAGATGAAATGACAGACCAACAAAATCTCCCACCCAAAATAAGTCATTTCCAAATGCATTACAACAGTCATAGACGTAACATAACAATGAATGCCTGTCTACATGCACATTATGCATTGCAAAATCAACACTGCAGCTCATGTGTGCAGTGTCCTACTCCTGCAACACACTGTTCAGCGCACAGCACAGTGAACAGCCATTGTATGTGATGCACACCCTGAGCATCACATCTAAGTGACAGACCACATCAAACATCAAATTAGGCATGTACTGGATCCATAATCGGTCACAGAACATGTGCTGCAGGGACACAGTGGGCACCAGGAGGCAAACAGTGTACACGTGGATATGCAAGGGTGGGAGTACATGTAGTGCATCAGAGTGCAAGTGTGTGGTTCTGCAAGGACATGCACTCCACATATGCATGTGCACTCAAGTGACCATCAGTGTTCCCTACACATCACATGTGAACCTTCACCATGTGTACACCCCAGCATGTCAAACCACAACTATCCCCTCGCACCTGAAAGGAAAACACAACACATGAACAGGCATTGATCAGCAGAACACAACATGTACATAGGATACCACCATTACAATGTCAGAGTTCCCATCACACTGCAGGGCAAGGCAACTATCAACAATAACCCCCCCTCCCTCACAAATGACCATGACCCACTGAACAACTGCACCTGGGTCATGGAGCCTTCAACCCTCAATTCCACCTGGCCACAGGATCACCTTTACCCTTCGTCACCATCTCCCATCTTGTGTGTAAAAAGATGCTTGCACCCTGAGAATCCACACTCATTTGCAAAATTACAAAATCCAAGGCATAAAAACGAACCCGAACACCCTCCAGTAGATGAATTGACGTAGCAGTACCTCACAAAGGCCAAGTACTACCACAATGATGCAACAACCAAGGTAGCACAGAAAAACAATTTCACAACAGGATGTGAACCATGTGTGGTACATAACATAGGATGATGCATCATGAACGGATGTGTATTGTCACAGGTCCCGTGTACAGGCGCGGGATTGTCACGAAATAACCACCCCCACCGTGTCCCGGGTGCCTGCAAGGTCAAACTCACACAGGCCCCTGAGACCCTGGTGGTGAAGGAGGTTCAGGGATATGCAGTCGGGACAGATGTTGGCACACTGGATAACTGGAATGAGTGGCAGGAGAGGGGAGGAGGAATGACACATGAAAGTAGGGAATTAACGAAAATGTACTACCTGCATGAACACATACACAATCCAAACAAACTTGGACATCATTGTCATGGCCTTCTGTAGTCCAGACTTTGGAGTGGTACGAACCAACCACCCCCTCTAGGGTTTTGGCGCCTGCAAGTTCGGGGCTTACACAGGCATCCGCAACCCCAGCGGGGAAAGAGGGTTAGGGAACGTTGCTTGGATAGGTACGGGACGCAGGAACACCGGGTAGAGGGTACAGGGTTCAGAATTGCATAGGATTCTGGGTGATTAGGGGGAAAAAACATACCAAATTGAATCACACATACATCCATGCATTAGTGCACCCCCCCAGCAAGCCTATGCAGAGCAGTTTGAAAGAAAAACAACAAGACACTTAGCTCTGGTTTTGAGTGCTGGCCTCCTGCCTGCGCACTCTCAGGTCCGGTTACAGGAGCACTGCAATGCTGCAAAGAGAGCCACAGTCAACAACCTGTACGTGCTAATTACACAAAAACACACCACCAAACATGCCCCATAGCAACAAACTACTCTACAAACAGATAATCTGGTGTAGATGCTTCGTACCCATATATAACAGTACCCCTGTGACGGGTCATACACAGTCAATGCAGTAAGTCAGCCGCCGCTGGGTGCGTGGCAAATGGAACACCAATGTGTCACAATTCACACAACATGCAATGTTCCCTGGGTAAGCAGACAGACCCATGAAGCAAGCCATAACTTCAGAGTAAGTTGCGTACCACCATGACCGAAACAAAGTTGGCAGTGCATTTATCATAAAGTACATGGAAATGAAATGCACTGTACCCGAGTATGTCCCTTGCTGTATGTCCCTGTGAGCTGCCCCTTTCCATGTCTCGGAAGGCTACATGGTTGATATAAGTGCCTCAATGGACCTTGGTGTACCGGAGGGTATGTACCACTGCCCCTGCATGTGTCCCAGACAACCCTACTATCAACAGCCATCAGTCCACCAACACATCTGAGCTGCATTGTGTGCTTCAACACCAATATTCCTCTAAGCTCACCCTCAGTGCTGTGACTAAGCCTGCATGTGCAACTCGCGTGGTGCAAGCTTTGCTGTGTCGTGGCCCCCCTGTGATGCTCACCTTGCTTGGAGTTCCTTGGAACATGTCAGCAGTTCTAGGATGTGGGTCTGCAATCACTGTGCCTCTGCTTGTGCACACATGTGCATGTGGGCACCAACAAACGGGTCCAGAATTCGGTCGTCCAATGGGCCATGTCTGCTGGCAAAGGTGCTCTGGAGGCTCATCCCCCTGCAGAAAGGGCACGAAACACATGATTAATGCTTCAAAGTCATCTGTGTGTGTCTCATCAGGCATCTCATTACTTGACCATGTCAGAGAGTCACATCACAAATCACACCATCAGTCCGTTTTCACATCCAAAGTGTGGTAAACTATCTACAGCATGAATTGCAACAAGTACGTGTACAGGAAAGATATGAAACATACTACACAATGCATAGCAATCAATGTACACATAAATCATGACACACCCCATCTAGCAAAAGCCGAACAGTGGACAATGACACCAAAATCATCCCCCCTAGGGGTGTCAACACAAGTCCCACAGCACCAGACATGCCACAGATATGACAGTCCAAAGCCCTTGTGTAATATTCTGTAACACCGAACCATCCTTGCGAGCCCATGGATAAGGGAGGCAGGAGTGGCATATGTGAGTCAAGGACCCCAAGCAGCAAACACATACACAAGACAACCATGAAGGGCCCAGCTGGAACAGACAGTGGATGCCTTCAAAAGCCACAAAGCACCGCACTGTCACATGAAAGCACAATAGACTAGCAATTTTAAACTAAATCAACTATTAACTAATTACACTAAAAATGGAAAACCTACATTACCTATTTAAACTAACTATCAAACAGAAACTTAACTAACTAAACTAAAGGAAAAATCAAAAATGGCCACATACAACCCGGGGGGGAGGGGAGGCACCCAGGACGGGGGAGGTACAGGGTGCTGCTCAACATCCACATGCGATGATGCTGAGCCAAAAAAAAAACCTCCATGGGCTCAACACCTGCACAGCCCGACCTATGTGGGAGATAGATAGTCGTCCGAGTCTGGCTCATCCTGTAAAAGCGGTCGTGGCACAGTAGCCTGGCCACGCCTAGCCGCAGCTTGCCCCTCGTCGGCAGCAAGTCTGCCGGACGGGTGAGCCTGGTTCTGTGTGGCGATGTGACATAGGTCTGCATGCAGAACCTCACGTGATACACGTGCTTCCTCTTGCAAGGTAGCACGTGTAACACGGAGTTCCTCCTGCAAGGCCTGGCTGGACAACCGCTGCACCTCCCGGCAAGCCTGTAGCTCATCCAAGATGGTACGCTCAAGATGTGCAAACCTCTCCTCTGCCTGCTGCCTCTGGGACATCATAAGGACACCCAGAGTGGATCTGAGGGAAGCATACTCCTCCCTCAGGGCATCCATGTGCGCCTCTGCGTGAGCAGCAATTGCTTGACGCAGAAACGACATTTCAGCCTGGCTTGCCCTGTCTGAGGCCACCATGCCCAGCCTGAGCGAGCGGGCCGTGGACCCTTCGCCTGCTGCTGGAGAAGCACCTGCCTAGCAGGGGGGTGCACAGATCGGGCCACACGCTCCATGCTCTCAGCGATGTTCTCAATTGCTGCCCCCTGCCGTTCGGAATTGGCAGTCATGTCTTGCTCCCACTCAGTATACAGCGGTTGCGCGCGGCGACCGCGTTGCCGGGCTTGACCCCTGCGGGACCCAAGGACCGGGGGTCCTCGCTGTGTTGGCACCGCCTGCGGCTGCACGACTACATGCCCCCGTCGACGTGATGTCCCAGGCACATCAGTGACTGGTGTGGAGGGTGACCCTGCGTCCCGATCCACCACGGGCGGAGGAACCAAGACTGTCTGATCCCTCAGTGCAGGTGTCGCAGACAGAGGAGTGTCCACATCAGAATCACTCACCCCTGACACATGGACTTGATGCTCATTCAACTCAACATGGACGTCAGAGTCGTCATCAAGGCTGGACTCATTGGCAGCCAGAGACAAGATGGACTGCAGCACTTGGGGGTTTTCGTGGCCTACCACCCCACGACCCCCACTAGTGCCGAGTTGATGTGGTGTTACCAACCCTGTGTCTGGCATGACAACACCATCCTCCGCCTCCATTGTGTCATCACCTGAAAAATAGAGAGAGAAAAGGTCACTACACATGTCAGAAGCACACGACACACACACACACACCGACAGCAAAGGCATCCGGCAGACATGTGACACACAACATATGACCTGGCATGCATGCTGGGTCTACTTTGAATAGCTTCTGTGTTCAGACCTGTTGAAAGGTGGCGGTTTCCATGGAAGTGGGTCTATGCAGTGCAGAAAATGTGTACGCCACTCACTACCTACATGTGCAAGCACTCCATGGTGTGTGCCAGGAAATGTGAAGGCAGTGCAATGTCAAATTCACACATCACGTGCATTGTGCATTCAATGTGTACCATGTCTAGAAGCCAAGCACCCCTCCAGCCCAGTACCAAAGCAGGGATGCCTAGCATGGTATCAAAAGGCTGACCATACACCTGTGTATTGACAGGCAGTGTTGACTGGCATCAACATCTTAATGTGATTCAAATTACAACACTGCAAATGATGCTGGGACAGTAGGCAGGACACATGATGAAAACTCAGGCCGCCCACGTGTGAAGAAGACACAACAAGAGTTGGACAGAGTCATTGGCCATTGAACAGGCTGAGGCCTGTGAGCCACACAGATTGTCAGAGCCTAAACATGTGTGCAACGCAGGACTGAGCCACAGTTGACATGGGGAGGCTGATGAGATGGCAGGCAAAGTATGTAACCAAGGACTCATATTACAGTGATCATCCAGTCAAGGACACATAGGGGCATGCGTGCAATGCACATGGAGCATGAATGGGCACTTATGTCCCTGCGGGACATCTGACCCATGCACAGTACAAGTGAGATACCCTGCATCGAGTACTAAGGCTGTACCACACAGCATATGTCTGGCAGTTTCTACGCTAGAAGTTAGCATCTACACAGGACACATGAACAAGAAACTACACATTGGCAAGATTGAAGCAGACCAGTGCAAAGGTGGAACTGGGGTGCACAGTGGCGGAGGAGGGGCAAGGGAGCATGCCCACATGGAGTCCCGCATGCAGGCAGAGGAGACATGCATGACGGAAGCATTGCATTACTTACACATCAGAACCACGTACACGTCACATGTAGCAGCAATCATGCACAACACATCCCACAAGTGAAACACACACGTCCTCAACAAACACGCATCAACACTCACTGGACTGGGCATCAAAGTCCAGCATCTCTCCCACTCCTTCGACCAATTCAGGTGGTATGAACTCCGCAACGAGAGCCTCATGCGGAGTGAGTTCTTCCTCCTCTGGTGCAGGCCCACCGCCAGTCACCAGAGTCAAGTTGTAATTAGAGGCACGCTTAGCCTTAGTGCTGCGCTTGATGTAATTCCAATGCTTTTTGCACTCCTGCGCCGTGCGCACCTCATGGCCGGATGAACCGACTTGTTCCGCAACATGCTTCCAGTGGGTGTCACGTTGGACAGCCGTAGTCTGACTATTGGCACCCACTAGCATGTCACGGCTGTGGCCCCGCACGTAGTCCACGAGGAAGTCCAGTTCCTGCTTACAGAAAGGCTTCTTCCTCGACGTGCAGGAGGTCATGGCTGTGTGTGGGGTCCCAGCCTGTGCTGCAGGTGCAACCTTCCTCCTCTTGGACTGTGGCGCAGACCCTGGCTGGCTAATGCCGCCCTGACCAGTATGACCAGTGGGTTCGGTGGATTGAGCCAAGGGAGTGGCAGGTGGAGGGATGACCAAAGGCCTGACTTGTGTCAGTGGCAGCTGGGTGCCCACTAATGGACCCTGCGCAGCAACATCAGCTGTGGCAGGGTCATTGACCGCAATGGTCCTGGTTGGCAGACTCACAACCGGGGTGCTGTTCGGAGCATCTGCCCCTGCACTTGCCAACACCCGGCTGTTCGGGGAAGCAGATGACATGACTGCCCCAGGGACTCGTGTCTTGGTCTGAGCAGCCCGGCGTGCCCCTATGGTTTCCCCACTGGTCTGTTGGAGATCTACCAAGGGCTCTTCAAGTGCCAACGCAGCCTGCGCTGGCAGACCCTGAGCCTGGGTGGCGGTGTCCACAGCTGCACCTGCAGCTACCACTACCCTTGGGCCCGTGGCAGTCGATGGAACGGACTGCCGGGTCGTACGGGTGCCAGTGCCAGATGCAGGAGCTGCATCCTCCGGAACCACAGGGGGTGGTGGCATGGCTGCACCGACACATGGCACAACATTGTGCTCAAGTGGCACACCCCTGCCTCTTCCCCCTCTGTGGCTGCCCTGGACACCCTGGAGTCCCCCTACTCCCTGGTCACCACGGCCACGTCCCCAACCACACCCGCCACGAGGAGGACGCCCAGCTGAGGCACCCCTCACTTTTGGTGGCCTCCCAACCATGGCACAGATGTAGTAGTGCTGGCACAGATGGAGTGGTGCCAATGGGAGGTGTACACCACAATTGACCTGGGCAATTGGGGTGAAGGGGGTGGGAAGCAAGATGTTAACAGCCCCCCTGCACCTGCAAGGCTGTATGTGTCCCCGGTGTTAGGGAGAATTCTTTGTATAGGCTGAATTTCCTAACCTAGTGAGTCCCCCAGCAGCTTTGCTGGATTTCTGGAGTTTGTTTTTTTTCCATCCTGCCAAGAGTAAGACTCTTTTCTCCCACTCTTGGACATGTATATGTGTAATTCCTTTGGAATGTCAATGTGTTTGATGGGCTATGGGGTCTTTTACTCCATAGGGTCTCATAAGTTTTTCTATGTGTGTTAAACCGCACCCTACGTGCCGTAACACGGGGGCGCCCTAGCAGGTCCCCCACCATAGACTCCATACCCGGGGACTGACTACTGTCTCCCGGGGCATGTAAAGTCACCATTGGCTTTACTAGACCTAAATTTACTAACAGAACTAGTACCAACCATCTTATTGTGGACGTACTAGTAGGGGTAATTTGATTACTCCTGGATCTGTTACTCGAGGGGGCACTGTCCCGTCCCCCCTCGTCGAGTTTTGGCTGGTGGCAGTGGAAACCACTTGTTATGTTTGACCCCGAACATAACCCTATGGGATTCGTCCCATTGTTGGAGATTGATACTTTTTCTCATTAATCTCTGACGTACCACCGATCTACTTATCTTAAATAAGTTTATTGAGTGGTATTTTCTGCCAGAACTCGGTTTGTAAAATGGCGTCTGTGTTCGTCTCTGTGACTCCTAAACCAAAGGTTGAGCCATTTGTTCCACTTTTGGCGGGCTCTGTACAGAGACGCTCCAAAGTGGTGCCATTCTGTCTGGGATACCACAGGGGTGTGGGAGGGGGTTTAGGCACCCTGGACCGAGTTGCCTTGCCAACTCCGGTCACACTCTGGAGTGATTGGCCCAGGTGGTGAGCCTTCCCGCTCACCACTTAGCGTGTGTTGATTGACAGCTAGGCTGAATGAATGGGGGTCTTCTGCATAAAAGCAGGGCTTTTGGGACTGGATCTTCAGAAGTCGCCACAGGACCTAAGAATCCGACGAGGGTAATGCTGAGCTGACCTGCAACAACGACACCTCCGGTGCAGCCCTGCTGAGCCGACTCACCACTTCCCGACGACAGAGGAGATCTCCCTGCTGGAGAGTCTCTTCCCCTGACTGGTGGGAACAACCAGTCCCCTTTGCTTTTTATTCGCCTCAGGACGCAGTGGTCGAATTGCCCGTGAAGAGCACCTCGGCAACCGGATAGCCACTACCCCTGTACCTCGACCAAAAGGTGGTGCCTTGTGACGGAGCACTCCGCGGCTGGTCTCTTCCCTGGTGGTGCACCGGACTTCACTTTCCTTTGACGACGAGATCATCTCTACTCTTGGCCAAGACCCGACGTGCATCCACCACCAGGAACAACTGCCCCCACCGGAGCCGCCCTCCACAACAATGTACCGTGTCCGCCTGAATTCCCTTTCGTTCGGTTCGAGTGAGGTGTCTTAATCCTCTCCGTTTCGCTGGGTCGCCTCCAAGCTTTGCTCATTCTTTGTTCTGAACTGGTTCAATCTGCCGATAACAATTTGCTATAAAGACTTGAATGCATCTCCACTAGAGACTTTTCGGGACATCGTGCCTTGCCTCTCTCCGAGTGGGCCTGGCCCCTGAACTTTATGATCTATTGTGATTCTTGCCTTCCTGCCTTGCATTTTATCCGCGTAAGATTGAACTGTGTTGATTTCATAACCTGCCTATCTTTTTCTCTCCCTTCCTAACTAATTTTCGAGTGTCATCTAAGTTGAGGTATACACCTCTGTCTGAAAATAAGTGGTACCAGTAGAACCT
This sequence comes from Ambystoma mexicanum, assembly GCF_040938575.1. Lineage (NCBI taxonomy): Eukaryota > Metazoa > Chordata > Amphibia > Caudata > Ambystomatidae > Ambystoma > Ambystoma mexicanum. Next base: position 466,779,211 of record NC_090928.1, on the reverse strand, counting down.
AGAGTTGTCGATATTTTGCTAGGGGGATTGATCGTTTTCTACTTCGTAGAGTAATTGTGTTTGATTTGTTTGCCGTGATTTGCTTTAGTGTTTTCCATAGATGTTGTGTTATAAATAAATACCTTGATATCTTTACACTAAGCCTCGTTGCGTGTTTGCTTGTCTTGCTGTGAAGAATTGCCCTACTTTGTATACTCCACATACTGCTCAACTTTTCTTGAGAGTAGTCTGACTGCTCAGCCACAGCTACCAAGTGAATCTGTGTGGTACAGACTGCTACCAAGTGGGTTCACCGCCAACGCCTGTAGTCCTAAATCTTTTGCAGTGGTCCCAGAGGGAACTGTACAGGTTTCCGCCTAACCCTGGTGTACAGCGGTGGGATTTGTATCGAGTATACAGTTTAGAGTGCTTTTCGGCACTGTAGGATAACTAACCACAAAACTTTGCACAAAAAGCAACTTTCAAAAAAACATGTCTACGATGGAAACTTACAGTCAAGAGTCTTTGTCAGGTGAAAATACTGAGAGTTTGCGAGCTCTCTGTAGGCAAGCGAATCTTTCTGTGAGAGGCAAGAAGTTAGAACTAATAGAGAGATTGCTGGCGAACCAAAGTCTGGGTACTGGTTCAGAGGAACCAATCTCCCCAGCGAAGGTAGACGACAGTAATGGTGTTGACCTGAATCGTAATTCTGATGATAGCGATGAAGAGGCTGACGAGGACGGAGAGGCTAACGAAACTGTCTCCCCAGCTCCTCTACCTGCCTTACCAGCTGTGCCTACGGGGCCCATACCAGGTCCCACAAGTAACCCTGCTTATTTTGAACTTGAAAAAATGAAGCTCGAACTAGAATACAAACGGTTCTTGGCTCAATCTGAACGAAACCAAAAACTCGAGTTCAGACGGATGAATGCCAGGCTGAGCAGAAGCAAGCTGAGTTAAGACTCAGAGAAATAGAACTTAATCACGAATTAGAGATGAAAAAGTTGTCTATGGAAAATGCTTCTCTCTCCTCTGGTTCCTCTAGGAGCTCCAGTCCCAAAAGACCCCGGATGCCGAAGGAATTAGTGGGTATGTATGATCTGAGATTGGATGTGTTGGATTGGCTGAAACTGTTTGAATACAATCATGGGCTCCAGGACATCACCGGGAATGCGTTGCTTCCCTGGTTGTTCTCTAGGCTCCCTCCTGTTGCGACTGATTTGGTAATGGAGTTGGGGGAGGCGGATAAGACAGATTACGAAAGTGTGAAACTAGCTTTGATAGCTAGATTCGGGAAGACCCCTTCCCAGTATCTTAAGAGGTTTAGAACCCTCAAAAAGCATGATGGTACCCCTTGGGCTACCTGGGTGAGTGAAGGGTTGAAAAACTTAGAGGGATGGATTAAGGGTTACAAAGTGAACACTTATGAGGGTATGAGAAATCTTTTTATGTTGGAGTCTATTTATGATGCCTGTTCTCCTGAGCTCAGACAGCACTTGGCTGATTCGAAGGAATTGGATTCCCGGGCCCTAGCTAAGGCTGCTGGCTACTCATAAGGATTCTGAGGCACCTCAGAAAAAGGATGAGGGAAAACAGCCTAAAGAAGACTGAAAAGAGAATTTGAATAACTCACATTCCAAAGAGGGCCCCAAACAAAACCAGAAGGGTAAGCCACCGGGAAAACCACAGCAGAATAATGCGTCTTCTGGTGCCAAACCGGAAGGAGGTCAGAACAAGCCACCATTCCAGAAAGCATTTGGTAAATGCTTTGTTTGTGGCTCGACTGACCACGTGAAAGGAGATCCCAGATGTAAGGGTAAACCTTCAGGGTTCCAGCTTGTCTCCTTAGCCTTCGCTCCAGAGGAGGAAGTCCAAATGGCAAGTGGAAACTTTCTACTGTTAGCTGATGAGCCCATTGGAGTCTCAGCCAGCGTTTCTTTAGTATCTCTGGGGTTGTGGGAACAACAGAATTTAGATGTCTATAATTCTATCCCTGATAATACTAAAGAGTATTATAAGGACAGTGTCCAGGTGAATGGTCAGGAGACTGCTGCCATTAGGGACACTGGGGCCAGCATAACTGTGGTGGATAAATCGTTTTTTCAGGCTGAGGATGTTGCTAAGGCACCCAAACGCCTCACCAAGTTAGCTGGAGGGCCTGTGCAGATGCTTCCCCAATTACCAGTTCTCATCCAGTGTAACGACATGACTGTGAAGATACCTGTCAGCATACAGAGTGAGGTACCAGGACGCGTACTGTTGGGTAACGATTTGAAAACTCTCGGAGTTGTATCGCATACTCCCAGACCTCCTAGTAAACGATTACAGGAGCTAACTAGACCCGCAAGAGAGAGGACCATGCGCGGTACTCTCCAGGAGATGATGAAGAAATAAATCACTCCTGCTCTACTGGAATTGTCGGCTGCTGTCTCCAAGAAATCAGAAGCGAAGGGGAAACCTAAGACTTCTATCCCGAAACCAGCCGCCAGCATTCCAGTGCAGCCGACATGGACTTCCCCGCGGTTGTCCAACGTCACACCCGTAACTCCACCTCCAGCCGAGGCTGAGAGGGAGGTACAACCTTGCGTGGTAGAATTAGACTCTGAGGAAGAGCTAATGGAAGGCCAGGAACTCATTGGAGATCTGGATCCTGTTGACCATCCTGAGCTGCAGTCTTTACTGGCAGAAGGTGGACCCAGCAGGGCAGACTTCAGTAAGGGACAGAGAGAATGTCCAACTCTGGAAGGTCTTCGCCATCAGGCAGAAGCTCAGGCTGAAGAGCAAGAGCCTGGGAAATACAGGTTACACTGGGAAGATGGCCTCTTCTACAGTGAACCGACCGAGTCTGCACCTGGAGACTACAAACGACTTGTAGTACCCCAAGAGAACAGACCACAGTTCTTGCAGTTAGCCCACGAGATTCCTTTGGCTGGTCACTTCAGTTTCAAGAAGACTAAGGAAAGGCTCTCGCTCTACTTCTATTGGCCAAAGATGGGGGCTGAAGTAGAAAAACACTGCAGGAGCTGCCACACCTGCCAGATCTCTGGTAAGGTTGGATCCAAGAATGTGGCGCCGTTAGTGCCTCTCTTAGTTGTGGGAGTCCCATTTGAGAGAGTAGGGATTGACATCGTTGGTCCCCTTGATCCTCCAACCGCCTCAGGCAACAGGTTTATACTTGTTGTAGTAGACCATGCTACTAGGTATCCTGAGGCAATTCCTGAGAGGACTGTTACAGCTCCGGCTGTGGCTAAGGCCCTCCTTGGTATTTTTACCAGGGATGGGTTTCCTAAGGAAGTAATCTCTGACAGGGGGTCAAACTTTATGTCCCACTACATGAAAGCCATGTGGAAAACCTGCGGAGTAACTTACAAGTTCTCAACGGCTTACCACCCACAAACCAATGGGTTGGTAGAACGGTTCAACCGAACCATGAAGAGCATGATAGGTGCTTTAGAGGAACCCCTTAAGCGTAAGTGGGACCTTCTATTGCCATGCCTTCTCTTTGCTTATAGAGAAATCCCTCAGGAGGGAGTAGGTTACTCTCCCTTCAAACTACTCTATGGTCATCCCGTCAGAGGTCCATTGGCCCTGATTAAGGAGGGGTTGGAGAGTGCTCCTTCCCCCAAGCCAGTCAGAGTGACTGACTACGTGATAGGTCTCCGGAGGAGAATGTTGCACATGATAACGGAAGCAAACGATAACTTGAAAGCTGGACAAGCGTTGGTCAAGCACTGGCACGATCAAAAAGCTAACATGGTTGAGTTCACTCAAGACCAGCTCGTTCTCGTTATGATCCCAACAAGGCAGAGGGCCTGGCAAGATAAGTGGATGGGACCCTACCGAGTAGTGGGTAAACTCGGAGATGTTAACTATCTGGTGGACTTGGGCAATCCCAAGGAGGCTCCGACAGTCTTTCACACCAACCGACTTAAAGCGTATGTCTCGCGACCTGATGTAGGAGCGTTGCTTCTAGCATCATCTGAGGAAGAAGAAGAGAGTGAAGCTCTTCCGGATCTCCTCAGAGGCTTACCTTTAGATGAAAAAATTGAAGGAGTGAATCTCTCCTCCAATCTGACACCCGAGCAACAAGAAGAGTGCAAATCTATGTTGAATCAGTTTGCCTGTCTGTTCTCGCTTTCACCAGGCTTGACCCCTTGGGGCCAGCACGACATACTCACTGGTGACTGTCTGCCAGTCAAAAGCAGGGGATACCGCATGTCAGAAAACGTACGAACCTACATCAACATCAAAGGTGAGGTCAGCAAGATGCTTGATCTCGGGGTAATAGAGCCCTCTACTAGTCCATGGTCTAGCCCAGTTGTGTTAGTACCAAAGGCCGGATCTAAAGAACTTAGATTCTGCTTGGATTATCGAGCTCTTAATGCAGTCACCAAGACTGATGCCCACCCTTTGCCAAGAACAGATGAGTTGGTGGATAATCTTGGCGCCGCCAAGTTCCTCAGCACATTTCACTTGACGTCAGGCTATTGGCAAATATCCCTGACAGACCATGCCAAGGAGAAAACTGCATTTTCTACCCCCGTTGGCTTATACCAGTTTAAGGTAATGCCTTTCGGACTGAAGAATGCACCTGCTACATTTCAACGGATGGTAAACCAGGTTCTGAATGGGATGGAGGACTTCTGCATGGCATACTTGGATGACATCGCAGTGTTCAGCAATTTCTGGGAAGAACATGTAACCCACCTGAGAGATGTTTTGCAGGCTCTTGGACGAGCCAATCTGACCATAAAGGCGAGTAAATGCCAAATTGGACAGAGTGAGGAAGTCTATCTTGGGCATGAGGTAGGCGGTGGAGAAATAAGGCCTTTGCTCAGTCAGATTGAAGCTGTGCAAAATTGGACGACACCGACTACTCAAACCCAGGTGAGAGCCTTCCTAGGTCTCACTGGGTATTACAGGAATTTCATAGAGAACTATGGGTCCATAGCTTCTCCACTGAATGTCATCTCCTCGCCCAAATTTCCTAAAAAGGTTAAATGGAACGAGGAGTGCAATCAGGCTTTTGAAAACCTGAAACAGGCTCTTTGCCAAGCCCCAGTACTCAGAGCTCCTGATTACCGCCAACACTTCATTGTGCAGACACACGCTTCCAATGTAGGGATAGGTGCCGTACTCAGTCAACTGGATGGGAAAGGTAGGGAGCACCCTGTTTGCTTCATCAGCCGCAAGCATAAGGATCCTAAAACAAAGTGGGCAACAATCGAAAGAGAGTGCTTTGCTATCGTGTGGGCTCTGAAGAAGTTTAGGCCGTACTTGTATGGTTCTACTTTTGTTATTCAGACTGACCACCAACCCTTGAGATGGTTAATGCAAATGAATGGGGAAAACCCAAAACTATTGAGATGGTCGATCTGCCTGCAAGGGTTTGATTTCACCATTGAGCACAGGTCAGGGTGTCACCACCAAAATGCTGATAGTCTCTCTAGGATGTATGTCATCGACTAGAGGTATGAGATTCATCCAGGAGTGGATTAAATCCTCCTGTCCCTTAGTCTGGGGGGGGGGCGAGTGTTAGGGAGAATTCTCTGTTTAGGCTGAATTTCCTAACCTAGTGAGTCCCCCAGCAGCTTTGCTGGATTTCTGGAGTTTGTTTTTTTCCATCCTGCCAAGAGTGAGACACTTTTCTCCGACTCTTGGACATGTATGTGTGTAATTCCTTTGGAATGTCAATGTGTTCGATGGGCTATGGGGTCTTTTACTCCATAGGGTCTCATAAGTTTTTCTATGTGTGTTACACCGCATCCTATGTGCCGTAACACGGGGGCGCCCTAGCGGGTCCCCCACCATAGACTCCATCCCCGGGGACTGACTGCTGTCTCCCCGGGCATGTAAAGTCACCATTGGCTTTACTAGACCTAAATTTACTAACAGAACTAGTACCAACCATCTTATTGTGGACGTACTAGTAGGGGTAATTCGATTACTCCTGGATCTGTTACTCGAGGGGGCACTGTCCCGTCCCCCCTCGTCGGGTTTTGGCTGGTGGCAGTGGAAACTACTTGTTATGTTCGACCCCGAACATAACCCTATGGGATTCGTCCCATTGTTGGAGATTGATACTTTTTCTCATTAATCTCTGACGTACCACCGATCTACTTATCTTAAATAAGTTTATCGAGTGGTATTTTCTGCCAGAACTTGGTTTGTAAAATGGCGTCTGTGTTCGTCTCTGTGACTCCTAAACCAAAGGTCGAGCCCTTTTTCCACTTTTGGCGGGCTCTGTACAGAGACCCTCCAAAGTGGTGCCATTCTGTCTGGGTTACCACAGGGGTGTGGCAGGGGGTTTAGGCACCCTGGACCGAGTTGCCTTGCCAACTCCGAACGCACTCTGGAGTGATTGGCCCAGGTGGTGAGCCTTCCCGCTCACCACTTAGCGTGTGTTGATTGACAGCTAGGCTGAATGAATGGGGGTCTTCTGCATAAAAGCAGGGCTTTTGGGACCGGATCTTCAGAAGTCGCCACAGGACCTAAGAATCCGACGAGGGTAACGCTGAGCGGACCTGCAACGACGACACCTCCGGTGGAGCCCTGCTGAGCCGACTCACCACTTCCCGACGACAGAGGAGATCTCCCTGCCGGAGAGTCTCTTCCCCTGACTGGTGGGAACAACCAGTCCCTTTTGCTTTTTATTCGCCTCAGGACGCAGTGGTCGAATTGCCCGTGCAGAGCACCTCAGCAACCGGATAGCCACTACCCCTGTACCGCGACCAAAAGGTGGTGCCTTGTGACGGAGCACTCCACGGCTGGTCTCTTCCCTGGTGGTGCACCGGACTTCACTTTCCCCCGCCGGAGCTGCCCTCCACAACAAGTTACCGTGTCCGCCTGGCTTCCCTTTCGTTCGGTTCGAGTGAGGTGTCTTAATCCTCTCCGTTCCGCTGGGTCGCCTCCAAGGTTTGCTCATTCTTTGTTCTGAACTGGTTCAATCTGCCGATAACAATTTGCTATAAAGACTAGAATGCATCTCCACTAGAGACTTTTCGGGACATCGCGCCTTGCCTCTCTCCGAGTGGGCCTGGCCCCTGAACTTTATGATCTATTGTGATTCTTGCCTTACTGCCTTGCATTTTATCCGCGTAAGATTAAACTCTGTTGATTTCATAACCTGCCTATCTTTTTCTCTCCCTTCCTAACTAATATTCGAGTGTCATCTAGGTTGAGGTATACACCTCTGTCTGAAAATAAGTGGTACCAGTAGAACCTAGAGTTGTCGATATTTTGCTAGGGGGATTGATCGTTTTCTACTTCGTAGAGTAATTGTGTTTGATTTGTTTGCCGTGATTTGCTTTAGTGTTTTCCATAGATGTTGTGTTATAAATAAATACCTTGATATCTTTACACTAAGCCTCGTTGCGTGTTTGCTTGTCTTGCTGTGAAGAATTGCCCTATTTTGTATACTCCACATACTGCTCAACTTTTCTTGAGAGAAGTCTGACTGCTCAGCTACAGCTACCAAGTGAATCTGTGTGGTACAGACTGCTACCAAGTGGTTTCACCGCCAACGCCTGTAGTCCTAAATCTTTTGCAGTGGTCCCAGAGGGAACTGCACAGGTTTCCGCCTAACACCCGGTGATGTGGTGACGGGTCACGCAACGCTCAGGCACCCCAAAACTGCAGTAAAACCGTGCACGCAACCCTGCAGCCTACGTGCGTGGATTCAACCTCCCGCAGTACGCGGTGGCACCCAGTAACACGAATAACGTGTACGCGTGGGACACGCAGGCTACTATGACATCGACAATGGGTGCGATACACAGGGCACCCGCAGTGGGAAAAAGAGCGTGTACGACTCACCGTCTGACTAGCGCGATGCAGAAAAACACACGTAGCCAATACCCCCGCCAAAAGAAGAGCTACGTCCTTGATAGCTGTGAAGTTGTGATGGCGTGCGAAACAACAGGAAGCAGCAACACACGTCGGTCTCCACGAAAGGCACGTACAGCGAACTGCTGGGCCCGCTCACCTTTAACTCGTGCTGAGGGAAACGCACGCGCGCGTCACATCACTTACGCGCATGGGCCCTTTCCTCGTATTACACGCGGAGGTGCAGTTTTCCACGTGCGCTTTCGCGCATGGGCCCTTTCCTCATATTACACGCGGACGTGCAGTTTTTCACGCGCGCTTACGCGCATGGGCCCTTTCCTCGTATTACACGCGGACGTGCAGTTTTTCACGCGTGCTGAAATGCCCATGCACGTCTGTACGCGTCACGTCTCAGGGCCGCTTGCGCTTGAGGGGCCTTCTGTCCAATGAAAATGCGAATGCGTGCAGACGCGCTTACGCGCTAAGGGCCTTTCCTCGAATTACACGCTGACGTGCAGATTTTTCACGTGCCAAATCACTCCGTATCAAGCTGGCCACGCGTAAGCACACGGAAGACCATGCTCCTGCCCAGAAGGCCGAACTACTGCCCCCCAGAGCCCCGAGCACGCTCCCACCTGCCATCTGCTGCTGCCTGACTGCCTGCTGCCCACGTGCCCTGCCATTTGCTGCCTGCACATCAGACAGGGGTGCTGTTGCTGTGACCACCCCTGCTGGAACCGAAGACTCCCGACTGGGATTCCATCGCTCCACAGCCCAGCCCCAGGACCCAGTTGCCCACCCACTCCTGCCTCTGGGGTTGTCATGTCGGGGCAAACACCATCTGAGACCACTGACAACCCACGGCCAGAGAGGCAGAGGGGCACCAGTTTCAGTGCCACCGAAGTTGGTGTCCTGATGGAGCAAGTCCTGGGGCAGTATGATGTCCTCTTCGGAAGTTCCCGCGCCGACAAGGAAGAACGGACTCGGATCTGGACTGACATCGTGACTGCCATCAACGCGGAGGGCGTGGCAGTCCGCGACTTACAATATGTCAAGAAGCGCTGGGAGGACTTCAGGTCCAGGACCCTGAACAAGGCCGGCGCCTCTTGAAGGCAGCAGATGCCAAGGGGCGCCGGGGCCACTTGTCGGAAGAACAGATGAGGGTCCTGGAACGCATATCCCCAGCGCTCCACGTCCAGGTCCTTGAGAGGCAGACCCGTCTGGAGTCGAGCGGTAAGTGTACATGCATCCTGATTGTGAGCAGTGCGTGTGGTGATTTTTCAGTAGTGTGCTGGTTGCACATCTGTTTGTATGGGGTCGAGTATGGGTGGGGGTGTACAGGGCCGTGGGCTAACACATGCGAGGGCTGGAATGTGTGAGACATGGATGGTGCTTGTGTGTGTAGGCTTGCTTGCCAAATGCAGTTGTGTGGGCACACATGTTTGGATGAATGTGTATGTAAGTAGACATGTCCGTGATATCACGCATGTATGTTGTTTTCGGCTGCATGTATCAGCACTGTGTACATGTGCATGTGTGTGTATTTGACAAGGGTGCAACAGTGATGCAACATGTATGCATGTGACAGCGGTATGTGGAAGCCTGATCGGCAGATGTGACATGGATGCCCATCTGAACACTGCAACACTTGGCAGAGGTGTACACATGCATGCAAGTGTGGTGGTGTGTGTACATGTGTGGTGCACTTCCTGTGTTGCATGTGATGTCTGGCTCACCTTTACCTGCTCATGCTGTTATATGTGTATGGATGGTGCTGGCAGTTGCGATATGGCTGTGGTATGGCTCATGTGTGCGAGTTGAAATGACATGTGTGTTGGGGATTGTGATGACATGTCTGAGGTTTGCCAATGCCACTCATGTACAACTGTATGTATGTGTCCATTGTACAGTGCCCTGATGCCTGTGTTTTATTTCTCCCTGTCTGCAGCGTCAACTGATGAAGAGGGCGGAGAAGGTGCTGTGGAGCAGAGCGGCGGGGATCCCACCGCCAGCCGGAGACGCAAGGCCCGGCTCCCCTCCCATGTTGTGATCTCGTCGGGGAGTGAGGAGTCCGGTGCCGCATCCCAGGCTGCAGCTGCCGGGGGGAGGTCCAAGAGGCGGAGGTTGGAGTTGGACTCCTCGGCAGCAGAAGGGGCAGCTGGGACCCCACAGGGCCCAACAGGGGAAGATGCCACGGAGTCATCCAGGTTGGTGGGGGGTTTGGTGGAGGAGGAGGCCATGCAAGCACCAGAGACGGGGTCTGGAGGTCGGGATCCCTCTGGTGCTAGTGGTGCAGTGCAGGACCAGGGACAGGAGGCAGCACAGGCCGCCGCGGAGGTGCCTGTGTGCAATCCTGTCCCTGATCCTGTCCCTGCATCATCTTGCACCAGCAGGGATGCCCACGTCCAGACCCGTTTTCAGGCAGGGGATGAGCTCACGTCAACTGGCCTTCCTCTGCCTGCGGACGTGGCTATCCGGGTCCGGGTTGAGCCTGTTCTGAGTGGTGTGGCGTTGCGTCAACGGGCCATGCGCGGTGACCTGCAGTCTTTTCATGAGGAGACTGCACGTCATCTCGAATGGCTCGTTGACCACGTCAGCCTGCTGGGACAGGTCACCCAGGCCGGATTCCTCCGTATGATGGGGCTTTCTACGACCCCCTCCTCAACTGGACCCCCTACACGCCAGTCGTCCTCCGTGCCATCTTCCCACCCATCAGTCACCTGGGTGCCCTGTGGAGCTGCCTCTGACGGTGCGGCCAGGCTGGTGGAGGAGGCATCCCTGCCACAGTCGGGAGTCGGACGTCCAGCAGGGGTGGCCACATCAACGACTGCACCCCAGCCGGCGGAGGATGTGCAGGCAGCAGGAGGCAGTGCACGGGCAGAGGCACAGCAGCAGCAGCAATGTGGTGGGAGCCATGAAGGCTCGGGGCCTTCAACATCGGAGGGGCAGGCATCGGCCGGAGGGCAGGAGGACCCAGGACAGAGAGTGTCTTCCGTGTGGCAGCGGTTGGGCCATGCCATAGATGCGGAGCGGCAGCTGGCGGAAGAGGCACGGCTCACAATGGTAGGGCGGGGAACTCCATGCGGAGGGCCCTGAGGCGGGCCGAGTGCCTCGAGGCAATACGCAGGGGTTTGGAGGTGGACACGTCGACGGCCCTGCGGACCCTCGGGGCCATGGAGGAGGACCGCCTCCGGGACATTGAGCAGGAGTTCGATGATGCCCTGGCCCGGGACATCCACAAGTGAGCCGTCGAACTAGCCCGCTGCCCTTGTACATAGTTATGTAGGTAGTGTTAGGTTTCCTTTTTGTTTGGATTTTATTTGGACCTTTCGGACATTGGCCACATTTTTGTATATAGTTTATTTTATTAGTTAGTGTAGTTAGATAGGTTTCCTTTCTTTTGTTGGGATAATGGACCCTTGCTTGTTCCCATGTACATAGTTCACTGTTGGATTGTATTTTTCTTTCACATTTTAACCATGGAGCAATGGCTTTCTTTTTTATTTCCCATTGGATATTGTTTTGTGGACAGTGACTTTGGACACCATTACTTTGGGATATGATTTTTGGTTTTGCTTTTTTTCACGGACATGCTTCTTTTGATTTTTGTACATTCACATTTTTGTTTCTTTATTTTTGATTCTATTTATGTTTGCTTTAATACATATTTTTTTATCATACTTCAATGTGTAGTATCATCTCATTGGTTTCATGCTTTTCATGATATGGGTTTTGAGATTCACTGACACCCATTGGGTGTATGTGAGGGAAATGTGTTTTTTCGGAACTTGCAATTGGTGTTCTGTGATGTAATTGCCAATTATGAGTGGGTGGATGCAATACTCGGGTGGGTGTTTTGCATTTGGAGGCTGACCATGGGGACCAGGGATCTAGATTGTGATGACATGTTGGCTGGGGAACATGAGTTGGACATGGGTGGGGGCCTACTGGCAGGTGCCCCACAGTGCTGGGGGGGTGGGGGTGGTGGGAGACATGGGTGGGGGCCTGGTGGAGGGTGCCCCTGCACTGCTGGGGGGTGGGGTGGTGGGAGACATGGGTGGGGGCCTGGTGGAGGGTGCCCCTGCACTGCTGGGGGGTGGGGATGGTGGGAGACATGGGTGGGGGCCTGGTGGAGGCTGCCCCTGGTGGCTGGGGGGTGGGGGTGCAGGGAGACATGGGTGGGGGCCTGGTGGAGGGTGAACCGCACTGCTGGGGGGTGGGGGTGGTGGGAGACATGGGTGGGGGCCTGGTGGAGGGTGACCCTGCACTGCTGGGGGGTGGGGGTGCTGGGAGACATGGGTGGGGGCCTGGTGGAGGGTGCCCCTGCACTGCTGGGGGGTGGGGGTGGTGGGAGACATGGGTGGGGGCCTGGTGGAGGGTGTCCCTGCACTGCTGGGGGGTGGGGGTGGTGGGAGACATGCTTGGGGGCCTGGTGGAGGCTGACCCGCACTGCTGGGGGGTGGGGGTGGTGGGAGACATGAGTTGGACATGGGTGGGGGCCTGGTGGCCGTCGCCCCACAGTGCGTGGGGGGTGGGGGTGGTGGGAAACATGAGTTGGACATGGGTGGGGGCATGCTGGCAGGTGCCCCACAGTGCTGGGGGTGGGGTGGTACGAGACATGAGTTGGACATGGGTGTGGGCCTGCTGGCAGGTGCCCCACAGTGCTGGGGGTGGGGGGGTGGGAGACATGGGTGGGGGCTGGTGGAGGGTACCCCTGCACTGCTGGGGTGTGGGGGTGGTGGGAGACATGAGTTGGACATGGGTGGGGGCCTGCTGGCAGGAACCCCACAGTGCTGGGGGGTGGGGGTGGTGGTGAACATGAGTTGGACATGGTGGGGGCCTGCTGGCTGGAGCCCCACAGTGCTGGGGGGTGGGGGTGGTGGTGAACATGAGTTGGACAAGGTGGGGGCCTTGTGGAGGGTGCCCCTGCACTGCTGGGGGGTGGGGGTGGTGGGAGACATGAGTTGGACATGGGTGGGGGCTTGCTGGCAGGTGCCCCACAGTGCTGGGGGTGGGGGTGGTGGGGAACATGAGTTGGACAGGGGTGGGGGCCTGCTGGCAGGTTCCCCACAGTGCTGGGGGGTGGGGGTGGTGGGAGACATGAGTTGGACATGGGTGGGGGCCTGCTGGCAGGTGCCCCACAGTGCTGGGGGTGGGGGTGGTGGGGAACATGAGTTGGACATGGGTGGGGGCCTGTTGGCAGGTGCCCCACAGTGCTAGGGGTGGGGGTGGTGGAGAACATGAGTTGGACATGGGTGGGGGCCTGCTGGCAGGTGCCCCACAGTGCTGGGGGATGGGGGTGGTGGGGAACATGAGTTGGACATGGGTGGGGGCCCGCTCGCAGGTGCCCCACAGTGCTGTGGGGTGGGGGTGCTGGGGAACATGAGTTGGACATGGGTGGGGGCCTGCTGGGGGGTGGGGGTGGTGGGAGAAATGGGTGGGGGCCTGGTGGAGGGTGCCCCTGCACTGCTGGGTGGTGGGGGTGGTGGGAGACATGGGTGGGGGCCTGGTGGAGGGTGCCCCTGCACTGCAGGGGGGTGGGGATGGTGGGAGACATGGGTGGGGGCCTGGTGGAGGCTGCCCTTGCACTGCTGGGGGGTGGGGGTGGTGGGAGACATGGGTGGGGGCCTGGTGGAGGGTGCCCCTGCACTGCTTGGGGGTGGGGGTGGTGGGAGACATGAGTTGGACATGGGTGGGGGCCTGCTGGCAGGTGCCCCATAGTGCTGGGGGTGGGGGTGGTGGGAGACATGAGTTGGACATGGGTGGGGGCCTGCTGGCAGGTGCCCCACAGTGCTGGGGGGTGGGGGTGGTGGGGAACATGAGTTGGACATGGGTGGGGGCCTGCTAGACTGTGCCCCACAGTGCTGGGGGGTGGGGGTGGTGGGGAACATGAGTTGGACATGGGTGGGGGCCTGCTGGCAGGTGCCCCACAGTGCTAGGGGGTGGGGGTGGTGGGGAACATGAGTTGGACATGGGTGGGGGCCTGCTGGCAGGTGCCCCACAGTGCTGGGGCGTGGGGGTGGTGGGGAACATGAGTCGGACATGGGTGGGGCCTGCTGGCAGGTGCCCCACAGTGCTGGGGAGTGGGGGTGGTGGGGAACATGAGTTGGACATGGGTGGGGGCCTGCTGGCAGGTGCCCCACAGTGCTGGGGGGTGGGGGTGCTGGGAGACATGGGTGGGGGCCTGGTGGAGGGTGCCCCTGCACTGCTGGGGGTGGTGGGAGACATGGGTGGGGGCCTGGTGGAGGGTGCCCCTGCACTGCTGGGGGTGGGGGTGGTGGGAGACATGGGTGGGGGCCTGGTGGAGGGTGAACTGCACTGCTGGGGGGTGGGGGTGGTGGGAGACATGAGTTGGACATGGGTGGGGGCCTGCTGGCAGGTGTCCCACAGTGCTGGGGGGTGGGGTGGTGAGGAACATGAGTTGGACATGGGTGGGGTCCTGCTGGCAGGTGCCCCACAGTGCTGGGGGGTGTGGGTGGTGGGAGACATGAGTTGGACATGGGTGGGAGCCTGCTGACAGGTGCCCCACAGTTCTGAGGGGTGGTGGGGTAGGAGACATGGGTGGGGGCCTGGTGGAGGGTGCCCCTGAACTGCTGGGGGGTGGGGGGGTGGGAGACATGGGTGGGGGCCTGGTGGAGGGTGCCCCTGCACTGCTGTGTGGTGGGGGTGGTGGGAGACATGAGTTGGACATGGGTGGTGGCCTGCTGGCAGGTGCCCCTGAGTGCTGGGTGGTGGGGATGGTGGGGAACATGAGTTGGACATGGGTGGGGGCCTGCTGGCAGGTGCCCCACAGTGCTGGGGGGTGGGGGTGGGGGGGAACATGAGTTGGACATGGGTGGGGGCCTGCTGGCAGGTGCCCCACAGTGCTGGGGGTGGGGGTGGGGGGGAACATGAGTTGGACATGGGTGGAGGCCTGCTGGCAGGTGCCCCACAGTGCTGGGGGGTGGGGGTGGTGGGAGACATGGGTGGGGGCCTGGTGGAAGGTGCCCCTGCACTGCTGAGGGGTGGGGGTGGTGGGAGACATGGGTGGGGGCCTGGTGGAGGCTGCCCCTGGTGGCTGGGGTGTGGGGGTGCTGGGAGACATGGGTGGGGGCCTGGTGGTGGGTGCCCTTGCACTGATGGGGGGTGGGGGTGGTGGGGAACATGAGTTGGACATGGGTGGGGGCCTGCTGGCAGGGGCCACACAGTGCTGGGGGGTGGGGGTGGTGGGGAACATGAGTTGGACATGGGTGGGGGCCTGCTGGCAGGTGCCCCACAGTGCTGGGGGGTGGGGGAATGGGAGACATGGGTGGGGGCCTGGTGGAGGGTGACCCGCACTGCTGGGGGGTGGGGTGGTGGGGAACATGAGTTGGACATGGGTGGGGGCCTGCTGGCAGGTGCCCCACAGTGCTGGGGGGTGGGGGTGGTGGGGAACATGAGTTGGACATGGGTGGGGGCCTGCTGGCAGGTGCCCCACAGTGCTGGGGGTAGGGGGTGGGGAACATGAGTTGGACATGGGTGGGGGCCTGCTGCCAGGTGCCGCACAGTGCTGGGGGGTGGGGGGGTGGGAGACATGTGTCGGGGCCTGGTGGAGGGTGCCCCTGCACTGCTGGGGGGTGGGGGGGTGGGAGACATGGGTGGGGGCCTGGTGGAGGGTGCCCCTGCACTGCTGGGGGGTGGGGGTGGTGGGAGACATGAGTTGGACATGGGCGGGGGCCTGCTGGCAGGTGCCCCACAGTGCTTAGGGGTGGGGTGGTGGGGAAAATGAGTTGGACATGGGTGGGGGCCTGCTGGCAGGTGCCCCACAGTGCCTTGGGGTGGGGGTGGTGGGGAACATGAGTTTGACATGGGTGGGGGCCTGCTGACAGGTGCCCACAGTGCTGGGGGGTGGGGGTGGTGGGAGACATGAGTTGGACATGGGTGGGGGCCTGCTGGCAGGTGCCCCACAGTGCTGGGGGGTGGGGGTGCTGGGGAACATGAGTTGGACATGGGTGGGGGCCTGCTGGCAGGTGCCCCACAGTGCTGGGGGTGGGGGTGGTAGGGAACATGAGTTGGACATGGGTGGGGGCCTGCTGGCAGGTGCCCCACAGTGCTGGGGTGTGGGGGGGTGGGAGACATGGGTGGAGGCCTGGTGGAGGGTGCCCCTGCACAGCTGGAGGGTGGGGGGGTGGGAGACATGGGTGGGGGCCTGGTGGAGGGTGCCCCTGGACTGCTGGGGGGTGGGGGTGGTGGGAGACATGAGTTGGACACGGGTGGGGGCCTGCTGGCAGGTGCCCCACAGTGCTGGGGGGTGGGGGTGGTGGGGAACATGAGTTGGACATGGGTGGGGGCCTGCTGGCAGGTGCCCCACAGTGCTGGGGGGTGGGGGTGGTGGGGGACATGAGTTGGACATGGGTGGGGGCCTGCTGGCAGGTGCCCCACAGTGCTGTGGGGTGGGGGTGGTGGGAGACATGAGTTGGACATGGGTGGGGGCCTGCTGGCAGGTGCCCCACAGTGCTGGGGGGTGGGGGTGGTGGGGAACATGAGTTGGACATGGGTGGGGGCCTGCTGGCATGTGCCCCACAGTGCTGGGGGGTGGGGGTGGTGGGGAACATGAGTTGGACATGGGCGGGGGCCTGCTGGCAGGTGCCCCACAGTGCTGGGGGGTGGGGGTGGTGGGAGACATGAGTTGGACATGGGTGGGGGCCTGCTGGCAGGTACCCCACAGTGCTGGGGGGTGGGGGGGTGGGAGACATGGATGGGGGCCTGGTGGAGGGTGACCCGCACTGCTGGGGGGTGGGGGTGGTGGGGAACATGAGTTGGACAAGGGTGGGGGCCTGCTGGCAGGTGCCCCACAGTGCTGGGGGGTGGGGGGTGGGGAACATGAGTTGGACATGGGTGGGGGCCTGCTGCCAGGTGCCCCACAGTGCTGGGGAGTGGGGGGATGGGAGACATGGGTGGGGGCCTGGTGGAGGGTGCCCCTGCACTGCTGGGGGGTGGGTGTGGTGGGAGACATGGGTGGGGGCCTGGTGGAGGGTGACCCGCACTGCTGGGGGGTGGGGGTGGTGGGAGACATGAGTTGGACATGGGTGGGGGCCTGCTGGCAGGTGCCCCACAGTGCTGGGGGTTGGGGGTGGTGGGAGACAAGAGTTGGACATGGGTGGGGGCCTGCTGGCAGGTGCCCCACAGTGCTGAGGGGTGGGGGGGGTGGGAGACATGAGTTGGACATGGGTGGGGGCCTGCTGGCAGGTGCCCCACAGTGCTGGGGTGTGGGGGGGGTGGGTGACATGAGTTGGACATGGGTGGGGGCCTGCTGGCAGGTGCCCCACAGTGCTGGGGGGTGGGGGTGGTGGGAGACATGAGTTGGACACGGGTGGGGGCCTGCTGGCAGGTGCCCCACAGTGCTGGGGGGTGGGGGTGGTGGGGAACATGAGTTGGACATGGGTGGGGGCCTGCTGGCAGGTGCCCCACAGTGCTGGGGGGTGGGGGTGGTGGGGGACATGAGTTGGACATGGGTGGGGGCCTGCTGGCAGGTGCCCCACAGTGCTGTGGGGTGGGGGTGGTGGGAGACATGAGTTGGACATGGGTGGGGGCCTGCTGGCAGGTGCCCCACAGTGCTGGGGGGTGGGGGTGGTGGGGAACATGAGTTGGACATGGGTGGGGGCCTGCTGGCATGTGCCCCACAGTGCTGGGGGGTGGGGGTGGTGGGGAACATGAGTTGGACATGGGCGGGGGCCTGCTGGCAGGTGCCCCACAGTGCTGGGGGGTGGGGGTGGTGGGAGACATGAGTTGGACATGGGTGGGGGCCTGCTGGCAGGTACCCCACAGTGCTGGGGGGTGGGGGGGTGGGAGACATGGATGGGGGCCTGGTGGAGGGTGACCCGCACTGCTGGGGGGTGGGGGTGGTGGGGAACATGAGTTGGACAAGGGTGGGGGCCTGCTGGCAGGTGCCCCACAGTGCTGGGGGGTGGGGGGTGGGGAACATGAGTTGGACATGGGTGGGGGCCTGCTGCCAGGTGCCCCACAGTGCTGGGGAGTGGGGGGATGGGAGACATGGGTGGGGGCCTGGTGGAGGGTGCCCCTGCACTGCTGGGGGGTGGGTGTGGTGGGAGACATGGGTGGGGGCCTGGTGGAGGGTGACCCGCACTGCTGGGGGGTGGGGGTGGTGGGAGACATGAGTTGGACATGGGTGGGGGCCTGCTGGCAGGTGCCCCACAGTGCTGGGGGTTGGGGGTGGTGGGAGACAAGAGTTGGACATGGGTGGGGGCCTGCTGGCAGGTGCCCCACAGTGCTGAGGGGTGGGGGGGGTGGGAGACATGAGTTGGACATGGGTGGGGGCCTGCTGGCAGGTGCCCCACAGTGCTGGGGTGTGGGGGGGGTGGGTGACATGAGTTGGACATGGGTGGGGGCCTGCTGGCAGGTGCCCCACAGTGCTGGGGGGTGGGGGTGGTGGGAGACATGAGTTGGACATGGGTGGGGGCCTGCTGGCAGGTGCCCCACAGTTCTGGGGTGTGGGGGGGGTGGGAGACATGAGTTGGACATGGGTGGGGGCCTGCTGGCAGGTGCCCCACAGTGCTGGGGGGTGGGGGTGGTGGGAGACATGAGTTGGACATGGGTGGGGGCCTGCTGGCAGGTGCCCCACAGTGCTGGGGTGTGGGGGGGGTGGGTGACATGAGTTGGACATGGGTGGGGGCCTGCTGGCAGGTGCCCCACAGTGCTGGGGGGTGGGGGTGGTGGGAGACATGAGTTGGACATGGGTGGGGGCCTGCTGGCAGGTGCCCCACAGTGCTGGGGTGTGGGGGGGGTGGGTGACATGAGTTGGACATGGGTGGGGGCCTGCTGGCAGGTGCCCCACAGTGCTGGGGGTGGGGGTGGTGGGAGACATGAGTTGGACATGGGTGGGGGCCTGCTGGCAGGTGCCCCACAGTTCTGGGGTGTGGGGGGGGTGGGAGACATGAGTTGGACATGGGTGGGGGCCTGCTGGCAGGTGCCCCACAGTGCTGGGGGGTGGGGGTGGTGGGAGACATGAGTTGGACATGGGTGGGGGCCTGCTGGCAGGTGCCCCACAGTGCTGGGGTGTGGGGGGGGTGGGTGACATGAGTTGGACATGGGTGGGGGCCTGCTGGCAGGTGCCCCACAGTGCTGGGGGGTGGGGGGGGGTGGGGGACATGAGTTGGACATGGGTGGGGGCCTGCTGGCAGGTGCCCCACAGTGCTGGGGGGTGGGGGTGGTGGGAGACATGAGTGGGGGCCTGGTGGAGGGTGACCCTGCACTGCTGGGGGGTGGGGGTGGTGGGTGACATGAGTGGGGGCCTGGTGGAGGGTGCCCCTGGTGGCTGGGGTGTGGGGGTGGTGGGAGACATGAGTTGGACATGGGTGGGGGCCTGCTGGCAGGTGCCCCACAGTGCTGGGGGGTGGGGGTGCAAGGGGACATGAGTTGGTGTTCATTAGTTCAAGGAGACATGTGCCTTTGCTGGGGGGCATGCCCATGGTGGGTGGGCTGCCTGCGGGACATGACCAGGGATGCAGGGTAGTCCCCTGTGGTGTGGGCTGCCTGCAGGGGCCGTGGAGGGTGTACAGGGTACACCTGGGAGGACCCACACTGTGAAATCACATGTGGAACTTCCCGCGCACCCCTGAAATACACGCGCCCAGGCTGTTCGCGTGTGGAACTTCCCGCGCACCCCTGAAATACACGCGCCTAGGCTATTCGCGTGTGGAACTTCCCGCGCACCCCTGCAATACACGCGCCCAGGCTGTTCGCGTGTGGAACTTCCCCCGCACCCCTGAAATACACGCGCCTAGGCTATTCGCGTGTGGAACTTCCCGCGCACCCCTGCAATACACGCGCCCAGGCTGTTCGCGTGTGGAACTTCCCCCGCACCCCTGAAATACACGCGCCCAGGCTGTTCGCGTGTGGAACTTCCCGCGCACCCCTGAAATACACGCGCCCAGTCTGTTCGCGTGTGGAACTTCCCGCGCACCCCTGAAATACACGCGCCTAGGCTATTCGCGTGTGGAACTTCCCCCGCACCCCTGAAATACACGCGCCCAGGCTGTTCGCGTGTGGAACTTCCCCCGCACCCCTGAAATACACGCGCCCAGGCTAATCGCGTGTGGAACTTCCCGCGCACCCCAGGAATACACGTAGCCCGCTCCCCCAGACCCGATCGCGTGTGAAACTTCACGCGAACCCCTGTGATGCACGTACCCTGCTGAAATCGCGTGTTAGACTTCCCGCGCACCCCGGTATACACGCACACGTATTTTTTGTCAGCGGGTCTCCGTGTTTGTGGGTACCCCTTTGCACGTCTTTGTTCCTGGAGGGCCACAGTATGGGACATTCATCATGGCAGTATATAGGTGCGATTAGTTGGCGCAGCTTTTGGCGCACATTTCTTACAGCCGCAGAGACGCTACCGCCTGCTTTCTTGTGGCGGTCGTGTTTGTGCCTGTGCGCTGGTTTGAGCGTGCGCTTTTTTCCCCTATTCTATTCCATGAATACGTGTTGTAGGCGAGCGTGTGGGCGTTCAGCGCACTTGTGCCCTGTACTTCCCCCGTGACGCCCACGTTTTGGCAAGTTGTTCCCCATTCCGAGTGTTACGCCCGTGTTCCGCCTACTTTTTTTGCGTGCGCCGCGCTATGTGCGATTTTCGCTGTGGCCTGTGCGATTTTCGCAGTGACCTGGCGCACGCTGTTAGATGGCCTGTGCGCCAACGTGCGCCGCGCACTTTTTATCGCACATCCGCTGGTTTTCTCGCGCACGGCCTTCCATGAATCGACGTGCGCTGCTTTTCGTGCGATTTTCGCAATTGCACTGCGATTTTCGCTATTCCACTGCGATTCGCACGTTTTTGCCCACTTGCGCCGCGCTAATTATTCCATGAATCGGCCTCATGGTTTCCAAAGTGGTACTCCTGTTTGGGTAGTATGTGTCCAATAAATTGTTTTTTTAAAATGTCTTGGGTGTTGGAATCATGTTTGGCTATTGTTTCTATATCTTCGTATGATTTTAGAACTCTTTTTCTAGATTTAGCTGGACCAAGACTTAGCCATACTATATTTGCAGATTTACCATACAATGCAGTACCAGTTAATCGTTCAGCTGCATCATAGGATCCACATTCTCTATGGGACAGCATTTTTATGCCCAAGCTGTATAATTTCTGAGACACTGTTTTATCTGATGACAGGTCATTCCAGAGGTCTTGGAGCTCTGTCTTTTCTGATTTGGTTAAGTATGCTGTGACATATCGTGCAACTGCAGTGGAATTGTCTGCAATGTACTGCACATCTATGTTTGCATTCCATAAGTGGGCAATGATTGCATTGTAATCATTGATACATTTTTCTTCTTTTTTTCTTTTTATGCAATATGTATTTTTAGGTGACTTCCCTTTAACACTATGGGCCTCATTACACGGATGGCGGAGAACCATGGCGCTATTAGCGCCATGGTTCATGCCGGTAAAATACCGGCACCGCCTTGGTGGAAAGGGGAATTACCGCCCCATTCCAAGGTTGGCGGGGCGGTAATTCCCCCTTCCACCATTGCCCTTCCCCATTCCCATTTTTGCCCCAGAGGGCTCAATGGGAATGGGGAAGGCGCTAATTACGGTACCACAAATTGCGGTACCGTAATTAGCTCCCTGGGTCCCTTTGTGGGTTGGTTTTTAACGGCTGCAAAAAGCAGGCGTTAAATCCCCCAACCCGCAAAGGGACCTTGTAGTAAGGCGGCAAGGATTTACCGGTACCGGTATTTTACTGGTACCGGTAAATCCTTACCGCCATCCGTGTAATGAGGCCCTATGTCTAACTGAAGACATGAGGTTGTTCACTTTACCTGTATTTGTAACTGGTCTAGGGAAACCAAATCGGCATTTGGTGTAGTATTTCCCTTTGTTTTTGTATTTGCAACAACAATATTTACCACATTTGTGTCTTTGGAATTGTAACATTTTTGCATGAAGATCACTATTTGTGGATTCTGATGGAATTTCACAAGTGACATATTTTTCAATAAACTGTAAAACAGTGGCATCACTGTCTTGACCAAATTTAGGAGCATCTTTAATCCATAAAAGCATGTGGACATGTGGTGCTCCTCTGGCTTGGTATTCTTTTCTCCAAAAGAAGTGTTGCACTTCTCCAAGGGGAGGAACAGTTTTATTACAAATAAAATGTAGCATAGCAATGAAGCGATGGTGAAAATATCTTGAAACATTAACAGGATCCTGAGAACAAAGTTCTCTAGGTGTTAGTATATCTATGTTTGTTTTGTTTTCGTTTGATATGCGTAGGAAAGCATGTAAATCTTCCCATG
This sequence comes from Ambystoma mexicanum, assembly GCF_040938575.1. NCBI lineage: Eukaryota > Metazoa > Chordata > Amphibia > Caudata > Ambystomatidae > Ambystoma > Ambystoma mexicanum. The sequence continues at coordinate 466,757,128 of NC_090928.1, read as the reverse complement.
CATATTCTGCACAACTTAATGTAACAAAGTGGGTGGGCCAAGGCTTCTGATCATACAACGTACATCTCCATGACGTTGAAACCAGTACTCTTTAGTACCACACATATTTGCTAATAGATTTGTATGATTTGCTTGTAAAACATCTTTTTGTTGAACTTTTTGTAATAATTGTGTAGCTGTCATATTTTGAAAGTTTGATCCTGATTTTAATATGTGTGCAACTCCGTAACATAAAGTTGCTAGTTCACCTTCAAAGAGTAGGGGGAATATGTATTCCTCATTTTGTCAAAATCTGGGATCTTCAGAATACATTCGTAATGAGTGATATTCTGATGCTGATATTTGAATAGGTCTATCATCGTATCTTGCTCCTTTGCCAGTCGGAAGAGTAGAGGAAAAGCACGTGCTTCTATACTTTTTTCCCATATGCTGATTGGTGATCCTCTTGTTTGACGCATTTGGTACATTTCCAGTGCATCTTCTATGGTGTCATTAGAGTGCAATGGATGAATTGTATAATGGTCGAAAGTGTTTGATATTGTAGCAGGATCTAGGAGCTGAAATTGACCAGATTCTTGTGTCTCTTGAATTATTTCAGTTGCATCTTTCAAGTTTTCTTCAATATTAATTTCTTTGTAATATTCATTATTCTCGTTAAGATATTGCAGGGCTTCTCTAACTTTATGTAAATCTACCAGTTGTTGCCAAATTTTTTTGTCTTTTGTAGGTACTCCATTTACCAAGATAATTAAAGATTGTTGCATTGGACGTTGCACTCCTAGAGTGTGCACATTTTCTTTTAGATCTAATGGTAAATACACTACTTTTCCACGAATACCTTTCACTAATTCAGAGGGAGGTAATTTTGCAGTTTTTGGTCGAAGGCGTATTATTGCTTGAAATGGGTGCACTGTTTGAATTATGATGCTCTCATATGAATTAAGTTGATGAAGGGGTTTTGGTAGTGGATATAATTCCAAGTTATTTGTGATAGCACGTGAAGGAGTTTGGTTGTTGTCAAGTTTTGTAGTGCAGTAACTGCAAAGTATTATGGGGTCAGTTTTTTCGTATTTGTTTTCTGCTATAAGGTAGAGAGCTAATTCAAACCATTTAGATTCTTCATTGTCTTCTATTTTGTATGATAGGTCTACAGTTTTTGTGTTACTTTTATAAAAGGTTCTGCGGCAACATACACACACGTGGTTTGGTACTTCAGCTGAAGTACTTTCAAATGTTAGTATTTCTTTTTTGTATGTGTGTAGTGAAAGGTTGCCATGTGCAGAATTGTTACGAAGTTGGTTTACAGCTAATTCATCTTGTAAGTGGGTTTCACTTCCAAAATATTTTGTCTGGATATAGTCGATTTCTTTTAGTAGGTCTTTTGCTGTACCATGTAGAAGAATGTTATTTAAATTGGCTAGTGCTAAAGCAGGACTTTTAGCATAGTACAGTTTATAAACTAGATTTCTTATACTTGCATGATGTGTTGATATCCTTTTGATATCATGGAAGGTTGTTTTGCAAGTAGGTCCTGTAATGCAGGCCAATGAATGTCCTTGTAGTCCTGTGTACTTGCGTACTGGACAAGCATCCATATTTTGCAGTAGTTTAATTTTGATTTTGTCTTTGCTTTTCACATATTGATTGAGGAATTGGCGTAAAGACTTCAACATTTTTTTGGGAATGTTACACATTGACGTGCATGGCCATTTGTACACTAGATGTTCTGATTCAGTTGAATGGAGGGGTAAATCTACGTTTTCAGGGCATGTTTTTGTAAGGAGTACTTCTTGTTCCATTATGGTATTATTAACTTTGTCATAACCTCGACCACTGCTATGCATGGCAATTGTATTTGTTTGCTTTTGTTTGTACCCTTCTTCATTAAAGTATGGTTCTGTGCTTGTAGTGTGACTCCATTCACCTCCACAGATATTTAAGAAGTTATTTCTGTTGACATTTTGTTTTTTGAGAAGTCTTTTTTGTAATTTAGTTATTAGTTTTGTTAGTGGTTTTATTATGTTTAACACTAAAATAAATAACTTTTTTTTTAGAAGAATTGCACTGTCTATCAATGCTTCTAAGATTACTTTTCTGCGATAAGTTTGAAGTGTTGAACCTGGTTTCTCTCCTGTTTCATAAGATTTTGAAGGACTTTGTGATGGAACATTTTAGCTAAAATACTTTTCTTGGTATGCTTACTTTGTACTACATCAAGATTTATAGAAGAAGTTTTATTTGTAGTGATAGTTGATTTTCTGTTAATTGTTTTTTGGTTTGTTTTACTTTTTGATAGAGGAGGCAAAGTTTTTGTACTAGAAATTTCTTCTGTTTCACTACATGACTGAACTGTTGTGTTTCAACTTTTGTTTACAAATTCTGCTATAGAGGGATGTTTATGTTGGAGAGTTGTCTTTTCATTTGCTCTACTTCTGTGTTCCTTTCTATGGAGTTGCTTTTTGGTAGGCATTCTTTAGGGTCTGTTGAAAAAATACAGAAGGTATGGGTTGGGGTGTTCTGGAATGCACGTGTGTTGTGTGCATGAGTGTTTGAGTAAGATGATAAAGATGTATATAATGGTGTGTGATTGTGCTTTGGGAAGTGCAACTACTAGGGATGGGTATTCTTGAATTAATGTGTTACTAAACTGGGGTTCAGATGACAGAAAAAAGTAAGCAAGTGGTTTGGAGAAGTATAAATAGTATATCTAAAGCTATACAATTAAAACAGTTGTTTGTTCTCCAACATCTAAATACTAGCGGCTGAGTTGGGTAACTTGTGTGTCGAAAAATAGGAAGTTGTGGGCCATTTTGCCAGTAAATCACTGTTTAAGACGGGGGGATTTTTGGTCAGAATGGTGCAGAATCTCGATTTTTAGGCACAGAAATAGCATGAATTAACCTTACAGTGTGTTTGAGTAATAAATCAAATATTATGGTAACATTTTACTTTTTTTCTAAAATGAGCAGTTTGCTTCTTAGTTGTTCTTTGTACTTCAAATTCGGCTGCTTCTTTTCTGGAGAATGGTCTTCACTGCAATTGTAAAGGAAAGAAATTAGTAATTTGGTTTGTATATAGCACTGTTTTTAATTTAGACATAGATTTTTTAAATTGAAATGCTCAGCACCTTCCTCAAAACCATTAAAACTATCTTATGACTAACTGTAGGAAAGAAAATATCTTTACTATGGCTTGTGAAATTCATAATGTACCACTGTATACCACTATTCCTGTAACTAAGCTTTTCCACGTAACAGTGAGTCAATGTCATAGCCTGCTTTTCCACGTAATAGTGAGTCAATGTCATAGCCTGCTTGTCCTATATAAATGTAAGTAATTATATAAATTGAAAAAATTAAAACCAATTATGTGTTTGTACAAATATTATTGTTTGAGATTTGATCAAAGAGTGTGCATGTAATTTTGTTTGATTATATGTAGTCTATATATTTTATTTCAAAAATGTTAGTTTAACATTATTTGCGTGTGTGTGTGTGTGTATGAAGAAATTAAACGGTATAAAGGTTTGTAAGTCACAGTTCATTTTAGGACAATGAAAAAATTATCTTAGACTCATTTTACAGATTATACAAGGTAAAAGTCGGTTAGAAAATGTGATCATGTGCTGTATAGAAAATATGCATACCTGTAGTTTGTGTTCATGCATATGGATATGGACAAAGCTGCAAGTAGAAATCTTGGAGACTTGTATAGTATTTCTTGTAGATCGTGGTTGCCAATGGTATGAGACTTGTACTCCGAGAGATTCACCGTAAATTTGCAGTGCTGATCTATGATGATGCAGTTACATGTAGAGGTCTTGGATTTGATTGGTGGATGGTCATGTGATTTCTTAGCTACATCCAATGAGGGAATGGTACAGAGAGTGAAGTGGAAATGGTAGAAGAGCTGTCCATGTTACGATATGTTCGCGGACATGGCGGTAGTTCTAGGACACCGCGTATTACATCTGGGGAATTTGGGGTGGGGAGGCATGCAAATGAGATTGAATGTAGCAAGGGATTGGTCAGTAAAGTTTAGTGAGTGTGTTGTGCTAGGAGAGGTTTTCTCAGATATTCTTTTTGCTGAGAGAAGAACAGTGTTTCAAAAAACAGATTGTGTGGATTTTGGGAGACTCGTGGATGCATTGGTTGAAGGTGCATTCAGAAAGCTGTGGAGTATCTGTAGATCTTGGATTCCCACATGTGGAAGTGCACTGGCATGGAGTGCGTGGAATGAAGTGGTTGGACTTGCTACCTCTCTGTGCAACTTTGAAGATAGAGGAACATCCAGACATAATTGTAATTCATTGTGGAGGGAACAGTTTAGGACATGTGTCTGGAATTTCTTTGCAATTTGCAATGAAAGAAGGACTTCAAAAGATCATGGACATGTTTCCAAACTCCAAAGTAATTCTTTCACGGATTGCGCAGTGACAAATGTGATTTCGTTCTTTCTCATGTGGTCCACAAATGGAGAAAGCAAGGCGTAATGTCAATAAGACTGTTTGTGCCTTCCTAGGATATTTGGCATGTCCTCTTTTTCACAATGAAAATATTATGTTTCATAGTACATACATTTTTCGCAGAGATGGAGTCCATCTTACTTATGCTGGCAATCAGATTTTTCTGAGAAATGTACAAAATGCATTGCGACCTTTTTTAGAAATACAGCATCCATTTTGAAGTAGGTGTTAAGTATTTATAATGTTTGACATACAAACACCTCCCAAAGGCTCTTTTCAGAGCCACCACTTGCTCCCAGAGAAAAATGCAATGGTTACAATAGGGTAGCACCCGAATTTGTTTTATATTCGCGAACTGTCCGTGGACTTTTAAGATATACAAAGGGCCCTGCTTTATTTATCTTCACTTCTATTTTTTAACTGTGAAAGGCGGCTCTGAAAAGAGCCTTATTTTTTTTTTTGATTTTTGTTATTTTGTATTTTTTTGGGTTTTTTATACACGACACACTAGGAGAGGAGGGGAAAGGAGGGGAAAGGGGGGGACACCAACCACAGGGATAAGAAAGGGCAAGCTGAGAGAGGAAGATGAAGAGTGGTTTTATTTGGGTAGTGAGCAGGTCTTCTCATGCTCTGAGACGATAGTCTCAAAAGCACTCCGAAGTCGCTCCCCCCTGCAGAGTACTGTGTCACAGAACATACATACAACTGTGACCCTCGAAAGGTAAGGGTCATCAGAATTCTGTATGGCCTGTGAGGCAGCTTGAGGAAGACGCTGTCCCACAAAGGTGTTCCTTGTGGTGACAGGATCAGAAACGGAAGATGAAGTAGAGGTAATCAACCTACTACGCTCTTCGCAAGGTACAACCTGACGAATGGCCCCAGTGTGGAATGAGTTCAGGTGTCGCTTCATGGTCGTGGTCCAAAAGCTGTACGCACCATGCCTCCCGCGACTGAGTACCATTTTCCACTCATTGCAGGTGACACGGTTCGCACGAGCCTTAGGAACTTTCCCATGAAATGTAAACAACCGGCACACCCAAGAAACACGCCGAGGGTGGGTAGTAGGGATTTCCTCTACCTCATTCTCGTCATCCTCTTCTTCCTCCTCTGTATCCTCACTCCTGTTCCCCTCTTCAGGCCCTTGGAGAGATGGTGGTGGTGGAGGGGGTGAGGGTGGTGCTGAGGCAGATGTAGCACCAGGTGGCAATAGTGGAGCCATGGATGTCATCATCTTGGAGATGGAAATCTCAAAATCTGCAAAGTATGCAGCAAAATGCAGTGTGCTCTGTGGAATAGCCAGAAACACAATGAGAATGAGCTCTAGGGCGTAGTCTTTTTTAGGGGTGCTTGTACGCCATTCGCGGACATGCGCGCCGTCCGCAAGACAGATCGAACACCAAAAAAGGTTCAAAAAGTCACAAAAATTATGTGGAAACTTAGGATTAGTGTTAGGGAGAATTCTCTGTTTAGGCTGAATTTCCTAACCTAGTGAGTCCCCCAGCAGCTTTGCTGGATTTCTGAAGTTTGTTTTTTTTCCATCCTGCCAAGAGTGAGACTCTTTTCTCCCACTCTTGGACATGAATGTGGTTAATTCCTTTGAATTTCGAATGTGTTCTATGGGCTATGGGGTCTTTTACTCCATAGGGTCTCATATGTTTTGCTATGTGTGTTACACCGCACCCTCCATGCCGTAACACCGGGGCGTCCTAGAAGACCCCCACCATAGACTCCATACCCTGGGTCTGACTACTGTCTCCCAGGGCATGTAAAGTCACCATTGGCTTTACTAGACCTAAATTTACTAACAGAACTAGTACAAACCATCCTATTGTGGACGTACTGGTAGGGGTAATTCGATTACCCCTGGGTCTGTTATTCAAGGGGGCACTGTCCCATCACCCCTCGTCGAGTTTTGGCTGGTGGCAGTGGAAACTACTTGTTATGTTCGACCCCGAATATAACCCTATGGGATTCTTCCCATTGTTGGAGGTTAATGCTTTTTCTCGTTAGTCTCTAACATACCCCCGGTTTATTTGTCTTAAACAAATCTATCGGTTGGTATTTTCTGCCGGAACTCGGTTTTTAAAATGGCGTCTGTGTTCGTCTCTGTAACTCCTAAACCAAAGGTTGAGCCCTTTGTTCCACTTTTGGCGGGCTTCTGCACAGAAGCCCTCCAAAGTGGTGCCATTCTGTCTGGGTACCAGAGGGGGTGTGGGAGGGGGTTTAGGCACCCTGGACTGAGTTGCCTTGCCAACTCAATTCGCACTCTGGTGTGATTGGCCCAAGTGGTGAGCCACCCCGCTCACCACTTAGCGTGTTTTGATTGACAGCTAGGCTTATGAATGGGGGCTTTCTGCATAAAAGCAGGGCTTTTGGGACTGGATCTTCAGAAGTCGCCACAGGACCTAAGAATCCGACGAGGGTAAAGCTGAGCTGACCTGCAACGACGACACCTCCGGTGGAGACCTTCTGAACCATCTCACCACTTCCCGACGACAGCGGAGTTCTCCCCGCCGGAGAGTCTTCTTCCCCTGACTGGTGGGCACAACCAGTCCCCTTTGCTTTTTCTTCGCTTCCAAAGCGTAGTGGTCGAATTGCCCGTGCTGAGCACGCCGGCAACCGGATAGCCACTAGCCCATACTGCGACCAAAAGGTGGTGCCTTGTGACGGAGCACTCCGCGGCTGGTCTCTTCCCTAGTGGTGCAACGATCTTCAACTTTCCTTCGACAACGAGATCATCTCTTCTCTTGGCAAAGCCCCGACTTGCAACCACCACCAGGAACAACTGCCCCCGCCGGAGCTGTCTCTCCACATACAAGGTACCATGTCTGCCTGGCTTCCCTTTTTACGGGTAGTGTGAGGTGTCTTAATCCTCGCCTCTCCATTGGGTCGCCTCCAAGCTTTCCTAACTTTCTGTTCTGAACTGGTCCAATCTTTCGATAACAATTTGCGACAAAGACTCGAAGTGCATTTCCACTGTGATACTTTTTGGGACATATCGCCTTGCCTCTCTCCGAGTGGGCCTGGCCTCTGAACTTTACAATCTACAGTAGACCCTGCCTTACTTGCCTTGCATTTGTTCATAACAGTGTTGGTACCAAGTTGATTTCATACCCTGCCTTTTCTCTCCCATCCTAACGAATACTAGAGTGCCATCTAGGTTAAAGCATTCACCTCTGTCTGCAAATAAGTGGTGCCGTTGAACTTAGACTTGTCGAACTATTGTCAAGGGGATTGATTTACTTATAGTAATTGTAATTGAAGTTGTTTGCCGTATTAGTGCCAGAGTGTTTTTCATAGATGTGTTGTTATAAATAAATACCTATATATCTTTACACCCAAGCTCTGTTCCGTGTTTGCTTGTTCTACTGTGTAAATTGCCCTATTTTGTATACTCCACATATTGCCTAACTTTTCTTGAGAGAAGTCTGACTGCTCAGCCACAGCTACCAGGTGAATCTGTGTGGTACAGACAGCTACCAAGTGGGTTTACTGCCAACACCTGTAAGCCTAAATCTTTTGCAGTGGTCCCAGAGGCAACTGCACAGGTTTTCCACTTAACAATTAGTATGTGGGATTTGTGGAATGGTGAGTCTTTAATGAGAAATATTGTGGATTACATGGAGATGTACTTTTAAACTGTTCGGGGATACAAACAGTGTCCGCATTCAGAACACGCGATCAGCCTGGGCGCGGTCACATGATTGCTTCGTGAGCATGTTCGCTAAGGAAGCGGCTGTCCGCAGGACACCCAATGTACGGACATTGTTTTGTGCATGCATGTTGATGTTCTACGGACAGTGTTCGGGTCCTGAACTAATTAAAAGTGCGTCACACGTAAAACGAACAGTTACGGACAGCCGTTTGTTCTTAGCACAGTTTAACTTACTTGCGAACAATACGGACAGACATAGCGTCCCCAGCACACCTCCATTTTCATTTATTTACGAACAATTCAGGACACCAGGAGTGTTCTTATAACAGTTTCAACTTGCTAGCGAACACTAAGAACAGGCATAGTGTTCTTAAGGAGACCTCCATTTTCGTTTATTTACGAACATTTCAGGACAGTACTAGTGTTCTTAGAACATTTTCAACTTGCATGAGAACATTATGGACAGACATAGTGTCCTCAGGACACTTACATTTTCGTTTATTTACGAACATTTCCGAACAACCGCGCTGTCCGTGGACACCTAAATTGGTTTTAACACAAAGAACTGAAAGTAATTACAACACAATATAAAAAAGTAACTTTATTTGACATATATAAACAATTTATGACTGAGAAGGTGGGGCAGAAACGAAAACAAAAACAGGAGAATTAGGGATTACAACATAATTGGGATCAGGTGAAGAAGGGATGGAAATGTCATCAAAACGTTTTGGTCCATGGAGGTGGTTTGGGGTTAAATGAGTGGGATATGGTGAGGGGGGACAAGTACAGGTGGGACAATGGTATGTTGTTGGTAGTTTTAGGTGATCTTCCACAAAGTTCTTTAAATCATTAAAATTTGCCATAAGTTGGTCCATTTTTTTGATTAATGTGTTCCAGAGTGTTATCCACCGCTTCTTTTTCTGTGGTAGTGGCAATTTTTGTACGGTCTGTAAAAAAAAAAAATATGTTAAATGTATACAAAATAATATTTATTAATTGGTTTATATAGTAAAGTGTTTACCATTAGGTGCACTATCTTCTGACATTTCGTCTTGTGGGAAATGCTCCTCTAGCCACTCCAGAGTACTACACATTTCTGTGAGAAAACAAAAAACTAATATATTTTTTTTTTTATCTAATACAGAAAGTTTATAAATATATGAGTAAAATGAAGTGCACTTACTATTTCAGGAAAGTATGTGATGAGTAGTCTGTACGTCTGGTCTTGCTCTTAGTTGTGGAGTGTCTGTGAGGTAATTATGTTGGAAGCCACTTTATCCTCTTTTGGTATATTCCATTTTAGAACATATTTTATTTAAATGAATGGTTAGTGTGTTACATATATGGGTTACATTTCTTAAGTATTACTACATATACTTTGTATGTGTGCTGGTTTGTGAAATTGTTAAATGTTACTATGTTATGATATAACAATTACACATACCCCCCCAGAGTTTTTAGGTGGTGGTACTGTTGTTCGAACATGTCCGCGGACAGTCAAATTCAGTAGAAAGGGCTCAGTATGTTCCATATTACATGTACATAAAGTCAAAGTTATTATTGTTACGTTGTGCTACTAAAAAACTATGAAATTCAGTAAAAAAACTTTGTTAAAGGGACGTTATGGTTCAGTTGCGCAACGTAAAACCTATGAAATTCAGTAAAAAAACTTTGTTTAAGGGACGTTGTGGTTAAGTTGCGCTACTAAAAACCTATCAAATTCAGTAAAAAAACTTTGTTAAAGGGACGTTATGGTTCAAAGTAAAAACGAAAAACCCCTGAAATTTGGCAGTTATGGTAAGATAAGCAACCATAACTCGCGCCACTGTGCACTGCTAACACTAACACCCAGGATATCGAAGATGACATCACAAATGTAATTGATGATAGTATCTAAAGATACTATAGATTATGCACTTGAAACATACCAAATGCGACAAGCCAAAGGATCTCCAATCAGCATATGGGAAAAAAAGTATAGAAGCACAGGCTTTTCTGCTACTCTTTCCAACTGGAAAAGGAGGAAGGTACAATGATAGACCCACACAGATAACAGCATCAGAATATCGTTCTCTACTAATGTATTCTAACGACCCCAGATTCAGACAAAACGTGGAATACATATTCCACCTTCTCTTTGGAAGTGAACTAATAACTCTATGCTACGGAGTTGCACACACATTAAAATCAGGTACCCATTTTCAAAATATGTCAGCTATGCAATTATTACAAAACGTGCAAGAAAAAGATGAGGTTTTACAGTCAAGTATTACAAATCTTTTAGCAAACATGCATGGTACGAAAGAGTACTGGTTCCGACGTCACAGAGATGCACGTTGTATGATAAGAAACCTTGGCCCACACACTTGGTTTGTAACATTAAGTTGTGCAGAATATGCATGGGAAGATTTACACAATTTCCTAAGCATAGCAAACAAAAATGTAAAAAAAAAACAGATATAAAAACACCAGGAGAACTCTGCTCTCTAAATCCTGTAAATGTATCAAGATATTTCAATCATCGCTTCATTGCTATGCTACACTTTATTTGTAATAAGACTGATCCTCCCCTCGGAGAAGTACAACACTTCTTTTGGAGAAAAGAATACCAAGCCAGAGCAGCACCACACATCCACATGCTTTTGTGGATTAAAGATGCTCCTAAATTTGGTCAGGACAGTGATGCCACTGTTTTGCAGTTCATCCAAAAATATGTCACTTGTGAAATCCCTTCCCAAACAACACATAGTGAACTTCATGCACATATTTTACAATTTCAAAGACACAAATGTGGGAAATATTGTTGTCGCAAATATTTAAAAAAAAAGGGAAATACTACACCAAATGCTGCATTGGTTTCCCTAGACCACTTTCAACAACAGGTCAAGTAAACAACTTCATGTCTTCAGTCAGACATAGTGTCGAAGGTAAATCACCTAAGAACACATATTACATAAAAAGAACAGATGAATCAAAATACATCAATGATTAAAATGCAATCATTGCCCTCCTATGGAATGCAAACATAGATGTGCAGAACATTGCAGACAATTCCACTGCAGTTGCACGATATGTCACAGCCGACTTAACCAAAGCAGAGAAAACAGAGCTTCAGGACCTCTGGGATGAGATATCAGCTGACAAAACACTATCACACAAATTGTACATTTTAGGCTTACAAATGCTCTCTCATAGCGAATGTGGCTGCTATGAAGCTGCAGACTGTTTAACTTGTACTGCCTTTATGGAAAATCTGACAATATAGTATGGCTAAGTCTTGGTGCTGCTAAATCTAGAAAGAGAGTTCTCAAATCATATGAGGACATAGAAACAATAGCCAAAAATGATCCCAACAGCCAAGACATTTTGAAAAACAATTCACTAGACACATACTACCCAAACAGGAGTACCACTTTGGGAACCATGTGTCTCTACCACGTAGCCCAAAACTTCACATAAAAAAATAATGTTAAACCAGATGAAAAGAAAGGTAGTTAAAGTGTGGTAAATTGTGAAGGCAGCTTAGTGAAACTTACTAAACGCTGCTTAATTAATCATATCAAATTGTCATTAAAAACTCCTCAACATAAAGAGCTGTATTACATGTCCCTGCTAAAACTTTTCAAACCATTGAGAAAAGAAGAAGAGTTACTGGATAATTATGACTCCTATGAAGACGCTTTCAAAGCAAATGAAAGCACTATAACAGCCGTAAACTTTACATCATACCAAAAAATGTTGCACAATGAACAGCAACACGAAGAAGAACTCCAGACCCAACTGCAAGTGGACACTCCTGACAGTTATCAACCTTCCGTAACAGGAAGCCAAGAACCACTTATAACAAATTTGGCAGGATTAGCCATGACAGAAGTAGAAAACACCTTGTGTCAGTATGAACAAGATACAGAAGACATTGCTGTGCTGAAATCACAACTGAACAATGAACAGCGTGGCATTTTCCAAGAAATAACAAAACAAATTGAACATGGTATGGAACATGAAAATAAAAACTGTACCTGCCAAGACTACAAACCTATACTGCTATAAGGGAGTGGTGAAGCTGATTCAGGCAAAACATTCTTAATCAAAATCATCAGCAAGTTCCTTCAACAACTGACAAACAACAAAGTGTCAGCTGTTGTAACTGCCCCCACAGGTATAGCTGCCTACAACATAGCCGGTGTCACTTTACACTGATTACTACTCCTTCCAGTAGAACATCAAAACAAATTGGACTATTACAAACTTTCCACAGAAGCTGCAAAGGAACTACGCAGAGTTTTCAAACAAATGAAAATGCTGCTAATATGTGAGGTGAGCATGGTCTCCAACCTAATGTTGGCTTTAATTCACCTTAGATTGGTCCTCAAAACAATCTATGACCAGCTCTTTGGAGGAAAACACATTATTGTTTTCGGAGATCTTCTTCAATTGACACCAGTGAAAGCTGAACCTATTTTTAAAACCTTACGGCACAAACTGTGCCGTAAATCTCTTGGCAGCATAGGCAATTTAAACCTTTGGCAACATTTCCAATGCAGAGAATTAACTGAAAACATGCGCCAGTCTGCAAACCTCACATATGCCAACATCTTAAAAAGTATTAGAGTTGGTATACTATCTCAGGAAGCACAATCAATATTAAAAACCAGGCACATCCATACACTCTATGGCCATAACCCATGTGCTACAGATGTGATGCAACAATTAGCACACAAAAATGTCAATTGTATGTCCTTGATTCCATCTCTTGCTAGCTGTTCCAAATTCAATGAAACTAAGTTGAAAAAAGAAATGCAACCAATAATTGAAATTTGCTACACAGACAAACTGGACGTACATGGTATGACACTACCTATGTGTCAATAAGCCACAACAAGACTAAATACCTTAGAAAACTCTATCTCCAACACAGCTGGTTTGGAGAAAATATTAAAATGATCTTTAAACTGTAGACCAATGCTTAAACGTAACCTTGACTTGGTGCAAGGACTAGTTAATGGAGCACTTGGTACAGTTGTTGGTTTTCAAACATACCCACATGACAACAACATTCAGTTTGTCAATATTCTCTTTGACAAACTATCAGAAGTAAAAACAGCTCAATTCCTTCTTTTCAAAGACATGTATGTACACAGAGAACAATTTTCTCTAACTCTACCATACGCAGTCACCATTTACAAATCACAAGGTCTTACCCTAGATAAAGCATTGATAGATATTGGGAACACAGTCTTTAAGGACGGCATGAGCTACGTAGCACTATCACGCTTACGTACACTTGACGGTCTGTTTCGAATCAACTTTGATGCAAGTAAAGTAAATGCTGATATTCCTTGCATTTTACAATACAATAGACTACGTACACTATACATAGTCTTCATCCTAAAACCTATCCTGTTCCACAAAAAGAAAAACTTTGTAAAAGAAAACTACTTCAAACAGAAATGCAAAAGGATCTCACTGCAAATCCTCCAAAGAGAAGAAAATAAGCTAATACTGCATCAATTACTACAACCTAAGAAAAATGTACTACTCAAAGTAACTCAGGTACTTCTTCAAACACACTCCAAAGAAATGACTTGGACATAGAACTATCTGGTCAATTCAAATTTTCAAATATAACAGGTGTAAATTGCAAGCAAATGTAGCAATACATATTCTATTTCAATTGCCACCAATTGTTGAAATTTACTTACACAATACAGACCAATTGTGTTTGCAAATGTTGGTCCTTCATAGAAATGCAAGCAACAATCCTGACAACACATATAGTGTTCATGGAATAAGACAATAATTGGACTACTGTGCTGGAATGGTGAAATTCACTATAAGCTCACAAGAAGATCCACAAGAATTTCTAATGTACCTACTACAAGTACTGGAAAACAAAAACATACTTATGAATGAAATCTTCCAGATTTCGTACATGTGGAAACCTACATGTACTCTGTGCAACAATATGGCACAGGAATAAATCCCTAATGAACGTTTTGTGTTTGTATCCATACCTAACTGTGAATCCGTTCCATTTCAGCAACTTGTACAAAATGCAAACCATGGCAGATTATGTACTACCTGCAATTCAGATAATCGCTCCACCTTACAAATACAAACACGTAGGGCCTCATTACACGGAAGGTGGTAGGGGATTACTGGCACCGGTAAGGGCACCGGTGCCGGTAATCCCCACCGCCCTACTACGAGGTCCCTCAGCGGGTCCTGTCCTTAACGTGTGGTCAGACAGGACTTCAGTGAAAATAACGGTACCGCAAATTGTGGTACCGTTATTTGCTCCTTCCCCATTCTCATTGAGCCCTATGGGGGCTCAAATGGGAATGGGGAATGGTTCTAGGAATGGGGACTTACCGGTCCCGCAAAGGTCGGAGTAGGCCGGTAAGTTCCTATTCCAGGAACCTGGCCTCTGACGGTGGTAAGGGGGTAGCCATGGCTACCGCCTTTGGTCTTGAACTTTGGTTTTGGGTGCACCCAAGACTCTAGGCCCTGACCACAACCACCATATACACCCAAGACTCTAGGCCCTGGCCACAACCACCACAGCATATCACACCCATAGATCACACCCATAGAATCAAACATTTTAACTATGCCATACAGGCATTTTTTATGTCCGCAGACACCGTGGGTGTTCTTCGAACAGTTTCAGCTTGCCTGTGAAAAGTACGGACAGGAATAGTGTCCTCAGGACACCCCTGCTTGCCCAATTACGGTCATCCCAGACACCGTGTGTGTTCTTAGAACAGTTTCAACTTGCATGCGAACAGTACAGACAGGTATAGTGTCCTTGGGACACCTCCATTTTCATTTTATTACAGACATCCTGGACTCCATGTGTGTTCTTATAACAGTTTCAACTTGCCTGCCAACAGTACGGACAGGTATAGTGTCCTTAGGACACCTCCATTTTCATTTAATTACAGACTTCCCGGACACCGTGTGTGTTCTTAGAAAAGTTTTAACTTGCCTGTGAAAAGTACAGACAGATATAGTGTCCTTAGGACACCCCCTTCTGGGTCGATTGCGGACATCTAGGACAGCGTGGCTGTCCGCAGACACAACAAACACAACAGGGGTGCCTGCCACCTAAATAGATGCAATATTTGACTCATCTCTTACTCCCCCACCCTCCCCAAACAGTCTTACACACCAACATACTTGCCAAAATTGTATTTCTCCGCCGTTTGTGACCGCACTGTCCGCAGATATCCGTGGATACAAGATGGCGGGCATTCCCAAAAATCCGACGCACTCCATGCTCTTTGCCATCCAATCAGCGGACACGTTTCATGTCCATGGCGCAAGCCGATTAGCCAATCATGACACTGTCCGCGAGCGAACAGGGAAGTGTGTGAACTGACCTGACATAGATATCACACATTTGTTGTGACCTACTTTTTGGTCATTTTTTAAAAAACTACTGGATGGATTTTCAACAAAGTTACAAAAGCATGCTTTCGGGACCCAGCCGCTGCTCCTGCCATACATTTGGTGAAAATCCGTCCAGCGGTTTGGGCTGTAGGCATGAGCAAAGTTCTTTCCCCATTCAGTCTATGGAAAAAAGAAATTTGGTGTGGATTCGTCCATATCTGGGTAAAGTTCTATCTGTTGGCTTGTTGCAGATTGTTAGATACCTGTTGTCGAATTGTAACGGTTATCGCTTTTTATTTATATTCTCAAGTTGCTAATCTATCTGTTGGGTTGTTGCAAATACTTGTGGCAGTTAGATACCTGTTGCGTATTCTAACTCTTTATTTCTTTTTATAATTTAGTGGTATTGATTTATCTGTTTGGTTTTTGCAGCATTTTGGGGCAGTTAGATACCTGTTGGCGTATTGTAACTGTTTATAGTTTTCTAATTGAAGTTTTAGTAATGTTTATGTACAAATCAGTTATTGGTAGTATTGATTTATTTGTTTGGTTGTTGCAAAATCTTGAGGCAGTTAGATGTCTGTTGGCATATTCTAACTGTTTATTTCTTGTTTTTTTTTCATTGGTATTGATTTATCTGTTTGATTATTCGAAAATCTTGGGGCAGTTAGATACCTGTTGGTGTATTCTAACTGTTTATTTCTTCTTATAATTTAGTGGTATTGATTTATCTGTTTGGTTGTTGCAGAGTCTTGGGGCAGTTAGATACCTGTTGGCGTATTATAACTGTGTATAGTTTTCTAATTGAAGTTTTATTAATGTTTATGCACAGATTGGTTATTACATTTTGGTTTTAAGAATATTAAATATGCGTTTATAAGATTTGCTGGTAATCTTTGCTTTAGAGAAATGGTACTATCATTCCATTCGAACCATCCACATTTCTTTTTAATATATGCAGTGTAGTGACCTGCATTGGTTGTGGCTCCTGCGTGGTAGATTATACCTATTGGTGTGAAGGTTTTCTTACCAAGTGATACTTGACCATGTGTGAATCCAGTCAGTTAGCAGTTGTTTCTGGTACCATCTGCATTGTACAGTAGAAGCATTAGTATTATGTATTTACTATGTGTTTGTATTAGTAAGGTGGAGCGATTATCTGAATTGCAGGTAGTATATAATCTACCATGTTTTGCATTTTGTACAAGTTGCTGAAATGAAACAGATTCACAATTATGTATGGATACATACACGAGGCGCTCATTAGGGATTTATTCCTGTGTCACATTGTTGCAGAGAGTGCATGTATGTTTCCACATGTATGAAATCTGGAAAATGTAATTTCTAGGTATGTTTTTGTTTTCAAGTACTTGTAGTAAGTACATTAGAAATTCTTGTGGATCTTCTTGTGAGTTTATTGTGAATTTCACCATTCCAACACAGTAGTCCAATTCTTGTCTTATTCCATGAACACTATACGTGTTGTCAGGATTGTTTGTTGCGTTTGGTTTCTATGAAGTACTAACATTTGCAAACACAATTGGTCTGTACTGTGTAAGTAAATGTTGTCAACAATTGGTGTTAATTGGAATAGAATATTCATTGCTACATTTGCATAGCAACTTACACTAGTTATATTTGAACATTTGAATGGACCAGATAGGTCTGTGTCCAAGTCATTTTTTTCAGAGTGTTTGTTGCTTCTTTGAAGAAGTACCGAGTTACTTTGAGTATTAGGTTCTTCTTTGGTTGTGGTAATTGATGAAGTATTAGCTTCTTTTTGTCTCTTTGGAGGATTTGCAGTGAGATCCTCTTGCATTTCTGGTTGAATTATTTTTCTTTTACAACGTTTTCCTTTTTGTGGAACAGAATATGTTTTTAGATGAGGGGTGTATAGTGAACGTAGTCTATTGTATTCTAAAATACAAGGAATATCAGCGTTTAATTTACTTGCATCAAAGTGGATTAGAAATGGGCCGTCAAGTGTACGTAAGCGTGATAGTGCTACATAGCTCATGCCTTCTTTAAAGACTGTGTTACCAATGTCTATCAATGCGTTATCTAGGGTAAGACCTTGTGATTTATGAATGGTGACTGCGTATGCTAGAGTTAGAGAAAATTGTTCTCTGCATACATACATGTCTTTGAAGAGAAGGAATCAAGCTGTTGAGCGCCCTATCCTTTTTACTTCTGAAAGTTTGTTAAAGAGAATATTTACAAACTGAATGTTGTTGTCACGTGGGTATGTTTGAAAGCCAACAACTGTACCCAGTGCTCCATTAACTAGTCCTTGCTCCACATCAAGGTTACGTTTAAGCGTTACTCTACAGTTTAAGGATAATTTTAATATTTTTTCCAAACCAGCTGTGTTGGAGATAGAATTTTCTAAGGTATTTAGTCTTGTTGTGGCTTGTTGACACATGGGTAGTGTCACACCATGTACGTCCAGTTTGTCTGTTGCGGAAATTTCAATTATTGGTTGCATTTCTTTTTTCAACCTTGTTTCATTGAATTTGGAACAGCTTGCAAGAGTTGGCATTAAGGACATACAATTGACATTTTTGTACGGTAAATGTTCCATAACATCAGTAGCACATGAGTTATGGCCATAAAGTGCATGGATATGCCGGGTTTTTAATATTGTTTGTGCTTCTTGAGATAGTACACCAACTGTAATACTTTTTAAAATGTTGGCATAGGTGAGGTCTGCAGACTGTCACATGTTTACTGTTAATTCTCTGTATTGGAAATGTTGCCAAAGGTTGACATTTCCTATGCTGCCAACAGTTTTCCGGCAGAGTTTGTGTCTTAAGGTTTTAAAAATTGGTTCACCTTTCACTGGTGCCAATTGAAGAAGATCTCCGAAAACAATAATGTGTTTTCCGCCAAAGAGCTCTTCATAGTTTGTGTTAAGTACTTCTTGTAATCTGAGGTGAATCAAAGCCAACACTAGGTTGGAGACCATGCTCACTTCATCTATTAGTAGCATTTTCATTTGTTTTAACACTCTCCGTAGTTCCATTGCAGCTTCTGTAGAAAGTTTGTAATCTTTTCATTTGTTTTGGTGTTCTACTGGCAGGAGTAGTAATCGGTGCAAAGTGACACCGCCCATGTTGTAGGCAGCTAAACCTGTGGGGGCAGTTACAACAGCTGACAGTTTGTTTTTTGTCAATTGTTGATGGAACTTGCTGATGATTTTGATTAAGAATGTTTTGCCTGAACCAGCTTCACCACTGACGTATAATAGTATAGGTTTGTAATTTTGGCAGGTACATTCTTTATTTTCATGTTGTACACCATGTGCAATTTCTTTTGTTACTTCTTGAAAAATGCTACGCTGCTCATTGTTTAGTTTTGATTGTAGTGTACTTAAGTCTTCTGAATCTACATACTGACACATACGGCCTCATTACGAGATTGGAGGTAGCCATGGTGCTATTAGCTACCCCCTTACCGCATTCTGGGTCCGGGTTCATGAAATGGGGACTTACCGGGTCATTCCAACCTTGGAGGACCCGGTAAGTCCCCATTCCGAGAACCATTCCCCATTCGAGCCCCCATAGGGCTCAATGGGAATGGGGATGGAGCTAATAACAGGCTAGCTAATAGCGGGCCCGTTATTAGCTCCCTGGTCCCTTAGCGGCTCCCGCTAATGGCGCCTGGTAAAACCAGGCACACATTGCGGGACCCGCTAAGGGACCTCGGAATATGAAGGTAAGTGATTACCAGCACTGACACCCTTACCGGTGCCAGTAATCCCTTACCTCCAACCCCGTAATGTCTTCCGAGATTGGAGGCAGCCATGGTGCTATTAGCACCATGGCTGCCTCCAATACCGGTACTGACTCCGACCTGGTTCAATGGGGACTTACAGGTGTAGTCCGATCTTTGCGGGACTGGTAAGTCCCCATTGAAAATGGCAATCCCCATTCCCATTTGAGCACCCATAGGACTCAATGGGAATGGGGAGGAAGCTAATAATGGTACCACAATTTGCGGTACCGTTATTTTCTCCCTGGACCCTTTGCGGCTCCCGCTAAGGGCACCTGGTAAAACCAGGTGCATATAGCGGGACCCGCTAAGGGACCTCGGAATAGGGCGCAAAGGGATTACCGGCACCGGTGTCCTTAACGGTGCCCGGTATCCCTTTGCGCCCACCTCGGAATGACGCCCATAGTTATCTAGTATTTCTCCTTCTTTTATCAATGGTTTAAAGAGTTGTAGCAGAGACATGTAATATAGTTCTTTATGTTGAGAAGTTTTTAATGACAATTTGATATGATTAATTAAATTTAGTTTGGTAAGTTTTACTAAGCTGCCTTCACAATTTGTCACTCTGTATCTACATGTTTTTTCATCGGGTTTTGTATGTGAAGTTTTGGGCTATGTGGTGTAGACACATGGTTTCCAAAGTGGTACTACTGTTTGAGTAATATGTGTCTGGTAAATTGTTTTTCAAAATGTCTTGGCTGATTTGAGAACTCTTTTCCTAGATTTAGCAGAACCAAGACTTAGCCATACTATATTTTCAGATTTTCCATACAAAGCAGTACCGGTTAAACGATCTGCAGCTTCATAGCAGCCACATTCTCTATGGGAGAGCATTTTTATGCCCAAGCTGTACAATTTCTGAGACAATGTTTTATCTGATGACAGGTCATTCCAGAGGTCTTGAAGCTCTGTTTTTCTGCTTTGGTTAAATAGGCTGTAACATATTGTGCAACTGCAGTGGAATTGTCTGCAATGTACTTCACATCTATGTTTGCATTCCACAATAGGGCAATGATTGCATTGTAATCATTGATATATTTTGCTTCTTCTGTTCTTTTTATGTAATATGTATTTTTAGGTGATTTACCTTTAACACTATGGGCCTCATTACAACCCGTGCAGTAACCATGGCGCTACTAGCTGCCGCCAGTATTTTACCGATTCCGCCATGGTGAATGGCGGAATTACCGTCCCATTCCAAGGTTGGCCGGGCGGTGATTCCCCATTCACCATTGGCCCTTCCCCATTTTTGCCCCCATAGGGCTCAATGGAAATGGGGAAGGCGGTAGTTACGGTACTGCAAACTGTGGTACCGCAATTACCGCCAAGGTTCCTTGGCTGGTCCAATCCTTAACAGTTGGTAAAACCCGCAAATGGACCTCGTAATTAGGCGGTAAGGGGTTAACAGCACCGCCACCTTTTACGGCACTGTTGGAATTTCACAAGTGACATATTTTTTTATAAACTGTAACACAGTGGTATCACTGTCTTGACCAAATTTAGGAGCATCGTTAATCCATAAAAGCATGTGGATATGTGGTGCTCCTCTGGCTTGGTATTCTTTTCTCCAAAAGAAGTGTTGCACTTCTCCGAGGGGAGGAACAGTTTTATTACAAATAAAGTGTAGCATAGCAATGAAGTGATGATGGAAATATCTTGAAACATTAACAGGATCTAGAGAGCAAAGTTCTCCAGGTGTTAGTATATCTATGTTTGTGTTGTTTTTGTGTGATATGCGTAGGAAATCATGTAGATATTCACATGCACATTCTGCACAACTTAATGTAACAAACCAAGTGGGTAGGCCAAGGTTTCTTATCATACAACGTACATCTCTGAGATGTCGGAAATAGTACTCTTTCGTACCACGCATGTTTGCTAACAGATTTGTAATGCTTGATTGTAAAACTTCATCTTTTTCTTGCACTTTTTGTAGTAATTGCGTAGCTGACATATTTTGAAAGTGTGTTCCTGATTTTAATGTGTGTGCAACTACTTAAAATAGAGTTGCTAGTTCACTTTCAAAGAGTAGGTGTAATATGTATTCCACATTTTGTCTAAATCTGGGATCTTCAGAATACATTCATAATGAGCGTTATTCTGATGTTGTTATCTGAGTAGGTCTATCATTGTACCTTCCTCCTTTGCCAGTAGGAAAGAGTTGAGGAAAAGCACATGCTTCTATACTTTTTTCCCCATATGCTGATTGGTGATCCTTTCATTTGTTGTATTTGGTATGTTTCTAGTGCATCTTCTATGGTGCCATTAGAGTGTAATGGATGAATTGTATTATGGTCTAAAATATTGGATACTGTAGCAGGATCTAGAAGTTCAAATTGACCAGTTTCTGGTGACTCTTGAATTATTTCAGTTGTTTCCCTTAAGTTTTCTTCAATATTTATTTCTTTGTAGTATTCATTATTGTCTTTTAGATATTGCAAGGCTTGTCTAACTTTATGTAAGTCTACTAGTTGTTGCCAATTTATTTTGTCTTTTGTAGGTACACCATTTACTAAGACAATTAAAGATTTTTCTATTGGATGTTGCACTCTCAGAGTGTGCACATTTTCTTTTAGATCTAATGGTAAATATACTACTTTGCCGGAAATGCCTTTCACCAATTCAGAGGGAGGTAATTTAGCTGTTTTTGTTGAAGGCGTATTATTGCTTGAAATGGGTGCACTGTTGGAATTATGAGGCTCTCATATAAATTGAGTTGTTGCAGTGGTTTTGGTAGAGGGAATAATTCCAAATTATTTGTGATAGCACGTGAAGGAGTTTTATTGGTATCAAGCTTTGTAGTGCAGTAACTGCAAACTGTTAAGGGTCAGTTATTTCGTATTTGTTTTCTGCTATAAGGTAGAGAGATAATTCAAACCATTTGGAATCTTCATTGTCTTTTATTTTGTATGTTATGTCTATAGTTTTTGTGTTACTTTTATAAAAAGTTCTGCAGCAACACACACACACATGGTTTGGTATTTCAGTGGATGTACTTTTGAATTTTAGTATTTCTTTTTTGTATGTGTCTAGTAGAAGGTTGCCATGCGCAGAATTGTTGCTAGTCTGTTGTAAAGCTTTTGCATTTTGTAAGTAGTTTTCACTTCCAAAGTATTTACTCTGGATATGGTTGATTTCTTCGAGTAGGTCTTCGGCTGTACCATGTATACGATTGTTATTTAAATTGACTAGTGCTAAAGCAGGACTTTTAGCATAGTACAGTTTATAAACTATATCTCTTTTAGTTGAATGATGTGTTGATATCATTTTGATATGATGGAAGCTGCTTTTGCAAATAGGTCCTGAAATGCAGGCCAATGAATGGCCTTGCAGTCCTGTGTATTTGCGCACTGGACAGGTATCCATATTTTGCAGCAGTTTTATTTTGATTTTACCTTTGCCTTTCACATATTGATTGAGGAACTGGCGTAAGGATTTGAAAGATTTTTTGGCAATGTTGCACATTGACGTGCATGACCATTTGTATACTGGACGTTCTGGTTCAGTCGAATGGAGAATTGATTCTGAGTTTTCGGGATATATTTTTGTAAGCAGTATTTCTTGTTCCATTATGGTATTATTAAGTTTTTCATAACCCCACCTACTGCTATGGCTGGCAACTGTGTTTGTATGCTTCTTCATTGAAATATGGTGCTGTGCTTCTGGTGTGTCTCCGTTCACCTCCACAGATATTTAAGAAGTTATTTTTGTTGACATTCCGTTTATTGAGAAGCCTTTTTTGTAATTTAGTACTTAGTTTTGTTAGTGGTTTCATTCTGTTTAACACTAAAATAAATAACTTTCTTTTGAGAAGGATTGCACTGTCTATCAAAGCTTCTAAGATTAATTTTCTACGGTAGTTTTTAAGGGTTGTGCATGTTTTGTCTACTGTCTTTATAAGATTCTGAAGGACTCTGTGGCGGAACATTTTTGCTAATATACTAAGTTACTTCCTACTATATCAAGATTAGTAGGTGCAGTTTTAGCAGTTGTGGTATCTGCATTTCTGTTAATCATGTTCTGTTTTCTTTTACATTTTGTTAGAGGAGGCAAAGTTTCTGTACTGGAAGATTGTTTAGTTTTGCTAAATGACTGTATTAGCTGTTTTGTTTGAACTTTTTGTACAAACTCTGCTAGAGATGGATGCTTATTTTGGATATTTTTATTTTCATTTGCTCTATTTCTGCGTTGCTTTCTATGGACCTGCTTTCTGGTAGGCATTCTGTGGGGTCTGTTGAAACAAAAAAATAGAAGGTAATGGTTGGGCTGTTGTGCAATGTACGTGTGCTGTATGCATGAATGTTTGAGTATGATGGTAAAGATGTATCTGTTGGTGTGAGATTGTGCATTGGGCAGCTACAATTAGTTGGGAAGGCTATTATTCTATTTGTGTGTTACTATACTGAGGTTCAGATGACAGTAGAAAGTGTGCTAGTGGTGAGGATAAGCACTAATAGTAAATCAAATTGTATAAAATTAAAACAATTCTTTGTTTTGTAAAACTAATATTCTAGGGGGTGAGTTATGTTATTTGTGCTCTGAAAAACGGGGATTTGTGTGCCATTCTGTGTGCTAATCCCTGTTTAATAAATGGTGATTTGCGGGTAGAATGGTACACAAATCTTCGTTTTTTTGTTGCACAAATTACATGAATCACCCGCACAGTGTGCTTGAGTAATATATTTTAATAACAAGAGGATACATATAACAATTAACATTATAACAGTAACAGTGGAAGCAATTTAAAGTTGAGAATCAGAGCAAGAAAACAGTAAGTAGACCAATTAAACTGAAGGGGAGAAGGAGAGTAGTGCAGTAGAAGTGAGAGAGAGGGAAGGGTGGGGAAGAGGAGGAGGAGGGAACGGATAGCGTTAAATGTGAGAATGGGGAGAGTGAAGGGGAGGGAGATGATTAAGGAGATAAGGCAAAGGGGGAGGGGGCAAGAAGGTTGGATTGGTTTCATGTTGGGGAATGGAGAAGGAGAGATTTGAGGAAAGTGTAGAATGAGGAAAAGGTATAAATAGAGCAGAGTGAGAGAGATAAGGAGTTCCAGTGCAGGGGGGCTAGGAGATGGAAGGAGCGAAAACGGGATGTGGCACAAGGGGAAGGAGGAACAGTGAGAAGAAAGTGGTCAGCAGAGTGAAGGGAGTGGGAGGGAGTGTAGAAAGAGAGGAGAGAGGAGAGATAAGGGGGAGCAAGATTGTGGAGCGATTTAAAGAGTAGGCAGAGAAAATAAGGTATTGTACTTACTCTTTTTTTGTGAAATGAGCAGGTTTCTTTATAGTTAGTGTTTGTAGTTCAGATGTTGCTGTTTTCCAGGAGAGTGGTTTTCACTGCAATTTTTAAAGAAAGAATGTAGTAATTTTATGTGTTTATAGCAGTGATGTTAATTGAGAGATTCATTTCCATGTCTTTGTAGTTGCATTCTTGTTTGATTTCTGAATATAGTGTATGCATGCAGTTTCATTTGACTATGTGCAGCCGTTATATTTTATTTATATTATGTTAGTTCAACAGGCTTTGTAAATGAGTAGAATATTAAGTGTATGAAATTCACTTGGTTTTTTAAAGCTGTGTTATAGAATGTTAGGAGAAGAAATAATGTTATATTTATTTTGCAATTTTTATTAGGTAAATGGTAGAAACTGTATAGAAAAGCATGGAATATATGTATTTGTGAAGCTGTGGGTAATAAAGTAGAAGGATGCAATTTACAGGTAGTGGTGTTATTACAGCTGGGAGCATTTCAATGATAGTGGGCTTCATTACGACCCTGGCGGTAAGCGAAAAACAATGCCGGTAAAGGATTACCGGCATCGCTTACCGCTCCGGCCGATTATGACCTGTCAATGTGCTATTAGTGGCACCGTAATTAACGGTGCCACTAAAAAAGCACCAAGGGTGCGGGCTCGCACCCTCCCATGCCACAAATACTGGCATGACGCAAAGTGGGGAACATCTTGAGTCGGGCGGACATGCAATCAACGCCATTGTGAAGGGCGTAAAGTACCTTACCGGCATGGTGCTATTACCGCCATCGCGGACCAACTGTAAACGGCCATGTGCAGTGTTCCCAACTGCCACATGTGCACACAAATAGCACAGGTGGAGGCCATACAGACTAGGCAAGCACAAAAGGAGCACACCCCACCCCATCCCACACCCAGTCACACTCACCAATGACCCCAATACTACTAGCAATGCTGGGGCTGGAGGACCAGAATGCAGTGGAAGTGCAACAACAAGAAGAAGAAGAACAACACCAGGCAGCACAGTGGAGACGCAGGAGGAGAAGGAGGGCAAGGCAGGGCCAGCATACCCTACTAGCACAGCCAGTGGCACCATGCAGGCATCCCCCAATCTCATGCATCAGAGCCAGTCCATTCAACCTAACCACTGAGCAGATCCACACCCTGCACCGTCTGGACCGGGACACCATCATCACCATTGCAGACATGACACATGACCACAAAATGCAAGATGCAAGCAGCCCTACCATGTACATGAAGCTGTGTCACAACCATTCCACAGCCATCTGCATGTGAACTGCACCAAATCAGACCGCATCCCCCTCAACAAAATGCAGGTACAAGCAATGACAATGGCCAATACACAGCACCAAAATCCAACTACTGAAAAGACATTCCCCCATAACTGCGTACAAAGGAGCCACATGAGGGTCAATTACATCAATGAACCACTACACTGACACAGAGGCACAAATTAATTGCATGACAATATTTGTTGTGCGGAGTGAGATCATCATGAGGCTGGCATCAACGGTGGCAGGATGAAAGCATACAAATCAACGGACATCTTCAACATCACAGAAACAACCACCGTGGACTAACACAGTGCATGGGCACTCACAAAGAACTTGACCCCCTGCATCCACTAGTAGATGGCATGCAAACCAGTCCATAAGAGGAATACACACATACCAGTCACATTGTGTGTCTCCATCCATGCATGGAAATGGGCTTGACCATAAGAGATACATGCATGCTATGTCATCACTCAATTATGAAGTAGTAATTTACACATAAATTGTTGGCCACATGCAGATGATGCAGGCTTTCTCTTGAAGAGGTGGCTCCTTACCACCGTCTGTAACCCGCAGAACATGCACAAAGAGGACTACAATCATGCACATACACGTACCTGTGTGGTGATTGAGCAGACATTTGGCCTTTTGAAGGCAGGCTTTCACTGCGTCATCATGTCTGGTGGGGCACTCCTGTACGGGCATCATGAGGTGGGCATGAACTTCTTGGCATGTGTCATGCTACACAATCGGTGCACCTGACGGAATGTGCCACTGCCCACTGACGCTGAACTGCACTCAACTGACAATGAGGATAACGAGGTTGGGGATGGGGCAGCACCTCAGGGACGTAACGATGCACAGGATCAAAAATGTAACTAGCAGACATGGACGGGGGGGGTTACATGGAGATGGCACTCAGTGCACAGGGTGTGTCCGGGACATGGACACTGTAGACTGTTAACCAATCAAGCACACCAACGCAATAAGCAATGTCCACACATGTGATTTCTGATTAACCAAAAATTGTATTGAATAGGGAAAACAAGTGAACAGACCCACCAGCCCACACACCCACTCCCCCCCTCTACTCCCCAACACACCCACTCCCCCTCCCCCTCCCCCTCTATTCCCCAACACACCCACTCCCCTTTCCCACCTCCCCCCTCTACTAACCCCAACATACCCACTCCCCCCTCCCCCTTCTACTCCCCAACACACCCACTCCCCCCGCCCCCTCTACTCCCAAACACATGGTGTGCAGGACTGTGCACAAGTGGATCACGTGGCACTAGTACACAAGGCTGTGCCTATTGGCTTCCCCCTCTCCCAGCACCCGGTGCACCCCTGTCCGATCACCGCAGGTTCCTGCCCGACCTGCGCACGGGGCGGGTCCTGGTGGAACTGGCAGCCGAGGAAGAACTTGGTTGCTCAGATGGACGCATGTCCCGCATTGTTTGAACCAACTCAGACAGCACGTGCCGCACCGCACATTGGTTCTTTGAACGGGAATCTATAGCAGACCTCAGGGTAGCAGCACAATCGCGCATATCCTCCTTAGCACTAGCACATTCTGTGATATGCTGTGTCAACAGGCCAGTTAGTTGTTGTTGATGCCTAATAATTTCCTGCATCCCCTCTTGGGTGTTGTGGGCTGTGGTTGATGGTTGAGGGGTCTCCATTATACTGTTACCCTCCTGCACAGGTGTGGTTGGGCTGGGAGTAGCCGGCCACGAGTTTGCAGGAGATAGCCTGTGTATGCTGTTGTCGAGCTGGCTGCACGGGGACAGGTGGGGGGAATGCAGGGGGCCAGTGGGGGGAGTGTCAACATGCACAACATCCCTTTCCTCGTCGTCTGAGATTGCTGGGGTGGCAGCTGTTTCTCCAATGGTGCTGCTTTCAGCCGATGCAGTACCTTCGGCGGACAACACTGGGCAGATGCTGGATGTTAGTGGTGACGAAGTGGTGGATGTGGAAGACATTGGTGCCGTGGCCTGTGCTGTGAGGGTCATTTCCTGTCTTTGGGGTTTCCTTGTTCCCCCTGAAGTGGAGGGCCGGTGTTGTGCCTCTTTGGCCCTGGCCTTCTTAGCTGGGGTTGTACCATTTTCGCCATCGGCGCTGTCTGATTGTGAGCCTGTGGTGGACCAAAGAAGGGAGAGGGTTAGTGATGGGTCTACTGGCATTGAGCACGCATTAAGATAGCTGCATTGATTTTGATTGCTGGATGAATCACATTGGAGGCAGTGACATACAGGTAGTCTCACTCTTGGGTGGGTGATGCATGGAGGCATGTGTGTAGCTACAGAAATGGGGTGCATTATGCATGTGTACACGGTGAGGCTGAGCACTGCCTGTAGGCAGTCTTGTGCTAATGTGTCTGGTAGACCCTGGAATGCATCATTGCGCTTCCCATTCATCTGGACATCATCGTGGTGGTATTGGCATAGTTAGACTTGAGACACCTACCTGCATCGCCTGATGACGGGGCTCCTCTCTCCATGTCCCCAACTCCCTCTATGCTCTCCGTGCCTATGGTGGAGGCACATATCTCCTCCCACGGCTGGAGTTTCAGGGGCGACTCAGCACCTCCACCTGTCGCCATGCCAATATTCCGGTTTGCCGCCAGTATGCTCCTCACGCAGGGATGTAGATCGTCCCACCGCTTGCGGCATTGTTTGGGGGTACAGGGTGTTGTGCCGACAGCACTGACCCTCTGGGCGACCATAGCCCAAATCGCCTTTTTCCTCTGCAGCGCCGGTCGGGTCATCTCTGTGGCGAACACGACGGCTGCATGTTCTTGGAGGGTTTCGGCCAACATGGTGAGCTCCTCCTTTGAGAAGCGCTCCTGGCGCAGCCAATCTCTGCTTTTCTTTACAACTTTAGGCATCCTGATGTCAAAGGGGTGGTGTTGGAGGTGTGTGGAAGTTGTGGGGGTCAGATGTCTCCTGGTAACAGAGGATGGCAATGGATTGTGTTTTTAAAGATGGGCGCCGTGCTCTTTCCCGTTCCTGTGCGATGACGCTACTTCCGGATCCGCATGTTTACAGTCATCGCTGATAGCGGTTCCCGCTATTTGCAGTTACCGCTATTAGCAGTGACCGGTAATGTCGATAGCTAGGGTGGCGGAGGTGCTATTTGCACAGCATACGATGCCGGTAAGTTGGATTTTTCTCCTTTAAGCGGCATGGTGGTGATTTAATTACCGGCATGGCGCAATGCTCGTGCCCGAGAACTCGCAATGTGCCGCTTTTAGCGGTCTCTTGCCAGCATGGACACGTTATTTACACCATGCTGGTAATGACCGATACTTACCGCCAGGGTCGTAATGAGGTACAGTGTTTATGTGTGTGAGTGTATGAAAATGCATGACATCTTACTGGCTGTGTGTAATTTTATGATACACTACTAAGTATTTTTCCACAATTATATTGTTATTTCTTCCATCTTCTAATATTATATGTATTTAGATAGGTGTGTGTGTGTGATGCTGGAAATGCATCGGAGGGACAGGGTCTCCGTATCCTTGGGCCTCATTAGGACCCAGGCGGTAAGGGGTTTACGGCGGCGTAAACAGCGCCGACCCTTACCGCCTGATTCCGAGGTCCCTTAGCGCCATGAAGGTTTTAACACCTGCTTTTAGCAGGTATTAAAATCCATGACGCTAAGGGACCTTGTTGTTAATTACGCCGCCGTAATTTACGGTGGCGTAATTAACGCCTTCCCCACTCCCATTATGCCCTATGGGGCAAAAATGGGAATGGGGAAGGGTAAATGGGTTAATGGGGACTTACCGCCCCACTCACCTCGGAATGGGGCGGTAAATCCGCCAACCACCATGGCGTAAACGTAGTAATGAGGCCCCTTGTCCTTTACTGCTTTTTATCGTGTGTTCTGTCGTGTTTTCCGCGCAGGAGTTCATGTGGGACTCCTGGCGGTGCATCTCTCTTTCTTTTGGTTTGGTGAACAGACACGTGGGATACCCTTATGGCACCCATGGGTGGGGGTACAACCCTGTGCCCCAAGTGTATGTTTTTGGGCACCTGTGGGTGGCCCACAGAACAGTGTATGGGCTGGTGGCAGCTCCATGCTGAATGTGACATTTGCGCGGCGTATCCTCCATTTTGGGATATCCCGGCCCTGCCGTTGGGATCAGTTGATTCCTGATGGAAAACAAGATGGCCCCAGTGGCCTCTTGCTTTTTATTACCCATTACCTTGTTTTCCCAAAGTCCTGGGAAGCCCTGACTCTGTCCCTTCTGCCTGACTGGCTGTTGGATGGAAGTGCCATATATGGTGTTGTTGTGAAGGCCCAGTCAGTCTAGCTGGAACCTTCCCGGTGGTGTATGTTGTTGGTACCTCTTGTGGGTGGGACCTGGGTGAATAGAGTGTGTGACGAATATGCATTCTGTGTTGTGGGTGTCTAGTATCTGGTGGTTGACACATTGACCGAGACAACCCTGCCCGAAACCGGTATGAATGCAGCTTGTCCCAATACACATAACTTGTTGTGAGTGTCTGGAGAGAAGTGAATGGCCTGAATACCTTGTGTGCCTGATTGGCTGCCTGCCTGCATGAATGCCCGTAGTCGTGATTGGATGCTTGAGTGTGACCCAGCGGAATGAATGGGAGATCAACAGTATATCTGGGTACCTCTCACTGCTAGAAATTGTGTTCAGAAGCTGAAGTCCACTACGACGAGTAACTGGATTAACTGACGCTTGACCTTGAAGCTCTGCTGGACGAGAAGAATTGCTGTTGCTCTCCTTCACAACCTGAAAGCTGCTGTGCCTCCAAGGACTGACCAAGAGAGGACCTGGTAAGGCGCCCTCTTCCCGAGCTACGAGGGACCATCGTGCACAGCTGATCTTTGCCAACGCTCCCTGGTAGACAGACCTTCGACAGGCTGCCGACCCGATACGGGGACTGCTGCGGAACTCCAAGGAGAAGCACTCGGACTGTTGTCCGCCACTGTCGACGACCGCTGTCGCCGACCAGAGCCGCTGTGCTGCTGTTTGCCTAAGAACTTCCATTGATCATCGGACGCTCTCGTCTGCATCATCACCCGCTTGTCTCCCACTGGAGAAGGCCCGACCGTCGACGTGCAGAGGAGTATCCACCGGTGGGTTTCCCGCCAGCTACAGACCAGAGAGACGCCGACGACTCGTCGCCCTTGCTGGGCCACAGTGCTTCATCATCTCTTTGCGGTCCAGAACTATTGTCATCGAAGTGCCCCGCACGCCTCTTCCTTGCAGGACGCCAACGCTCTGTCGTCGACGAGCACCGCTAGGAACGAAGCTGCCACTTCCCTGCCATAGTTCACCCTGTTCACCGTCGGACGTTCGACGATCCGTAACTCCTGCCTTAAAGGGAGGCACTCAAGAAGGATCTGTCGGTGCATCGTCGGAGAACTCTACTCCACCAGGTACATTGGGGGGGTAAAACCTTAATAGGAAGGAGTAAGATTATCGGACAACATATTGACTGGGCTTGTGCTATATATCTTTATTTACAGGTTGCCTAGGTGGGGGGATCTCCACACAGAACTGTGCCTAGAGGTAGGGGTCAGTATTCTGCCTATTGTTTCAACCATCTTGCGTTCCTTCCTATCTCTATTGCTGGTTTACTCGTTATTGATCTGTGTGACATTTTAACCGTACAGTTGATGCACTTTAATGAGATTTGATAACATTAGTGGTACCACTCTAGACGTGTATATATTTATCATTATTGACTTCCAAGTACAAAGTGCGTTATTGTGATCATGTACATACCTTTGAATATTAATTATATAAAGATTGTGTTTTCAGTAATACAGTGTGTGGACATTCCTTTGTGGGGGTTCGGGGACTACACTGTACTTAAGAACCAGCCCGCATCACCTCCTGAGAAGCTAGGACTTGATTGCTCGTCCATTGCTACCGTAATAGATAATCTTGGCTGGGGTCTGCTGTGCCTCTCCTCTACCATATAGATAGCGCAAGTACAGACACCCCCTACCGGTATTTACAGTGTGTAAAAAAAAAAAAAAAAAAAAAAAAAAAAAAGATAGCAGACAGGTTTGGGAGTGATAGTTGATTTTAGCAGATGGAAAAAATGACAATAAATTCATTTTAAAGGCTATACAGGTTAAGTGGCAGTTACTCTGTGTATATTCATTTATAAGAGTTGTACATGTACTGTGCAGAAAATATGCATACCTGTAGTTTGTATTCATGCATGTGGATATGCATGCAACTGCAAGCAGAAATCTTGAAGACTTGTACAGTAGTTTTTGTAGTAGGTGCTTTCCAATGATATGAGACTTGTACTCAGAGTGATCTACAGTGGATTTGAAGTGCTGAACTCTGATGATGAAGTTAGATGTAGAGGTCTTGGATGTGAATGGTGGATGGTTGTGTGACTGGTTAGCTGTATCCAATGAGGGAATGGCAGAGAGTGAAGTGGAAATGGTAGAAGGGCTGTCCAAGTTACAATATGTCTGTGGACATGGCGGTAGTCCGCGGACATCGCGTATTACATGCGGGGATTTTGGGGTGGAGAGGCATGTAAATGAGATTGAGCAGAGCAATTGATTGGTCAATAAAGTTTAGTTGGTGTGTTGTGTAAGGAGAGACTTTGTCAGAAAGTCTTTTTCCTGAGAGAAGAACAGTTAGCTATGGCTGTGTGTTTCAGAAAACAGATTGTCTGGATTTTGGGTGACTCATAGATACATTGGTTGGAGGTGCATACAGAACGCTGTGGAGTACCTGCAGATCTTGGATTCCCTCATGTGCAAGTGCACTGGCATGGAGTGCGTGCAATGAACTGGCTGGACTCGGTACCTCTCTGTGCTAGTTTGGAGACAGAGCTTCATCCAGACATAATTATAATTCATTGTGGAGGGAACAGTTTAGGACATGTGTCAGGAATTTCTTTGCAATTTGTGATGAAAGAACTTGGGAAGGTCATGGACATGTTTCCAAATTCCCAAGTAATATTTTCTCGTATTGTGCAGAGAATGTGGCTGCGTTCTTCTTCATTTGGTCCACAAATAGAGAAAGCAAGGCGGAATGTTAATAAGGCTGTTTGTGCCTTTCCAGGAGATGTTGGCATGTCCTCTTTTCACAATGAAGATATTATGTTTCGTAGCACATGCATTTTTTTCGCAGAGATGGAGTCCATCTTACTTATACTGGTAATCACTAGGAGAGGAGGGGAAAGGAGGATAAGAGGGGACACCAACCACAGGGATAAGAAAGGGCTGGTGGAGAGAGGAAGATGTAGGGTGGTCCTTACTTAGGTAGTGGCCAGGTCTTCTCGTGTTCCAAGACTGTAGTCTCGAAAGCACTTCGAAGTCTCTCCCCCCTGCAGAGTACTGCATCGCAGTACATACACAAAACTGTGACACTCAAAAGGCAAGGGTCATCAGCATTGTGAATGGCCAGTGAGGCAGCTGGAGGGATGTGCTCTCCCACAGGAGTGTCTCTTGTGGTGAGAGGAGCAGAAACGGAGGATGAAGTAGAGGAACGCAACCTACTACGCTCCTCATAAGGTACAACCTTGCGAACTGCTCCACCGTGGAACGACCTTAGGTGTCGCTTCATAGTTGTTGTACCAAAGCTGTACGAACCAGGCCTCCCACGACTCAGCACCATTTTGCAGTGGTTGCAGGTGACTCTGTTCGCACGAGCCTTGGGTACGTTACCATGAATGGTAAATAACGCCACACCC
Source organism: Ambystoma mexicanum (assembly GCF_040938575.1). Taxonomy (NCBI): domain Eukaryota; kingdom Metazoa; phylum Chordata; class Amphibia; order Caudata; family Ambystomatidae; genus Ambystoma; species Ambystoma mexicanum. The sequence goes on along the minus strand of NC_090928.1, from coordinate 466,723,589 downwards.
AAGACTCACGCCGAGTGCTGGTATTAGGGACTTCCACTAGCTCATCCTCGTCATCCTCTTCATCCTCCTCTACATACTCATGCCTGTTGTTCCCCTCTTCAGGCCCTTTTGGAGGTGGCGGTGGTGGAGGGGATGGGGGTGGTGCTGAGGCAGATGTAGCACCAGGTGGAAGTAGAGAAGCCATGGATGCCATCAGGTTTCAGCAAAATCTGCAGCCAAAGTACACAATATTCTGTCAGATAGCCAGAAACACAATGAGGATGAGCTCTGGGGTGTGGCCTTTTATAGGGGTGCGGGTATGTAGAAAGTCAGGGTCATGTGGTATGGTGAAGTTTTACTATAAAATACTGTGGATCGCCTGAAAAGGTACTTTTAAAATGTTCGTGGACCCGGACAGTGCCTGTATTTCAGGACACACGCTCAGCGTGGGTGCTGTCACATGATGGCATCGCGAACATGTCGGGTGTCGGTGAGTAAAGTATTTGATACACGTTATACTACTCAAGCTGCTGACCTGGAACTTTTAAAGCATCGAAAAGGGAACAACTCCCTATTGGTCTATTTGGCCCGGTTCAATCAGTTGGCAGCAGAAACTGACTGGCCCGAAGAAAAGAAAACAGCAGTCTTCTATCAAGGCCTCTCAGATGAGTTAAAGGACATCCTATCTACTGGTCCTGTAGTCCCCACGGCATTCGGGGAACTGCTAGATTTAGTCCTTCAGATTGATGCCCGTAAATCCGAAAGACGTGGCAAAAAGAAACCTGCATTGTTCAGCACGGTTTCAGCAGAGGCCTCGGCTTCTTCACTTCCTGCGCCAGAACCTATAAAGATTGGTGTGGTTAGGAGACCACTCACCCCTGCTCAATGAGAATATCGTAGATCACACAATCTCTGCATGTACTGTGGGGCCTCTGACCATTTACTGCCTGAATGTCCCAAAAACCCCAAAAAAAGGCGGGAAATGCCAAATCCCGACAGTAGACAGAGTCCCTATGTCAGGAAATTCACCTTTGGACTCTACATTACAGAATCCGAGTCATCTAGTTCGCCTACCTGTTACATTTTCCCTGAATCATGGTGTTTCATTCCAGACAACAGCCATGACTGATTCATGAGCAACAGGTAATTATGTTGATCAATGCTTTGCCTCTATGTCAGGAATACCACTGATTCGCAAAGCTATACCTGAAACAGTGAATGCAGCGGACGGTTCAATCCTTGTATCGGGAATGGTAACTCACCAAACGGTTCCATTGCATATGTGTACCGATGAAGGCCATGCTGAAGAGATATAATTCGATATCATCAAAGCGCCGGCCTACAGAGTCATTCTGGGTATTCCATGGCTGAAGCTTCATAACCCTGCCATTGATTGGTCGACATCTCAGATTCAGTTCACTTCCAATATATGCAATACCCGATGGACTACATTACTTGGAATTACCCAGGATAGTCCGGTCAGGGCACTGGTTTCTCCTACTATGCATATTGGAGCTGTTTCTAACAACGTTGTCTCTATGGTACCTTCTCAATATGCAGACTACGCAGATGTTTTCGACAAAGGGATGGCGGAGACTCTACCTCCACATAGAGCCTATGATTGCCCAATAGACCTAATACCGGGAGTAAAAATACCATCCAGCAGGGTGTATTCCCTCACTCTCAAAGAAGATGAAGTACTTAAAGATTATATAGACAAGGCCTTGGCCATGGGATTCATTTGTCCATCCAAATCACCAATTGCATCACCACTTTTCTTTGTTCCTAAGAAGGAAGGGGATTTACGTCCCTGTATTTATTATCGTGCTTTGAAGGCAGCTACCATAAAAAACCAGTACCCTCTTCCTCTCTTCTCTGTCCTCCTTGATCAATTGGGATCTTCCAAAGTATTTACTAAGCTTGATCTCAGAGGAGCTTATGATCTGGTTCATATGAGAGAGGGGGACGAATGGAAGACCGCTTTCAAAACATGTGACAGTCTATTTGAATACCTTGTCATGCCCTTTGGGCTATGTAATGCCTCGGCCACCTTTCAGGCATTCATGAACGATTTGTTTTATGACATCCTTGACCAGTTTGTTGTTGTCTACTTGGATGACATTTTGATCTATTCACAAAACCAGGAAGATCACGAAATACATGTCAAAACAGTGCTCCAACGTCTGAGAGATCACAAATTGTTTGTAAAAGCCGAAAAGTGCATATTTCACGCCTCAGAGGTGGAATTTTTGGGGTATGATCTTACTAACAATGGGGTGCGCATGAGTCAGTCCAAAATTAGTGCTATCCTGGAATGGCCTGTGCCCAATTCAGTCAAATCTTTACAATCATTCCTGGGATTTGCAAACTTTTATAAACGCTTCATCAATGGCTTTTCTGAAATCTCTGCACCTCTTACCTCTCTGACAAGTGTCAAGGTGCCATTTGTATGGTCTTCAGAAGCTCAGAAGGCTTTTGATCAATTAAAATCAGCCTTCACTTCCACCCCTGTCCTCAAACATCCCAATCCCGATCTTCCTTTTTTTGTTGAAGCTGATGCTTCGGGTTATGCTCTTGGGGCGGTGTTGTCACAAACCTGTCCTCATTCGGGCGAGATTCATCCTGTTGCCTACTTCTCTCGTAAATTGACATCTTACGAAAGGAACTATTCCATCACGGAACGTGAACTCTTAGCCATCAGAGAAGCATTCTTGGAATGGAGACATCACCTTCTGGGGGCCAAACACCTTGTAACGGTATACTTGGATCACCACAGTCTGTTAGCCTTCAAATCTATGAAATGCCTTACAGCTAGACAGGCGCAGTGGCATTTATTCTTTTCACAGTATCAATTTGTTATCACATACCGTCCTGCTAAAGCTCAAGTTTCGGCTGATACTCTCTCTCGCCTCCATGCGGATGGCCAGTCCCAACAGGTCAAAGCGCTTCCTCTCCTACCGAACAAAGTTGTTTGTGGGTGTTCGGTTCAGCCCTTTTTGCGTTCAATCATCCTTGATTGGGTCTCAACCCATCCAAAAGAGATCACTGACTTCAACCTGGAAGTAATTCAGGGTATGCCATTCATCCAAGGGCACGTCTATATACCCTCAGATCAAGCTAGAGCCTCAGCTCTCCAGTGGTCCCACGATTCTTTGATTGCAGCACATCCAGGAAGTCAAAAGACTCTTGAAGCCTTACGGCGTTGGGCTTGGTGGCCTTCCATGGCTCGTGATGTAAAGGACTACATTTTGACTTGTTCCATATGCACTCAATGTAAAACCTCTAGAGCCAAACCAGTAGGCTTATTACAACCTCTGCCTGTTCCGTACAAACCTTGGCAGATGCTGTCAATGGATTTCATTGTGGAACTCCCTGACATTCAGGGCCATGACACCATTTGGGTGATTGTTGATTACTTCACAAAATGTGCATTGTTCATACCTTGTTCTGGCTTGCCTTCGGCTCCGGAATTGACGAGACTGCTCATGACGAATGTGTTTCGTTTCTTTGGCTTACCCTCGGTTATTGTTTCCGACCGTGGTACACAATTTACTTCACGATTCTGGAAATAGGCCGAAGATGTGGAGGAGTGACCTTGGAGATGATGGTGGTACCAGAATCGATATTCAGCCTTCCATCCCAGCTCCCCTGAGTACAAGACTCAGGCTTCCTCAAAGAGGGGCTCTTTTCTACAATGTACCTCTCTGCTGTTTCAGTTGGGACAGAAAGAGGTGTCAATTGAATAAAAGAGCGGGGAGAACACACACCGCCAATGCCAATGCTGCAAAGGAATACAAAGATATTAGACAGTGTTGAAATTAAAGCAAGTAATCAGAACAGTTGTATTTTACTGGAAACTACCTAGTTAAGTATTGGAGTGGAGCTTCCCCGGGGTGGATCTACAAAAAATATAACACAATGAGTGGGATAATTCTAAAGAGCCCTCTAAAGTATCAATCCCAGCTAATATATCGAACTGATAACAACTAACCTGAATAAGGATATTTTGAGGAAAGTAATCCAGGAAACAGAAGACAACGAAAGGACAAAATAACAAACAGGAATGTTAGTATAGGTAAGTAGCCCCGAACGGCACGAGGGTCGCACTATTGTCGGGTTGGTGCAGTTTCAGCAGAGCATTTATATGCACTTGAAGACAAGTTCACAATATAGTCACTCAATGTCCCAGAATCCAACAGAAGACAAATATCCAAACAATGCCGTGGAGAGAAATAATAGCAGCGACAGGATTTGTAAATTATAAGTATGTACTTGAGCACACACGCATCCAGAGTAGGTGTAGAAAAGTTCCAGATTGTTGACAGCAAGTCCTCTGCGAGGAAGGCTTTGGTTCCATGTCCAGAAGCGGCAACCTGGAATGAAGTACCGCAAGAGACAGCAGGAAGCCGGATCCAATAACATTCCGAGTCAAAAGCCAGTCGAGCACTACAGGAATAAAGGAGGAGGCAAGCCAATCCAGTAGTCAGGCAAGGGTCAAAACCAGCAAAGCAGATAAGGAATCGTGTGGAGAAGACATTAAGTAGTAACGGACGTAACCGCTTGTAGCTTGTAACGCTAATTAGCAGCAATGAGCCCCTTGAAAGACGGTGGTTTTATAGCCATATGGGGGCGTGTCTTGCCATACGTCTTCCACGTACAGGATGTGTCAGCTGACCCGGAGTCCGTCGTAGTTGGTACAGGCGCCATGGCAACCTGTATCTGGTCCACAGAGGAGCTTGTAAAGAAGTCGTATTCTGCAAGGAAGCCCGCAGGGAAGCTCGAAGTGTAACACACCTGCGCTGTCTGCGGACACCCCAAATGCCTTTTTAAAAAAGAAAACACAAAAAAGAACTGAATTAAAACACATATAATATTTTTGTTTTATTATATATAGATGTACAATTTATGAAAGAAAAGGGGAAGCAGAAACTAACACAAACACAGGGGAATTGCGGGTTTCAAGAGGATGGATAGGAGGAGATGAAGGGATGGAAGTCTCATGAAAACGTTTTTCTTTGTGGAGAGGGTTTGGGGACAATTGACTGGGATATGGAGAGGGGGACAGGTACATGTGGAACAATGGTATTTAATTTTTTCTTTTATGTGGTCCTCCACAAAGTTTTTCAAATGGTTGAAATTTGCCATGAGCATGTCCATTTTTTCTTCCATGTGCTGGAGAGTCTTTTCCAATGTATCTTTTGGTGTACTTATATTCTATGTTTGTATGGTCGTTTAAAAAAAATATATATACATATGTTAAGTGTACATAAAGTAATGCTTATTAATTTGGTTATATAGAGAAGTGTCTACCATTAGTATCACTATCTTCAGACATTTCCTCCCGTGGGAAATTCTCTTCAAGCCACTCCAAAGTACTGGACATTTCTGTGAAAAATCAAAAATTATATTACTTTTATTTTATCTAATACAGAAATGTTTGAAATATATAAGAACAATGCAGTATACTTACTAGCTTCTGGTAAGTTGTGTTCTTACTGGTCTGTAGATCTGCTGTTGCTTCTAGTTGTGCAGTTTCTGTGAGGTAATTATGTTGGAAGCCTATCTTTCTTCTTTTAGTATATTCCATTTTAGTACAAATGATATTTAAATGGATGGTTGATGTGTTAGATATATAGGTTCCACTTCTTATTTATTATTACATTTACAGGCCGATTCATGGAATAAATGTGCGCCGAAAATGCAGGCGCAGAGGGGCCTATACGTGCGCTGCGCCGACAAATAGCGAAAAGCGCAGGGAAACCAGCGCACGTCGATTCATGGAAATCCGTGCGCAAGAAAAGCATAGGACGTGCGCTGAAAAAGTGTGCGGCGCACGCCGGCGCACAGGTCAACCAACGGCGTGCGCCACGGCCACTGCGCTATCACTCCGAGCGCAGCGCACAGCTCTAAAGTAGGCGGAACACAGGGCGGGACACTCGGAATGGGGAATAAAATGGGGCACAACAATCGGAATGGGAAGAATGTGGGCGGCACGGGGAAGTACAGGAGGCAAGTGCGCGGAACGCCCACACGCTCTCCGGCAACACGTATTCATGGATTCGAACAGGGCAAAACAGCGCTCGATCAAACCAGCGCACAGGCCCAAAAACGTACGCCACAAGTAAGCAGGCAGTAGCGTCCCGACGCACTTAACGAAAGTGCGCCAAAACCTGCGCCAACAAATACCACCCACATACAGCAATGGGCCATACCGTGACCCCAAAGGACAAATGAGGTGCAAAGGTGTACGCCATTAACACGGACACCCACTGTTCAAAAATTCGCGCGTGTGTGTACAATGGGTTGCGCGACAAGTCACTCGCGCGATTGCCCTGGGTACGTGTATCCCGGGGTGCGGGGAAGTCCCACACGCGATTGCCCTGGCCACGTCGATTTCAGGGGTGCGTGTGAAGTTCCACACGCGAAAAGCCAGGGTACGTCAATTACAGGGGTGCGCGGGAAGTCTCACACGCGAAAAGCTAGGCTATGGGAATTCCAGGGGTGCGCGTGAAATCCTACACGCGAAAAACTAGGGTACGTCATTTACAGGGGTGCGCGGGAAGTTTCACACGCGGCTCTGCTGGGTGGGTCCTCACAGGTGTTCCATTCACACCCTCCACGTCCCCTGCATGCAACCCACACCACAGGGGACTACCCTTCACACCTGCTCATGCCTCCCACCACCCCCACTCCCCCAGCAGTCAGGGGCACCTGCCAGCAGGCCCCCACTCATGTCCCACTCATGCCTCCCACCACCCCCACCCCCCAGCAGTCAGGGGCACCTGCCAGCAGGCCCCCACTCATGTCCCACTCATGCCTCCCACCACCCCCACCCCCCAGCACTGTGGGGCACCTGCCAGCAGGCCCCCACCCATGTCCCACTCATGCCTCCCACCACCCCCACCCCCCAGCACTGTGGGGCACCTGCCAGCAGGCCCCCACTCATGTCCAACTCATGTTCCCCACCACCCCCACCCCCCAGCACTGTGGGGCACCTGCCAGCAGGCCCCCACTCATGTCCCACTCATGTTCCCCACCACACGCATCCCCCGGCGCTGTGGGGCACCTGCCAGCAGGCCCCCACCCATGTCCCACTCATGCCTCCCACCACCCCCACCCCCCAGCACTGTGGGGCACCTGCCAGCAGGCCCCCACTCATGTCCCACTCATGTTCCCCACCACCCCCACCCCCCAGCACTGTGGGGCACCTGCCAGCAGGCCCCCACTCATGTTCCACTCATGCCTCCCACCACCCCCACCCCCCAGCACTGTGGGGCACCTGCCAGCAGGCCCCCACTCATGTGCAACTCATGTTCCCCACCACCCCCACCCCCCAGCACTGTGGGGCACCTGCCAGCAGGCCCCCACTCATGTCCCACTCATGTTCCCCACCACCCCCACCCCCCAGCACTGTGGGGCACCTGCCAGCAGGCCCCCACCCATGTCCCACTCATGCCTCCCACCACCCCCACCCCCAGCACTGTGGGGCACCTGCCAGCAGGCCCCCACTCATGTCCCACTCATGTTCCCCACCACCCCCACCCCCCAGCACTGTGGGGCACCTGCCAGCAGGCCCCCACTCATGTCCCACTCATGTTCCCCACCACCCCCACCCCCAGCACTGTGGGGCACCTGCCAGCAGGCCCCCACTCATGTCCCACTCATGCCTCCCACCACCCCCACCCCCCAGCACTGTGGGGAACCTGCCAGCAGGCCCCCACTCATGTCCAACTCATGTTCCCCACCACCCCCACCTCCCAGCACTGTGGGGCACCTGCCAGCAGGCCCCCACTCATGTCCCACTCATGCCTCCCACCACCCCCACCCCCCAGCACTGTGGGGCACCTGCCAGCAGGCCCCCACTCATGTCCAACTCATGTTCCCCACCACCCCCACCCCCCAGCACTGTGGGGCACCTGCCAGCAGGCCCCCACCCATGTCCCACTCATGCCTCCCACCACCCCCACCCCCCAGCACTGTGGGGCACCTGCCAGCAGGCCCCCACTTATGTCCCACTCATGCCCCCCCCCAGCAGTCATGGGGCACCCTCCACCAGGCCCACACAGATGTTCCCCTGCCAATATGAAATCACAATACAGATCCCAGGATCACATGGGCAACCACATCCCACCCCATGTCACCCCAGTCCATACACACATCCAAGGTACACATCCATTCAAAAATCAAATACCCATTAAATGATACATAACCAATGAGCAGTATGCGCATGAGTCCAAGTCCGTCAGACTCACACAATGGCAACACATGACTGTGAAAACCCAGATTGTGACAGTCAACAAACCAATGAGAGAAGTCCACACAATAGAATCAAAATAACAATGTATTAAAATGTAAGAAGGAAAATAAAATAAACACCAAAATGAATACACAAAGGGGGTAATTCATAGAATTCAGCGCACAAGTGGCGCACGCGGCTGGCGCACAGTGTGCGCGTGCAAATCCCTGCGCCAGCCGCGTGCGCTAAAATCCATTTCCGCGCAAAGCGTATTCATGGATTCCAGCCACCAAAACCAGCCATGGCGCACAGTTGCGCAGCGACCCTGCAGCAGCGCCAGTTACGCCTCCAAGAACGCCCCTCGCGCAGGGAAAAGCCATCAAAATCCCCAACCGAGCGCAAAGGGCAGCAGCAAACGCAGAGCTGGGAGCGTGTATTCCAGGGGGGTGCGGGTGTTTCCATACGCGACTGGGCTGGGTACGTGTATTTCAGGGGTGCGCGAGAAAGTCTACACGCGATTGGCCTGGGTACGTGGATTTCAGGGGTGCGCGAGAAAGACTACACGCGATTGGCCTGGGTACGTGGATTACAGGGGTGCGCGAGAAAGTCTACACACGATTGGCCTGGGTACGTGGATTTCAGGGGTGCGCGAGAAAGACTACACGCGATTGGCCTGGGTACGTGGATTTCAGGGGTGCGCGAGAAAGTCTACACGCGATTGGCCTGGGTACGTGGATTTCAGGGGTGCGCGAGAAAGTCTACACGCGATTGGCCTGGGTACATGGATTTCAGGGGTGCGCGAGAAAGTCTACACGCGATTGGCCTGGGTACGTGGATTTCAGGGGTGCGCGAGAAAGTCTACACGCGATTGGCCTGGGTACGTGGATTTCAGGGGTGCGCGAGAAAGTCTACACGCGATTGGCCTGGGTACGTGGATTTCAGGGGTGCGCGAGAAAGACTACACGCGATTGGCCTGGGTACGTGGATTTCAGGGGTGCGCGATAAAGTCTACACACGATTGGCCTGGGTACGTGGATTTCAGGGGTGCGCGAGAAAGACTACACGCGATTGGCCTGGGTACGTGGATTTCAGGGGTGCGCGAGAAAGTCTACACGCGATTGGCCTGGGTACGTGGATTTCAGGGGTGCGCGAGAAAGTCTACACGCGATTGGCCTGGGTACGTGGATTTCAGGGGTGCGCGAGAAAGTCTACACGCGATTGGCCTGGGTACGTGGATTTCAGGGGTGCGCGAGAAAGTCTACACGCGATTGGCCTGGGTACGTGGATTTCAGGGGTGCGCGAGAAAGTCTACACGCGATTGGCCTGGGTACGTGGATTTCAGGGGTGCGCGAGAAAGTCTACACGCGATTGGCCTGGGTACGTGGATTTCAGGGGTGCGCGAGAAAGTCTACACGCGATTGGCCTGGGTACGTGGATTTCAGGGGTGCGCGAGAAAGTCTACACGCGGTTGGCCTGGGTACGTGGATTTCAGGGGTGCGAGAGAAAGTCTACACGCGATTGGCCTAGGTACGTGGATTTCAGGGGTGCGCGAGAAAGTCTACACGCGATTGGCCTGGGTACGTGGATTTCAGGGGTGCGCGGGTGGTGGGTGTGCGGGAAGTTCAAGACGTGAATTGGCAGTGTGGGTCCTCCCAGGTCTCCCCTCTACCCCCTCCACGACCTCTGCAGGCATCCCACACCACAGGGGACTACCCTGCACCCCATGTCATGTCCCACAGGCAGCCCATCCACCATGGCCATGCCCCCCAGCCAAGCCACATGTCCCCTTGCACCCCCACCCCCCAGCACTGTGGGGCACCTGCCAGCAGGCCCCCACCCATGTCCAACTCCTGTTCCCCACCACCCCCACCCCCCAGCACTGTGGGGCACCCTCCACCAGGCCCCCACCCATGTCTCCCAGCACCCCCACCCCCCAGCCACCAGGGGCACCCTCCACCAGGCCCCCACCCATGTCCGACTCATGTCTCCCAGCACCCCCACCCCCTAGCCACCAGGGGTAGCCTCCACCAGGCCCCCACCCATGTCCGACTCATGTCTCCCAGCACCCCCACCCCCCAGCCACCAGGGGCAGCCTCCACCAGGCCCCCACCCATGTCTCCCAGCACCCCCATCCCCCCAGCCACCAGGGGCAGCCTCCACCAGGCCCCCACCCATGTCCGACTCATGTCTCCCAGCACCCCCACCCCCCAGCCACCAGGGGCACCCTCCACCAGGCCCCCACCCATGTCTCCCACCACCCCCACCCACCAGCCACCAGGGGCAGCCTCCACCAGGCCCCCACCCATGTCCGACTCATGTCTCCCAGCACCCCCACCCCCCAGCCACCAGGGGCAGCCTCCACCAGGCCCCCACCCATGTCCGACTCATGTCTCCCAGCACCCCCACCCCCCCAGCCACCAGGGGCAGCCTCCACCAGGCCCCCACCCATGTCTCCCAGCACCCCCACCCCCCAGCCACCAGGGGCAGCCTCCACCAGGCCCCCGCCCATGTCTCCCAGCACCCCCACCCACCAGCCACCAGGGGCAGCCTCCACCAGGCCCCCACCCATGTCTCCCACCACCCCCACCCACCAGCCACCAGGGGCAGCCTCCACCAGGCCCCCACCCATGTCCGACTCATGTCTCCCACCACCCCCACCCACCAGCCACCAGGGGCAGCCTCCACCAGGCCCCCACCCATGTCCGACTCATGTCTCCCAGCACCCCCACCCCCCAGCCACAAGGGGCAGCCTCCACCAGGCCCCCACCCATGTCTCCCACCACCCCCACCCCCCAGCCACCAGGGGCACCCTCCACCAGGCCCCCACCCATGTCTCCCAGCACCCCCACCCCCCAGCCACCAGGGGCAGCCTCAACCAGGCCCCCACCCATGTCTCCCACCACCCCCACCCCCCAGCCACCAGGGGCAGCCTCCACCAGGCCCCCACCCATGTCTCCCAGCACCCCCACCCCCCAGCCACCAGGGGCACCCTCCACCAGGCCCCCACCCATGTCCGACTCATGTCTCCCAGCACCCCCACCCCCCAGCCACCAGGGGCAGCCTCCACCAGGCCCCCACCCATGTCCGACTCATGTCTCCCAGCACCCCCACCCCCCCAGCCACCAGGGGCACCCTCCACCAGGCCCCCACCCATGTCTCCCAGCACCCCCACCCCCCAGCCACCAGGGGCACCCTCCACCAGGCCCCCACCCATGTCTCCCACCACCCCCACCCCCCAGCCACCAGGGGCAGCCTCCACCAGGCCCCCACCCATGTCTCCCACCACCCCCACCCCCCAGCCACCAGGGGCACCCTCCACCAGGCCCCCACCCATGTCTCCCAGCACCCCCACCCCCCAGCCACCAGGGGCAGCCTCAACCAGGCCCCCACCCATGTCTCCCACCACCCCCACCCCCCAGCCACCAGGGGCAGCCTCCACCAGGCCCCCACCCATGTCTCCCAGCACCCCCACCCCCCAGCCACCAGGGGCACCCTCCACCAGGCCCCCACCCATGTCCGACTCATGTCTCCCAGCACCCCCACCCCCCAGCCACCAGGGGCAGCCTCCACCAGGCCCCCACCCATGTCCGACTCATGTCTCCCAGCACCCCCACCCCCCCAGCCACCAGGGGCACCCTCCACCAGGCCCCCACCCATGTCTCCCAGCACCCCCACCCCCCAGCCACCAGGGGCAGCCTCCACCAGGCCCCCACCCATGTCTCCCAGCACCCCCACCCCCCAGCCACCAGGGGCAGCCTTCACCAGGCCCCCGCCCATGTCTCCCAGCACCCCCACCCACCAGCCACCAGGGGCAGCCTCCACCAGGCCCCCACCCATGTCCGACTCATGTCTCCCAGCACCCCACCCCCCAGCCACCAGGGGCAGCCTCCACCAGGCCCCCGCCCATGTCTCCCAGCACCCCCACCCCCCAGCCACCAGGGGCACCCTCCACCAGGCCCCCGCCCATGTCTCCCAGCACCCCCACCCACCAGCCACCAGGGGCAGCCTCCACCAGGCCCCCACCCATGTCTCCCAGCACCCCCACCCCCCAGCCACCAGGGGCACCCTCCACCAGGCCCCCACCCATGTCCGACTCATGTCTCCCAGCACCCCCACCCCCCAGCCACCAGGGGCAGCCTCCACCAGGCCCCCACCCATGTCCGACTCATGTCTCCCAGCACCCCCACCCCCCAGCCACCAGGGGCAGCCTCCACCAGGCCACCACCCATGTCCGACTCATGTCTCCCAGCACCCCCACCCCCCCAGCCACCAGGGGCACCCTCCACCAGGCCCCCACCCATGTCTCCCAGCACCCCCACCCCCCATCCACCAGGGGCACCCTCCACCAGGCCCCCACCCATGTCTCCCACCACCCCCACCCCCCAGCCACCAGGGGCAGCCTCCACCAGGCCCCCACCCATGTCTCCCACCACCCCCACCCCCCAGCCACCAGGGGCACCCTCCACCAGGCCCCCACCCATGTCTCCCACCACCCCCACCCCGCAGCCACCAGGGGCAGCCTCCACCAGGCCCCCACCCATGTCCGACTCATGTCTCCCAGCACCCCCACCCCCCAGCCACCAGGGGCAGCCTCAACCAGGCCCCCACCCATGTCCCCCACCACCCCCACCCCCCAGCCACCAGGGGCACCCTCCACCAGGCCCCCACCCATGTCTCCCACCACCCCCACCCCCCCAGCCACCAGGGGCAGCCTCCACCAGGCCCCCACCCATGTCTCCCAGCACCCCCACCCCCCAGCCACCAGGGGCAGCCTCCACCAGGCCCCCGCCCATGTCTCCCAGCACCCCCACCCCCCAGCCACCAGGGGCAGCCTCCACCAGGCCCCCACCCATGTCTCCCAGCACCCCCACCCCCCAGCCACCAGGGGCAGCCTCCACCAGGCCCCCACCCATGTCTCCCACCACCCCCACCCCCCAGCCACCAGGGGAAGCTTCCACCAGGCCCCCACCCATGTCCGACTCATGTCTCCCAGCACCCCCACCCCCCAGCCACCAGGGGCAGCCTCAACCAGGCCCCCACCCATGTCTCCCAGCACCCCCACCCCCCAGCCACCAGGGGCACCCTCCACCAGGCCCCCACCCATGTCTCCCACCACCCCCACCCCCCCAGCCACCAGGGGCAGCCTCCACCAGGCCCCCACCCATGTCTCCCAGCACCCCCATCCCCCAGCCACCAGGGGCAGCCTCCACCAGGCCCCCGCCCATGTCTCCCAGCACCCCCACCCACCAGCCACCAGGGGCAGCCTCCACCAGGCCCCCACCCATGTCCGACTCATGTCTCCCAGCACCCCCACCCCCCAGCCACCAGGGGCAGCCTCCACCAGGCCCCCACCCATGTCTCCCAGCACCCCCACCCCCCCAGCCACCAGGGGCAGCCTCCACCAGGCCCCCACCCATGTCCGACTCATGTCTCCCAGCACCCCCACCCCCCAGCCACCAGGGGCACCCTCCACCAGGCCCCCACCCATGTCTCCCAGCACCCCCACACCCCCAGCCACCAGGGGCAGCCTCCACCAGGCCCCCACCCATGTCCGACTCATGTCTCCCAGCACCCCCACCCCCCAGCCACCAGGGACACCCTCCACCAGGCCCCCACCCATGTCTCCCACCACCCCCACCCACCAGCCACCAGGGGCAGCCTCCACCAGGCCCCCACCCATGTCCGACTCATGTCTCCCAGCACCCCCACCCCCCAGCCACCAGGGGCAGCCTCCACCAGGCCCCCACCCATGTCCGACTCATGTCTCCCAGCACCCCCACCCCCCAGCCACCAGGGGCAGCCTCCACCAGGCCCCCACCCATGTCCGACTCATGTCTCCCAGCACCCCCACCCCCCCAGCCACCAGGGGCACCCTCCACCAGGCCCTCACCCATGTCTCCCAGCACCCCCACCCCCCAGCCACCAGGGGCACCCTCCACCAGGCCCCCACCCATGTCTCCCACCACCCCCACCCACCAGCCACCAGGGGCAGCCTCCACCAGGCCCCCACCCATGTCTCCCAGCACCCCCACCCCCCCAGCCACCAGGGGCAGCCTCCACCAGGCCCCCGCCCATGTCTCCCAGCACCCCCACCCACCAGCCACCAGGGGCAGCCTCAACCAGGCCCCCACCCATGTCCAGGAACAGAGACTTCCATGCTGTCATGTGTGCAATCTGCACAGGGCTCCCCATGTCACATTCAAACACATGCAACAACCATGCGGTTCACACATTACAGGTCGCACATGCATTACCATGATGTCCCTGCACACATACATGCGTACATGGCCTATGTCACACATGCAGGCAAGTATCAGACAACCAGCACACTGCAACATGCCCTGTCTCACACAGCAATGCTTGGCCACTTACCGCTCAACTCCAGACGGGTCTCCCTCTCAAGGACCTGGCTGTGGAGCGCTGGGTGTGCGCGTTCCAGGACCCTCAACTGGATGGAACTCATGCGGCCCCGGCCCCCCTCCACAAGGCGCCGGGCCTTCATGAGGGTCCTGGACCTCAAGTCCTCCCAGCGCTTCTTGACCTTCTGGATGGTGCGGGTTGCCACCCCCTCCGCGTCCTCTCCCGTCCTTCCCTGTTGGCGTGGGACGATCCGAAGAGGGCATCATACTGCCCCAGGACATGCTCCACCAGGACACCAACTTCGGTGGCAGTGAAGCTGGTGCCCCTCTGCCCCTCTGCCCCTCTGGCCGGGGGTTGCAACTGGTGTCAAATGTGGATGTGCTCGACATGGCAACCCCAGGGGCAGGAGTGGGTGACCAACTGGGTCCTGGGGCTGGGCTGTGGAGCGATGTCATTTGAGTCGGGACTCTTCTGTTCCAGCAGGGGTGGACACAGCAACTGGACCCCTGCAGATGGCTGATGTGCAGGCACCAAATGGCAGGGCACGGTGGCAGCAGGCAGGCAGGCAGGCAGCAGCAGATGGCATGTGGGAGGCTGCTTGGGGCACTGGGGGCCAGTGAAGTGGCCTTCTGGGCAGGAGCGTGGTCTTCCGTGTGTTTTCGCGTGGCCAGCTTCATACAGAGTGATTAGGCACGTGAAAAATCTGCACGCTGCGTGTAATGCGCGTAAGCGCGCGTGAAAAACTGCACGTCCGCGTGTAATAGGAGGAAAGGGCCCATGCATAAGCGTGCGCGCGTGAAAAACTGCACGTCCGCGTGTAATGCGCGTAATCAAACGTGAAAAAGTGCACGTCCGCATGTGACGTGACGCGCGCGTGCGTTTCCCTCAGCACGGGTTAAAGGTGAGCGGGCCCAGCAGTTCGCTGTACGTGCCTTTCGTGGAGACCGACGTGTGTTGCTGCTTCCAGTTGTTTCGCGCGCCATCTACTTCACAGCTCTCAAGGACGTATCTCTTCTTTTGGCGGGGGTATTGGCTATGCGTGTTTTTCTGCATCGCGCTAGTCAGACGGTGAGTCGCAAACGCTCCTTTTCCCACTGCGGGTGCCCCTGTGTATCGCACCCATTTTCGATGTCATCGTAGCCTGCGTGTCCCACGCGTACGCGTTATACGTGTTACTGGGTGCCACCGCGTACTGCGGGAGGTTTAATCCACGCACGTAGGCTGCAGGGTTGCGTGCACGGTTTTACTGCAGTTTTGGGGTGCCTGAGCGTTGCGTGACCCGTCAACACATCACCGGGGTCACATACAGCCTTGCAGGTGCAGGGGGGCTGTTAACATCTTGCTTCCCACCCCCTTCACCCCAATTGCCCAGGTCAATTGTGCTGTACACCTCCCATTGGCACCACTCCATCTGTGCCAGCACTAGTACATCTGTGCCATGGTAGGGAGGCTACCAAAGGTGAGGGGCGCCTCAGCTGGGCGTCCTCCTCGTGGCGGGCGTGGTCGGGGACGTGGCCGTGGTGACCAGGGAGTAGGGGGACTCCAGGGTGTCCAGGGCAGCCACAGAGGGGGAAGAGGCAGGGGTGCGCCACTTGAGCACAATGTTGTTCCATGTGTTGGTGCAGCCATGCCACCACCCCCTGTGGTTCAGGGGGATGCAGCTCCTGCATCTGGCACTGGCACCCGTATGACCCGGCAGTCCATTTCATCGACTGCCACGGGCCCAAGGGTAGCGGTAGCTGCAGGTGCAGTTGTGGACACCGCCACCCAGGCTCGGGGTCTGCCAGCGCAGGCTGCGTTGGCACTTGAAGAGCCCTTGGTAGATCTCCAACAGGCCAGGGGGGAAACCATTGGGGCAGGCCGGGCTGCTCAGACCAAGACACGTGTTCCTGGGGCAGTCATGTCATCTGCTGCCCCGAACAGCCGGGTGTTGGCAAGTGCAGGGGCAGATGCACCCAACAGCACCCCGGTTGTGAGTCTGCCAACCAGGACCGTTGCGGTCAATGAC
This sequence comes from Ambystoma mexicanum, assembly GCF_040938575.1. NCBI lineage: Eukaryota > Metazoa > Chordata > Amphibia > Caudata > Ambystomatidae > Ambystoma > Ambystoma mexicanum. The sequence goes on along the minus strand of NC_090928.1, from coordinate 466,707,006 downwards.
CCTGCCACAGCTGATGTTGCTGCGCAGGGTCCATTAGTGGGCACCCAGCTGCCACTGACACAAGTCAGGCCTTTGGTCATCCGTCCACCTGCCACTCCCTCGGCTCAATCCACCCAACCCACTGGCCATACTGGTCAGGGCGGCATTAGCCAGCCAGGGTCTGCGCCACAGTCCAAGAGGAGGAAGGTTGCATCTGCAGCACAGGCTGGGACCCCACACACAGCCACGACCTCCTGCACGTCGAGGAAGAAGCCTTTCTGTAAGCAGGAACTGGACTTCCTCGTGGACTACGTGCGGGGACACAGCCGTGACATGCTAGTGGGTGCCAATAGTCAGACTACGGCTGCCCAACGTGACACCCACTGGAAGCATGTGGCGGAACATGTCAGTTCATTCGGCCATGAGGTGCGCACGGCGCAGGAGTGCAAAAAGCGCTGGAATGACATCAAGCGCAGCACTAAGGCCAAGCGTGCCCCAAATTACAACTTGACTCTGGTGACTGGCGGTGGGCCTGCACCAGAGGAGGAAGAACTCACTCCGCATGAGGCTCTCGTTGCGGAGTTCATACCACCAGAATTGGTCGAAGGTGTGGGAGAGATGCTGGACTTTGATGCCCAGTCCAGTGAGTGTTGATGCGTAGTTGTTGAGGACGTGTGTGTTTCACTTGTGGGATGTGTTGTGCATGATTGCTGCTATATGTGACCTGTACATGGTTCTGATGTGTAAGTAATGCAATGCCACCGTCATGCATGTCTCCTCTGCCTGCATGCGGGACTCCATGTGGCCATGCTCCCTTGCCCCTCCTCCGCCACTCTGCACCCCAGTTCCACCTTTGCACTGGTCTGCTACATTCTTGCCAATGTGTAGTTTTATGTTCATGTGTCCTGTGTAGATGCTAACTTCCAGCTTAGAAACTGCCAGACATATGCCGTGTGGTACAGCCTTAGTACTCGATGCAGGGCATCCCACTTGTACTGTGCATGGGTCAGATGTCCCGCAGGGACATGAGTGCCCATTCATGCTCCATGTGCATTGCACACATGCCCCTATGTGTCCTTGACTGGATGATCACTGTAATATGAGTCCTTGGTTACATACATTGCCTGCCATATTATCGGCCTCCCCATGTCAACTGTGGCTCAGTCCTGCGTTGCACACATGTTTAGGCTCTGACAATCTGTGTGGCTCACAGGCCTCAGCCTGTTCAATGGCCAATGACTCTGTCCAACTCTTGTCGTGTCTTCTTCACACGTGGCCGGCCTCCGGATCTTCCATCATGTGTCCTGCCCACTGTCCCAGTATCATTTGCAGTGTTGTAATTGAAATCACATTAAGCTGTTGATGCCAGTCAACACTGCTTGTCAATACACAGGTGTATGGTCAGCCTTTTGATACCATGCTAGGCATCCCTGCTTTGGTACTGGGGTGGAGGGGTGCTTGCCTTCTAGACATGGTACACATTGAATACACAATGCACGTGATGTCTGATTTTGACATTGCACTGCCTTCACATTTCCTGGCACACACCATGGAGTGCTTGTACATGTAGGTAGTGAGTGGCGTACACATTTTCTGCACTGCATAGACCCACTTCCATGCAAACTGCCACCTTTCAACAGGTCTGATCACAGAAGCTATTCTAAGTAGACCCAGCATGCATGCAAGGTCATATGTTGTGTGTCACATGTCTGCCAGATGCCTTTGCTGTCGGTGTGTGTGTGTGTGTGTTGTGTGCTTCTGACATGTGTACTGACCTTTTCCTCTCTATTTTTCAGGTGATGACGCAATGGATGCAGAGGATGGTGTTGTCATGCCAGACACAGGGTTGGTAAGACCACATCAACCCGGCACTAGTGGGGGTCGTGGGGTGGTAGGCCACGAAAACCCCCAAGTGCTGCAGTCCATCCTGTCTCTGGCTGCCTATGAGTCCAGCCTTGATGACGACTCTGACGTCCATGTTGAGTTGGATGACCATCAAGTCCATGTGTCAGGGGTGAGTGATTCTGATGTGGACACTCCTCTGTCTGCGACCCCTGCACTGAGGGATCAGACAGTCTTGGTTCCTCCGCCCGTGGTGGATCGGGACGCAGGGTCACCCTCCACACCAGTCACTGATGTGCCTGGGACATCACGTCGACGGGGGCATGTAGTCGTGCAGCCGCAGGCGGTGCCAACACAGCGAGGACCCCCGGTCCTTGGGTCCCGCAGGGGTCAAGCCCGGCAACGCGGTCGCCGCGCGCAACCGCTGTATACTGAGTGGGAGCAAGACATGACTGCCAATTCAGAACGGCAGGGGGCAGCAATGGAGAACATCGCTGACAGCATGGAGCGTGTGGCCCGATCTGTGCTCCCCCCTGCTAGGCAGGTGCTTCTCCAGCAGCAGGCGGCACGGTCCACGGCCCGCTCACTCAGGCTGGGCATGGCGGCCTCAGACAGGGCACGCCAGGCTGAAATGTCGTCTCTGCGTCAAGCAATTGCTGCTCACGCAGAGGCGCACATGGATGCCCTGAGGGAGGAGTATGCCTCCCTCAGATCCACTCTGGGTGTCCTTATGATGTCCCAGAGGCAGCAGGCAGAGGAGAGGTTTGCACAGCTTGAGCGCACCATCTCGGCTGAGCTACAGGCTTGCCGGGAGGTGCAGCGGTTGTCCAGCCAGGCCTTGCAGGAGGAACTCCGTGTTACACGTGCTACCTTGCAAGAGGAAGCACGTGTATCACGTGAGGTCCTGCATGCAGACCTATGTAACATCGCCACACAGAACCAGGCTCACCTGTCCGGCAGACTTGCTGCCGACGAGGGGCAAGCTGCGGCTAGGCGTGGCCAGGCTACTGTGCCACGTCCTCCTTACCAGGATGAGCCAGACTCGGACGACCATCTATCTCCCACATAGGTCGTGCTGTGAAGGCGTTGAGCCCATGGAGGTATTTTTTTTTGGCTCAGCATCATCGCATGTGGATGTTGAGCAGCACCCTGTACCTCCCCCCTCCTGGGTGCCTCCCCTCCCCCCCGGGTCGTATGTGGCCATTTTTGATTTTTCTTTTAGTTTAGTTAGTTAAGTTTCTGTTTGATAGTTAGTTTAAATAGGTAATGTAGGTTTTCCATAGTTAGTGTAATTAGTTAATAGTTGAGTTAGTTTAAAATTTGTAGTCTATTGTGCTTACATGTGACAGTGCGGTGCCTTGTGGTTTTTGAAGGCATCCACTGTCTGTTCCAGCTGGGCCCTTCATGGTTGTCTTGTGTATGTGTTTGCTGCTTGGGTTCCTTGACTCACATATGCCACTCCTGCCTCCCTTATCCATGGGCTCGCAAGGATGGTTCGGTGTAACAGAATTTTACACAAGGGCTTTGGACTGTCATATCTGTGGCATGTCTGGTGCTTTTTGACTTGTGTTGACACCCCTAGTGGGGATGATTTAGGTGTAATTGTCCACTGTTCAGCTTTTGCTAGATGGGGCGTGTCATGATTAATGTGGACATTGATTGCTATGCATTGTGTATTATGTTTCATATCTTTCCTGTACACGTGCTTGTTGCAAATCATGCTGTAGATAGTGTTCCACACTTTGGAGGTGAAAGACGGACTGATGGTGTGATTTGTGATGTGACTCTCTGACATGGTCAAGTAATGAGATGCCTGATGAGACACACACAGATCACTTTGATGCATTAATCATGTGTTTCATGCACTTTCTGCAGGGGGATGAGGCACCAGAGCACCTTTGCCAGCAGACATGGCCCATTGGACGACGTAATTCCTGACCCGTTTGTTGGTGCCCACATGCACATGTGTGCACAAGCAGAGCCACAGTGATTGCAGACCCACATCCTAGAACTGCTGACATGTTCCAAGGAACTCCAGGCAAGGTGAGCATCACAGGGGGGCCACGAGACAGCAAAGCTTGCACCAGGCGAGTTGCACGTGCAGGCTTAGTCACAGCACTGAGGGTGAGCTTAGACAAATATTGGTGTTGAAGCACACAATGCAGCTCAGATGTGTTTGTGGACTGATGGCTGTTGATAGTAGGGTTGTCTGGGACACATGCGGGGGCAGTGGCACATACCCTGCGGTACACCAAGGTTCATTGAGGCACTTGTATCAACCATGTAGCCTTCCAAGACATGGAAAGGGGCAGCTCACAGGGACATACAGCAAGGGACATACTCGGGTGCAGTGCATGTCTATTCCACGTACTTCATGATAAATGCACTGGCAACTTTGTTTTGGTCATGGTGGTACGCAACTTGCTCTCTAGTCATGGCTTGCCATATGGGTCTGTCTGCTTACCCAGGGAACATTGCATGTTGTGTGAATTGTGACACATTGGTGTTCCATTTGCCACGCACCCACCAGCGGCTGACTTACTGCATTGACTGTGAATGACCCGTCACAGGGGTGATGTTATATATGGGTACGAAGCATGGAGCACAGATTGTCTGTTTGTAGAGTTGTATGTTGTTATGGGGCATGTTTTGTGTTGTGTTTTTGTGTAATTGGCACGTACTGGTTGCTGACTGTGTCTCTCTTTGCAGCATTGCAGTGCTCCTGTAACCGGACCTGAGAGTGCGCAGGCAGGAGGCCAGCACTCAAAACCAGAGCTAAGTGTCTTGTTGTATTTTCTTACAAACTGCCCTGCACAGGCTTGCTGGGGAGTGTACTGATGCATGGATGTATGTGTGGTCCTATTTGGTATGTTTTTTACCCTAATCACCCTTGATCCTATGCAATTTCGAAACCTGTACCCTCTACCCGGTGTTCCTGCTTCCCATGCCTATCCAAGCAATGTTCCCTGACCCTCTTTCCCCACTGGGGTTGCGGATGCCTGTGTAAGCCCCGAGCTTGCAGGCGCAAAAAACCCTAGAGGGGGTGGTTGGTTCGTACCACTCCTGAGCCTGGACTACAGAAGGCCATGACAATGATGTCCAAGTTTGTTTGGATTGTGCATGTGTTCATGCAGGTTGTACATTTTCGTGCATTCCCTGGTTTCATGTGTCATTCCTGCTCCCCTCACCTGCCACGCATTCCAGTCATCCAGTGTGTCTACACCTGTCCAGACTGCATATCCCTGAACCTCTTTCCCCACCAGGATCTCAGGGGCCTGTGTGAGTTTGACCTTGCAGGCACCCGGGACATGGTGTGGGTGGTTGTTTCATGAGACTCCAGCGCCTGTACAGGGGATCTGTGACAGTACACATCCATTCATGGTGCATCATCCTATGTCATGTACCACACATGTCTCACATCCTGTCGTGACATTGTTTTGCTGTGCTACCTTGGTTGTTGCATCATTGTGGTAGTACTTGGCCTTTGAGACGTACTGCTATGTCAAGTCATCTACTGGAGGGTGTTTGGGTTCCTTTTCATGCCTTGGATTATGTGATTTTGGAAATGAGTGTGGATTCTGAGGGTTCAGGCATCTCTTTACACACAAGGTGGGAGATGGACACGAAGGGTAAAGGTGATCCTGTGGCCAGGTGGGAATGAGGGTTGGAGGCTCCATGACCCAGGTGCAGTTGTTCAGTGGGTCATGGTCATTTGCGAGGGGGGTGGGGGGTTGTTGTTGATAGTTGCGTTGCCCTGCAGTGTGATGGGAACTCTGACATTGTAATGTTGTTGTCCTATTTACATGTTGTGTTCTGCTGATCAATGCCTGTTCATGTGTTGTGTTTTCCTTTCAGGTGCGAGGGGATAGTAGTGGTTTGACATGCTGGGGTGTACACATGGTGGATGTTCACATGTGATGTGTAGGGAACACTGATAGTCACTTGAGTGCACATGCATATATGGAGTGCATGTCCTTGCAGAACCACACACTTGCACTCGGATGCACTCCATGTACTCCCACCCTTGCATATCCACGTGTACACTGTTTGCCTTCTGGTGCCCACTGTGTCCCGCCAGCACATGTTCTGTGACCGATTATGGTTCGAGTACATGCCTAATTTGATGTTTGATGTAGTCTGTCACTTAGATGTGATGCTCAGGGTGTGCATCACACGCAATGGCTGTTCACTGTGCTGTGCGCTGAGCAGTGTGATGCAGGAGTAGGACATTGCACACATGAGCTGCAGTGTTCATTTTGCAATGCATCATGTGCATATAGCCAGGCATTCATTGTGATGTTACGTCTACGACTGTTGTAATGCATTTGGAATCGACTTATTTTTGGTGGGACATTTTGTTGGTCTGTCATTTCATCGGATTCCGGGTCAGGCATCATTGTCCGATGCCGCTGTACATTTAGGACATGGAAATGTGTACCTTATCGTTACTGGGTCGGTGTATGGGTATTGCTTGCCATGTCATGTTGATGTTTGGGAGGGTTTGACTGACATGACAGTGATGGCCATGGCCTGTTTTGCAGGTGTGTGTGATGCACACCTTGCATGTCCAGGTCATCCGCTTCTCAGAGCAACTAGCTGGGGGTAGGTTTCTCTCCGCAGCAGGGCCCTCCCCCTCAAACAGACTTCCTGACTTGAACTTGAGGGGAACCATCTCCAGTTCTGGAAGCACCTCAAGACCTTCCTCTTTGCTTCTGCTTACTCTCTGCCTCTCCCTTGCAGAATTGTTCACTGGAACTGCACAGGAGCTGCAACTGGGCCACTCTCACCAACCTCGGTCCCTGGCCCAGCCACTGTCCACTTGCACTGCCACCCTGGCAACCCCTGCACTGCAGTACTGTCTCTCTATCCCTACAGCCCTCCCTTCCCAGCACTCGTCTGCACTTACCTTAGCAGTTGCCACCAGGCGACCTATGTATAATTGTTTGGCCTACTTCCCCTGTACTGGACTCCCCCCCACCCTTGCACTTTTCCCTTCCCCCTACCCCTGCACTTGCACAATCACAATGACACCTGGCCTAGTAGTACCGTTCTCTGTGTTCCCTTGTTCCCCCCCCCCTGCCTCATTGTGCCTTGTAATACTTGTGTATGGCTCATGTCATGTCACATGTCATATGTGTGCATTTTGGTTGCACAGGATAGCTTGTGTTTAAGTAGCTAGGGATGCAGACGATGTGGCACTTCCATGGCAACTATCTCAGGGTGGTAGGGTTGTGACAGTTGACTGTCACTTTGTCATCATCGATTGTCACCTGGTATGTGCCAGGCCTGTGTGCACTCCGCAGGGGTGGGAGTTTAGGTGAAAAATGTGGCCACAAGCTGGGTCCGGGCTACCTCGCCACGTGCCCTGTCCCCTCCCATGGGCAGCGCCTGTGCCTGTGGTTGGGGATGTGGGGGCACCACCGTGTCCACCGGGACGCCCTGCCGTGTTGCAACATTGTGCAGGACACATGCTGCCACAATGATCCTGCACACAACTGCTGGTGCATAGAGTAGTTGCCCACCAGAGCGGCCAAGGGAGCGGAAACATGACTTGAGCACTCCGAATGTGCGCTCCACTATGCCCCTGGTTGCAATATGGGCAGCGTTGTATCTTACCTGGGGTGGTGTGGTGGGGTTCCGGATTGGCGTCATCATGTGGTTGCTCAGAGGGTAGGCACTGTCCCCTGGGGAGGTGATAATTGTTCAGATTATTAGGGTTGGTATATTTGTCTGTGTGTGACTTGCATGCATGTGCAAGGGCATTTGTACTCACCTAGGAGCCATGTGTCGCCATGCTGCCCAGCTTCCAGGGCCCGGCTCAGGGCGGACATTCTGTATATGAAACTGTCATGGGTAGAGCCAGGGTAGTTTGCATACACAGAGGTGATGATTCCCTTTGCATCGCATACCACCTGTACATTGATGGAATGCCAGTGCTTGCGGTTTCGGTAGATGTGCTCAGTGGCCCTAGGTGGACGTAGGGCCACATGGGTGCAATCTATGGCACCGAGCACTTTGGGGAAGTGTGCCACCCTGAAAAAATCCAGGACAACGGCCTGCCTTTCTGCGGGTGTTCTGGGCATGTATATGTGCCTGCAGACTGAGGGGCGCGCTGTCATGATTGCCAGTACCTGGTGTAGGCAGCGTGACTGCGTGGCCTGTGAGACCCCCCCCACTATGGCAGTGGTCCGCTGAAACGACCCAGTGGCCAAGAAATGCAAGACATTGAGCAGCTTCTCCAAGGGGCTCAATGCTTGGGAGCAAAGGGTGGGGGATGTGAGGTCATCTTCCCACTCCCTGACCAGGTCTAGGATGATATGGGGTGGAAACCTATACCTGCCGTAGACCTGGTCGTCAGGCATCCCAAAAAGGCCTGTCCGTGGTGCAAAAATGCGTGCTCTGGCTATTCTCCTCCTCCTGCGGTGTCCCACAATCACTGCAGCAACAAATGGGGCATTCATCGTCGCTGTATATACGCGTTTGTTGTTTGCGCGCACTTTTATGCTGTGCGCGGGCGCGGGACGCCTCCGTGTGGGCGGACTCGTTGGTTTCCCGTATTCGGGTGTCATCGCGTGTGATCGGAGGGGAGCGAGCGTACACGCGATTGGCCTGGGTACGTGTGTTTCGGGGTGCGCGGGAAGTTCCACACGCAATTGGCCTGGGTACGTGTGTTTCGGGGTGCGCGGGTAGTTCCACACGCGATTGGCCTGGGTACGTGTGTTTCGGGGTGCGCGGGAAGTTCCACACGCGATTGGCCTTGGTACGTGTGTTTCGGGGTGCGCGGGTAGTTCCACACGCGATTGGCCTGGGTACGTGTGTTTCGGGGTGCGCGGGAAGTTCCACACGCGATTGGCCTGGGTACGTGTGTTTCGGGGTGCGCGGGTAGTTCCACACGCGATTGGCCTGGGTACGTGTGTTTCGGGGTGCGCGGGTAGTTCCACACGCGATTGGCCGGGTTACGTGTGTTTCGGGGTGCGCGGGTAGTTCCACACGCGATTGGCCGGGGTACGTGTGTTTCGGGGTCCCGTGAACTTTCACACGCGATTGGTTGGGATCCACGTGTGTACTGTCATCACGTGCAATGAGGGATACTCCCTCGCACGTCACGTCACAGACGCGCTCACGCGCTGAGGGCCTTTGGTCCAATGAAAATGCGTATGCGTGCAGACGCGCTTACGCGCTAAGGGCCTTTCCTCGAATTACACGCTGACGTGCAGAATTTTCACGTGCCAAATCACTCCGTATCAAGCTGGCCACGCGTAAGCACACGGAAGACCACGCTCCTGCCCAGAAGGCCGAACTACTGCCCCCCAGAGCCCCGAGCACGCTCCCACCTGCCATCTGCTGCTGCCTGACTGCCTGCTGCCCACGTGCCCTGCCATTTGCTGCCTGCACATCAGCCAGGGGTGCTGTTGGTGTGACCACCCCTGCTGGAACCAAAGACTCCCGACTGGGATTCCATCGCTCCACAGCCCAGCCCCAGGACCCAGTTGCCCACCCACTCCTGCCTCTGGGGTTGTCATGTCGGGGCAAACTCCATCTGTGACCACTGACAACCCCCGGCCAGAGAGGCAGAGGGGCACCAGCTTCAGTGCCACCGAAGTTGGTGTCCTGGTGGAGCAAGTCCTGGGGCAGTATGATGCCCTCTTCGGAAGTTGCCGCGCCGACAAGGAAGGACGGACTCGGATCTGGACTGACATCGTGACTGCCATCAACGCGGAGGGGGTGGCAGTCCGCGACTTCCAACATGTCAAGAAGCGCTGGGAGGACTTCAGGTCCAGGACCCTGACCAAGGCCCGGCGCCTCTTGAAGGCAGCGGATGCCAAGGGGCGCCGGGCCACTTGTCGGAAGAACAGATGAGGGTCCTGGAACACATATCCCCAGCGCTCCACGTCCAGGTCCTTGAGAGGCAGACCCGTCTGGAGTCGAGCGGTGAGTGTACATGCATCCTGATTGTGAGCAGTGCGTGTGGTGATTGTTCAGTAGTGTGCAGGTTGCACATCTGTTTGTATGGGGTCGAGTATGGGTGCGGGTGTACAGGGCCGTGGGGCTGACACATGCGAGGGCTGTAATGTGTGAGACATGGATGGTGCCTGTGTGTGTGGGCTTGCATGCCAAATGCAGTTGTGTGGGCACACAAGTTTGTATGAATGTGTATGTGAGTAGACATGTCCGTGATGTCACGCATGTATGTTGTTTTCAGCTGATTGTATCAGCGCTGTGTACATGTGCATGTGTGTGTATTTGACAAGGGTGCAACAGTGATGCAACATGGATGCATGTGACAGCTTTAAGTGGATGCCTGATGGGCAGATGTGACATGGATGCCCGTCTGAACACTGCGACACTTAGCAGAGGTGTACACATGCATGCAAGTGTGGTGGTGTGTGTACATGTGTGGTGCACTTCCTGTGTTGCATGTGATGTCTGGCTCACCTTTGGCTGCTGATGCTGTTGTATGTGTATGAATGGTGTTGGCAGTTGCAACATGGCTGTAGTATGGCTCGTGTGTGCAAGTTGTAATGACATGTGTGTTGGGGATTGTGATGACATGTCAGAGGTTTGCCAATGCCACTCATGTACAACTGTCATGTGTGTATGTGTACATTGTACAGTGCCCTGATGCCTGTGTTTTGTTTCTCCCTGTCTGCAGCGTCAACTGATGAAGAGGGCGGAGAAGGTGCTGTGGAGCACAGCGGCGGGGATCCGACCGCCAGCCGGAGACGCAAGGCCCGGCTCCCCTCCCAGGTTGTCATCTCGTCGAGGAGTGAGGAGTCCGGTGCCGCGTCCCAGGCCGCAGCTGCCGGGGGGAGGTCCAAGAGGCGGAGGTTGCAGTTGGACTCCTCGGCAGCAGAAGGGGCAGCTGGGACCCCACAGGGCCCAACGGGGGAAGATGGCACAGAGTCATCCAGGTTGGTGGGGGGTTTGGTGGAGGAGGAGGCCGTGCAAGCACCGGAGACGGGGTCTGGGGGTGGGGATCCCACTGGTGCTAGTGGTGCAGTGCAGGACCAGGGACAGGAGGCAGCACAGGCCGCCGCAGAGGTGCCTGTGTCTGCAATCCTGTCCCTGATCCTGTCCCTGCATCATCTTGCACCAGCAGGGATGCCCATGTCCAGACCAGTTTTCAGGCAGGGGATGAGCTGACGTCAACTGGCCTTCCTCTGCCTGCGGACGTGGCTATCCAGGCCCGGGTTGAGCCTGTCCTGGCTGGAGTGGCGTTGCGTCAACGGGCCATGCGAGGTGACCTGCAGTCTTTTCATGAAGAGACTGCAGGTCATCTCGAATGGCTCGTTGACCACGTCAGCCTCCTGGGACAGGTCACCCAGGCCGGATTCCTCCGTCTGATGGGGCTTGCCACGACCCCCTCCTCAGCTGGACCCCCTACGCGCCAGTCGTCCTCTGTGCCATCTTCCCACCCATCAGTCACCTGGTTGCCCTGTGGAGCTGCCTCTGACGGTGCGGCCAGGCTGGTGGAGGAGGCATCCCTGCCACAGTCGGGAGTCGGACGTCCAGCAGGGGTGGCCACGTCAACGACTGCACCCCAGCCGGCGGAGGATGTGCAGGCAGCAGGAGGCAGTGCAGGGGCAGAGGCACAGCAGCAGCAGCACCATGGTGGGAGCCATGAAGGCTCGGGGCCTTCGACATCGGAGGGGCAGGCATCGGCCGGAGGGCAGGAGGACCCAGGACAAAAAGTGTCTTCCGTGTGGCAGCGGTTGGGCCACGCCATAGATGCGGAGCGGCAGCGGGCGGAAGAGGCACGGCTCTCAATGGTCAGGGCGGAGAACTCCATGCAGAGGGCCCTGAGGCGGGTCGAGTGCCTCGAGGCAATCCGCAGGGCTTTGGAGGTGGACACGTCGACGGCCCTGCGGACCCTCGGGGCCATGGAGGAGGACCGCCTCCGGGACATTGAGGAGGAGTTCGATGATGCCCTGGCCCGGCACATCCAGAAGTGAGCCGTGGAACTAGCCCGCTGCCCTTGTACATAGTTATGTAGGTAGTGTTAAGTTTCATTTTTGTTTTTATTTCATTTGGACCTTTTGGACATTGGCCACATTTTTGTATATAGTTTTTTTTATTAGTTAGTGTAGTTAGTTAGGTTTCCTTTATTTTGTTGGGATGATGGACCCTGGATTCTTGCATTGTACATAGTTGTGGACTTGTACATACTTTCTTTTTTAACATTATCCATGGATCAATGGCTTATAATTTTTTTTTCACATTGGATTTTGTTTGGTGGACATTGACTTTGTACTACATTACTTTGGATTTCTATATTCTTTAATATTTTCTTTATTTTGAACGGACATGCTTCTTTTCATTTTTTTCCATTCACATTTCTGTTTCTTCATTTTTGTTTCTATTCATCTTTCCTTTAATACATTATTTATTTGTTGCACTTCAATGTGTGGTGTCTCATTGTTTTCATGCATTTCATGTTATGTGTTTTGAGAATCACTGACACCCATTGGGTGTATGTGAGGGACATGTGTTTGTTTTGGAACTTGCAATTGGTGTTCTGTGATGTAATTGCAGAATATGAGTGGGTGGATGCAATACTCGGGTGGGTGTTTTGCATTTGGGGGCTGACCATAGAGACCAGGGATCTGGACTGTGATGACATGTTGGGTGGGGAACATGAGTTGGACATGGGTGGGGGCCTGCTGGAGGCTGCCCCTGGTGGCTGGGGGGTGGGGGTGGTGGGAGACATGGGTGGGGGCCTGGTGGAGGGTGCCCCTGGATGCTAGGGGGTGGGGGTGCAGGGGGACATGAGTGGGGGCTGGTGGAGGGTGCCCCTGCACTGCTGGGGGGTGGGGGTGGTGGGAGACATGAGTGGGGGCCTGGTGGAGGGTGCCCCTGGATGCTAGGGGGTGGGGGTGCAGGGGGACATGAGTGGGGGCCTGGTGGAGGGTGCCCCTGGATGCTGGGGGGTGAGGGTGCAGGGGGACATGTGTGGGGGCCTTGTGGAGTGTGCCCCTGCACTGCTGGGGGGTGGGGGTGGTGGGAGACATGTGTGGGTGCCAGGTGGAGGGTGCCCCTGGATGCTAGGGGGTGGGGGTGCAGGGGGACATGAGTGGAGGCCTGGTGGAGGGTGCCCCTGCACTGTTGGGGGGTGGGGGTGGTGGGAGACATGTGTGGGGGCCTGGTGGAGGGTGCCCCTGGATGCTGGGGGGGTGGGGGTGGTGGGAGACATGAGTGGGGGCCTGGTGGAGGGTGCCCTGCACTGCTGGGGAGTGGGGGTGATGGGAGACATGAGTGGGTGCCAGGTGGAGGGTGCCCCTGGATGCTGGGGGGGTGGGGGTGGTGGGAGCCATGGGTGGGGGCCTGCTGGCAGGTGCCCCACAGTGCTGGGGGGTGGGATACATGAGTGGGGGCCTGGTGGAGGGTGCCCCTGGTGGCTGGGGGGTGGGAGTGGTGGGAGACATGGGTGGGGGCCTGGTTGAGGCTGCCCCTGGTGGCTGGGGGGGTGGGGGTGCTGGGAGACATGAGTCGGACATGGGTGGGGGCCTGGTGGAGGCTGCCCCTGGTGGCTGGAGGGTGGGGGTGGTGGGAGACATGGGTGGGGGCCTGGTGGAGGCTGCCCCTGGTGGCTGGGGGGTGGGGGTGGTGGGAGACATGAGTGGGGGCCTGGTGGAGGGTGCCCCTGGATGCTGGGGGGTGAGGGTGCAGGGGGACATGAGTGGGGGCCTGGTGGAGGGTGCCCCTGGATGCTGGGGGGTGGGGGTGGTGGGAGACATGAGTGGGGGCCTGGTGGAGGGTGCCCCTGGATGCTAGGGGGTGGGGGTGCAGGGGGACATGAGTGGGGGCCTGTTTGAGGCTGCCCCTGCACTGCTGGGGGGTGGGGGTGGGGGGAGACATGGGTGGGGGCCTGCTGGAGGCTGCCCCTGGTGGCTGGGGGTGCAGGGGGACATGCGTTGGTGGGCAGTAGTGCTAGTTGATATGTGGGTTGGCTGGCTCAATCGCGTGTGGAACTTCCCGCGCACCCCTGAAATCCACGTACCCGGCCAAATCGCGTGTGGAACTTCCCGCGCACCCCTGGAATCCACGTGCCCGGCCAAATCGCGTGTGTCACTTCCCGCGCACCCCCGAAATGCACGTACCCCGCTCAATCGCGTGTGGAACTTCCCGCGCACCCCTGGAATCCACGTGCCCGGCCAAATCGCGTGTGTCACTTCCCGCGCACCCCCGAAATACACGTACCCCGCTCAATCGCGTGTGGAACTTCCCGCGCACCCCTGGAATCCACGTGCCCGGCCAAATCGCGTGTGTCACTTCCCGCGCACCCCCGAAATACACGTACCCCGCTCAATCGCGTGTGGAACTTCCCGCGCACCCCTGAAATCCACGTACCCGGCCAACTCGCGTGTGGAACTTCCCGCGCACCCCTGGAATCCACGTACACGGCCAAATCGCTTGTGGAACTTCCCGCGCACCCCTGGAATCCACGTACCCGGCCAAATCGCGTGTGGAACTTCCCGCGCACCCCTGGAATCCACGTACCCGGCCAAATCGCGTGTGGAACTTCCCGCACACCCCCGTAATACACGTACCCCGCTCATTCGCGTGTGTAACTTCCCGCGCACCCCCGGAATACACGTACCCCGCTCAATCGCGTGTGTCACTTCCCGCGCACACCCGGAATGCACGTACCCCGCTCAATCGCGTGTGTCACTTCCCGCGCACCCCCGGAATACACGTACCCCGCTCATTCGCGTGTGTAACTTCCCGCGCACCCCCGGAATACACGTACCCCGCTCAATCGCGTGTGTCACTTCCCGCGCACACCCGGAATACACGTACCCCGCTCAATCGCGTATTTTACTTCCCGCGGCGCCACTTTTTTGATGCGCTGGGACTCTACCGCCTGCCTTCGTGTGGCGGACGTGTTTCAGCTTGTGCGCGGCTTTGGCTGTGCGTGGGTTTGCCCTATTCCATTCCATGAATACGTGTGGTTCGTGTGCGTGTGGGCGTTACCTCTGCTTCTGTGCAGTGCATCCCCAGTTACGCCCTTATTTTCGCGTGTTGTTCCCCATTCCGCGCGTTACGCCCCATGTCCCGCCCACTTTCTGCTGTGTGCGCTGAGGTTGTGCGCTTTCACTGTGCGCGTTGCGCACCGTCGCGCACGCCTTTCGCGATGTTGCAGTGACTTGTGCGCCATACACGGGTTTGGCGCACATCCCGCGGTGAACACGCGCAGGGACTTCCATGAATCGCACGCGTGCGCGTGCGCCTGTTTTTTTCCGCTTGCGCCTGCTTGCGCCTACTTGCGCGTAGATTTTCGGCGCACGTTTGTTCCATGAATCGGCCCCAAAGTAACAGGTAATAAACAAAAAAAATCAAATGAAAGGTGAAATCCAAAAGAACGGGTGCAAAGACAATCAAAATGGAAATCAAAATCAAACACATTGCCCCATGGTCCAAATAATAAAATGTAAAATATCCACAAACTATGTACAAAGATGATTGTCCCGGTCCAATATCCCTAAAAACCATAAAATGAAACCTACCCAAAACCTAACTAATGCTAACTATATACAAAAAACGTGGGCCATTGTCCAATCAACCCAAATAAAAAAAAATAAGGGAAACCTACTATCTACATAACTATATACAAAGGCGGCGGGCCAGTCCTGCGGCTCACTGAGAGATGTTATGGGCCAGGGCATCATCGAACTCCCTTTCTATCTCCCCGAGGCGTTCATCCTCAATGGCCCCGAGGGCCCGCAGGGCTGACGCAGTGTCCACCTCCAAGCCCCTGCGGATCTCCTCGAGGCACTCGGCACGCCTCAGGGCCCTCTGCATGGAGTCCACCGCCCTGACCATAGCGAGCCGCCCCTCTTCTGCCCGCCGCCTCTCCGCATCTATTGCGTGGCCTAACCGCTGCCACACGGAAGACACATTCTGTCCAGGGTCCTCCTGCCCTCCAGCCGACGGCTGCCCCTCCGATGTTGATGGCCCCGAGCCATGATGCCTCCCACGTCGCTGCCGCTGCCTCTGCAGCCACTGCCTCTGCCAGCACAACGGCATCCAGGCTGATGGTATCCACCGACGCCGTCGTGCACGTGCCCTGCCTGATGATGCCGGCACATCCTCCACCTGCAGGGGTCCAGTTGCCATGGTGTCCACACCTGCTGGGCCACCGACTCCCGACTGTGGCAGGGATGGGATCCCCACTGAGCCGGCTGCATTGGTTGGGGCAGGTCCACAGGGGGCCCTGGTGTCAACTGGGCCGGAAGACGGCAAGGAGAACGACCGGCGCATACTTTCCACAGAGGAGGAGATGGCCGACACATTGGCCATCACCTGCTGAAAACCCGCAGCAATGGCAGATCCCAACTGGGCCACGTCGGCACGGTGCTCTTCGTGATGATGTGCGTTCTCCTCCCGGGAAGCATGCACGTCATCACGAATGACCCCCGTGCGCAACGCGACCCCAATCAGGACCTTTTCCATGCGCCCACGGGTCCCCTCGTCCGCAGGTGGAGGGGAGTCAGATGACATAGACACCCCCTCCACCTGCGGACGGGCCTGGGACGGGGCTTCCATGCTGGTGCATGGTGGTGCACTCACAGGGTCAGGGACAGCGACATGCACAGGCACCTCCACGGCGACCTGTGCTGCCTCCTGCCCCTGGCCCTGGACTGCACCACTTGCACCAGCAGGGATGCCCCCACCAGGCCTCAGGTGCGCCTCAGTCTCGGCCGCCTCCTCCTCTGTAGAAACCACCAACCTGGATGGCTCCTTGCCCTCTTCCGCTGTAGCTGGCCCCTGTGGGGGCTCACCCACCCCTTCCGCCGCAGCCGTGGGGGCATCCCCGCCGTCTACCTCCACAGCGCCGTCTCCGCCCTCTCCATCACTAGCCGCTGCATAGAGGGAGACATAGAACACAAGCATCAGGGCACTGTACAATGGTCCCCTACACAGGAAGCAATATCAGATGACTGGCAATGGTAAAGTACACTTCTATCATGTCCCTCCACAACACATGGGTCAGGCAATACACACACGCAACACCCATGGTCCATGGCATGCACATCAACATACATGTCCACTGCACTCTTCGAAAGTACGAGGTCATGGAATGCACATGCATCATTGGTCATGCAAATCACACGCACACACTTCACCTCGGTCACATCCATGTGGACTCGTACATCACAAACACAGTGGATACAAGGATGATTAGTCAGCATCAGTGAATCTGTACAGTGTCACAGACATGTGTCATGCATCCATGCCATTCAAAAGTCACAGACATGCAGGTCAAGCACACCGACCTCGACACCATACATGTACCTGGCATCAGCATCCATCCCTCACCCACACCCATGTCCACGAACATACACTTGCATGCTCACATGTGTCCAATCTGCATAGGCCTCCTCAGGTTGCATAGCAACACATACAACAACCATGTGATCCACAAATTACTGGTCGCACATGCATCGCCATGACAACACTGCACACATACATGCCTACAAGGCCCATTCCACACATACAGCATCACATAACCAGCACACTGCAACATGCACTGTCTCACACAGCAATGCCTGCACACTTACCGCTCAACTCCAGACGGGTCTCCCTCTCAAGGACCTGGGAGTGGAGCGCTGGGTGTATGCGTGCCAGGACCCTCATTTGGATCGAACTCATGTGGCCCCGGCCCCCCTCCACGAGGCGCCGGGCCTTTGAGAGGGTCCTGGACCTGCAGTCCTCCCAACGCTTCCTGACATGTCGGTTGTCGCGGACTGCCACCCCCTCCGCGTTGATGGCAGTCACGATGTCGTCCCAGATCCGAGTCCGTCCTTCACAGTTGGCGCGGCTACTTCCGAAGAGGGCATCATACTGCCCCAGGACTCTCTCCACCAGGACCCCAACCTCGGTGACACTGAAGCTGGGGCCCCTCTGCCTCTCTGGCTGGGGGTTGCCAGTGGTGCCAGATGTTTCAGTGCCCGACATGGCAACCCCAGAGGCAGGAGTGGGTGGGCAACTTGGTCCTGGGGCTGGGCTGTGGAGTGGTGTTCTTCCAGTCGGGAGTCTTCCGTTCCAGCAGGGGTGGACACAGCAACTGTACGCCTGCAGATAGCTGATGTGCAGGCACCAAACGGCAGGGCACGGTGGCAGCAGGCAGGCAGGCAGCAGCAGATGGCACGTGGGAGGCTGCTCGGGGCACTGGGGGGGCAGTAACTCGGCCTTCTGGGCAGGAGCGTGGTCTTCCGTGTGTGAACGCGTGGCCAGCTTGATACGGAGTGAATTGGCACGTGAAAATCATGCACGTCTGCGTGGAATCCGAGGAAAGGCCCTCAGCGCGTAAGCACGTCAGCACGCGTATGCGATTTCATTGGTCCAAAGGGCCAGGCGCGTAAGCGCGCCTATGACGCACGGGTGTTTCCCAACCCACGTGAAAAAAATACACGTGCCGCGCGAGAGCGTCAGCACGCGTACGCGATTTCATTGGTCCAAAGGGCCAGGCGCGTAAGCGCGCCTATGACGCACGGGTGTTTCCCAACCCACGTGAAAAAAATACACGTGCCGCGCGAGAGCGTCAGCATGCGTACGCGATTTCATTGGTCCAAAGGGCCAGGCGCGTAAGCGCGCCTATGACGCACGGGTGTTTCCCAACCCACGTGAAAAAAATACACGTGCCGCGCGAGAGCGTCAGCACGCGTACGCGATTTCATTGGTCCAAAGGGCCAGGCGCGTAAGCGCGCCTATGACGCACGGGTGTTTCCCAACCCACGTGAAAAAAATACATGTGCCGCGCGAGAGCGTCAGCACGCGTACGCGATTTCATTGGTCTAAAGGGCCAGGCGCGTAAGCGCGCCTATGACGCACGGGTGTTTCCCAACCCACGTGAAAAAAATACACGTGCAGTACGTGACCCGGCACGTCTAAATATACACGTGAAAACATCCTACAAGCTCAGTGCAAAGATGAACATACCGTTCCTAGCAGCAGTGGCTGTGGGTTACCAAAGGAGGAGGAGGAGGAGAGTCAGGGCCAGAATTTTCTCACCCAGAACCAGCCTATTCGGGATGCCTGATGACCAGGTGTATGGGAGGTACAGGTTTCCAGCACACATCATACTGGACCTGGTCAGTGAGTGGGAGGATGACCTCACATCACCCACCCTGTGCTCCCAAGCACTCAGCCCCCTGCAGAAGGTCCTGAATGTACTGCACTTCTTGGCCACTGGATCTTTTCAGCGGACAAGTGCCATAGTGGGTGGTGTGTCACAGGCCACGCAGTCACGCTGTCTACACCAGGTCTTGAACATCATCACTGCACGGCCATCAGTCCGCAGGCACATATATCTCCCCAGGACTCCTGCAGAAAGGCGGGCGTGCATCCAGGAATTCTATGGTGTGGCTCAATTCCCCAAAGTGCTTGGTGCAATTGACTGCACCCATGTGGCTCTACGTCCCCCCAGGGCAACAGAGCACATCTACAGAAACCGCAAGCACTGGCATTCCATCAACGTGCAAGTTGTATGCAATGCCAAGGGAATCATCACATCAGTATATGCCAACTATCCCGGGTCCACCCACGACAGCTTCATCTACAGAATGTCTACCCTAAGCCGGGACCTAGAGGCAGGCCGGCATGGAGATACATGGCTGCTTGGTGAGCATGAATGCCACTGCACATGCATGCATGTCAGAAACAGGGTCATGTCACAACACCACTAATGATACCCATCACCACCTCCGCAGGGGACAGTGCCTACCCTATCAGCCCCCACATGATGACCCCAATCCGGAACCCCACCACGCCACCCGAGGTAAGGTACAACACAGCCCACATTGCAACACGGGGCATAGTGGAGCGCACATTCGGAGTGCTGAAGTCACGCTTTCGCTCCCTTGACCGTTCTGGCGGGCAGCTGTTATATGCTCCCCCACTAGTGTGCAGGATCATAGTGGCAGCATGTGTCCTGCACAACGTTGCAACACGCCGGGGCCTGCCCGTGGACATGGTGGTGCCCCCACATCCACAACCACATGCAGGCCCGCTGCGCATGGGAGGGGAAAGGGCACGGGGGGAGGCAGCCTGGACGCAACTTGTGGCCAACTTCTTCACCTAGGAATCACAGTGCTGGCTAGTGCACACTGCTCTGGCACATACCATCTGACGATCAATGATGACACTACCTGACAATGTCACAAAATTACTTGACAATAAACTGTCAGAAACACATCAGCCTGAGATTGTTAACATGGAAGTGTCACTATGTGTGCACCCCTACCTACACATACACCAGCAATGCATAACTACGAAAAGACACAACTCCATTCATCAAATATGCATTGGCACATGCGAATTGCTACATGACAACATTGCCATGTCACCCAATCCCTTCACAGTCCCGCCACAGAGGACACCATGTCATGGTATGTGAGAGCAAACAAACTGACCCTCACAACATGACACCGGTGTCACAAATTGCAGTGCCCCAAATGGAACATAGCCGCACTTGAACAGCTAACCGTGATGGAGGCACAACTACACACCTGTGTAAGAGTCATTTCAATCAAATGACACACCAAGCCACCCTGAAGCCCACCCAAACAAGACACAATGCATGTAATCAATGGTAGTCTCAATACCTGATTGTGCTGGTATGTCCTCACCGTCCAGATGTACATTGATGGCGCCACGCAAAAGTGTCACTGCACATCTACCGACATGTAGTCTGACTCCAGAGAGTATGCCCGTGTGAAGAACTGTGTGATATACCTGCAAAACATGAGTAACATATGTAAGTTGAGGCACATATCAAACCATCATGCATAGTTAGGTGCAACAACAATGTACACTATGAATGTCTACACAGTATTGACTATGGACTGCCCAACAGCTCATGGGAGTCCGATGTCACCGTGTAATTTGCTGTCACTTGGGCATACCCTTTGCAAGCCCATGGAAACGGAAGCAGGAGGGGTGTGGATGTCAGGTACCCAAGCATCGAAACCAAACTCAGGACAAGCCTGCATGTGCCCAGCCACAATACAGTGTATGCCCAGGTACCCACACAAGGCAACACACTTGAAAAAGAAAAATATGATCAGAAAAAATGGCCATGAAAGGGCCGGCGGGGGGGGGGGGGCCACCTATGAGGTCCGAGGACAGGATGCACGCCACAATCCACCTGTGTGGATCATGGGAAAAAAAAACACCCCATAGGCTCGTGGCCCACACGGCTACTCTGTTGTGGGAGATGAGTCGCTATCGCTCTGGCCAGACCCTGCAGCTGACTCAGGAGGTGGGGGAGCTGCCTCAGAAGATGGTGTGACAATGGGAGGCAGCCCACGCAAAGCCCGAGTTTGCTCCTCCATGGCTGCAAGCAGGCGGGTCTGGTAGTTCTGGTTCTGGATCATAATCATGCGGAGGTCCCCATGCAGTAACTTCCGGGATGACCTGACCTCCGCACGAGTTGCCTGCATCTCGGCCGAGAGCGTCCGTGTCAGACGCTCCAGCTGCTCCTCTGTCCTTCTATGGGATGAAGCCTCAAGCTCTAACAGGGTCGACCTGAGGTGATGGAATTCTTCCCTCAGGCCTTCCCTGTGGCGCTGGGACTCCATGGAAAGTGATTCCCGCAGAGTCGCCAGTGCCACCCGCCTGTCCATGTTGGACGCCAACATGTCCTCCCTGTGTGCGTGGCAGATGGACTCTGTAGCCTGCTCCAGTCGCTCCATCAGCCTTTCTGGGGGGACAATGGAAGTGGCCACCCTATCCATGGCCTGTGCAATCATCTCGGATGATGCTGCCTGTTGGGTGGCCATACCGTAGATGGATTGCTCCCAAGCGGTATTGCCAGGTGACATACGGCCACCACGTTGGCGGGCACCACACCTGCCTGGGGCAAGGCGGACTGCGCCTTGCTGTGCCGGCAAAGCCTCAGGCTGCAGGACTGCATTCCCTCTCTGATCTGCAGCCCCAGGAACAGGATCAGAGATTGTGTGGTGTGGCCCTGCATCCGTAACCACCGGAGGCTGAGCTGCCGACACTGACATCCCCATTGAGGGCACTAACCCGGCTGCAGGTGGGTCGGACAGAGGAGATTCTCTCCCAAGAACACTCACCTGCGACTGCACATAGGTGTCATCCTCCGAGTCTACACCTGAATACTGCTCGGGGGAGGAACCCCCAGAGACACCCCTCGACAGCACGACCTGCAGCACTTGTGGGTTTTCACCCACAAACACACCACGTCCCTCACTTGTTTAAGGTCGGCCCGGGTTGCCCTCCTGGGACGGCTCCACCACCACATCCCCAGCATCAACAAGTGCTTCGTCCCCTGCAAAGACATGAAAGAGAGAAATGGAAACAGGCATTAGCACCATGGCATACAACAAGGGCTGATGAACAACAGAGGCAGTAGTTCAATGACACATGTCCCACATGACTGGGAAACCTCCTATGCATTCACCATCACTGGGTCTGGAGGGGAGGCTCAGGGCACACAATGATGACACAGAGAATGGAGAGCAACGCCTGCTCCCCATGCTGCCTAGCACTGGCATCACACATTGGCCGGTGATTGCCATGTCAAATGCACATGCCATCACACACATGGCATGTGACATAGCCACCAAGTGAAGAGGGAGAGGAGGGCAACTAATTTGGATTTTGGGCACTCTGGTCCTGACATTGCTTCATCACATCAAGAAGTTAACATGTTGGACATGGATCTGCTAGTCCCAATTGGCCACGATGCACAGTGCCTTGTCAACATTAACAAAATGCAGTAAACAATGAGATTCCACCTCCCCATCACCTGTAATGGATTCATATAGCATTCGTGAAGCACCTGTACAGAAATGTATGAAGGTACAGCGGAGCACTGAGGGGTGGTGGGGCAGAAGGGGATGCCATTCAACAATCCTACTGGTGCCGGTGTCATTCATGTCACGCAAGTGCAGAGGTGGGTGGCACAATGAAGTGCAAGGGGAAGTGGCGGCTGGAAGTGCTGTACAAGGTAAGTAGGACTTCACGTCGAGGGCAGATGGTGGTAGGCGCAGACAAGTGCTGGGGGGGTGGCCTATAGGGGTACAGAGACAGTCATGCAGTGCTGTGGGCTCGGAGGGGACAGGGGTGGTACACACTGCATCTGCCTCGGCAAGGTCCTTGCAGATTTCAATGTGTCCTGCAGAGTTGTCAGATGCCGCAGATATGTGGCCTTGGATTGGGGCTCTCATCTTGGTGAGAAGGGTGAGACGCTATTGCCTTTGGAGCAGGCGGCAGGCCAGTTTGCCAGAGGATGAGCATGATGCAGGCCATTTCCTCTCTGCCACCCGGCACCTGTGTTTTGGGTTCACAAGATCCGAGTCATGCCAGGAGTCAGCATTGGCATGGGGCTTCAGGCGGATTGTCATGACCGTGGCAAAGACATCCAGTGTACCTGACATAGAGTGGAGCATGGAGTGGGCCCTGTCAGGATGGGAGTGAGCCTAAGGGGGAGCTGGATGGGGGGGGGGGATTTTGGCAGCATAAGCCTCGACTGACACACACTTCATGGGTTGGAATACCAAGAAGGTGTGTGACAGTGGTGTGGGTGGCTTTGCCTGTGGGGTGGTGAGGGTGAGGTGGGAGGAGAGGAGAAAGTGATCACTCCAGGAGAGAGGAGTGCAGAGAGGGATGGAGAGGGGAAGGTCAGATGAGATCAGAGCATCAAGAGTGTGCCCTGCAGAATGAGTAGGGACAGACGGGAGTTTAGAGGGTGATAGGGAGTTGCTGAGGTCACGGAAAAGTCACGTGGTGGGGACAACAAGCATGCAGGTGGATGCGTACATCACCAAGGAAGAGGATTTCAGTGTCTGGGGACATGAGTGAGGAGGAGAGGTGAGGACACTCAGAAAGGAAGTAGTACATTTGACCATTTTCCGATACACAGTACGCACAGTTTGTGAATGTCGAGGTGAGATAGAGAGAGACGTCACACAAGCCATTCCAGAGGGGAGTAGGTCTACGTAGGAGTGACAGTGGCAGGAATACCCTCAGGGAAGGCAAGGGCACACACCCCCCTGCACAGTAGTGCCGGGCCAAGGAGAGGATCTCCTGAACGTCAGGTAGGAGTGTGTCAAAGATGCAGACAGAGCTGGCCGTCAGACATGTTTCCATGAGACCAAGGATGTCAAGGTGCATTGCCTCATGTAAGTGACATATATGGGAGGAATGCCTGATGCAGCGGCAGAGTAAGGAGTGTAAATGTGGAGGAGGTTGACAGCCTTGTAGGACTTACGGGGAGTGCTACAGATCAGAGGTGCAGCATGTGTAGGAGTTGGAGTTGGAGGCGGAGAAGGATAATGGGAGGGTGCAGGGAGGCAGTGCAGGATAGATGAGGAGAGAGGAGGGGGGACAGCAGGAGAGGAAAGGAAGTTGATGAGATGTGGGTAGCATTTGTCAAGGAGAATAAGGTTGGCCTGAGGGCCTTGGACTGAGATGATCCCATTACCTTACACATCAATTGTGGCCTCTGAGGATTGGAAGGAGGCCAAGAGTACACCCCAACGGGTCACACCATTGATGGTGGAAGAGGAGCAAGGAGAGAGGACTGGGACCATGTGAAGGGTCCATGGGACAGGCAAAGGCATGTATGAGCAGATGTCAGTGAGAGTTAACCTTGAGTAGGCTCAGGTGTACTTGTCAGCAATAGGGTGGGTTGCATTGGAGGGCAGGGTGCCCTCATTTGACTGTTTGCAAGCAGGTGTCGTGAGTAGGGCAACATGGTCTGAACAGTAGAAGTCAGGGAAGATAGACCATGAAGAGCAGCATGGAGTGTGAGGGAATGGGGCTTGGAACCAGACGGAACAAGAGCACACAGGTAGGAGGTGGGTGTCAAGGCAAATTTCACAGTATGACAGCATGTTGAGTGCCATGTATATACAGAGGACGCATTAGCATGTGGTATCATTGCATGTCAGGCATGTGACGATGGAACTTGAATGGCTGGGAGTAAGTGTAGGAATGGTATGTAAGACATAAGATTAATAGACAGGGGAGAATGAGCAACAATGTCGTGAAAAAATGACAATTCAAGGGGAACTTCCATGGTGTAGGGCCATATGTGCACTGTTGGCAGTAGGGATAGTGCTGTGGGCACATGGTGTTGCACTGAACATACTGGATGAGGCACATGGGTGACACTATCAACTCTGCCACACACCCCCTTGACAGGCACCCAACATGAAGGCTTCGCACACACACCATGCACATGGATATAACACGCATGCATGTGCACTCACCGGATGATGCCTCGTAATCAGGGAGATCTCCCACACCTTGGAGTTGTCCCTCGGTGACGTAGGATCCAGCTACGGACTCGTGTGGTGTGAGTTCTATTTCCTGTGCTGGGGACCCACCTCCAGTCACCAAGGTTGCGGCATGACTTGGGCCAGCTTATCCTTTGCCCTGCGCTTAAGGTCATTCCAGCGCTTCTGGCAATCACTAGCTGTGCGCCTCACTACTCCAAGGGCACTTATTTTGTCAGCAATGGTCTGTCAGTGTGCCTGCCGTCTGGCATGTGTGGTCTTGGACCCTGCAACGATGACCATTTCCCTATCATGGTCTGACACATACTGAACAAGTGCATTCAGTTCGGCGTCTGTGAAGCTGGGCTTCCTTGATGGGCCGGACTGTGCAGCCGTGCCTGGGGCATCAGCCTGTGCCGGACGTGCACTCTTCCTCTTCCGCTTGGAAGGGGGTGGGGATCCAGAGTGTCCTACGCCGCTGTGGACACTAGGGGCAGGAGCCGTGGTGGACTTAGTACTGGGTGTGTGGGATTGCACACTCAGCATGGGAGTAGGTGCAGGCATTGGGGGTAGAGGGATAGGGTCAGGCCTGATCTGAGGTGCATGAACTAGGACCGACACAGTCTTGGCAGGGTGTATGAGAGGTGGGGTGGATGGAGCCACACCCTGCCCACGGGGGGCAGCAGATGACCTATCTGGCATAGATGTGCGTGTCCTGATGACACCAATGTGCACCGGTGCACGTGCAGTGGACCTGCTGACCTGGATGTCAGCGATGGAGTCACCCTCGGACAGGTCTGGTGCCACAATGGGCTGGTCCAACAAGGGTTGATCAGGGTTGGTATCAGCCACATGACCCTCAACCTGGGTGGGGGAGGGGGGGGCATGGGTGTCCCTGACTGGTCCTCCAGACTGGGGGGACAGGGGCACCCTGCAAGTCACAACCACGTCCCCTAGTGGATCCTCCACGGCCACCACGTGTGGCTCGGCCACCTTTGCCACCCTTACGGCTTGCACGCCTCCCAACCATGGCACTGATGTTATTGTGCGTATGGGAGTCGGTGTGCACAATTGTCCTGGGCAATTGGGTGTCAAAGGGGTTGGGTACCAGATGGTATTCGTACCCTAGTGCAGTGGCAAGGCTATATGACACCCCTGGGGAAAGATGACGGGTCACGCAACGCACAGGCACCCCAAAAAAGTTAAGGAACGTGCACGATACCCCTCCTAGACCACGTGCGCGGATGAAAAACCCTGCACTACGCTGTGGCATCCAGTAACACAAGAATGAACGTATGCGTGTCACACGCAGCCTAGATTGACCTCTGAAGAGGTACGTGACACACGGGGCAAGCACAGATGATAGATGCGTGCGCAACTCACCGTCTGCCAGGGAGAAATGCGTCAAAAATACGCGCGTGTGCGCGTTGGCAACACCCCCGCCAAAAGAAGAATGGTACGCTGTCTGAGGAGACAGGACAACAGTAGAAGGGAACGCTGTGTGAGGAAACAGGCCCAGGAAAAAGAGCAAAAGAGAAAAAGCTGTCAGAGGTAACAGGGAGTACGACCTTTGAACGCCGTGAAGTAAATCGCGTGTCAACTGACAAGAAGTCCAGAATACACCAACTCGCTCTCCACGAAAAGCACGTACAAGGAAATGGCGTTCTACATGTACCTTTTATGCAGGCCCACAGGTCCTGCGTCACTTCCGCGTGTAGGCGCTGAAGGGCCAGCCTCCAATCACACGCATTGACACTGGCTTGTATTTCTTTCACGCGGGTTGGGAAACGGCCGTGCGTTATAGACGCGCTTGCGCGCCTGACCCTTTGGACCAATGAGATCGCGTACGCGTGCTGACGCGCTCGCGCGGGAGGTTTACTTTTTTCACGCGGGTTGGGAAACGTCTGTGCGTTATAGACGCGCTTACGCGCCTGGCCCTTTGGACCAATGAGATCGCGTACGCGTGCTGACGCGCTCGCGCGGGAGGTTTATTTTTTCACGCGGGTTGGGAAACGTCCGTGCGTTATAGACGCGCTTACGCGCCTGGCCCTTTGGACCAATGAGATCGCGTACGCGTGCTGACGCGCTCGCGCGGGAGGTTTATTTTTTCACGCAGGTTGGGAAACGTCCGTGCGTTATAGACGCACTTACGCGCCTGGCCCTTTGGACCAATGAGATCGCGTACGCGTGCTGACGTGCTTACGCGCCCTTTCCTCGGATTCCACGCAGACGTGCATGATTTTCACGTGCCAATTCACTCCGTATCAAGCTGGCCACGCGTTCACACACGAAGACCACGCTCCTGCCCCGAAGGCCGGAATCCTGCCCCCCAGAACCCCGAGCACGCTCCCACCTGCCATCTGCTGCTGCCTGACTGCCTGCTGCCCACGTGCCCTGCTGTTTGCTGCCTGCACATCAGCCAGGGGTGCAGTTGCTGTGACCACCCCAGCTGGAACCAAAGACAGCCGTACCATCACTCCACAGCCCAGCCCCAGGACCCAGTTGCCCACCCACTCCTGCCTCTGGGGTTGCCATGTCAGGGAGCACAACATCTGGCACGAGTGGCAACCCCCGGCCAGGGAGGCAGAGGGCCACCAGCTTCAGTGCCACCGAAGTTGGTGTCCTGGTGGAGCGAGTCCTGGGGCAGTTTGATGCCCTCTACGGACGGATGCGCCTCGACAAGGAAGGACGGACCAGGATCTGGACGGACATTGTGACTGCCATCAACGCAGAGGGGGTGGCAGTCCGAGAATTCCATCAAGTCAAGAAGCGCTGGGAGGACTACAGGTCCAGGACCCTGAACAAGGCCCGGCGCCTCGTGAAGGCAGTGGATGCCAAGGGGCGGCGGGGCCACTTGTCGCAAGATCAACTTCGGGTCCTGGAACGCATATCCCCAGCGCTCCATGTCCAGGTCCTTGGGAGGCAGACCCGTCTGGAGTCGAGCGGTGAGTGTACATGCATACTGATTGTAAGCTGTGTGTGTGGTGGTGTGCCAAGAGTGTGCATGTTGCACATGTCTTTGTGTGGCCATGTATGAATGTGTGTGTGCAGGGCTGTGAGACAAGCACATGTGTGCCTGTGATGTGTGAGACAAGGATGGTGCATGTGTGTGTGTGTGTGCTTGCAGTGCAAATGCTTGTGTGTGGGCACATGTGTTTGACTGTGCATGTGAGTTGGCATGCTTGTGGTGTGACACATGGATGTTGATTCCAGGTGCATAAGTCTGCAGTGTGTGCGTGTGTGTAGTTGTGAAGGGTGCAACAGTGTTGCAACATGGATGCAGGTGACACTGTCATGTTGGAGAGTGAATTGCAAATGTGACATGGATGTTCATCTCATGACTGACAGTTTGCGGAGTGGTACACATGCTTGGATGTGTGCTTTGCATGTGTGCATGTGTATTTGAGTCCGTGTGTATCATGTGATGTGTGGCTCACCTTTGTCTGCTCATGCTGCTGTATGTGAATGTATGTAGCGGGCTGTAGCAATATGGCTGTTGAATGTCTCATGTGTGTGCGTTGAGGAGACAAGTGTGTTGGGGATTGTGATGCCAGGTCTGGAGTATGACAATGCCACTCTTGTACAACTGTTATGTGTGTGAGTCAATTGTACAGTGTCCTGATGCCTGTCTCCTGTCTCTCCCTGCCTGCAGCGTCATCTGATGTGGAGGGCGGAGAAGGTGCTGTGGAGCACAGCGGCAGGGATGCCACCGCCAGCCGGAGACGCAAGGGCCGGCTCCCCTCCCCTGTTGTCATCTCGTCGGGGAGTGAGGAGTCCGGTGCTGTGTCCCAGGTCGCAGCTGCCAAGGGGAGGTCCAGGAGGCGCAGGGGGAAGTTGGACTCCTCGGCAGCAGAAGGGGCAGCTGAGACCCCACAGGGTTCCGCAGCGGAAGATGGCAGGGAGTCATCCAGGTTGGTGGTGGGTTTGTTGGAGGAGGAGGCCGTGCAAGGGACTGAGATGGGGTCTGGAGGTGGGCATTCCACTGGTGCTAGTGGTGCAGCACAGGGGCAGGGACAGGAGGCAGCACAGGCCGCCGCGGAGGTGCCTGTGTGTAATCCTGTCCCCGGTCCTGTGTCTGCATCATCTTGCACCAGCAGGGTTGCCCACGTCCGGACCCATTCTCAGGGTGACCAGGCTGTATTCCTCCATACACTGGGCCTTGTTCCGACCCCCTCCTCACCTGAACCCCCTATGCGCCAGTCGTCCTCCGTGCCATCTTCCTACCCACCTGTCACCTGGGTGCCCTGTGGAGCTGCCTCTGACGATGGGGCCAGGCTGGTGGAGGACACATCCCTGCCCCAGTCGGGAGTCGTGAGTCCAGCAGGGGTGGCCACCGCAACAACAGCACCCCAAACAATGGAGGACGTGCAGGCAGCAGGTGTCAGGGCACCGGCACCAGCACGTCAGCAGCAGGAGGAAGAAGGTGGGAGCCTTGATGGCTCGGGGCCATCACCATCAGAGGGGCAGGCATCGGCCAGAGGGCAGGAGGACCCTGGACGTCAAGTGACTTCCGTGTGGCAGCGGTTGGGCCATGCCATATATGTGGAGCGGCGGCGGGCAGAAGAGGCGCGGCTCGCTATGGTCAGGGCGGAGAACTCCATGCGGAGGGCCCTGAGGCGGGTCGAGTGCCTCGAGGCCATCCACAGGGAGTTGGAGGTGGGTACATCGGCGTCCCTGCGGACCCTCGGGGCTGTGGAACGGGGCCGCCTCCGGGACATCGAGCGGGAGTTCGATGATGCCCTGGCCCGGAACAACAATCAGTGAGCCACAGGACTTGCCCGCCGCCTTTGTATATAGTTCTGTAGTTTAGTTGTAGTTAGGTTTCCTTTGTTTGAATGTTATTATCTGGTTGCCAAAGGACACTGCACCACATTTTTGTATATAGTCATTTTCTTAGTTGGTGTAAATAGTTAGGTTTCACTTATTAGGGCTCATGGACCCGGTTCATCATGTTGATGGTTTGAGGGATGTTGATATTAGTTTTAATTTTTCACATGAGGCAATGTGTTTCTTCTTTCATTTGTACTTGGATTTAATTTTGGACTTTGACTTTGGACCCCTATTTTGATTTTAGTTTGCATTGCATGTTTATTGTTATTTTTAATTTTTACCATCCTTGTTTATTTTTAATACATTTTCATTTGATCCTTCAATGTGTTGTATCATCTCATTGCTTTCATGCATGACATGTGGGGTGTTTGGACATTCACTTGCAACATCTGTGTGTGACAGACATGTGTTCATTCATATGATTTACATTGGGTGTGTCACATGTCATTGTGTTTGATCTGTGGGTGGATGGGATAGTTGTTTGGGAATTCTTGCAGGGCAGACTGTCTATTACGGTCATGATTGTGTGGGGTTGTGACCCAGGTGAAGGTGGACATGGATGGTACATGGGTGGGGGCCTTCTGGCAGGTGCCCCTGACTGCTGGGGGGGTGGGGGTGGTGGTAGACATGGGTGGGGGCCTTTTGGAAGGTGCCCCTGACTGCTGGGGGGTGGGGGTGGTGGTAGACATGGGTGTGGGCCTGCTGGCAGGTGCCCCTGACTGCTGGGGGGGTGGGGGTGGTGGTAGACATGGGTGGGGGCCTTCTGGAAGGTGCCCCTGACTGCTGGGGGGTGGGGGTGGTGGTAGACATGGGTGGGGGCCTGCTGGAAGGTGCCCTTGACTGCTGGGGGGGTGGGGGTGGTGGTAGACATGGGTGGGGGCCTTCTGGCAGGTGCCCCTGACTGCTGGGGGGTGGGGGTGGTGGTAGACATGGGTGGGGGCCTTCTAGAAGGTGCCCCTGACTGCTGGGGGGGTGGGGGTGGTGGGAGGCCTTCTGGCAGGTGCCCCTGACTGCTGGGGGGTGGGGGTGGTGGTAGACATGGGTGGGGGCCTTCTGGAAGGTGCCCCTGACTGCTGGGGGGGTGGGGGTGGTGGTAGACATGGGTGGGGGCCTTCTGGAAGGTGCCCCTGACTGCTGGGGGGTGGGGGTGGTGGTAGACATGGGTGGGGGCCTTCTGGCAGGTGCCCCTGACTGCTGGGGGGTGGGGGTGGTGGTAGACATGGGTGGGGGCCTTCTGGCAGGTGCCCCTGACTGCTGGGGGGTGGGGGTGGTGGTAGACATGGGTGGGGGCATTCTGGCAGGTGCCCCTGACTGCTGGGGGTGTGGGGGTGGTGGTAGACATGGGTGGGGGCCTGCTGGAAGGTGCCCCTGACTGCTGGGGGGTGGGGGTGGTGGTAGACATGGGTGTGGGCCTGCTGGCAGGTGCCCCTGACTGCTGGGGGGGTGGGGGTGGTGGTAGACATGGGTGGGGGCCTTCTGGAAGGTGCCCCTGACTGCTGGGGGGTGGGGGTGGTGGTAGACATGGGTGGGGGCCTGCTGGAAGGTGCCCCTGACTGCTGGGGGGGTGGGGGTGGTGGGAGGCATGAGTGGGACATGAGTGGGGGCCTGCTGGAAGGTGCCCCTGACTGCTGGGGGGTGGGAGTCATGGGCAGGTGTGCAGGGTAATCCCCTGTGGTGTGGACTGCATGCAGGGGACGTGGAGGCTGTACAGGGGAGACCTGTGAAGACCCAACGATGGGAGTAGCGTGTTGAACTATCCACGCCCCCCCTGAAATGGACGTAGCATGGGATTTCGCGTGTGAAACGTTCCCGCGCACCCCTGAAATGGAAGTAGCCTGGGATTTCGCGTGTGAAACTTCCCCGCGCACCCCTGTAATGGACATGACCTGGCTTTTCGCGTGTGGGACTTCCCGCGCACCCCTGGAATTCCCGTAGCCTAGCTTTTCACGTGTGAAACTTCCCACGCACCCCTGAAATGGACGTAGCCTGGGATTTCGCGTGTGAAACTTCCCCGCGCACCCCTGTAATGGACATGACCTGGCTTTTCGCGTGTGGGACTTCCCGCGCACCCCTGGAATTCCCGTAGCCTAGCTTTTCGCGTGTGAAACTTCCCGCGCACCCCTGTAATGGACATACCATGGCTTTTCGCGTGTGGGACTTCCCGCGCACCCCTGCAATTCCCGTAGCCTAGCTTTTCACGTGTGAAACTTCCCGCGCACCCCTGAAATGGACGTAGCCTGGGATTTGCCGTGTGAAACTTCCCGCGCACCCTTGACAATCGCATGGGCCGCTTGCCGTGATGGTCCAGGGTTAGCGCAGCCCCTTGCGCTGGTTTGGGATTTTGATGGGATTTCCCAGCGCAAGGGGCGTTCCTGGGGGCGTAACTGGCGCTGCAGCGAGTCGCTGCGCCACTGTGCGCCACGGCTGCCTGGGGAAGCTAAAATCCATGAATACGCTGTGCGCCGGATTCGGTTTTGGCGCACGCGGCTGGCGCAGACTATCGCACGCGCACGCTGTGCGCCAGCCGCGTGCTCTACTTGTGCGCTGAATTCTATGAATTACCCTGATAATGTGTGTGTGTGCTGGTTTTTGAACTTGTGCACTTTTCATATGGCACAATATAACAATTTAAGATACCCCCTGAGTTTTTCGGTAGTGTTGCTGTTGTCCACGTCTGTCCGCAGACATACACACAGTCCGCGGACACCAAAAACACTAGCTGGGGGTTCATTATGTTCTATGTTACATGTATATAAATTCAGGGATATTATGGTTAAGTTGTGCTACTAAAAACCTATGAAATTCAGTAAAAAAACGTTGTTAAAGGGACATTATGGTTAAGTTGCGTTACTAAAAACCTATGAAATTCAGTAAAAAAACGTTGTTAAAGGGACGTTATGGTTCCAAGTAAAACCGAAAAATCCCTGAAATTCGCTAGTTATGGTAAGCTAAGCATCACATATTTGACCTATTTGACACATATTTGTGATGTCATCTTTGATCCCCTGGGTGTTAGTCTTATCAGTGCACTGTGGTAGTGCAAGTTATGGTTGCTTAGCTTACCATAACTAGCGAATTTCAGTTTTTTTTTGGTTTTACTTGAAACCATAACGTCCCTTTAACAAAGTTTTTTTACTGAATTTCATAGGTATTTAGTAGTGCAACTTAACCATAACGGCACAAATATGAGCATATCCACGGAAAGTACACTAATACAAAAACAGCAAGGCTATCAGAAAGTGCTGATAACCTTACTGATTATCTTCATGCGTAGAAAGGATTGCTGTGTTTAAAGCCTGAGTCTTCCCCTATGTATATGTTTCATATGCTGTGAGTGAACCCTAAGGGAATTACTGTAAGAACATATTTGAAGGCTAAGTCTACAAATACAGTACCTTTCGAATTTTTTGTTCCTGACTGTTACTGAAGAAAACCATGTGGCCTAGATATGTCAGTAAAGAAAAAACAGGGAGCCAGACATGTGATGTCATCAGTGATGTCATCAATTACCTTTATAATGTCATCTTTGATGTCCTGGGTGTTAGTTTTAGCAGAACACGGTGGTGGAGCGAGTTATGGTTGCTTAGGTTACCATAACTGGCGAATTTCAGGGGTTTTTTGGTTTTACTTGGAACCATAACTTGCCTTTAACAAAGTTGTTTTCACTGAATTTCATAGGTTTTTAGTAGCGCAACTTAACCGTAATGTCCCTTTAACAATGTTTTTTTACTAAATTTCATAGGTTTTTAGTACCACAATTTAAGCATAACGGTTCTGTAACAAAGTTGTTTCACTTAATATAGATTTAGATAATATAAATTTGATAAATGTTTACTAGGATTCCCTTAGTTTATATACATATAACTAAGAACATACTGAACCCCTTCCTGCACTAGTGATTCTGATGTCTGTGGACTATACACACGTCCGCGGACGGACATGGTCAACAGTAACACCATCCAAAAACTCAGGGGGTATCATACATTGTTGTATCATGCAATCAAAACATGGAACATGTTCAAAAAGCAGCACATAAATACATTACATTCAATAATAAATAAAAAGTGGAAACTGTATATGTAAAACAGCAACCATTCAATTACATAGCATATGCAACATAATGGAATATACCAAAACTAAATAAATATATCTCAAACCGAATTACCTCACAGAAACTGCATAGCAAAAATCAACAGCGCACCTACGCATCAGTAAAAGCATAACTTAGCAAGAAAGTAGGGAGTACACTACATTTGTTATATATATTTTTTAACTTTCTGTATTACCTACACTAAAAGTAATGTATATATATTTTTTTAAATGGAGATGTCTAGTACTTTGGAATGGCTGGAAGACAATTTTCCTCAGGATGAAATTAGTGAAAACAGTGATAATAATGGTTAACACTACACTTCTCTATATAAACCAATTAATAACCATTAATTTACGTGGACTTAACAATTTTTCTTTTCACATACCACAAAGACATTAAAAATAATACAGAAACAGAGACCTTAGAAAATCATCTGCAGTGAATGGAGCAAAAAATTGATCTATTAAAGGAATAGTACGCTCAAAAATATTACTGTCCCGAGGATTTGGCATTTGTGTTTTTAAGCATACATTGATCGATCGTACAAACATTTCCTATGCACCTTACCATACTTTCCCTCTTTTTTACACATGCGAAATCACCCAGCAGGGAGCGGACATCTTGTGATAATCTTATCAGTTGCTGC
This sequence comes from Ambystoma mexicanum, assembly GCF_040938575.1. Taxonomy (NCBI): domain Eukaryota; kingdom Metazoa; phylum Chordata; class Amphibia; order Caudata; family Ambystomatidae; genus Ambystoma; species Ambystoma mexicanum. The sequence goes on along the minus strand of NC_090928.1, from coordinate 466,672,367 downwards.
ATCATCCAAGGTGGACTGCCCTGGCGGCACTAATTCATATGCCCTGCCCCTGAGAATAACATCACCAAACCTAGTAATAATCTCTGCCTATCTCCAAGACGTTACTGGACAGCGTAGACAAATGTACCCAATCATCATCTACGTGTTAACGTTAAAGGGAATAGCAAAACTGTACAATTTGTAAAGTACTTTTGTTTCACAATAAACGCTCCGAGAACATCCGCGATTGCCATATTCAAGCAAATGGGTAATTATTTTCTTTGTTCTCTATCCACCCAAATGTTTATCGTGAGTCATGCGGTGTTCCTTTTGGGTGTAAGAAGCTCATTAGACGCACCGTCAATCGCAAGGCTTTCGCATCAGCTTGCCGCTAGGCCACCGTAAACGATGTCAGGTTGCTCCTTATCGCTGGTACCGCGTAAGGGCATATCGTCCTGTGGCGATCATCCCAAAAAAGGGTCAATGTGATCCAGCCATTCAAGTGTATCTGCACCTGCCGGTTAAAAAACCTGTCAGTTGGTATCTGGAATCAATGACAATTGCAGAAAGGTAGGATGTAGCCGTTTGAAAAACATAACATAAATGTGTCTCAGTAGCCGATCTTTATTACAATTCATCATTTCACCCATTAATTCGGCCCCATGTTAAAACTAATGATGAACACAGGCGTGAAACAATGGGAACATAGAGAAAACAACATGGAAAGTAGTTCACAATTTGCTTCAGAGGTTCGGGCTATGGAGTATGTTCAGCTCGAAATAGGATGCGGAAGCTAACGCTACAATCAGGTAGCAAGCTAAGTGCAGGAAGAACACATAGATGGAATTTTAATTAAATATTAGCGTTGAATTAGGCGTTTGTGGAACCTGGCGGAACCCAGTGGTACACTATATACATCTTGATGCTGGACTGGCCATGTGCCCGGGACAAAGACAAGTACACACACAGGTAGTATTTGCGTGTCATTGCAATATACAACAAACAACAACCGAGTACAATGTAACCCAGCAATAACGGTCAGCGAATGATAAGTTCACTTGTTGGTCCATAAAATCGTCGAAAATAAAATGTACATAATATTCGGCATTTCCGTTCTCTCAGCATAATGTAGAGACTCCGTTCAAGTCCATGAATTTTCATGAAATGAAATTACATCTTCCATTTCTCCAATTTTGGAATGGTGACCCTTATCATATTTAACGTTATTACACCCCTCCCTTCATTCCTTTCAGAATCCTCGCTTTCTTTCAAGGTCGAAAAACAATTGAACCTTATACTCTGTACGATGCGTGGGTTTCCTCAGCTTGCAAGCAGAAATTCAAAGCCGCTGACCTTATTTCACAATGTTAGCCAATACCCCTTCAGACAATAGTGGCATCAGAAATGTTTTTAAAAAACATATGAATTGTTTGCTACCATCCACCAATGATGTACAAAATTTCTTGTGATTTACTTTGTTGGTTGAAGAACTTTCCACTCTCCCAGCGACGTCCTCAGTCAGCCCACACCACCTGTCAGCTGAGCCCATCTCCCGTTTACATGGAAAATCACGTAAACATTTTTGGCAAAAAGCAAGTCTCGAGCCCTGAAAAAATGTGCTTGTACGAGAATGTCCGAGCAAGCCCTGCTACAACCCCCTCCAGCCAGGCCGCGGTCCTCTTAACCCATGGCCGAATTTATATATTAGATGCCTATAAATTGCACATGTGTGTTTTTACTATCCCACTTTGGGTCAGCAGCGAGGTGAAGGATGTGTGGATCTTCCCCTGAGACAACCGGTGGGGGTCGGAATTGATAGCTGCCAGATCTGGCACATCACAGCTAGAAACCAGGTGGAGTGACACATGTTAGTTTAGGACAGAATATAAGCTGACTGGGGTCTTGTTTTGTTGGTATGAACTCTGGGGTGGTCTGCAAGGAAGTGTCATACTTATGGTATATGAAATGAATAGCTTTGGAGGGGCACAAGGTTGAATAAGCAGTAATTTTCCAGCAGCGGGGAACATTTCTTGAGATGGATGAACAACTACAAGTCATGGTTTTCCCTGACACACACAGGACAGTGATGTCAGAGGAAGATTTAAATGAATACATTCTTAGTCTGACAGAATGACAGAATGACAGAGTCAGACACACAATCACAGAATGCAGCAAGGGCCGGAACACTGCTGAATGGATATACACTTGATTCACTGAAAAATTAAAACAACCATTGATGAAAGTTCTGTTGTGCTTTATTTTGTTGCTGATTTTCATAGCACAAATGTACTACACATTATAAAGTTCTGGTTGCAGCAAAATCCCCTGTACTGACCACTGTCACTGGAGAAAGTGTCTCTAATGGCAACAACACAGGTGGGTATTACTCGTTGAACGCAGTGTACACGTCTCCGATGAAGCCACCATGTAAACAAAGAATAGGCCACCAGGCTGTACCACCTGTGAAAGAGAAAGATACAAAATGTTTTTAAATGAACAAAATATGTATATTAAACCTTACTTGACAATGACAAATCTAGTATCCAAAGGCATTGTTGTCAGTAGAGATGTCACTTAGACACTGTACATTGTTGAACGACTATGCATTCCAGTACATTTGGGACACAAAGAAATATTGCCTAACGCCACCACCGCGCACTGTTAAGACTAACACACAGGACATCAAAGATGACCTCACAAATGTCATAGATGACATCACTGATGACATCACATGTGAAATACATTTTGGTGAAAAGTCCGTACAAGGAGTTGTGTTTATATTGTTGGTAACAAGATGTCAGGGGTGATCGGGAGACCTATCGTGAACTACTTAATCTATTAAAGAATGTACTCATCTAAAATCATTGTATTGGAATATTGTTAATACAGAAACCTAATCATATATAAACATAGGCAATAACTGCAGCATGCACCATAGAAGTACACTATTTATAATCTTGTAATTTTGGATAGTACAATAATGAAAGCCACCTTATCAGAGTTTTGAGCAATGTTAAACATGTAATAACTAGCTAACAATTCAAGAATTACAACACCTGTGCTGGTACAAAGAATACATATGAATAACCACAATGCATACAAATCAGAGGCACATACAGGGAAACTAAAGTAAGGAAGAAAGAAACAGTATCATCAGGAAATGTTAATGACATTAAAGTTTATCTTCATGTATACAAATGAATTGTGTGTTTGAGGCCTGCTCATTTCCCCATGTATGTGCACCATGAGCTGAGACCAAACCCTTAGGAAAGTACTTAAAGAACATATGACAAGGTTAACGTTCAGATATGTAGCACCTTTTTGAATGTTAATATTCTGACTGTCAGTGAACAAAACCACCTGGCTTATATAGGTCAGTTAACAAAAACAAGTGGCCCAGATATGTTATGTCATCAATAAGATTTGTGATGTCATCTTTGATGTCCTGGGTGTTAGTCTTAGCAGTGCACAGTGGTGGTGCGATTTATGGTTGCTTAGCTTACCATAACTGGCAAATTTCTGTGGGTTTTCGGTTTTACTTGTAACCATAACGTCTCTTTAACAACGTTTTTTCACTGAATATATAGAACAGGAAAGAGGGGTGCATTCTAGTTCGCTGCCCAGTTAATCTACGCAGCCAGTGATGTTCTCCTCCTACCAGTTTCTGTGCTCTTCAAATCATCAGAGAGGCAGTCTTAGATTGCAGCTCACAGCAAGGGCAGGTGTTCACAATCAATGATGATTCTGCTGCAAGAACTTCAGATAGATGTAGTGATCAGGTTAGCAAGGAAAATGCTCACACCCAGAACCACAGTAGGGAAAGGGGGGAGTAGCCCTCAGTGTGGCACTCCAAAGCAGGGCATATGTCGTCCTGGTGCAGCAACCTATTTGATTGTGAAGATTCCACCATTCAGAAATCCATGAATGTAATGAACAGGAGAGAAGGGTGCACTCTAGTTCCCTGCACAGTTAACCTACTCAGCCAGTGATGTTCTCCTCCTATCAGTTTCTGTGCTCTTCACATTATCATGGAGTCAGTCTTAGCTTGCAGCTCACAGCAAGTGCAGGTGTTCACAATCAATGATGATTCTGATGCAAGGACTTCTAGTAGTTGTAGTATTCAGGTTAGCAAGGAACACACTCAGACCCAGACCGACAGTGGGGAAAGGGCGGGAGTGGCCCACAGTGTGGCACTCTAAAGCAGGGCATTTGTCGACCCGGTGCAGCACCCTATAGGATTGTGAAGATTTAATCCTTCAGAAATCCATGAATATGATGAACAGGAGAGAGGGGCACACTCTATTTCCCTGCACAATTATACAACTCAGCCAGTGATGTTCTCCTTCTACCAGTGCTTTCTGTGCTCTTCACATCATCAGGGAGGCAGTCTTAGCGTGCAGCTCATAGGAAGTACAGGTGTTCACAATCAATAATGATTCTGCTGTAAGGACTTCTGATAGCTGTAGTAATCAGGTTAGCAAGCAAAAATCTCACATCCAGAGCCACAGTGGGGAAAGGAAGGGAGTAGCCCTCAGTGTGTGAGCTCCAAAGCAGGGCATATGTCACCCTGGTGCAGCACCCTATTGGCTTGTGAAGATTCCACCCTTCGGAAATCCATGAAAAGGATGAACAGGAGACAGGGACACACTCTAGTGCTCTGCACAGTTAACCTACTCATCCAGTGATGTTCTCCCGCTACCGGTTATTGTGCTCTTCACATCATCAGGGAGGCAGTCTTAGCTTGCAGCTCACAGCAAGGGCAGTTGTTCACAATCAATGATAATTCTGCTGCAAGGACTTCTGGTAGCTGTAGCAATCAGGTTAGCAAGTAACACGCTCAGTCCCAGACCCACAGTGGTGAAAGGGCAGGAGTAGCCCACAGTGTGGCACTCTAAAGCAGGGCATTTGTCACCCTTGTGCAGCACCCTATTGGATTGTGAATATTCCACCCTTCAGAAATCCATGAATATGATGAACAGGAGAGAGGAGCACACACTAGTTCTCTGCACAGTTAACCTACTCATCCAGTGATGTTCTCCTCTTCCGGTTTCTATGCTCTTCCCATCATCAGGGAGGCAGTCTTAGCTTGCAGATCACAGCAAGTTCAGGTGTTCCCAATCAATGATGATTCTGCTGCAAGGACATCAAATAGATGTAGTAATTAGGTTAGCAAGGAAAATGCTCACACCCAGAACCACTGTAGGGAAAGGGGGGGAGTATCCCTCCGTGTGGCACGCCAAAGCAGGGAATAAGTAGCCCCGGTGAAGCACCCTACATGATTGTGAAGATTCCACCATTCAGAAATCCATGAGTATGATGAACAGGAGAGAGGGGCACACTAGGTGTAGTAATCAGGTTAGCAAACAACAAGACCACACCGAGACCCACAGTGAGGAAAGGCGGGAGTAGAGCACAGTGTGGCACTCCAAAGCTGGGCATATGTCGCCCCGGTGCAGCACCCTATTGGATTGTGAAGATTCCACTCTTCGGAAATCCATGAATATGATGAACAGGAGAGAGGGTCACACTGTAGTTCCCTGCACAGTTAACCTACTCAGCCAGTGATGTTCACCTACCGGTTTCGGTGCTATTTTCATCATCAGGGGGCCAGTCTTAGCTTGCAGATCATAGCAAGTGCAGGTGTTCACAATCAATGATGATTCTGCTGCAAGGACACCTGGTACCTGTAGTAATCAGGTTAGCAAGCAACAAGCTCACACCCAGACCCATAGTGGAGAAAGCGGGAGTAGTAGGCCTCTTTGTGACACTCTAAAGCAGGACATAAGTAGCCCCGGTGGAGCACCCTATAGAATTGTGAAGATTCCACCCTTCAGAATTCCATGAATATGATGAACAGGGGAGAGGGGCACACTCTAGTTCCTTGCACATTCAACCTACTCAGCCAGTGGCGTTCTCCTGCCAGTTTCTGTGCTCTTCACATCATCAGGGAGGCTGTTTTAGCTTGCAGCTCACAGCAAGTGCAGGTGTTCACAATCAATGATGATTCTGATGCAAGGACTTCCAGTAGCTGTAGTAATCAGGTTAGCAAGGAAAAAGCTCACATCCAGAGCCACACTGGGGCTGTCGTTTTTAACCATGCACATTGATATTTTTGAATGCTAACTGGCCAGTAGCTATGGCCTTTGGTGCTGGCCAGTGAACCTGCCCCTTTGTCATGGCCAAGTACAAGTCTTAAATTGTTATTAAGGTAATCACATTTTTCATGAGCTAACTTATAAATGATGTTATGACTAATTCCATTGTTGATGTAATCCAGTTATATTCAATGTAATTAGTGGTGTCACCAGTGATGGCATCAGTGTTGTGATTTGTAATGTCATCAGTGCTCTCATTCAAAATGTAATTAGTGATGTCTTCAGTGATGTGATCTTTGATGTCATAGGATGCGAAACAGAGTGCAGAAAGTTAAGGTGGTTTTAGCTAAATTTCAGGGTTATTTTTGCATTAAGTTCTAACCTTAACGTCCCTGCAACTAAAGTTCTTTCCTTGAATTTGAAAGGTTGTTTTACAATGTTTTGCTCACCTTAATGTTGTTGCAACTAAAATGTTTTCCTTGAATTTCAACAGTTTTGTTATTGCATACATAATTGACATTACTAATAAACACATTTGGGCTAATGAAAATGATCTATCATGCATGCAAAGTAAAATAAAAACAATTGTGCAACTACATTCCCCCCCAAATAAACCTGTTCATAACAATGGTGGTTTGCATATCTGCTTAACCTCTTAAAGTGTTTGTATTTATATGTAATGTTAATGAATTGAAAGTTATTAAAGTTTTACCATAAGTGTGCACAAAGACTACATTCAATATATCTTAAAATAAATCTTTGCAAGACTACTGCCCACATATATATCTACACAAGCTAAAATAATAAACAATGAAAAAGTACAAAGCACAAGACAAAGGACTAAGGTATAGGATGGAGAAAGGTAAAAACAAATGGATAAGTCAACATACTGCTTTCATAAGTTCCTGAAGGCTTAAAAAGATGTTCACCCACCAAGAGACAAAAAGCAATGACAGACAATAGACACAAGGTTCTTGGGAGAGGGATACAGTCGCTGTTACACGATATTGTGAACCAGAATGTGTTTTTCGTACATGCGGGTACACCCAGACACAGTGACATGTTTGCTGCAGGTGGTGCTGATCTCCATCTACACAAGCAATGGGACCCATGCATTTTTTTGTGTGATGTTTGTGTGATTTCCGATAGTCACCATCTACGTTAGATGATTAATCATGATAGGTGTTCCCAAGCTTCGAGACAGAACATTGGAAGGCCCATGCCATAGAGTTGTGTTGCAGAATGTGCAAAGAACCTCCTCTGACTCATTTCTGGAACTGTGTTTTTTAACTTGAAATAAGCGCCAAATGTCAGAAGTGGTTTTCTTGCCAGTTGCCTTCTTCCGCATTGGCAATGGATTCGGAATCCAAATGATAACGTTATCACTGCTGGTACTCTTGTGGTTGGACATTTTGGAATGTCCATCCGTGGAGGAATATGTAAAACAATAAAAATGATAATACGAAAAAAACAGTGCCTCAAAAAATTAAAACGGTAACATTAGAAGGACCATGTCTTAGTTGTATTTCTTGCACAATGTTAGACATATTCAAATGTCCAACTGATGATGAAAATCTAAAATAACAAAAATGACAACTCTAATAAGACAAGGCCACAACAAATGAAGGCACCTCTATGAACCTCATAAGCATTTCTAATCACTCTTCAAATAGAGTGTTCCAGTGCTTCCAGAGTTTGAAGACTCTGGCTGTTGATAGCAGCACCTTGAATGGGTGGATGTTGATTATGCATAACCATCGCTCACAGCTACAGTGAAAATATAAGACCACATATATGTCAAAAAAAGGCTGCAACCCAGAATGGGCCAGACCATCTTGTGCAATTTTCAATACGCATCATCCACATCATTCAAGAAGACCTGCACCAAATGGTTTATCATGAGTGAGGTTACCAAGCTTTTGATGGAAAATTAGAAGAGCCACGTTTTAGTGTGTTCTTGTACAATATAAGACAGATTTAAATGTCCAAATGGTAAGAAAAACATAACATAATAATAATGACAACTCTAAAAAGACAATGGGCCTCATTACACGGTAGGCGGTAGCCATGGCGCTATTAGTGCCATGGCTACCCCCTTACCGCATTCCGGGTCCGTGTTCCGGAATGGGGACTTACCAGGTCATTCCGACCCTGGTGGGACCGGTAAGTCCCCATTCCGGGAACCATTCCCCATTCTAATTTGAGCCCCCATAGGGCTCAATGGGAATGGGGAAAGAGCTAATAACGGTACGGCAATTTGCGGTACCGTTATTAGCTCTGAAGTCCCTTAGAGGGTCCCTTCCCTACACCTGGTAAAACCAGGCGTTAGGGGAGGGACCCACTAAGGGACCTCGTAGTAGGGCGGTAAGGGATTACCAGCACTGGTGCCCTTACCAGTGCCGGTAATCCCTTACCGCCTACCGTGTTATGAGGCCCAATGCCACAAAAAAATTAAACCTCCTCTCTGAACCTCTCTAGCATTTTCAATGACTTTCAAAAACAGTATTGCAGTGCTGCAGATGCTTGAACTCTCTGTCTGTTGCTGCACCAACTTTAATGGGTGGAAGTTCATACTACACAACCACCGCTCACAGACACAGTAAAGATATAATACCACATATAAGCCAAACAAGGCTGCAGTAAAGTATGGGCCAGAGCAACTTGTGCAATTTCCAATATGCATCATCGACATCATCACATGGAACTTGCACCAAATGATTTATCATGATTGAAGTTCCCAAGGGTCATATCACATTCCATGGTGGGCAAATTCTTTTTTTTATTGCAAAGTGCTGGAACGTCTTCAACCGAATAAAGACACTATTAGTAGCCCAGGATAAGATGGATCAGGACTTCTGACAGATGCATTGCATTAGAAAGAAATAATCATGAGAAGTCCTCTTGCTCATCCAAGTGGTACTACTAGAGAGAGGAGCAAAACGTCTGTAAACACTTCATGAAAAGCCTCCTCTCTGAACCTCACAAGCATTTCTAGTAACTTTTCAAATAGAGTGTTCCAGTGCTGCTAGTCTTTGAAGACTTTGGCTGTTGCTTGCAGCACCTTTAATCGGAGCAGATTGATCTGCACAACCATTGTGAAACCACATTCCCCCCAAATGAACCTGTTCATTACACACATTGTTTGCATATGTGGTTGACCTTCTAAAGTGTTTGCATTTATATGTAATGTTAATGAATAGAAAGTTATTAAAGTTTTACCGTAAGTGTGCACAAAGACTACATTCAATATATCTAAAAATAAATCTTTGCAAGACTACTGCCCACATATATATCTACACAAGCTACAATAATAAACAATGACAAAGTATAAAGCACAAGACAAAGGACTAAGGTATACGATGGAGAAAGGTAAAAAGAAATGGATCTGTCAAGGTACAGCTTTCATAAGTTCCTGAAGGTTTAAAAAGAAGTTCACACATCAAGAGACACAAAGCAATGACAGAAAATAGAAACAAGGTTCTTGGGAGAGGGATACAACCACTGTTACAGGATATAGCAAACCAGAATGTGTTTTTCATACATGCGGGTACACCCAGGCGCAATGACATGTTCGCTGCAGGTGGTGCTGATCTCCAGCTACACAAGGAATGGGACATATGCATTTTTTATGTACTGTTGGTGCGTTTTCTGACATATACGTCATACCAGTGGCCGCGCAGTAGATGATTAATCATGATAGGTGTTCCCAAGCTTCAAGAGAGAACATTGGAAGGCCCACGTTGTAGAGTTTTGCTGCAGAATGTGCAAAGTACCTCTTCTGCCAGTTCTCTGCAACAGTGTTTTTAACTTTAAATAAGCACCCACTGTCAGCAGTGGTTTTCATCCCAGTTGCCTTCTTCCTCAGTGGTGATGGATTCGGAATCCAAATAAGGTCATCTCTGCTGGTACTCTCATGGTTGGACATTTTGGAATGTCCAACCGTGGAGGAATATGTAAAACAATAAAAATGACAATACTAAAAAAACAGTGCTTCAAAAAATGAAAACGGTAACATTAGAAGGGCCACGTCTAAATTGTCTTTCTTGCTCAATGTGAAACATATGTAAATGTCCAACTGATGACGAAAATATAAAATAACAATAATGACAACTCTAATAAGACAATGCCACAACAAATGAAGGCTCCTCTATAAACCCTTTAAGCATTTCTAATCACTCTTCAAATACAGTATTCCAATGCTGCCAGTGTTTGAAGAATCTAGCTGTTGCTAACAGCACCTTGAATGGGTGGAGGTTGATTATGCACAGCCAACACTCACAGTTACAGTGAAAATATAAGACCACATATATGCCAAAAAAGGCTGCAACCCAGTATGGGCCAGACCATCTCGTATGATTTTCAATACGCATCATCCATATCATTCAAGAAGACTCGCACCAGATGATTTATCATGATTGATGATGTTCCCAAGCTTTTTACAGAACATTAGAAGAGCCACGTTTTTGTACAGTATAAGACATGTTTAAATGTCCAACTGGTAAGAAACACATAAAATAATCATAATGACAACTCTAAAAAGACAATGCCACAAAAAATGAAGCCTCCTCTCTGAACCTCTCTAGCATTTCCAATGAATCTTCAAAAAGAGTGTTACAGTGCTGCAGATGTTTGAAGTGTCTGTCTGTTGCTGGCAGCGTCTTTAATGGGTGGAAGTTCATTCTGCACAGTCACCACTCACAGATACAGTAAAGATATAACACCACATATAAGCCAAAAAAGCTGCAGTACAGTATGGGCAAGACCATCTTGTGCAATTTCCAATACGCATCATTCATATCTTTCCAGAAGACTTGCACCAGATGATTTGTCATGATTGATGTTCCCAATCTTTCTGATGGAACATTAGAAGAGCCACGTCTTAATGTGTTCTTGTACAATATAGGACACGTTTAAATGTCCAACTCGGGAGAAAAACACAAAATAATAATAATGACAACTCTAAAAAGACAATCGGGGTCATTACGACTTTGGAGGCAGCCATGGTGCTATTAACACCATGGCTGTCTCCAAAGTCGTGTCTGGGTTCTCAGAATGGGGACTTACGGGGTCATTCCAACCTTGGAGGACCCGGTAAGTCCCCATTCTGAAAACCATTCCCAATTCCTGTTCGAGCCCCCATAGGGCTCAATGGGAATGGGGAAGGAGCTAATAAGGGGCCCACAAATAGTGGGCCCGTTATTAGCTCCCTGGTCCCTTAGCGGCTCCAGCTAAGGGACCACGGAATGCGGCGGCAAGGGGTTAATGGCACCAGCATCCTTACTGGTGCCCTTAACCGCTTACCACCGGCCTCGTAATGAGGCCCAATGCCCCAAAAAAGGAAGTCTCCTTTCTGAACCTCTCTAACATTTCTAATATGTCTTACAAAAGAGTGTTCTGGTGCTGCATGCATTTAGAAACGCTAGCTTTCACTGTCAGCACCTTTAATGGGTGGAGGTTCATTCTTCTCAACTACCACTCACAGAAACAGTAAAGATATAACACTACATATAAGCAAAAAAGGCCACACCATTGCATGCAATTTCCAATACACATCATCCACATCATCACAGGGAGCTCACAGAAAATTGTTTATCATAATTGATGTTCCTAAGTTTCATATCCCACTTCATGGTGAACACCTTTGTTTTATTTTTTTCAATTGCAAAATTCCTGACGGTCTTCAACTGAATAAAGACACTATTAGTACCCTGGATGAAGTGGATGAAGACTTCCGGCAGATGGATTGCATCTGAAAGAAAAGATCCTAGGAAGGCCTCTCGCTCATCCAAGTGGTACTGCTAGAGGTATGAGCAGCACATCTGTAGACACTTCAGGCAAAGCCTCCTCTCTGAACCTCTCTAGCATTTCTTGTAACTCTTCAAATAGAGTGTTTCAGTGCTGCCACTGTGTGAAGACTCTGGCTGTTGCTAGCAGTACCTTCAATGGGTGGAGGTTGATTATGCACAATCACAACTCACAGCAACACTGAAAATAAAACCCTTTAACACTGTTGCCGCCGCCTCACTTCCTGGTGCCACTGAGATATTATGGCATGCAGCAGAAATGGTACATCCCAATTCCTGTGGAGTTCCATAGGACTCCAAGGGAATGGAGTCACTAATGCACCAACACTGTAGTTAACAGTGCTGGTGCTTTAGTAAAAACACTGCTGGTAGGGGCCTGAATGCCCAGATCAGGCCTGCCAAGAGTTCTGAACCCCTACCAGCAAACTTTTAGTTTGTCGGTCTGGAAAGTGTGCCAGAACATTGCTTACAGATGTGTTTGGACCAATTACATACATACTATCAGAAGAAAAATTGACCCGGACACTCTCATTCATCCATGTTCAACAGAATGGAAGTCACCTACAAAAATAGCTTTAGTTTGTTAACTCAACATCAAACATACACAAGTCTGGCACAGTCACACTGCCATTGTATAAATAATTTAACTCCAATTGAAATGCAAATGCATTGTTCATGTTGCCAATATCTACAAGATGTTGCCAAATGTTCTTATATTTTAAGGCAACACCATTTACTAAATCAAACAAAAAATCTGCAATGTCACACTTCACTCCTAGAATGTTTCTTTCCTAATAAATTATTTACAAAAATTATTCCCACACATTTTCTACATATACAGCAAGACCGCTTCATTGTTAGCTCATAGAAACTTTAATTACCTTAATAACAATTTAGGCCATGGATTTGGCCATGGAAATAGCTCGGATCAATGCCCAGCACCTAAGGCCATAGCTAGTGGCCAGTTAGTGTTCAGAAATACCATTCTACATGATTAAAAGTCATGTCTAGAAGCCCAACATTGTTTTAAAATATACAGTGGTCAAAGTTGAATGCTGTAGTCAGTGGGCATGCCTAAAGGCCATAGCTAATGCCCATTAATATGTTAGAATATCCAGTCGGCACAGCCAAAGGCCATGGTCACTGGCTAGTATTGTATTCAAAAGCATGGCTAGCAGCTAGTTAGTGTATATAATATACAGTGTGCACGTCCGAAAGCTATAACTAATGGCTATTTAGTGTTATGAAATACACAGTGGGCATGGTCAAAGGACATTCTTTATAGCATTTCACTATTTTAAAACCAACAGAGGACATGGCCAATAGAATCGCAAACTGTTCAAGGTCAAAGGCCATGTGAGTGGCCCATTAATATGTATATATAGTGGAAACAGCCAAAGATTGTGACCACTGGCTAGTATTGTGCTAAACTCCATGGCTAGTGCCTGATAACTTTATATAAAATATAGTGGACACGGATGATATCTGTATCCACTGATAAATGCCAAAATGTATGTTTGATAGCCTGTTAGTGTTTTAAAATATTCAGAGCAATGTTAGACATATTCAAATATGCAATTGGTGACAAAAATATAAAATAAGAAAAATGACAACGCTAAAAACACAATGGCCCTCATTCCGAGGCTGGTGCTAGTCATGACGCTATTGGCGCCATGACTAGCACCATTACTGCTACCGTGTCCGCCCTCGTCCACAACTGGTCGCTACCTCCCACACTCATTTTACCAAGAAATGTCCCCAAGTATTTACATCTCTGCCAATGGACAGCGCACAGCGGAACATTCTAGTAAACTATGTCTTGGTGTTTCAGTCTCCCCCACAACATTACAAAATCTACAGTTTGCTAACAGCAGATCCAACAGGCCATACCTAACCAGCAAGATTTTAGTTGCCAGCATATTCCATCTGAAATGCATGAAAGTGAACCTCACATACTTGGCCAGGTAGATGACTAGATAAGGGGTCAAGATGCCCAACATCTTATGATCGAATTGTAATTGCACCAAGAATGGATAAGCATGTATACATTCTACTGTCTGTGTCCAATCAAATGTATATAACAGTTTGTTTTTACACAAACAGGGTTTCCCCAACATCGTGAAGGGATAGACTCAATTCCCTCAGAAGGGCTTGACAGAATAACATTTCATTAACCCAATTGCAAGATTTGGAATTCATAACTACCTCCAGATCATCATACAGGGTTCCCTTAGTGGGACAAAGCATATTTCGTACAGCAGATAGAATCTTCCACTGCCCACTTGCTTTTAAAGAGACCACACCAAGCTCATACCTAAGAGCATGGATAGGCACATTGCTCGGGAGTCGAAGTGGCCTTCACCATATTAGGGCTTCCAGATATAATAGATAGTCCACCAATTCCAATGGGTATACCTCGATGCCATATGTAATCTTAGGTATAATTTTACCTTCATAATACGTAACAGCAGGCACGAGTAAGAACCTACAGAAACAGGTGTCTATTGTTCCCAGTTGACTTGTAAGAGCTATTTATGTTATTTATTCATTGCCTTTATTACACGCACAAACCCAGAGGTATCATGGCGTAGGTTACATAGGAGTACTTATCTGCTTACAATGGAAGTTACACTACAGACAGTATTAGTTGCATAGTTAGTTACCTAAACAGTTCACACAATTTGAGATACGCACAGTTACACTATCAGTACAATGTATCAGGAGGATAGTGATCCTGGTTAGAATTTGTTGAATAGCCAGGTTTGCTAGCTGTGTGTCAGGTTGGAGAGTTGGTGGAAGGAACTCCCTGTGCGGCTTTGCAAGGATATCTCCTGACTTTGTTGGAAAACTACTTTGGGACCTGAAAACATGCAATCCTCTTTTTACTTCCTTGGATGAACTCGAATTTGTCCTTATAAGCACCGCGCATGAGCGGAGCGTTGCACGTAGTGCTAGCGGTGTGTCAGGTGTTTGGTGAATGGTGAGTGGCCCTAATAGTTATTGGTATCTCAGAACATTTATCTTCTAAGACTTTCACTTTGTGTATCTTGGGAACAACTGTGACATGCTTATATGCTTTTGGCTTTAAAGACTTGAAGCGTGGAGAAGCTGGTGGAACTTTATATACCCCGTATCTGCACTTGTAGAGCTTAACTTCCTGGAAGAAGTCGCAGACTCTTTCTGTTCATTGAGGAGCTTGCTACTGGCTTAAGTGTTCCCAAGCTGTTGTTATCCACACGGCCGTGAATGTGGAGCCGAGTCTCCTTGAATGTCGGTGATTCACTTCTGAAGCGTCAGACTATTGTCTATTAAACACTCTGAGTGTGTACTTAACTATTGTTATTGATTCATATTTTTTTTTTTTTTAAATTACTATCTCACTCGTACACAAGTGTTTCAGAGCGCGTGTTATCCTGGCAGCCTGGTGATATACTTATTACACATATACCTGTGACTGCTGAGTTTATCTCTTTGAGCAGTCGTATGATTTTGCCGAAACACAAACTATAACACAACTGTAACTGTCGAGTGTAATCTCTTTGAGCAGTTGCGTTAAACCACAAGTGTTTTCATAACTGTGATAACCCATGATGCACTTGATAACTCGCAGCCGTGATTGCAGATATTATTCTCTTTGATTGGCCGCGTGGGTTGGTGTGGCAGTTGAAACATTGCACTCAATTGAATCACATTATTGGTTTTGTGTTTTACCTTAGTTGTGGATTTTCCTTTCAAGCGGGCTGTACTATATGATCTAAGCTCATGCAAAATGGCTAATACCCTTTACACATTGAAATCAGGTATGCACGTGGATCTTAAAACTTCAAGCGCTTTGCGTGTGCTCAAATCAAGGCCTACAAGACCTTCCTCTGTTAATGCTATGAAACGTAAAATGCTTGAGCACATAAAACTGATACAGGAAATAAAGACATGTGCTGGTGACATTTGTGACTTTTGCAAACCAGCAAATGTCTTGAATAATAACTTGCAATCTGGGGTTCCCTTACAAAAAATTGATAGTGCTTCACCAGTAAAGATACAGTGTGAAAACTCTCATAACACTTCTGTCACTGACACTCAAATGATGGCATTAGAATCTCATCGACAACCAACTAGTAGTATGGAACAACCTGTTGGAGCTAGAACTGAACTGCCACAACCAAGGGAAATGTCACAATTTTTACCCCTGGTTTGATCGTGTTGATTACATTTCTGAATGCAATAAACAGTTGGCAGACACCAGCTTTTACAAGCCACTAACTATCAACCCTACGGCCCGATTAAAAGCTTTAATTTCCATGAAGGTAGAGAAGGCAAGAGACAGAAAATGGATTGCAAATAAAGAAGCCGCATGCCTAGTCAAGAGTGATCCGAGATTCCCAGAATTTTATATTTTACCCAAGGTCCACAAGACTTTGGTTAATCTACCTGGAAGACCAAAAGTATCAGGAATCAATTCTCTATTGGAACCTCTAGCAAAATTTGCAGATTCCTTTTTAAAGGGTTATGTGACAGAGATGCACTCGTTTATAAAAGACTAAGCTAGTGTCATCAACCTCATTTAACATTTTCCTTTTAATAGTAGTGAAGACATATTGGTCACCTTGGATATCGTTTCTTTATATACAAAGATTCCACAATCATCCACTCTTGATACAATTGAAGAACTGCTGCTTGCTAAACGTACACCAGGTATTACTTCCAACTCCTTTATACTTTGGTGTACCTCATTAGCCTTAACAGAGAACTACTTCAAATTTAACAACAATTATTTTCAACAGATCCAACGCACGGCCATGGGCTCAGATGTGGCTCCCACCTTGGCCAATCTTTATGTTGATTCAGTTGAACAACGAAGCATTTACAGTGAAGACAATACCTTTTGCCATCATCAGATTGTATGGAAAAGGTATATCGATGATGTGCTGATGAGTTGGCACGGAAACGAGCAACAACTACTGGCATTTTTTGATTGGCTTAATAGTATTCACCCATTCTTGCAGTTTACCATCCATTATGACAGACACAAGATTGACTTTTTATACTTAACGATTTCAGTGAATAATATCAATAATACTCTACAAGTCAAACCTTTTCATAAACCCACTGATCAGAATTCTCTATTAAGATATGACAGCTTTCACCCTAAAACAATTTGTGACAATCTCCCGTTTGGCCAATTTTTGAGGTTGAAGAGAAACAGCACTAATCTTGAAGTATTTCGGGATGAAGCCGGAATTCTGAGTGAGAACTTCATTCAAAGAGGTTACCCCCGTAGAATTGTCAGGCGTTCTCTCAAAAGGGCTTCTAATAATGACCGACAAGCTCTACTAGAGTATAAGAAAAAATCACCCACATCTGATCCGGATGGATTAGTGATTGTGAGCACTTACAATCCATTGTCTCATAAGATTGTAAGAATAATCAGGAAGAACTGGCATATTTTATCCAAAGGTAATAATCCTATTCCGGCTCCTAGATGTGCGTTTAAACGTGGACACAATCTGAAAGAATTGATAACAAGGAACGATATCAGTGACCAGTTGACTTCTCAAAAAACCATCACTGAACAATGGGGTTTAGGTATACCCAGCGGCCATGCCCCGTGTGGCAATTGCAAGTGTTGTTCCTCTACCAAACGAAGTACGTCTGTGGATATAGGCCTAACAAAAACCCTGGCAACAGAAGCTATTCATCAACTGCAACACTAGTGGCGTTATATATGCCATTTGGTGCACCTGTCCAAAATTGTATATTGGACAAACAGAACGCAAGGTGAAGACCCAAATAACTGAACATAAGAGCTGCATCAGGAATAAAAATGTAGCAGCCCCCATGGTCACACATTTTTTTACCAATACCCACGATTTTGAAGATTTAAAATGGACAGTTCTGAAGAAAATACGGACTGCCAATGTTTGCAACATAAGCAGAAGCATTTTGCTGAAAGAAGAAATTAGGCTATTTTTAACCAAAAGTCACCTGATTGGTCTTAATGAGCAGTTCGATTTGGTTGCAGTGTTTGTGCAACAGGTTACTTTTACCATTATTATTATCTCCTGTTGTACTGTCCAGTCTTGATTAGGATCTGTATTCAATCTTATTACAGTCCGCCATCTATATTGATTTTGCTCCTCTTGCACGATCTATGTCCAGCTTTACTGTGTATTCATTGGATTACTGCAGTCAGTCCAACATGGGTGCCCGTACGAATTACTATCCTGTTACATCACGCAATGAGAGCCTTCATGCTTTACTATATATACGGAAAAGCCATACGCACTTCTGTTAGTCCTTCTACTATCTTTGTGAGGACTTCCTCGTTTTGGCCATTGATGCTAGTCCTGTGACTGCTTCTGGTGAGTACCGCGCACTACGAATGTTATTAGGACAATGTACGGGTTGTTTAGGTGTTCAACAGCTTTATGTTTTCCTACTGACACGATCACTGAATCACGCCATGACCACAGTTTATGTGCACGGCTGCTAACAGCACCCAGTCACAGTGTTTAGTGTTCAAACCTTCAGTACATCATACAGGCTCACGAGACACGACGTTTCATTGATGTTGTGAGCGTTCATTCCATTGAATACTTCATGACGCTTTTTAGACATTTTTGGAGCTATTGATGTCTGGTTATGATGTATACTGTGCTGTCGCCCATTACTTTCCATTTTTATTGATAGCAATTGGGTTTGTTTGTTAATTTTATAGACACCAATGAACGCCGGCTCTGAGGAATATTCGCAGTATTTATCAATGCGCAATTTAGCTACCGTCACCTCGCTCGCCGTAGCCCGGCTTTGTTTTAACACATACAAAGGTTACGTTTACAGTGTTGTGACAAGTAAGTGCCCCCTTGAATTCCCGTCGCTAGTCATTCTTATGTCTTAACTTTGGTCCAGGTTATGGCGATCCTTATCAGCCAATGTACCAATCCAGTTTTACTTGCTATACCATTAATACATGCAATCTCTTTGCTCCTTCTTTGCAGGGTGCATTTCCATTGTCAGTATATGGTTCTGTATGTGTATGATACATCACATTTTGATTACCCTCACCTTTCTACTGACCAGTGGTCTCCGTATAACAGAGTAAGTGACATACTTTTTTAATCACTTTTTCTGAATTACTCTTTTGAATTACTTGAGACAACAGTTCTGGTATAGCAACATGCTGTCTATGCCTGTTTAACTTTCTTGCCCTCACCATTTTGGTGAGATGGGAGAGGTTGTTTATCACTATAAGGTCATTAGCTGCTGTCCTTGTCTTTCCCACCACATCAGGGTTCCAACAGCTTTTATATATGAAGGAGACTGCCGTTACCTATTAAAATCGTAAAGCAGTCTGTATCTACTACATCTGGAGTGATTTTTTATGATCGGTGTAATTAGCTATTATACCGCTTTACATGCTACACCACCTTTAGGGATGTTTCTTCTTTTTTGCTCTCTTACATAGCATATTGGGCTAGAACATAATTCATATAGTTCTGAAGCTCTTTTGGTCCATTCATATTTGTTTGTGACCTCATGCAGGTGAATATTTTCTTCATTAGGTCACTTGACCTTGATATCTCGCCCATTGATAGAGCGTACTAGATATATACTGAACTAATTTAATTAAATTGGTATGAGATCAGTCATTTTACATTTTTGCTTTCTTGTTTAGGTGTCAGGCCAAGACAATTGCACAGTGCTTTGCGACAATCAGTACCATTCAGCTCCGAAGACTTCTGACCTCCTTTATCCCTGATGAATTTCCACATAAACGATTTAATAATGAAGATGGAAAGAAACGTGTTGGTCTTTTGTTTGGTCTTTTGATTCTTGTCCTGATTAATTATCAATCAATGTGACAAGTTAAGTTTCCTAGTTTTAGGAAACTTTATATATTGCAGTACAGTGTATGTTACTGGCTAGATGTTGTGAATGATGCTATAACAATTCATGTAAAAACTTCCATGTTTATGTATATGTCATTTTTGTATTGTATTTTAGGTGTGTATGAGTGCAGTATGGAAAGAGTAATTGGTGATGTGAGTGGGTCTGGTTTTGTTGCACACTATATATGGTGAATGCTGTTAGCAATCATTATATTAATAAGAATTATTAGTTCTTTCTCTTTTTCTATTGTTTCTTTTTTTATACATTATGAGATTTTACAACCCTTACGGTATATTTTAATGAATTAATAAATGTATTTTCTAATATGTCATGGATATGAATTGAAGTCTTTCACCTCCCATTGAGTGATGTACTCACTTAGTTGTGTTGAGAAGAGGTTGTGTTAAAATTTATATTTTTTTTCGGTCTTGCCTTCCACCTAAATAAGTTTGCTTATCCTGGTCTCATAGTTGCTTTATATATATTTGTTATTTAGAGGCATGGCCGTGGATGCACTTTGCTTGGAGTCCCCCTTATAGTGTTTTTGCTGCTTTACAATCTTTACCCCTGGTAGCACCAGTGCCTACATTGTATGTCATTGAGCTTTCATCTCCCACATCACAAGTTCACTCGGATGAGGAACAGGTCAATCACTTAAACTACTCTATTTGCAATATTTCCATCATCGCATCCGCATCTTTTAAAGACTCTGAAGTGAATAGTTTATACCACTCACAAAGTCTTTTTGATAATTCTATTCAGACTGTACCGTCAATTTCATCAACCAGATCAAGTCACAGATCAGTGCCTAGTAGGAATGGTGATGCGACTTTCGCAAAGATAGAACCACCTATGCAATCACCAACTTCTCCGTTAGAAATAACTGTAAGAGCCATGAACATGACCATTATGACCCTTTCGAAACTATTTGAAACTCTGGATTTTAAATTAATACAACAAAATAAACAAATAGACCAAATCTTAACATGGATGGGTGAGCTAAATACAGAACATTTTTCTCTGAGACACACTCCAGAAAGTTCACTATCGACTATACAGGAGCTTGCTATTAGTGCAAGGATGCAAGGTGGTGAACTCACAAGACTGTTAACAAATTGGGTGCAAGGCAAAAGTATCTTACCTGAGTTTGGGTCTGTTATTGGTATGCAGACAGGTACCAATGGTATGACTGAAAGGTCTGGTGCAGCGAGTGGTTGTCAAGAGCATGGTATTCAGGATAATGTACCAATTGATCACGAAGCTGGCAGTAGTCAACTGGAAGAAGAGATCACAAACAAAAAGAAACAGCAATCGGATGCTTCTTTGCTTCTTTGAGTCCTGATCCGATAAATTTCTCTGATAATGAAGGAGTAGCACCAGTAACTGTCTATAATTTGTTCAATGTCAAAAATGGTGAGAGTAAAGATGCAGCTCCTCCCGCTCAACTTAAGGAAACTAAAAATCAAAAGGGTTTGCCACCAAGGCAAAACCGCCTTGGCAACTTGAGCGGTGACAACTAAGTACAAGAAAATAAGTACTAAGGAGGGTGTTAATTCTTCACAAAGTTCTAGTCAAGTTAAGGATTATTCCCCCTTAAATGATCTAGTTGCTGCAATTGTAGCCTCTCCTACAGAACCAGAAAAGTTGATGGTACCTGTAGTAGATAGTCAATCTCAAATGGCAATGGTTCATCAAACTGATTCTCCAACAAACAAATGCAATGAGGATCACGATTTGATTATGGCCGATATATGTGCCCAAATTGAGAAATCCATTGCACAATATGTAAAACTACAGCAAACGTCTGCATGTTCAAATATCAAACAGCATGATTTGATGAACATTGATGCTAGCTCAGTCTTTGGTGGCAGTCAACATACATTTCTATCACCTAGACAACAAGTAGACTCACAAACCACGATGGGTTGAACTGGTACTATAGTAAATGGTACTATGGACAAGGAATCCAGATCTCAGAACCTGCTTCCCATAGATCCTAAAATAATAGGTAGTATATCCACCCCAAGGTCTATTGTTAGTCCTAAAGTACCCATGGGATTCCCTCCATTATCAAGAGATATAGAGGATGTGGAAATGGGTCGGTGTCAGACAGCTATTGTTCACGTAGTAGCGGGTTACATCACAACAGCTCATATACCTAATGATGTTGTGGGAATGTAGTAGAGGATCACATGAGAGGGCAAATTGCAAAGGCAGTAGAGAATTATTTGATTCAGAAAATGCCCAACAAACAACTTCTTCCGGCGGGGACAAGGTCCAGTTTTAATACTGGGCCAAAAAAAGTACACTTTGAGTCTGAATTCATACCTTCAAATAGCTGTCCTGTTTCAGACTGAAAGAACAGTACAAACACACGTAGTTGTGAGACTCGCCCTAAAGTGACTAACACTTTAAAAAAAAAAGGGACAATTACCATTGTCTCAGGCTTAAATGCCGACCTACACCTTTTACAATGTACGTCCTAAATAGGACAAGTATCCTGGCTATCTGTGAAGAAATAGGCAGCCTGCAAGATATTACCTCATTAGACATTCAGAAGGTAGAATTTGTTAATGATAATGACCGGTCGATTGTCAGGCTGTGGATACAGTCAAATGTTGTCAGAAATGCTCTGTGGCAGGCCCGCATGGACATTTTTGGCCTGGGGTTTGTTTCGGCCCAAGACCATGTCTATATTGATGATAATGGTGAACAAAAATTGGTAAGTAAAATGGTTCCGTTTGCGCATGACAGACAAAAGTCTGTCTCAGAATATGGATCAGCAAAGAACTCTGAAAAATCAACACAATATATGAGTTACAGAGGAAATCCATTGAGAAAAATCTATAACCAAGAGTACAGAGTCAGACATATGCACTTAGAAATCACTTACAAGTTGGAACACATTTGGGTTTTCACGTTTAATGGGGGCTAGTGAAAATTTTCTTGCAACATTTAACATCGTAGTATTACAGGAATCCTGGCTACTTAATAAGCCTATATGGGAGGACCACACTGTTATTCTACATCCTGCTAAATTGCCCTCCAAAGGACAACCTTCCTCAGGCTTAGTAATCGCATTGAAAAATCAAAGGGATTGGTGCTTATCAGACTGGGCAGCCCCTAACCTGTACTTGTTTATGGACAAGGTAACACATCCTGGAGGAGCACTGGCAATTATTAACATGTTTCGAAACCCCAATGGTATCACAGATGATGCTTTTTTTCAGATCTAGAGCAATTGATGAACATCATACTAATGACTCAAGAATTTACGAGCACCATCTGACGGGTGATTTAAACATGCAACTGTTACCATCCAATAATGCTAAAATGAATGTGTCCTGTCAACGATGGTTCTCTCTGATGAATGAAAGACATTTTAACATGTGTAATGGTTCATTGTTTGGGGATATACCTGCCGCTTTTACCTGGCGGAAAGGTCAGAGTGCTTCCATAATCGACTACATTTACGTTGATTCAAACACATTTAATTAAATGACTAGCTTTAAAGTGTTGAATCAACCAAATAGTGACCATGAACTCCTTAGATTAGAGTGGGGCCGGTGGATAAACCTTCTAATAGTATCAACAACGATAGACTGCATCAGCCCATGGTCATTAATAATGCAAAAACACGTTTCAGTTGGAACACACATGCCTGATTTCTTTTAACATCAACCTTGAGAGCAGCTTTAGAGATGGTGTTCCATCAAGCAACCTATACATGTCTTATGTGCATATGTACCAGAACTTGCACCCAAGTACGACCCAAATGTATCAGAAACCTACACATGAATGTGATGTCCAAGTGCAAGCGAGGAAATCTTTGTTGAGAAAAGAGAAAAAATAAATTGTGCTTACTAACATCCCTGACAAGAACATGATTATAAGTGCATTAAACTGCAAATATAAAAATTGAATATGCTCACATAGATTTCTAATGTTACAAGCTGATGGTGAGGCGATGTTGCAATCCATTTCCGCAAAAAATTCAGTACACATCTGGGCCATTATTAATATTGCTACACATGCTACTCAGAAATCTGTGTAATTAAATGGCATACATGAGGATGACTGGGTGAAATATTACAGAAACATGTATGCTTCACCACATGATAACACTCAAATCACTGTGTTAAAACCATCAAATTATGAAGGATTATACATCACTGAAGAAGACATTTTGTTTTTCATTACTAAACTTATTAACTCTCGGATGCCAGGCCCTGATGGCCTCAATCATTTTATGTTTAAACAGCATCCCATTCTTTGGGCTAAAATCTTACATACAATTTTCATGCAAATTCTATAATCGAAAACAATTGCTTCATCATGGCTATCATCTGTCATAGTATCCATTTATAAACAGTGTTATCATGCTTGTGCAAGTAATTATAGACCTATTGCACTCCTCGATGCACCCGGGAAATTATTCTCGAAATTTATTTTGAGGGATTTTAATAAATGGACCTGTGAATTTTGCAAAAGAGATTCATACCAAACTGGATTTATCCAAGGTATGGGCACCAGTATTAATCTGTTAACCCTCACATCAGTAATTTCTTATCATACTATACTAAATCAACCACTCTATCTAGTTTTCTTTGATCTACAAGCTGCATTCAACTCTGTGTCAAGAGATCTGTTAATAACAAAATTGATGTTACAGGGGTGTCCATCTTACCTTGTTTCTCTTATAAGAGATCTACACACGGGTAATACGATACGTGATAGGTTCACATTGGATGGTAGACTAACCTTACCAATGAATACCTATAGAGGGCTTAGGCAAGGGTGTACCCTTGCCTTGGCTCTCTTTCATTTTTTTATCTCAGATATAGGTAGCGCCTTCAGTAATATTATTACTGATGCACCGAAATTAGCGGTACATTTATTTTGTACGCAGATGATTTGGTATTAATTTCAAAAATGCCTAAAGGGCTCCAAAGAGCTTTAGATGTTTTATCAGTATATGTTGATGCAAATCTGTTGACCATAAATTTGTAAAAAATGAAAATCATGAAGCTTAACCAACTCAGGAAGCACTGCAATCAATATCAAACTTGGACACTTAAGGGGTACAAATTACAATGTGTACAACAGTATTCTTACCTCGGCACAGTCATAGCAAGTCAGCGACGGGCTGAAATATACAAGCAAATCTATAAAGCTAAAACAACAACCCTTACTCATCAAGCTACCATCATACAAGCAAAGTATGGTAAATTCATGATTAGGCCAGCCATTTCCTACTACTCTCCTATCCTTCTATATGCTTCGGAAACCAAGCCAATTGTACAGGATAAGGAACAGACTAGTTTGGTGGGCAGTTACTAGCGTAGGATTCTACATCTTCCATCATGTACTCCTGTAGCCTGGACATTGTATGAGCTTGGATTAATTTCTTTGTATGCTCGGTATATGTGGCAAGATGTTTCCCTATTCAGGAAGTGTATTCTTGCTCTCAACACAACTACAATACTGGGATTACTGTCTGTCTGTGTTTTCCTCCACAGACAAATTCATTTGTAAATGAAGAAAGTTGGTAGTTCATGCTTTGTCATTGGCAGATGTGACTCTATCAGTTCTCATACAAAATCCAATGAGTGTGAAAAAAAAGTTTTTCAGAAAGATTGGATTGTCACAAGAGAGAAATGCAAAACATAACGTTGTTTCAATGAACCCGGAACACTACACCATAAAATCTCCTTCCCAGTCACACATAAATTATTTTATGCGATTGAGATTCAATTTGTGGCACAGGTTCTAGCATGACGTTGAATAATCAATCACTCTGAAAGTGATTGTAACTTTTGTATGAAGTGTGATCAGATTGAGACACTGAGACACTTGCTAGTGGAGTGTACAGGTCTCATGCATAAGCGCCTTAAATACTTCAAAGATGCAATGAAAGACTATCGAGAGTGTTCTCCAGGCTATCTTTGGAAGTGTATCCACTCTGGGTTGCTTACACAAATACAAGTTGGTGCAATTGGTTTCTTGAATTAACTGAATCTGAAAGAGACACAAATATAGAAGTTCGAAGAGGTGTACATTTAATTAAGTGGGCACTTATTAGACTTATGAGACTGCACCTGATTAACTTTATTTGGCCTAGACTTATGTTAATTGATTATATATTGTTTTAGTTGATTTTATTGTCCCTCTTAAGTGTTTTATTTGAATATTTTATGATTAGAAGTATTTTGCTTTTGTTGTTTGATCAGTATTGTGTTTTAGTGCCTTAGGGGAGGTAATGTTTGTTGTATTTGAAACAAATTTGTAATTGTAAATGTACATTATCAATTGTTAGTATTTAAAATGTATTTTTTGTATATTGTAAAATATGCCAGTTAAACCAATAAGAAAAAAAAAGAATAGTCAGGTTTTAAGAAGCCTCTTAAAGTGCTGGTGACAGTGCTCATTTCTAGTTGGCAACCCTGGTCTTGGCACACTTGAATCTTGGGATGAATAGGTGTGAGCTGGAACCCGATCTGAGGTGTCTGATTGGCTTTTTTTTGGTGACACTTTTGTTGAGGTATGTGGGGGCCTCCTTGGTAATACATTTATGTGTGATGATAAGGGCCTTGAATAGGATTGTAGCTTGAATGGGTAGCCAGTGAGCTTCTCTCTTGATTTGGGAGATATGGGGGCCAATTCATGGAACAAATGAGCGCCGAAAATCGTGGCAAACGCGCACGTGTATGATTCATGGATGGCCCTGTGCGTGTTTTCCCCGGAATGTGCGCCAAACCCTTGCGTGGCACACACGGGCGCACACATCATTGCAACATCCAGAACGCTGTGTGCAATGCGCACAGCGAAAGTGCACAAAGTCAGCGCACACACCAAAAAGAGGGCAGGACACGTGGCGGAACACGCGGAATGGGGAGTAACGTGTGAAAAAGAAGGCGTATCTGGGGAAGTACTGCAGGGAAATACACGGAACTCTCACACGGACAAGAACTACACGTATTCATGGAATCGAATAGGGGAATCCCGCGCACGGCCAAAGACACACACAGGCCTAAACACGTCCCCCACACGAAGGCAGGCGGTAGCGTCCCTGCACATTACAAAAGTGTGCACAAACAACACACATGTATATACAGCTACGATGAATGCTCGTTTCTTGGCTCCCTAGGAGAAATGATGTGTCACGCAACGCTCAAGAATCCCAAAAAAGCAAGAAAAAGAGATACGCAACCCCTGTAGCCCACATGCATGTAAGAAAACACACACAGTACGCTGTGGCAGCCAGGAACACAAAAAATGCGTATGTGATCAACACGCAGGCTAGTATGCCCGAAAAAAAGGGGTACGCGACTAACAAGGACACCTGAGTAGGAAAAATAGCATTTGCGACTCACCGACTACCTTGCATGTAGAAGAAGAATGCGTAGCCAACACCCATGCCAAAAGAAGAAGTACGAACTGTAGCCGCTGTGAAGTAATCGTGTGTGAACCCCAACGTCGGGAAAACACATGCACCGCTTTCCACGAAAAGCATGTACAGAGCGATGGAAACCCACATGGGACCTTCAACCTGTGCCAGGGAAATGCCTGCGTGCACGTTTGTCACCTACATGCTTACGGGCCAAGGGCCTTTCCTCAAATTACACGCTGATGTGCTGTTTTTTCATGTGCCAAATCACTCCGTATCAAGCTGGCCACACGACTACACACGGAAGAACACGCTCCTGCCCAGAAAGCCGAATTGCTGCCCCCCAAACCTCCGAGCAGCCTCCCATGAGCCATCTGCTGCTGCCTGCTGCCACCGTGCCCTGCCATTTGGTGCCTGCACATCTGCCATCTGCAGGGCTCCAGTTGCTGTGACCACCCCTGCTGGAACAGAAGACTCCCAACTGGTGTTCCATCACTCCACAGCCCAGCCCCAGGACCCAGCTACCCACCCACACCTGCCTTGGGGGTTGCAATGTCCGACACAACACCTTCTGGCACCAGTGACAACCCCGCAGCACAGAGGCAGTGCGCTACCAGCTTCAGTGAAAAGGAAGTTGGTATCTCGGTGGAGTAAGTTCTGGGGCATTATGATGCCCTCTTCACACCATCGCTCATCGACAAGGAAGGACGGAAGAGGATCTGGAAGGACATAGTGGGTGCCATCAACGCGGAGGGGGTGGCACCCCGTGACATCAAACATGTCCAGAAGCGCTGGGAGGACAAAAAGTCCAGGGCCCTCAAGAAGACCTGAACCCTGCTTACCACCCAGCAGATGAGGGTCCTGGAGTGCATTCACCCAGTGCTTCACCACCAGATCCTCAGGATGCAGGCTCGTCTGGAGTCGAGCAGTAAGTGGACATGTATTCACGTTTAAAGCAGTGCATGTTGCAGTGTGCCGGTAGTTAGCTACTTTGCTGCATTTGTGACATGGGTCATGTTTGGATGTGTGTGTGCAGGGACATGATGGTGCTGCATGTGAGTCCAGTCAGGCGTGACCCACATGGGTGGTGTATGTGTTACAATGCATCATGCGGAGCAGCATGCGGAATACACACATGTATGCATGCCTGCGCCTGTACTTTGACATGTTTGGGGTGTGAGAGATGTGTGCTGCTGTCATGGACGTGCATAATGTACATGTCCGTGTGTCTGAGTAGTGTGTGTGCCATGGATGCATGACAAATGTCTGTGACGATGTGTTGATTCACTGATACAGCCTACTCATCCTTGTATCCACTGTGTCTGTGGGTATATGGGGCTAGATGCATGACCCTCCGGTGATGCGTGTGCATGTGATCAGCATGTCCCATGATGCATGTGAGTTTCAGCCCACCATTGGATGTTTCTACGGTGCAGTGGACATGGATGCAAAGGTTTGTTGCATGTGCCATGCCGGTTCCTGCATGTGTGTTGCCTGCACTGACCCATGTGTTGTTGGGAGACGTGATGGAAGTGACGTTTGACAGTGCCACTCATGTGCTATTGCTTTTTGTCTAGGGGACTATTGTACAGTACCCTGATGCTTGTGTTCAATGTCTCCCTTTACACAGCGGCGAGTGAAGAAGAGGGCGGAGACAGTGCTGTGGAGGAAAGCGGCAGGGATGCCTCCACCGGCCGGCGACGCAAGGCCCAGTCACCCTCCCAGGAAATTCCATCATCCGGGAGCGAGCGGACTGGTGCCACGTCTGCCACTTTGGCTGCAGCGGAAGGGGCCAATGAGCCCCCACAGGGGCTTGCAACAGCGGAAGATGGTGCGTAGCCATCCATGTTGGTGGTGTGTATAGAGAAGGAGGAGGCCGCTACAGAGCCGCACATGAGGCCTGGTGGGTGTGGTACCACTGGTGCAAGTGGTGCAGTCCAGGGTCAGGGGTAGGAGGCAGCACAGGTTGCCACAGAGGTGCCTGTACATGTCTCTGTCCCTGACACTGTGACTGCATCACCATGCACCAGCAGGGATGCCCCGTCCTAGGCCCGTCCGCATGTAGGGAGGAGGTCCACATCATCTGGCACTCCTCTACCTGCGGACGAGGGGACCCATGACCGGAGGGAGTCTGTCCTGATTGGTGTCGCATTGCGCACACGTGACATTCGTGATGACATGCGTGCTTCCTGGGGGGACCACGCACGTCATAACGAAGAGCTGTGTGCCAACGTGGCCCAGCTAAGAGGGTCCATGGTCGGGGGTTTCATCCATGTGTTGGCCAGTCTTGTGGCCCTCTCCTCCTCTGTGCACACTATACGCCAGTCGTGCTCTGTGCCGTCTTCCGGCCCAGATCGCACCAGGGCCCCCTGAGGATCTGCCCCAACCAACGCAGACAGCCAGGTGGAGATCCCATCCCTGCCGCAGTCGGGAGTCGGAGGTCCAGCAGGGATGGCCACCCCACCAACTGGACCCCAGCGGATGGAGGATGTGCGGCCATCATCGGGCAGGGCACATGCACGACGGCACCGGGGGATTCCATCAGCCCGGATGCCGTCATGGTGGCGGAGGCAGTTGCGTCGGAGGTTCAGTGTGGGAGGCATCATGGCTCGGGCCATCAACACTTCGGGGGCAGGCATAGGCCGAGGGGCAGGAGGACCCCGGACTGGGAGTGTCTTCCGTGTGGCAGCGGTTGGGATGGCAAATAGATGCGAAGAGGCGGCAGGCAGAGAGGGCATGGCTCAGGTTGGTCAGGGCAGAGAACTCCATGCACCGGGCTTTGAGGCAGGTGGAGGGCCTCGAGGAAACTCGCAGAGAGTTGAGGGATTCCATGGCTGCATCCCTGCAAGACCTCGAGGCCAGGGAACAGGCACACCCCCGGAACATCGACGTGGAGTTCGATGATGCCCTGGGCCGGAACATCAAACAGCGAGCCATGGGACTAGCCCTCCATCTTTGTAAATAGTTATGTAGTTGTAGGTTTCCTTTATTTATTTTTTCCTTTGGGGAGCATGGACTATACCCCGCCTTATTGTAAATAGTTATTTATTAGGTAGGTTTTTTCTTAGGTTTTCTTTGGATAGTTGGGCACATGGACCCTTGATTTTTAAATTGTATATAGTTATGGACCTGATTTTACATATTTATTTTTACCATGGAGGAATGGTTTTGTTTTTGTTTTTATTTTGACTTTGGATTTGGTGTTATGGATGGACACTTTGGAGGCATTTTTCTTTGCATTTTATTGATTTCACCATTATTAATTTTTCCTTCATTTGGGACATCCTTTTATTTATCATTTTTTTCTTGTGTAATTTCGTTTTATTCATTCATTTTTGTATATAATACATTTTTCATTTTTACTTCATTGTGTGGTCTTCTCTCATTGGTTTTGTGCATGTCACAATGTGGTTTTTCTCATTCATGTGTCGCCATTGTGTGGGTCTGACAGACTTGTACTCATGCGCATACTGGTTATTTGGGATCTATCATGACATGGATATTTCAATGTGGAGTGGATGGAATGCTTGGTTGAGTGTTTGGACTGGGGTGGGGTGGGATTTGGGTGGCAATAAGGGCCATGGATCTGAATTGTGATGACGTGTTGGGGGACATAAATCAGGGCCTGCTGGCAGGTGCCCGTCACTGGGGGTGGGGTGGGGATGTAAGTCGGGGCTCCCAAGTGCATGGTGCCATTTGGCCTGCCTGCAGGTCATGTTCAGGGATGATGGGCTGCCTGCAGGGCATGGGGAGGGTGGATGGGCTGCCTGCGGGGCATGGGGAGGGTGGATGGGCTGCCTGCCGGGCATGGGGAGGGTGTATGGGCTGCCTGCAGGGCATGGGGAGGGTGGATGGGCTGCCTGCAAGGCATGGGGAGGGGGGAAGGGCACACTCGGGAGGGCCGACACTGCAAAATCCTGTGTGAAACTCCCGCACGACCCCGGAATACATGCATCGCTCGTGCCAGCGAAATTGCGTGTAAATCTCCACGCGCATACCCGGAATATACGTACCCCACTCGTCCCAGGCCTATCACATTTGGAACTGCACGGACACCCCCGGAATACGCGCAGACAGCCCATCCACCATGACCATGCCCCGCAGGCAACCCACACCACAAGGGGGACTTTTTCCACGACTGGCACAAGCGGGGTACGTGTATTCCGGGGGTGCATGTGGAGTTTTACATGCGATTTCCCTGGCGCGAGCAGGGTACGTGTATTCTGGGGTGTGCGTGGAGTTTTACACTCGATTTCACTGGCGCGAGCGGTGTATATGTATTCTGAGGGGTGCGTGGGGAGTTTTACACACGTTTTCGTGGTTGGGGGGCTGTATGCTGGTCCACTGGCCTTTGCGCCATGTACTGGATTAGTGCGATGATTTTGGTGCACGGGGCGGAGTTGGGGGCATAACTGGCGCAGCTGCAGGGTCGCTGCGCCACCCTTTGCCACGGCTGCTTATGGATATAAAAATCCATGAATACGCTTTGCGCCGCAATGGGTTTTGCCGCACGCGGCTGGTGCAGAATGCCGCACACGCACTCTGTGCACCAGCCGCGTGTGCCACTTGTGCACAGAATTCTATGAATAACCCCCATGGTCTCTTCTTTTTAGTCCTTAAGCAGCCCTTAAGGCTTTGTTTTGTAGCAATTGAAATTTGGACAGATTAGTATTTGTGGTTCCTAGCACGTTGATTTTGCAATAGTCCAGTTTTGATAGTTTGAGGGCTCGCACTAGGTTGAGGCAGTTTTGTGGGGTGTGAAATTGGTGGCTCAGTGCAATGAGTTTGGCTGTGTAGGCCATTGCAGATGAGAGGGCGCTGATGTGTTTGTTCATGGTAAAGTTAGAGGTTAAGTAAACACCCACAGATTTGACCTGATTGAGTAGTGGGATGGGTGTTCCGTTGATAGTTATGGTAGCATAATCGGAGTGAAGGGATTTTAATCGGGAGGGGGGAACCAACAATGAGGATCTCAGCTTTTTCATCATTGGGGCATAGACTATTTGTGGCTATCCAGTTTTTATGATGGCATAGATCTTATTTATGGCTACAGTGTCTTGTTCAGGGTCACCCATGATGGGGACGAGGATTTGGGTATTGTCAGCAAAATTGGTCTAGGAGTTTGGCGTAGGCATTATATAACGTAGGAGATAGGCACAACCCTTGAGGAACCCCTAGGGGTACTGGGATAGGGTCAGCAGCCTCTTTACCGATGGATACTTTGAGGTACGTTCCAAGAGGAATGACTTGACCCATGAGGTGGCTTCTGTGGAAAAGTTGACATTTTCTGAGAGAGCGATACATAGCTTGTCATGATCAACCAAGTGAAATGCGGGGGACAGATCAAGTACGAGGAGGATACACAGTTTCATGGAGTCTCTTATAAAATCCATCTGTATTTCGAGGTCCAGTAGGGCCGTTTCTGTACTGTGCGTGGGCTGGAAACATGACTGTCTGGCTCCTAATAAATGGTGGCTTTCTAGATACTGTTGGACATGGGCGTAAGCAATTTTGTCAACCATTTTTAACAGGAAAGGGACCGTGGCAATGGGTCAGTAGTAAGTGGGAATAGAGGGGCCCAGTGAGGGCTTTTTCCAAGAGTGGGTGACCCAGGGCTTCTTTAATACTGGCGGGGATAGAATTAGAGGGGAAGGAGGCATTGATGAAATTGGTAATGATGGGAGCTAGGGTGGGGGCAGAGAGTTTGATTAGTCGAGCTAGAAAGCTATCACCTTTGCAATTAGATGCTGTTCAGGACTTGGTCTTGGGAGACAGTGGTAAAGTTGAATTGGGGAACTGTTTTAACAGCCACGGTGGTAAGTGCAAGGGAAAGCAAACTTTTACCTGCCAATAATTATATTTTTGAAAGTATTTTTTCTTGTAATCTAGTGATTCTTTACGCTAGTGCATTCTGGATAGTGGTGCACCAAGCTTTGTTTGAGTTAATGGGGATGGTGGAGGGGATAGGTGCTTCTAATTCTCTAAGTATATAGAATAGTTCTTTGCTGTTGGAGGCGGCATTGCTTATGCAATTATTCAAAGAGTAAAGCATACTATGACAGCTGCTTTGTAGATTTTGTTGGCTGTCAGAAATACATTAGTACTGGCAATAGTTGTAGTCTTGTTATGTGAGTGCTCCAGTGTTCTTTTGTTTTGTCAAAGAGCAATGAGCTCTTCATTGAACCAAAAGTTGCAGTGTTTGACATTGCGGGTTATTTTGGACATGAGCGGGGCTACTGTGTCAATGGTAGAATTCAGGCAGTTTTTGTAGGTGGAGGAAATATTATCAGGGTTGGTAGTTGATGTTTTGTTGGCAACAAGGTGATCTGTCAGAATAGGGACTAGATATTCTGCTGTCACTTTATGTCATGACCGCAGCCTCCAAGGAGTCAGGTTTAGCCCAACTGCCTCAGAAGCTGGGTCACAACTTCATTTCCAGGCACCCATCGGCTCCCATAGGGGCCTTATGGACCTTGTCCTGGCGCCAGTGGCGCCAGGCACATAAGGGGACCCAGTCCCGGCACAGGACGTGCCGGGCTCATGATGTAAGGAATGGTGCTTGGGTGGACCTACCTGCTGCAGACCATGCTGCTCACTCACCTGCAGGATGAAATCCTCATCCATCCATGGCTGGAACTACTTTACCTTCTGGGTGTGGCCAGCACCACTCCCTGGGACTGGATACTGGAACTATTCTGGAAGCTGGGACTTCTTACCTGGGCGAGGCTGCTGTGGAAGGAGACACCTAAGCACTCCAGTAAGCTATTTAAACCACGCCCGATCAGAGCAACGTGCTTCGCGTTATTCTGCAATAGCAGCAGGATGCTCACCGTGTCAGCTCCAGAGAATCTTCAACTTCTGCATCTGGGGAAGAGAAATCCTCAATCTTACCTTCCGAAATACCATCTTCGTCTCCAGCAGCATCTGAAAAGGGAAAAGAACACCAGGTTAGCACGAGATAAAAACCAGCGCAGCACTTACCCAGTCCATCGGTGCATCTCAAGCCACAGCCTGCAGCTTTCCATTTTTTTCCGGCACCCTGTGGAAGCAAAGACATTGGTTAGTAAACCTCCGTGAAACTTTCCTTACCTGCGCTGCATTCTTCTCGCCTCCGCCGACGCTGCTACTCGCATCTGCAAAACAAAAGGACATCATTAAGAAATACAAAACTCCATCTATACGCACATGTTTTGGGCAGTGCTCATCTTTCTCACTCCTCGGTGCATTCCTCGACATCCATTTTTCTACCCAGCTGCTTCTGTGACCTGAAAAAGGAAAAGAGACATTAAGAAGTGCTTTTAACTTCAAATTGACATTTCTACTTACTTGCCTGCAATACCTTCGCCATTCCATCGCTCTCCGGATCTCCATATTCAAGCAACCGCCGTCCGTGCTGCTAACAACGGCCTAGCTCCAAATCTTTATCCTCTGCAACCAAGAGGCTGGACAATTAACCAGTGAAGTAACTGGCTTCGGCGCCCCTGCACAGACGCAGGATGGAGAGCTCCGCTTTCACCTACATAAGGTGAGCACATTTAGCCTATGAACTACTTGGGAGTACCAGGAAGGGGAGGCAGCTTACCCAGTCAGGCTTATATATCCATATTAACCCCTTGCTCTCATAATTGCAGACACCTCACACTTCAGATCAAGATCTCAGTGAGGAAAGGGCCTTTCCAGGGTGGCATTTGAGGCCTGGGCGTGACCCTAGAAGACTCCGAGAACCCCCAGCCCAGACCTGCGCCTCCGAGGGATTCAGGTGAGCGTAACAGAACGCGAAGCCTACCGCAATTTTCCCATCCAGGCGCAATGGAAACCTCGGACACAGATCAACTGGCTCAATTGCTTGGGGAACTAAGGGCAGAAGTACACGCATCTCGCCAAGAAACAAACGCTTTACGAAGGGAGTTGATCATTGCCAAGGAACGGACGGATGATCTGGCCAGACAGTTGCTACAGGCTCAAGCGGGACAGACGCCACTGCCTCCCTATGGAGGGGGCGGCACTCCTACAACCTCAAGTAATCCGGTGCAAATTAATCTGCCAGGGAATGTGCCTTTGGCCCCGCCCGAATGTTTTTCCGGTGATCCAAAGCGATATGCAGTATTCATCAATCAATGCCGCTTGCACTTTCTGTGTAGACCCGCCGCATTCCCAACGGACCAAGCCAAGGTAGCGTTTGTACTTTCCTATCTTAGCGGTAGTGCTGCAGATTGGTCCATTCCTCTCGTGACACAGGATGACCCGCTCCTCTATAACTTTCAAGACTTTCAGACCAGTATGGAAAAGTTGTTCGCAAGACATTCACAGGGGCAGGCCTTGGACAATGAACTCCTGTCACTCAGACAAGGTAATCAGGATCTCCTGGCTTACATAGCGTCCTTTAATAGACTGGTGGTTGAGACCAGGTGGCCTGAAGATAAGAGAATCACGCTCTTCTACAGATGTCTACGTGGGGAACTTAAAGACGTTTTAGCACAGGTGGTTAATCCGCCGCAAGACTGTTCAGATTATATCGACCTAGTAGTCCAATTAGATCATCGGCTACAGAACAGGAAGACCGATCGATCCAGATTTGAAACCCGGGTACTTTCAAGACCTCAGAGCTCCGCTAAAGGGAATGACTCCGTGGAACCAATGCAAAAAGGAGTAGTAAAAGGACCATTAACTCAGAAAGAACGGGAAAGAAGAAGGCAATTACAGCTGTGCCTATACTGTGGGAATTCTGGACATTTCCTTCGTGATTGCTCAGTGAAACCGGTCAAGAAGACCGTAGGAGTTTCTGATAAAAATGCTGAGAAACTGGAATCGGGAAACGACCTCGCCCGACAAGCGTAGAGGTCCGCTTGCCGAGCGTTAAAACCAGTTCCTTGACCTCGCATTTGGTAATGCCTATGGTCCTCATAAGTCCCAATAGACCAGATCGCATGCATGCTATCAAAGTATACATTGATAGCGGAGAAATCGGTAATTATGTGGACCAAGACTTGGCTATCAGGATGGATCTTCCCCTATGTCCCAAGATGGTAAAGGACGTAATCACTACAGTGGATGGTACTGAAATAGCTTCCGGACCAGTTTCTCATACCACCATGGAGGTAACGTTGTTATGTCAAGACGGACATCGGGAGAAGATCGTGTTTGATGTAATCAAGGCCCCGCAGTTTCAGGTGATTCTGGGAATGCCTTGGTTGGAAAAGCACAATCCTCAGATAGACTGGCGAGCCAATGTAATTCGGTTTCCAGAATGCGCTTCAACCTGTTATCCTCAGCCCGAAATCAAGCTAGCAGCCATCACTTCCGAGGACCCCCGATTACCTCTGGAATACCAAGAGTTCAGCGACGTCTTTCAGAAAGATCAAGCCAACACCCTGCCTCCGCATCGGTCATACGACTGCCAGATAGACCTAATACCTGGGTCCACCCCTCCGTGCAGTAGAATATATGCCCTCACTGAACCAGAAAACCTCCATCTCAGGCAATACTTGGACCAGTACTTGGCTAACGGATTCATCCGCCCCTCGAAATCCCCGGCTTCCTCAGCTTTGTTCTTCGTCCCGAAAAAGGAAGGTGACCTAAGAACTTGTATCGATTATCGCGCCCTGAACCAGATTACAGTCAAAAACCGATACCCGTTGCCCTTGATTCCTGAATTATTGGACCAGGTAAAAGGCGCCTGCATATACACAAAGTTAGACCTCAGAGGAGGTCACCATTTGGTACGCATTAAGGAGGGCGACGAATGGAAGACGGCCTTTCGCACTAAATATGGATTATTTGAGTATCAAGTAATGCCCTTCGGACTATGTAACGCACCGGCCGCTTTCCAGTTTTTCATGAATGATGTCCTCAGAGAACTTATTGATGTGTGCGTAGTCGTTTATATTGATGACATCCTGGTTTTCTCAGCCTCAGAAACTGATCATCGTAGACACGTCACAGCGGTTTTACAGAGACTTCGCCAACACCGCTTGTTTGCTAAACTGGAGAAGTGCACCTTTCACGCAAAGGAAGTGGAATTTTTAGGGTTCATCTTGTCACCCAACGGAGTTCACATGGACTCAAGAAAAGTGGATGCTATCACCAAATGGCCTTCCCCAACTTCCGTGAAAGGTGTACAGAGCATGCTGGGCTTCGCTAATTTTTACCGAAGGCTCATTCCTGAATTCTCTCGGGTAGTCCAACCTATCACGGCTCTTCTGAAAAAGAATAAAAAATTCGAGTGGACTCCAGAAGCCGAACAAGCCTTCCAAGAATTAAAAGCCAAATTTATCTCTGCTCCAGTCTTAAGGCATCCCCGTCCAGAACTTCCCTACATCGTCGAGACAGACGCTTCCAGTCTTGCAATGGGGGCGGTGCTGTCACAAAGAGACCCCGAAACGAACCAGTTACACCCTGTAGCCTTTTGGTCTCGCAAATTTTCGGCTCCTGAGATCAACTACACAATTACGGACAAAGAACTCTTGGCAATTAAGTCCGCCTTTAAGGCCTGGCGGCATTATCTTTTGGGAGCCCGGCACACAGTAACTGTAATCACGGATCACCGTAACCTCCAGTACTTGAAGTCAGCTAAAGCTCAATCTTCGAGGCAACTACGCTGGGCTTTATTCTTCGCAGAATTCGATTTTGTAATCACATATCGACCAGGCGTTAGGAACGGAAAAGCAGACGCCCTTTCCCGGATAGGGGTAGACGAACTTACAGCTAATCCGGAGCCGGTGCCAATAATTCCTGAACAAAAGATACTAGGAGCAATCAACACACTATCCCTCGAAGAGATTAAAGCAAGGGTCAATCAACTCATAACTCCCGAAGATTCATCGAATTGGCAATTGAAAGGAAAGGATTTTACAATAGATCAGAACCTATTGTATTTCCAAGGAAGACTATTCTTTCCCTGCGTTGACTTACAAAAACAGGTCATCACCTGCTACCATGATTCTCTAATGGAAGGACATCCTGGAGTTGCCAAAACCTCAGAGAAAATTAAAAGGCATTTTTGGTTGCCATCTTGGAGGAAAGATGTTAAAAAGTTTGTGGCTTCTTGTGGTATCTGCGCACAAAACAAGAGTCAGAAGGAAAAACCAGCAGGATTACTACGTCCAATAGACATTCCACCAGGCCCTTGGCACACGCTCTCGATGGATTTTATCACGGATTTACCCCCTTGCTCCGGATACAACACAATTCTAGTGATCGTGGACCTTTTTTCAAAAATGGCTCATTTTATCCCACTGAAGGGTTTACCTACAGCTTCCATTCTAGCCCGAGAATTTCTTGAAAACATTGTCCGGTTGCACGGTTTCCCTTCAGTACTAATCTCTGACCGAGGGAGCCAATTTATTTCCCATTTTTGGGGGAGTTGTTGTCGTTTAGCACAAATTGATGTACGACTTTCCACCAGCCATCACCCTCAAACCAACGGGCAGACTGAAAGAACTAACCAAACTTTAGAACAATATCTGCGCTGTATGTTGCATCAATCCGAGGGTACTTGGAAGGATGTCCT
The DNA here is from genome assembly GCF_040938575.1 of Ambystoma mexicanum. NCBI lineage: Eukaryota > Metazoa > Chordata > Amphibia > Caudata > Ambystomatidae > Ambystoma > Ambystoma mexicanum. The sequence goes on along the minus strand of NC_090928.1, from coordinate 466,633,706 downwards.
TTGGATTGCTGAATACGCTTACAATAATTCAATCCATTCTGGGACGGGAAAAACCCCTTTTTTCCTGCTGTATGGAAGTCATCCTCGAACCTCAAATCTGGACCCACCTCAAGCTCTCGGAACACCTGCTGTTGACCATCTGCATTCGACGATAACTCAAGCATTTAAAGAAGCCACAGCTCATCTTCAACGAGCTAAAGAATCATACAAAAAAGGAGCAGACCAACATCGAAAAGAGGCTCCTCAATATCAAAAAGGAGATCAAGTCTGGCTGGCCACTAAACATTTATCTTTAAAAGGGCCACGCACCTTCAACCCAAGATATTTAGGACCCTACTCGATCACGGCCGTGACTAACCCAGTGGCTGTCAAACTAGAATTACCTACTCGAATGAAGATACATCCTGTCTTCCATGTTTCTCTCCTGAAACCTGTGCAACCCGGAACCCGTTTGACTAAACCTCCTGAGCCAATCCAAGTTGACTGAGAATCCGAATTTGAAATTCGAGACATCTTGGACTCCAAAATTTCCAAATCAAAACTATACTACTTGATTGATTGGAAGGGATATGGACCCCAGGAGAGATCTTGGGAACCCTCAGAATATGTACATGCACCTCGTCTAGTCCGAAAATTTCATCGGGCTTTTCCCAACAAGTCAAAACCTCCGGAAAAGACAAGCTTGGGAGGGGCCTTGAGGGGGGGTGCTGTCATGACCGCAGCCTCCAAGGAGTCAGGTTTAGCCCAACTGCCTCGGAAGCTGGGTCACAACTTCATTTCCAGGCACCCATCGGCTCCCATAGGGGCCTTATGGACCTTGTCCTGGCGCCAGTGGCGCCAGGCTCATAAGGGGACCCAGTCCCGGCACAGGACGTGCCGGGCTCATGATGTAAGGAATGGTGCTTGGGTGGACCTACCTACTGCAGACCATGCTGCTCACTCACCTGCAGGATGAAATCCTCATCCATCCATGGCTGGAACTACTTTACCTTCTGGGTGTGGCCAGCACCACTCCCTGGGACTGGATACTGGAACTATTCTGGAAGCTGGGACTTCTTACCTGGGCGAGGCTGCTGTGGAAGGAGACACCTAAGCACTCCAGTAAGCTATTTAAACCATACCCGATCAGAGCAACGTGCTTCGCGTTATTCTGCAATAGCAGCAGGACGCTCACCGTGTCAGCTCCAGAGAATCTTCAACTTCTGCATCTGGGGAAGAGAAATCCTCAATCTTACCATCCGAAATACCATCTTCGTCTCCAGCAGCATCTGAAAAGGGAAAAGAACACCAGGTTAGCACGAGATAAAAACCAGCGCAGCACTTACCCAGTCCATCGGTGCATCTCAAGCCACGGGCTGCAGCTTTCCATTTTTTTCCGGCACCCTGTGGAAGCAAAGACATTGGTTAGTAAACCTCCGTGAAACTTTCCTTACCTGCGCTGCATTCTTCTCGCCTCCGCCGACGCTGCTACTCGCATCTGCAAAACAAAAGGACATCATTAAGAAATACAAAACTCCATCTATACGCACGTGTTTTGGGCAGCGCTCATCTTTCTCACTCCTCGGTGCATTCCTCGACATCCATTTTTCTACCCAGCTGCTTCTGCGACCTGAAAAAGGAAAAGAGACATTAAGAAGTGCTTTTAACTTCGAATTGACATTTTCTACTTACTTGCCTGCAATACCTTCGCCATTCCATCGCTCTCCGGATCTCCATATTCAAGCAACCGCCGTTCGTGCTGCTAACAACGGCCTAGCTCCAAATCTTCATCCTCTGCAACCAAGAGGTTGGACAATTAACCAGTGAAGTAACTGGCTTCGGCGCCCCTGCACAGACGCAGGATGGAGAGCTCCGCTTTCACCTACATAAGGTGAGCACATTTAGCCAACGAACTACTTGGGAGTACCAGGAAGGGGAGGCAGCTTACCCAGTCAGGCTTATAGATCCATATTAACCCCTTGCTCTCATAATTGCAGACACCTCACCCTCAGATCAAGATCTCAGTGAGGAAAGGGCCTTTCCAGGGTGGCATTCGAGGCCTGGGCGTGACCCTAGAAGACTCCGAGAACCCCCAGCCCAGACCTGCGCCTCCCAGGGATTCAGGTGAGCGTTACACTTTACGAGTGATTCTCACTACAATAGGGCATGGTGTGGGTTGATACCCTGGGTAAAGGGAGTCAATATGTTGAAGCTTATTAGGTGATGGTCAGGCCATGAGGGTTCAGAAATGGATTCTAACGAAAGGAAGACATTAAGAGGCAGGATCCAGTCCAGGAGTCTTCCTTTGGAGTGGGTTGGGGAGTTGACAATTTGGGTGAAATGCATGAGTGGAATGTAGTAGCTTTAAGGTCGAGTTTGTCATTGAATCAGAGGTTAATGTCATCCAGGATAATGAATTTCATGCTGGGTTTGAGGAGGGGGATGATGAGCAGGGGGATATCAGATTGGGGGTGGCTGGCATTATTTGAGGATCTGTAGATGATAAGAAAGTTAATTGTGGTTTTGTGTTTGGTAGTGAGCTTGAGTAGGAGAAGTTCATAACCAGCCACTGGGTCTAGTATGCAGGGTCTGAACTGTAGTGTGGATTTAGCTATGATAGCTACTCCTCCTCCAGTGGTATCCTGTTGGTCAGCCATGAGAATGGTATAGTCAGACGGGATGGCCTGGCACAATTCGTCAGCCATTCCTTCAATCTAATTACTTGGGATTGAGAGACAAGCAAGAAGCCCAGATAGATTAGTGAAGACACCTTCTACACAGGATCCTTACCAATATGCCACTTGTATGTACATTTCCCCCTAACTTTTGTACATTGCGTGATTTTAGATTTAATAGGATTTATTTGGAGAAAATGCTCATCCACAAATTTTGAGGATACATTTAAGAGCCACTGCAGTCCTACCGCAGTACAGTCAAATAAGGGGATGTCATCCACGTACAACAACCATAATGGGCGTTAAGTGTTGGAACAAAGTGTGACAAATGCTGCAGATTTCAAATACTCAACCAGGTCAGATATGTACAACTATATAATAAAGGGGCCAGTGCACATCCTTGCCCAACACATCGAAAGGTCTTAAGTGGATGTGATAGTAGGCTCATTTGATTTAATCTGACCTGCACTTCAGAATTGGAGTACAAACCCATCAGTAACCACAGCAGACCCAGTGGTATTCCCCATTAAATGAGCTTTCTCCACAATACATTGCGGTCTACCATATCAAATGCAGATTTCAAATCAATCGATGCAACAAAGAAAGACTTATATTTCTTACCCCAAGCCAATACTTGTATACCCTTTACAATAAGACCATTAAGGGAGGTTTTTCTAAAGCCTATCTGCCATTTATCCAATCTACTGGCCGAACAAGCCCAAGATTCAAGGTGGGGCAGCAAAATCCCAGCAAAGACCTGCATCCAGTATGGTGATTGGCCTATAGTTTGTTAGGCTTGATCTCAAACCTTTCTTGTCTATGGGAACAATATGTGATTTGAACCAGGATTTAGGAAAAGTACCACTTCTATCAATATATTTAAACAAGATAAGCAGAGTTTGGGACCATACATGAGGATTTTGCTTAAACAGGAAAATTGACAGATAATTTTGACCAGCGGCCACATTCCTAATAGCAATAAGCCCAAAGCCAAGGGGTCATTCCTGCATCAGATAATGCCCAACAGTCTTTATTAAAGCCCTCTCATTGGTCAGACCTGTAACTATGGACATGCTAAATATTCACCTTAACTCCATGGAAGAACCAGTGTGCTCAGCAAACTGGCATTCACAGCTGCCACTATTTCTATATCAAGTAGCAGTAGAATAACAATAACATTTTTTAAAAATCAATATGTTTCCAATTTCATACTGTTGATCATGGAAACTTCTAATAAACCATTGCAACATTTTACTACCTAATTTGTGTAATACAATTGGATTGCTAAGCACATACTGCACCTGCATTTATTAGGGCAATTTGCATCAGAACATCTATTCAATTTCTATTTTACATAATAGCAGTTTAAACAACTAATACCATTCCTATATTCTTTATGAATACATATTTAAAAATAAAACCAATCACACATATTTGTCATGAAATTAAACACTAGGTTTCACAAAACAATAAAGAAATAAAGACAATCAATTTTTTCTTATAGATAACCACACAGTAGCACACTTCAGCAAATCAAAACTTTTTTACAGCACACACATTTTCAAATCACCCAACACCAAAAAAATACTTTTTTAAAACAAACACATTTTCATATCACGCCAAAAAGCACTTTATACCCACAATAAGTGATTATAAAAGCATTGTAGATAAAATCCCATTTCTACTGGTCTGTGATCAGATCATTCTTTTATTTTGAGTGCAGGGAGTATACTTAATGATCTCACTTTTTCCTAATAAACAACTTTAAATGAGTATTTCCATCCATGTTCTACATGTACACCAGGACCACTTAATTGTTCACAAATACAGTAAAAAATGCAAAAAAGATCAGGAGCCCCATTTTCAACATATTAGCAAATAAAACAATGACAAACAGCTGATTAATGCCAATCATATTTTGTCACATGTAACATGGACTGCACAGTGAGTTCTGCAGTCAAAATGAGAAAGGTTGAGAAAATGGGGAGTTTCATAATTTCCAAAATCAAAGCCATAAAAAGAGGACTATATTCTAAGAAAAGTAATAAAATGGCTGACACATATTCACTGCAACCTGCCACACAGAAGTACACATTTACAACATTAACACCAACCAATTAGAAAAAACAAAACACATCCAAAATCCTGCCCACCATCACAAATAGCCGCAGATATTCAATGTGGCTACAAAGCTTACTTGTAGCCGCCAATACACATACATTTTCTACAAACTAAAAACCAAACTAAACCAGCCCTCAAAACTTCAAATAAGACTCAACAACACCTAAGCACACAAAAAACAGACACAGATATAATGATGTGCTATATCATCCACATAACAATATGATTATTGAACAGAAAATGTATGTTTATCAACGTGGCTATAAATATAACCGTGTCTACGAACACAGCCAAGTATTGACACGCCTACGCATGTGTTTTTTATAAGCGCTTTTATAGAAAATGTGTGCATGAGTGTTTTACTGATAGCTGTTGCTACTCGCAAAAACTATGACTTAAACAAATGTATTTCCACTCCTCCAAATTCCAAACAAGTGTCCCTAACACACATATCAGGCCCTTCCACTCCCCATGATACTCCTCCACTCCACTGGTCTCTCCCAATCCCCCAAAACACTCAATGCATCTATGATGCTACTCAACCCAAAATGTTGGATAGCCGCAGCTACCAGACGTCCACAAACACACAACATTCCTTTTGCCCTACTATAGCCGCAACTGAATAGGGTACCACATCTACCCGGGGCAGCAACGCTACGCACTGAGTGGCTGCTGGATAGCCGTGGATAAACTAATGGAACTATTTCCTCACACCAATCTGACTCACAGTCACAAATGGAGATGGAGCACCAGATTTAATGGTAAAATAGAGAAATAAGAGAAAAATTATAATAAAGCAGTTTTAGCATTCATTACAGACTATAACCAAATATGGATTTCAAACAATATACAGTTCTACATGGTCAATTTCTATAGACACAGTAGAGTACACCTAACTGATGAAGGTAATGCAGTGATCCTTCACAACATCAACACAGTACTCCCGATGTGCTAAAATATTGCACTTAGTGTACCCAAAAACAGACCTTTTAAGGACTACTAATGACATATAATTACACAAACACAATAACATAAACAAAAAAAGATGTCTTTATTATACCCGCGGTTACAGTTCATTGACTTTTATCAACATTGGGCATAAAAGGGGCTTGTGAAAGACATCCATTCTGTTTTAGCCTAAGCTATGCCATTTAAAGTAGTTTCAGACTCCATTTCGCTTATTCGCTCATTCTGATGGATTTTAATTTCCATGTGTAAAATGCTCAGAGCCTGAAGGGCTGCAACCCGTGTCTCTGCAAGGAATGTTTAATTTAATGGTTTTGCCAGTTTCAAGCCTTGAACAGGCAGGCACGAACACAGATAATTGATAGTTTATATCTTCCTGGCTCCTGACTTTCTGAAGCCAATTCTGCAACTAATGTTTAGAAAACATAATGTGCCATGCACATTCTAGGAAAGTAAGAGCTAAGTGAACTATCAAGCCGATATGGAGAGTGACCTTTTGATCAAAGACAAACATAGATAAAGATATGCGAAGAATGTCTCCTTGTGATGGGGAGAGGGTGAACCATGTTGCTCTGAGACAGTAAATTGTACAGACATGACGTAGAGTGAGGACCATTGTGTTTTCGCTGAAAATGTATATGTTACACAGGTCGTAAACTATCTGTAATGCAGCAACCGCCGCATTCCTGAAGTGTGCTTAAGGCTGACTGGCCGCCATGAAAATTGCTCAATTTCTCTATGACTGTCCACGGACATAGTTGAACCTAAGACTGCTTGAAGCTAAATAAACTCTTGTTATTGTTTGGATCGTGACTGGTGTTCTTTATTTATTTGCAGTAACTCAGATTGAGATTAACAAATGGCAACCAACGTGGGGCCTCCGGATGAAGACCCAATGCTTTTTGAGGACGAAATGGACAGACTTGGACCAGTGAGTATCAGGGGCCCCTGCAATTAGGAGACAGTAGTG